>NC_134126.1:31906874-33391874 GCF_040939455.1 Microcebus murinus
GAGCTGCGTCCCGCCTTGCTGCTGGACGGCGCTGTGTGTGTGGGCCGAGCGAGTGGGCGTTCGGGGCACTGGCACGTGTCCGGAGCAGCAGCTCCCGGGGAAGTGGCTCGGCTGAGCCTGGGGAGAATTGGTTGAAGAAGCCGGAGGTGTTTGGCTTGAGGGGAGGAAGAGCAGGCCGAGGAGGCTCAGGATAGCTGCCTGCAGAGGTCTAGGGAGAGAGCTGGGCCTCGCCCAGGGGACGGAGGACCGCAGCTGGGAGGCAGGGCGGGAGACCTGACACGATGTGAGAGAAGTCGTCTTGCAGACCGCGTGGTCCAAGGCTCCCTTGTAAGGTCGTGAGCGAGGTTCCCGCCAAAAGGAGGATGCAGGGCTCAGTCTAAGCGTGAGGCTGCACAGGCCAGGCGGGACGGGGCAGGCCAGGCCAGCACCGCTCCCACCGGCCCTGCTGCGCCTCCTGGGGCCGGGGCCGGGCTGTCCCCGGTGTGCCTGTGGCCTCCAGCTGATGCGGGTCTGGCCAGAGGTGCAGCGGAGGGAATGAGCCTCGCCCCTTCGGCGCTGGGGCCTGGGCGGTGGCGCTGGCCGTTGGGTGGTCTGTGTTCCAGAGGAAGCCTCGTGGGCCTACCTGGTTATTAATGCGGAGTAATAGCAGCTCTGGTAGGGGCGGGGCGCCGCTAATAGAGACTCCTAGATGAGGGGTAAGGTGGTAATTGCAGGCCTGGCGTGGGGAGTAATTGAGAGATGCAGCCGATGATTTCCCTGGAATGCGTGGCTCTCGGGCACAGCCTGGCGGAGCGGGGGAGGGCAGCTTCTGCCTCTGGGCCTGAGCCCGGGCTGTCCTTTCCCACTCGGGGGTCTCCGTGAAGGGCCTCAGGGAGGAAGGAGGTTGGATTTGGCGAAGTTTTGGCTCCCAGAGGCAGAACCGAGTCGGAGAGTGGACGTCAGCGTCCCTGGTGCAGGATTGGGCTCAGCAGGAAGGAGGATTATCCCCGGAGGGTCCCTGGGAGGGCAGCTGGCTGTGACAGGCAGTGCTGGGGCCGAAGCTGGCCAGACCACCTCTGTTCTGCAGGGAGAGTCCTGCCCTGGGGAGGGCAGGATGGCACCCCCTCACCTCCCACCCCCAGGTTCCACAAGGTCATAAAACATGCTCGGTCTCTGGGACACCCGGATCGAGGTGCAGCCAGCTCGGCCTGGGGTGGGCGGATCTCATCGGATGCCCTTGGGGTGGGTCAGGAAATGCTCTCTGGTCTGTCACTTGGCATCGCCGCCCCATCCCTTGCCTCCCGGGGTGCTGCGTGGTGTCCCTGCAGCAGGGACCTGTGGCTCAGCAGCCCCGTCTGTCCCGCTGTGTTCAGAAATGCCGCAGGTGGCACCGCGTGGAGGCTTACACGGGCCTTACGTCTGCCCGTGGTTGCAAGCCTCGTGGCAGCCACAGCCAGGCGAACAGCAGGGAATGCAAAGGCTGCAGAAAGACACGCTTTTTGAGTGGCAGTCAGGTGCGGAAGCCGGATGCCTCCGGAGGTTCCTTTTTACCGGACAAGGGTTGGGGAGTCGTCTTTCTCTGCATCTTGGTCTACAAGGAAGCTTCCTGGCAGAGGGGCTTGTTCAGAGGCAGCTCAGGATGGACGGGAGAGTGACTGCTGGCCTGCTGTAGGGAGGATGGACGGGACCGGGGCTAGACGGAGCCCAGGAGCTTGTCCTTACAGAGCCCGAGGCCCTGGTGCTGGGTGGTGAGGGGGATCGACTGGCCCGCCCCGCTCGGTGCATGGGGAAAGGGGTGTGCGGGGACTGGGGGGCAGGGGACAGGGAGGGGGTCACAAAGCACTCAGCTGAACAGCAGCGAAGCCCTATCTCTGGGTTCATTAGTGGTTTATTAGAGTGTCTCCCTGAGGAAGGAGCCAGTGCTGGGTGCAGTAGCTCACACCTGCAATCCAGCGCTTTGGGAGGCCAAGGTGGGGGCATGGCTTGAGCCCAGGAGTTGGAGACCAGCCTGAGCAACATAGTAAGACCCATTGCATCAAAAAAAAAAAAAATTAGCCGGGCATGGTGGCCCACACCTGTAGTCCCAGCTACTCAGGAGGCCGAGGCGAGAGGATCACCTGAGCCCAAGAGTTGGAGGCCGCAGTGAACTGTGATGGTGCCACTGCACTCCAGCCTGGGTGACAGAGCGAGACCCTGTCTCAAAAGAAAAAAAAAAAAAAGAAGCAAGACCAGGTCTCCCCTGGCTGGGCTGGAGGGGCTTAGCTTTCACCCCAAGACCCGCGAGGAGCAAGGCCGGAACGCGGCCTCTCAGGGCTCCCTGAAAGCTCACCTAGGCCCACAGGGCACGGCGACTTCAGAGGGAAAGTTCTCTGTAAGCTGCAGAGGCTTCCGGCCCCCTTACAAGTGTGGGACGCAGTTGGAGGGGAGATCTGCAGGTCAGGGCGCTTCTCGGGTTAGGAGGCCCTTGGTTCCGTCCCCCCAGCTCTGGTGGCCGGAGCTCCCCTGCCCTGGGGGCAGAGGGCCGGGAGAGGAAGGGGAGCCCGAGTCCGTGGAGGGAGATGAAAGCCTGCCGTGTCCCTTTGAAAGCGCTGGCAGAGCCTCAGTGGGCCTGATGGCGGGGCGCCGCCACCCCCCGGGATTCCGGCAGCTTTGGGCCTAATCCCGGGGCTCAGACGCCCTTTGAAAGGAGGAAGCGAGCTTGTTTGCCGGCAGAGACGGCAAACAGAGCCCTGTCAGATGTGCGGGTTGGGCCTCTTTGAAGAGAGACATCAGGGCTGCGCTGGGCTCGGCTGTCTGCGCTCACTGCACGGCCCCAGGCGCCGAAGGGTCTTCAAAGTGCCCACCCCCTGGGTGGTGGGCAGAGCCCTGGGCCCCCTTGGAGAGAGGGGTGTGCAGGGGAATCGAGGAAAGAGCAGGAGGAGGATGGGAGCCAGGAAGATGTAGGTCCTGGGGAGAAGAGAAGACTCGGGCCACCGAGGCCCGGTCTGCCCTCCCGCCTGAGCAGGGCCGGGCAGCTGCGTGCCGCAGGCCTGGCCCGGGGGCCTGACAGTGGGACAGGAGGGCAGTTCAGGCGCCACCTCTCCCCCGAGGACAGAACAGGAAGGCGGGTGACCCCGTAGACGTTTCCGGAGCCCCGCGGGGCCGCACAGCAAGGCATTCAGGGAAGCATGAGGCTTCGGAACCACAGTCCGGGTCGGAGCCCCAGCCCTGCCACTCAGGTGCTGGCCTCGTGCTGCAGTGCTCTCAGCCCGAAACCGACGCCATCCGCGCCTCCACGCCGCTGCTAAGCTAGTGCGCGTGGAAGCTTGACGGGCGTTTGCTCAAACTTACGGATCAGATAGTCCGTAAGTCAAACTTATGGACTATCTGATCCGTAACACCTGCGTAGCGTTCCATTTGCTGCAGGAAGGCCGAGGGCAGCATGCACGGGGGCCTGGGGGCGTGGGGTGGTCGGAGCAGGCAGGGAGAGGACACGAGCACCGGCCAGACAAAGGGGCCAGGCTGGGAGCGCGCGGCCCGCCCAGCCCAGCGGCTGCCACGCAGCAGGGTTTTATTCGTAAGCTGCCGGGTCACCAGCCACAGTGTTTGAACCGGGGAACGGCGTGGTGTGGTCTGTCCTGGGGAGGTGGCTGTGGCAGCGGCGTGCAGGAGGTCAGGAGGGCCTGGACGCAGAGAGACAGGATTTGGCTACGGCAGGAAGGATTGGGGTCAAACTGGGAAACTCAGGGAGGCTGTGTCGTCCCCTTGCTAAAGGGTTTGGTGCTAGGGCCGTTCTTTGCTGGGTAGCTGGCGAGCGGCGAGACCATCCAGTCCTGCTCCTGTGCCCGGGAGGAGAGAAGAGGGGGAGGGACAGCCAGAGCGGGGAGAGCCCCCGGATGTGGGTCCTCTCTCTCCCTCCACCTGCTCGTCATCAGAGAGACTCAGCCCAGCGCAGCGCGACTCAGAACCAGTGTTTTCTGGGCAGGCTGCAGAGCGCGTGGTCTGGGGCGGTGTGTCAGGCAGGCTTCTCCGCTCGGGCGTCTGGGCTCTCCCCCAGCTCGGGGGTGGGGGGAGGGGAGGCCTCACCTGGCGTTCCTCGTGCCTGGGTCCTCAACAGCCGCTTTGCCCCTGCTGTAACCTGGGTGGAGGTGCAGCCTGCTGCACTGGCTGCCCGAGCTGGCTCTGTCTCAGGGGACGCCAGCCAGAGTAGGACCCCGCCGTGTCCTGGGGTGAGACGTGGAGCCTGGGGTTCGGATCTGACTGGGCCCCCGGACAGCCGTGCACCCTCAGGGAGCAAGATACATCTTTCGGGAGCCTCAGTGTCCTCACCTACATCCGCCAGTGTTTGAACCCGGGAATGGTCCACGTCAGGTGCCCAGCAGGGGGCCTGGTACACAGCGGCGCTTGTCAGCCATGCTGGTCTGGTCCCCTGGGGACCTCCCGGGAACCCGCGCACGTCTAAGCCCGTCCCCCGTGATGGGCAGCCCCCCCCCCAGCTCCTCTCCTAACGGCTCCTCTGCCTCCCTGAGTCACCGGAGACCAGCCTCGGAGGGAAGGTCAGGAATCGGGGTGCTGCCCCCCAGCACCCTGCTGCAGAGCCCACAGGGATGGGGGCTGCGCTGGGCGTCCCTACGACAGCCGTGGAGTCCTAATACCTTTTAATCGGACTATTAGCAGTGGGAACACGGAGCCTCTCCGCCCAGCTTCCCCACTTAGGAGCTGCTTGTCGAGACTTTACATGAAGGGAAAACAAATGACACTGTGGTAATGTGGTGAATTCCAGCATGTTCCCTTAATGCTCTGCTCTTGGCTCTCCCCGGCTTCCCCTCCTCAGGCCGTCCCCCGAGATGCAGAGCAGAGGGAGGGAGGAGGGCAGGGCTGAGGCTGTCCCACCCCTCCCAGCCTGGCACCCCTCACGGAGCCCTAACATGGGTTGCTGGTCCCAGAAAGGGTGAGACGGGGCGTGGGGAGGAAGCGAAAGCCACTCCAGACCCCCGAGCCGGGACGGCCAAGCCCACGTGCGTGGGAATCACCACGTGGCTTCCCAGGTGCGTCTGCAGGGCCCAGCTCACCTGGACGGGGTGCAGAAGCAGAACTGGGTGGCGGCTTGCTGTTAACACTGTGGCTGGCTCAGTCGGCCCCGCTGGCCTGGGAGGAGTGGAACCAAAAGGTGGCACAGCGGCCCCCCTCCCCGTCCACGGGCGACTGGCTCTCCACCCCTCGCCCTGCCTCTCAGCTCCCAGAGCTGGGGCCGATACAGCAGTCGCTGCTGTCGATTGAGCGCCTACTGTTTGCCAGACTGCCAAAGGCCTCGCATTCAGTGTCTCATAGACGGGGAGACAGGTTCAGAGAAGAGGGGAACTCCCCAAGGTGATGTAGCTGGTAAAGGTCAGAGCCAAGATTCAAAGCTGGGTCTGTTAGATTCCAGACTTTTCTTAACCGCCGTGCTAAGCTGGCCGGGAGGAAGAAAACTGAACGTTTCTTGAGCTCCAGCTCTGCGGCAGTGGGTAGCAAGTGCTTCACACACACTCTCTGACTTTGCCGTGCCCCCCCCCCCCCGGCGTAATCGTGGAGCGGTGTGCTTCAGGCTGGGTCACAGCCCATGAGGTCACGAAACAAATTTTGTGAGTCGGGATTTATAAAAAACGAAATGGAAGACGGCAGAGAATACCGGCATGCCCCGTACTAAATGTGGTTTCACAAAGCTTGTCTGTACTCTCAGAGACCGGGTTTGTTAGACTAAAGTTGGGCAGATAAAGTCCCGCTCCTGCCAGCCTGCACCGTGGACCCATGGTGCCACCCGCGAGATGGGCCGCGACGGGCAGGTGGTCACCAGCCCAGGAGTCCTGACTCCAGGCTCAGTGCTCCCCCTGCCTGATGCCATCACCCCTGCCGCTCAGGTGTTGCCTGACCCTCACCTGGCCTGGCGGAGGCGGCCTGGACAGGAGGCCCCAGGGGGCAGCGTCCATCTCACAGGACGAATTACCCAGGGCTCCACGAGGGTGATGACGGACCCCCTCCCAGCCTCATCCCTGGCCGGCCTCCACTCTGCCCTGCCAGCTCGTGCCCTGCCTAGCCCCCCTGCCCTCACCGCCCCAGCCTGGCAGCTGCCTGGCGACAGAAGCCCTGCCAGCGCGGGGCATCAGAAGCAAAGTTGCATTTACTGGGCGGCTCTGGGCTTAGCGAGCTGTGCTAATCCCTTAAGAGCTGCGTGGCAGGAGATGAGAGGCAGGCAGAGCCGGAGAGGAAATCCCCACGGGGGTGCGGGCCTGGCCCTGGGCTCTAATTCCCCCCAGAGATCAGGGTCGGGTCCTGCAGGAAATGCAGGGGCTCCGGAGCTTCAGAGGCAGAGAAGTGGCAATTAGGGGAGGATGCTCTTGACGACAGGCTCTGAGAGCACAGGGGAAGGGGGACCGGTGGGGGCGGGTGGGGAGGGGGCCCGGCGGTCCCGAGCTGTCCCGGGAGGGATCGGCCAGCGCAGGCCCTGCCGCGGGAAGGCTGGGGTCCACTCCAACTTCCAGCCCACCAGACTCCCTGCGTGATGTCACGTCCCCTCGGTCCCAGGGGAAGTTAGCAGGTCCTGTGGGTTTCGACCTGTGCAGGCTCCTCAGTGTGCTGCAATCTCAGGGTCGCTGGGCCCTGGGCCTTCCTGCCACCCCTGGGCCTTCCTGCCACCCCTGGGCCTTCCTGCTACCCCTGGGCCTTCCTGCCACCCCTGGGCCATGGCGGGCAAGGCCAGGGAGTCCCCCAGCCGTGCAGCAGCCCTGGGGGGTGGTGCATTTCCTCAGACAACGGTGCTACTGAGTCCTCTGCCGCCTGAGTGGAGTCTGGCCACTCACACTGGGTGTTCCTCTTGAGAGTTAGAAATTGGCTTGGGATTGAGGGTGTTTCAGCCTGGGAACCTGACTCGAGCAGGCTGCATTACTGAGGCCCCAAAGCACACCCCTGCAGTGCCTCCTTCCCAGGCCCCGGGAGGGGCAGGGGCCCGCCCTGCAGGTGGCGCAGGCGCTGAGGCCCCCAGCAGCCCGGGCCACGCGTCAGCCCCTGCAGGTGACAGGGCGAGATCCCTGGGGAGGCCAGGCTCTGGGGCTGCTCGGGGGACATTGCTTCCATGCCAGGCTTTCGGGACCCGGGACCCCTCCAGCTCGCCACGCCAGATCTTCTCTCTGCTTTTCCCCCACAGGATGCTCGCTCCGTGGCAGCGGCCGCCGCGGCCCTCGGGGGGCCCCGAGCAAACACGGTCCTGGAGCGTGTGGAGGGCGCCCAGCAGAGGTGGAAGCTGCAGGTGCAGGAGCAGCGGAAGACCGTCTTCGACCGGCACAAAATGCTCAGCTAGATGGTGGCGGCGGGCACGGGGCTGCCGGCCTCGGCGCCAGACGGAGCCAGGGTGGGCCGCGTCCCCCTCCCCGATGCCACTGGTCCCCGGGTCTTCCCTCTAGAAGCCCGTGGCACTTTTTCCCTCCCTCTCCCTCTCTTTAGGGACATTGTGCTCTGCTGTTTTGTTCAGGGAAGAGTGATGGGGTCTCTGGTACCTGCCGTCTCCTCACCCTTCCCATTCCAAGTCTCGGGAATTGTGTTACCCTTTGGAAGGTGGAGGGAGTCACCGGGAACCCAGTGTCTGGGGGAGAGCACGGCCCGGCCTTCAGCTCACACTCCTGCCCACCGCGGCCCCCGTCACCACTGTCACCCCTGTCCCCAGCCCCGCGCCTCGGCTGGTCCAGCCCTCGGGAGCAGCTCTGACGGGAGAGCCGAGCCCGCTGTGGTCTTCTGGGCGCCCGGAGGCTCAGTCTTCCTTCTGCCCCCGCACCCTGCCGCCTGCAGCACGCCCACTTCCGGGGCCGGCAGCCCCCGCCCTCCCCAGTGCCCACGGCCGCCGAGCCAGACGGCTGGACCTCGCGACGCAGGGGGCTGAGCAGTGGGCCCGAACGCCGTAGCTCCAGGCCTCGGACCGCCACCGTCCCTGAGTTGTGTCACTGTCCCAGTGCATGGAGAGAGACGTCTGTCCTTCTGTTGTCTTAGGGCTCTGCCTGTGAATCGGGGGAGCCACCATTAAACCGTTTCGTTTCTCTCACTTGCTGGATTTTAAGGGCTTGAAGGAACTAAGAGTTGTTCACGTGGCGTGGTAGGCGTGGTGTCCCAGGACGACGGTGGCAGGTCCAGGGGGAGCAGCAGAGCCTCGGGGAGTCCTGGTGGCTGGGGCAGGGCTTGTCGGAGTCCCCTCCCCTGGTGAGGAGGGAGCCCGGCAAGACTGCAAGGGGCACAGGTGAGCTAGGCCCTGGGAATGAGCCTGAGGTTTTGTTTTTTATTTTAGCGTATTATGGGGGTACAAGTGTTAAGGTTACCTATATTGCCCATGCCCCTCTCCCCCCTCGAGTGAGAGCTTCAGGCGTGTCCATCCCCCAGACGTTGCACCTCTCACTCGTGGTTCTGTTAGTCTCGTCTTTGTGGGAGATGCTCAGAGCCTGAGGTTCTGTTAGTCTCGTCTTTGTGGGAGATGCTCTGAGCTCTGAGCAGGGCCTGGTGGCACCCTGGTACCCTGCTAACACAGGAGGTGGTGCTCACTGCACGGCCGATGAGCGTCCCTGAGTGAAAACAACAGGTCATAGGAGGGGCGGGGGGAGCCCCTCGGTAGGCAGTGCCGGAAGCTTCCAGAGGGTCCGCAGCCGCCGGGTGCTGAGCTCCTCCCCGGGTGTGCGCGGTGCAGGTGCGTCCAGGGCCCAGGCAGGAACAGGGCTTCCGGGGCCCAGTCTGATCCGATTAATGTTTCCGTCCCCGGGTTTGTCCAGATAAGCCTGTACTGGGAGCCCCTTGCGGGGTTCTTGGTGAGGGCCGGGGGCAGAAGAGCAGCGTGGGGTGGGTGTTTCAGCTTGCGACGGTTTCCCAAAGCTCAGAGGCGAGCAGGGGCACTGGAGATGGGAGGTGTGGCCTGCAGGTGGCCTCCGGGGGCAGCAGCCACTCTGGCGTCGTCCCAGAGGCAGGTGAGGGGGACTGAGGTGCCTGGGATCCCGAGCGTGCGCGTAACTGGCACGGAGTCCGGCGGGGTCAGCGGGACGCGCCTGGCAGGGCTGGGACCGAGGAGCCGGTGCCGGTGACGTCTCCACCGCCCGTTTGCTGGCTCGTGGCCGTCACAGGCTGGGGCCCAGCTCGGCTTTGGAAGCTGCGGTGGCCACTTGACTCCCTGAAGTGGGGACGACGCCCTCGTTCCAAGAGGGAGGCGACAGCAGGTTTCCCAGGTGGGCAGGTGATGGGTGCACCAACTTGCCAAGAACCACCGATCCGGAAACTGGCGCCTGACACCGCCAGACGTGTCCCGAAACCACCGCCCCGGAGGAAACCTCACGCCCCGCGTTTCTCCCGGTCCTGGGTTAGCCCCGCGATCGCCACCCGGCTCTGGTGCTTCCAGTGATCCGATCTGAAGCAAAGGACTGCTGCTAACTGTCAGAAAGCCCAGCCCATGACGATGTGCAAAGGATTAGGAACGACTGTTCGCCTCACACACAGATCCAACTAGCAACCAAGCGTAAATACGTCTCCACGCGCAGCTGGTTTTCAGAGCATGCCGCGCCACCTTTCCACCAGTGATGACGAAACAGGCGCCCAGCGAGCCCGCCCTGCTGCTCTGCCGTAGATAATCCCGCCCGGGACCCAGCCTCCGCACCCCACTCACCCTCACAGGGCCCCGGGGCGCAAACAGGGAGGTGGAGGCGAGCAGCCTCTGGGTGGTTCTGTTGCTCACCCAGCCCGCTCGGGTCTCCCTCCTGCTCCGGTTCCCCGGCGCCCATCCCTGCTGTCTGCCAGCAAACGCCCGCCTGGCCTCCCTGCGCCTCCCCGGGCTCATGGTTTCCTTCACTCCCCCGTGGGGCCGCTGATCTTTCCTCCAGGCCACTGGGCAACTTCCCGTATCTCCTCCCTGCCCTGGACGGCCTTCCCCGCTTCGAGGACGTTGGGGCCATTCGGTGTGACCTCTCAACCCCTTCCCCCACCTGCCAGTCTTCGTCTCTGCTCCTAGCGACTGGCTTTGCTGTGGTCTCGGGTCGGTGTGTCTCTCCTGTCCAGGGCCACACCCACCCACCCTGCACTCCCCGGGCCCTGCGTCACCTCTCCAGGCTCACCCGGTTCCTGGCCGCCTCTGCGCAGTAGCACGCACCAGTCTCCTGCACACCCACCTCTGGCTGCGGCACAGTCTCCCTGTCTCCGTGCCCTTCGCTGTCCACTCACGGCCACGGCCCTGCAGGCCGACCTCACCCCACGCTCCCCTGAAACTGCTCCCAGCAAGGCCACAGATGGCCCTGGAGTCGCCGGTCCCGGGGGGTCTCGGCGGTCACCTCTGGCCCTCTGCGCTCGTCGGACACTGCCGACCTTTCTCTCCTTCAGAAGGTCCTCTGCTCGGCCGATGGGACCTTCGCTCTGGGCCGCCTCGTGCCTTCTGACCATGCCTCACTCCACCCCAGACGCCACTGTGTCCTGGGCTTCCATTCTCAGCCCGCTCAGTGCCATCCAAAATGCCACGTCTTCCCTGATGTTCGTTCTAGAATCTCTCTCTAGCCCCGACCCGGCCAAGCCCTGAGCTCTAGAGCTGTCCCTCTGGCTCTCAGCTGGACTGTCCCCGCGAGCACCCAGAGCCTGTTCAGAATCGGCGTGTCCGAGATTAAATTCACCTTTGCCCGAGACCGGCTTCTTTCACATTTATCGTGGTTGGTGGCACCACCACTCGCCCCGTCGTTCAAGCTAGAAATCTGGAGGGCTCCGATTCTCGATTCTTCCCTCGTCTGCAGCCCTCACATTCATGAAGTCCCACCCGCTGACCTCCAAGTAGTTCTGGAATCTGCCCCTCGTCCTCAGCCCTGGCCACCACTGCCGCAGTCCTGAGCCTCCGTTTCTCACGAAGCACCGAGGTTCTGGTTAGGCGCCTCGGAGAGCTTGCCCGCACTCTGAGCCTGTCCCGACCCTCCCTCCTCCACAGCCATCAGGAGCTCCCCGTTCCCAAGGCACGAGTTCTTTATTGGGCCGTACGGCCTCTAGGCCACCGTCTGCCTGCCTCCCTGGCCTTCAGCCCCAGGACCACCCAGCGGGAGTCACAGTGTGGGGTCCCCAGGCCCTGCAGACACGATGCTCACCCAGACGGAGCCCCGGGGCTGCCCAGAGCAGCGCTGTGCCCCAGGCGGGGGTCCCCGCCAGCTCCCGCAGCTCAGGCCCTGAGCTTGGAGAAGCTATAGAAGGGGGTGCCCCAAACCCGGCTGCTGTCTCTCCTCGCACTCGCTCTCCACCGCGCAGGCATCACCTGCGGGGCTCAGGGCGGCAGGAGGCCAGTGAAATACACCCGGCTTCTCAGCCCCGCTCTGCCCTTCGGCCGTCCTGCGCCGCTTCGAGCCGTCTCTGCACACGGTAACACCAGGGCCCCGGGCCTGGCCTGTAGTGGACGCTCGTTACATTCCGGCCATTAAATTCCGTAGCAGGGGCCGGGGCTGAAGGCCCCCTGAAGGACCAGCGTCCGCTTCGTAAAGCAAGTGGGCGGCGAAGAATGTGACCTCCGCGCCCGTAGCCTGAGTGTGAATCCTGCCTCTGCCACTGGCTAGCCAGGCAGCTCAGACTGTCAGGCTCCTCGAGTCTCCGTCCCCTCGCTGCGAAGCGGCTAACGACTACCGGCTACCAGGGGCCCGGTAGACCGGAAGACCCCATCCCTTCCACCAGATCCTCCACCACCCTGGCTGAAGTTCCACACTTGCCAGGGGATGATTCCTCCTCTGGCCCCGCCGGCCGGCAGAAGTTCCCGCAGACCCGGGGCTCCCCCCGCCAGGCGGCGAAGCAAGCGCAGAGCCCAGGCTGCAGGCGGGCTGGCCCTGAGGACGCCTGAGCTCTCGGCGGCTCGGAGCCTCCTCTGATTCCTGCGTCAAGGCGGCGGCGGCGGAGGGCCAGCCCTGGCTCTGCTGCCACTTGCTGTGTGACCTCGGGCAGGGCAGGCAACCTCTCTGAGTCTCGGCCTCTCCAGACAGAGAGTGGGGACGTGAAACCAGCCCGTGGCTTCCCGAAGTGCAGTTCACATTTGCGAGGCGATTTTAGACTGTGCCCAGAGGAACACTTTTTACTCCAGTGGTTTTAATGTGCATTAGAAAAAAAAGCATAATTGGCACATACATTTCAAGATTTTTGCAGCTATTAATGCTAAGGACAAGTAAAAAGGGGCAGGGGAGTGAGTATATTATGTAAGGAAAAATGTTAGGGAAACAGGGAGTACAAATGGTGCTATCAATGGCAGCAACTCTGGGAGCAGCCGTGAGCCAACGGTGCTGCCTTGGGGCCCCTGAACCAGCCGACACCTAAGGGCCCTTCAGATCCACATCTGCAAACTGCTTCATCTCTCCAGATTCCCTGCCCCTGGCGAATGGGAGTGGGGAAGTGCCCAGACGGGGTTTCTCGAAGCTCTGCCCCTGCAGTTTTGGATCCAGCCATCCTGGGCCTTCCCCAAGCCCAGAAAGGCACTGTGGTGTCGTGGCCGCGAGTGCAGACCTCCCGTCCACACTGCCTGGATCCAGATCCCGGGGCTGACTCTTCCTAGCTGTGTGCCCCTGGGCACACCTGTCTTCATTTGCTCAGCTTAAAACCTGGGAACGGTAACTTAACCTCGTGGGCATGTTGTGGGGATGAATGCGTGTGCGAGTGAGTGTGAGCAGGGCCTGGCACGCAGCAGTGGGTGCTCCGCGGGTGCAGGGGCTACTGCGCTTTAACATGCACCCCGGGGTGGAAGGAGGGTCTCCCCTCTGCTGCGGAGAGGTCCTGTCGGCCCCGCAGCGAGGTCCCGGGCTGTGCCTTTTGGACGTGCAGTGAGGGCCAGGAAGTGGAGGCTGGAACCCGGGTCTCCAGGCTGCCAGCACCAGCCTCCTCCCCGAGCCTCCCCAGCCTCTGCAGAGGCTGACCCAGGCTGCGAGTCCTGGGCAGCCCCTCCCTCTCTAGCTGCTGCTCTCCTCCGCTGACCGCCAGGGCGGGTGGCCTTGATGACCTCCAGAAGCCCCTGCAGCCCTGGCTCTGGGCAGCCCTGTGGCCGAGCGCTGCCGTCTGTGTGCACATCCTCCCCGGCCCGGGACCATGTCCCCGGAGAGCCGCTGCAACCCTCCTCTCCCCGTCAAACCCCAGGGGTGCCCAGGGATCACCCGACAGCCCCCACCCCCAAACCAGCATCTTCAAAGCAGCTCCAGAGAAAACCCTCTTCCCCTGCCCAGAAAGATTCCCAGCGGAAAGAGACTGCCCGCGTGTTCCTGGGTCCCTCGCCCCGAGCACCCAGGACGAGCTTCCTGCGCTCTGATTCCGGTCCCCCCTGCCGCACAGCCTTCCATTCCAGAGGTTATCTGAGCTTCCCCCCAGCTGGGCCAGAGGAGCGTCCCTCCCTTGGCCCTCAGCGGCCGTGCCCTGGGGGGATAGCCTCGTCCCACCCTTCCAGGGCCCCAGACCCCGAAGACTGCGGGCAGCCAATCACAGGAGCCCAGGAGTGGGCTCCCCTCCTCGGGAGCTGATCCCAGATCAGAGGGGCCCCCACCCCACCGCTTGCCGCCACCCTCCTCCCTCCCCTTCTGGGTGTGTCGCTGCCCGTTTGAAGCTTAATCAGGTAAAGTGTACCTGGCTCCTGGCTCCTGGCAGGGGAGCCGGCCGGAGGCTGCAGAAGGTGCCCGGGGCAGGCGGCAGCGCGGAGATCCGAGGTCCCCCCGGAGGTTCTGAGCCGCGGGCCAGGAGCAGCAGTGCTGGAAGGACGAGCCCCCGAGAGGTAACTGTGTGAGGTGGTGGCCTGGACGTGTCCCAGCCGCGTCCTGAAATAGCCAGGGCCCCGCCCGGCCTGGAGGAGGGAGGCCAGGGACATTGTTTGCTCAGGGCTTAGTCACCCCCGAAGGCTTTCCCACCCCAGGGAAAGGGGAGCAGAGCCAAGCCACCTGCCGGCCGGGTGCCGGTGCCAGGCACCCACCTCGGAGGGGAGAAGCCGGGTTAGCTGTGCTGCCAGGGCACTGCCACCCACGGGGGTCTTCCTGTGGGCTTGCTCGGGGGAAGGGTCTGGGCAGGGGCAGCAGGGGGAGGCAGAGGGGTGGTGAGAGCAGGGCCGCTGGAGCTGACCAGCGCCAGCACGTCGTAGGGGTGTGACCCCTGGCCATTTGCTTATCCGGGTCTCTGTCCCATCGCCTGTTCAATGGGTTAATAACACATTTGCAAGAATCAAATGAGTGAGGTGCTTGGACTAGTACCTGGCACAGAGTAAATGACGCCTAGAAATTTCTCTTGATTTAAATCCTGCTAGTTACTGAAAGTATGATGCCCCTTAAATTCACGTAAGCTCTCTGAGCCTCAGTTTCCCCATCTGTAAACCGGGCGTAAAAAGTCTCCTTGAAGGGAACTCGAGGGGATTAGACAAATTTGCTAGCACGTGCTAGGTGCCCGGTAAGTAGCAGTCTCCTTCCCTGCGGGCGGCTCGAGAGCTAGGATCCCGTCCCCGTGGAAACGCCACACTTCCTCCCGCTTGGCGCCTGTGCTTTCCGCCCACTGCCCGAGGACACGGTGTGGACGGGTGAGCCGAGTGTTTTCGGGCCCAGACTCTGTGTCGCCGCCCCGCCACAGGCATCGGAGGGGCCCCACGCGGCTCTCACGAGCACCTGCCCTGCGGCGGCAATCACGGACCGGTGACACTCGCGCGTGCCCGCTCCCCCGCCGCTGGGCTGCTTCCCGGGCAGCTCCCGTGTGCCTGGCGCAGGGCTGGGCCCCGCAGGACGCAGAGGGGCGTCAGGCCCGCCCCTGCCCCTCGAGGGACCCCTCGCCTTGGGAGAGCGAGGTGCAGAGATGTGGCGAGGTGAAGGCAGGGCGGGAGGGCCACCCCGGAGCACCCCAGCCAGTTGCGGCTGACGGGGGGCCAACGTGCAAAGCCTTTAGGGTTCCGGGGGAAGTCGACAGAGCAGGGACAGGAGAGGGCAGGGAAGTTCCACGGGCAGCGAAAGACACAGACGGGGTTCGGAAGGAGCGGGGTGTGCAGGGCAGGGGAGGTCCGGGCGGAGGCTCCCGGAAGGCAGCAGCAACCCCGAGAGTCTCGGCTTAGAGGGGAGGACGCAGGGCTGGGTGAGGGAAGAGGGGACAGAGAAGGACCCGCTGGAGCCGAGGGCTGGTCCGGGGACGGGTGAGAGACAGCTGGGGAGGAGGGTGCGGACTGCGGGGACCCGGACTCCGGCCCGGCAGGGTGAGCAGCGCTTGGCGGCCCCACAGCGCGGCCAAGACGTTTCCACACGTCACCTCCTTGAGCTTCCCGGTAAGTCTAGGAAGTGAGTGCCGCCGGCCCAGCCTGCAGAGAGGGAGCAGGACAGGCTTGCTCAGGGCTGACAGCGCAGAAGTCGCCAAGCCAGCACTCTCCGCCACAGTCTGCTGGCTCCACGGTCCCCCAGCCGCAAGTCAGGGTGTGAGGAGTTCAAGGCCGGGCGCGGTGGCTCACGCCTGTAATCCTGGCACTCTGGGAGGCCAAGGCAGGAGGATCAATCAAGGTCAGGAATTAGAAACCAGCCTGAGCAAGAGCGAGACCCCGTCTCTACTAAAAATAGAAAGAAATTACTTGGCCAACTAAAAATATATAGAAAAAATTAGCCAGGCATGGTGGCGCATGCCTGTGGTCCCAGCTACTTGGGAGGCTGAGGCAGGAGGATCGCTTGAGCCCAGGAGTTTGAGGTTGCCGTGAGCTAGGCTGACGCCACGGCACTCACTCTAGCCTGGGCGATAATAGAGTGAGACTCTGTCTCAAAAAAAAAAGATGTGCCGAGTTCAGAGAGCACCGGTTCCCTCCGAAACGTGGTAACCCCTCGTGCATCAGAGAACCCCAGGGACAGTCTGTGTGAGCAGGGAGCCGCGAGGAGCTCGGCCACCAGGAGAGGGACCTGGGGCGGGAGGCAGTGCAGAGACCAGGGCCGCAGTGTCACCCGGCCACAGGCCCCGCTCTCCTGGCCCCAGCCAGGGGCAGAGTGGGCTCGGGAGACGTCCCCTTCGCCGGGCCACCCCGAGGATCCGCCCCAGCCTGTGCAGCGTCACGAGTGTGAGCACTGCTGCTCAGTGAACCCCCTTCCTCATTACAGGGGCCACGGTCCCTTAAGCCCCGGGGCAGGACGTCCCTGCCCACCCGCCGGATCTCCGGATCTATGATCCGGAGGGGCCAACGAGCCCACCTTCCTCGGGAATCCTCAAACTTCTGTGGCCTCCAAGGGCTTTTTGTCCCCCACGAAATACCCGTCACCCACAAGGGAGACGCTGTCCTTTTGTGGAGAAGGGAGTGAGAACCGCCTTCCTCTGTCCCCCTGAGTTGGCACGGGGCCCCGCGTGCGGTCAGCCCTGCGGCCTGGGGCGGGAGGCCCGGGGAGGAGACAGCCACGAGGGTGGGTGGGCGGGCGGCGTGGCGGGCAGAGGGCAGTCGCTTCCCCACTCTGTGCCTTGGTCTTCTCACCTGTGAGATGGGGGTGCTGTCAGCCATGGCAGCACAGGCGCGATGAGAGTCCCGCAGCGCGCTCAGCACGGCGCCCGGCGTCCCGGGAAGAGCTGAGCGTGCTCTGGGCACTGTTGCCAAGGCGCGGTCCTTCCCTCCTGCCCCGAACCGGGCGCGGAAGCTGAGCACGTCCTTTGCTGGGTGCCCAGCCTCCCTGCCGTAGGGTTCCCGGAAGGAGCTCGGGACGTGTCTGGGGCGGGCGGATTGACAGGCGGTGGGACACATGGTCCAATGCGTCCAACGTGTTAGAATTGTTTTAATTCAGTTATCCTTTTCATTCAAAGCCTTGAGGAGGGGAAATCAGAGCTTTAGTGCATAGGATGTTCCATTTAGACTCCCACCAGGACGGCTGTGACTACGGGAAGCCGCTGGATGCCAGCGTCGGCGCTGCATCCTGTCGCGGTGCTGGTGGGGGAGGGGCCGCTTGCCAGCTTGGCGTTTCACAGCCCCGTCCAGGGGTCTTGGAGCTTCCGGGAGATCTTGCGAAGCTCACCCCTGCCTTGCTGGCAATAAGAGCTGCCACTGACTCCATTCCTAGTAGTTGCCACGTGGCTCACGTGCGTAACTTTACAGTCGTCTCTAAGGCGGGCGTTATCACCCCCATTTTGCAGATGGGGAAAATGAGGCCTATGGAAGCCAGTCACTGGCCTAAGGCTACTTAACCAGTAAGGGCAGCGCCGGATTCACCTGGGCTCACTTGGCCTACGTGCTCTTCCCTTGCCAGGCTGCTTCTCACACGGGGGCTCCCGAGCAGGTGAGGTGCTCTGAGGTTTTCCTCCCAGCATCTGGGGGGCAGGAGGCAGCGGCCTGATACTCTTCCTGGGGAGTGGCCCTAGGAACCTCTTCCTGTGACTCCCCAGCATTGCAAATGCGAGGTCACAGTCAGGCAACCAGGAAGGACCACGCGCCCCCCTACCCGCCCCGCTCTGGCCCCCAGGAGATCCTGTAACAATGACGACTTATAAAATAAAAATTTTTGGGGACCCCCTCCCAGCTTAGGAAGTCCTCATGTAGCCAGACCCCAATACATTGCAACCAAGCTGTGTGACCCTGAGCAGCTCTCTTAGCCTCTCTGAGCCTCAGTTTCCTCTTTTGTGACTAGGAACAATGATACCTGCGTCCTCTGAGACGTGAGAATTAGGTGAGACGAGGAGAGCACTGAGTGTCAGGAGGCACCTGGCCCACACTGGCCTTCCTCTCTCCGCCTGCTCCTCGCCTTCGGGATTCTCAGCAGAGCGATGCCGTGTGGGAGGGCTCGGCTTGGGCAGCCCAGGTCAAAGCTCCGCAGGGGGGACCGGGCGCGGCGGCTCACACCTGTAATCCTAGCACTCGGGGAAACCAAGGCGGGCGGATTGCTCGAGGTCAGGAGTTTGAAACCAGCCTGAGCAAGAGCGAGACCCCGTCTCTACTACAAATAGAAAGAAATTAATTGGCCAACTAATATATATAGAAAAAATTAGCCGGGCATGGTGGTGCATGCCTGTAGTCCCAGCTACTCAGGAGGCTGAGGCAGGAGGATCGCTTGAGCCCAGGAGTTGGAGGTTGCTGTGAGCTAGGCTGACACCACGGCACTCACACTAGCCTGGGCAACAAAGCGAGATTTTGTCTCAAAAAAAAAAACAAAAACAAGAAGCTCCGCAGTCCTTCTCTCTTGGGGAAAGTGGCTGCACACAGTCCCTTGGGAGCAACCAGAGGTTTCGAAAACCCGGGGCAGGAAGGGTGGCTATGGCTCAGGAGCCGGGACATCTGGACTCTTGCTCTGATGCGACTCAGTGGACAAATCTTACCATAAGATAAAACTGATCCTCACCTTGCTACCAAAAACCACTGTCCTGAACTGATGGACTCTCAGCAATCTCCCGAGAGGCGGGAGGAGCTCCAGGACCACGAACTCGCTTTCCTCAAGCTGCCTCCCACCGCCGTGGGCTCCCTGTTGGAAGGGACACGCTCAGCCGATTTCTGACCCCAAACTCCCAACTCTGGCCCCAGTCCCAGAGAAGACATCGAGAGAAACCAAAGAGGTAGAGTTATGTCGTCTGCTCTTCAAACGGTCCCGCCTGTTCCAGATTCACACTCGCCTCTGCTTGATGCATGTGAGCTCAGCCCCCCCAGGGCTTCCCGCCAGTGTCAGTCAACAGCCATCTACTGAGCCCATACCGAGTGTCTCAAAGGAGCACGGGGCAGGAGTTCGTGCACTTACAAGTTTGCAGCCTGGGTTGGGGCAGCGGCAGGGAGCTCCCTGGAAGAAGAGGGCTCGCAGGCTGCCTGTTGGCCACACCGAGTAGAGGGCCAGGGTCATGGGGGAGATGGGGCCATGTGAACACCGGCCACCCAGGAGAGGCCTGGACAGGATCTGCAGGGGGCACATGTGAAACCATTAGCACGTTATGCTAATGGGCCAGCCTTGGGGGTGCGGACAGTTGGTGACCACGAGGGGCTGACCCTGGTGGGCACACAGGACATGCTGCAAGGCATTGGGGAAGAGGCCCAGGAGACCCCCACTGGCAACTTACCTTCTGTGCTGGAAGTCAGATTTGACAATTATAAAGTTCTGTGCGCAGTATTTGAGGATGGGGTCCAGACCTGGAATTTCATTGACCTGCTTCCTGCCATTGCTTCTCACCACCACACGGTGGCGCTGTTGACAACCGGTTCTGCCCAGTCCCCCACCTGAGCGGATGGAGTCTCGGATAGAGACTGATAGATCCTGTCTGCTCCGGTTTCCTGAACTCAGGCAAGGGGGCTCCTCATCAGGCGCCCAGGGGTACAGCTCCTGGTGCTTGATTCAGTCTAATTACACCCCCATTCTCATCTTCCCAGCAGCAAAACTCCATAGTCCATCCTCCTAAGAACATCTTCAAGGTGTTACCTTCCCAAGGATAGCCAAGGTGACCTGCAGTATGTCTCTTACCAGAGCAGAGGCTACACAAGGGCACGACATTTTTTTCCCAGAATATTATGGGGGTACAAATGTTAAGGTTACGTATATTGCCCTTGCTCCCCACCCCCCTGGAGTCAGAGCTTCAAGTGTGTCCACCCCCAGTTGGTGCTCATCTCACTCATTATGTATGTATATACCTGTCTCCTCCCCCCCACCTGCCCGACACCCGATAGATGTTATTCCGATATGTCCACTTAGGTTTTGGGCACGATACTTTTAATCGGCAGTGGGACCTCCCTTCCAACGGGAGTTATAATTTAATAAGACCTTTGTGTTGGGTCGGTGCAGAGCTCTCTGATCCTTGGGTCAGATGTGAAGCTACCAGCAGAAATATGGGGGGAAGGGGAGGAAGCTGAGTGTGGGCGATTAGCATTCATTAGTTCATGAATTACTGGCTTTGTTTAAGTCACTTTCCCAAGGTCCTTGTTTAGGGTTAAGCCTCAGTTTTCCCACTTGTAAAACTAGATAATATTAACACCTACCTCACAGGAACAGAGCGAGGAGTCAGTGAGATGATTCATGTATGGCACAGTGTCTCACACATCATAAATAATCAGTGATAGCGATCATTATCATTGCTATTATTTCACTACAATGCTTGCTTAATGTTCTATTCCAGTGCCTAAAACAGTCCCTGTATTTAGCAGGCCATCATTACATACTTACCGAATGACTATCGTGCCACTTAATGATAATGTGCCACACTGAGTCCCTCAGGTTCTGCGATGCGGTAGAGGACTCACTTGCAGGTGTGTTCTCACCTGTGCTCCCTGGCAGGTTATCGCCTTTTTTCTAACAGTAAAGACAGAACTGGCTCAAGAAATACGTGGTCCAACTGTGGGGTTTCTTGCCTAAGTCACCTCCCTGAATAGTTTTATTAAAAATGTATAAATAGTATATGAGAAACATAAATAAGTTATGAATATTGAATCAACATGAACAAATATTAAGTTGTATTTATTAAAATTGTCATGTAGATGTAAGTAAACCTCTGACCTCTATCAAATTAAATTTAGATAATTAAGTCAAATACGAATAGACAGGGGTCCCATGGGACAGTCTGGATCCCAAATTTTTACCAAAAAAAGCGCTACTAGGAAATGATTCCAAGCACCCTTTATGGACCTAGCACTGAGCAAAGGATCGAGGGGTATTACCTAAGGAAGAAACGGCCTGTTCCCTGCCCTCTGGTTGCTTACAGTCTGGTTGAAGATTTAGAAAGCCCGCACGGAAGCTGGGAAGCTCCGGCAATCAGGGTGGCCGGAGCTGGAATCTGAAGGCGGCAGGACAGGGTGTGGCCGAGCGGCGTAGGGAGGGCCCCCAAGACCAGAGCCAGCACCAGCTACGGTGTGAAGTCAGCTCAGGAACAGGCAAAGAGTACCAGGAGGAGACCAACCTATGGAAAGAGATCTCCGGGAACCTTCTCTTGAAAGCAACAGGGAGCCCCTGGCGGCTGCTGGGAGGAGGAGGGGCGCGCGCACCTGTCCTGGTGTCTCACACATTGGCTTTTACCTCTGAGAGCACAGCCGAGCCTCCGCGGTGCTTAGAGTCGCTGTTGATTGTTCTTGGTTTGCATTTATCATAGAGGACAGAGCTGGCCGGGAAGGGACCCAAGGCCCGCACAGAGGACAAAGGTGACAGGGTGCGGGAGACAGGTTCAGGGATCTGGGCCTGTCCCCTGCCTCCCCCTGTCAGGGAGAGAGCTGGCCCCCGTCTGGCTGTTGGAGAGGCCTTGCCCGGTGTCCCCGGCCTCACGAGGCCCGTCACTGTCCCTGTGGGACGCAGCACCCGCCCACTACTCACTCGCTCACGAACGCCAAGCACCTTTGATGAAGAGGAGGACAATAACATAGTGTGGTGGGTGCCGGGATGCAATGCATGGGACACGGGTCACACACAAGAGGGGGGATCAGAGAGAGAGGCTTCCTAGACGAAATGACACCTAACTTGGATCCCATAACCACAGGGGATGAGGCTTGGTGGCACTTAGACTCAACACAGACCAATCATTTCTGAAATGACAGCTTCCTGACGCCTAGGGCAGGCTCACGTAATTCAGACCCACCCTGACAAGCCCAGCTTTCTGCCTCGTCCTCCCTCTCAGCTACTCAACACGTATTTGTTGACAAGTGTCTAGTGCACGCCGCGGGCTGGGCTGGGCTCTGGGCTCACACAGGTGACGGAATAGAGGAATCCCGTTAAGTGCCATGACATGAGAGGGTGTACGCTGGGCCCAGGTGGGCTGGGGCAGGGGGAGCTTTGGTGACTGTCCCTCTGCCAGGCAGAGGGCTTTGAACGTCCCAGCGACACCTGAGTTCCGCGTCGTCAAAGATGCATGTCCTTCAGTAAAGAGCCAGACTCCTCGGTTGGCGGTGGCTGCTGCTGGGACCCCCGCTGCTGGTTCGTGGGCAGACTCTGAGCCCCTTTGAGATGGAAGGCCCTGGAAGGTGTCAGTGATGAGACGTCATTCCCACTCTCGAAGGAAGTGGCAGCACTGGACATTTTTATAAGCTAGGCACGGCAGGTGTTTGGGGATATATTTTCCTGCATCTTATCACCCTCCTAGGAGCCAAGGGTGTTTTCACTGTCTCCAGAGATGGAAACCAGGACACAAGGTCAGGCAACTATTAGGGGGCGAACTCAAGATTTCCAACCCAGGTGTACGCTGTCCCACCCGCCCCATGAAATCTACAACTCCATTTGAGGGTGGGGGTGTCGCAAAGGAGCCCCTAATACAGGCCTTTCCTAATCGATATTTTCACTCTCCCCTCTTTAGAGACGTCCCCCCGGACCTCCTCTGCGGAGCTGGCGCCCTCTTAACAGCAGCCGTCGGTCTGGGCGCCCAGGACAGCCGGGGGACCCAGAAGGGCACCAGGAGCAAGAGCCGTCGCTGCCCCCCACCCCCCGCATGGAGCCTGGGGGTTAGTGGCGCCGGGGGTGCCCGGGCGGGCGCAGGAGGAGGCGGGTCGGCTGCCCCGCGCCGTGGAGGAGGGCGGGGCCCGCCCACGGGCTGGCTTTGAGAGGGCGCTCGCTGAGCCCCTGTGAGGGGCACACTTGTCCAGGGCGATGGCTCGAGACAGAGAGTCCTTTAGGGAAGCCACCCTAAAGGGCGACTGGACACCCTAGCAAGTCCTGGCACCCCACTCCCCTAGAACCCCTCCTGGCAATGTGACTCGCCCCTGTAGTCCGGACCCTAGAACCCCTCCTGGCAATGTGACTCGTCCCTGTAGTCCGGACCCCGCACACCCCAAGCAGGGGCCGCCTGGTGGGCTCACTCTGGGCCCAGCTGCACGCGGCACCATGAACAGTAACTGCTGCCGGGCCCTGGTGCAGCGGAGGCCGGTGGGGCCCCCCAGCTGCATGCCGCTGGGCGTCGTGCCCCCTCCCCGGCAGGCGCCCCTGCCCCCCGCCGAGCCCCTGGGCAACGTGCCCTTCCTGCTGTACCCGGGCCACGCCGCTGAGCCGCCCTACTACGACGCCTACGCGGGGGTGTTCCCCTACGTGCCCTTCCCCGGCGCCTTCGGGGTCTACGACTACCCCTTCGAGCCCGCCTTCATCCAGAAGCGCAACGAGCGCGAGCGCCAGCGCGTCAAGTGCGTCAACGAGGGCTACGCGCGCCTCCGCGGCCACCTCCCCGGCGCCCTGGCCGAGAAGCGGCTCAGCAAGGTGGAGACGCTGCGCGCCGCCATCCGCTACATCAAGCACCTGCAGGAGCTGCTGAGCGCCGCACCAGATGGCGCGCCGCCCCCCTGCCCCGCGCCGCCCGCCGCCTCCCGGCCAGACCGCCCAGGCGACCGCGAGGCCCGGGCGCCCCCCGCCCTGCTGCCCGAGTCCTCCGAGTCCTCCTGCTTCTCCTCCTCGCCTTTCTTTGAGTCGGAGGAATCCAGCCATTGATCGGGCCCGTGGCCGCCCCCGGCTTGGGGTGGGGTCGCCGAGAGTGGGACGGGGAGCAGCATGGGTCTGCCGGGCCACCTGCGGTGCAGCGCAGGCCCCGGACACGTGGAGGTGCGCGGGGCTCCCGCGTCTGCGACACCCTCCTTCCCCCACCAGCGTGGGGCGCATGTGCAGGGCAGGGGGCACGAGGGGCACGGTGCAGAGAGTGGCGGAGCCTGCGAAGGCTCTGGGTGCACGCTGAGACCCTCCAGGCGACAAAGGGGCGACCCCGACGGTCGTCCCCGGGCCTGGCTCCCGCTAGCCTCAAGTGGCTCTGCTCCCCTCCCTCAGCAGGGGCATCTGTCCTTGTCTCTGCCAGTCCTCCGCAGGAAGCAAGCTGGGCTTTGCTTGTGCCATGCCCGAGGCCTTCGCGAGATGGCCTCAAACCCTAGCGACTGCAGGAGCTCGCCTGTCCCCAGAGGAAGGGACCCAGAGGAGGGATGGGAGGCCTCACTCCGCTTGCGCCCAGCCCAGACAGACGGCACTCACACAGGGGAAGAGGCGGTGCATGCGCTGGCCCTGCTTGCTAGCTCCCTCCGCCGAGGGCGGTGGCCCTCTCCCCCGTCCCCCAGTGGGGCCTTCTTGTTTTTTCCCAGGTGAGGATAGAGACTGCGTTTTTTTCCCCCTCGTCCTGTAACCCTGGCGGGGAGGGGTGGGATTCGGGTACATCGGCACTGTGGTGGCACCAAAGAGCTAAATAAAAGCATTGCTGAGTTTTGTCATTCCTAGATCACTGTCTGCCCCCACCTGCCCTGGTGCCCCTTCCTCGTCCCCACTCCCAGCCCATAGCACTGCAGGGGTGTTGCTAGCTCATGCACTCCACTAGCACAGACAGCTTAGCATGTGCCAGGGCCTGTGCGGAGGAGGGGCCGGACTCTCGGAGATAATGCGCAGGCGCACAACCCTGCACGTTCAGTGCACCGCGCCGCAGGTGCTATGCCAGGGCTGCGCAGCCAGGGTTGCTCTGGGAGCCTTCGACCCCGTTGGGGAGGGCTTTACTGTTTCCCCGACGTGGGGTTGGCAGGGGCTGGGGTGAGGGTGGCAGAATCTCGGCCGATGGGGCAGGTGCGGAGCCGGGTGGGGTGCTGTGGCGCCAGGCTAAGCCAGGCTGCGGGAGGGGCCGGTCTGAAGTCCGAGGCTCGGCATCACAGGGTATACCCTCCTAAACTCTATTGCCCCGACCTGAAACCTTCCATCCTGCCTCCAACCGCCCCTGCCCACCCCGGGCCTGTGTGTAAGTTCCTCCCCCACCCCCACCCTCCTCAGGGGACAGATTGGGATGTCACTGGCTGGGCTGGACGGCATGACAGCTGCCTGGCCTTGGGAGCTCTGCGGGCAGCAGGGAGCCGAGGGGAGGCTAATTTTACCCGTCCTGCCCCCACTCCCGCCCTGCCCCGGCTGGCTCAGCAGGGCAGGCTCCGCCGGCCCAGTCCCCAAGGCAGGGGCACTGGGGACACAGGGAAGAGAGGGCCGTGGGGTGGGGGAGCAGGAAAAAGCCAGGTTGCCAGGGAAGCCATGGAGCCGTCCTCACCCCAGGACGAGGGCCTGCGGAAGAAGCAGCCCAAGAAGCCGGTTCCCGAGATTCTGCCGAGGCCTCCCCGGGCCTTGTTCTGCCTGACCCTGCAGAACCCCCTGAGGAAGGCCTGCATCAGCATCGTGGAATGGAAGTATCCTTCCGGCCCGGGAACTGGGGGTGGGTGGGTGTAATGTTGGGGAGGGGTGTAGGGTGGTCGGCGCACGCGCTTGGAGGGCCAGGGAGACGGGGGACTTTGGAAATGGGGTGAGCCGCCACAGAGCGGCATGAGGGGGCTTTGGGACGGAGCTCTCAACTAAGGGGCAGAGGGGGAGGAAGAAGAGGAGGGGGGGCAGAAGAGGAATGGGTGGGGTTCCCGGGCACTGAGTGGACAGCCAAGGTCCTGGGCAACCGCCGGCGGTGCCCACCGACCGTTGGTGGAAGGGGACTCTTTCACGGGGACTGTTCCCAGCTGTGCCTGAATCCACATTGTCACGGTGCCACTTAGGGCTGTGAAGCAACAGTCTCGTTTTGGAATAGGATGGGGACCAAAAAAAAAAAGAAGCAGTGGTGGCATCTCTGAGCAAACCCTCCCTCGACGAGGGGCTTGGAAGTAGCGGTGGGTTCAGGGAAGGCTCCCGCCGGGGCAAGCACCATCCCAGGGCTCGGAGCCGGGAGAGCCGGGCTTGGAGGACAGACGGCCTCCCCCGAGAGGCCCCAGACACTGGCCGCCACGCCTGGCTGTTTCGGCTCAGACAGACCACGCTGGGGACAGGGGCTTCCAATCCTGGGAGGAAGAATGACGGAAATCTCTCGGTTATTTGGGGAAGGGAGGAAGGAGCCGCCGAGGGGAGGGAGGCCTGAGTCAAGTGTGTGCTGGGGGCGAGGGGCAGGAATGTTTGAAATGCTTCTCAAGGGTTCCGGAAGCCTGGGCTCCACCAGCTGTTGCTGCCAGGGCAAGAGAAGCTCGGGGCCGAGCGGAGACGGTTTGGGGTCAGGGTCTGCGCCGCTCCCCGCAGCTGCTCCCCGCCTGGCCACGCCAAGGCCTCGCGGGCGGCTCCCGCCCTGCCGCTCTCCGCCAGATCAGGTTCTGCCCTGGGTTCTGCCTTCCTCCATCCTCTGCTCCTCGGGCAGGCCTCGCCCCTGCGGCCCTCCTTTCTTCCCAGACACTGGAGGGTGCTGGGGAGGAAATGGGAATTTTCAATCAAGCCCATCTATGTAGTCTGCTGCCTCCCAAAACACACACACACACACACACACACACACACACGCACGCACGCACGCACGCCGCAAGCTCCGCCCCTCGCTTTGCCTGGCTCCTGCCACCCTCGCTCTCTAACGGGTCAGCAAGTCAAGGAAGGCGAGGAGACTGGGCGCGGTGGCTCACGCCGGTGATCCTGGCATTCTGGGAGGCCGAGGCAGGCGGATCGTTTGAGCTCAGGAGTTGGAAACCAGCCTGAGCAAGAGCAAGACCCTGTCTCTACTAAAAATCGAAAGAAATTAGCTGGCCAACTTAAAATATATATTTAAAAAAATTAGCCGGGCGTGGTGGCGCATGCCTGTAGTCCCAGCTACTAGGGAGGCTGAGGCAGGAGGATCACTTGAGCCCAGGAGTTTGAGGTTGCTGTGAGCTAGGCTGATGCCACGGCACTCACTGTAGCCCAGGCAACAGAGCGAGACTCTGTCTAAAAAACATATATAATAAGGAAGGCGAGGGCCTGCGGTGCCCTCCGGAATCTGCCTGCAGGGTGGGTGTGTCCGGGAGGGGCGAGCTGTGAGTGTGTGAGCAAGGACACGCCGCGAACGCGTGGCTCTGGACATTCAGGTGTCCTGTTTCTGCCCTCCCTCGTTCCCTGACCTGCTCGGTGGGTGCTCAGCCTTACCCGTGCCCGCCCCCAGCCTCCCTGGCTGTCTCTCTGGGCGAGCCCCCCAGGGCGTCTGGCCGGAACCTCAGGGAAGCCTGGCTCCCTGGAGCGGCCAAGGGCGTGGGCAGGCACTTGGAGCCGAGCGGTGTCGGGGCTCCCTGGACCTTAGAGCCGAGCCGGAGACCCGAGCCGGAGACCCGAGCCGGTACGGACCTTGGCAGTCCCAAAGGGTCTGAGTGGAAGTTACCTGCTCCTGAGGAGAGGGACCCAGGTCTCCAGGCGGGAGCCGGGCCCTTCCTGTCCCCTGCAGGAGAGCAGGGAAGGAGCAGGGTGGGCAGAGCGCCCAGGAGCCTGATGTCAGGGTCCTATTCCAGATGACACTCAGCGCTCTCTGCCCCCGAACCCTGCAAACCCCACGCCTCCCCCAAGGGCTCTCCTTAACCCTGGCACCAGACCCTTCGAGACGATCATCTTGCTCACCATCTTTGCCAACTGTGTGGCCCTGGCCGTGTACCTGCCCATGCCTGAGGATGACAACAACTCTCTGAACCTCGGCCTGGTAAGATGCTGCAGGCCCAGGCTGGGGGAGCCCCCCCCTCCCGACCACCTGCGGGGCTGGCGAGTGGTCCCACAGCTTTCCGTGATCAGCTGGCACTGAGCCCAGGCACTGTGCTGAGCAGCTTACAAAAGTAAGCTCGTTTAATCCTCACCACAACCCCACGAAGCGGTCCCATTCGACACATGTGGAAGTTGAGGCTTAGTAAGGCCAGGGGGTGAGCCCTGGAGGTTCATTGCTGGTTCCCCTCCCTGGGTATGTTCCAGAAGAGACTGGCATCTGTTGAGCTTGCCTTTGTGGAAGAGTTTGATCGGGAAACTACGGGAAGAAGATGTTTTAGGGTTCTGTGACACCACTTTCTCCTCTGCCCTCCAAACACAAGCATAGGACCATAAAACGTCCACGGTGGAAGGGACTTTCAAGAGTTAGTTGTCCCACCTTGTCCCTATGTCACTCTATTTTATAGAGGCCTAGAGAGATTAAGGGACATACTTGCCCAATAGCTAATTAATAATAAAATTGGTTAATATTTATTAAGTACTTATTAAATGCCAGGCTCTGTGCTAAATATTTTACATCGTTATATGAGTTAATCCCCATTGCTACCCCTGTGGGGTAAGTAACATTAGACCCATTGAAAAGACAAGGAAACTGAGGCGCAGAGAGCTGAGTGCCTTTGCTCAGGGTCGCCCCACTTCTGCGTCTTGTGGTGGGGCCTCCAGCTTGGTCTGTCCGACTTCAGAGCCTGCTCCGTGCAGCCTGTTGCCACGGTGGCGGCCGACAGCAGGAGGTCTTCTCGGGGAAGTCCTCTTAGACACACTGGCCTCCGTAGGGGCCAGGACAATGGACGCATCGTTTCGGCAGGGCTGTGTCCAGCCCCCAGCTGCAGGGTGGGGGCGAGGCCGCGATTGGCATGCATCCAGGGCGGGACAGAAAGCTCACCTGTCTCTGCCTCTCCTTGATGCTGGTTTCCATGGGAATCTGTCTCGAGCAGCTAGGGTGCTACATGTGCGCTTGCTGTGAGTGGACAAATCTCTGAGCTCCGGAGCATGGAAGGAGAGTGGGCTCAAAAGTGGGTAGGGCCAGTGCAACCTCTGCGGACAAGGACGGCGTTCCGTGGGGCCTGGGCCTCCCATGGCTTGGTTTTCTCTCTGCCCCCGGATGTAGGGAGGGCTCTGAGTCCACCCCGCCCTTCCTGATTTTATATTTTGGGGCCTCAGTTCCATTAGTACTCCTTAAGAAATTAACTACTTTTGCAAGAAACTCTGCCTTCCTTGGAGGATATTAAATTGCGCCTCCGTGGTTACGTCATCTTCCGTCTTGAAAGGAAATGGCCGCCCTAACGTTTTCACGTGCGTGTCCCTTCAGGTCGTGGGCTGGGGTTGCAAAGCCCTGGGTTAGGTCTAGAGCTCACGGATGCAGGATCATGAGTCTCCCGGAAGAGGGAAACCTGACCAGAAGCAGTTCCAAAGCAGCAAATGCCACCTGGCATGTCAGAGCGTGGTGGGAAAGTAACGTTCAGTGAGGGACCCCTTTACTGAGAAGCCCAGAGAGGGTGGGCAATACTCAGGGTCACACAGACGGCTCTAGCAGAGGCCTCCTCTCTCCTGCTTGCCAATTGTGTGTTCATCTCTGCAAAACCCAGCGAGAGAGAGGAGAGGAGACAGAGCAGGAGGAAGGGACAGCAGGCATTCGTCTCTCTCTCACCCTATTGGTTGCTTTGTAGGCATCAGAGAAAAGTTGAGGACTCTCCAGTCGTCCAAAATAACCCGCCGTTTTTAGGAAGGGAGGTCTAAGGACCAATTCTGCGTTAACTTTCTCACTCATTTAATAAATATTTACTTAATGCCTATCACATCCCTGGCACATACTGGGGATATAATTGTGAACCAAATAGATATAGTTCCTGTCTTCGAAGAGCTTAATTAATTGAACCAATTAAACAGCAATTATAATTAAACCGATTAAAGTAGTGGAAATGGGAAATGGGCAAGATTTGGGGACACTATACTGGCACACTGGAAGAGAACCTGAGCTAGTCTTGGGGTCAGGGAGGCTCCCCCACAATGGGATGACCAACCTGAGACCTGAGGACAGGGGACGGGGCCAGCTTGTGGGCACGTGACCCGAGCAGTCCCGCAGGGCCCCGAGCTCAGAAGGGCCCCGTGCTTGGGTTTCGATGCTCTGTGGTTGTAGCATGGACATTTTCTTTAGTCTTGTCTTTGAGTTTGTGTTTTGTAAGTGAAGTCCCTTGAGACAATGGCACATGCGCCAGGGTCTTGGAGCCTTGACTCACGTGAGGTCCCGCCTTCTGCCCCCTCCCTGCCTCAGAGCTTGGTTCCACCCCCTGGTGTCCTGGGCCACCTGGCAGGGGCCTGGGTGGGAGGGTGGGGAGGACCAGAGCTGGGTTCATGGGTCCTTGGGTGTCTCAGGGTAGGGCCTGGCTGCGGTTGTCCCCACCCTGGCTGACAGTGCCACAGCCTGCTCTGGGGGACCCTGCAAGGCTGAGCCTCTAAGGCCCATCCCCCACCCAGGTCCTTAGAGCCCTCCTGGGGCACAGGTTGCAGTCCCATAGGTGCTGCCTGCCACCGTGGGCTGAGAGGGGCTGTGTGAGAGAGGTGCCCGGCCCGCCTTCCCCGCCTCTGGCTGGGGCACGGGATGTCGGTTGTGGGTGGTGAGTGCCGGGGATGGGTGGGAGGTGGGGCCGGGATGGGGTGCGCCTGCGCCCCAGGACTTCAGGTGGGCAATGAAAGCACGCCGCAGGGGGTGAGAAAGAGACGGAAGGAAAGGGAACGCTTTGGATTTTGGTGCCTGAGCAGCTCTTATTTCCTGCTCTTGAACATGAGGTCCCACATTTTCATTTGTACTGAGGCCCCCAGGTTTTGTGGCCGGTCCTGGATGAGGGGTGGGGAGGAAGGAGAGCTTGCGGGAGGGCCTGGCGGGAGGAGCGCTCTGGGCAGAGGGAGCCGCGTGGGCACAGGGCTGGAGGCAAGAGACGTGTAGCCTTGGGGGGGCAGGGGTGAAGCGGGGTGCGATGTGGAGTGCAGGGGACAAGGCAGAGAGCCTGGGGAAGTCTCCCAGGCAGGAGATGGGGAGACTGGGAGGGAGGCGCCAGCCATGGTGGATGGATAGACGAGGCGGGTTGGGATAGGCGTCCCCAGGTGGAATCCATGGTGACTGGCCGTGGGGTGCAGGTGTGGGGGAGGGGACAACATGACACTGGTGTCAGAGGGCGCACAGAGCAGGTGGTGACGTCGCTCACCAAGACAGCGGCACGGGGGAGGAGCGGGCGGGATGGGGAGGAGGACTATGGTGAGCCTGACTTTGGGCGTGTGGAGATGCAGGTGCCTGTGTCCACGGGCCGGGCAACTGGACCGGCAGCTCTGAGCATTTTACGCCAGAGCTTCCTCACTCGGCACATGCAGACCAGCTGGGGCAGGGTGGGGCAGGGGTGGTCGGGGTGGGGGCAAGAAAGGCTTCCTGCACTTGCCTTGAGTGCAAGCAGAGTCGGGGCGTTGGCACCCTTGGTCGTGGGGGGGGCCGGACACCTGCCTGGGAAGTGCCCACCCCAGCGCCCCACAGGAGCTCCCTCCTGATCTCCGGGTCCTCCCGCAGCGCTCGCTGGGGGTAACGGGCTGGGGTACCCCTCTGACTCGGCCTGCTCTGTGTCACCGGGAAGTCTGGGGGTCCTCCCTGAACAGAAGAGGAAACTGAGGCCCAGAGAGGGCAGGCAGTTCCAGGAACACACGGCGGGTCAGAGGGTGGCAGGCAGAGGACCCGGCCTTGCTGGCGTCCCGGCCAGCCGTGTGGGTCCAGGTGGGCGGGGAGGTGGGCTCTGAAGTCAGCCCCGTACCAGCAGTGTGGTCTTGCACACGATTCACCCGTTTCATACTGGACAGAGGAAGCTGGGCGAGTCAAGACCGTCTAAGTTGTAGTGCCTTATCTACAACACAAGGGACTTTTATCATGCAGGGGGGCCGCCCAGCCATGCTGCCCTGGTCTCAGAGACCCCCACATTGTTCTAGATTCCCAGGGTATAACCCCCGACAGCTACGCCAAAGAATTATTTCAGATCAAAGCGTCCTCTTCACCCCACCCCCACCTGTCTCTGATTCCTCTTTAATTGTTCATCTCTCCTTGAAACATCCAACTCGTCTTAAGGACTTTTCTGATCGCCCCGCCCCATCCTCCAGCAAATCGTCATCGTCCATAACAACAACCACATCCAGTATTTGTTGAGTACTTGCATGGGGACAGGTACTGTTCCAGTGCTTTCCGTGTAGTATCACATTGGATGCCCGCCGGGCAGGTACTGTTATTTTCCCCGTTGTACAGATGAGTAAACTACAGCACAGAGAGACCAAATCGCTGCGCATGCCCCGTGGGACGTGCGGGCAGGGCTGCACCCTTTACCGGACAGAGTCATCCTTCCAGCCCTGGCCAGCCCGAGGGGGAAACGACATCCATCAGACTTACTAATTATCGGGCGGAGACTAGAAATGGCAACAGTGCTTTTGCAATCGATACATTGTATCATTTCCTCCTCAGAGCAATCCTGTATCAAAGTATGAGTTTCAAAAAGTTATGTTTAACTGAGTAAAGTATAGAAGGAACACATGTGAAAGAATAATTGAGCTCCTAAGAGAGCAAGCAGGAGGGCAAAGCTGGGTTAACGGGAATTAGAGGAACGGAATTTATATGATAAGGGAGAAAGAGAGATGGAATAGGACTGCCAGGTCAGACACCAAGCTGGTTAATGTCCTACCGGGCAATATAACTGTAACCACCAAGGCAGGCGTCCTCAAACTACGGCCACGTGCGGCCCGCCGAGGACATTTATCCGGCCCGCTCGGTGTTTTTGCCGCCGCTGCCTGTCCTGCTTAGCAGCTGACTCGCCCCGGGCCCACAGTGCGCATGTGTGGAATGTTCACCGCACTCTCCAACGGCCCTCCAACGGTCTGGGGGACCGTGAACTGCCCCCCCCCCGTTTAAAAAGTTTGAGGACCCCTGCACTAGGGCTATGTATCAGGCAGAAATCATTTGCATCTGTAGAAGACAGAGTAGTGACAGTTAAACAAAGGTACATTCCCTTAGGTCAGGGGTTTTCAAGAGAGTGGGGAGGGGGAGTAGTTCTGCCCCCCAGGGGACATCTGGCAATGTGTGGGATTGTGCAGGCGGGGGCGGGAGTGGAGATGTGCACTCCCAGCATCTGGTAGGGCAGAGGCTGAAATCCGGCAACCCACGGGACAGCCCCTGCCCCCACCAACAAAAAACCGTCTGGACCAAGATATCAATAGGAGTGAGATTGAGAAACCCTGACCTAGACAATCACATAATTCCTGGCCAGGCCTGTTACAGAATGCTCCGAAACGGTATCGAAAGGCTGTGGCGCCCTCCCTGTGCCTTGTTTCCAAGTTCTGGATGATTTTGTGATTTTCCTTACGTGGACATTGCCTGCGGCCCATGAGGGGCAGGGCAGGGCAGGGCAGGCTCAGACTGCAGCTCGGCTGGCCGGCCCCTCCCGGGCTCCAGCAGCAGCCGGCCGCCCACTCCGCCAGGCCCCTGCTGCATTCCTGAGGTTCAGGTTGCTGCCTGAGGTTCAGGTTGCTGCCGAGTGTCCCCGCAGCGCTGGAGCCCGGCCTCTGGCAGCCAAGGCGTTCGTCTTTTTATAGGGTCTGGAATGTGCCTGCCAAGTCCTGTGGCCAGCAGCCCATCCACCTTGCCATGGGGGGGGGGGGCTGGGGCCCCAGAAGGACCCCCCGCCCGGCCTTGCCCTTCAGAGGCCCAGGACCTGCACAGCACCGGGCCCTTTGAGCCTGGGCCACTGTACAGAGAACTGACGTGACAGCCGGATTTCAGCTCCACCTGGGAGCCTGCCCTCCCCCACCGCAGGGCACAGCTCCCCCTTGCAGGGTCTCCCCAGGCCAAGCCCCTCACACAGAGCGAGGGGCTGGGGACACCGCAGTAGCCGAGCAGCAAACGCCTTAGGAGAAACCTGGGCCCTTTGCCCAAGCTGTGCCGGTCCCGGTGACCCTGGCAAAGCACAGGCTCCCGGGTCAAACCCGCCGCCTCCCATCTAGACTGCGGCCGCAGCTTCCCAAACCCTCGGGACCTCTGTGGCCCGGCCTGCGAGCAGAGCACCACAGTGCCTGCCCCTCCAGGCCTGCCGTGGCGATGAGCGCAGCCACCTGGAACGGAGCCGCCTGAGAAACGTTGGCTCTTTCCTTCCCCGCCCACCCAGCACTCACAGCCATAGCCGAAGTCACGCTGAGCCCAGGCACCGGGGGAGCGAGGACAGACTAGGGCAGGTTGGGGGCGTTTCTCTCCCCTGCGTGGCGTGGAGGTTGAGACACAGAGTCTGGAATCAAACTGTCTGGGTGTGCCTTATGGCTCTGCCGCTTGGTAGCTATGTGATCTGGAGAAACTACTCAACCCCTCTGTGCTTCAGTTTGCTCATCTGTGAAATGGGGGCAAGGGTACCTACCTCACAGGGTTTCAGTGAGGATTAATGTATGTGAGTGGCCAGAATAGGGCCTGGCACATAAGTGGGCGCTTGATAAGGCTGAGCTATTCATGCCATCGTTACCCAAGACAGTGCTGGTCTCCCCGACTCCTGGGCTGGGCCCTCCACTTTCTCCTCACTGCCTTCCCCCTGGGTGACAGTCCCCTCCCGGGACTCTCAGCCCTATTGTCCCTATACCTAGCAGCCCTGGCACCCCGTGGGGGAATGGAGGAGGGAGTGCCGGCCGGCCGGGGTGGGAGGAGGGCCAGGGAGGCCCACTCTGATCCCGCCTGTTTGGGTGAGGGCTCATCGGGCCAAATATAGCCACTTCCCTCACTCCCCCGCGGGTCACTTTCCAAACCTGGACGCTGAGGTGGCCGTGGAGAGACCAGAGCCCTGGACACCTGCGGACGTGTGGCCACAGCGGCCGGCACCTCGGGCCGGCTTAGCAGAAACAACGGGGACTCGGTGACGGCAGGTGGGGCCCTGGCAGCCTTCAACACCTCACTCCGCTCTGAGTCTCACTTTCCTCATCTGTGAAATAAAAAACAACAGTGTGCAGCACCCAGCTCTGCCCACACCGAGGCGTGCAGGAAATGCCTTGTTTTCCCACAAACCAGCTATACTGGACGGAGAGAGCTGCGATCGCAGTTATTCTTGGTGCTTCCCGTTGTCCAGCAGCCCTGGGGACGTGCCCAGGCCCTGGCAGGGCTCAGGTGACAGGGGTGACAGGTCCTCCGCACCCTCGCTAAGTCAGGAATCCTTGATGAGGCTGGACCTTGGTTTCATGAGGGTCTTAGCGCCTCCTCCCAGACATGGCCACCTCTTCAGGGCACCGTGAGCTCTACCCTGCAGACCACCCAACCCTGGCGCGATCTTGGGCTTTAGCAACAAACGCCAGGGCCCGAGGCAAGGGGGGCAGCTGGCAAGTCTTCCTTTCCTCCCCCAGAAGGAAAACAATCACTAACACCGTGACAGTATCTTCTAAGTAGTGCCTGTGGTGCGGCCTGCCCCATGCATGCTGGGGGCCCCTCGGGAGCAGGGAGGTTTGGGGACACCCACGCCCAGCCCCTGGTCTGCCTGAGCTCCCCACAGACACCCCGGGCTTCCTCCTCCCTCAGCCAAATCCACTTCGCCCCTTGAAGCCCACGTGCCTTAAAGAGTTTAATCCCAGCACTCTGGGAGGCCGAGGTGGGTGGATTGCTGAAGGTCAGGAGTTCAAAACCAGACTGAGCAAGAGTGAGACCCCGTCTCTACTATAAATAGAAAGAAATTAGCTGGACAACTAAAAATATATAGAAAAAATTAGCCGGGCATGGTGGCGCATGCCTGTAATCCTAGCACTCTGGGAGGCTGAGGCGGGTGGATTGCTGAAGGTCAGGAGTTCAAAACCAGGCTGAGCAACAGTGAGACCCTGTCTCTATTATAAATAGAAAGAAATTAGCTGGACAACTAAAAATATATAGAAAAAATTAGCCGGGCATGGTGGCGCATGCCTGTAGTCCCAGCTACTCGGGAGGCTGAGGCAGGAGGATTCCTTGAGCCCAGGAGTTTGAGGTTGCTGTGAGCTAGGCTGACGCCACGGCACTCTAGCCTGGACGATACAGTGAGACTCTGTCTCAAAAAAAGAAAAAAAGCCTTGACAACTGCTAAGAAGAAAAATAAAGCAGGGTAGAAGACAGACAGTGGGGAGGGGACAGGAAGGTCTCAGTGACAAGGTGACATGCAAGTTGGGATCCAAAAGGAAGACAGTGAGTCACGTGGAAATCTGGGGAAGAGCATCCCAGGCACAAGCCCTGAGCCCACAGTGTTTTCATCTGGGTGGAAGGAGGCAGTGTGTGGAGGAAGGAGGATGTGTAGGGGAAGGAGGAGGTGTACGGGGAAGGAGGCCGTGTGTGGAGGAAGGAGGCCGTGTGTGGAGGAAGGAGGATGTGTAGGGGAAGGAGGAGGTGTACAGGGAAGGAGGCCGTGTGTGGAGGAAGGAGGCCGTGTGTGGAGGAAGGAGGATGTGTAGGGGAAGGAGGAGGTGTACAGGGAAGGAGGCCGTGTGTGGAGGAAGGAGGATGTGTAGGGGACGGAGGAGGTGTACAGGGAAGGAGGCCGTGTGTGGAGGAAGGAGGCCGTGTGTGGAGGAAGGAGGATGTGTAGGGGAAGGAGGAGGTGTACAGGGAAGGAGGCCGTGTGTGGAGGAAGGAGGATGTGTAGGGGACGGAGGAGGTGTACGGGGAAGGAGGCAGTGTGTGGAGGAAGGAGGATGTGTAGGGGAAGGAGGAGGTGTACGGGGAAGGAGGCCGTGTGTGGAGGAAGGAGGCCGTGTGTGGAGGAAGGAGGATGTGTAGGGGAAGGAGGAGGTGTACAGGGAAGGAGGCCGTGTGTGGAGGAAGGAGGATGTGTAGGGGAAGGAGGAGGTGTACAGGGAAGGAGGCCGTGTGTGGAGGAAGGAGGATGTGTAGGGGACGGAGGAGGTGTACGGGGAAGGAGGCCGTGTGTGGAGGAAGGAGGCCGTGTAGGGAAGGAGGTGGGGGCAGCGATCACTGCGGGTCAAGCGGGGCAGAGGCGGTGCTGAAGGACGGGCAGCTGGACTGGAGACACGAGGGTGGAAAGGCCTGGGCCTGAGCATGCTGGGACTGGGGAAAGCGGAGGGAAGAGTCTGGAAAGGCCACCGGGGTGTCCGGTGGGCAACCGAGTGCCGCTGGCTGGGACAGGGACGGGTGCGGACGAGCAGGTTCGCTGGGAGGAGGAGTTCCATGAGGCACATGGCGAGTTCAGGGTAGGACAGAGTGAAGCCCGGGTGAGCCGTGAGAACGAACAGGATGCAGGGGGAACCGGCAGGACAGTACAGGCGGAAAACAGACCTTCGCCGGGGCCCGGGTGACTGATAGGAGCAGCTGTGCGTTACTGAGCATTTGCTCAGTGCCAGGCGGTGCTGGTCACTCGCAAGGTGCCATTTCGTCCTCAAGCTGATCTTAAAGATAGTAATAGTTAGCATTCTCTCAGCATTACAGATGAGGAAACTGAGGCTCACGGAGGCTCAGAAACCCGCCCAGAGCCATGCCGGCGAGAGCCAGCACGCCGTACAGCTGCTGCCCCGCCCTGGCCACGGCAGACTCTTGGGGCTGCTGAAGGACATGTTTTAGGGACAGTCGATGACCCTGATCTCGGAGAAACAGCCAGACCTTGCGCAAGGAGCTTAGTCAGGAGCTTAGTACGTATCTGCGGGTTGGCGGCCCCTCGTTCCTCCGCCAGAGACCGAGTGCAGGCTGCAGGGCTGCGGCCCCACCTGGCGTGACGCTGGCGGCACAAGAACGAGCACGTCCCTCTCCCGTCCCCCTGGGCAAGGGCCCGTGCTGGGCACACACAGGGTCCTGTGGGGGCGACCTGTCATCCCGGGCACTCCGGGACGGGGCTGCAGGGAGGGTGGAGGAGAGCGCTGGGGCTTGGGGACAGCAGGCCGTGGGACCAGCGTGACCCCGTCTGAGGCCCACAGTCCCCGACACCCGCTCTCTGAGCCAGGCAGCCAGGCAGCGGGCGGACAGGCAGCGGCAGGTGCGGGCAGCGCTCTGGCGTCCGTGGCTGGCCGCCCGGCCTGTGAGCACCGCGTCTATTTTGGGTCCTGTTTGCTCCCAAGCCCACTTCTCCTGTCTGTCTCTGTGGGGTGGCAGGGACCTGCGAGTTTAAATGCTGACTTGACCTCACTCTCCGCCCGGCGCCTTCCCTCAACAGTTGCCTGGCGCCCAGGAAGCCTGCCCTGCCGGGGAGCGGAGACCACCCCCCCACCCCCGATTCCTAGCAGACCCTCCACGGTTGCCTCCACCCCACTTCCCGCAGCAGGGAGGGTGCCTCCACCTGCAGCTCCGGTCCGCGGAGCAGGCCGCCCACGATTCCCATCCATGCTAGGCACAGTCTCTGCCTTTCCCAGCATGGCGTGGCTTTGCATCGTAGTACTCACCTTGTCATTTCCTGGAAGAAGGAGAATGGTTGGGATCACAAATCAGTGGAAGGAATGAGGGGTAAGATCAGGGAAATCGAGTCTAGTCCATGCAGCTTCAGTTTCCTCCTCCATGCGGAAGGGGAGATTATGCTTTCAGGAAAATTCTCTGAATGACAAGTTTGGGGATTTCTGGGGCCATATTCATATTAACGAGCCATGTGGAAAGCTTTTTCCTTGCCGCCCACACCTACCTGCTTGGAAGTAAAAATAAATTATCTTTTGGATCATTTAAGGTGGTGGCCAGTTCCCCAGTCGGGCTCTGCCCGGAGTAAAGACGCTGGATCGGTGACGTGGGTTACGCCTGCGCGGCGTGCAGACGGGGAAGGGCCCTGGTCGCAGGAGATGCTTTCCTGGGGGCGGGTGCTGGTGACCGATGATGACTGGGGGGCTGGATTGTGGGCCCCCTAGTTGTGTAATTCCAGGGGGCACCAGTGAAGATACACAGGTGCACATGCACACGCATACACATGCACACGCACATGCACACACACATATGCACATGCACAAGCACACACATGTATGTATGCACGTGCACACACACAGGCACACACACATACGCACATGCACATGTGCACACGCGCACACACACACAAACAGTGGAGCCGTGCAGTGCTGCGCCGGGCCCAGGCGGCAGGGGGGTCGACAGCCCTCCAGAGACTGTGCCCGGCTGGGGAGGCCCAGGCAAGGGGGCCAAAGCTCTCGGCAGCCGCCCAGCCAGGTTCGGATGCCGCAAGGACAGCAGCTTCAGCCTGGGGTCCTGAGAGAAGGGACCTGCCTCCGCAGTTAGAAACAGCTCCTGCCTGGGCCCCGAGGAGGGGGCAGGCTGACAGGGTGAGAGGTAGGGGGACCTGGAGGACCAGGCTCCCGGGAAGGACCTCCTGCAGGGCGGGGCTGAGCTGGCGCCCCGCCTCTTACCTGCAGGGCCCCCCACCGTGCGTCCCGCATTCCCTGCACAGTGGTGCCTGTGCCTGTAAGTGGCTGCTGGGGGCCGGTGGTGTGGGCGGGGGAGGTGGCGGGAAAACGAAGGAAGGGGCAGCCCCGACCAACAAGGGGAGGCCTGGAGTTCTGGAAACCCACCCCACCCGCACCCGTCAGTCCACTGGGTGGTGGGAGAAGAAAGACCCCCAAACCAGATAATTCCTCACTTTGGGGCCACCACTGACTACCCAGTTCTAGGCCCTGCAAGTAGAGCGATGAAGAAAATGGGAGAAAGTCCCCAAGGTTCACGGGGTTTATGTTCTAGTGGGGAAGATGGATAACGAACAAGATAAGAACATACATGCATGATTTAAGCGAGGGTTGAGTGCTAAGAAGACCGAAATTAAATGCCGGAGGCGGCTCAGATTGCACTTGGTGGCCAGGGGAGGCCTCAGTGGGGGGCGGCTTTTGAGCAAAGACCTGCAGAAGGTGACGGGTGGCGATGTGGGGGGAGGGGCGTCCCAGGCAGAGGGATCAGCCAGTGCAAAGGTCCTGAGGCAGGACTGTCCGGGGAGCAGCAGGGAATCCAGCATGGCAGGAGGGGAGAGAGCGAGGCCGGGTCCCGGGCGCGTCCAGAGAGCACGGAGGAGCGGCGTGACCGCGCTTGCCCCCGCAGGAGAAGCTGGAGTATTTCTTCCTCATCGTCTTCTCCATCGAAGCCGCCATGAAGATCGTGGCCTACGGCTTCCTGTTCCACCAGGACGCCTACCTGCGCAGCGGCTGGAACGTGCTGGACTTCACCATCGTCTTCCTGGGGTGAGGCTGGGGGCGGGGGTGGGAGGGCAGGCCCCCGTGCCCTGCCAGCACCCCGAGTCCCAGAGGTGGGCAGGGACCCCGGCACTGCGCTGGCCTCTGCAGGGAGCAGCCCCACCCGGCCGAGCCCCGGGGGAGGGTGAATGTCGCCCCGCTGCCCGTCTGCAGTCGCAAGCCCTCCCGGCTGGGCGCCCCGCCTCCCTTCTCCTCCAGACACCGCACTCGGCGGGGAGTGGCGTGCGTGGCTCCAGCGGCCAGCAGCGTCCGGGCGTTCACGAGCTTCTCAACTTCTGTCATTTATTCTTTTGTCCCACGACCCGTATCGAGTGCCTGCACTTTGGGCTCACAGAAACGGACAGCGAGCAACCTGCGTGCGTTCACCAGGGCTGCCGCCACGGCGTCCCGCAGACCGGGAGGCTTCAGCAGCACAAACTCACGTTCGTTCTCGCGGTTCTGGAGGCTGCAAGTCCCAGGTCGAGGTGCCGCAGCCTCGGTCTCTCCTGAGGACTGTCCCCCGGGCCTGCGGACGGCGCCTGCTCCCTGTGTCCTCCCCCGGCCTTTCCTCTGTGCCTGTGCACCCCGGCGCCCCTCTGTGTGTGTCCAGATTTCCTCTTCTTCTTCTTCTTCTTTTTTTTTTTTTTTTGAGGCAGAGTCTCACCGTGTTGCCCAGGCTAGAGTGAGTGTCGTGGCATCAGCCTGGCTCACAGCAACCTCAAACTCCTGGGCTCAAGCGATCCTCCTGCCTCAGCCTCCTGAGTGGCTGGGACTACAGGCATGTGCCACCATGCCCGGCTAATTTTTTCTATATATTTTTAGTTGTCCAGCTAATTTCTTTCTATTTTTAGTAGAGACAGGGTCTCCCTCTTGCTCAGGCTGGTCTCAAGTTCCTAAGCTCAATGATCCTCCAGCCTCGGCCTCCCAGAGTGATAGGATTACAGGCGTGAGCCACCCCACTGCACCCAGCCCAAATTTCCTCTTCTTATGAGCACACCAGGCGAATTGGGTTAGGGCCCCCACAGTGACCTCATTTTAACTTAATCACCTCTTTAAAGGCCCTATCTCCAAATACAGTCACATTCTGAGGGACTTGGGGGTTATGACTTCAACGTGAATTTTGAGGGGACACAGTTCAGGCCATAACATTCCCTTTAGTAAGGACCAACTAATTATAACAGCAGCATTTATCAAGCACTTAATACGTGATTACAGATAGCATCTCATTAATTCTCCCAACAATCCTCTTGTTTCCCCCACTTTATGGATAAGGGAGCTAAGGAACAGAAAAGTCAAGCAACTTGCCCAAGGTCACACAGCTAGCTGGGGGCAGTGCCAGGATTCAGACTAAGTGTGTCTTGGCTGCAAAGGCTGCACTCTTAACCAGTGTGCTGTCCTTACCTGCGAACCAGCCAGGGCTGCTTTCGGCACAGTGGGGAAACAGAGGCATTCTGTGAATTGGCCTCTGCACTTTGTGAACTGCCCTGGCCGGAAGCCAAGACAGATGCAGACAGAGTGTCAGAAAACAACGCCTCACAGAGCATCATTGTTTCACACTCAGTGTGTCCCAGGGGTTCTGTTGTCAGAAGAAGGGGTCATAGAAGAAGGAATTTGAGGTGGACTTTAAAAGGATAGTGGAAATTTGAGTAAACCGAGGGAGGAAAAGGGGGTGAGCAGGAAAGAAAATAAAAGGGCGTTATCAGAAAGTGCAGGCCAGCACGGTGGCTCACACCTGTAATCCCAGCACTTTGGGAGGCTGACGCAGGTGGATCGCTTAAGGCCAGGAGTTCAAGACCAGACAGGGCCATGTAGTGGGACCTCATCTCTTAAAAAAAAAAAAAAATTAGCCAGGTTTGGTGGCACACACCTGTAGTCCCAGCAACTCCGGAGGCCGGGAGGCTGAGGCAGGAGCATCCCTTGAGCCCAGGAGTTGGAGGCTGCAGTGAACTATGACCGTGCCACTGCACTCCAGCCTGGGCGACAGAGCAAGACCCCATCTTAAAAAAAAGTGCAACACAAGGCAAAGCCCAGGGGGAGAACTTGCTCTGGAGTTTCTTCTCTGGGTCACTGTTGGGTGAGGGCTGATAGGCCACCCTCTGCCCACCAGGGACTGAGCCTGTGGCAAACGTGCTTGCACCCTGTCCAGCACCTGTCACAGATGGATAGCAATACTCTTTTCACTGAGTCTGAACTGGATCTCACAGTCTCTTTATTTATTTATTTTTGAGACAGAGTCTCACTCTGTTGCCCAGGCTAGAGTGAGTGCCGTGGCGTCAGCCTAGCTCACAGCAACCTCAAACTCCTGGGCTCAAGCCATCCTCCTGCCTCAGCCTCCCGAGTAGCTGGGACTATAGGCGTGCGCCACCATGCCCGGCTAATTTTTTCTATATATATTAGTTGGCCAATTAATTTCTTTCTATTTATAGTAGAGACGGTGTCTCGCTCTTGCTCAGGCTGGTTTTGAACTCCTGACCTTGAGCAATCCGCCTGCCTCGGCCTCCCAGAGTGCTAGGACTACAGGCGTGAGCCACCACGCCCGGCCCCTCTCAGTCTTTTTAAATAAAACTCTCCAGACGGGCACCACCGAATTGTCGGAGTTAGCAGTCGGGGACCCTACTTGCCGTCCCTCCCCTACGCCTTTCTGCAGCCCCTGAGCCCGGGCGGGGCCCCAGGCCGCTGGGACGGTAGTTTATGCACACCCCGGGCCCTTCTCCCCCTCCCGCTCCAGGGTCTTCACAGTGATTCTGGAGCAGGTCAACGTCATCCAGAGCAACACGGCCCCCATGAGCCGCAAAGGAGCCGGCCTGGACGTCAAGGCCCTGCGAGCCTTCCGCGTGCTCAGGCCCCTGCGGCTGGTGTCCGGCGTGCCCAGTGCGTGGCCGCGCCTCTGCAGACCCCTCCCTCCCCGCCTCCCCGGTCCCCGTCCCCTCCGACCTGGGCATTCCAGGGCCTTCCCAGGGTTTGCAGAGAGAGGGAGAGCCCTGAGACCAAGAGGGACGGGGTGACCCCTCTCCTCCCCCCTGCCTGCGGCAGGCCTGCAGGTGGTCCTCAACTCCATCTTCAAGGCCATGCTCCCCCTGTTCCACATCGCCCTGCTGGTCCTCTTCATGGTCATCATCTACGCCATCATCGGGCTGGAGCTCTTCAAGGGCAAGATGCACAAGACCTGCTACTTCACCGGCACAGGTGAGCCCCTGGTGGCGGGTGGGGGGTGAGGGCGTTCCTAGGAGAACTCAGAAGGGGGCGCAGCTTCCCGCCGGGGAGGGAGCCCCAGGGCTCGGCCATCGCCTCCCGCACCTGTGGCCCCTGGGAGCGAGTGGGTTCCTCCTGGACGCGGGCAGTCGGAGGGAGGACAGCTCTGCCAGGGTCAGCCAGCGAGGGGAGCCAGCAGGGGCCGGGGCCTCGGCTTGTTCCGGAACGCCCTCCCCACCCCCCTACGACGTGGTGTCTTCCAGGCCTCCTGGGCTGGTGGTGGATGGAGACAGGGGCTTGGGATAAGCCTGAGTTTCCGTTCGCTCCTGTTGACACTTTCCCTTGCAGCCGTAGCTTTAGCTTCGGTCTGAGCCGTTTGTTCAGCTGTCAGAGACAACCTGCATCGAGGCCCGGATAAATGTGAGCCGGGCTTTGTAAACCAGCAGCTCTCAAACTTTTGGGCCTCAGGATCCCTTTCCAGTCTTAAGAAATTATTGAGGCCTGACCTGAAAAGACCTTTGGTTCATGCAGGTTCGATCTGCTCATAGTCGTGGTATTACAAATGCAAACTGAGAAAAACGTCATATTAATGTATTAATTTATTTTCAGAGAACAGCAATAAACCCATGCCATGCAAACATAAGTAATATGTGTTTATGAAAAATAACTATATTTTCCAAAACCAAAAATATGTACTGAGAAGAGTGGTGACACTATCTTAGATTTTTTGTTTTTGGTTTTGGTTTTTTTTTGAAACCGAGTCTCACTTTGTTGCCCAGGCTAGAGTGAGTGCTGTGGCGTCAGCCTAGCTCACAGCAACCTCAAACTCCTGGGCTCAAGCGATCCTCCTGCCTCAGCCTCCCGAGTAGCTGGGACTACAGGCATGCGCCACCACGCCCGGCTGATTTTTTCTATATGTATTAGTTGGCCAATTAATTTCTTTCTATTTATAGTAGAGACGGGGTCTCGCTCTTGCTCAGGCTGGTTTCGAACTTCTGACCTCGAGCAATCTGCCCGCCTCGGCCTCCCAGAGTGCTGAGATTACAGGTGTGAGCCACCGCGCCCGGCCATATCTTAGATTTTTTATACATCTCTTTATTTTTTTTAACTTTTTAAAATTTTAATTTATTTTCTTTTAATATATTACATTTTAAACTTCTTAAAGCAATTACCCTCACAGGATATACATCTCTTTAATGCCTGGCTTGATAAGTCTGCTGGATTCTCACACCTACTTCTTTTTTCGTTTTATATAATATTATTTCTATTTTATTTTATTTTTCTTTGAAATTTTTAAAATTTGAAAGCGGGAAGATGCACCTCACGTCTACTTCTGCATGCCGTCGGCTGCGACACCACACGCCAGGCAGCCTCTGGAGAATCCCACTCTACATTTGTGGAGACAACGGCATGCAAACAGACAAATAACGTCTCGGTAGTAGCTTGAAAATGGCTCCGACCAGGCGCTTGCCCCGCAGGGCCGAGACCTGCTCCTCTGGGCCTACGCGGCGTGCGGGGACCTGGCCCCAGCCTCAGCCCGGGCGTCGCTCACACTGGGGTTCTCAGGGGACGGTGTGTGGCGTAGGACAGAGGCGGCCTCGGTTGGGACAGGCCCTCCCCTGGCTGTTCTAACTCACCAGACTCGTTCCCCTACCCCGGCCTGCAGAGTCTGGGAGACTCCACTCCCCTCCTCGTGCCACCAACAGCCAGGGGACATCAGTGCCACGCCCAGACACAACTCGCAGGAGCAAACTCTGGCAAAGCCTTCCCCGGCTGCGTTCCCCGACCCCTCCCGTGCCAGCCCTTCCCGTCACCGTGACGACCTACGTCCCATGATGAGCATTGCCAGGGCAGATGGGAGGGGACTTCCTATCACACCCTCACCCCAAATTTGGAGGTCTCACTGGTGTCCTCGTGAGGTCGTGGTGACTGCCGGCCAGCAGCCTCCCTGGAAGCAGGGCTGGTGACCTGGTGGGGTCCGTGTCCTCCCCCTCCCGCGTCCGGGGCACGGAGCTCGCGTGGCCAGTGTGGGTGAGGCAGGGCGTGCCAGCCCCATGAGCTAAGCTAGTCTCTGGACACGAAAGGAGGCGGCAAAACCTCCTAAGGTAAAGGGACCCAGGGTGGCATCAGAAATGCAGGATTCTAGAGAGAAGAGGGCACCATCCAAGGGGACAAAGAGGACTGTAGGCTCGGCCTGATGGGAACGTCCCCGGAGAGCAGACCCTGCCCCGTAAGCTGGGCGTCTGGGACAGCTCAGCCCAGCACCAAGGGGGCAGCTGCATTCGTCCCCAGTCGGCCCTCCAGGCAGAACACGTGCGCCCCGCCCCGGGCCCCACTCCAGCCTGGCAGCTGCCTCCTTATCTAAGGCTATGTGGGTACCAGGGACACTTGCATCACCCTTGTTTCATAGGTTGCACTTCACAGAACAACTAGTCCTAGAGGCAGACGCCCCCCGGCACCCGTGAGGCCCTGGCTGCCTGGCGACACCCACTGCCGAGGCCGGGCCCCAAGCGCTTCTCGCCATCCATCGCCGTCTGCCCCACGTGGGGCAGGTTTTTGCGTTTTCAGCCGAGTGTGTCTTTAGAGCCATTGCTCCATCTTTTCAACTGCTATTAAGCACTTTCCTCTTGCTGCTGCTGTCCTCCTCCTCCTCCTCCTCCTCCTCCCCCCTCTCCTCTTGCTGCTGCTGCTGTCTGACACTCGCTCCGCCTTCCGCCCGCAGACATCGTGGCCACGGTGGAGAACGAGGAGCCGTCGCCCTGCGCCAGGATGGGCTCGGGCCGCCGCTGCACCATCAACGGCAGCGAGTGCCGTGGCGGCTGGCCGGGGCCCAACCACGGCATCACGCACTTCGACAACTTCGGCTTCTCCATGCTCACCGTGTACCAGTGCATCACCATGGAGGGCTGGACCGACGTCCTGTACTGGGTGGGTCCGGGCCGGGCCGCGTCCCCTCGCCCACGGGCCCGGGCGGGCAGGGCCAGCCACTGGCCCAGAGCGCCCTCTCTCTCCTCCCTGGGCACCCTCGTCCCCTCGTCCACGGGCCCGGGCGGGCAGGGCCAGCCACTGGCCCAGAGCGCCCTCTCTCTCCTCCCTGGGCACCCTCATCCCCGGGCGTGCATGCCAGGGACATCCGCCTGGGGCATCCGCATGGGGCACCCGCATGGCGCAGTATGTCTGTTAGGGCCTGAGAGGCGGGCGAAGAACGGAAACCAGGACCTCCGTGGCTTCCGGTCTCAGCTCCCCACTTTCCCCTGAGCCTGGCCGAGAGCCACTCATTTCCGAAGGGTCAGAATGGGCCCTCGAATCCCAGACCCCTTGAAGAATGGAGGGCCCTTGAGTCTTTCTCCTTGCCACTCGCTGCCAGACTGCTTTCCCTATGAATGCGCTTAGCTATTAGTGTCCTCGTCTATGAAATAAGGACAACACTGTCTGCAGCACAGCGTCAGTGGGAGGAGTAACCGGATTGCCGCTGTGCCCGGCACATAGGCAGCACTGCACAGGAGCATGTTATTTATTTGGTATTGTTAGAGCTAGGTTGCATTTCCTATTTTACCTTCCAGCGATGGAAGGCATTGCTTCCATTTTACAGATAAGGAAACTGAGGCTCAGAGAGACTAAGTACCTTGCTCACGGTTATGAATCTGGTGAACAGCAGAGCCAAGAATTAAACTCTGATCCATCTGGCTCCGAACCAGAAATCTCAATCACAATGTGACACTGTCCGTGGAAGGGAAATTGTAAAACTGTCAAATGCTTTGCAAACGTAAAGGATTAGTATAAATAGTTCCTGCAAGTGCATGTGAGGGGAGCAAATTATTAAGCCGTCAAAGGGCTGTCACGTGTTATCTCCCCTCTGCTACACGTCTGTGAGCAGTCTGTGAGCAGAAAGAGCATGCGCCAATACCGCCATTAGGCAGATAGGAATGGTGCCCAAACATGTTAGGTGACGTGACCAGGGTCACAGAGCTGGGTCGTTTTGGAAAATCCTAGCTGTGAAGCAATGGACTGGACGTAGAGCCCACGAGAGTGTCCAGTAGGGGAGGTGGAGGGCAGACACCCTGGGTTGGAGGGAAAATGGGTCAGTTCTTGCCTGGGCCAGGCAGACAGTCGGCAAGGTCCCCCTTGGGAGGTCCTTCCCGCCCAGACCCTGGGTCCTCAGGCTGGAAAAAATCCCCTCAGTGGCCACAGGTGGCTTCTCCCCGTGTCCCTCGGGGTTGGGCAGAATCCGATGGGCAGACTCGGGGAAGGAGACCCGAGCCCTCCAGTCGGAGCATGGGCCTCACCCCTCTGTCCACACCAGGTCAACGACGCCATCGGGAATGAGTGGCCCTGGATCTACTTTGTCACCCTCATCCTGCTGGGATCCTTCTTCATCCTCAACCTGGTGCTGGGTGTCCTGAGCGGGTAAGGCGTCCAGAGGCAGCTGGGAGGAGAGGGAGGAAGAGGAGGAGGGGAGAGGGAGGAAGGGAGAGGAGAAGGAAAGGAGGAGGAGGAGGAGGGAGGAGTGGAGCAGGGCAGCAGGTGAGGATCCCCTTCCCCCCACCTGGGCCAACGGCACCTGTTTCCTCGTTAGCAAGCAAGAGACAGAAGAGGAGGCGGGAACCCTTCCATTTTTCATTTTCCTCCCTTCTCCTGAGCCTTCCCCATTCTCGCTTCCTTCCGTCCTGCATTGGTGCCCCTTCGGAGCGAGGCCGGGGACCGCAGCCCCTGGCCCGGGCGTGCCCGAGAGGGTGGTCAGCGCTAGGAGGCAGCACAGCTTCCCGGTTAAGTGCAAAGACCCTGGAGCTGGACTGCCCACGTTTAAGTCCCCACACTACTGCTTGGTAGCTGGGTGGCCTTCACCTACCTCCCCATGCCTCAGTTTCCACATCTGCCACATAGAAATTACTTCAGTGCCTATTTCACAGGGCTGTCGTGAGGCTTTAATGAGTTAATACGTATAAAGTGCTTAGAACAGAGTCCAGCACATAGAAACAGTCATCGTTAATGAGAGCTGCTCCCTCTGGGACGGCCGGGCCGTGGCCGCTCCACCCGCCCCAGGCGCGGCAGAGAAGCTGGAAGCGGCCTCAGTCTCCCCTCTGGCTCCACCCGCCCCAGAGGCTTCCCTCCAGGCAGCCTGCAGACAGAGCTCAGGGGGCCTGCGCATTTGGATACGGAAAACTTACCTTAATTTTTATTACTCTAACTGAAATGGACTGTTTCCTGTAATAATGAACACAGGCAACAAGCCACAGTGGTGTCGGCAGCGCCCCCGACTTGTCCCGAGAGAAGTCACATGCCACCTTACAGTTACGCAAATACCATTTACACTCGTGACTATGTACGTTGGAATTATGATAGCTGTTAGACCTGCACCTGCATCTTGCTGATGAACGAGTTAATGAAGAAACACGTGTTTTACTCTATAACAATTTTTAAAAAAATTTTAGCGTGTTATGGGGGTACAAGTGTTAAGGTTACATATATTGCCCATGCCCCCCTCCCCCCTCGAGTAAGAGCTTCAAGCGTGTCCATCCCCCAAACGTTGCACATCTTACTCGATGTGGTTGTATATATCCATCCCCTCCTCCCCCCTCCCACCCTCCCGACACCCGATAAATGTTACTCCTATATGTCCACTTAGGTGTTGATCCATTAATACCAATTTGCTGGTGAGTACATGTGGTGCTGGTTTTTCCATTCTTGAGATACTTCACTTAGTAGAATGGGTTCCAGCTGTATCCAGGAATATACAAGAGGTGCTAGATCACCATTGTTTCTTAAAGCTGAGTAGTATTTCATGGTATACATATACCACATTTTATTAATCCACTCATGGATTGATGGGCACTTGGGTTGTTTCCATAGTTTTGCAATTGTGAATTGTGCTGCTATAAACATTTGAGTGCAGGTGTCTTTTTCATAAAGTGACTTTTGATCTTTTGGGTAGATGCCCAGTGGAATTGCTGGATCAAATGGTAGATCTACTCGTATCGCTTTGAGGTATTTCCATATTGCTTTCCACAGAGCTTGAACTAGAAACACATGTTTTACTCTATAACAATTTTTTTATATTTCTTTTTTTTTTTTTTTTTTTTGAGACAGAGTCTTACTCTATTGCCCGGGCTAGAGTGCCAGGCAACACTCTAGCAACCTCAAACTCCTGGGCTCAAGCGATCCTTCTGCCTCAGCCTCCCAAGTAGCTGGGACTACAGGCATGCGCCACCATGCCCGGCTCATTTTTTCTGTGTATTTTTTAGTTGTGCAGCTAATTTTTTTCTATTTTTAGTAGAGATGGCGGGTCTCGCTCTTACTCAGGCTGGTCTCAAACTCCTGACTTCAAATGATCCGCCCTCCTCGGCCTCCCAGAGTGCTAGGATTACAGGCGTGAGCCACCGCGCTTGGCCAATTTTTTTGTGTTTCAATAGCTATATTTTAATATGTGGTCACACACCACATAACGACACCTCAGCCAGCAACAGACCGCATTTAAAACAGTGTCCCGTGAGATTATTATGGAGTTGAAAATTGCTATCACCTGGTGATTTGTGTTACCACTGCCTACAGTATTCAGCCCAGTGACGAGCCGCACAGGGCTGTAGCCTCGGGTCCTGTAGTCAAAGGGTCCACAGCACAAAACAGTCAAGAGCCCCTGCCTGGACCCTGCCCTGCCAGGTGACATGACCTGTCCCGTGAGGCCACCCCTCCTGGCCCATGGCCCCCCCCATCTTGAGAGCCCCCACTGTGCCGTTGTCCTGCCCCACATGGGGCCCTGCCTGGCCACGGTGGCCCGAGGCTGCCCTCTGCCGGTCCCAGGCTCCCTCCTCCACTCTGTCCTTTCCTTCCAGCGCCGCCTCCTGGGGTTTGAGGCCCAGGAGAGTTCTTTCCAGGCCTTAGGTCTGTTCGAAAAACTAAATTTCTAGGGTAGCCTAAAGGGCCAGGACAATGGCAAGTTTGAGGAGCCATGGCTGATTCAGGTAGGGCCTTGGACTGTGACTGTCTTGTCGTTAACGCCTAACATCCAGGGGTAGCCCCGAGACAAGACAGGAGAAATAAGACGGACGGGAAGAAAGCGATGAGGAAGAGACCGGGGCCGGGTGAGGGGGAGTGAGAGGGGTTACCCCGCAGCCGCCCTGAGGGGCACCTGGGCCCAGGTAGCACCCGGGCAGAAGAAGGGGCTGTGTGTGTGTCCCCGGCCCGCTCAGTCTCCCCCACCCGTTCGCTCTTCTCCTCCCTCCCCGCTCGCCCGGCCCGCTCCAGGGAATTCACCAAGGAGCGGGAGAAGGCCAAGTCCAGGGGCACCTTCCAGAAGCTCCGGGAGAAGCAGCAGCTGGAGGAGGACCTCCGGGGCTACATGAGCTGGATCACGCAGGGCGAGGTCATGGACGTGGAGGACCTGAGAGAAGGTCTGGCACCAGGCCGTGGTAGCCTCCGCCCCACCCCCACCCCAGTCTCTGAGCCGCACCTTGCAGGTGGCTCCATGGGGCGCACGGCCCCACGTAGCAGGCCCGGGAGGCCCACTGGGGAGGGTCGTATTTGCCCTTAGAGGGTGGGAGACTTGCCTAAAGCCTTTTAGCTCAAAACGGTAGGAGCAGGGGGCGCCCGGAGCTCCACCCGGAGCCCCCGCCCCTCGGATGTGGGATCCTCAGCTCCCGGGACTCTGGGTCTCGGGAAAGCACAGAGCGACCGGGGCCCACCAGAGCCCCTTGTGGTCACCCTCGCTGGCCAATGGGCCTTTCTCGGGTGTGCCCAGCCCAGGTGGGCCCAGCCCGGGGCCCCCAAGCCTGGCTGACGCTGTCTCTCCCGTTCCCAGGGAGGCTGTCTCTGGACGAGGGTGGCTCGGACACGGAGAGCCTGTATGAGATCGCGGGCTTGAGCAAAATCATCCAGTTCATGTGAGTGTCTGCCCACCTCCCCGGAAAGTGCCCCCGGCCCCGGCTGCCCGAGACGTGGAGTTAGAATCCCGTTTCCTTCCCCTCAGTGGCTTCGGAGGCACTTTCCTGACCGCTGGGAAAGGCAGCCTTTCTTTTCTTTCTTTCTTTTTTTTTTTTTTTGAGACAGAGTCTCGCTTTGTTGCCCAGGCTAGAGTGAGTGCCGTGGCGTCAGCCTAGCTCACAGCAACCTCACACTCCTGGGCTCAAGCGATCCTCCTGCCTCAGCCTCCCGAGTAGCTGGGACTACAGGCATGCGCCACCATGCCAGGCTAATTTTTTCTATATGTGGATTAGTTGGCCAATTAATTTCTTTCTATTTATAGTAGAGACGGGGTCTCGCTCTTGCTCAGGCTGGTTTCGAACTCCTGACCTCGAGCGATCCTCCCGCCTCGGCCTCCCAGAGAGCTAGGATTACAGGCGTGAGCCACCGTGCCCGGCCGGAAGGGCAGCCTTTCTGAGAGCACAGGGCCCGTTCCTGGTCGAGGGCGTCTGCGGTGGCCGGCCCCCGGGGAGCCCGGTCAGAGGGGCCCCCAGCAGCTGACCTATCGACGTCCCCCCACAGCCCGTCGGGGGCAGGGAGCACGTTCCCCACCTCCGCACTCTGACCAGGGCGGAGCCGGGTGGGGGAGTTAGTGCTAGAAACGTCCGCGGGGGAGAGGGACAGTGCGCGTGGCCAACGGGTGACACAGGCACGGGAGCCTTTCCGGAGGGAGGCAGGCCGAGGCCCAGGAGTCGGGGGCACTCCAAGCTCTCTCGCCTGCCCTTGTCTTAAGAGGAGCGCTTGTTGGTTCACTTTTGCAAAATCACAATACATCATTATGATTTTGAAAAATCAAACAATAGACAAATACATCAAAGAAAAGAGGAAGGTCCCCATGAGAGGTAACCATGGTAACAGACTTGTTTGCCTGTAAGATCTTCTCTCTGCTTTCATCCCGCTTAAATACGCGCCAAGACCTTTTGTTTCGTTTTGTTTTGTTTTGTACGTAACGGGGTTATGTATGTCAACTGCCGCCCCCGCGGAGACTAGAACAGTACCTGGCACATAGGAGGGGTTGCCAAATATTTGTTGAATAAATGAATATAATGTACATATTAACTCATGGCTTGCACTTTTTACTTGAAATTACCTATTTTTTTTTGAGACAGAGTCTCGCTTTGTCGCCCAGGCTAGAGTGAGTGCCGTGGCGTCAGCCTAGCTCACAGCAACCTCAAACTCCTGGGCTCAAGCAATCCTCCTGCCTCAGCCTCCTGAGTAGCTGGGACTACAGGCATTCGCCACCATGCCCGGATAATTTTTTCTGTATATTTTTAGTTGGCCAATTAATTTCTTTCTATTTATAGTAGAAAAGGGGTCTTGCTCTTGCTCAGGCTGGTTTCGAACTCCGGACCTTGAGCAATCTGCCCGCCTCGGCCTCCCAGAGGGCTAGGATTACAGGCGTGGCCTTAGCTCCTCCCAGGGGGCTGCAGCGGGGAGGGAGACTAAGCGTGGCTGGAGTTTGTCAGGCGCGGAGCGGAGAGAGCAGCGCCGTGCGCCCCTCCCGCCCCGCAGCCGGCACTGGAGGCAGTGGAACCGCATCCTCCGCTGGAAGTGCCATGACGTGGTGAAGTCCAAGGTCTTCTACTGGCTGGTGATCCTCGTGGTCGCCCTCAACACCCTGTCTATCGCCTCGGAGCACCACAACCAGCCGCTCTGGCTGACCCGCCTGCAAGGTGAGTGAAGAGGGCTGGTGGGGCTTCACGTCACGACCAGCCGATGGCACCGCCGCAGGCCTTGCAGAAGCGGCGGGTGGGATGGTGACGTCACGTCCTGGAAATTCTCCACCGTGGGCGCTGGGCCTGAGCCTGTCCTTTTGCAGTGGGGAAATGGAGACCCCCACAGGCACGGCGACGGCCACACGGACTGCCCTCCTCGTGGCACCGAGACTTCCCAGGGGCAGTGGCAGCAACATGCTGGGACAACCTCCCGCTGCTTGCCCAGGTGTCCGGGCAAATTATTCCAATTTATAGATCGCTGGAGATAAGGTTACCGTTTATTTGGAGCTCTAAGTGTCCAAGTGCAAATTCCACTAACAAAAACAGCAGTCTTTCGCCGGCTATGTATTGAATGCCTCCCATATATGTAAGTCGTAGAAAAAGAACTCAGGCAGGGCGCGGTGGCTCACGCCTGTAATCCCAGCACTCTGGGAGGCCGAGGCGGGAGGATCGCTCAAGGTCTGGAGTTCGAAACCAGCCTGAGTTAGAGCGAGACCCCGTCTCTACTATAAATAGAAAGAAATTAATTGACCAACTAAAAATATATATATATAAAAAATTAGCGGGGCATGGTGGCACATGCCTGTAGTCCCAGCTACTCGGGAGGCTGAGGCAGGAGGATCGCTTGAGCCCAGGAGTCTGAGGTTGCTGTGAGCTAGGCTGATGCCACAGCACTCACTCTAGCCTGGGCAACAGAGTGAGACTCTGTCTCAAAAAAAAAAACAAATGGCAGTGGGAGGGCCCATTTGAAAGGACGGAGTTAAATCCGCAGTATAGGAAAGAAAAAGGATCCTTGACGGTAGCTTTCGTGAAATGGGGTGGGGGTGGGGCAAAGCGTAGGAGGACTGTGTCTTTTGGTGGTGTTGGTGGGGGGGTCCCTCCTATACCAGGACAGAGGGAGGTGCACGGTGACGAGAAAGCAGCAGAGCTTGATGGGCGCAAGCAGAATTGAAAGTCATGAAACTCTCTTCCTGTTAAACGTGGTGTGGTTTGGCTAGCTAGAAATCAGCGGACAAAATGCACCAGGTTTTACTGGATTTTGAAGATTAAACAACAAAAAAAAATCCGTGGTGCCTTGGGCACAGCTGGGGTGTCCCGGGTGGAGGCTTGGGGGGAGAGGGGACCGCAGGGGAGGCCGGGGCTGAGGCCGTGCCGCCCGCAGACGTGGCCAACCGCGTGCTGCTGGCCCTGTTCGCGGCGGAGATGCTGGCGAAGATGTACGGGCTGGGGCTGCGCCAGTACTTCATGTCCATCTTCAACCGCTTCGACTGCTTCGTGGTGTGCAGCGGGCTCCTGGAGATCGTGCTGGTGGAGTCGGGCGCCATGTCGCCGCTGGGCATCTCCGTGCTGCGCTGCATCCGCCTCCTGAGGATCTTCAAGATCACCAAGTGAGCCGGCCCGGGCAGCCGGGGCCGGGCGGTCTGCACCCCGCTCGTCTCCCTCGGGGGCCCTGGGCGGCCCCTCGCCCCGGGCTTCCCTCCCTGATCGATCGATCGATCGCAGCAACCTCCCTCTGCGGAGAAGAAGTCGCTGCCCCTCCCGGACTCACTTCTCCAGTCTGTCCTCCCCGTCGGGTATAGGCATGGCAGCGGGGCCGGGGAGAGGGAGCTGCGGGAGAGAGGAAGGAAGGAGAGGAAAGGGAAAACTGGCAGAGAGAGGCGGGAAGGGGTGGACGGGAGGAGGAGGAGGAGGAGGAGGAGTTGCCAGGCGATGCGGAAAGGCAGAGGCGCCCACTGACTTGCGGGCGGGCACTGTGCGCGGCGTGGGCGGCCGCCGTGCCAAGCCCAGGGCACGCGGGGTGCTGGGGAGAGTGGCCCTGACTCTCAGGGCTTCTCCTCGGGTGGCGGGCGCAGAAGCCAATCAGCAGTCCCGCTGACCAGTGTGACCTGACAACCCAGACGGCTGCTCTGACGGAGGGGGAGAGCAGGCAGGCGGCCGAATCCCAGGCCCCCCAGGAGCCCGCCCTCCCCCCTCCGGGCCCCCGAGGCTCCACGCCTTCCCCACGCCTTCCCCACGCCTGCTCCGGAGCGCAGGCGAGAGGGGCCTGGCTCCTCCCCACCCGGCGGCCCCCCTCCCTGCAGGTACTGGACGTCACTGAGCAACCTGGTGGCCTCCCTGCTCAACTCCATCCGCTCCATCGCCTCCCTGCTGCTGCTGCTCTTCCTCTTCATCGTCATCTTCGCCCTGCTGGGCATGCAGCTGTTCGGGGGCAGGTACGACTTCGAGGACCTGGAGGTGCGGCGCAGCAACTTCGACACCTTCCCCCAGGCCCTCATCAGCGTCTTCCAGGTAGGCCTCCCAACCCGCCCTCTGTGGGCTCTCACTGCATCTGCCTCTCGTCCTGGAAGATCAGCAAAGTGGGCGTCGCCTCCTCCAGGAAGCCTTCCCTGATCTGCCGGTTGAGCTCAATGTCCTTCTCAGCAGGCTTCCCATCACCTGAGCCTCTCTCCACCGTAGCGCTTGCTTAGTCGACTCCTCCGCTGGAGCTGCGCCCAGTGGGTCTGACGTGCTCTCGTCGTCCCTGGTGCTTAGAGGGTGCTGGCCCCCAGTGGGGCGGCACTAGCGAATGTCTGCATTCGGGGCGGGCTGGGAGCTCGTGGGCGTCCTTCCTCTCCCACGTGCCACTCGCATCTCCGGGCGAAGTCGGACAAGGGGTGCCTCCCCTCCCCACGCCTGGACAAGCCCAGACAGACGCAGACTGGTTCTCACCCCGGAGGCGTGGCTCAGCCCACTCACCAGAAGCCACCCTGGGGAGCTAGGCCGTGACCCAGTGGGACACTGCGGAGCCACGGGCCTCCCGGAGGAGGTGTCTTCCTGCAGAGCACGGAAACGCTCCGCTCTGGGGCAGCCAGCACCGCTGGGGTGACGCCGCCCTGCTGAGCCAGTGTGTGACCTTCTGAGGGTCCATGGGTGGCTTTGCCCTGTCTCTTCCCCCTCTTACCTCACCAGCCGGTCAGGCGTCAGGCCCTCCAAGGGACTGGACGTTTCACACCGCTTCTGGGGGCCGGAGCGGCAGGAGGCCCGAGTGGGCACCTGCAGCACCGTTAAGCCCCGGGGTTGGGAGCAGAGCAGGGGGTGGCGAGCCCACAGCCCAGCTCCTGGGCCCTGGACAGCCACGACACGCTTTTAGTGCCGTGGCCCTTTTACGGGACGGAGGATGAACACAGAACGCAAAACACAGGCGCACGTGCAAAGACGGTTGACTCGGGTGCCCAATGCACCGGTCAGTTTTATTTGATACTCTAAAAAATTAAAGTTAGTTCCTTGTACGTAACCAGCCAGGCATTGCAGCAATGGCCATAAATTCCAGAACACGTAGCCTTAAGGACACAGATGTCCCCTGACTCAGGGTTTCCAGGTGGTTGCTCTAGGCGCCAGGCCGAGATTAGCAAGGATGGGCGAGGCAGCCACAGGGGGCATTTCTCGTCCCCAGTTCTTTTTAGGCTGATCCCCTGCAGTTGTGCCTGGCTTAGGTCGCCCCTCCCTTGAGGGGTCTTACCCGTCATTGACTAACCAGCCATCTTATGGGCTGTACGCAGCAATCGCAGAAACAATGTGTTTATCGTGTGGCCTCCAGACCCTCCATGCCGTGGGGCTGGGCAGCTCTTGCTCACTTGCAGCTCGGGTCCTCTGTTACGCCTCCGGGCAACCACCTTGTTTGTCACAGGGACCCTGTCCGGAACACATTACTTTCAAACGCTCTGGGCAGAGCACGTACATTACTAAATTTAACTCTTAAACCAGGAAAATATGATGTCAGACCCCAACATTTTAGCCCACCGGAAGAGGGGCGTTGAGGAGAGCAGGGTCCCCTGGCCCGTGCAATGAAGAGGGGGACGGGCAGGGAGAACTGCAGAGTTGGAAGAGGGCTTTGCACAAGGCAGGCCCCACAGGAGACTCCGGGTCCCCTGTGTCCCCGTGCTCTGGCTCCTGCCTCTCCGCCAGGTCCTGACAGGTGAAGACTGGACCTCTCTGATGTACAACGGGATCATGGCGTATGGCGGGCCGTCCTACCCTGGCGTGCTCGTGTGCATCTACTTCATCATCCTTTTCGTCTGCGGCAACTGTATCCCCCGGAGCGGAGTGCCGACAGGAGCTTAGGGAGGGGGTGGGCAAAGGGGCTTAAAGTGGGGGTCAGGGGTGCAGCCCAACCCGCCGGCTGGAGGGACACTCCCAGGCTCATGGGGTCAGGGGACAGGACATGCCAAGTGCAGGTACAGCTACAGGAGAATGCCTTCTGCCGGCACAGGTAGAGGGCCACAGGGGTGATCGGTTACAGGCGGGAGGACTTAGTCCCAGCCAGGTGGGTGAGGCTGCAACAGCCGGGAGGAAGCACGGGCTTCACTGAGGAGCAGCGGGGTGGTGGACAGCCCGGTGCAAAGGTTCGGGGCAGCAAGGAGAAACCAGGACCCTGTGGCCAGGGTGGTCCGTCTGAGCACTGGGACCAGCAAGACTGGGCTAGGACCGGCCGAGAGATGAGCTGAGCCGGGGTAGGGGGAGGTGGGTAGGGCCAGAGAGCCGCCGTGCCTGGGTGGTCCTGGCGCCCACGCCATGGGATTTGGGATTATGGGCGGTGGGGAGGAAGGGCTCCCTCGCCCCTCGAGCTCACGGGTGGCTGGCGCCGTTCTTTCCTGCTTGGCCTCCTTGGCCCCCCATGAAGGGGCTGGGGCTAGGTCTGGGCAGGAAAGGGATGGGATTCAAGGGCCGCCGGGCACTGTCTGCAGGCAGCTTCCCCGAGGACCTGAGTCTGTGTCCCTGGACCCACAGCTTCCGTGCGTGGGACACAGTGGGGTGGGGTAGTGCACGGGAGTGGGTAGGTCCTGCCACATGCAGGCAGCGGGGACCCCTGCCCCGGGGCTTCCCTTCTGGCACAGCCCGGGCTCCTTAGCCGCACCCTCAGACATCCTGCTCAACGTCTTCCTGGCCATTGCCGTGGACAACCTGGCGGAGGCGGAGAGCCTGACCTCCGCCCAGAAGGCCAAGGCCGAGGAGAGAAAACGCAGGAAGATGTCCAAGTAAGTGGGGTGCCACTAGCAGGGAGGGACCCCGAGTGCTCGGCAGGCTGTGGCCTCGGCCTCTCAGCTCTGGGCGGGGCCTCCCGGGGGCCTGAGAGCAGAGCCCCCACCCTGTGACGACGGCCCGGGGGCAGACTTCTGCACCCAGCACTCTGCAGGCAGGACCAGAGGCGAGCTGGCCTTCTGGACGGGCGGGCCTCAGGACTGTGGGGTCAGAGCCGGGCAGCTGGGGCCAGGGTCCCCTGGGGAGGAGGCCTGGGGGCTCTCCTCCCAACCCTGCCAAGGAGTCACCATCCCCTGTGCTCACGCAGCCCCTCCCGTGAGGTGGGGGTTGACCTCTCAGCTTCTGCACATTCTCCTCCTCGATGATTTGTCATTTAACTCTTGGTAGCCTGGGACCCTCCCCTGGGAGTGGAAGTAGACTTGTCTTCTGGACAGTGCTTCTCGAATTCTAACTGCAAATGACTCACCTGGGGATCGTGTTAAAGTACAGATTCTGGCCAGGCGCAGTGACTCACACCTGTAATCCTAGCACTCAGGGAGTCTGAGGTGGGAGGATTGCTCGAGGTCAGGAGTTCGAAACCAGCCTGAGCAAGAGCGAGACCCTGTCTCTACTATAAATAGAAAGAAATTCATTGGCCAACTAAAAATATAGAAAAAATTAGCCAGGCATGGTGGTGCATGCCTATAGTCCCAGCTACTCGGGAGGCTGAGGCAGGAGGATCGCTTGAGCCCAGGAGTTTGAGGTTGCTGTGAGCTAGGCTGACGCCACGGCACTCACTCTAGCCTGGGCAACAGAGTGAGACTCTGCCTCAAAAAAAAAAAAAAAAGTGCAGATTCTGTCTCAGCTGGTCTGAGTCTGAGTCCGGGGAGGGGGGTGGTGAAGGTCACGGCTAACAGGCTCCCAGCCGGTGCCAGGGCTGCCCGTCTGTCTGTCGGAGGAGGAGGAGGAGGAGGGGCTCGCTTTGCATAGCCAGACTCTAGACAGAGGCCTGCTGCTTCCTCCACCCACGGCTGAGGAGTGGGACGCGCCTTCCTGGGGAGGCAGGGCGGGAAGAGACAGGGAGAGAAAGACTAGCAAGGGAGTCCAGACATTCCCAAAGACTTGGAGCCGCCTTGCGCCAACCTCCAGCCCGTGGATTCTGTAGGAACCGGCACAGAGCCACGTCCCACCCATTCACCGTCAACGACCGTCAACCGAGGCTCAGCCACGGGCCGAGCTGTGTGCCACGCCCTCTCGTCCCAGAGAAAGCACCTGCCGGGCCTACCGCCCCTCCCATTGGCGGAGGGGCCCCTGGCGTGGGGTCCTCCTAAGAGTGGGCTCAGGCTGCGCAGGTCCCTGAGAACTTCGTGCTCTTGGTTCTCCAACCCAGGGGTCTCCCAGACAAGTCAGAGGAGGAGAAGTCCACAATGGCCAAGAAGCTGGAGCAGAAACCCAAGGGTGAGGGCATCCCCACCACGGCCAAGGTGAGCACCCGCGTGGGGGTTCGCAGGCAGGACTGAGGTCCCCAGAGTTCCCTCCCCAGCACCCCGGGGTGCGGGCAGAGCCGGGTGGGAGGCAGGAGAGTGGGCCCCTTCCAGGCTGCCGGCCAGGTCCTGCTGCAGGGAGGCCGATGGGGATGTCTCCTCCGGGAATCACCCCAGTCTGGGAGCCAGACTTCCCAGAGCCCCAGCTCCCCGCCCCAGAGCGAGAAGGCGTCTCCCCACCTGGCACCCCTGTTCCACCGGGAGGCCCAGACCAGACCGGCTCCCGCCACTGCCAGCCCTGCCCCGCTGCCCCCATCGGGCTCTGCTCGACCTTCCCGAAGAGGGGAAGTGGGGTTCAGAGGGTCAGGGAGCTGGGCCCCAGAGGGGCTGGGGATCCCGGCCTGGGGCGCCCAACCGTCTTCTGGAGAGCCCAGCAGGGGGTGCAGGGAAGACGGGCCTGGGCCTGGGCAAGTTGCCGGGCCTTGCTGGGCCTGGCTTCTCATCTGTGAAGAGGGGAGGGCCATAAGGCTCCTGTCCCGCAGGCTGCGGGGCGAGTAGGGGAGCTGAAAGCCACGCCGGCTTTCCGGCACACGCTCAGTAAATGGAAGCTGCAACCGCTCCTCATCGTTCTGTTCCTCGTGCTCCTTCCCGCAGCTGAAAATCGACGAGTTTGAGTCTAACGTCAACGAGGTGAAGGATCCCTACCCCTCGTCTGACTTCCCAGGTGAGGGTCTGCGCGGCTGGGCTGGGGCAGGGTGCTAGGGCGGAGGGTGCTGGGGCTGAGTTCTCTCCATGGCAGCCTCTCGTGGGTCCCCTACCTGGACCCTCCAAGCGGGGGTCGGGACACTGGGGACGTCCCTTCTGCACCCAGCCTGCAAACATGCCGCCTGCCAGCCTTTCCCTGCAACACAAAGACCACGCGTCTTATTTTCATATGATTCAGCGAGTATTTATCGAGCGCCAGCTGTGTGCTTTGGTGCTGGGGACTTGGTGTTCCAGAAGCACAGAGGCCGGGCGCGGTGGCTCACGCCTGTAATCCTAGCACTCTGGGAGGCCGAGGTGAGTGGATCGCTCAAGATCAGGAGTTCAAGACCAGCCTGAGCAAGAGCGAGACCCCATCTCTACTAAAAACAGAAAGAAATTAATTGGCCAACTAAAAATATATAGAAAAAATTAGCCAGGCATGGTGGCACACGCCTGTAGGCCCAGCTACTTGGGAGGCTGAGGCAGGAGGATCGCTTGAGCCCAGGAGTTTGAGGTTGCTGTGAGCTAGGCTGACGCCACGGCACTCACTCTAGCCTGGGCAACAGAGCGAGACTCTGTCTCAAAAAAAAAGAAGCACAGAGCCTCACGGAGACACGAGTCTCCCCTGCCCGTCCCGCAGAACGGACCGCAGATGCAGGTGTGCCCCTCCGTGAGGCAACGGGACAGAGCTCGCCACCCCATGAGCAGGATGGGGCTGCACAGGGGGCCGGAGTGGCTCAGGGATGGATACAGCCGTGACTGTCATTGTGGGAAAATCCAAAAGAAGGCGACAAGGGCGGGATGGGAGGGAGCACGGGTAAGACGCAGCCGTGGATAGACTGCAAACATCTCATAAGCGCAAATAGCTGGGACTGCTGCAGAAACCCTGTCCACCTGGACCAAGTAGAGGACACACAGAGGAAGCAGGACCCTGTTGCAATAATCTTACAAAGCCAGCCGGGCGCGGTGGCTCGCATCTGTAATCCTAGCACTCTGGGAGGCCAAGGCGGGAGAATCGCTCAAGGTCAGGAGTTCGAGACCAGCCTGAGCAAGAGCAAGACCCCGTCTCTACTAAAAATACAAAGAAATTAATTGGCCAACTAAAAATATATAGAAAAAGTTAGCCAGGCATGGTGGTGCATGCCTGTAGTCCCAGCTACTCGGGAGGCTGAGGCAGGAGGATCGCTTGAGCCCAGGAGTCTGAGGTTGCTGTGAGCTAGGCTGACGCCACCACACTCTAGCACGGGCAACAGAGTGAGACTCTGTCTCAAAAAAATATTTAAAATAAATAAAAATTTCACAAAGCCACCTGCAAGAGCCCTGGGGTCCAAGAGCTCCGGGTCCTGCCAGCCCACACCCGGCTCACTGGGGCAATTCTACGTCCCTGTGTGGGATCAGCTGATGAGCATCTGTCTGCCCAGTGACTCCAAGCTCCAAGGGGACTTTTCGTGTCCCACATGGCACAGTGTCTGGCACAGAGCAGGCACTCAGTAAACAGAACAAATGCATGAACGCATGAAAAGATTTTGCCAAGTGTGGGGAGAATGGAGTTAGAATAAGTAAATTGTCTTCAAACATCTACCAGAAATGAATATTTGTGGTTTAGCATAATTCACGTGGAGCAGTTTCATCCACGAGATGGGAGTGGCCGGTGTGCAGTGAGGGGGGGCTGACGTAGGAAACCCGAGGTCAGGGAAAGGGAAGAGGCTGGAAAGAAGCGAAGGGGGAGAGGGGAGAGGGCAGAGGGCGTGTGGCTGGGCCGCTGGGTCTTACCCAGGGGGTGCATGCGTTTATATCTGATTCCTCCTAGAGATAATTTGCACTTGCTTACAACGCAAGATATGCTCGATAAGATTAACAAAACGGGCACAGATGAAATAAGAATTAATGGAGAGAAGGGATGTGAATACATTAACTCTAAGGACCAACGAGCTCTGCGATTCAGGGTAAAAAGTGTCCCTGGGGCTCGCGGCAGGCTGGGCAAGACAGGAAGTGTGGTGTGAGGACAGGGGACACTCACCCTGAGGAAGAAGAGAGAGTTCTCGCTTCTCAGGGGGAAGGAGGGTGGGACTGTGACTCGGGTGGGCTGGAGGACCCCCGAGTGGCGGTTCGTGATGAGCGCTGTGGTGGGCAGAGGGGAGTCCAGTAGCTTACTCCCCCGAGGGCCTCTGCCAGGGGCCGGCAAGGGCAGGGAGGAGGCAGCCGTCGGGGGGAGGGAACCAAGAGGAGCCCCGACTTTAGACAGCGCCCCCAGTCTGATCACTGAACTCTCCCACCCTGGAGCTGAGGGCTTCGGGTACTCAGCCCCTGGCGAGGCCGTGAGACCAGTGACTGCCCCTGGGATGTCTGTGCCCACCCCCACCCTGCACCTGCCACAGGCCCAGAGACTGGCCAAAGCTCGGGAGTATCCACTGCTTTTGTCCCACGCTGGCAGTTTCTGTCTGACATGGATCATCTGCAGAATCCTAGCCCGGGAGAGGACCTCAGAGCCCGTTTGTTTCAACGACCCTCCCGCACTCGTCAGTTTCACAAATCGGGAAGCCTAAGCCCAGGAAGGGCCTAGATGTGCCTAGCATTGCCTGGCACCATAGGGCAGGGCCGGGACGGCAGGCCCAAGGCAGGGCTGGGATGGCAAGCCCAAGGCAGGGCTGGGACGGCAAGCCCAAGGCAGGGCTGGGATGGCAAGCAGCCTCCCCGTCTGCAGCAGGCCCCCCGCCCACCCTCAGCCTGCAAGTAGTCGGGGCAGTGTGGATCCAGCCTCGACACAAGAGGTGCACCTGCAAGGCTCCTTCGGCTTGCTCCTAGCCCTGCTTCCGGAAGACTCTGGGCCTGCCTCCTCTCCCCCTGAGAGCCCACACCCGCTCCCTGCGGGGAAAGGGAGGCGTGTGGCTGGAAAGCGGACGCCCTGCTGCCCCACGCTGGCCCGGCACCCCCTTCGCTCGCTGGCCGCAGGGGCTCCCGGGAGGCTCTGAGCACGGGAGCCAGGGGCGCGGCAGAGTTTGGGAAGACCCCCTCATCGGCCCCCTCTCCCCGCAGGGGACGACGAGGAAGACGAGCCTGAGATCCCGGTGAGCCCCCGACCGCGCCCGTTGGCCGAGCTGCAGTTGAAGGAGAAGGCGGTGCCCATCCCAAACGCCAGCGCCTTCTTCATCTTCAGCCCCACCAACAAGTGGGTGGCCCGGCCGCTGGGCGGGGTCACTGCCGGGGCTGGGAGAGACCTGCTTCCCGCCTCGAAAGACCTTCTGATTCCCCATCCCCCCCCCCCCCCCCCCCCCGTTACACCGGGGAAGCCCCTCCTCTCAGCTAAGACCTTGTGCCCGGGGAGAAGTCACACTTTAAACCTCACCAGTTACTTACACCTAAGAGCAGGCGTCCTCAAACTACGTCCCGCGGGCCACATGCGGCCCGCCGAGGACATTTACCCAGCCTGCCGCCAGCTGTTTTTGCCGCCGCTGCCTGTCCTGCTCAGCAGCCGGCTTGTCCCGGGCCCACAGTGCGCATGTGTGGAACGTGCACCGCACTCGCCAACGGTCTGAGGGACGGTGAACTGGCACCCTGTTTAACCCTTTGCACTCGGATGTCGAGTGTGACTCGACACGGTTAGCATCGGTAGCAGCAAGAGGAAAAAAAGCAAGCGAGTGCAAAGGGTTAAAAAGTTTGAGGGCCCCTGCCTAAGAGGGACCGTGTTTATTGGTTCCTTTCTGAGAGCGGCGAAAGCCATAGTGTCTATCGGCCGCATCATTTTGTACCTTTAACATACACGCAGACTCTAGTCTTCATGGAGTCTCCTCTGTCCTCCTCGCGGAGGGAGACCAGCCTGTCCGGTTCTCTTGGTGGGAGGCCGGGCGGTGGGGGTGCGCTGGGGGAGGGGCGGGAGGTGGGCGGGGCCAGGTCGGGAGGCGGGGCTTCAGAATGAGGGGGGCAAGGTGGCCTGCACGTGCAGCCAGAGGGCCCTGCAGGTGCGAGGCGGTGCTCTCCACCCACCCGGGGCGGGGGGCCCAGGGTCCCTCTGCAGGACAGAGGCTGCTGCGGCCTGAGCGCCCAGCCGCTCACGGCGCTCCCGCCCGCCGCCCCGCCCCGCCAGGGTCCGCGTCCTGTGTCACCGCATCGTCAACGCCACCTGGTTCACCAACTTCATCCTGCTCTTCATCATGCTCAGCAGCGCCGCCCTGGCCGCCGAGGACCCCATCCGGGCCGACTCCATGCGGAACCAGGTGACGGCCACCCGTCCCTCTGCCGCTCAGCAGCACCCCTGCCCTCCTGCAGCCCCGGCCACCCCACCCCTCGCTCTGGCACCCAGAGTTCAGCTGTACCCTCCATGTGGCTTTAAGCATCAGGGTGTGTGTGTGTGTGTGTGTGTGTGTGTGTGTGTGTGTGTGTGTGTTTTGAGACAGAGTCTCACTCTGTTTCCCAGGCTAGAGTGAGTGCCGTGGCGTCAGCCTAGCTCACAGCAACCTCAGACTCCTGGGCTCAAGCGATCCTGCTGCCGCAGCCTCCCGAGTAGCTGGGACTACAGGCATACGCCGCCATGCCCGGCTAATTTTTTCTATGTATTTTTAGTTGGCCAATTAATTTCTTTCTATTTTTAGTAGAGACGGGGTCTCGCTCTTGCTCAGGCTGGTTTTGAACTCCTGATCTCGAGCAATCCTCCTACCTCGGCCTCACAGAGTGCTGGGATTACAGGCGTGAGCCCCCACGCCCAGCCAAGCATCAGGGTTTCTTAGAGTTTAATCGCCTGGGGCCAGGACTGCCCACTCGCTCCCTCTGAACACAGCTGGCTCAGACAGCGAGGGGCCCAGACGGGCGCCTGCCGCCTGCTGTCGGTGATGGTGATGACAAGGACGATGACAAGGGTGGTACCGCTGCCCCACTCCTCCTCTCACCGGCCGCTCCCTTCCCTGCCCCGTCCCCAGATCCTCAAGCACTTTGACATCGGGTTCACCTCTGTCTTCACCGTGGAGATCATCCTCAAGGTGAGGGGCTGCGGGACAGCCCTGGCGTGGGGCTTCCCCGCCGTGGCTGCGACTGGCACACGCTGAGCTCGTCCGGGGTGGGAGGGAGGCAGGAAGGAGTGACAGCGGCAGGGGCGGACTCACGGGCCCAGGCGGCCGGATGGGGCTGGGGACGGCAGGCCCGTGGCGTGCAGGCGGCTGGCTGGGGAGGGAGACGGGACCTGCCCCTCTCAGCTGAGCACAGCCCACGTCTGCGCCGCCTCTGGCGTGTTCTTGCACACGGAGAGCACGGTGGGCTTCCGAGCAGCCCTCGGAGCTGTGGTCTGCTCCCAGACCTCCGTTACCAGTGACCGGAAAGGCCTTTGCCTCCGGGAGTCCCCAATACGGGCCCCTGCCCTGAGCAGGGGGACCAGCCTTCCTTGTGCCTTTTGGCTGCGTGCCCCTTCTCACCATGGACACGCTAGGGTCGGGCCATCACGGGGGCCATGAGCTCTGGGGGGCAGAGGGGGGACCCCGCTGTGACTGAAACCCAGCAGCCCCAGCCTGCGTGTTCGCAAGAGGAGGAGGGGGTGGCCGAGCCCAAGCAACAGGCCCAGGGAGGCTGCGGTACTCAGTCAGGACGGTCCCTTGATTCAGGGCCTCGGATGTTGACGGGGCTGAGCAGAGGGGAGAGGGCGGCTTCCCCGAGGTCCAGGAGGACCGTGTGGACTTGGAGGCGTTAGAGCCAGACCTTGAGGCTGGACAGGACTTCGCTGGGGGGAGGTGGCCAGAGCAGTCTAGGAGGACGGACAGCAGCGCATGCGCCCTAAGGAGACTTGGGGACGCCGTCGGGAAGGGGAAGGCGGCCCTTCGGGCTGGGACACACTGCACACACAGGGCACGGGGCTGGCAAGGCAGATTGAGAGGAGGTCACGCAGGGCCCTGGACGCCAGGAAGGCCTCCACGCTGCAGGCTGTAAAGGCCCGGTGTGCCTGTGCAGAGGGCCTGGGCGACCATTAGAGAATGTTCCAGAGACACTGGAGGCGAGCGAGGCGGGCGGCTGGGAGGGAGACGCAGGGGGCGGAGAGGGGCAGGGGTCCGGCGAGGTCTGGCGTCCGTCCTGGAGAGGTCCTCCAGCCGGCCGGACTCGGCAGGCCCCCGGCAGAGGGCATTTCCCAAGCAGCCTCCCAGGGAGGAGGGGGAGATCCGTCATGTCCCGCAGGACAGCGGGGGCGGCCCTGGGCTGCCTGGGGAAGAGCCCGTGCTGTGCGGAGAGAGCGAGGCCTGGCCCAGCCCCCCGGGAGAAGTCCCCACGCCCCAGCAGCCGTGAGCCGAGAGCGGAGATGTGCGTTTAGGCCCCAGCCAGGAGGTGATCGAGGGACCGAGAAGCTTCCGGCAGGCCGCTCGCCTAGACACGCGCTCTTCCTGCGCAGACCGGGCGAGCTGCCTTTGCTCGTGGGGACGGGCCTGCTCCTGAGCCCCACCCCCACCCCACCCAGGACGCTGCCTCTGTCTCCCCAGATGACGACCTACGGGGCCTTCCTGCACAAGGGCTCCTTCTGCCGCAACTACTTCAACATGCTGGACCTGCTGGTGGTGGCCGTGTCCCTCATCTCCATGCGGCTTGAGTGAGCGGGGCCGGGCCGCGCAGCGGGGGCCGCCTGCTCGGGGCGGGGCACCAGGCCGCAAGAGGAGGGTCTCCCGGGACCACTGACGGGGGGGGGGTTATCCTTGGGTTGTCACCAGCTGGAATGAAGTGACATGCAGAGGGGGCAGGGCCCTGTCCCGGAGACTGGCAGAGACGCAGAGGGTGGAGGCTGCCCCCCGCCCCCCATGGCTGCACCCCTGTCTTCAGGCGGCTCCTTGCCCGACGGGAGAGGCAGAGCCGCAGCCCCCGTGGAAGCCATGCCCTGCTGCGCGGGAGGCTGACGGGCTCCGGCCCAGTGGCGAGGGGTGGCTGTGCCTGGGGTAGCGCCCACGCACGGCTGGGCGAGGGCGGGGAAAGGCGGCCGGTGTGGAGAGCAGGGGCCAGGACCTCGGGTCCACGGCAGGTCTGTCCGCCCTCAGCCCCCCACCCCTGCCGCCTCCCGCAGGTCCAGCACCATCTCCGTGGTGAAGATTCTGAGGGTGCTGAGGGTGCTCCGGCCCCTCCGAGCCATCAACAGAGCCAAGGGGTTGAAGGTGAGGGGGTCCCGGGCAGGATCCCCGGGAGAGGGAAGAGAGAGGGGCTGCAGGGCCCAACCCCAGAACATCAGCCCAGCCTCTGCGGGGCCCTGTCCCTCTCCTTGGCCGAACAGCGGGTAGCAATGGGGCCGGGGCGGCAACGCTTCCCCACCAGCCCCTCTCTGCCCCCGACTCCCTGGGAGGCAGCAAGTCCTGCATGACTGGGGCCCCTCTGCTGGGCTGGTGGGGCTGCGGCTGGGCTGGTGGGGCTGTAGCTGGTGGACACCAGCCCCTCTCTGCCCCCACCAGCCCCTCTCTGCCCCCGACTCCCTGGGAGGCAGTAAGTCCTGCATGACCGGGCCCCCTCTGCTGGGCTGGTGGGGCTGCGGCTGGTGGGCACCCCACCCCCACCGGCCCCTCTGTCCCCAGCACGTGGTGCAGTGCATGTTCGTGGCCATCAGCACCATCGGGAACATCTTGCTGGTCACCACCCTGCTGCAGTTCATGTTCGCCTGCATCGGGGTCCAGCTCTTCAAGGTGAGGCGCCGGCTCGAGCAGCCTCGCTCCCTCCCCCAGCCCCGGTGCACCGGGCAAGCCAAGGCGAGAGCCACTGAGTTCTCCTTCCCCAAGCAGAAAGAGCCCCCAGATTGTAAAAACAGAGGTTCTTGATTGCATGGAGTTTTGAGGCTAAGATACGGCTAACCCGGGTCTGGTCTCTTAGGTAACACCGTCCCTGGCCACTGTGGCTCTGCGGGCCACCGTTGCCATGGTACCTGCTCTCTTCCTGCCCCCCACGGCTTCTCCTTGGGGGTGAAGTCCCCTCCTCCTGCAGTCACCCCTCCCCTTACCACCGTGCTCACTTCCTCCTGTCCCGCCAGGCCTGCCTGAAACACACACCCCACCCCAGCCCCTCTCCCTCCGCCTCCTTCCCTGCACCTGGCTTCTGCGGCCCAGCTTCCGGCCGAGGTGCCTGGCATCACCCGTGTCTACCAGGACCTTCTGGGGTGGGGGGTCCATCATGTCACTTCTGGAGCCACCCCCATCCTGTTGTCACTTCCCTGGGAGAGCCCAGCTGTCCGCTCTCCCTCTAGGACTCAGCCCCACAGAGGCTCCCCCAGAGCTCTGATTTCCAGATGCCTCTGGCTCCCAGATCATCCTCGGGACACAGAAACCGATACTCGAGGGTGCCACTGACACCCTGGAGGCACGCATGCTCCTGCCACCAAATCATGGTCGTTTAAAGTCATGATGATGTAACCTCAGTCGGTCTTAGACATGCAACGGCTTCGTCCTACGATCATTCATTCATTCAACAAACACATAGGGGACATTTGCTCCATACACGGGCCAGGGCCTCTGCTAGGGCTAAGGAGCTCACAAGCCAAACCCTCCCCGAGGGAACAGGTTTTGGGGGAAGCGGTCAGGGTGGGGCTCCCTGAGGACCTTCGGGGAAGGGGACAGATGCTGTTGGTCCCTGTCCTTGAGGGGCAAGAGTGCTCATGGCGGTCTGGCCACTCTGCCAGCTGCGTGTGACCTCCTCCTCCTGGCCCAGCCGGGGGCTGTCCTCGCCCCACCCCCAGCCTGCTCCTCTGCCGGCCTTGGGTCTCCCCGCCCTCCCCCCCCCAAAACCCTCTGAGGGTAGAGCTTGTCTCTTTCGCATCCCTGAGCTGGCACCTGGCCCGGGGCCTGGGACCCAGGAGCCCTCTAGACCTGCTCCCCAAAGGAACGGATGGGGGGCTGCCCTGCTGTCAGCTCATGTCCCCACCAGGCGACAGCGACTGCCTTCCAGCACCCCGCCCCTCTGTGCTTTGGTCTCTCGCCAAAAGGCCCCCCATTCCTGCCCAGCCAGGTCTTAGGAACACGTCAGTCACAGTGGCATTTTACACCAGGTTTTCCTCTGTGCGAACCTGTCACTTGCATTTCGCGTTCGATCACAGAGTCTCGCTTTGCTTCCCACATTAAACCGGGTGTTTGGTGCCAGGTGCCCCGCCCTGCCCCCCTCACCAGCCGTGGCCATTAGCTGCTTCTCCTTGATGTTGCCCCTCCCCCGCTGCTCCCGCGGCCGTGCACAGGGGACGTGTGGGAACAGCACGAGCCCGCGTGGCGCCAGGGGTGCAGGGGAGGGACGGCCGTGCCTTCACTGGCCCTGTGTCCCAGGCCCGGGCAGTTTCCCTCTCTGGGCCTTGGAGGAACTGGAGCTGAATCCACGGAGTCCAAGCCTATCTTGGCCACATTGAGAGCGGGCAGTCGACTCCTTTTGTGCAAACAAAATCTTCCGCAGGTGCCCGGCGCATGGCACAGATGGGAGGAGAAAGTGCTCTGGCTGCGGTCAGCGCGGCGGGCTTGGGTGGGGCGTGCTGGGACCTGCTCAGCTCGGAGGCAAGCCGGGTCTGCAGACTCAGCTGGGCTCCACCTCTGCAGCCCCGAGGGCCGCCCCGCTGGCGGGAGGAGGCAGGGGGGAGGTGGGCCACCCTCTCGCTCGTCATGGGAAGCCCCGCAGGCCTCCTGCAGCAGTGGGGGGTGCCTCAGAGGCACAGCTGTTTGAGGGGGGGCAGGGTCGAGCTGTGTCCGTACCTCCAGCCCCTCCGCCCAACCCGGGGTGCCCCACCAATGCCCAGCTCGGGCACTGCGTGCTCAGCCTCAGCAGCACCTCGGCCAGGGAGCTGTGGGAACAGGTGATGGGGAAAGAGGAGGACCACCGGGGGCCTGTCCCAGGTAGCAGGAGGCCACCTCTGTGACAGGAAGGGACAGGCCCCTCCTTCCAGGCGCCCGGCCTTCCCTTCTGCCTCCACCGTTCACTTCCGTGGCCCACTTTTCTGTTTCCATGACAACGTGTGTCCCTCCCCCCTCCTGGGTGCAGGGGAAGTTCTACAGCTGCACGGACTTGTCCAAGACGACGGAGGAGGAGTGCAGGTACGCGCTCTGCTGGCCCAGGGTGCATGGTGGCAGGGGCCCTTCGGGGTGGGAACGGGGTGCCGGCCATTGGGCGCAGGAGGGGCGTTCACCGCAGTCCCTTGCCCGGCGCTTGCCCTCGGGGTGTCTCCTGGCCCCAGAGCGGGGGCTGCCTTCCTCCTGCAGGCTCGCCCCCCCCCCCCCCGCCCAGCGGCGGGGGCGGGGGCAGCCCAGCCACGCCCCGCACTGACGGGCTGTCCCGCGTCAGGGGCCACTACTTCGTGTACAAGGACGGCGACCCCACGCAGATCGAGCTGCGCCGCCGCGAGTGGGTGCACAGCGACTTCCACTTCGACAACGTGCTCTCGGCCATGATGTCCCTCTTCACCGTCTCCACCTTCGAGGGGTGGCCTCAGTGAGTGAGGGCCGCGGCCCTGTCCCCCACAGCGCGGCCAGGCTGGTCCCGGGAGCCAGCGGGCCCTTCCGCAGCCCCGGGGCAGACGGTGCTCGGCACACCGCACTGGCTCTCCCACGGCTGGAGGGCCGGGCTGCCAGCTGACTGGTCACCCCAAAGCAGTCCTGAGCGGGTGCTCTGCCAGACGTACCCAGTGTCCCCGGAGGCGTCTGCCTCCCTGCCTGCAGGGGAGCCCTGTGACGGATCAGGGACAGGTGGAGGGGCGCCCGGGGGAAAGGCAGGCAGAGCCACTCTAGGACGGGGTCTGGCCTTCCCTGGCCATTGCTGACTTCGGCGCTGGGAAAGCTCTCCGGGCTACCCGGTCGCCGTGGGACACAGCCCACCCCACCCGCCCCCCTTCTCTGCCCGCACCCAGGCTGCTGTACAAGGCCATAGACTCCTACGAGGAGGACAGGGGCCCCGTCTACAACAACCGAGTGGGGATGGCCATCTTCTTCATCATCTACATCATCCTCATCGCCTTCTTCATGATGAACATCTTCGTGGGCTTTGTCATCGTCACCTTCCAGGAGCAGGGGGAGACCGAGTACAAGAACTGCGAGCTGGACAAGAACCAGGTGCCCGGGCCGCCTGCTTGGGAGGGCGGGTGGGCGGGCAGAGCCCCAGCCCCAGGTCCAGCCAGCAAAGCGCATCCCGGGGTGACCCCAGAACCAGGGTTTGATGCCAAGCCCCGGCCTCCGTGCACCCCACCCACCCCCAACCTGGTGCAGTGCAGTTGGTGGGGTGGGGGGTCTTCTCCCGGAACCCCCTGACACCCAGAGAACGGAAGCCCCTCGTGCCCCTGGGCTGGTTAGGGCCATAGTGGGCATTGCATTGGGCCCAGGGGAACCCAGGGGCCCAAACGGACCCTCCCCTGAGCAGCGCAGAGCCCCTCAGCTGCCAGCTCCCGGCTCACCCCGAATTCGGGTCCCCGAGCCCACGGGGTGGGCGTGGAGGGGGAAGGAGGGCTGACCTGCCGTGTCATGTGTGCGGCAGCGCCAGTGCGTGCAGTACGCCCTGAAGGCCCGGCCGCTGAGGTGCTACATCCCCAAAAACCCGTACCAGTACCAGGTGTGGTACGTTGTCACCTCCTCCTACTTCGAGTACCTGATGTTCGCGCTCATCATGCTCAACACCATCTGCCTGGGCATGCAGGTAGGGCCCTGCGGGGACAGGCGTGCAGTCAGGCTGGGGCCTGGGGCCCAGGGGGGCAGGTGAGCAGGGCAGGGTCCCCTGGCTCCCCCAGGTGACATTTCCTTTGCACCGCCACAGCCAGCCTTGTCTCCGGGTACTTGCGGTGTATCGCAGAGATAGCTTAAGTGCACGGACAGTGCGGCATTTCTGCCAGTGGGAGGTGACTGCCGCTGAAGGGGGGAGTGTAGGAGGTAGACCGTGTTTTCTCTGTGCCTTCTACCGCCACAAATCTGGATGATTGAGTTGGCGGCAATCTCCGCTCCGGTCTCAAGAAAAATGGGTTTAGTATTCACAGAACAGGTGTCTCCGGGGCTGAGCACCCTTTTTAGGAGCTCATAATCAGCACCATTATCAAGTCTTTTTTTTTTTTTTGAGACAGATCTCACTTTGTTGTCCAGGCTAGACTGAGTGCCGTGGCGTCAGCCTAGCTCACAGCAACCTCACACTCCTGGGCTCAAGCGATCCTCCTGCCTCAGCCTCCCGAGTAGCTGGGACTACAGGCATGCACCACCATGTCCAGTTAATATTTTCTATATATTTTTAGTTGGACAATTAATTTCTTTGTATTTTTAGTAGAGACGGGGTCTCCCTCTTGCTCAGGCTGGTGTTGAACTCCTGACCTTGAGTCATCCACCTGCCTTGGCCTCCCAGCATTATCGGGTCTTAGTTAAGCATCTGATCCTGTACAAATAGCATTGAGCGATTAGGCTCCCGGCCCCTGGAGCCCAAGACACACCCAGCAATCCGACCACACACTGCCAGGCCAGGAGGACAGGGACAGAGGACCCCTGAGCCTGCAGGCCCAGGTCGTACAGAGCATCGTGTGCAATGGCCGTGTCTGGGGCCGGGTCAGGCAGCAGAATAGGGCAATCCTGCCACGATGGTGGGGTCAGCCGTCAGATCCTTCTGAACCGCCCGGGGAGGTTTTGTGCAGGAGGTGACTCACGCCTGTAATCCTAGCACCCTGGGAGGCTAAGGCAGGTGGATCGCTCAAGGTCCAGGAGTTCGAGACTAGCCTGAGCAAGAGCGAGACCCTGTTTCTACTAAAAGTAGAAAGAAATTAATTGGCCAACTAAAAATATATAGAAAAAATTAGCCGGGCATGGTGGCGCATGCCTGCAGTCCCAGCTACTCGGGAGGCTGAGGCAGGAGGATCGCTTGAGCCCAGGAGTTTGAGGTTGCCGTGAGCTAGGCTGACGCCACGGCACTCTAGCCCAGGCAATAGAGTGAGACTGTCTCAAAAATAAATAAATAAATAAATAAATAAATAAATAAATCTTTCTAAACAAAGGGTAAGAGCTTTCTGGGAAAATTTACAAGGAAATAGGTTTCATAAGGGCCATGGTGGTGGGTCAAGGTTATTTCTTTTAACTGTCTCCCCATCTTTGGGGGAGCGTGCAGAGATGGAGAGCTCGGTTTCCCACCAGGAGCCAGTGATAATACCAGCTGTGGAGGGTCTGGTGCCCAAATGACTGGGTGGAACCTGTCGTAGAGCCCTGACCGGGGACCTCCTGTCCGGGTCATCCCCGTACAGATATGTAAATGAGCTCTGGCCTTGCAGCCCTCGTGTAAATAAACACACCGGGCAGGACTTGGAATGGGGGTCCCCTCCCCTGCTTGCATTACCTCTTTCGTGGCGGTGATGGAGGGGGGGCGTGCCCGTAAGATTTGGCGGATTTCAGGGGCTGGCCAAAGCGGGCTCCTAGCTCTCTGAGCTCAAGCAAAGTGGGGAGGAGGCCCAAGGAAGTGTCAGGAGCGTCCCGGGAGGATGGTGGGGGGCGCAGTCTGCCAGCGGACAAGCCCCCCTCTCCCGCGGCCCCTCCGCAGCACTACAACCAATCAGAGGAGATGAACCACATCTCGGACATCCTCAACGTGGCCTTCACCATCATCTTCACCCTGGAGATGATCCTCAAGCTCATGGCCTTCAAGGCCAGGGTGAGTGCTGGGGCCGCGAGGCCGGCGCCCGGTGGGGGGCCGTCCACGGAACACCCGCCCTCACCCCCGCCTGCTGCCAAAGGCCCCTTCGCCCAGCACGTCCGCTCCCGGCTCCTCACCCCCTTCAGGTCCAGGGCAGGCAGCGTTCCAGGTGTCCGGAGCTGACCGGCGCTAGAGAGAGGCTGGGCACCTCTTCCCTGCCCGCGTCTTGGAGCCTCTCCTGCATTCCCGCCTCCCCCCGAGCTGCTGAAGAGCGGGCCCAGCCGGGGGAGTCTCTTGCCGGTTTCCTTGCTCCCACGCCCACACCTGCCGCTCCCGGCCCTGTCCGCTCTGCACTGCCGAGCCCAGACAGGACGGGGGTTCAAGGGACGAAAGAGTTCTCCATCTGGACCGGGGGCTCCCAACAAGTCTCCCGTCCCCTCCCGCCACGTCCTGCTCTCGAGGAAGGGAGATAAAGAGCCAAGGGCAGGCCGGGCGCGGTGGCTCATGCCTGTTGTCCTAGCACTCTGGGAGGCCGAGGCTGGCGGATTGCTCAAGGTCAGGAGTTCAAAACCAGCCTGAGCGAGACCCCGTCTCTACCATAAAAATAGAAAGAAATTAATTGGCCAACTAATATATATATATAAAATTCAGCCGGGCACGGTGGCGCACGCCTATAGTCCCAGCTACTCGGGAGGCTGAGGCAGGAGGATCGCTTGAGCCCAGGAGTCTGAGGTTGCTGTGAGCTAGGCTGACGCCACAGCACTCACTCTAGCCCAGGCAACAGAGTGAGACTCTGTCTCCAAAAAAAAAAAAAAAAGAGCTAAGCGGAGAGGAGTGTCAGGTGGGGCCCCACCTTGGCCTGGCCCAGCTCTGTGCTACCTTGCGTGGGACCGCCGCCCCCTGCTGGCCGCCGGAGGGAGCACCTGCCTCCCAGCGCTCCCCCCAGCTCCCCATCTCCTCCCTTCCCAGGGCTACTTTGGGGACCCCTGGAACGTGTTTGACTTTCTGATTGTCATCGGCAGCATCATCGACGTCATCCTCAGCGAGATCGACGTGAGTATGGGCCAGCAGAGCCGTCCTCTCTGGGGTGGGGCCGGGAGGAAGCACCTGTTCTGTCCGCAGACGTGTGTGGGGGGTGCCCGCCGCGGGGACACATGGCAGCCTGCGGGTCACAGATACGGACGTGACAAGTCGCGGCTTCTGCCCTGAAGGAGTTACAGCCCCGCAGAGCAGAGAGAGAACTCAGGCGCCAGGGGGACACACTGCGTGCGCCGGGCTGTCAAAGGCAGACGCTAGGGTGGAAAGCAGAGGGGTGGGGTGGTCAGGGAAGGCTTCCTGGAGGTGGCGACCGGAGCTGAAAAGGCGAGCAGGCACCCCGGGCAGGGTTGTGGGGCAGGGGTGCTGAGAAGGCTCGGGGCTGCGGGGTGGTCGAGCTTATCAGAAGCACGTGACCGGGCAGCGGAGAGAGGGGAACGGTACAGCTTGAGAGGTCAGGCGGGAGGTGGCTTAAACTTTACGTGGCAGGCAGTGCGAAGTCACCAAAGACTTTTAAACCGAGCACTGGAAGGATCAGAGCGCGACTTCTAAAGAGGTCATCTGGAGGGAGGGGCAGGAGGTGAGAACAACTGGCAGTAGGGCCCGTTAGGGAGTCAGCCATTCGTTTATTCGTCACATACTTGCTGAGCACTTTGCACGTGCCAGGTGTGATTCCTGGTGCTAGAGACAGGGCAGAGGACAAAACTGTGGGGGGAAACAGTGAGTAAATGTGTAACACAACAGGTACGACCGGTGTGTATCGTGAAGAAAAATAGGGGCAGTCGAGGGCTTAGAGGGGAAGGGAACAGGAGGAGTCCCGGTGCCTTTGGGGCAGAGCTCCAAGCACAGCAAGCCAGGGAGCCACGCAGGTCTGGGGGACAGAGCGTTGCTGGGAGAGGGAAGAGCGAGTGCAAAGGCCCTGTGGTGGGTGCATGGGCGGGGGGGTGTTGGCTGAGTCTGAAATAGCAGGAGGTCCTGGGGGCCGAAGCAGAGAGCGTGGAGACGAGGTGAGAGCGAGAAGGCAGGGGTCAGGTTACCCAGTGCCTGGAAGGCCACGGGTATGATCTTGGGTTTTATTCTGGGAGAGACGAGAGCCCTTTGGAGGGTTCGAATGTGGCCCGACTTTAGTTCTAGAAGAATCCCTCTGGCTGCTGCGTTGAGAGCAAGCTGTAGGGGCGCGAGGACCGACCCGGGAGAGCAGCCGGGAGGTCGCTGCGGTGATGCGGAGGGGGGCGGCCGGCTGGGCTGGCGTGGAAGCTTCAGGAAGTGGTCGGAGGCAAACGGCCCCAGAGCGTGGCCGCGATGGCCCACGGAGGGGCCGAGGCCCCCGCGGTGCAGAGAGAAACCGCAGAGCGTCTGCGCTGCAGGCGGGGGTGTCCAGGGCAGGGAGGGGTTCCAGGGTCCCAGCCAGAGGGGTGCACGTTGAAGACCAGAGCCTGCAGAGGCGGCCTTGCTGAGCATCTGCAGCTGGGGCTCACCGTGGAGGGAAGAGGCGGCGGACACGGGGTGGAGGAAATCCTAGGGTGGAGGAGATCCTAGGGTGGAGGAGATCCTAGGGTGGAGGAGATCCAAGGGTGGAGGAGATCCAAGGGTGGAGGAGATCCAAGGGTGGAGGAGATCCTAGGGTGGAGGAGATCCAAGGGTGGAAGAGATCCTAGGGTGGAGGATATCCTAGGGTGGAAGAGATCCTAGGGTGGAGGAGATCCTAGGGTGGAGGAGATCCTAGGGTGGAGGAGATCCAAGGGTGGAGGAGATCCTAGGGTGGAGGAGATCCAAGGGTGGAAGAGATCCTAGGGTGGAGGAGATCCTAGGGTGGAGGAGATCCTAGGGTGGAGGAGATCCTAGGGCGGAGGAGATCCTAGGGTGGAGGAGATCCAAGGGTGGAGGAGATCCAAGGGTGGAGGAGATCCTAGGGTGGAGGAGATCCTAGGGTGGAGGAGATCCTAGGGTGGAGGAGATCCTAGGGTGGAGGAGATCCAAGGGTGGAGGAGATCCAAGGGTGGAAGAGATCCTAGGGTGGAGGAGATCCTAGGGTGGAGGAGATCCTAGGGTGGAGGAGATCCTAGGGTGGAGGAGATCCAAGGGTGGAAGAGATCCTAGGGTGGAGGAGATCCTAGGGTGGAGGAGATCCTAGGGTGGAGGAGATCCTAGGGTGGAGGAGATCCAAGGGTGGAAGAGATCCTAGGGTGGAGGAGATCCTAGGGTGGAGGAGATCCTAGGGTGGAGGAGATCCTAGGGCGGAGGAGATCCTAGGGCGGAGGAGATCCAAGGGTGGAGGAGATCCAAGGGTGGAGGAGATCCAAGGGTGGAGGAGATCCAAGGGCGGAGGAGATCCTAGGGCGGAGGAGATCCTAGGGCGGAGGAGATCCAAGGGCGGAAGAGATCCTAGGGCGGAGGAGATCCTAGGGCGGAGGATATCCTAGGGTGGAGGAGATCCTAGGGTGGAGGAGATCCTAGGGTGGAGGAGATCCTAGGGCGGAGGAGATCCTAGGGCGGAGGAGATCCTAGGGCGGAGGAGATCCAAGGGTGGAGGAGATCCTAGGGTGGAGGAGATCCTAGGGTGGAGGAGATCCTAGGGTGGAGGAGATCCTAGGGCGGAGGAGATCCAAGGGTGGAGGAGATCCTAGGGCGGAGGAGATCCTAGGGCGGAGGAGATCCAAGGGCGGAAGAGATCCTAGGGCGGAGGAGATCCTAGGGCGGAGGATATCCTAGGGTGGAGGAGATCCTAGGGTGGAGGAGATCCTAGGGTGGAGGAGATCCTAGGGCGGAGGAGATCCTAGGGCGGAGGAGATCCTAGGGCGGAGGAGATCCAAGGGTGGAGGAGATCCTAGGGTGGAGGAGATCCTAGGGCGGAGGAGATCCTAGGGTGGAGGAGATCCTAGGGTGGAGGAGATCCTAGGGTGGAGGAGATCCAAGGGTGGAGGAGATCCTAGGGTGGAGGAGATCCTAGGGTAGAGGAGATCCAAGGGTGGAGGAGATCCAAGGGTGGAGGAGATCCTAGGGTGGAGGAGATCCTAGGGTGGAGGAGATCCTAGGGTGGAGGAGATCCTAGGGTGGAGGAGATCCAAGGGTGGAGGAGATCCTAGGGTGGAGGAGATCCTAGGGTGGAGGAGATCCTAGGGTGGAGGAGATCCAAGGGTGGAGGAGATCCAAGGGTGACGCTGAGATCAAGGCACAGTGTCCCAGGCACAGGCACCCTGGGGCTGGGAGGGGTGGCCGTGGAAGAGAGGGAGGGCTGCAGGAGAGGGGCGTTCATCTCTCTCAGCCGTCCTAACCGTGGCCACGGTGGGAATCTACCCAGGGGTGGCAGACTTGGCCGTGGTGACAAGTAGAGGCCCGTAGGGGACTCACCCCGGAGCCAGGGGGCTCGTCCACGTGTCGGGCTTCCCTCTGAACTCCCCGCTGCCCAACGGAAAGCCTCTAGGCCGCGCCAGCCCCCGTGAGCCCTGCGGAGAGGTGTGGAGTGGGAGGGAGCGGCCTGGAGATGCCGCAGGGCGGGCGAGGGAGTAGCTGGGAAGAGTCTGGGGTCTGTGAGGAAGGCGCCCTCGGCTGGGCCCCCGTAAGGCTGAGCGCTGCCAGGGAGTGGCACCTTCTGGGGACCTGGCTGCCTCACGCTGTCTGGCGTGCTGGGAGGGGCGGGCCAGGCGGGAGCCCTGCTCATGCCCCACCCGCAGAACAGACAGTGACAGACCCAGCTCCGTCCGCCTGGGGGTCCCTGAGGGGGTGGGGCCGACGAGGGGCGGGGGTGGGCTCTGGGCAAGACCAATGTGTGTGCGTGTGTGTGCATGTGTGCGTGCCTGTGTATGTGCGTGTGTGCGCATGCACGTGTGGGTGCGTGTACACGTGTGTTTGCGTGTGTGCGTGTGCATGTGTATGTGCGTGTATGCGGATGCATGTGTGTGCATGTGTATGTGTGTGCGTGTGTGCATGTGTGTGCGTGTGTGCATGTGTATGTGTGTGCGTGTGTGCGCGTGTGTGCATGTGCGCATGCATGTGTGTGCGTGTGTGCGTGTGCGCATGCATGTGTGTGCGTATGTGCATGCATGTGTGTGTGCATGTGTATGTGTGTGCATGTGTGCATGTGTATGTGTGTGCGTGTGTGTGCGTGTGTGCGTGTGCGCATGCATGTGTGCGCGTGTGTGCGTGTGCATGTGTGCGTGTGTGTGTGTGTGTGTCTGTTGTGCATTTCCACCCACGCGCAGTTTTTGCTGGGAGATGGCAGCCCAGAGGACCCTGTGGTTTGAGAGCAGCTTCTCACAGCAGTCAGAGGAGCGTCCAAACAGCCAAAGTAAACGGCCGAAACTAAAAGTAGCTACTCGGTGAAGTTCGAGGTCTGGGCCCGGGGGGCCTGGATAAATCAAAACAGCTTCTTTGAGACAGAGGATGGGGGCGTGCCATCGGGCCTTATTTGGGCTTTAGGCACGGCAGGTGTCCCTCACCAGCGATGTTTGCCTGAAGTTGTGCGGGACGGGTTTACATTCCTGACGCACAGACCGGGGCAAGGTCTAGGGCAGCGTGCCCGCTAGAACTTTCTGCAGTGGTGGAAACGTCCTGCCCGTCCAGTGCAGCAGCCACCAGCCATCCACGTCTGCTGGTCGCTTGAAGTGCGGCTGGTGGAACTGAGGAACTGAATTTCTAATTTTATTTATTTTTCATTGTAATTCAAACAGCCACACGTGGCTGCTGGCTACCGTATTGGACAGCACGGGTCTAGAACACGGGTTGTCATCCTTGGCTACATGTGAGAATCTCGTGGGGTGCATTTAGACCTCTGAAGCCAGACCCCGTCCCCTAGAAGCTGACTTCATTGGCCTGGGCGTAGACCCAGAGAAGACAAATATTGTTTTTAAGTTCTGCATGTGGCTCTGATATGCAGCCAGGGCTGAGAACCAGCCCTGCAGGGAGGAGCTGCCCGAGAGTGTGGTTGGCAGGAAACCACCATGCTGGGGATCAGGCCACCTGCAGATAATCGGAAGATAAAACGATGACTCCTTTGACCCGGGGCTACGTAACAAGGGCTCCTCAGGAAATGTGGGAAATATTGAAACAAACAGGGAAAAGTCGCCCTGCACACCCAACCACCCGCTCTGTAAGAGCCTGGTGATCGAGGTGCCAGCCTTGGTCCCCATCCTGCTCCTGTGGCAGAGAAACTTCTGCCAGGGAGTCTCAGACTCCCCAGAGGAGTCCTGTCCCGGAAGGCGGGACTTCTGTGAGGACGCCGCCCCAGCCTCGGGGGAAAGCGGTGTAAATCCACCTGCCACAACGAGCAGGTGTTTTCCAATGTGCCCTCGTGGGGGTGTCCCCAGCGTCACATGACCCAGACACGCAGGAAGACCCCCGAGTCCCTGTCACCTGTAGAAGCCTGTGGGAGGAGAGAAGGGACCCGTCTGTGTCCGGTCTTCCCTCCCCGTCTTGCTCCCTCGCCCAGCCTCCTGCCTCACGTCCCTACAGAGCTGCACCCTCACGCCCCTCACGCCCACCTGCCCCTGATTGACAGCCCTGTGGGGTCCCCACCCCCGCCTCTCTCTTTCTCTCTTTAACTCTTCTGTGTGCCTGTCCTTTCTGACTCATCTCTTCACCTCCCTCCCATGTGTCCCTCCTCCTCTCTCTCCTCCTCTCCTCCCCCCCCGCCCTCGTCTCTTTTCTCCACAGACTTTCCTGGCCTCCAGCGGGGGACTGTATTGCCTGGGTGGAGGCTGCGGGAACGTTGTAATTCCAGGCTGCATGGGCTGCCCGCCAGCTCCCGCCCCACCCGCACTGCATGCCTAGGCCTGGCCGCGCTGCATGGGGTGATGGCGCTCGGGGCTCCCTCCCGCAGCAGGCCCCACCAAGGGCCCGGGCGTAGGGCGGGCCGTGGCTCGGTGCACGGATGTGCATGGACATCGAGGCTTCCTCTCGGCCGGGAAGGGGAGTGAGGGTTCGCTCCGGCACCCTCTGTGCACATGGGATCACAGTCCAGCGAGAACTGTGATTGCTGGCAAAGGACCTTAGTGACAGTTCACCGGGCACAAGGCCTTTGGGGACGCAGGAAGCAGAGCAGGGAGGGCTCTCACCTTCCAGAGCAACTCGTGTGTCTGAGGCTGGCACGAGCGCGGAGGCTTGCCTGGCTTAGGACAGCCTTTGCGGCCTGGGCCTGACGGCCGCCCCACTGAACCTGCGGCTTGGGGGACCTCGCGCTGGGAGGACTCCAGGGGAGGGAGCCATCGGGCCACCAGAGGCCTCAGCTCGGTGGCAGCTTGAGGAGGAAATGGGATGCGCAGGAGGCCCCGCGGGCAGCAGGGGCCTGGCTGCAGCCTCACCTGGGCGCGCCCCTGCCCCTGCCCCTGCCCCGCGAGCGTGGGCGTGCTCCCCACGCTGCTCCTCCCGCCTCCCGGCCGAACGGCCAGAGGATGTCCCCGCTGGTGGACAGCGGGGGCCAGACGTGGGGCTGGGCCTCCTCCCCGCCACGAACCGCACCCCAGCACACACGCCGCGCGCCTCCCGCCGCCCTGCCCCGCACCCTCTGCGCCCCAGACTGACCTCTGGGGCTGCCGCCCCGCAGGACCCGGACGAGAGCGCCCGCATCTCCAGCGCCTTCTTCCGCCTGTTCCGCGTCATGAGGCTGATCAAGCTGCTGAGCCGCGCGGAGGGCGTGCGCACGCTGCTCTGGACCTTCATCAAGTCCTTCCAGGTGCCAGAGCCCGCGGGCGGGACGGCGGGGCAGGGTCTGCAGGGCGGGACGGCGGGGCAGGGTCTGCAGGGCGGGACGGCGGGGCAGGGTCTGCAGGGCGGGACGGTGGGGCAGGGTCTACACGGCAGGATGGTGGGGCAGCGTCTATACGGCAGGACGGTGGGGCAGGGTCTGCATGGCGGGACGGTGGGGCAGCGTCTATACGGCAGGACGGTGGGGCAGGGTCTGCATAGCAGGACGGTGGGGCAGGGTCTACATGGCAGGACGGTGGGGCAGGGTCTGCATAGCAGGACGGTGGGGCAGGGTCTACATGGCAGGACGGTGGGGCAGGGTCTCCATAGCAGGACGGTGGGGCAGGGTCTACATGGCAGGACGGTGGGGCAGGGTCTGCATAGCAGGACAGTGGGGCAGGGTCTACATGGCAGGACGGTGGGGCAGGGTCTACATGGCAGGATGGTGGGGCAGGGTCTCCATAGCAGGACGGTGGGGCAGGGTCTACATGGCAGGACGGTGGGGCAGGGTCTACATGGCAGGACGGTGGGGTAGCGTCTACATGGCAGGACGGTGGGGTAGGGTCTACATGGCAGGACGGTGGGGCAGGGTCTCCATAGCAGGACAGTGGGGCAGGGTCTACATGGCAGGACGGTGGGGCAGGGTCTCCATAGCAGGACAGTGGGGCAGGGTCTCCATAGCAGGACGGTGGGGCAGGGTCTACATGGCAGGACGGTGGGGCAGGGTCTACATGGCAGGACGGTGGGGCAGGGTCTGCACGGTGGGGGGCAGGGGCAGGGTCTACACGGCAGGGGCCCGGAACTGCACTCACATGGGGAGGCCACCGGAGACACCCCTCAGGTGGGTGGGGGGTGATGGGCGGCAGTGGGGGCTGTTTGGGGAAAGGGGGTGCGCAGGGCCCTGGGAGGCTAGCGGGGTCAGGGCTGGGGAGCAGGCGGTGGAGCCCAGGCCTGACGCTCCTGCCGCCCGCAGGCCCTGCCCAACGTGGCTCTGCTCATTGTCATGCTCTTCTTCATCTACGCCGTCATCGGCATGCAGGTGAGAGGCGGCCGCCCCGGGGAAACCGGGTCTCCTCCAAGCTGGGCAGGGCGGGGCTCGGGGAGCGTAATCAGCAGGTGGGCTGACCCTCCACGCTCCCTGCCTTGCTCATCCTGGCAGCCCAGGGCTCAGCTGGGCAGCTGGGAAAGGAGGTCGTCACCTCCCTGTCCCCAGGTGGCTGCCGTGCTGGAAGCCTGGAGATGACCTAGAAGGAACCTTGGCATATAAATAGACAGCAGAGGCCAGGTCACGCCTCTGAGGCCAGACTGGAGGCCCAGGTGGTCTCAGCCCGCCCTGCCCCGAGAGCCTCCCCCACGCTTTGGCCCCCCAGGGCTGCTCGCTGCTGGGGGAACTGGTCTAACCCACCTGCTTTTCTTTTGGCTTGGTGGGATACTTCACCCGACCTAGAAAACAATCCCACGTGTTTGGCTTCAGGTCTGACGTGGTCCGAAGCGAAGGGGACCTGGGGGAGGCAGGGGTGAAGGCGGGGGGCAGGTGGGACGGGAGAAGGCAGGGGTAGACGAGCGGAGGGGACGCGTCTATCCCGGTTCCCAGTCGGAGCCCTGTGTGATTTGCAGATGTTCGGGAAGATCGCCTTGGTGGACGGGACTCAGATAAACCGGAACAACAACTTCCAGACCTTCCCGCAAGCCGTGCTGCTGCTCTTCAGGCACGGGTCCCCGGCCCCCCCCACCAGCCGGCCCTCTTCCAGCCGGGGTGGGGGCAGGCGTGTGACTTGTGCAGTCACACAGGGCCCTGCACTCGGAGGGTGCCCCGCTTGGTCTGACGCTCTGCTGTCACCGTCTTGAAGATTTTAGTTGTTTTGTAATACCGTGTTTCCCCGAAAATAAGACAAGGTCTTATATTTATTTTTCCTCAAGAAGACACCCCAGGGCTTATTTTCAGGGGACGTGTTTTTTTGGTTTTTTTTTAAAGTACGGTACAACCATCTACATTTATTCAAATAGAGTTAAGTCGTCTTCTTCCGGAACATCATCATCACTCTCCAAACCCCGAATCCCATCCTGAATTTCCTGCGACTCTGTTTCCTTTAGAACCACTGGCCCCAATCTCTCCTGTCGAGCAATAGAGCTCTCACGGGGCAGATGGGAAGGGCTGCTCGTGTTCTTTCCCGCTCCGCGACGACATGCATGGGTTGTGCAGATGCGCTGTGCAGCCACGCCCGTCACTAGGGCTTATTTTCGGAGTAGGGCTTCTGTTGCGCAAATGCTCAGGAATCTTGCTAGGGCTTATTCATGGGTAGGTCTTATTTTCGGAGAAACACGGTAGGCAGCCCTGCATCTTCAGTCCCACTGGGGCCTCACTGAGCGGGGTGCTGCACACTCCTCTAATCTCATACCACTGGAGCGGGAGACAGAGGTCGAATGTTCATTCCTGGACGTTTATTTGCCCCTGAGGCCCCCTGAGCAGGCAGAGGCAGAGTGAAGAGCCGGCCCCAGGGTGGGAGTTGGGGAGCAGGAGGCCAGGAGGGGTGAAGGGGCCAGAGCTCAGACCGCAGGGGATCCGGGCTGCGAGTTTGCTGGCTGTGCAGGGGCTGGGTGGGAGAGGTGACCTGGCCAGCCCTGGGACTCACCCCTCCAGACGAGCCCAGGGGACACCTGTGCCAGGGGTCCTCCCCGGCACAGCCTGTCAGAGGCTCCATGAAGTCACAGCAGCTGCAGCCCTGATGGCCCATGAGGGGAGATCGCCATGGGCGGGCAGGGTGCCACCTGCCCCCACCCCACTGTGCCCCCACTGCAGGCCCAGGGCCATCCTGGGCCGTCCCGGGCCTCCTGCCCCCGCAAGGAAGGGAGCTGAGCGCAGTGAGACTTTATGGCACAGTGAGGGATGAGATTCCGCCTGATGGAATCGGTGGAATCGGTGGTGGAATCGTGGCTGGTTCCGGAGGAGGAGGGAGGTTGTCTGCAGAGCGGCTGGCAGCGGTTACATGAAAAGCACCCCCATTCCACGCACAAGCACCGCCCCTGCATTGCTACGCGTGCTCAAGTGTGGGATCGGAGGGCTGCTCCTGCGGCTCAGCCGGGCGGTGCTGTCGGGGGAGCCGGGTTCAACCGTGGGGTTTCTCAGATGACTCCGGCTCTGAGGCTGAGTTGACCTCTGACCCCGCCTCCCTCGGTCAAGCAGCGTGTGACCCCCTCTCTTGTTGTCCCCCTGCCAGTGACATGAGTCGATTTTGCCTCTCTAGCCGAGAAGCCTCTTTTGCAAGTTTAGCTCCTGCTTGCAGCAACCTTTGAGGGCAGAGCAGAGGGGGTGCAGCACAGAGGGGAAACTGAGGCCCGACTCACACTGAGCTACTCGGTGAACCTGGGGTCTGACCTCCCTATTTCTGGGGGAGCAGCCGCAATCCGGTTACCGGTCCACACCCTGGTGCCCCCGGGCTCACGCCCGCCCCTGGGGGTCCTCGAGGGAGTAGGCAGGCAACGGGGACCTCTCTCCTCCAGGTGTGCGACAGGTGAGGCGTGGCAGGAGATCCTGCTGGCCTGCAGCTACGGGAAGCTGTGTGACCCCGAGTCGGACTACGCCCCCGGGGAGGAGTACACCTGCGGCACCACCTTCGCCTACTACTACTTCATCAGCTTCTACATGCTCTGCGCCTTCCTGGTGAGCCCGGGCCGGGGGCCACCTGCCTTCCTGGCAGGCGTCTGTCCCCAGAGACCCATCTCAGGGACACAGGAGACTCTCGTTAGGTCGTTTCTCATTCTGGTCACCTTGGATGTGGCTTTGTTTTGTGAGTGTTTCTTTGTACTCCAGCGGGCTGAGCCAGTTTTTACCGGTTCTTCCCCACCCCACCCCCTCGTTATGGATTAGAAATCAAGAGGGATTTCATGAGGCTCTGCCCTAAATAGGTAGGGGCTTCCTATAAAGCCACTTATGGCTCACTGCGCCTTGGTAGAGAAAGTTGTCCCGTTATGGGGAAACTGAGGCTCTGGCAGCAGGGTCCCGCAGGAGGTCCCCGTTGGGCTTAGGAACCGCACGCCAGGCCGTTCTGAGACTGCAGGCTGCCACCTGCTCGAGTGGGAGGCAGAGAGCCTGCACGGGGCCCTCGTTCCTGAACTCCCCTTTCTTTCCTGTGTTGGCTCAAAAGAGGTGTTTGGGCCTCTGCCGTGTGCCGGGCCCTGGGCTCAGCGCAGGGGAAGAAACACGAACGAGACCCCGTCCAAGCCCCGAAGGACCTCATAGGGTGCCAGGGGAGTTCACATGTGAGCACACCTGGCCATTCAAAGGGACACCCAGTATGTACGGGCGAGGCGAGAGCAGTGAGAGGGGCTTGGTCCAGGTGGGGACTAGGCAGGGACGGCGTGTCCCCGGGATGGGTGCGGGGGGCTGAGGCCGGAGCAGCTTTCAAGCAGGTGCTGGAGCTGGGCTTTGAAGGCTGAGCACCAAGCCCCGGCAGAGGGCACCGTTTGTGCAAGAGTGCGGAGCCGGGCACGGGGTTGCTCACGGGTGTGACGTGGGTTGTTCGAAGGGCTGGGATGAAGAGCACTCCCAGCGGCCACCTCCCAGCTCCCCGCCCCACTCCGGGGCCGCCTGCCTTCTGCGCTGGAAGCCCTTGGTTCTCCTCTTGCAGGTCATCAACCTCTTCGTGGCTGTCATCATGGACAACTTCGACTACCTCACCCGGGACTGGTCCATCCTGGGCCCTCATCACCTGGATGAGTTCAAGGCCATCTGGGCAGAGTATGACCCGGAGGCAAAGTGAGTCCCGTCTGCAGGCTCTGTGCTGGGCCCTCCCTAAAGTGTCCGCCCCTCCATCCTAGACCCTGTCCCTGTGTCCCACCGCAAGTCACTCTCCAGGTGAATACGTGTGAGTGGGCCTCTGCCCCATCTTCCTCTATCCAAGGTCCCAGATCAGAGAAGCAGAGCCGCTGAGGGTTGGAAGGGCTGCCACAGCCTGCCACAGTGGAAACCCTCTTGACTTCACTGGGAAATGGTCATCCAGCTTCTGCTTGGATACTCCTAGGGGTGGGGAACTCAGTACCTCACCAGGCACTAGATCCTGGCTACTCAAAGGGCGGCCCACTGACCATCAGCATCTGAGCCTGAATAAAATGCAGAGTCCCAGGCCCCACCCGGCCGGAATCAGAATCTGCATTGCTATTAACCCAGGACATTCGCATGTACTCCAAAGCTTGGGAAGCACGGCTCTCTTACATTCTTCCCCAAAAGGTCACGGGCTTATATTTCACGACGGTTTCCCAGGTAGCAGGCACTGCGCCAAACACCGCGTGTATTATCTCGTTTAGTCTCCACAACAGCCTACGGCACAGGCCTCCTGACCAGCTCGGTCTCAGATGAGAAAACAGGTTCAGAGGGGTTAAGTAAGTTGCCCTCGGTCCCTCAGCTAGTGAGAGGCGGCACCAAGAGTCACCTCGGGTCTGTCTGGTGCCCCAGCAGTGATGCTGTGAAGCGCTTGCATCTGGGAGATCCAGCCCTGCCTCCCTCCCGCCACCCCCAAGTACTAGCTCAGCCCTCTGCAGACGGCAGGTGTCTAACTTTCTCATAGCCAGCCCGTTTGGAGTCCACAGAACCGCCCAGCACGGTTTTCCCACGCCACACACACCTGCCGCTCTCGCCTTGGTCACCTCTTCACCTGGCCTTCCTGGTTGCCCTGATTTATGCTTATTCTAGGTGTCGTGGTCCCCGTGAAAGAGTGGTTCCCAGCTCTGGGGCGGTCTCTGGAAGTGGGCCTCCACCTCCCTTGACCCACGCCCTCTACTCCTATTGATAGGGCCCAAGCGCCCCCATTAGTTTGACCAGAACCTAAGGAAGGTCTTGGGATGGGGAAAATGAGGTCCGGAGTCCAGACGTGGAGACCCCATATCCAAGGGAGCGCCCCCCCCAAAAAAAGAGAGCCCGCTCCTGGAGGTGGGCGGTAACGAGTCCAAACATTGTCTTCTCTTCTACAAAGGAGCTGAGCTCTCACTTCCGAAACAGAGGGGAAAGTGAGGAAGAGTCCCCGTCTCCCGGCTCTCTTACCCTTTGCCGTTTCCGAGCAGAGTGTTGGGGGGTCCTGGGTGGGGCTGCCAGGTGAACAGGTAGGCCCCGTGTCCTCCCTCAGGGGGAGAATCAAGCACCTGGACGTGGTGACCCTGCTGAGAAGGATCCAGCCCCCGCTGGGCTTCGGGAAGTTCTGCCCCCACCGGGTAGCGTGTAAGGTAACCGGGGCTGCCAGGGAGGGGCGGTCCCCAGGAGAGGAACAGGGGTCATGGGGCAGGGATCTGCTGGGCCCCCAGGTCCCTCCCTGAGGACCCGAACTCGCCACAATGCCCCCAACTCATCATTCCAACGACGGCAGTCCTGGCCAGCTGGCTCTCCCAGCCCTGCTGTCCCCTCCCCTCCCGGCCCGCAGACTGGGCCAGGATGACCTGCCAGGCCCGGCCTGGGCCCCGCCCAGCAGCAAGCCGCTGCCTCTCCCCCACAGCGGCTGGTGGGCATGAACATGCCCCTGAACAGCGACGGCACGGTCACCTTCAACGCCACACTCTTCGCCCTGGTCCGCACGGCGCTCAAGATCAAGACAGAAGGTGGGGTCCTCCCGGCGTGCGGCAGCCCCCTCTCTCGGAGGGTGTTTCTGGCACAGACCCTGCCAGACTCTCAGAGCTGGTGGGGAGAAGTGGAGGGAGGACTCCTGACCATGGCCACAAATCCTCTTGCCCCTCGGGACTCAGGGGGAGTCTGAGAGTTCTCTGCAGGGCAGAGGCCATTTGGGTCTGTTCCCGCACTCTTCAGCTGTGTTGGGTGGACGGGGAAAGAAAAGGACCAGCACAGGGGTGGGTGGAATGGGGCCACCAATGTACCAGAGCTAGCACAGGGGTGGGTGAGCAGGGCCAGAGCAGTGCCAGTGCTGGTGCAGGGGTGGGTGAGCAGGGCCAGAGCAGTGCCAGTGCTGGTGCAGGGGTGGGTGAGGAGGGCCAGAGCAGGGCCAGAGCTAGTGCAGGGGTGGGTGAGGAGGGCCACAGCAGGGCCAGAGCTAGTGCAGGGGTGGGTGAGCAGGGCCAGAGCAGGGCCAGAGCTAGTGCAGGGGTGGGTGAGCAGGGCCAGAGCAGTGCCAGTGCTGGTGCAGGGCTGGGTGAGCAGGGCCAGAGCAGGGCCAGTGCTGGTACAGGGGTGGGTGAGCAGGGCCAGAGCAGTGCCAGTGCTGGTGCAGGGCTGGGTGAGCAGGGCCAGAGCAGAGCCAGTGCTGGTGCAGGGGTGGGTGAGCAGGGCCAGAGCAGGGCCAGTGCTGGTGCAGGGGTGGGTGAGCAGGGCCAGAGCAGGGCCAGTGCTGGTGCAGGGGTGGGTGAGCAGGACCAGAGCAGAGCCAGTGCTGGCGCAGGGGTGGGTGAGCAGGGCCAGAGCAGGGCCAGTGCTGGTGCAGGGGTGGGTGAGCAGGGCCAGAGCAGGGCCAGAGCTGGCGCAGGGGTGGGTGAGCAGGGTCAGCGCATAGTCCAGCTCTGGGCAGGGGCAGAGGAGGCGGTCGGCTGGCGAGCGCGGGGCAGGCGGATGGAGCCCACGCTCCACTCCACAGGACTTGTAGGTCCTGGCCCAGCAGGGAGACAGGCATGGCGGGAGCAGAGGAAGCTTCGGGGCAGGGTCTCAGTGCTGTCCCCGAGTCCTCGTTCAGGGCTCCGCTGCATCGGGGCGTCCCCACATTGGGACCCTTGCAGGAGCCCGAGGCAGCACGGGGCGGGTTTCCGTGGGAGGCCGAGGCGACGAAGGCCAGGAGTCAGGGCGGGACAGGTTGGAGCCCAGCAAGGCTGCCTGCGGCGCTGGGGCAGACCGGAATGCCAGGGTGTGAAAGGTTTTGGGAGAAGAGCAGGAGGTGGCAGCCTTCAAAGTCAGCCCCTCGGCGCTAGAAGCCGAGGTCCGTGGGGGGAGCACATGAGCAAGGGCTGGGGTGTCTGGGGGTGGGATCTCCTCCCCCCATTGCCAGCACAACAGCGGCCAGGGCCAGAAACTCGCGGATACCACCGCGTGAGTGACTGGTGCTCTTCGAGTCAGGAAGTGCGAGTAGGGGCCGTGCATCACGTGCAGCTGGCCTGGCCTGGGTGACCTTGGGGCCACCCTGCCTTTCCTTCGCCCCAGGCAACTTTGAGCAGGCCAACGAGGAGCTGAGGGCCATCATCAAGAAGATCTGGAAGAGAACCAGCATGAAGCTCCTGGACCAGGTCATCCCCCCGATAGGAGGTGGGTGCTGGCTCCGGAGACCCGGGTCCGGAGGCAGCCGAGAGGAGCGGGCTAGGGGCTTCTCCAGGAGGCCCCGGGGGAACCCGAGAGTGGCCCAGACCCCACGGGCAGCCTCAGGGTGGGCCGTGCCCACGGACTGAGTCAGTAGGACGAGGGACGGCCTGGGTGCCTGGGGCCTGGCCACACCTGGGCCCCCTCTGAACCCAGAGTCAGATCCCCACCGGCTTCAGGACACCCCTTGCTGGCTCCCCTGCAGATGACGAGGTGACCGTGGGCAAGTTCTACGCCACCTTCCTCATCCAAGAGCACTTCCGGAAGTTCATGAAGCGCCAGGAGGAGTATTACGGGTACCGGCCCAAGAAGGACATCGTGCAGATCCAGGTGAGGTCCAGGGGGCCCCCCCGCTGAGCCCAGTGTCCGGGCTCCAGTTCCCTGCCCGTGTCCTCAGGGGGCCGGTGGTGGAGGCACAGAGGGAAGGAGCCCAGGGGAGGGGAAGGAGATGACAGCTCTGGACAGTGCACGATGGGGGGCATTTCAACCTCAAGAGAAGAGCCAGGAGCTCTTCATCTCCAGATGATAGGACCAAAGAAACTAGGGTGAGGTCAAAGGTCAAAGAGTGAGCTGTAAGAGCAGTAGTCTCCAAAGATAGTGGACCCCCCCCCCCGGGGATGCTTACAATGCTCCGCTGGGTATGAAAAGAAAACTTTAGAACCTTATGTTTTATCTCATCTGGTTTGTATTTCTAGTGTTCATTGTAATGCACGTAATTTATAAATTCAAAAAATACATATGCATCTGGGCTGCGTACTCAAAAATTGATTCGATTGCCATTTTCATTTTGAAACAATCTCATACTTCAAAAAATTGCAAGTATATAATGCAAAACCTTTTTTATCCTCTGAACTGTTTGAGAGTAACTCCAACATGATGCTCCACCATCCGGAGCCCTTTGGTTCATCTTTGAAGGCATCGTGTGTAGTCAAGGCATGGAGCATATGACAAGGGTGTTCTCCTGTGTAATTCTTCTACATGACCACAGTGCAATCATCACAATCAGGAAATCAGTGCTGATATGCCACCACATCCTAATCCATTTCGAGTTTCACCAGTTGTCCCAATAAATGTCCCTCAGGGCAAAAGGATCCGATCCAGAATCACACCTTGTATTTGGTTGCCGTATCTCTTTAGTCTAGTCTTCCATCTAGAACAGCTCCTCCGTCTTTCCCTGAGACGACCTTGACACTCTTGAAGATCACAGGCCAGTACATCCCGCAGTCTGAGTTTGTCTGGGGGCTCCCCAGGCTAGAATCTAGAAGCATCCTAATGTGCGTCCTGTATAGGAACGCCTCAGCAGCGGTGCTGTGTTCTCATTGCAAACAACCAGGTGACACCAATTCTGATCTGTCTCATTGCTGGTGTTATGAACTGTGATCAGCTCAAAAAACCATATGGATGGCAGGTACCATCAGAAGAGACCACTTGTCTAGAAGGCTGTACTGAGAGTGGAAAGGTTTCTCAACCCGGAGCCCTGGAGAGGGTCTGAAATCTCCACCCAGGGCGTCGAGAGAAGACTCCTTAGGAGCAACTATTGTATGGACTGTCCCAGGGGCCAGAGCAGGACCTGGTGGCCTTCCAGGGCCCAGGGACACGGAATGAGCCAGAGGGAGAGCGGGGCCTGAGCTGGGGCTTCCAGGGCGCCCCAGGTGCAGAGATCTGAAATGGGTGGGCCGTGGAAGCGGTTTTGGTCTGCTCTCCGGGACTGGAGGGGTCACCGGGTCACTTTGCCACCCCCAGGCCGGACTGCGGACCATCGAGGAGGAGGCAGCCCCTGAGATCCACCGCACCATCTCCGGAGACCTGACGGCGGAGGAGGAGCTGGAGCGAGCCATGGTGGAGGCAGCGATGGAGGAGGGAATCTTCCGGGTGAGGGGCACCGCGATAGCCCTGGCAGTCTGTCTGGACACAGTGAGCGGCCAAGTCCCCCAGAGAGCAGGGCCAGGAGCCCAGCCACACAGAGGGCCGCGTGGGGCACGTGTCCCCACTCGCCTCTCTCTGGACTCAGAGTCAGTGACCCAACCTGCTCGAGGTGTCAAACGTAGCAGACCCTTTCCCGCCTCCCCTGCCAGGGCTCACCTCTCTGCTCCCCTCCCACAAGCCAAGGCAGCATGCCAGCCCCAGAGACCCCAGGATCAAATGCCTGTCTGCTCCCGTTACGCCGGTCCTCGGTCCTCAGCTGTCTAGGGTTTCGCGTGACACTGCAGAGCTGGAAGTTCTTTAACGACCCCCTAGTTACGCCTTCCGGGTTATTCATCAGGACACGGTGGCCCCAGGACACAATGGGAGCTGTCTGATGTCGCTCAGTAAATTAGGTTCAGAAGCCAGTTCTGCAGACTCCCAGTTCAGTGCTCCGTCCGTGGCTCCACATCTGCCTCTCTGTGTGTCCGTGTCCCCTGTGTGGCCCCGTGGGTGTGTCCTGTCTGCCCCATCAACCTGGGAACGTTCTGAGGGTGGGGACCCTCTTCCCCTCTGGTCTCACTGTTGGGTCCTTCTCCCCTGCCCTAGAGACTTGTCTCCCGGGACCATCACGTGTGCCCGGCAACGTCATCGCAGGGCGGCAGCCCCCGCTCACGCCCTGCCCTCGCCCCTCACTCACTGCTCTTCCCCTCGCCCCTAGAGGACCGGAGGCCTGTTTGGCCAGGTGGACAGCTTCATCGGAAGGACCAACTCCCTGGCCCCCGCCATGGCCAACCAGAGACCCCTGCAGTTTGCCGAGATAGAGATGGAGGAGCTGGAGTCACCCGTCTTCCTGGAGGACTTCCCGCAAGATCCGCACACTCACCCTCTGGCTCGTGCCAACACCAACAATGCCAACGCCAATGTTGCCCGTGGCAACAGCAACCATAGCAACAACCAGGTGTTTTCCAGGTAGCGGTGGCAACTGCCAGCTGCCGACTCTGGCGTAGGGGTACTGGAATAAGACTGGGAGGACGACGTTAGCAGGTTCCAGGTTGTACTGGAAGGGGGCGACCCGAAATTGCAGGTGTCCTTTGTGTACCTTTGTGCCCTTTGGGATCCATTCCGCACCTTGATGCAAGAGGGCAGCCTGCCCTGCAGAGACTCCCTGGGCCAGCAGGGGGCAGCCTCGTGTCAGCACTGGCCCTGATGCTGAGAGGTCCCTTTTTTTTTTTTTTTTTTTTTTGAGACAGAGTCTCACTCTGTTGCCCGGGCTAGAGTGAGTGCCATGGCGTCAGCCTGGCTCACAGCAACCTCACACTCCTGGGCTCAAGCGATCCTCCTGCCTCAGCCTCCCGAGTAGCTGGGACTACAGGCATGCGCCACCATGCCCGGCTAATTTTTTCTGTATATTTTTAGTTGGCCAATTAATTTCTTTCTATTTTTAGTAGAGACAGGGTCTCGCTCTTGCTCAGGCTGGTTTCAAACTCCTGACCTTGAGTGATCCTCCCGCCTCGGCCTGCCAGAGTGCTAGGATGACAGGCGGGGCCCTGAGTGGCCCTTTTATTCCACCGCCTGCAGCAGGTGTAGGAGCTGGGATGCACGAACACATTGTAGGTTAGGAGGAGAGAGGGCCTTCAGAGGCAGCACAGATGACAGAAAACTGGGGACGAACAGGTTCAGTTGTTGGGTTTGGGTTCCGAGGAGATCCACTGCGCCGGGTGGCTCCCATCTCGCCCTCCCCAGACTGTAGACTAAATATGCTCTGCGGTTACATAAGTGTCATAGGGAACAGCGGGGTGAGGGGGAGGGCTGCTCGGAAACCGTAAACTAGGGGCTGGGCTCCAAGCAGAGCTTCTGTGCTAGACGGGAGGCCAGCTGATCGGAAGCTCCGGCCTCGGGAGCGGGCAGGGCAGGGCAGAGGCCAGGTGACAGCTACTTCCCACGGCCAGGGCTGCCTACACCCCCTTCCAGTCATCGAGACCCTGGAATGCAGCCTAGACACCTGAATGGCGCCTGTGCCTTGGGGTCACCGTGGTGCGAGGTGCCGAGAAGCGTCAGCCTAGGCTGCACATGAGAAACATCTGGGGAGTTTTCAAAAATCCCAGCCATGGGCCTCGCTGCGGACTCTGGGGGTGGGACACAGCCACCGCCATCTTAACAGGAACAGGAACGTCTTAACAAGAGGCCACCTGTGGGACACAGCCAACACCTCCCCAGGCCATCCTCTGTGCAGCCGAGGTGGGAAGGAGCGTCCCAGAGGTTGCAGGTGCAGCGGGCTGGGAGAGGGACGGGACGTGGAAAGGCGAGACCAGCACCAGAGCAGAGGCGGGCGTGCACCTGGCTCATCCCCCTGGAGTCAGGGCGGGCCGGGCAGAGTGGTGGGAGCGCCAGGCCTGGAGTCAAGACCCCTGGCCCTCGTTGGGTCCAGACCCTGAGGGAAAAGGCTACTTGGGGCCGCAGAGAGCAGGGATGGCAGGAGGCCCGCGGCCTGCCCGGGTTTGCCCAGCCTTGTCTCTGTTTCAGCCTCCACTACGAGAGGGAGTTCCCAGGAGGGACAGAGACGCCGGCCGCCAGAGGAGCAGCCCTCGGCCACGCCCGCAGGCCACTGGGTCAGTCCCTCCTGTGCACTCAAGAAGCCGGGGCTTCTCCCGGAAGCATCTGGGGGGCCCCTCCTTTCTTGCAGTCTGGGGGCCCGCTGGGAGGGCTGGCTGGGGGACCTGTTGCCATGGGGGCCGTAGAACGAGAGCTGTCAGGCCAGTTCCTGTCCAGGCGGAGGAGAAGGGCGCTGTCCAGGTGGCCGCGTGGGGAGGGAGGGGAGGCGTGCACTCTCCCAAAGGGCGTCTGCAGGCCTGCACCCCATGCCGGCCCCAGCGTGGGAGTCCTCCCTGCCCTGGGCAGCCCCTGGACACATGGACACCTTGGCTCTGGGCCTTTCCGTAGATGATCCGTCACTCTCCCAGCACGTCCTCGCCACGGTGTGACAGTGAGAGCCCGAGGTTGCCGGGGCTCACTAAGGAGGCTTTCCCCCCTCCCCAACACACGCGTGCACACTTTCACGTGCACACACACAGGAAACGCTGAGGGACAGCTTGGTCGGGGCCCCTGGCCCTGCTCCCCTCTCCCAGACCCGTAAGAACAGAGACCAGGGCCAGCGGAGTCGGGGCAGTCCCGGCTGGCCTGGAGCTGTCCGCCCTCTAGGACACCCTCTGCAGCCCCGAGCATCTCCACGAGCTCACAGGGCGCAGCCGGCCGGTTGGGCGGGGCTCTGTTGGCACAGGGTGGCAGGAGCCAGCAGCCCCTCTCATCCTCACCGCGTCTTGCCTGCAGGACCCCACAGCAAACCCTGCGTGGAAAAGCAGGGACAGCCGACCCCGAGGGCAACGCCCGGAGGCCGGGCATCCCCTGCCCGCCACCAGGTAACAGGGCAGAGGCCTGGGAGGAAGTCCACACGGAGCCCCACCCGGCCGGGTGCTTGCAGCAGGCCGTGGCAGGGGAAGGGTGTGGCAGCGACGTGTCCATCAGTACAGGCACGGGCCTCCCCTTCGGTGGGTCTTGCGTGAGGCTCCCCCAGGTGAGCGGGGTTTTGCCGGGTCCGTGGCTTCCAGCATCCTCGTGGGCATCTCTGCTCTTCTGCGTTTGGAACAGGGCCCCGGGGCAGAGGAGAGAAGGAGCTCCGCGCCAGGGCCTCTGCGGGAGGAGGCACCCCGTGGCAGGAGCACCAGGGAGGGGACTTCCAGGCGCCCAGCCCCAGCCACCGCCCTGCTGATCCAGGAGGTGAGCCAGGAGCTGGCACCCCGAAGTGGGCTGCAGCGAGGGGTGGCCCTGGGATGGCCTGGCTTGGACGGTGGCAGGGCCAACAGCTTCCTGTGGCAGCTGCCCAGGAAGACCCCAGCCAGCCTCCTCTCCTCCCTGCAGGCTCTGGCTCGAGGGGGCCTGGGCACCTTGGCGGCTGATGCCGGCTTCGTCATGGCAACAGGCCACGCCCTGGCAGATGCCTGCCGGATGGAACCAGAAGAAGTGGAGGTGGCAGCAACAGAGCTACTGAAGGGGCGAGAGTCCCGAGAGGGCACAGCCGGTGCCCCAGCGTGCCCAAGCCTTGGGTCTTCCCTGGACAGCCTCAGCCAGCATCGGGGCTCCCAGGAGACCCTCGTTCCTCCCCGGCCGTGAAGCCCACACGGCATCGGCGTGGGCTCGGCGCTGGCATGCCCGGCGGGGCGGGGGTGCTGGCGTGGAGAAGGGCTAGCCCACCGCGCAGCCCCCTCCCCCAGCAGCCAGATGCAGAGGCCGAGTGGGACCCCCTCAAAACGCCAGGAGAAACTACATGGACAGGCCCCTCCGTCACCAGCAAGAGCCACAACTGGATGGAGCTGCTGATGCCACTCAGAAAGGCCTGGCTGGGCCAGCGTCTGTCCGGCCCAGGCCACTCCCACCAACAGGACATTAAAGCCTCCGGGCCTGCGACCCTGGCACCTCTGCCTGTCTCCTCTTTTGCGCTCTTCTGCACTTCGTCTCCCGCCCCACCCAAGCCCTTCCCCGGGGAGCCTTGCCCATGAGCTGGGGAGTCTGGGCCGAGGGGACCAGGGTGCCTTCTGGATTCTGATTCTGTGCCATGCAGACAGACCAGCTGTGGCGAGTGCAGGTTCTCCCGAAAGGCCGTTGCCAGGTCCGCTGGCTGGGCCGAGCAGCCCCGGGAAGAACTGGGGGCCTCAGAAGCAGCCCACACCCCGGTCACACCACGGCTGGCCTTCACTGAGGCGGGACCCGGTCTCGCTGGCCCGAGTCCAGTGCCCGCAGCTGCACGGCGTGTGGCCTCGAATATCAGAGACCCGCAGTCCCCAGGGCTTCTGCCGTCCACACCAAGCATCAGCCCCTGTCCACCCAGCACCGCCCGCATGCCGTCCACACGCCTGACCTCACGCCGGGGTTGGTGCCGCTGCGCTGTGTTTACAGAGCACTCTCGCACACCACGCCCACGTGTTCTCGCCACAGCCTTGCCGGGGACCCTGTTTCCCCGAAAGTAAGACAGGGTCTTAGGTTTATTTTTCTCAAGAAGACACCTTAGGGCTTATTTTCAAGGGACGTGTTATTTTCAGCTTGCAGCAGGCACAGGATGGGCGGGACATGACGGGGGGAGCCGGCCTTGTTGGTGGGGCTGCCCGCACCTTTCCGGTCACCTCTGGGATGGCAGCTGTCACGATGGGGCAGATGAGAAGGGCTGCTTGTCTTCTTTCTCGCTCCTTAACGACATGCATGGGCTGTGCAGACCCGATGCATAGCCACGCCCGTCACTAGGGCTTATTTTCGGGGTGGGGCTTCTATTGCGCAAATGCTTAGACATCCTGCTGGGACTTGTTTTATGGGGAGGTCTTATTTTTGGGTAAACACGGTAGGCGTGGGTCCCGTGTTAAACGTGGGGCGACGGAGGCACGGGTGGTGAGTTGACGTGCCGTGGCACACAGCCAGGGACGGGAGGGGGGCAGGCGAGGTCAGGACGCCCCGCTGGGGTCCCCGCCGTCCCCTTCCCACTTCACTGGACTCTGGATCCTCTCACGGCCCCACCACTGAGCCGGTGCCAGGTGCCTGCTCTGCGGCCGTTGCCACGGGTTACCCGCCGGCCTCCCCACGCAGCCTCCCGGCTGACCCCCGGGGGCTTCTCGGCTTCTTGCGCCTGCCCCAAGTTGCCAGTCCCACGGGACGGGGACACGCACACTCTGGGTGCACTGCCCGGCCACACCCAGGCCGCCGCTGGTCCTCGGAGCTTCCCGGTCCCCGTGAGGTCAGCTACCGCAACTCTCCTCTCTCCTCCAACTCCAGCACCAGGAGCTGGCCCTGGCCTCTCCGCCACAAAGGAGAGCCACCGGAAGGTCCCTTCCTCAGCTCCTGCCACTGCACGGCTGCGCCTGCCTGCCTCTGCTCGTGCGTGGGAAGCCGGGTCTCTCCTCCTGCCGCCGCTACAGATTCTACGCTGGCGGCGATCTCCTCCCCGCAGTCTCGGCTGCCCCTTCCCTGCACGGGACAGGTGCCCCCTGCTTCCCTCTTACAGCGTGACCCTGCAGCCACGCGCTCTCTCGCGGTCCCCTGTGGAGGACCCGGCTTCTTCCCTGGGTGATTGATCCCTTGGCCACATTTCAGTTTCTCCTTCCCTTCCCTCCACCCCATGCAGTCGCCTCTGCCCCCTCCCCCCTGCAGCAGCCACAGCCACCAACGTCACTGACGATCTGGTTGCTGATCCAGGGAACCATCCTGACTTGACTTGACTTCCAGGCAGTATTAGATACAGCTTACCCCTCCCTGCGCCTGGAATGCCCCCCGAGCCTCGCATCTCCTGAATGTCTTCCTCCCCCTCAAGCGGTGAAGCGTCCTTGGGAATTCTCCCCTGGCCCGCCCGGCTCTCATGCAGGTTCTGGCCCGGTGACCTTTTCTTCTCACTCAGTCCACGTCTTAGTTGCGTTTACATGCCGATAATCCCCAGATCAGATCCGTATTTCTAGTCCCACTCTCTCCTACGCCCCAGATCTCTGAGTTCCCCTCCTAAACAACTCTACGTCTGCACCCCATGCCTGCCTAAAGCTCACCTTGTCCCAGAGTGCCCTCTCATCCCTTCCCCGAAGCCCGCTACTCCCTGGCTCACTGATCTCAGGGAAGCCGCTGCTCCTTCCGACCAGAAGTCTGGGTGTTGTCCTGGACTCCTGCCAGCCCTCCCACCACACCCCCCAGACCCGCCCTCCTGTGTACGTCTCTCACCTGTCACCCTTCCCTTTGTCCCCACGGGCACGTTCCTGGTACCGTCAGCCTTCATCTCCTGCCTCCCAGCCTCCTCTCCTCTTCCTACTAGCCCATCCCTCATCTTGCTAAAAGGACGAACCAGTTATCTTATTTCCTTGCTTAAAGCACCCCTCAAAGCCCTCTGAATATGGAGCAAAACCCTTGGCTCAGCTCACTGCCCTCTCCCAGATCGGGTCCCACACCAGTCTCCCGCTCACCCCTGAGCTCGCGTGTGCTGTTCCCTCTGGAAACTTCCTGAGCCCTCTCCCTGATTCACCCCGATCATCCCTCAAACCTCAGCTGTGCAGAAAGCTCTCCCTGAACACCCCCGAACTCCGAAGCCTGGCCCAGAAATCTGGCGCACGCTGTCCTTGCCCCGTTCCGGCAGGGGTCGTAACTGTGTTGTGACCGCCTGTTTAGTTTCTCCCCCGCCGGGCGGCAAGCTCCAGAAAGCAGGGGCTGTGTCCACCTTCTTCCCAGTTTCCCTCCAGGGCTGAGCACTCTGCAACACGGATTGGTGGCTCAGTACCTGCTTGTTAAATAGGTGCAGGAAGAGCTAAGAGGTGTGGACCCCGCCCTGGGCAGGCTCCCCTGCTCAGCATCCCCTGCTCAGCCCTGTCTGTCTGGGCGGTGGGGAGGAGGGGAGGAAGAGCTCTGCCTCAGAGGTGACAAGCTGGACCCCACGGTGCTGATCCCCTCTGCCCACCCGCAGCCACACGCACCGTCTCCCTCTCCCACTCCATTCACTCATCTCCGAGGAAAAGACAGCATACTATGGAGCACACGTGCGCACTGTAAACTTCTGTAAAAGGGTATTTTTATTTATGAGGGACCTGAGCATCTTATACTAATACCCACCATGCATAGAAGGCTAACTATACGCAGGCCCTGTTCCAGGGGGTTTGCATGTATTAATTTATTTAACCCTCTTAACACTTAAGGTGTCATCATCCTCACTTTGCAAAAATGACTCAGAGAATAAGTAACTTGCCTAAGGCCACCCAGCTGGTGAGAGAGCCGAGGTGAGCGGCAAACCCAGGCAGTTCAGCACCAGATTCCATATCCTTCACTGCTGTTCTATTCATGTATGCAAATCTATTCCTCCCAGCCCGCCTGCCTGACAGATCCGTACGTGCACATAGGCTCCGAGAAACTTTCCTATCTAGTCTGCCTTCACCCTACGGAAAAGTCCAGGCAGTTTCCTTGTTTGCAACATATAAGATGTTCTGATTTCTCAGGATATGCGAAACCCTGCCTCCACCCCCAGCGATGGGCGGCTCCCCTGACAGCTCTGCCGGGCTGCTCCAGTAGAGCCTCAGAGGGACAATTGTGCAAACTCAAGGGTTGCGGGGGAGGGGGGCGCAGATTTCATGTGAGACAGACACGCCCTCCCCTCAGCAGGACCACCGGACGGAGACAGGGCGCCCCTAGGAGCAGGCGGGCCACCTTCTGTCACCTGAGGGCCCTGGCCAAGGGCAATGTCTGCTGGGCCCTTATATGGGTTTCTGACAGTTCCCTGCAGATTTGGGGCCCAGCTGCCGGGTGGGGAACGGGCCAGAAGGGGCGGGGGCGTGGCCGGCGAGAGGCATGGGCACAAGGCCGCGAGCTGGGGCGCTGGGCAGTAGAGGAGCCCTCCGTCTGGAAGGTGCGGGGCTCGGATGGGGGCTCGTCTCTGGAAAGGCAGGAGAGCCTCAGCGAAGGGAGGAGCCGTCCCCCAAGAGCCCTGCTGCATTTCCAGGCCCTGCCCTGGGCGGGGCGTGCAGACGGCTGCCCAGCTGCCTCTGCTGGGACTCTCGCAGGAGGGAGGGGGCTGCGGTCTGCAGGGTGTTGGAGGGCAGAGCCCTGGGAGCCAGACCCCCTCGCACCCGAATCCCATCCCCCCTCCCGTCTCCGCGCTGTGATGGGCAGGCGGCTCACACAACCCTGGTAAGTTTCTGCTGCTCCCTCTGTACGTGGGGGAATAGTTCCTGCCTCTGAGGCTGTCCTGAGACACGCACGGATGCTGCGGTGAGAGGCTGTTTCCATTCGTCAGATGCCGGCTGGTGAGAGGGCCGGACCTCCAGGGTGGGAGGAAGCCGGCCTGGGAGGGGACTGGGCAGCAGTGACGCCAGACCCCAGACCACGCCGAGCCCTCTTGCCGGGCCTGGCCGCTCTCACCAACGGCCGTGGGTCTGGAGGGCGGCGCTGGCCTGAGCCCACTTACAGAAGACACTGCCATGCAAAGCAGACCTTGGCCCCAGCCTTTGTTTCAAAGGTCCTGCCCCCCCGTTCTTCTGGCATCGGGTCCCAGGGACACCTCACTCCTGCCGTGGGGCTGCAGCTCACAGTGCCAGGTGACTCCGACACCCCACCGGCGGTTGTCCTTCTGCCATTTTATTAGTGAGGCAACCCCGGCCCGAGATCCCACAGCCAGTGGGTGGCAGAGCCGGGACGCGCCCTGGAGCTTTCTATTAATGATTACATGTGTCCTTCCCTTACGTTAAGCAGGGAGCCACCAAATGGAACTCAGAGTCCCGCTGAGGAAACCCAGGCACAGAGCCATTTAAAAAATAAATTGGTGCCAGGCGCGGCGGCTCACGCCTGTAATCCTAGCACTCTGGGAGGCCGAGGCGGGCGGGTCACTCAAAGTCAGGAGTTTGAAACCAGCCTGGGCAAGAGCGAGACCCCGTCTCTACTATAAATAGAAAGAAATTAATTGACCAACTAAAAATATATAGAAAAAATGAGCCGGGCATGGTGGCGCATGCCTGTAGTCCCAGCTACTCGGGAGGCTGAGGCAGGAGGATTGCTTGAGCCCAGGAGTGTGAGGTTGCTGTGAGCTAGGCTGACGCCACGGCACTCTAGCCCGGGCAACAGAGTGAGACTCTGTCTTAAAAAAAAAAAAAAAGAAAAGAAAAGAAAAGAAAAAAGAAATTGGTCATAAACACAAGGGGAAAATGACAATTCTGGTGCTGAATACCAATTAAAGATGCTGGAGTTATCAGTTGTACCTTGATGGCTCACTGGGCTTTCTCGGGTTCAGAGGAGGGAGACTTCACTGGTCTTAGTTTAACGTCAAATGAACAGAAGAGGAGATTCCATGGTGGCGAGAAAGGAAACCAAGACTCAGGCAAGGAGAGAGCCATGAATCCCCCACGTCCCTGAGTCGGTGGGAGGAGGCAGGAAGGGACCCCGGCTGCCCCACCCAGGCTTCAGAAAGACCCCCGCGAAAGGCACAGGGAGCAGCAAAGCGAAGCCCTGCACTAAGGGAAACCTCGTTCCCATTTCTAGCTGTGTGTTCTTTTAAAAATGCCTCTGCCCTTTGGTCTTCTAATCTGCAGAACAATAATAGCTAGCATTCACTGAGCCCAGCTCATTTAATTAAAATTAAAAATTAAAGTGCCTTGCCTTTCACGTCTCATTTGATCTTTGCAACACTGCCTATAAACAGGTGCTATTGTTGATCTGATGCTATGATGAGAACGCTGGGGTCCGGAAAGGCTGAGTGAGTTACTCAAAGTCACTTGGCCGTGAAATGGTGGAGCCAGGTGTCTAACAGGAGCCTGGACGCTATTAAGCTGCTTACTTCTTGTGTTATTGTGAAGATCACATGGTAATCTTCCCCTACCCCGACGTCCCCACCCCTCCCTCCACTAATCTGGCCCCAGATCCCCTGCGCAGCCCACCAAGCACCAGCCCAGCCACACTCCACAAGTCCCCCCTGCACAGCCCGGGCGCCCTCCAGCTCCCACCAACCCGCCTGTCTGCGCCCGCGGACCCCTGCTCCGTCCCAGCCCCCAGCCTTCTGTAAACTCAGTCGCTACTTCCTGAGTGCTCTCATAGCACTTGATACTTTTTTATGGCATTTATTATTACACTGTATCATAATGAAGGGCTTGCAATTTGTTTTTTTTTTTCCAAGCACACTGTGAGTTTCTCCAGGGTGGGGATTGAGTCTTCATCAACTTTGTATCTACAGCAAGGAAAAAAAGGAAGGAAGGGAAAAAGGAAGGGAGGGAGAAAGGAAGGAGAGAGGATGGGAGAATGTAAGAGACTGCTAAATAATGTGCATTAGATTGAATCATTTTTGGTTTTGTTTTGTTTTGTTTTGTTTTGTTTTGTTTTGTTTTGTTTTTTGAGACAGAGTCTCACTCTGTTGCCCGGGCTAGAGTGAGTGCCGTGGCGTCAGCCTAGCTCACAGCAACCTCAAACTCCTGGGCTCAAGCCATCCTCCTGCCTCAGCCTCCCGAGTATCTGGGACTACAGGCTGTGCCACCATGCCCGGCTCATTTTTTCTATATATATTAGTTGGCCAATTAATTTCTTTCTATTTCTAGTAGAGACGGGGTCTCGCTCTTGCCCAGGCTGGTTTCGAACTCCTGACCTCGAGCAATCCGCCCTCCTCGGCCTCCCAGAGTGCTAGGATTACAGGCGTGAGCCACCGCGCCTGGTCTAGATTGAATCGTTTAACATTGCCGATGTTCTATGCCTTTTGATTTTAAAAAAATGGCAATGTTATAATATTTAACCTAGCATAACGAGGGTGGGTTTCCCCACTCTGCACCCCACCCAAGCACCACCGCTCCCCCCTAGTCGTCCCTGTTCCCTGCCTCTTGTTTCGGGACACGTGTCCTGACCGCACAGGACGGTTTGGATGGGGCTCACCAAGGTGGGCAGCCTGTGCCTGGGGGTCCTGGGCAGGTGCAGGCTGGAACTGGCGGGGGCTTCTGCACCTGCTGTCATTGAAACTCGCTCTCAGTGACCTCTGAACGGGAGGCGGGGCTCACTCACAGTGATGAGGAGGAGCCGTGTGCAGGTGGGGGCCCGGCCGCCCCAGTGCCGGCCACCGTCGGAGGCTGGCTGTCTCTCCAGGAAGACCTTGACTCTCCACTCCGCCCCGGGTCTTGTCCTCTTGTCTTGGGGCTTCCCCTCCCTCTAGCCCTGGGCCCCCATCTCTTCCTTCCCCTTTGCCAGCCCAAGGGACCCTCTTCAGTTGTGGGGGATGAGAGGCGGATGACCAGCCTCTTCCCTCCGGGTTCTCTCTAATTTTGCTTGTGACTTAAAGTCCTTGCACCACCCAGTCCTGGCCTTCTACGTGGATCCTCCCACTTAGTTGGGAAGTTAAAGAGGAAAGAGAGTTATTTTCACGCTTTTCTGCGTCTTCACTAGATCTGCCCTCATTCCCTAATCCTCCCCCAGGAAGAGAGTCCTCTCCGACTACTGGTACAAGTGTCGGGAAATGCAGGGGTTAAGCGGAGGGCACAGAGTAACTTTTCAAGAGTCATTTCACCTCAGGCCAATGTGGCTGCCTTGGTCAAAAAGCCCTTTGAAATGCTGCTGAAAAACATCCCGTGGGGTTCAGCCACACGCACTGCCTAGGGCGCTGGCATTCATCACCGTCCCTGAAAACCCTCAGTCTGGTTGCATTTCTGGAGAGCTGGCACTTCCATTTATTTGTTTATTTATGTATTTATCTATTCATTCATTCGTTTAGAGATGGGGTCTTGCTCTGTGGCCCAGGCTGGAGTGCAGTGGCACAGTCATGGCTCACAGCAGTCTCAAACTCCTGGGCTCCAGTGATCCTCTATCATTAGTCTCCCACGTAACGGGGACTACAGTCGCGTACCACTACACCCAGCTAACTTTCTTTTTTCTTTTTTTGAGACGGGGTCTCGCTTTGTTGCCCAGGCTAGAGTGAGTGCCGTGGCGTCAGCCTAGCTCACAGCAACCTCAATCTCCTGGGCTCAAGCGATCCTCCTGCCTCAGCCTCCCGAGTAGCTGGGACTACAGGCATGCGCCACCATGCCCGGCTAATTTTTTTCTATATATATTAGTTGGCTATGTATAGTAGAGACGGGGTCTCACTCTTGCTCAGGCTGGTTTCAAACTCCTGATCTCAAGCAATCCGCCTGCCTCGGCCTCCCAGAGATGATAGGATTACAGGAGTGAGCCACTGCGGCCACCCTACTTTCTTTTTTCTTTTTTTTTTTTTTTTTTTTTTTTTTTTAAGGCTGGTCAAGTGGAGCAGTGGGAGTGGAGAAGGACAAAGGAATCTGTAACTGGTTGTGATCAATTAGTTGTAAACACCACTGCACTCGGACCAACCTACTTTCTTTTTTCTTTAGAGATGGGGTCTTGCTATGTTGCCCAGGCTGGTCTCTAACTCCTGGGCTCAAGTTGATCCTCCCACCTGGGCCTCCCAAAGTGCTGGGATTACAGGCGTGAGCCACTGTACCCAGCGAGAGCCGGCACTCCAGAGGCTAACCTTGTATGATTCCCTAGCCCCCCTAATTTTCAAAGTGTTAAATGCTCATGTGCTGTCAGTGTGCACTGCAGTTTCTGGCCAAAGCAAAAATCTATTAAAATTGCAGAAAATGCTGCATCCTTGGAGATTGAACATAAGTAGCTCCCAGGCCGGGGCACGGGTGGTTATGGTGGTGGCCTCTTTTGCTGAGCATAATTAATTTTGAGAGTCATCCACCCTGTATCACGTATCAATCGTTCACTATTTCTTTTTACTGCTGACTAGCATTCCGATGTGTGACATGCCACCATTCCAGTTTCTTTAGCCCTTCCCCCTGTTGATGGACGTTTGTGCCGTCTCCAGTTTGGGCCAGTGACAGAACTGCTGCGTGCAGAACCGTCCTCGTACAAGCCTTTGCGTGGACACTCGGAGCAGATGACTCCGTAGGGCCCCCCCCCCACCTTCTCGGCAGTTCAGCTGCTGCCAAGGCCAGATTCGTCCTTTTCCTTCTCTGTGACTCTCAACACAGGAGGAAACCGGCGGGCAGCTTGCTTGAGTCTGAACCCTGCCCTGCCACGTGCAGCGTGACCTTGGGCCACTCTCTGCGTCCTGGTTTGCTTTACGGGGATGCCGATCGCACCTACTCCCTGGGGTGGCTGTCAGCGTTCGGAACGGATCGGAGGAGTTTAGTGCAGGGCCCGGCATGATGTCCAGACGTGGCGGCTGCTATTACTTCACATCGCTGAGCTCTATACAGCCCAGACAGGGGCTCCCTCTGGGATCTCTGAGCAGTGACCCCAACCCTTTCTAGTGGCTCCATTTCACAGAGGAGTAACTGAGTCCCAAACGAAAGAGCGACTTGAGTAGGGCCAGTCTCTGAGCTGGGAGTTAACCACAGGTACGTCCGGATGGCCAACTATTTCCTGGTCAGGCGATGGGCAGAGTGGCAGAGCAAGTCGGAATTTTCCAATCATGTCGCAGCTGACCGGAAGACTCTGAGCCCCCAAGGGGTTAATAATGCAAAATCACACTCATGGCCCAGCACGGTGGCTCACGCCTGTAATCCCAGCACTCTGGGAGGCCGAGGCGGGAAGATCGCTTGAGCTCAGGAGTTCAAGACCAGCCTGAGCAAGTGCAAGACCCCGTCTCTACTAAAAATAGAAAGAAATTAATTGGCCAACTAAAAATACATAGAAAAAATCAGCCGGGCATGGTGGCGCGTGCCTGTAGTCCCAGCTACTTGGGAGGCTGAGGCAGGAGGATCGCTTGAGCCCAGGAGTTTCAGGTTGCTGTGAGCTAGGCTGACGCCACGGCACTCTAGCCCAGGTGACAGAGTGAGACTCTGTCTCAAAAAAAAACAAAAAAAAACCAACAAAAAAACAAACAAACAAAAAACCAATCCCATGTAGTCAGTTCCCAGGACCCAGCAAAATCTCAGTGAAATCACGAAGAATGGCAGGAGGTGGTGGCAGACAGGCTGCCCAGGCTCCTCTACCTGCCCACGGGGCTCCACACAGCCGGAGAGATCAGAACCCAGAACCCAGGAGGGGCTTCCGTGGGCTCAGGTAGGCGGGTAGAGCCCTGGGAAGCATTTCAGGGCTTTGGCCACTTTGCAGACCAGGGCTCCGAATTCTGGCTCTGCCCCAGGCATGGGTGGGGCACCTGCAGCCTCAAGGCCACACGTGGCCCTCCAGATCCCCACGTGCGGCCCCTCGACTGAAGCCAAACTTACGGAGCAGATCTGTGTATTGAAAGGATTTGTTCCATAAAATTTGGATTCAGGCAAAAGGCCTCACTCAGGGATCCAGAGGGCCCCACGAGGTCCCACGGCCCCACAAACCCAGAAGTTCGGTGGCTGAACACAGTAGACGCTCATTTCTCTTTCACGCTGCACGAGCAGCATAGATAGGCGTGAGGGTGCGGGTGAGCCTTAAAGCCTCCGCCTTAGAGGTGCCCACGTCCCTTCCGCCACCTTGCATTGGTTACAGAAGGCTGCATGGCCACAGCTGCCACCAAAGGGGGATGAGAACGTGCACTCCTACCTTGTGCCAGGGGGCAGAGAGGCGGAAATATTCGGCAAACAGCACTCATGACGACTGCACCGGCCAAGAGAACTTTGAGCCTGTTTCCTCTTCTGCAGAATGGGGCCGACAATAGTATTTGCCCCACAGACTGTTGGGAGGACTGAGGATTTATGTAACGCCCTTGGCATGAGGAGGCACTCGGGTAGTGAAACTTAGATCCCCTTCCAGGCAGCCCCTGGTGAGACCGCGACCGGGGGGTTTGCGAGCAACGAGGGTGCAGCCAGCCAAGTCTCCCTGCCCTGCAAACGCTCGGCCTGGCCCCCGAGGCCCCACCACGGCCTGGGCAGCAGCAGAGGATAATTTTCTGAAATCTGTCTTCCCCCAGCCTTTGGAGCCCACACGGACCACTCGGGCCAGCCAAATCTCACTGCCGTAACCTCCGACCTCCCCCAGCCTGTTCACACCCGTCTCTGAGACGCCTACCTCCCTCCCTCCTCCCTCTGTGACCACTTAATGTCAAGCCCACCCTTCTGTTCAGTTAGAGGATAGAAGCCCATTGAAGAAGGGATGGAGAATCCGGGGAAACGTGAAGGAAATTAGTATCCATTCTGTGCTGGTCACTGGGCTGGATGCCCGCCCGACCCGGGCTACCTCATTCCAACCTCATAATAGCCCTGTGATGCAGTGAGCGCCATCATCCTCATTCTGGGATGGGGGGGCTGATGCCTGGAGTTGTGTAACAGCCAGGGGGCACCGCTAGTCGGCAGCAGAGCTGGGATTGGAACCCAGTTCTCTGTGACGCATAAGACCCCACTTCCATTTGGGGGCTGTCTTATGTTATTTCATTGAGAGCTAATTTTTTTTTTTTGAGACAGAGTCTCGATTTGTTGCCCAGGCTAGAGTGAGTGCCGTGGCGTCAGCCTAGCTCACAGCAACCTCAAACTCCTGGGCTCAAGCCATCCTCCTGCCTCAGCCTCCCCAGTAGCTGGGACTACAGGCATGCGCCACCATGCCCGGCTAATTTTTTCTCTATATATTTTTAGCTGGCCAATTAATTTCTATTTTTAGTAGAGATGGGGTCTCGCTCTTGCTCAGGCTGGTCTTGAACTCCTGACCTTGAGTGATCCTCCCACTTCGGCCTCTCAGAGTGCTAGGATTACAGCCTCTCAGAGTGCTAGGATTACAGGCGCGACCTAACTTTTATCTAGACTACAAACTCACCAACAACAGCCCGATCTCAGATGTTTAGCCTTTCGGTCCGATTGTGCTACAGTGGAAACTGCCCTGCTCTGGAGTGTCGGGACCGTGTGTTTAGTCACTGCTCAGCCCCTACCTCACTGCGCAAGTTTGGATGAGTTCCTTTACCTCTCTGAGCCTCAGTTTCTCCACCTGAACATAAAAGGACTGCAGTAGATGATCTTATGGCTCTTTCTAAGTCTCGGATTTGGTGACACAGAGAATTACCCACACTTGCTCTTGCCTTTGGCCCTGATACTGCATTGGGAGGCATCACAAAATAGAAGGGTGCATAAAGATCCCATGTGTGAAGTTACACAGAATAATGATTAAACCCTCATTATTATTTGACACTAAAAATGTTTTTGTTTTTTTTTTGTTTTTTTTTTTTTAAAGACTGATGGGGTGTTTCTAATCCATAGCAGTTCTCTCCCTTCCTTGCTATTTATGACAAACTCTGGTTTCCTCTGTGGCTGAGGCTGTCTCCTCCTGCGGAAGAGGAAGTCAGGCTGAACCTGCGCCGGACCTAAGACCTCCTGAGTCTGCACCCCAGCAGACCCTCTCTGGGGTTCTGTGTTGCTGCTGCCGCCGGCGGGCAGAACGGGGCTCTGCTTCCAGGTGGGCATCAGAGGGTGCGGCTGAGCCACCTGCCAGCAGGATGGGCCACGCCTGTTCTCCCCGGAACCAAGCGCAGCTGCGGGAGTGGGCTCGGGGTTGGGACTAGAGGTCTAGAACTCTGTGTCTTCCACCCTCAGGACCTTAGATCAAATCTCAGACAGTTTTTGCAAATGCCAATGCCCAGTGCTAACCCCCGCAGGCGATAAAAGAGAACAGGGCTGGAGTTCAGACCACCTGTGGAGACATTTCTGGGGCCTACAGGTATCTCTTGGGTGTTTTGATTTGTTGCTCTAGCATTGTCGTTGAGAGCTGGGCCGTGCCTGGAGATCCGGGCCAGATGGCTGCCCCAAGTTGCTGCTGGAGCATTTCAACGGCAGCAGCTAGCGTGGGAGCTTCCTGCCTGGGAGAGGGCCCCTCACACCTCCCCCAGGCTCCCATCTGCCCAGACGCCCACAGCTCCCTCAAGAGAAATGATGGCGACCGCAAGATGCCTGGGGGAAGGGCCTCAGCTCAGGACAGGAACGGGGCTCAAACCCCAATCCAATTAGGCCTCTCGGGGATAACTCCAGTTGTGTGTGCGTGCACGCTTGTGTTCCCGTGGGCAGAGAGGAAAGCACCGGGGCTGGGGAGATTCACATATAGGCAGCTGATTCTGAGAAACTTCAGGGTTTGAGAAGGAGGGAAGGAAAGAAGAGCAGCAGGGAGGAGGTGGAAGGGGCGGGAGAGAGGGGCATGGGGATACACCAGAGGGAAGCAGCAGCGGCTGTGCTGAAGCTGGACGGAGACTACTGAAAAGGGCGGGGATTGTCCCAGACCCTCTGACCATCTAACCTGACCTCCCCAAGCTGCAGTTTAAGCCTCTTTCCCACCTTGGCTCCCACCCATCTGGCCTCTGCCCAGTTTCCTCCTCGCTTCTGGGCAGCAGAGGTGGCCCAGGAGGGTGCTGTGAGGTGGCTGCGGGAGCCCAAGTCCTCCTGAGGCCCTGACCTCTACGAGGCCTGTGTTTCCAACCCATGTGCTGCCCCACTTCCCACAGCTCAACACTCTGCGGCCTGGAGGGCTGCGGAGGGGGTGGGTATCGGCTCTGGCAGCATTTCCCAGCAGTAGAAGAGTGAGTCAGAAGGGTCACCTACAGTCAGAAGTCAGAGGGGACCTCCTGCAGGCAGGAAACCGGAGCTGGGCCCCAGAGAAGTCCAGAGATGGGTGGGCAGGGAGCAGCGTTGCAAAATGCAGCATTGTCATCCAGGAGGGCTAAACCTGGAGCCGGCTGTGCCTCCAGGAAAACCCTGGGCCGGCTCAGCTTCCTTCCCTCTGGTTGGTTGCTCGAAGGTGATCTGGGCAGTCTGGAACCAGACGCACGAGTTCAAATCCTGATCTGTTGCCTCTGTGCTGGGTGGGACTCAGTGCCTGCAAAACTGGAAAAGAACACTAAAGCCTAGCTCACAAGGCTATGGGGATGGCGTAGAATGGATGTGCACATAAACTACTTTGTATAGGTGGTCCACGCACGTTATTCTCTCCCCCACTTCCCATTCTGCTTGGAAGACAGGTGGGAATGTCCAGGATCGGACTCCTCTGACCACGGCCTCCTGCTCTGGGAGGGGTGATCCCCTGACCGCAGGGAGCACTTCCTCTAGGCTCAAATGCCAATAAAAGCTGCAGGATAGCACCAGGACCTCCTCCCCCTCCCCCCTCCCAGGAGCACGGCTGGTGGCACTGGGCTGGTGGCACTCTTCCTGTTTGCCTCCAGGATGGGGAGGGTGTGTTGATTTGCCCTTGGAATTATCTTTGTCATCCAGATCTGAGCCACTGGATGGAGCAGTTCCCCCTGGGGGAGGGGGAGGGCGGGAACGGGAGGAGGATGGCACCAGCAGATGCATCCTCAGACCCTAATCCACACCCTTGCCAAAATCTCTGACTTGGTTTCATCATCTGAGGGTGATGCAAATGGATTGTAGTCAGACTCCCCTTTCTCCCCTCCCCCAGAGATCTCCATCCACATCTGGAGCTGCAGCTGGGTCCTCCTCTTGGGCCCAGGCCGGGGGGGGGGGGGGGGGGGGGGGGGGGGGGGGGGGACTGGGGTGAAGTGAGGGCAGCTGGTGAGGGGCCCTGTGAATGGCCCCAATGTTGGGGGTTGGGGGCAGGGAGGTGGAGTCTGGGCTCCGGGTGGGTGGGGTGGCGGACTGGAAAGGGAGCTGCGATTTTGCAGCTGGGGCTCCTCCTCGCCCTTTCTGTTCCCTCCAGCAGGCAGCTGCCCTCCTTCTCCCCTCCCCACCCCACTCCCTTCGAGGCCCAGCCTCCCTACCCAGGTGCCTGGAACTGAGTGCCCCCTTTGTTCCTTCCCCTCCCCCAGGGCGGCTCAGGCCTCGGCACTGCCCCTCTGCCCCTCCTGCCACAAGCGGCAGAGCGGGGGTCAGGCTCAGGGGCTCATCGGTGGGTCACAAAGGTCAGTGGGGCGCGGTCCGGCGGGGGGGGCGGTCTGGGCGGGGAGCGCGGCCAGGAACCAGCCCGGGGAGCTGAGAGATGCCGCAGCGCAGAGGTGGGGGGAATTTCAGCCAGGCCCTAGCGAGAAGCCCCTGCAATAAAGGCCGGCGAGTTTGCCGGAATAAACGCAGACGGGAAGCCTGCCTGGTTCTTTCACGCCACAAACCGCCGGTGGCTGTGCGATTCTGGGGGCGCAGCGCGCCGCCCGGGGGACCCGGGTCCTTCGCCGCGCTCAGCCACCGGCTGGCTGTGACCTTGAGTAGCTCCCCTCTCTGCGACTCAGTTTCTCACGTACGAAGTGGGGGTCCCATTCAGGCTGGGGCTGTGCGACGCCAGCGTGGTCCGCTCCGCAGCCCGCGTCCCACTCCCGCGCCCCGCCCCCACCCGCGGCCCGCCCCGCCCCCCACCAGGCCAGCCGCCCCGCGGACGCGAGCCAAGAGGACCCTTTAAAGGCGCCAGTCCCGCCCCTGCCGCCCGTCCGGGCCTTCGATTGGCGGCCCCGGGACGGGGCGGAGCGCGGCGCGGGCCCGGGGGCGGGACGGGGCGGCCGGGCCCCCGCCCCTTTGTTCGCGGCGGCGGCGGCGGGAGGTGTGTGCGCGCGTGCGGCGCCGTGGAGCGCGGCGGGTCGCGCCGCCGGCTGTCAGCTCACTCGGCGCCGCCGCCCGATGGCGCGAGCAGGCGCGCGGCCCCGGCCCCGGGGGGCGGGCCGCGGGTGACCCCCGTGCCTGCGCCCGCGAGCATGTCACCTCTGGCCGCCGCGGCAGCCCCCGCCGGCAGCGCCCGCGCCCCCCGCGCCCCCCGCCGCCGCAGCCGCCGCCTCGGGCACCGGCCCCCGGACGCCCGCGCCTGATCGCGCCCGGACCCCCGCGCCGGGACCATGGCCGGCCAGGGGGACTGCTGCGTCAAGGTGGCCGTCAGGTAGGGACCGGCGGCGAGGGCCGCGCGGAGGGTCGGGCTTTGTCTCGCGTGGGCTCGGGCCGGGGGCGCCTCGCGCTGGAGCCGGGGCCGGGGAGGGGCCGGGCCGGGGGCGCCTCGCGCTGGAGCCGGGGCCGGGGAGGGGCCGGGCCGGGGGCGCCTCGCGCCCGCCCGGCTGCCGCAGGGCAGTGGCGGCCCCGCGGACCGCTCGCTGGAAGGTGGCTTTGTTTGGGGGGTGATCTCGGGGCCCCCTTGGGAGCCCTTAATGATCAGAAAATCGAATAAACAAGGAAATCCGGTATTTCACACCCAGCGCGGGCCCAGGCCGGGGCGTCTGTGTGTTTCCTCTTCGCCTCCCCACGAGGCTGCTGTCTCCTGCGGGGACTCCGCGGGGGAGGAATTTCCCCTCGCCCGCCCGGTCAGCCGGTTCTGTGCTCTGGGTCCGGCGAGCGAGGGCAGCGCGCCCTCTCCGCAGCCGGTCCCGCAGACAAAGCTCGGGTGCGGGGACCAGGGCAGGGCCGGGGGGACCAGGGCAGGGCCGGGACGGTGCCTTGGCCTTCTGCGGGGAGCCAGTGGCTTTGGAGAGGATCCTGCGGTCCCGGCCCGAGAGGAGACAGGGCCAGGGCAGGGAGGAAGAGGGGTATCTGAGGTGCTGCCCTCCGAGAGGGCAGGAGCGCGTGACTAGTGCCCCATCCGCAGGCACTCAGATAAAATTGAGTGGGGGAGGGCTGCGTAGACTTATGTGGGGTTCCATTCTCAACAGCTCTGGGACTTGAAGTGATACCCTGGCAGAAATGAGGTGGGGAGAGGACATGGCCCGGTAGGTGCCATTGGGAGGGGTACTCAGGGGTGCGGGGGCAGGAAATGCTGCAAAGTTGAGCCATCTGTGTTCTTTGTGCTGGGCGGGGACGCTTTGCATCACATCACCGCTCTTGTTTTGGGTTTTTCCCTTTGAGAGGGGTGTATTGGTGGCAGAGTGCCAATCTGGGACTTTTCACCAAGGTAGGGATGCGGACAGGACCGTCTACCTCTGCCCAGCCCTGTGTGATTGGAGAGAGTGGCCGGGGGAGGGGGGAGGCCATTCAGGTCTAGGGCAGGTCTCTGAGACAGGTCTGCAGGTCTCCTGGGTCACATGTGACCCAAATTACAAGGGTTCTAGGAAGTGGCTTCTAGACAGGGTCAGAGATGGCAATGGGAGAGCTTCCCCCTGCCTGTCCCAGGGCAGATGCCTCCTGCCACCCGGCCAGCCCTCTGCAGTCCAGAGAAGAGGAGCTGGCCGCTGCTCAGTGCTGGTGTTGAGGGAGGGAGACTGAGGCACCCCCACCCTTGCACCCCAGGCAGCACTGGGAGCATCACTGGAGCACAGCCTTCCTGGCCCTGAACAGCCAGAGAGACAAAGAGGAGCCCCGCAGGTGCCTGGTGGGCTGGCTGGGGCGGGGCCAGGCTGCCGCTGGGGCTGGCACTGCAGCAGGATCCGGTGTGGGTCGAGGGAGGGGGCCCACGGGTGAGGGGTGGGAGTGAGAAATGTAAATATGGCATCGGTTGCAGATTGGGAGAGTCCAAGAACACCATAAAAGGGAAATGTGAGGGTCCGGCCCCCACCCATTGTGAACCAGGCCTGGGAGGGAAGGAGCTCGGGGTGCCCCTTCCACAGGGGGCTTTCCTTTAGACTCCATCTTGCAGAATAGAGCTCAGCAACCCCCCGCCCCCCGCCTCTGTCCAGGGTTCCTGGGCTGGACTGGGGGGCATGGTGAAGTATGTATGAGGCTTCCACCTGGGGAGCCTTAAGGGATTGGCACCTTGTGTAGAAGAGTGAGGAAAAGCTGGTGTTTCCTTCCGACTGCCACCACGGGAAGGTTCCCGGGACCCTTTCCACAGAGAAGGGCTTGTGCCTGCCCTCTGCATCCAGCTCCTAGTGTGATGTGTGCCACCGCTGCTTCCCAGTCCCATTGCCCTGAGTGGGGTCTGGGTGCCTCCGTGCCTTGCCGATCTGGATGCAGGGGTCTGGGGCTTGAGCATCAGAAGAGCCGGGCTTTCAGGGGCTCGGGGAAGGTGGGGTCCCCACCAACTCCTCCCCTCCCGCCCCAGCACACGCCAGACCTCAATGGGCAGCCGGCCGTGGAAGGCAGACAATGCCTGGACAGAGCCCAGTTTCCAATCAGAGAGCTGAGGACAGGGCTGGGCTGGGCTGGGCGGGGGAGCAGCTGGGGCTAGTGGCAGGTTGTAGCGGGGAGTTCTCCTCACTTTTGGATGCTCTTCTACCCTGCAATCCCTCCCCCCCCAAAATCACTGGTCCCACCTGAAAGCCTGGATGGTGCAGAACACTTATGGGAAGGACAAGGATTGAGGACGGCCTAGAGCCGAGCCCAGCCCCACTCACTGCCTCCTGCCAGGTTCAGCTGTCTTTCTGACTTCCTGGAAGTCCTTTCTTGTATCTGACCGAGCGCTTTCTGGATTCCCATGAGAATAACTTGTGGTGAGCCCTGGAGTCCTGCTCTTCAGACTGGGAGGCCAGGAGTGAGACAGACTTGGTCTGCTGTGTGCATGTGTGTGTGTGCGTGTGCATGTGTGCATGTGTGTGTGTGTGTGTGTGTGTGTGTGTAGGGAGAGAGGCCCGGCTGTTAGACTAGATGAGAAGACTTGGTCTGCTGTGTGCATATGTGTGTGTGCGTGTGCGTGTGTGCGTGCGTGCGTGCGTGCGTGCGTGTGTGTGTGTGTGTGTGTGTAGGGAGAGAGGCCTGGCTGTTAGACTAGATGAGAAGACTTGGTCTGCTGTGTGCATATGTGTGTGTGCGTGTGCGTGTGCGTGTGTGTGTGTGTGTGTGTGTGTGTAGGGAGAGAGGCCCAGGGCTGTTAGACTAGGTGAGAAGACTTGGTCTGCTGTGTGCATGTGCATGTGTGCGTGTGTGCATGTGCGTGTGTGCATGTGCGTGTGTGTGTGTGTGTGTGTGTGTGTGTGTGTGTAGGGAGAGAGGCCCAGGGCTGCTAGACTAGGTGAGAAGACTTGGTCTGCTGTGTGCGTGTGTGTGTGCGTGTGTGCATGTGTGCGTGCGTGCGTGCGTGCGTGCGTGCGTGCGTGTGTGTGTGTGTGTGTGTGTGTAGGGAGAGAGGCCCGGGGCTGTTAGACTAGGTGAGAAGTGCCAGGCCCAGGGCTCTAGGCTCCAGGGGAGGCAAAGAAGGAAACTTTCAGGCCCTGGGGCTTCCAGATAAGAAGAGAAGGCCCAGATGGGTGTAGACCCCAGGAGCCCCACCCCGTGGCCTCCCCAGCTGGGTGGAGTCTGGCCCATCTGCCCCCTACCTAGACTAGTCTGCCTTGCACCAAGGGATTCCCAGGCCGGCCCCTCCAGCCTGCCCTGTGATCCCTTTATCCATTAATCCCCTTGTACTATGAAGATTCTCAGCTTCCTGGGCTGGACTAGAGCTGGCCTTTACCTGGGGAGGGGGGGAGGTGTGCCGCAAAGCTAGAGGGACCTGAGGCTGAGCTGTGACCTGCCCCAGGCTGTGGAAATACAGGCCTGACAAATGGGGGCAGAAGGAGTGTAGCTATTAACAAATGCAAGTTGGCAAAGTTAAAATTGGGGAAGGAAGCCAAGTCACATGGTGAGTTTATTTAAGACCCTTTCAAGCCCCCAACTCTGAGCCCCCACCGTGAGGGGAGCCCTTGGTGTTGCCTAACCCCCTCCCCCTTATCTCTGCCCGGCCTCCCCAGCTTCCTTCCTTTAGTCTGCTGGGGGGGGGAGGGGCCTCGGCCAGGCCCACCAGTCCCACGTCCCTGCGTTGAGACTACAGGGTTGAGCAGGGGGTGGGGAGGGGATAGGGGGACCCAGGGGACAGTGTGAGAGGGCCCCCCTGCCCTTTCCTATTTGGGTTCCCCAGCTGCAGTTATTTCCCTAGTCCTAGACTGCTCTGAAATCTTGGTCAATGTGTGAATTTCGAATGGAGAGCATCAGTGGGTTGGGAGAGAGAGAATGACAAGACAGAAGAGACCGTGTGGGGGCGGGGATGTGGGCTGCCTTGTGAATCCCAAAGCCAGTCAGTGCCAATCAATGCCACCCATGTCCCATGCTGTCCGGTTTACAGATATGGGAAACTGAGGCCTAAACAGGCCCTCATGCGGGCTGCGTGGAGCCCTGAGAGTCTCGGTGGTGGCCTCCTGCTGCAGAAATAGGGCTTATGTCATCACAAGGAAGTGGAGTGTAGTAACCACAAGCCCCAGAAGCCTCCCCTCCCCCGCCCCGACCCGGTCTGATTGGGTCTCAGCTCCTGGAAACCTCCCAGTGGAGGTGGGGTGGGGTGCCCCCCCACAGGAAGTGGCAGGCACCCTCACTCTGACAGCTCTGGGAGCAAAGGGCAGGGCGGCAGCCGCAGCCAGCTGAGGCAAGGCAGTTCATCCACTGGCTTCGTCACCACGTCCCTTCCCAGTTTGTCCTGCAGGGCCTCAGTTTTACCCACTGGAGAACGGGAACAGCCAGTTTTGAATGAAGTAAAAGACATGCAATCCTTGGAGGGAACAAAATGCAGGGTAGACTCCTGAGGAATTGACTATAAATAAAATGTTTTAAAAATAAGCCCCAACCTAACTGGACCTGAGAGGTGTCTCTCAAAGCTATCGTGAACTGTTGGGTGAATTGAATGCACCTCCAACCCTTTAACTAATGACTTGATTAAGATCAGAAAGAAGCCTGTGGTAGGAAGGCGTCTGAACTGTGATTGTCGGACCCAGTGCGGGCACCGTGCGCGCATTAGCCCGTTAAACCTGCCGGGTGACCAACGTTATCCCGTGGTGCAGATGCCCCGACACGGGCAGGGAGTGGAGGAGTCCGGATGTGAACCCAGGGCACTGTCACTTCCGAGCACCTGTGCTCCTCCCCCTGCTCTAAGCTGCCTCCTAATTCACCTGCTAATCAGCTCTGTGCCTGCAGTCTCTGTGCCTCAGTTTCTTGGAGTGCTCGAGTGTGAGCGTGGGAAAGTGGAAGCGGGAAGGCCAGTGCGTGCAGAGGTGCGGCGGGGCTGAGGCTGCGCGTTTCCCTCTGTGGGACTGCTTAGCGGCACGGCGCCGCCTCACCACTGCGGTCCTGCTCCTGGCCCTGGTCCTCTCGCCCCTAGATCCATGCTGGTCCCTTTTGTGTCTGAGGCACTTCTCTCTCCACCCCACCCCCATTCTCCCTTCTTAGATCCCTGCAGCCTTCCCGGGCATTTGCCTTCCTGCCTGAGTTGCTCCTTGCCACTCTCTAGGGAGGGAAGTTCTGGGGCCACCCAAGTCTCCTCTGGACACCCCTCCCCACTCCCACCAGTCAAAGGGCAGAAGCCCAGGTGTCTGGCTCCCCAGCCTCTCATTTTGCCCTCTAGACAGCGGCATACTGAGGGCACCAGGGAGGAAAGCAGTGTCTTGTGTGCCCCCCCCCTTAGGACAGCTGGGGGGGCGCTGAGAGGGGCTGGGCTGGACCTGGTGCGAGCTCCCTCCATCCCCGCGGAGGTGGAGACGGGGCGGGGCGGAGCTGGGTGGGAGGGCTGTGCAGCCCCAGGGCAGGTGGCAGTAATGTCCTGTTCCTTGGAGGATGCTCTCTTTCACCTCCACCTGCTCCGGGCTGTGGAAAAGCTGTCGTGTGCCCAGATGTTGGCATCACCGTCCCTCTGCCTTCCTCGGGAAGCTCACCATCAGAGCGGCAGTGGAAGCCCCTGTCCTTTCTCCAGGCTGGGCTGGTCCTACCCGAGGCCAAGTGCAGGTGCACAGTGGAGAGCCGGCCTGCATGGGGGCTGGCAGTGGGGGCTGGGGACAGGCCCAGGGTGGGCGGGAGAGGCTCAGTGCCCTCCACAGCCAGCCAGCCGCCTGTTGCTCTGCATTCCTCAGCAGAGGACCGTCCCCAGGGCCCAGTCCCCACTGAGCTGTCCCCCACCAGATGCCGATGCCAGTGCCGTCACAGCTCTGGGCTCTGGGCTAAGCCCGACTCTGCAGAGTCTCCTGTCTCCCGGGAGGTCATGGGAAACCCCTGCCAGATGCCCCGCGGTGGGGGCGAGACAGGGAGAGTGATGCAGGAGCACAGCTGAGCAGCACTTCGCTGGGCCGGGCCGGGCCCTCTTCCCAGGCCCCCGAGAAGGAGGAGTCAGCCCCGGCCATGGCTCCGGCTCACAGCCAGGCCCGTGCGGCAGTGGCAGGCTGGGGGGTACGTCCAGCTCAGCACAAGGGATGGCCCCTGCTCCCAGCTCCCTGCAAACCCACTCCCTGGCTTCTGACGTCTCACCCAGTCTCCTTGCTCGCCCGATTCCTCCCCATGCCTGGTTTCAGCCTTTCCTCGGGGTGCCTCTGGGCACTGCTGCCATCCTGATGCCCTGCAGGGCCGTGGGCAGCCAGACTGTCCTCAAGGTGCCTTATGGCAGACACTCCTCCCCCGTTTGCCTGCCTGACCCCGGCATTACTGAGCAGTCAGCGACCAGGATTCTGGATGAACTGACACTCATCCATTCATTGTAGGACTGAGGACATCCCCAGCGGAGGGGCGGGGGCAGAGTCCTGCATCCCAAGTTGACACCCCAAGGCCTCCTGTAGGTTTTCTTAGGGTGTCACACCCTCTCCTTGTGCTCTCAGGAACGTGTTTGGGGACAGAAGTCAGGCAGAGAGGGATGACAGACCCCTTGTACCAGGCCTGCCAGGGCCTCCTAAACCCATGCCCTTTGGCCCCACAGTACAAAGCCTTCTTGTTTGGGGGTTCAGAGCCAGTCCCAGTCTTTTCCCTGAGGGCAGCCTGCAGAGGGCTGGGCTGGGGAGCTTCTTGGGGCCAGCAGAGGGTGCAGTGGGAGACCCTCTGGTTGTCCCAGGGCTCAGGTGGCTCTGCCCCCCCCCCAATAGCCTGGGCTCCTGCTACACTGTGCCCCTGCAGCTAAAAGGGCCAGCACCCCACACTGGATCTTGCCACCCTGTTAGAGAGAAGACTGGCCTCCGTGGGAAGATGCCTTGTCTGGGCTAAGTCTGCTCAAAGCCCCTGGGTATGTGGGAGCCAGACTCCCCGGAGAGAGCAGGGATTTTGCTTCCAGCGCCTTCCCCAGAGCTGGCAGGCTGCCACGGGGAGGAGGGGGGGGATGCTCATTAAACTGAGGGTGTAGACGTCCTCTTTCTGCTGCAGAGGACAGCCTCCTTCCTCTGGCAGGGAAGCCGCCTCCTGGGCTCCCGGCTCCATGCTTGCCCGTGCTCCAGACTCCGGCTTTCTTAGCTACGAAATGGGGAAGACGCCTTCCCAGCAGCTCCCGGCAGTGCTCGCAGCTGTCAGTAGGATCAGTCCGGGAGATTCTGGGAGGGGATTGTTTTTCTCTGGGCCGACCTCTTTCCCGCCCTGGTGCAGAGTTGCTTGGTGGGTGCAGCAGGCTTGGTTTGAATTTCCTCCCCACCGTTGCAAATCGTGTGACTTTGGGCTTGTGAAAGTTCACCTGGTAAAATGGGGCGCCTGTCCCCAGCTTCACAGGGTTGTCATAATAAATACAGCACATCAAAGAGCTTGGCAGGTAGGCTCCCAAAAGGATCGGGCAGTGTCCTTATCAGGTGAGGCCTGGGTGGCGGAGAACGGAGAACGCAGAGAATGCACAGGAGGAGGAAGTCCTTTTTGCTGGCGAACCTAAATCCCTCCTGCTGTAGCTGGGCTCCCCTCTGATCCTGCCCTGTCGCTGATGAGGAAGAGCTGGTCCCTGGCAGGTCACGGCGTGGCTAAGTGACCCCGTATGTCAGGCAGACTAGAGATCATGGGGCTCCTCCCATGTCCCCCTGCACGCACGCGCGCGCACACACACACACACACACACACACACACACACTTCCACCAGGGACGATGTAACAGCTTGGCTCCTGCTCTGCCCGCTGCCCAAGGTTGGAGCCAGGCATGCCCACGTGGGGCTGGGCATGGAGTCTGGGCAGACGCCGCTTTCCCCCTTAGGCTTGGGAGCAGGGCACCCAGAGAGAGGATGCCGAGCTTCCTGACCTTGGGGTCCCTCCCTGTGCTGTCCCGCTAGCCTCTGGGGGCTCCTTTTCAGGATTCCAGGAAGGCAGGGGGCCTGCGGGAGAAAAGGGCAGGTGTGTTTTTAGCCCTCCGGGCCTTTTCCGAACAGACTGGTCGTGTTGGTTATTTTGGCCATTGGAGGAGTGATTCTGGTCTAGATCTCCAAGGAGTGATTCTGGTCCAGATCTCCGAGGGGTGATTCTGGTCCAGATCTCCAAGGGGTGATTCTGGTCCAGATCTCCAAGGAGTGATTCTGGTCTAGATCTCCAAGGAGTGATTCTGGTCTAGATCTCCAAGGAGTGATTCTGGTCTAGATTTCTGAGCAGTGATTCTGGTCCAGATCTCCGAGGGGTGATTCTGGTCTAGATCTCCGAGGGGTGATTCTGGTCTAGATCTCCGAGGGGTGATTCTGGTCCAGATCTCCGAGGAGAGATTCTGGTCTAGATCTCCAAGGAGTGATTCTGGTCTAGATTTCTGAGCAGTGATTCTGGTCCAGATCTCCGAGGGGTGATTCTGGTCCAGATCTCCGAGGAGTGATTCTGGTCTAGATCTCCAAGGAGTGATTCTGGTCTAGATTTCTGAGCAGTGATTCTGGTCCAGATCTCCGAGGGGTGATTCTGGTCTAGATCTCCGAGGGGTGATTCTGGTCTAGATCTCCGAGGGGTGATTCTGGTCCAGATCTCCGAGGAGAGATTCTGGTCTAGATCTCCGAGGAGTGATTCTGGTCTAGATCTCCGAGGGGTGATTCTGGTCCAGATCTCCGAGGGGTGATTCTGGTCCAGATCTCCGAGGAGAGATTCTGGTCTAGATCTCCGAGGAGTGATTCTGGTCCAGATCTCCGAGGAGAGATTCTGGTCCAGATCTCCGAGGAGAGATTCTGGTCCAGATCTCCGAGGAGAGATTCTGGTCTAGATCTCCGAGGGGTGATTCTGGTCCAGATCTCCAAGGGGTGATTCTGGTCCAGATCTCCAAGGAGTGATTCTGGTCTAGATCTCCAAGGAGTGATTCTGGTCTAGATCTCCAAGGAGTGATTCTGGTCTAGATTTCTGAGCAGTGATTCTGGTCCAGATCTCCGAGGGGTGATTCTGGTCTAGATCTCCGAGGGGTGATTCTGGTCCAGATCTCCGAGGGGTGATTCTGGTCCAGATCTCCGAGGAGAGATTCTGGTCTAGATCTCCAAGGAGTGATTCTGGTCTAGATTTCTGAGCAGTGATTCTGGTCCAGATCTCCGAGGGGTGATTCTGGTCCAGATCTCCGAGGAGTGATTCTGGTCTAGATCTCCAAGGAGTGATTCTGGTCTAGATTTCTGAGCAGTGATTCTGGTCCAGATCTCCGAGGGGTGATTCTGGTCTAGATCTCCGAGGGGTGATTCTGGTCTAGATCTCCGAGGGGTGATTCTGGTCCAGATCTCCGAGGAGAGATTCTGGTCTAGATCTCCGAGGAGTGATTCTGGTCTAGATCTCCGAGGGGTGATTCTGGTCCAGATCTCCGAGGGGTGATTCTGGTCCAGATCTCCGAGGAGAGATTCTGGTCTAGATCTCCGAGGAGTGATTCTGGTCTAGATCTCCGAGGAGAGATTCTGGTCCAGATCTCCGAGGAGAGATTCTGGTCCAGATCTCCGAGGAGAGATTCTGGTCTAGATCTCCGAGGGGTGATTCTGGTCCAGATCTCCGAGGAGAGATTCTGGTCTAGATCTCCAAGGAGTGATTCTGGTCCAGATCTCCGAGGGGTGATTCTGGTCCAGATCTCCGAGGAGAGATTCTGGTCTAGATCTCCGAGGGGTGATTCTGGTCTAGATCTCCGAGGGGTGATTCTGGTCTAGATCTCCGAGGGGTGATTCTGGTCTAGATCTCCGAGGGGTGATTCTGGTCTAGATCTCCGAGGGGAGATTCTGGTCTAGATCTCCGAGGGGAGATTCTGGTCTAGATCTCCGGTTCTTTTCAAAGCCTTTGGGGTAGGGCTGTGAGCGAGGGCGTGCGAATTACACACAGGTGTGCGCTGCGAGCTCGCTAGTTCTCCCCAGCTCCACTCTGGATGGACTCTTCAGGGCTGAGGGCTGGTGGCGGCAAGACCTCGTTACATACCAGCTTTGTGGCCTTGAGCCAAGTTGCTTCATTTCTCTCTGATCCTTTATTTGTAAATTAGGGGCAAAAAACCCCCACCTTAGCACTAAACAGCTAGTGAATGACCTGACATATTCGGAGCATCCTAGATCCCGTCTAGCTAGAGGCACTCTTGCCCTGCAAGTGTGGTGGTTGCCACTAACTGAAGGAGGTCAGTGAGCCAAGGTGACTCGGGGTTCCGGGAATGGCCCAGAAAGGGCACCAGGGTTCACAGACCGCCCACAGGGTTGTAAGGGTTTTCTTGGATTCTGGAACAGTTCTTGGGTTAGTTATTTTAATATCACCGCCTGTGTTACCTCTTATCAGTGAGAAGTAAAACCCTACAATCGGAAAGCGTGGGGCTGCGCCCCTAGGGGCCTAAGGATAAAGATTTGGGGGCGCAGGTCAGGAACTCTGGGAGCGGCCCTAGCCAGCTGCTTGGGTGGAACCAGTTTCACCTAAGAAGCTGGGACAACCTCTAGGAGCCCAAGGTCACTGGGCGGGGCTCCTGGGAGGGGTGATTGGCCAGCTTTGTGTGACGTCACTGAGGACAGGGCGGGCGGGGCCCGCGCCACCCTCCCCTCCTAAGCCCGGCGGTGGGGTGCGGGGCTCCGGGCACGTGCCCGGATGTGCCGGCCGGTCCCCTCTGCAGCGTTTTGTCTCCTTGGCAGTCTCAGCATCCCCTGGCCTGCCCCTCCCCGCCGCCTCCGTCCTCCCCTTCCGCCCTCCTGGCTCCCCCAAGAGCCGCGGAACCGCTGAGCTCAGCTCTTCCCGCAGCTCCGTCCCGACTCGCCGCCTTTGTCCCGCCGCCGCCGGGCGCTGAGCGGGCGGGGCCGGCCGGGGAGGGGAGGGCTCTCCGGGGTGGGGGGCGGCCTCCCACTTCACTCCCGCCCCTGCTCAGTTGGGAACAGAGGAAGCTCCTCGCTGCCAGTACCACACTCTGCCTCTGAAAGGCCCGGGCCCTTTCTCTGCGCCCTGGTGCGCGCTCGCCCGCGCCCAGCCTGCGGGCTGCCAAGTGGCGCACAGGCCGCGCTCTGTTCCGGAGGTTCCGGGCCTCTGTGCGCGGGGCTGTCCGGCCGGGCGCACTCCCTCCCTGCAGAGCCCAGAGAGGAGGGCTGGGGGAGGCCGGGAGGGGTGGGGCGCCCCAGGGTGAGATTTGGAATGTCCCTGGTTAGAAATGACACCGGGTGTTTCTTGATACAAACCGGCAGCTGGCCTGCGGGCCCTAGTTTGACAATTGGATGTTTTGAGTATTAAGTTATCATTTATCTTGACTGCTGAGTTTTTTTTCCTGCCTCCTTAAATTTTGTACTTAACCAGTGCCTCACTTGCCTCGCACTAGTCCTGACTCTGGTTCACAGCCCCTGGGGCCCATGGTTTCCTTCTGGGACCCTAGAAACTGCCCCCTGACCCCTCTCCATGCCCCCAGGGAGGACGAGGGCTGTGAGTGGTTCCTGTCCTTGCCACCCTGCTACCAGGGGAAGTTTCTTCCTTCCCTGTATCAGTGGCCAAGTGGGCCACTGCCACTTCTAGGACAGCCCACAGCCTCGCTCAGGGTGGGGCCGGAGAAGAGGCTGGGGGGGGGGGTGGAGTTCTTAGAAAGCCAACACTGGGAAGAGATCACCTGGGTAGCCCAGGAGAAAGCAGAGAGGGCCTGGACAGGGGCCCGGGTCTCCTCTCCCAGCCCCTGGTGGCCTGCCTGTCGGGCGTGGGTTCGAACTCTCCACCAGCCAAGGCTCGGTGAAGAATGAGCCCCAGGACGGCTGAGGCAGGCAGCGTGGCAGCCTCTTGCATGCCTGAGCGGGCATGCGGGACTCCCTCCAGAGAGCCTCCCTGGCTCTGCTGGTGGTGCTGTGGGATGACGTGTATTCAGCGATTTGGGGGTTTGAGAGTTTTCCAGTAGGAGGCAGCTGGAGATGGGGAAGGGCAGAGCTAGAATTGGTGCCAGGCGTCACCGTATCTACTGCGTGTGTGACTGAGCCACTTCAAGCCTCAGCTTTCCTTTCTGGAGGATGGGGACTGAAATCCACAGCCCGTAATCAGGCGCTCTGCGGAGGGTGTGGGACCGGGCACCAGCACATGGAGCGTGTCCGTGGACTCTTAGTTCTTTGCTTCTTTCTACCTCCAGTTACTCGTTCAGTCCCCGTTCCTGGGGCTAGCACTGTCTCCCTCTTCTAGGTCATTGCCTTGGGAATTAGTGACTCATCCAGGGTTTGTGTCCTCTTCCTCCCAGCTGCTATCCCTGCCTCTGGGCAGCACTGCTCACCCACCTGTACCCTGGCAACGCACGCTGGTGCTTAGAATGGGAAGTGTGGGGCTCTCTCTGGACCAAGAACGGTCCCAGGGCAAATGACTGACAGTACAACTCCTGGACCCTAAAACCCCAGAGTCCCCTCCTCTGCGTCCTCTTCCCCAGACTGCCCTCTGCCCGCTCTCCTCCCTGGCAGGCGGGCTCCCCGGGTGGTCTGGGCCCCCGCTGCTGAAGGAGAAGCTGTCCCCTCATGGAAGGGCTCTGACGAGCAGAGCTGCTGCTCCCCCTCCCGGGCTCCCCCTGTCTCCAGGGATGCTGATTCGATTTTCCTCCAATCGCCGGCATTGCCATCTGCCTGCAGTAATTAAATGGTATTTGAATCACATCCAGAAATCCCACGGCAGGCGGCCACGTGGAAGGGAGGGAGCGCATCTTCGGGAGCTGGTGCTGGCCAGCAGAGAAGGTCCTCAGAGGCTGCCCAGGCCAGACCCGTGGTTCACCTGGAAGCACCTGGGTGCCCCGGGAAGAATGGCTTGGTCTTGGGTCCACGGGGATGGAGCCGGGTCTGAGAACCGGAGCTCCGGATTCCCGTCCGGATACCTGTGAGCAGCGCCACACCCCTTCGTCTGCGGCTGCTGCCTGCCCTCCCTCCCTGCATCCGTGAGATGCTCTTGGCCCTTGGCCCTCTGGGCCCCGGTCGCAGAGACAGTGTAGTGCAGGACCGTGGCAGAGGCGGCACACGCAGGCTGCCGGGTTCCAGCCCCTACTGTCTGCGAGGCTGGCTGAACACCAGCTCTGCTCCCTCGTCTGGAAGCGAGGGTGGTCGTGCTCGCTCACGGCGCCGGCACGCGTGGACGCTGCCTGGCGTGTGGCGAGCGCTCAGCGTGCGTGGCTCCCATCCTCGGCGGTGGAGGTGGGAGTGGGGGTGGGGGTCTTGCTGGCCCTGAGCGCTTGCTGGAGGCTCGGTGTCAGGTCTGCAGGCGCAGAAGGGTGAGCAGGCATCAGCCATTCCCTCCCAGCCAGGAGCCAGTTCCTTTCAGGTGGGCCCAGAACAGCCGATGAGGGCGGTGACCTCTGTAGGCTTCCATTCCTTTCGAGGGAGAGCCACTGACCTCTGAGGTCGTGTGCACACCCCAGGGAAAACACTTCTGAAGCAAGCCCAGGCTCCGTCTATGAGCAGGAGCTAGGCCTGGGGCTGCTCACCCGCCCCTGCGCGCCCCCCCTGCTTTACCCCCTGGAACCCCCTCCCAGCCCAGTGCAGGGAACAGGTGCAGGTGAGCACCCCCCCACGCCGGCCTGCAGCTCTGAACGGGCCGTGGGGGCCGGGGCAGCCGGGGACAGAGACAGGATGGCGACTTGGAGGCTCTGGGCTCTGCGGCTAGGCGCCTCTAGGCCCTGGGTGGGCGCTGGCCTGGCCCTGGCGCTCTTTCTTCTCTTGGCGAATGTTGGCTCGGGGGAGCGGGGCCTGACAAGCAGCCATTGTGAGCGCCGCTGGCGGCTGGCTCGCGTGAGCTCGCGGGCACGACGGCCTGACCCACCTCCCCTTTACTGTGGGGTGCCGGGGGTGCCTTCTGCCAGTCCCCACGCACGCATGCTCGCGGACTTGTGCTTGGTTGCCATGGGGACCTCGTCATGGTGACGGCTGCTTGGAAGAGGCAGGAAGGGGTGGCTGGATGGAGACGGTCCTGTCCACGGCCGGGTCCCCACGCAGTCCTGACGCCACGTCTCCTCGTTACAGGAGAACCCGCCAGGGTGTGGCAGGTGGGCCCGCCCTGCGGCTGGCCCGGTGTCCCTTCCTGGAGGTCCCTGCTCTGTGCAGGAGACATTCGACTTGACCTGGCCAGCCGGGGTTGGACTTGGCCTGGCCCCTCAGCTCCTGGAAAGGAACTAGAGCTGGAACCCGGAATGTCCAGCAGGCCCTGGCATCTGGCCAGGGGCTTCTGGGCTGGATGACCCCTGTAGCCCCCACAGGCCTTGGCAGAGGCTCTGCCCCCCTCTAGAGCTTAGTCCTGGCCCTGGGGAACGTGGCCCAGAGCTCTGGGAGCACCCAGGCCTGTCCCTCTCGTCCCCACCCTGGCCCTGAGCTCTGTCCCCGCAGACCTGGGCAAGCGTCTTCCCCCCCGCAGAGGAGAAGCTGGCTTCTGGGGCTGCAGTCCCATCGGGAGTGTGGACATTTATGGCACACGGACCTGGATTTAGCCCCGTCACTTCCCGTCATGCAACCTTGGGCGAGTCGTTTAAACTCTCTCGGCTTTCAGTTTTCTCGTCTGTAAAGTTAGGCAAACAATAGGTACCTCGTAGGCTTATGGTGAAGAATGCGTGAATTTGTGACATGCTTTGAACACGGATCTCACATGCAGAGGGCTCAATACTTGTTGGCAACTGCAGTTTTGGTGATGTTGAGGTTGTTGTTGTTACTGTGTGTTAAAGTTGCCCGTGTCCTGGGGGTGGGGGGGGCTCTGAATCTTCCCTCCTTCCCCTCTGGGCTGTGGGGGAGGGGAAGCTTGGCAAACCGCCCCACCCCCTCCAGCTGGGCCTGACCCGGGGCTGTCCCGTCTCGGGCAGGATCCGGCCCCAGCTATCAAAGGAGAAGATCGAGGGCTGCCACATCTGCACCTCTGTTACCCCGGGGGAGCCCCAGGTCCTCCTGGGGAAGGACAAGGCCTTCACCTATGACTTTGTCTTCGACCTGGACACCTGGCAAGAGCAGGTGTACTCGACCTGTGTGAACAAGCTCATCGAGGGCTGCTTCGAGGGCTACAATGCCACCGTGCTGGCCTACGGGCAGGTAAGCCCCCTCCACGCCGCCAGTGGCCACCCCCGCCTTGGGCGCCCCACCTGCTGGGGAGGGCGACCGCTCTTCCTTCGGGCCGTGGAGACCCTGCTGCACGGCCTGTCCGTGGTGTGCCACGCCGCCGCTTAGCCGGGGGTGGCCTCTCAGGGGCGGCACCAGGGCGTGGCTTTGTGGCTTTGGGACCAGGGAGGGGGCTGGCCACATACACCCTCTGCCTGTGCTCGCCATGCAGACGGGCGCCGGCAAGACCTACACCATGGGCACCGGCTTCGACGTGGCCGCGGCGGAGGAGGAGCAGGGCATCATCCCCAGGGCCATCTCGCACCTCTTCTCGGGCATCGCCGAGCGCAAGCGCCGGGCGCAGGCGCAGGGCCTGGCGGGGCCCGAGTTCAAAGTCAGCGCCCAGTTCCTGGAGGTACCGTGGCCTCGCGGGGCGGCGGGAGGGGAGGTGGGGGGACCGCAAGGCCGTGGGAGCTGGGCCCTCCCCCAGCTCGGTGCCGTGGCCCTGGGCAGCCGTGGGGGCGTCCGTCTGCAGGGGACGGGGTCCCCGCTGCCGGGAGTGTCCGGGCCAGGGCTGGAGGAGCAGCCGTGGGCCGCTCGAAAGGGGTTTCCTGCATCAGGCGGGGCTCGGATCGGACGTCTTCGGACCCTGCCTGATTCCGGCTCTGACGCTTCTTAGCCACGGGACCTGCTCTGAGCCTCGTCTGCGAAGTGGGGGTGACGTCTGGTCCCGTAGGGATTCCGTGAGGGTGACCTGGAAGCAAGGGCCTGGGGCGGAGTGAGAACTCTGGTGCTCTCTCTTCTGGCCTCCTCTGGGTCCCCCCAGCCTCAGCGTGGCCTGTCCTGGCCTTTCTGGCTGAGACGCTTCTCTCCGGGAGGCTGGGCCCCGGGGGGCTGCTTCTTCTCCGACCTGTGGGCAGAAGGTTCCTCCAGAAGTGGCCTTTCTCTGGGAGACTGCCAGGGGTCTACAACGGAGGCAGCCGGGGGCTGTAGGGTTGGGGGGGCCTCTGGGCTCGTGACCTTGGGGCCTGTGGTGAGCCCAGCTCAGTGGCTCAGAGGCGGGAGCCCCGCCTGTCTCGGAGGGGCTCTAGGAAGGCGGGCAGCCCCGGGCACTTCTCACGGCGGTTCACCTGGCTCCCACTCTGGGACACTAGGAGGGGTAGCTCCAATGCTTGGCGTCTACACCTCCAACCCGGGACTGCAGCTCTGGGGCATTGGCCGGGTTTGGAGCCATCCAGGGCCCCAAAACCACGATCCCCTGCTCGCTGGCACCCTGGTAGTCCTCTGGGGGAGGGTGTGGCCGCAGCCCTCTCCGCTTTGTCGAGCCACACCCCCTGCCTCCCGCACTGCAGTCGCGCCCCCGGCACCCAGGGCAGCTGCTGTCCCCTTAGGGTGCCCAGGTACCCCGCATTCTGGACTTGGGAGTGTTTCTCTGTCCTTCTGGACTTTTGCTTCTGGTAAACAGACGGCTTGCGTGCGAACGCGTGCGTGTGCGTGTGCGCGTTCGCTGCTGTCCGCGCAGCTACGTAAGCGTTTCTCTCCCATTGCTTCGTTTTCTTCCCTTCTTCCTCCTGTTGCCATGGAGATCCTCAAAGAGCCGGCTAGTTCCTAGAAAATCAACACCGAAGGGTGAACCACAGAGGTTAAACGATGCGTGGGTCTGTCCAGACACAGACAGACAGACAGACACACTGTGGCTCCCATCTGCACCATCCCTTCCGTTTCCCCTTCCTGTGGGATATTTCCGTCCCTTTAAGGCCATCAAAGCCTGGGATGTCCGGGCCACGGTGCCTTCCCCTCGCCCCCGAGCATTCTCCTGGCTGCGGTTCCAGCTGCCCCGTCCCTTTTCCCGCCCCCAGCCCAGCTCCCGCCTTTTGACCTTCCGCAGGCCAGCGGTTCCAAGCGCGGCGGTCTCCATGGCTGGGACTGTCTGCAGTGGGGTGACTGCTCCTGGCCAGGTCACCTCCCCTGGTGGTCACCTCCCCAGGCTCTTTCCAGCAGGCTGGGCCTCGGGGCAACTCCCCCTGCCCTCCTCCCCGCCTGAGCGCAGGGCAGGGCACAGGGACGCGTGCTCCCCCCACGGGCAGCTTGTCCTCACCCCAACCCCCCAGGGCCTGTCGGGTCAGGACGGGGCTCCCCTGGTCTCTGCGGGGTCTATCTCTGTCCTCCCTCAGCGGAGCCACATCCCTGTCCCCGCGTCCCCAGCCCAGTGATGCAGTGGGATCTGCCCAAGCCGTGGTCGTATCTTCCTCATCTGCATTTAGGACCCGTGTCCCTTCGTCCCCTGGGACCCCGCTGGGACTGAGAGCTGTTGGCTGCCGGTTCCCGGGGCGTGGGGGAGCCGAGTGCAGCCTCAGGACAGTTCTGCCCAGGCCCAGCTTCCCCCCACCCTGCCCAGGAGAAACGCCGTGGAATTCGGAACCCAGAGAGCATCGGAGTTGGGCAGGTTGACCTCGGGGCCTCAGTTTCCACGCCGGCAAACAGAGGCGGTCTATAGGCACCAGACAGCCCCTCGGGTGTCTCGCTGGCGCCAGGCGAACCCTGCTGCCGTGTCTTCCCCGCGCAGCTCTACAACGAGGAGATCCTGGACCTGTTCGATTGCACCCGCGACCCCGACGCCCGCCACCGCAGGTCCAACATCAAGATCCATGAGGACGCCAATGGCGGCATCTACACCACAGGCGTCACTTCTCGCCTCATCCACTCCCAGGAGGAGGTGAGTCCGCGGAGGGCAGGGAAGGGGCAGGGGCGGGCCCAGGGCATCCCGAAGGGGCAGGGAAGGGGCAGGGAAGGGGCAGGGGCGGGCCCAGGGCGGTCTCAGCCCTCACTGCCGCCCCTCCCCAGCTGATCCAGTGCCTGAAGCAGGGCGCCCTGTCCCGCACCACGGCCAGCACCCAGATGAACGTGCAGAGCTCGCGCTCCCACGCCATCTTCACCATCCACCTGTGCCAGATGCGCCTGTGTGCCCAGCCCGACCTGGTGAGGAGCCCGCGGGGGGCGGGGGGCGCCGTGCTGTGGGCAATCCCAGGGAGTGCGAGGCGAGGGGCCGTGGGTCCAGAGATGGCAAACCAGACGGGGCTTGCCTCTGCTGCTTGCTGCGTTTCATTTTGCTTCTTTCTTGAGCCTCAGTTACCCCATCCGTACAATGGGCTGATGATGTCCCTAAAGCCTCAGTTACCCCATCTGTACAAGGGGCTGATGATGTCTCTAAAGCCTCAGTTACCCCATCTGTACAATGGGCTGATGATGTCCCTAAAGCCTCAGTTACCCCATCTGTACAAGGGGCTGATGATGTCTCTAAAGCCTCAGTTACCCCATCTGTACAATGGGCTGATGATGTCCCTAAAGCCTCAGTTACCCCATCTGTACAATGGGCTGATGATGTCCCTAAAGCCTCAGTTACCCCATCTGTACAAGGGGCTGATGATGTCTCTAAAGCCTCAGTTACCCCATCCGTACAATGGGCTGATGATGTCCCTAAAGCCTCAGTTACCCCATCTGTACAAGGGGCTGATGATGTCTCTAAAGCCTCAGTTACCCCATCTGTACAATGGGCTGATGATGTCCCTAAAGCCTCAGTTACCCCATCGTACACTGGGCTGATGATGTCTCTAAAGCCTCAGTTACCCCATCGTACACTGGGCTGATGATGTCCCTAAAGCCTCAGTTACCCCATCATACAATGGGCTGATGATGTCCCTAAAGTCTCAGTTACCCCATCGTACACTGGGCTGATGATGTCCTTAAAGCCTCAGTTACCCCATCGTACAATGGGCTGATGATGTCCCTATCCTTGTGTTGAGAGGGTTACATGAGAACCAGGCGTGTGCAGATGCTGTGCACGCTGTCAGATGCCCTGCGTGTGCAAAGGGCAACCCTGCCTTGGAGGTCCTGGGGGGGGTCTGTGGCCCTGGTGGTCCTGGGGGGGGGCTGTGAGCAGAGGAGCAGCGAGGCGGGGCGGGGCGGGGCGGGGCGGGGCGAGACACCGCCGACTCGTGCAGGTGAGTGAGCTGAGCGGCCTTCCCGAGGGCACGGCCCCTGCGAGCGAGTACGAGACCCTCACCGCCAAGTTTCACTTTGTGGACCTGGCCGGCTCAGAGCGGCTGAAGCGGACGGGGGCGACCGGCGAGCGGGCCAAGGAGGGCATCTCCATCAACTGCGGCCTGGTAGGCACCTGGCGGGGCCCCAGCCCCAGCAGCGGCACGGCCCCGTCTCAGACCCCGCAAGCACCTGCGACCCTGCGGCTGCCCCGTCCTCCCTGGGCCTCCTGCCGGCTGGGCCTCCCCCTCAGGTTCACCCCTGGCCCCCAGTGTCCTGACTCCCCCAGCTTAACACACCTGCAGATAAACCCACCCAGGGAGCCTGGGGGCTGCCGGGGCCAGCGAGGCAGGGACCCACTGGTTGGGGGGCCGCCTTGTCCCTGCCCCTCCCTCCCGGGTGCTCCTGAGTGCCGGGTGTGTCTCCGCAGTTGGCCTTGGGCAACGTGATCAGCGCCCTGGGGGACCAGAGCAAGAAGGTGGTGCACGTGCCCTACAGGGACTCCAAACTCACGCGGCTCCTCCAGGACTCGCTCGGGGGCAACAGGTATCTGATGACCAGCACCCCCGGGAGGGCAGGGGAGGGGGTGTCTCGGGAGAATTCTGACTTGTGGGTGTGGTGCATGGCGCCCGGAGGAGGGGCCCTCCCGTCCCAGACTGCAGGCTGCAGGGGTGGGAACTTGAGGTGCTTTGTGACCGTAACTGGACGATTATAGCCAGACTCAGTTTCCTTGTCTGTATGACGGGGAGAGATATCCCCCAAGGAGGTCATGCAGTCCAAATGAGATACCAGATGGGGAATGCTAGGAAAATCAGGCTCTGCGGCTTGCCCCTCTTGCCAAGCAGAGGACTCTCTGCTTGGACCAAGCAATGACACCTCACAACCTGCCCGCAACCTGTGAGCCGCCTCCATGGTGTTACCCACGGTCGCCATGGAAACTCTAGGCCAGGTGGTCCAGACCCCCGTGTCCCAGGGTCTGCCTCCCTGGATGTCTGGGTCCTTCAGGCACGGAGGCAGAACTGAGGGTTACTGGGGGGAGCAGCACCTCTGCCCGGAGGCAGCGCCCCTGGGGCCCGGCGTGCCCCTCCCCCTCACGCCAGCCTCGCCGCACCCCCAGCCAGACCATCATGATTGCCTGTGTGAGCCCCTCGGACCGAGACTTCATGGAGACCCTGAACACGCTCAAATACGCCAACCGGGCCCGCAACATCAAGAACAAGGTGGTGGTGAACCAGGACAAGACCAGCCAGCAGATCAGCGCGCTGCGTGCTGAGATCGCCCGGCTGCAGATGGAGCTCATGGAGTACAAGGCGGTGAGTGTGCACCCCGCCCCGCCCTGCGGCCCCGCCCCGCCCTGCGGCCGCACCCCGAGTCCCTCGGCACCCCTCCCGCCTCCCCGTCACCTCCCCACCTGCTGCAGGGGAGCGGAAGGCAAAGCTGGCCTCGCTCTCTCTGGTGGTCAGGGAGGGCCTCCTGGAGGAAGGGGCCTTTTATGTGGATTTTGAAGAATGCATGAGGTGTTAGCAAAAAGGAGGCAGGGCAGGCATTCTAGGTAGAGAACGGGCCACACACAAAGGAGCAGAAGTGGGAAAAAAAATGGATATTTTGGGAGAAGTGTCTCATTCTACGTGACTGAGGCCGGAGTCTCCAACTGGCGGCCCACAGCCTACATCTTGTGCACAGATGGATTTTGGTTTGGTTTGCACTCCTTTTAAAAGAACGCACGTTAGCCGTCAACCTTTCCGAAAGTCAGGGAGCTTCGGTTTCTCAGGAGAAGTCTGAAGAGCCCCCGTTTGGCACTCAGTTGGCTGGAGCGGCACAGTGGCCGCCCCTTGTAGACCCGGCCTCTGTTAGCTCCAGCCCCTACCACTGCCCGCTGTTTCACACCGGCCTGACTCCTTCGTGCAGCTGCCTGGGCCGGGCTGGCTTTGACCCCCGGACTAGCGTTTATGGAGGAGTGAAAGTGAGAGCCGCGGAGAGGCAGGTTGAGCAGGATCACGGGAGGCCTCGAGTGGCTGGCTCCAGAATGTGGGCCTCCCTGTCGCCAAGGGGAGCCGCGTGTGGGTTCGGGGCGCTGGAGGCAGGGGCTGGGTCTCAGGAGACCTGGGGCAGGACAGGCCGCCGGTGCCGCCACGTCCGGGGGCAAAGGCCAGGGCCCTGGCGCAGGGAGGAGCCTGACGGTCCCTCGCGCCCCGGCCCCCAGGGCAAGCGGGTGATCGGGGAGGACGGCGCCGAGGGCTACAGCGACCTGTTCCGGGAGAACGCCATGCTGCAGAAGGAGAACGGCGCGCTGCGGCTGCGGGTGAAGGCCATGCAGGAGGCCATCGACGCCATCAACAGCCGCGTCACCCAGCTCATGAGCCAGGAGGCCAACCTGCTCCTGGCCAAAGCCGGTGAGTCGGGTGAGCCGGCGGGCCGGGACCCCTCCCCGCGCCCGCCCAGGGCATCGGCCGGGCTGAGCCAGCCGGTCGATGCACAGAGCAATTCATGCACACACGTTTTTTTTCCCAGTTGGTTTTAAAGCATTTTTTTATGACACAAGTAACTCGTGGACACATCCTTCTTGTTAAACCTGCAAAGGTTCGTTAAAGCGAAAGATTGAAATTCCTCTCTCTCTACACGCCCCGCCCAAGCCCTCTCTGCTTCTCAGAAGGAACCTTCACGAGCAGCTTGGTGCATATTTTCTCACGCCTTTCTCAGCCCAGTGTTTCGCCTGTGAACACGTGTCCATGTACGTTCCTAACCCGTGTGCGATGTATGCCACTTCTGCAGATGAGGCCACACGTGTCGTTCTGTGACTTCCCTTTTAGTTTCATGTTTTAGACGTCTTTCCACATTAAAACCCACTTAATTCTTTTGAACTGTTGCGCGGTGTTCCGTATGTGATGGTGATGATGGATTTGCAACAGCCCTCTGTTGGCGGGCATTTGGGCGGTCTTCAGTTTCTCACTGGTCCCGGCAGTGCTTGTCTACAGCTGTACACACGTACAAGCATTTCTTTGGTGTAGACTTCTTTTTGCAAGAGGCCTGTGTGAGCCACCCCAGCGGGGGGCACGGACCTAAGAGCCCCAGTCTCAGAGCTAAAGGCGCTTGCTGTCACTCACCCTCGTGGCCCCCCCTCCAGGTGACGGCAACGAGGCCATTGGCGCGCTGATCCAGAACTACATCCGGGAGATCGAGGAGCTGCGGTGAGTGGGCCCCGCCGGCGTGGGCAGGCCGGGCGGCCACGCCGGGCCCGCGAGGGCAGGGCCCGCTCACTGGCCGCACGCCCGCCCCTCCTGCCCCCGCAGGACGAAGCTGCTGGAGAGCGAGGCCATGAACGAGTCCCTCCGCCGCAGCCTCTCGCGGGCCTCGGCCAGGGGCACCTACTCCCTGGGTGCTGCCTCGGCCGCCCCGGCCTTTGGGGGCAGCCCGGCCAGCTCCATGGAGGATGCCACCGAGGTGATCCGCAGGGCCAAGCAGGACCTGGAGCGGCTGAAGAAGAAGGAGGTCAGGCAGCGGAGGAAGAGGTGAGCCAGTACTGCCCCTCCCTACCCTTGGGTGCTCCCCGCCCCTCCCCACATCCCAGCCCCAGGGGCGCCCCCAGTTCCGCTCTGGAGCCCATGCAGAAAAGTGCTCGGCCCGGGCAGGACCCCTTCTTCTCCAGTGCCCTGCTTCCCGCCCCCCCCCCAGAACGGGGACAGCAGCTAATGGAGGCTGGCTCTGGGTGGGGCGCCGGGAATAGCAGGGGGTTGGCTGCACAGCGGGTGCCAGCCCCGTCCCCATGCCCTGGGGGCCAGAGCATTCCCTCCCCACCCTGCCACCCGCTGCCGCAGGCTCGAGGCAGGGTTAGCCCCCCTAACCTGGCCTCCCCTCTACTCCGTGAGCAGCCCGGAGAAGGAAGCCTTCAAAAAGAGGGCGAAGCTCCAACAGGAGAACAGCGAGGAGACGGATGAGAATGAGGCAGAGGAGGTGAGGCCCACCCACCCGTCTCCCCACCTGCCCACACCCCTGTCCCGCGGCTGGGGCCTGTCCGCTTCCTTGCAGGGGGGGCACTGGGTCTGCCTCCAGTCGATCCATGCACTTCCCAATGTTGCTGACTGGTTGCCATGGTGATCTCCCCCCCATCCCATCCCAAATGGATGCTGCGGGGAGGGAGCCCTTTCAGGGCTCTGCCCAGGTGTTGGGGCAGGTGCTGCTCTTCCAGGTGGGCAGAGGGAGGGGCCTCGACTCAGCCTGCCCCATCCCCCGCTCCCCGCTCCCGCCCCCGCACACCTGGGGCGGCACGTCCCAACGGGCCCTGCTCCTGGGCTCTCCTGAGGCCGGGCCGCCCCCGTGGTGCTTGGTGCTCAGGAGGAGGAAGAGAGGGACGAGAGTGGCTGTGAGGAGGAGGAAGGGCGCGAGGACGAAGACGAGGACACGGGCAGCGAGGAGAGCCTGGTGGACTCGGACTCGGACCCCGAGGAGAAGGGTGCGTGGGCTGGGCTGGGGCACACGGGACGCCGGGCGGGCTCAGGCCCTGCCTGAGTCTTCAAGACGGTGGCTGTCCAGGGCCCAGAACTCCCAGGCAGGAAACCCGTGGCAGTGACAGCCACGATGGTGGCAGTGGCGGCAAGCGCTTTCCCACGTGCCCTGCGTGGTGCTTAGCGGAACCCTTCCCCTGGCTTGGTTCTTTCAGTCCTCACGACGGCCCCGTGCGTGGGTGTGACAGGTTTCCCCGTGACCACTGAGGAGAGCTTCAGTGACCTGGGTCCCAGTTGGCCACGCAGGCAGGGTGTGTTGGCCTGGCTGGTGCCAAAGCCGCTTCCCCACGTGGGGACGCCCTGTGCCCCTTCAGCTGTCCCTGCCGCTGTCCCTGGCCCCGCAGCCCTGCAGGGTGCTCTCTGTTGTCTCACCCTCCTCCACCCAAGCTGGGTCCCACGTCACCTGCAACAGGTGGACGGTGCCCTCGGGTGTCCTCGCAGGGCTGGGAAGGATGTCCAGACGCCCCCGCCGGCTCCTGAGCCCAGCCTCGCGCTTCTGGGCTGCTCCTTAAACGTGTCGTCCCCCTGTCTGGTGGCACGCCGCCTGCCTCTGGTCACCGAGGGGTCTTGGCCCCCCCAAAGGAGGGCCCCACCCCCTAGTCCCCCCAGTCTGCTCCCCGCCTGCCCCCTGGTCCCGGCGCTGGCCGCACTGAGCCTGGCCGTGCCCCCGCAGAGGTGAACTTCCAGGCGGACCTGGCCGACCTGACGTGCGAGATCGAGATCAAGCAGAAGCTGATCGACGAGCTGGAGAACAGCCAGCGGCGGCTGCAGACGCTCAAGCACCAGTACGAGGAGAAGCTGGTCCTGCTGCAGAACAAGATCCGTGACACGCAGCTGGAGCGCGACCGCGTGCTGCAGAACCTCAGTGAGGCCCACCCCCAGCCCGCGCGGACCCCGCAGACCCTCGCTCTCCCCCGAGCCCCTCGCCTGTCAAAGGTGCCACCCAGGCCGGGCGCGGGGGCTCACGCCTGTAGTCCTGGCACTCTGGGAGGCCGAGGTGGGAGGATTGCTTGAGGTCAGGCGTTCGAGACCAGCCTGAGCAAGAGTGAGACCTCGTCTCTACTATAAATAGAAAGAAATTAGCTGGACACTTAAAAATCTATATAGAAAAAATTAGCCAGGCAGAGGCAGGAGGATCGCTTGAGCCCAGGAGTTTGAGGTTGCTGTGAGCTAGGCTGATGCCAGGGCACTCTAGCCAGGGCAACAGAGACTCTGTCTCAAAAAAAAAAAAAAAAAAAAAAAAAGTGCCACCCAGCAGCTGGCATCTTGGAAGCTTACCTGGCCTTCTGGGGCAAGGGACTTCTGACCTTTGACCCATGGTTGAAAGTTCTTTCGTGTAGCCCAAGTCCCTGTGCCACACTCTAAATCAATCTTTCTTGAAAATTAGAATCCTCGTCGGCCTGGGCGTGTGAACGTGGCACCCAGGCCTTTTCTCCTGCCCTCAGTTCCTTGGATATTTTGCTTTGGGGCTGTTTGCAAACCTCCTCACACCCTGTCTTCCTTGCGCTGCTTTTCAGCCCATTTGTTCCCTCTTTTCTTCATTCATTCATGCATTCATTCATTCCGTTATTCAGCACACACATGCCGAGTACGTGGTACGGGGCATGTCAGATGCTGATAGGACGATGGGGGAAAGAAACCATGGCAGGGAAGAGAGACAGGGAGTGCTGGGGGGAGTGGGTTAGAGTTGTTTAAAGATGGTCGTGGAAGACTGCTCTGAGAAGGTGACATCTGAGCAAGGACTTGAGGGAGATGAGACAGCGTCAGAGCGGAATGAGCCGACGGGGGGGGGGGGGGCATTCCAGGCAGAGGGAACAGAAGGTTCGGAGACCCTGCGGCCGGCGTGTGCCTGGCGTGTTGGCGGGGTGTTGAAGGGGCCGGAACGGTCGGAGCACAGCGAAAGGCACAGGCTGGGGAAGGGATGTGGGGCCGGGTCATGCCAGTCGTCGTCGGGATAGCGCCTCATGCTCCGAGGGAGATGGGAAGGCGCGGAGTTTTGAGAAAGCTCCGTGATGTGAAGTTTAAAAGCATATATATATATTTTTTAAAAAACCGCTCTGCTGTGAAGGAGAACGAACGTGGAAGCTGGAGACCACTTAGGGCACTCGTAAGGGTGCCAGGGAGGTGGGCTGGGCAGGAGTGGTGAGAAGGGTCGGATTCCGGATGCGTCTTTGCAGGCTGAGCCCAAAGGCTGTGCTGGTTGGGGGAAGGTGGGTGTCGGGGAGAGGAGAGCCAAGGACGTCTCAGCCAGGCGGCGATGGTGGTCACTGGGGTGGGGGAGCGGGGGGGATGAGGAGTTCGCTTCTGTGCCTGTTAGGGTGGAGACGTGCATTCACAGTTCAGGTGGAGAGGTCTAGGGTGGAGAATCAGCTTCTTCCTTCTGCTCCGGCCCGCACCACTGTGTCTGCTCTTGCTAGCTCTTCCCCTCCCCACTGCCCCAGCCCTTCCCTCCAACGCTGGACCGTGAGCCAGCACGAGCCCTCCTGGGGAGCCGGAGACCCGGGGCTCGGAGATCTCAAGACGAAAAACTACACCCCTCAGGTTGCAGTAGAATGTCAGAGCGGGAAAGGGCCGGGGCACCTGCTAGTCTGACCCCCTTGTTGTTCGAATAAAGCAGCAGGCTCAGAGGGGGTGTGACTCGCCCAGGGTCACACAGCAAGACTAGAGCCCGGGCCTCCTGCCTCCCCTGTCGAGGAGCCCGCGTGTGGCGGGACCCGGCGCCCACCGCGCCCCTTGCCGCCCCCAGGCACCATGGAGTGCTACACGGAGGAGAAGGCCAACAAGATCAAGGCGGACTACGAGAAGCGGCTGCGGGAGATGAACCGCGACCTGCAGAAGCTGCAGGCGGCGCAGAGGGAGCATGCCCGGCTGCTCAAGAACCAGTCGCGCTACGAGCGGGAGCTGAAGAAGCTGCAGGCCGAGGTGGCGGAGATGAAGAAGGCCAAGGTAGGGGCTGAGGACGCGAGGAGCAGGGCCGGGGGCGTCCATGCGGCATCTTCGTAGAATCCACTTACCCGCATTAAAGAGGATCCTTGCTGTCAAGAGTGGATTCTCTTCTTGACACGCAGCGTTGCCTAGATCAACCCTGCCCTGACCCTGGACACTGTCCTCCGGGCCCAAGTGCATCGTCCAGGTTGAAACAACCCGGCCCCAGTAGCCGGGCGGGGTGCAGGTGGTGGGTTGTGTGGGGCAGGTGCAGGGCAGGTGCGGAGCTCCGGAGGCGCTGCTCAGTGCTGCCCCCTGTGGTGGGAGTCTGCACCACATTTGCCCTCGGTCTACACGAAGCTCATGTGAGGCCTTTCATTGGGTGCAGCCCTTGCCTTAGATAATAATTACTGTTGTCTGAATGCTCACTCTGGCCAGGCTCCAGGCTGGTCTTTCAGTCCTTAGAAGAACCTCATGAAAGAAGTCCTGTTGTTATTTCCAGTTTATGCATGGGAAAGGGAAGCTCAGAGAAGTTAATTCCAGCTTCTAAGAGGTAGCACTGGGATTTGAACTCGGTTCTCTGCCTCCTAAGCAGGTGTGTGTTCTAGGTGGCACAAAGCCTCCCTTTTCTACTTTGCCGGCCCTCAGAGTGCTCCAGTCTCTGGGGCCTGGGGTCCGGTGGCCCTGAGGTTCTGGCTTTGGGGCTCAGGTCTTGTGCCTCCTGGGTCTTGTGTGTTCTGGCTCCTGCCCGGGTTCAACAGACCTGCATTCCCTTCCTGTCCTCCCTCTCCCCCACCCCGGGCCTTCCTGGTCCTGCACTCCTGCCTGCTGTGACCCCCAGCCCCTGGTGTGCCCCAGCTCTCCATAGCCCTGTGCTAGGCCCTGGGGCCGGACCGCCCAGCAAAGCCTGGCCCTGGTGGCAGCTCCAGCCAGCTGTGGAAGGCTGGCCTTGGGGACAGAGACACAGGGAAGAGGAGCTCCCCCGTGCTTGGGGCCAGTGGAACAGGGTCTGCTGGAGCCGCCAGTAACTGCATCCTCACCACTGAGTCTGGGCGTGCAGAGGAAAGAGGCAACGCAGCAGTGGCTGACGTAGATTCTGGGAGAAGGTGGACCCGCAGCTGTCACCGAGGCCCAGCCGCCTCACCTGGGCAGGCTCCGTCCCCAAGCCTGGGGCCGCAGGTCCAGGGTCTCCATCAGTCCGACCAGAGTGCACAAGGCCCGGCCTTGCTGGAGTCAGACCAGCGCCCGTGGCCCAGCCCCATGGAGCCCCGTTTTCACCTTCTACATCAGTGCGGCCACCTTTTGGGGTGTTGAGACAGGGCTGCCAGGGTGACGCTGAAGGGACTCGGGCACCACAACCCACAGAACAGTTGGGGCCCCAGGCACCTGCTGGGGGTTTATAGGGAGGGACCAGCGGGCCTTTGCTACCCCCCAGGTGGAGCAGCGCCCCCACCGTGGGCCCCCACGTTCTGCAGCAGCTCCTGGAGCACTTTCGGGGTGTGCGTCTGTGTCCCCACTCTCTGTCTCCATGGAAATGCCTAGCCGCATGACGCCTCTGCAGGGCACCCAGCCTGTCCCGGCCAGCTCGCAGCCCAGCTGGGGGTGGCCCTGGAGAACCTCAGAGAGGCACGTCCTCGTCTGGCTCTGAAGCCTGGAAAATCAGTGTGATGCCCGGCTGTAGCTGGGGGACGGAGGAGCCACGTGTGTAGCTGTGCTCCAGTCTCCGATTGCTCGGGCCCTTCAGCCGGGCGCCCCGCTCCGTCCACACGGCTGTGCTCTCGGGAGCCCAGGGCCAGAGCTGGAAGGAACGCCCTCGGGTCATCCCAGGGCTCCTGTCGCAGGGACAGAGGGCTCAGCGGCCAAGGGCTCCAACCAGACGCCGTGAGAGCCGGCGCCCCAGAGCCTTCCCGCCGCTGTTCAGCCGCAGGGCCCGGAGAGTCCCGGGACGGACGCTGGCGGGGACCCGCAGCCTCGGGGCGTCCTAGGGAGAGGGCACCCTGCCTTCTGCTTTAGGCCTGAGGAGCAGTGCTGCTCCCAGGCACTGTGACCCGATTTAGCCTTGTCGGGGGCCTGCAGTGTGCTCACGTGTTCTGAGATCTCCACCTCCGTGTGGCCTCCTCAGAGCTCAGCCATGCATGACACATGCACACGTGCGTGGATGGGCCTTGGACCAGGAAGCCTCAGGCCCAGAAGATACCTGGCACTTGAGGTCTACACACAGCTCCAGGTGTGCTGGAGTCTTCAGGTCTGGCTCTAGCCAGGGAGCTGACTCGGTCTCCCGAGCCCCAGTCCTGGGGGGAGAACACTCGTTCTCGATGCCAGAGACCCGGCAGTAGCGAGCCCTCCTCTTCTCTGCAGTCACCCTGCAGAGCCTGCCTGTCCTCCCAGGGAGAAGCCGGCCCTGCCAGCCCCCGGCCCCCCTTAAAGCCCACCTCCCTCCCTCCCGTGCCATTTCCTCTCCTGCCTGTCCTCAGGGCAGGGCAGGCTGGAGACATTCCTGGCGATATCTGAGGCTTCAGGGACAGAGGAAGGACCAGCTTTATGTTTCTCATATGATTCTTGTGCCCCGGTCACTTGGAGGTGTCGAAAGCCCCGTGTGCATTGCAACCCAATGTTTTGGGCACCAGGAAAGGGGAGGCAGGGCCGGCAGGGCCCCAGGTCAGTGGCTTCCGGGCATGCTGGCTGTCTCTGGCCACACTGATGGTGCCTCTGGGCGCCGAGCTCTCCACCCTGGGTCCCCACCCTCGCTCTGAGCCGCTGCGGCGCCGTGGCTGGAGCCCCAGGAGGGGCTGGATCAGGGAGGCAGAGTGACCTGGGCACCACGTCTGGCCTCTGACACCGGTTTTATGACTCTAAGTCCCTTTGTCTCTCTGAGGCGCATTTCCTTGTTTATAAGACAGAGTGATGATGCCTCTGTCACCTGGTTGTCACGAGCACGGTGGCAGGTGTGGCATGCAGCTGCTCCTCAAATAATGCTCACCGTGCGCCTGGCCTGGGATCCAGCGCTGAGCCTCACGCAGCCGTGTCCACGGCCCAGGCTGTCAGTGCTCCCAGGCTGGTCCTAGAATGGCCAGAGCCCAGCACAGTGGCCTTGGGTGAAGGCCACCAGGGGCCGTGACATTCAGAGTGGTGGGGGCCAGAGTGGGCCCTTCCGGGGTGGGAGCACCCGCACCCCTAGGCTGGCGTAGGTCCACACCTCTCTGCAGGTCACCCATGAAGGAGCAGGGGGTGGGCCCTTCGCTCCAGACCCCCGAGTCCTGAGCCAGAGTTGCCCGGCTGGCCGCTCCCTGGAGGGTGTGGCCGCCCACTGCCCAGCCCTGCCTCACCACTGCCGCCTCTGCCCGCCGCAGGTGGCCCTGATGAAGCAGATGCGCGAGGAGCAGCAGCGGCGGCGGCTGGTGGAGACCAAGAGGAACCGGGAGATCGCGCAGCTCAAGAAGGAGCAGCGGCGACAGGAGGTGAGGGCAGCCCTCGAGGCTCCCGGAGCCTCAGCCCCAGCACCCTGGCCCGTGCACCTGGCTGCACCTCCTGACCACGTGGGCCCGGCCGTCCTAAGCCGTGGCAGTCGTGCGCGGAGAAGCACACGCAGCCTGCCCAAGAGGGGCAGAGAAGCCCCTGTGGCTTCCATCTCAGCCCCCGCATGCTCAGAGTGGGGACTGGAGTCCCAGGGAAGGGCAGAAATTTGCCCAGGGTCACCAGCAGGCTCCAGTCCCTGCAGGAGGCCCCAGGAGGGCTGAGCTTTGCGGTCAGGGATTCCTCTCCCCCATGGCCGGGAGAAGCGGGCAAAGGAATTGCCGCTGCAGAGAAAGGGACGTCACCCTGTCCTCTTGGGAGGGCAGCCGGACACTGGGGCCCGTCCAACCAGCCACGTGGCTGTTGGAGACTCACCCCAAAACCCAGGCTTTCGGCTACAGAGCTGGCTGGCGCGGGCGGGGGTGCTCAGGGGCCTGCATGAGGACCCCACGCCTCCCCTCTCCCCACAGTTTCAGATCCGCGCTCTGGAGTCCCAGAAGCGGCAGCAGGAGATGGTCCTGAGGAGGAAGACGCAGGAGGTGAGCCCCCGCCCAGGCCCCCTGTGCACGCCCCCCGCTGCACCCCTGCTTCCCCACCTCCGACTCCCTGGGGGGGATAAAGGCAGTGTGTCCCAGTCCCACAAGCCCGGCAGGGAGGGGAGCAAGCCCTGCCGGGGCCCTGGCTCCCCCTTTCCTTCCTTAAGTGAGCACAGTCGCCGCCGGGTTGTGTCTGGGCTCCCGGAAGGGCCTTGCTCAGGAGAGAGCCAGGCCAGAGCCAGGCTGCGGCTCCCTGCCCAGTCACCTCGGCTGTGCATTAAGAGGAAAAAAGGGTGGGCCGGCGCGGTGGCTCACGCCTGCAATCCTAGCACTCTAGGGGGCCAAGGCAGGCGGATTGCTTGAGCTCAGGAGTTCCAGACCAGCCTGAGCAAGAGTGAGCCCCCGTCTCTGCTAGCAAAGATAGAAAGAAATTAGCTGGACAACTAAAAAAAAAATATATATATATATACATATATATATATATTAAAAAAAAAATTAGCCGGGCATGGTGGCGCATGCCTGTAGTCCCAGCTACTCGGGAGGCTGAGGCAGCAGGATGGCTTGAGCCCAGGAGATTGAGGTTGCTGTGAGCTAGGCTGACGCCACGGCACTCACTCTAGCCTGGGTAACAAAGTGAGACTCTGTCTCAAAAAAAGAAAGAAAAAGGGTGGGAGTCTCTTCTGTGTTTGTCTCACACCAGACAGAGGCCCTGAGCTCCGTGCCCCTGCCCGCTCCCCGTCCCGGCTCCGCGTGGGCGTCCCGGCCGCCCTCCTCACTGGCCGCCTCTGTTCCTCCCACGCCCGCCCTCCGCAGGTGTCCGCGCTGCGGCGCCTGGCCAAGCCCCTGTCGGAGCGGGCGGCGGGGCGTGCGGGGCCGAAGCCTGCCCTGCAGGACTCGGGGGCCGAGGTGTCGGCCAGCACCACCTCCTCCGAGGCCGAGTCCGGCGCCCGCTCCGTGTCCAGCATCGTGCGCCAGTGGAACCGCAAGATCAACCACTTCCTGGGCGACCACCCGGCGCCCGCCGCCAGCGGCTCCCGCCCTGCCCGGTGAGGGTTGGCCTGGCGGTGTCCTGTGTGGGCAGGGGATCGGGGTGCGGGCACAGGGCTGGGAGGGGGAAGCTCCGGGGAGGGTTCCGGGCGGCCGTGGCTGCCGGCTCCGGGCAGGGGCTCCAGGGAGCTGCGGCGGTTACGGGGGGCCCGTCCGACCCGCTTTGCCTCTGGCTCCCAGAAAGAAGTTCCAGAAGAAGGGGGCCGGCCAGAGCTTCAGCAAGGCCGCCAGGCTCAAGTGGCAGTCCCTGGAGCGGCGCATCATCGACATCGTCATGCAGAGGATGACCATCGTCAACCTGGAGGCCGACATGGAGCGCCTCATCAAGGTGGGCCTGCCCCGCCCGCCCCGCCACCTGTCCTGCTCTGTCACCTGTGACTCCTCCGGCTCCTCGGGTCTCTCCCCACCTCCTTCCCCCGCTCTGGAGTCCCGGGGTGCTGGGGCCCCCCCGTGCTCCAGCCTGGGGCGGGAGAAGGCCGGGCAGCTGCCTGAGGCCTCTCCCCCTGCACGCGCCCCCCAGAAAAGGGAGGAGCTGTTCGTCCTGCAGGAGGGGCTGCGCAGGAAGCGGGAGCGGCTGCAGGCTGAGAGCCCTGAGGAGGAGAAGGGGCTGCAGGAGCTGGCGGAGGAGATCGAGGCGCTGGCGGCCAACATCGACTACATCAACGACAGCATCGCCGACTGCCAGGCCACCATCGTGCAGCTGGAGGAGACCAAGGTCCCTGGGAGGCTGGGCCGGGCGGGGCGGAGCTGGGGGAGCGGTGGCAGGGGCAGCCCCGGTGACGGGGGTCTCTGCCTCCCGGTCCCAGGAGGAGCTGGACTCCACAGACACCTCGGTGGTCATCAGCTCCTGCTCCCTGGCCGAAGCCCGCCTGCTGCTGGACAACTTCCTCAAGGCGTCCATCGACAAGGTGAGCTCCCTGGGCACGGGGCCTCCAGGGCACACCTGGCAGTGGAGCCCCCGCCGGGCTCCTCCTCCCCAGCTGCGGCTCACGGGCTGCGGCAGGTTCTGCAGCTGGGATGCCGGCGCTTAGTGGGGCCGTGAACTGGACCCTGCGTGTCTGGCCTAGGCCTGTCCACGGCGGCCCTGGGCTTGCTTTTTTTTTTTTTTTTGAGACACAGTCTCACTCTGTTGCCCGGGCTAGAGTGAGTGCCCTGGCGTCAGCCTAGCTCACAGCAACCTCAAACTTCTGGGCTGAAGCCATCCTCTTGCCTCAGCCTCCCTGGTAGCTAGGACTACAGGCACCAGCCACCGTGCCCGGCTAATTTTTTCCCTATGTTTTTAGTTGTTTGGCTAATTTCTTTTCTTTTTGTCTTTTTGCTATCTGTCCTGAACACAATAATTTCTTTGGTAGAGACAGGGTCTCCCTCTTGCTCAGGCTGGTCTCAAACTCCTAAGCTTAAGTGATTCTCCTGCCTTGGCCTCTTAGAGTGCTAGGATTACAGGCGTGAGCCACTGGGTCTGGCCTAATCTTTTTTTTTTTTTTTTAATTTTTTATATAATTTATTATTTTTTTCTGATTTGATCAGGTAACTAACTGGTCTCCTCTCCTTTCATGAGCACATTAGCTGTATTGTGTCAGGGCCGCCATATGACTCGTCACCTCTTTAAAGGGCCCATCTCCACATACAGGCACCTTCCGAGGTGCTGAGCATTAGAGCTCCAACCCAGGAGCCTGGGGGGACGCCCTCCAGCCCATGAGAGGGTGTGTCCTAGGGTGGCCTCCGCTAACTTGTGCAGTGTGGGAACTAGGGGGGCTGGGGTGCCCCCCAGGTCCGTGACAGGTCACACGGTGATGCCCAGGAGCTGGGAGGGGTCCCAGGTGTGTGTGGGACGGGGCTCGCCGGCCCCGAGGGGTGACCGAGGCCCGGCCCCCGCCCCCAGGGGCTGCAGGTGGCACAGAAGGAGGCCCAGATCCGGCTGCTGGAGGGCCGGCTGCGGCAGACGGACATGGCGGGCCCCTCCCAGAACCACCCGCTGCTGGACGCGCTGCGGGAGAAGGCGGAGGCGCACCCCGAGCTGCAGGCACTCATCCACAACGTGCAGCAGGGTAGGGCGGGCGGGCGGGCGCCCGGGCACTCCCAGCGCTCTCCGGCTCTGGCCCCGGGGAGGACCTCGCCTCCCCAGGACTCCCCAGAGGCCCCGGGGGGAGCCCAGTGGGTGAGGGGCTGGGGGGAGGCTGTCCCCTGTCCCTGCACCCCCCACACGGCCTCAGTGCCCCCCCGCCCCCCACAGAGAACGGCTACGCCAGCACGGACGAGGAGGTCTCGGAGTTCTCCGAGGGCAGGTGAGTCTGCGGGCCGGCGGGAGAGGCTGGCCCGCAGCCGGTGCCCAGGGCTGGCGGGGGGCGCTGCCACGGGGGGCGCTGCCACGGGGGCCGGGGCTGAGCCTGGCTTTGGGGGGGCATCTGGGGACCCACAAGTCTTTAAGTCCCAGAGAGCGAGTGCGCCGGCTGTGGGGACCCTGATCTCTCCTCGCTTCTTCCCCAGCTTCTCCCAGTCCTTCACCATGAAAGGCTCCACCAGCCACGACGACTTCAAGTTCAAGGTGAGCCTGCTGGACGTCAGGCAGTGGCTGCAGCAGGGCCGGCCTCCCCACCGCCTGGTCCCCACCACCCCCCAGCCCCGGGCTGTGGCTCTGCCCTACCCCTGGCCTTGAACCCATATTGATCCAGCTGGGATCGAGGGGCCAAGAAGACCTAGCCTGGAACTGGGGGGCGTCCAGCTAGGTAGCCTGTTACAGCCCATTCTTTTTGAGGTGGGTGGAAGGTCAGAGAAGTGGCCGGAGCCGCTGCCGGCCTCTCTGTGTCCGCCCTGCCTGGCGGCATCCCTGCTCCCCAAAATCTGCTTCCCTGCCTGTGGCTCTGCCTCCTGCTCTGTCCAGCCACCTTGCACGCAGGCAGGGGGCTCAACAGCACGGGAGTCAACAGCCAGGGAGTTTGCTTAACCACTTCGGGACGGTGCTCACCGGCCGCGACACCTCGACCACGGCGGCGCTCACGGTCCGCACGGCGGGCCGGGCTGTGCGTGGACCACGAGTCCGTTCCGCTCTCGTGTGGTGAGGAGAGCTCGAAAGCACTGACAGCTTGTTCTACTTTGCAGGCAGCTTTACTCGTCATGTGAATCAGAATAGGCAACATAGACATACATGTTTTCATTACGTTATTTTTAAATGTTCACAATTTTATTTCGATAAATGAAAAATTAGAAAAGTCGTGTCACGGCTGTCGGCTAAAGTCGCTGTGCGCTTTCGTCTGTGGCCGTCGGCTACAGTCGACGCTGGTCCCGAAGTGGTTAACGGCGGCGGGTTAGTTGTTAGACTGAACCAAGATGCAGGATTTATTAAAGAGGGAATGGGGGGAAAGCTGCAGACTGGGAACGGTAAATGATGCGTAGTTTTGGGGTGTGCTGGTTAGCTGGTGACCTGGGCGTCGTGTGTGTGTGTGTGTGTGTGTGTGTGTGTGTGTGTGTGTGTGTGTGTGTGTATGCAAACTCCCGCTGAGCCAGTCAATTCCAGCCGCTCCGGGTGCTCCGGAAGCCTTGAGCGGTGAGCGTGGCACACAGGAGTCTCTGGGAGGCGACTGCCCGGGTCCTCCCGCCAGCGCCTCTCCCCCAGGCCGAGGCGGCACCGTCCCCTCGTCAGACTTTCCCTGGTCCCCGTATGTGCCGCCCCGGTTGAGCAGCGGCCCGCCCGTCCTTCCCTTCCCAGGGCGAGCCCAGGCTGTCGGCCCAGATGAAGGCCGTGTCGGCCGAGTGCCTGGGCCCCCCGCTGGACATCTCCACCAAGAACATCACCAAGTCCCTGGCCTCCCTGGTGGAGATCAAGGAGGACGGAGTGGGCTTCTCCGTCCGGGACCCCTACTACCGGGACAAGGTCTCGCGCACTGTCAGCCTGCCCACTCGGGGCAACACGTTGTAAGGACGGGAGCCGGGCACGTGGGTCGGGGTGGGCCTGGGGGTGGGCCCAGGCCTCACGGCACCCTCTCTTCCAGCCCCCGGCAGTCTCGAGGCTCGGAGACGTCCCCCCTGACGAGACGGAAGTCGTATGACCGAGGGCAGCCCATCAGGTGAGAGCGTGTTCTAGAATCTGCTCCAGTAAGTCCCTGCTGGGGCCGTCGTCCTTGGGGGCACAGATAGCTGTGATGTTCCGCTGCGTGGGTCATCTCGGACACTTTCTAATCCGGGCCAGGGTGACAGAGCCATTCGGCTTCTCCCTCTGGTCCCTGGGCTCAGGAAATGTGATCTCCGTGAGGCTCCTTGAACGAGGCCGTCCAGCCAGATGCCATCGTAAAAATCCGCTCGCTTGCCTGCTTTCCACGCAGGTGGGTTTGTAGTGGCTTTGTCAGTCATTGCACTGATGTGCTTCAGCCCCTTTTTGTGGCCACAGGTGCTTGGGGGAGCGTCAGGTCTTTTTAAGGCCTTGTCATGCAGGGGAGTGTAGAAATTCAAAGAAAAACCAGAGACACCAATGGAGGGACGTCTCCAGCTGGCCGGCTGCACGTGGGCCAGGCCCCTCAGAGCTTCTGCACGCCGCAGGGTGACTCTCGGTGTGCTCTGGTGCGAGCATGTAACTTGCAGAGGCTCGGTGGCCTTCCCCAGTGCACACAGCCAAGTTGCGGGAAGCAGGGGCTCGGGGTGACCGCTTGCTACCTGCCTCGGTGGGAGGCAGGGGGGGACTTGCTCAAGCCGCCGGCCACCCCCCCTCCTCCCCAAAGCCGGGAAGACGCCCCTGGCCAGTGGTTTGCAGGGCGGCGGTTGGTGGGGAGGGATTGCCGGAACATCTGGGCTCTTGGAGCCGCACAGACTGTCACGTCACCTGTGCCCTGGGAGAACACACCTGAGCTGCAGTGTGACGGATTCAGGCCGAACTCGGGACGGACTCTGCAGAGGGAGGGAGGACTTAGGCTGCACCTAGGGGCGTCTTTCCAAAGAGAGGGCTCTGGGGGTGTTGGAACGGGCGGTGCACCCTTCCTTCCTGGAGCCGGTTCTCGTCATTTGCAGTAGTCACGTTCTGCAGAGTCGGCACAAACGCTGGATCGCTGAGTCCCGAACCACTGCTCCCGGGAAGAATACAGGGTTCAGTTCCTTTGAGCCTCTGGCCACCACATTTTTATCAGCTCACCAGTATGTAACCTCGAGTCCTGAGTTTCTGTTTAGAGACACCTTAATAGGTATCCTTGATTCACTGACATTGGACTCATGGTCAGTCAGGGGCACCGCTACTCGCTCGTGCCCATTCCTCTTCCCCGTAAGGCGCGTCCCAGCCTTCCTGCGCTTAGCAGCACCGGGCCGCACTGCACCGCTAGGCCCGGCGCCCTTTTAAGCAGTGAAATCGCCAAGAAAAAGCACAAACGTGCACAGTGGCCTGGCCCCCGATAGACCATGGCGAGGCCGCTGTTCACAGTGTGAGAGCCAGAGCGAGGCAGGGCGTCTCCTCGCCCACCCTTGCTGGGGACATGCACATTCAGCGACTCACGCTTTTTGCTGCTCTGCGTGCGTCCCAAGAATGAGCGCAGAAGCACGAGTACTGAGCTGGGGATCACAAATGCATTTCAACAAGCAGGTGAATTCCCAGATACGAAATCCGTGAATGATGAGCATTGGTTTATTTATTTATTTATTTACTTACTTACTTTTTGAGACAGAGTCCCACTGTGTTGCCCAGGCTAGAGTGAGTGCCGTGGCATCAGCCTAGCTCACAGCAACCTCAACCTCCTGGGCTCAAGGGATCCTCCTGCCTCAGCCTCCCGAGTAGCTGGGACTACAGGCATGCGCCACCATGCCCGGCTAATTTTTTCTATATATATTAGTTGACCAATTAATTTCTTTCTATTTATAGCAGAGACGGGGTCTCGCTCTTGCTCAGGCTGGTTTCGAACTCCTGACCTCAAGCAATCCACCTGCCTCGGCCTCCCAGAGAGCTAGGATTACAGGCGTGAGCCACTGTGCCCGGCCTGTTTGTTTTTGAGACAGAGTCTCACTCTGTTGCCTGGGCTAGAGTGCCGTGGCGTCAGCCTCACTCACAGCAACCTCAAACTCCTGGGCTCAAGCGATCCTCCTGCCTCAGCCTCCTGTAGCTGGGACTACAGCCATGTGCCACCGTGCCCAGCTAATTTTTTGTATATATATTTTTAGTTAGTCAATTTATTTCTTTCCATTTTTAGTAGAGACAGGGTCTCACTCTTGCTCAGGCTGGTTTCAAACTCCTGACCTTAAACGATCCTCCCGCCTCGGCCTCCCAGAGTGCCGGGATTACAGGCGTGAGCCACTGCGCCCGGCCGAGGATTGATTTTTAAAAACAGCATCCAGGAGCCCAGCTGGGGACTGAGGGCCGTGTGGAGCTCCAAGGCGACGATGGGGCGGCCCTCCTTCCCTCCCTCCCCCCGAGGCAGAAGGCGGGAGCCGGCGCAGGTGTGGGCCTGTGGGCGGGGGGCGGTCACCAACACGCTGTCCTCCACCCACCACCGCAGGTCCACGGACGTGGGGTTCACACCCCCGTCATCCCCCCCCACTCGGCCCCGCAACGACCGCAATGTCTTCTCCCGTCTCACCAGCAACCAGAGCCAGGGCTCGGCGCTGGACAAGTAAGCAGGGCCGCGGCGTGGCGGGCAGGGAGGCTGCGGGCGTGCTGGCTGGGGCGGCGGCAGACCCCAGCCTGTTGCTCTGTTCCAACAGCCGAGGCTCTGACCCCTCTCCTGGCATCTCCGTCCTTTTCATACCGGCCGCGGGTCCTGCTGTCCCCTGAGCCTGCCGGGCCCTTAGCAGAGGGCAGGATGGAAGCCCCGGGGACCGGGACACCGGGCTGGGGGTGGCCATGGCAGGGGGCTCTGCAGCTCCGTCCCCCCCGTCTGCCTCTGCGGTGCTTCTCTGAAGTCCCACCCTGCAGCTTTCGCCTCTCTGGCGTCTGCCCACACGCTCCGCCCGGGCCCCAGCGGTCCCTGTGAGCCGTCCCTGCAGAAGGAGACCCCCAGGTGACATTCGCCTGGCAGGTCCCGAGCAGCCCGCCCCGTTGCGGTGCTCTCGTCACTGACGGTGCGGTGTCTGTTAGCAGCAGCCCCTGCGCTCGTTCAGTTGCTGCTCCCACCTTGCCCGGCACCCCGCTTTCGTGCCTGTGACTCCTCTTGGCCTGTCGACCAGCCATGACATGGCCTTCCCCGTGTGACATGAGAGGGAACAAGGCTCAGAGAGAAGCCGAGGACGTGGGCCTAGAGAGTGCCAAGCGGGGCCCAGAGCCTGGGGTTTTCACGTCTGCCCGCTCCGCCTGGGAAAGGGGGGAACCCCGTCCTCCGGGTGCTCCCCTGTGCTCGGCCCGCCCCAGCCCTCTCTAGCTTTCTGCAGCCCTCCAGGTGGCTCCTCTCTTGGCTCCCTAGAAGTTCCCCTACCCCAAAGGGCAGTGGTGCTGCATCCCGAGGGGGAGCCCCGAGATGGAAAGTGCTTGTCCGTGTGTCTGGCGCCTGACGTCCCCTCCCCCCTTCCCGGCAGAAACGCCCCTCCCTGCACCAAAATGCAGCTCCCAGGGCTCGGAGCCTAGCGGACGCGGCCCCCAGCACCCTCCTTCCCCAAACCTGCCTCAGCTCAGGTTCACACTGGGGGCCTGTGGCCCAAGCCAGGCCTGTCCCGTGCTGTTGCAATCCACAAGTTCCCTTTCTGGAAGGAGTGGGGTGGGACTCTGCCCAACCCAGCCTGGTGGTGCCCTACAGTCCTCGGTCCTGTCCGGTGGTCCACGTCCCGGGCCCACGCCTGGCACAGAGCCGGCTGCAGGCATGGTGCTGTGGACTCCCTGGGGACAGGTGGGCTTTGCAGCTAAGTGAGCACCTGAGACGTCGTTGGCAGAAGTCGCCTCCCAGGGGAGGACCAGGGAGGGCTTCTTCGGCCCCGGCCAGGTGTGCGCCTTGCTGGGTGGGCAGGTGCCCCTCTCGTGCAGCGGGGCAGCCAGAGAGCTTGGAACCAGGTGTCCCCGAGCGTGGGGCAGGTGCTCACAGCCCCCACCCGCGATCCCATCCCCCCCCGCCAGCTGACGGACCCCAGTGGCCCGCTCCCGGGGGAGCCCCCCAGCTCCCAGGCCAGCCCGCCCCACCCTCCCCTGCTCTCCCTGGAAGGCCCTCGTTCCTCCGCCTCTCTCCCTGCCCCCGAAGAGAATAACCTGCCCGCTGACGTCCCCGTGCTGCTGCTGCCTCTGCCGTCCCCTGCTGTGTGTCTCCCTCTCGCCCCCTAATCCAGCTAATTTTCTGCCCTCCCCAGGTCTGATGACAGCGACTCCTCTTTGTCGGAGGTCCTGAGGTACACACGGAATGTCTCTCATGTTTGGTCCCCAGCTGTCACTCTCTGCACTCTCTCCTCTCTGCCTCTCGCTGCACCGGCCCCTCCCGCCTGCACACCCTGTCCTCATCCTCATCCTCATCCTCATCCTCGCATGCAGCCCCGGCCCCTCCCCTCCCTCCCCTACCTGTTCCTGCCCCAGGGCTCCTCCTCTCAGGGTGGCCGCATGGCCGACGGCTGGCGCTGGTGCTCGGGAGGGCGTGTGTGCGGTTGCTGCTTGTCGCGAGCCCCGTCCTCCTCCCCCCACACCTGTGCAGGGCGTGGACGCAGCATGGGTGCCTGAGCGGGCTGGGGCTGAGCGCAGGGCAGGTGCGAGGCTGGGGGCCGTGCTCGGGGCTCCGTGACCCACTCGGCTTGTGCTCTTCCGACCTTGGCTCCGGGAGAGGGGCATGGAGGGGACAGTGCCCTCTGCCCACACGTCCTGGCACACGCATGTGCGGGTACCTCCCTGCCCCCATCTGGGCGGTGGCCAGAGCTGGTTCCCCCCGGCCGGCCCAGCATGGCGCCCCGCAGCCAGGGCAGGTCCCAGGACCAGGTGGGCCTGAGCCCCGACGAGCAGGGGCCTTGGTGACCCGAGAGCGTCTCCAGCTGCCCCGGCAGGCTCTCAGCTCCTCGCGTCTGGCCGGGGGGTTGCCGTTCTGGTTTTGCCACCATGAGGCGTTGGCCGGCCTGCCAGGCCCTCGTCAAAGGGAGGGTGTCCCTTTGACACTGTCCCACTGCAGTCTGGGGCTTCTTCCCCAGCCACGTGGCTAGGCCACGCCAGCGTCACACGTGGGGCGCTGGGGCGGCTTGGGGAGCTTTTTGCGTGTGTGTGCATGTGTGTGTATGTGTGTGCATATGTGTATGTGTGTGTACGCACATGTGTGTGTGCGTGTGTGCATATGTGTGTGTGTGCGCACATGTGTGTGCGTGTGTGTGTGCGTGTGTGTGTGTGTGTGTGTGTGTGTGTGAGAGACAGAGGGAGACACCTGGCTGGCAGCTGGGTGTGTCGGCCACTGTCCCTGGGGTGTGCCTGGCGTGGTCCGTGGAGGCCGAGCGAGACGCCGCGTGGGTGAGGCCTCGGCCGTTTCCGTGCGCCCTTCTCCGCCGCGTCACTGTCAGGAGCAGCTTCTCTTTGAAAAAGAACTAGGATATGTTTTCAGCCGTAATTCAGCCCTGGCTCATCCCAAAAGACCCTCACTGAGGGAAAAAGTCTGTGTTCCCAGACCCGCAGCTGGCTGGCGCAGCAAGCCCTCAGCCGTGTTGGGACCCGCCTCTCTCCCCATCTCCGTGCGCCATGGGGGCGGCAGGGGCTGCTCCAGGTGCACACGGCCTCGTTCCAGGGAGGCCCCAAGCACCCTAACCCGGGCTAGGCTGGGGCCCTTCAGCCCTCTGTGAATGACACACAGCAGTCTGACCGCGCCGGTCCAAAGGGGCCGTGGGTAGGGGTGTGTGCACGCGTGTGCAGGTCTCTGCGTGGGGGTACCAGCCCCAGAGGCTGTCACTAGCAGGCGGATATGCTGGGACCAGGGTGCCTAGAGGGGACGGCCTGAGCACCCCACTCCCTCGTGCTTGGGCACCCGAGGGGAGCTGCAGGGCTCTTCCAGCTCTGGGCCTCTGCCCTGCCCGACAAGGCCGGGTGCATTTATGTCTCAGGGTCTGGCTGGGCGGTGTCGGCGCCCAGGCCTCCTGCTCCTTCCGGCTGCGCTTAGCGCGGGGCTCGCTCCCCCGAAGCGCTCAGGACGGCGACTGACAGATGGCCGTACTGGACAAGCCCTCCCCCTCCCCCATCCCCCCGCCCCTTCCGCCCACGTTCCTTGATGGCCGGCCACGGTCCCCCTGGCTGACGGCACGCCCTCCCCTCTCTCCCTCTCTCCCGGGAAGGGGCGTCATCTCCCCGGTCGGAGGAGCCAAGGGTGCGCGGACGGCCCCGCTGCAGTGCGTCTCCATGGCCGAGGGCCACACCAAGCCCATCCTCTGCCTGGACGCCACGGACGAGTTACTGTTCACAGGCTCCAAAGGTGCGTGGGGCCGCGAGCGCCGAGCTGAGTTAAGGCCTCCCGCCCCGTGTCCTCCTCAGAGTGGGCTGTGCAGCAGACGCGAACACAGAGCCCCAGGAGGTGCGGATGGGGTCAGCCTGCTCTGCACCTCGCCTCTCCCCTCGGCCCCAGGCGCTCCCCCGCCCCGCACCCCGGCCCCGCGGGCCCGCCCAGCGCTTCCTCCCAGACCTCCTGAAAGCTTCGGGAGGCTCCAAGGGGCCCCTCCTGGGCTCACCGCTCCCCCTCCCAGAGGTCCCTGTTCTCCTGGCCTCGCCCGGCCCTTCCCGTGATCTGGGCAGCAGGGCCCCCAGAGCCACACCGGCTCGATGGCAGCGGCAAAGCCACACATGTTACCAGCAGAGAGAACGAGCCGGGTGGACACGCAACAGAGACAGGAGCAGGCGGGCGGGAGGAGAGCTGTCAGTCTGGGTGGGATTGACCGAGTCGCCGGCCTTTCCCCGGAGACGTGCTCGCCACCGCTGGGTCCCTCGTCCTGTCTGTGGTCGTGACGGCGTTTTTAGGAGCGGGCACCGAAGGCTTGAGAATTTTATTTTAGCAAGACACCTTGGCGGTGCTCACAGAGCTCCGGCGTTTGTAGGAGGTTTGCTTGAGAAACTCTGATCTCAGCCTTTCTGATCCACGTCTCTCTGCCCTGAGTGCTTTTACGAGCGCAGGCACACGCCTGTGAGCACACGCGTGTGTGTTTCTGTCCCTCCCGCCGGTAGCTCCTTCCTGTAAGTCTTTCTCCGTCGCTCCCCCCGACCACGCCAGGTAGCCCGTGTCGGGGGACTGCCCGGCCCCCTGCCCAGGGGCTGACTCCGCTCCCCTCCCTGCATTCCCCCCGCCCCCCGAGCAGACCGCAGCTGCAAGATGTGGAACTTGGTGACCGGGCAGGAGATCGCGGCCCTCAAGGGCCACCCCAACAACGTGGTCTCCATCAAGCACTGCAGCCACTCGGGGCTCGTGTTCTCCGTGTCCACCTCCTACATCAAAGTCTGGGACATCCGGGACTCGGCCAAGTGCGTCCGGACCCTCACGTGAGTGCCGCTCCCCCCTCCCTGCCTGCTTCCCCCGGGCGGCGGCGGGCTGGGTGGGGTGCAGATGCCTGATCGTAAAAATTCAGCCCCTGAGATGACCTTCTAGAGAGTACACCTGCTGTCGACTACTTACTTCAATAACCTTCTCTTTTTATGACTCTCTGCAAGCTAACCTTTTTTTTAAATTGCGACTCACCAATATTTCAAACTGACCTCTTCACTTCTGTACCAGGGGTCTCTGAGACAGCATGGGTCTGCCTTCATAAAAACAGTAGGGAAGGGCCGGGCATGGTGGTGGCTCGTGCCTGTAGTCCTAGCACTCTGGGATAGGCCGAGGTGGGTGGATCGTTCAAGGTCAGGAGTTCGAGACCAGCCTGAGCAAGAGCAAGACCCCGTCTCTACTAAAAACAGAAAGAAATTATTTGGCCCACTAAAAAATATATTAAAAAAAATTTAGCTGGGCATGGTGGCACCTGCCTGTAGTCCCAGCTACTCGGGAGGCCGAGGCAGGAGGATCGCTTGAGCCCAGGAGTTGGAGGTTGCTGTGAGCGAGGCTGGCGCCGCGGCACTCACTCTAGCCACTCTACAGTCCCTACTCTAAACAGTAGGGACTTTAACCTTTCGGTGACAGTTTTAAATCTGTAAACTCAGTAATCACATGATTTAGCTCAGCAACTATAGAAACACTGAGATTTCAGCATTTAAAGCCAGACTCTCCTGGTGCTTTTTATATTAAGCTCCTTTGGAATCTTTTTGGTATTTCCCTTACAAATAATAAAAGATTATATTAAAAATAATTTTTAAGGTTAAATGCTCTAGGGTGCTCATCAGCCCAGCGAGTGTTATCTCCTGATAAGACGCTGGCGTGTGCAGAGGAGCGAGGCTCCGTGTTCTCTCGGGTGTGGAGTCTGTTCGGGTGCCGGGATAGTCCCCTAGGTGCTGCAGCGGCAGCCTCTTAACACCAGCGTCCCGAAAACCTGGCGTGAAGATTTCAGCAAACGCGTCTCACAGCCTGGAGGAGGAGTCTGATCAATCAGGGGTTAAGAGTATAGAATCAGGCCAGGCACGGGTCACACCTGTAATCCTAGAACTCTGGGAGGCTGAGGCGGGAGGATCGCTCAAGGTCAGGAGTTCAAGCCTGAGCAAGAGCGAGACCCCGCCTCTACTAAAAATAGAAAGAAATTCATTGGCCAACGAATATATATATAGAAAGAATTAGCCGGGCGTGGCGGTGCATGCCTGCAGTCCCAGCTACTCGGGAGGCTGAGGCAAGAGGATGGCTTGAGCCCAGGAGTTTGAGGTTGCTGTGAGCTAGGCTGGTGCCACGGCACTCACTCTAGCCTGGGCAACAAAGCGAGACGCTGTCTCAAAAAAAATAAAAAGCCAGGAGGGTGGGCGTGACCAGCTCTCTTTACAAACGAGGAGACTGAGACTGGAGAGATCAAGTGCCCTCCGTGAGGTGAGGTGCACACCCGTCTCGCGGCAGCCTGGCGGCCTCTCCAGCCAGTGCCCAGGCACACCACGGCCCGGGACTAGTCTCCCGGGTGGGGTGGGGCAGCCCTGGCCCACCTGTAGGAGAGACCTTGCTGTCTGGTCAGTCCCTCCCTTGTCTGGAAGGCTCCCTGGGAGAAGCGGGCCGTGGCCGGGGCTGGTCTGAGTGAGGTGCTACCGGCTTCCTGGCCCGTGTGATGGACTGTTTTGACCCCTGGCCTTGCCTCTCCTCCTCGCGCAGGTCCTCGGGCCAGGTGATCTCAGGTGACGCCTGCGCCGCCGCGTCCACCCGCGCCATCACCAGCGCGCAGGGGGAGCACCAGATCAACCAGATCGCGCTCAGCCCCTCGGGCACCATGCTGTACGCAGCCTCGGGCAACGCCGTGCGCGTCTGGGAGCTGAGCCGGTCAGTGAGACGCCTGGGAGGGGGGAGGGCCGGCAACTCGTTGCCTAGCGACAATTTCTGAGGGGGAGGGCCCAGCAATGCGTTGCCTAGCGACAGTTTCCGAGGGGGAGGGCCTGGCAATGCGTTGCCTAGCAACAGTTTCCGAGGGGGAGGGCCCAGCAACGTGTTGCCTAGCGACAGTTTCCGAGGTGGGAGGGCCCAGCAACAGGTTGCCCAGCACCGGTTTCCAGGTCTCAGATTGGGGTGACCACTCAGGGTGGGCGGGGCCCCGGCTGCTCCTCCTTCCCCACACTGCTGGGCTTGTGTCCCGTCCTCTGAGAGTCCCGGGATATGGGGAGCGTGCGTGCAGGTTCTTGATCCTGCCTGGAGGTGGAGGGTGCCTTGGCCAGGCCAGGTAGTTCCAGGCAGACCCCCGCCCCAACCCCGGCCTAGGTCCTGTCTAACCTGCCCCCCACCCTGGCTGGGCCTCTCCCCCCCCCTGCAGGTTCCAGCCCATCGGCAAACTGACCGGCCACATCGGCCCCGTGATGTGCCTGACGGTCACCCAGACTGCCAGCCAGCACGACCTCGTGGTGACCGGCTCCAAGGACCACTACGTCAAGGTACCCGAGGCCGGGCACGCTCCTAGTGTTTCTTCCGCCCTCCCCGTCTCTGGCCTCTGTCGCACTGAGGTTGCTCAGAAAGGCTAACGATGAGATTTCTGGGGATCTGGGGGCGTGCGCGGAAGACATCCCCCCAGAGACAGCAAGAAACCATGTGCAGAAAGAAAGTTGCAGATTGCGGGCTCACTGTGTAAACGGTGAAAAGTCAGAAATAAACTGAGTGTTTAAGGGTAGAAGAGCAGTCAAGCGAATTATGGAAAATGCACTAAACAGTTCACATCCCAACTGTTAAAATGACAAGTAGAGAAACAGAAAGTATACAGACAGCACTAACTGTGTGCTCCCCGATGATGCCATCGGAAACTGTATGTTTCTGGCCAGACACTGGAGGGAAGCAGGGAAGTTGGGGTGGGGTGGGATTACGGTGGATGTTCTTATTTAAAGACAAGTAACGTCACATTTAATTTATTAAAATACAAAAGGACTATAAACCTTTCTCCTTAGCAGCTGCCTGTTTAGCTGCGGGGTCTCGAGTGATCGGCCGAATCGCCCCTGCATTAGCTTAAGTCAGGCTCCTGCCCCCCAGCCTCAGTTGCCATGGGAGCCGTGAGGCCCTGAGCCCCGGAGTCCCCAGTGCCCTGGAAAAAGCAGCCCCTCCTCCAGGCGCCCTCACCTGCAGGGCCAGACCCTGGGTCTTGGGGCCCCTGGGGACAGCAGTGCCGCGGGCCCGGCCTGCCCTGCCCATGCGCTGAGCTCTCCCTGCCGCTCCTCTGCAGATGTTCGAGCTGGGCGACTACGTGACGGGCACCATCGGCCCCACGCACAACTTCGAGCCGCCGCACTACGACGGCATCGAGTGTCTCTCCATCCAGGGGGACATCCTGTTCAGTGGCTCCCGGGATAACGGCATCAAGAAGTGGGACCTGGACCGGCAGGAGCTCATCCAGGTGCGCACGGGGGAAGGGAGGGGTGGGCCCGAGGGCTCGGGCTCGCCGGCCCCAGGGGAGCTGGCTCCGGAGCTCCTGAGGCTGTTCTCCAGCCTCTAACCCTCTGCCTCCACCACTGCCCTCCCTCCCTGCAGCCTCTCCTGAGGCCACCGTCTCCCCCTGGTGCCACCTGCTCTCAGCGATGGCTTTGCTCTCGGCCCCTGGCTTCCCACGTGAAGCTCAGCCGCCAAATTCCCTCTCCCGGCAGCGATGACATTTTGGCCTGACTGTTTGAGGGCGGAAGGGCTCTCCACCAGTGCAGGGTCTTAGGCTTGACCCTCGTGGGGGTTTGGGGGCAGAAGGGACCCATCCCTGGTCCCCCGAAACCCCCAGCACAGGCCACCCCAGCCGGGCTCCTGGGGCCAGTGATGCCAGCCCGAGTGGCAGCAGCCGTCTGCCACCAGCAAGAGGGGCCCCCGGGGCGGGTCCTCTCCCTCCTTGCCGCCTGCCCCGGCCCTCACCGCCCGGTCGCCCCACAGCAAATCCCCAACGCGCACAAGGACTGGGTGTGCGCCCTGGCCTTCGTCCCCGGCCGCCCCATGCTGCTGAGTGCCTGCCGTGCGGGCGTCATCAAGGTCTGGAACGTGGACAACTTCACGCCCATCGGCGAGATCAAGGGCCACGACAGCCCCATCAATGCCATCTGCACCAACGCCAAGCACATCTTCACAGCCTCCAGGTGGGTGCCGGGCGGGAGCCTGCCTCTGCCCCCGCCCCTCTCCCGGCACGGGCAGGGGTGCCGGGCGGCTCCGGGTCACAGCGCAGACCCTGCGGTGGCCTCTTTTCCGTGCCCCGCCCGGGCCAGGACTTGCCACTTGTCTCCGGGCCTCTCCTCCCCTGCCACGGCAGCCCCCCCGGCTGTCCTTCCCGCCCAGGGACCTCCCAGACCGCAGGGCGGCCCTGCCAGCCCCGCAGCACACCTCCCTCCAGCCCCAGCTCCCGTCCCCCACGCAGGGAGCACCCAGGCCCCCCGTCCCATCCGGTGCGACTCAGACGGCTTTCTTCTTTTCCCTTCTTGTTCCGACCTTGTCCCCCGTCCCTGTCCCCGTCCCGTCTCCTCCTGCCTCTCCCCCCTGCCCCCCGCTCTCTCCCCCCACAGTGACTGCCGCGTAAAGCTGTGGAGTTACGTCCCTGGACTCACCCCCTGCCTTCCTCGCCGCGTCCTGGCCATAAAGGGCCGTGCCACCACCCTGCCCTGACGCCCCTCCCCGCCCCCCTCGCTCTCCCCTCTTTCCTGTCTCCTCTCTTTCCTCACTTCGATCTGAGCTGCTTCTCGACGGTATGAGATTATTTTACTCCTCCTCCCTACCGTCCCTGCACACGCCTGGCCCAGAGCGCGCCCCGCCTGCCCTCCTGCTCCCCTCCCCACCGAGCATGGCAGCGGGGCGGCCGGGCGAGGGTGCCGGGGGGCAGGGGGCCGCCTGCAGGCCTGGGCCGAGCAGAGCACAAGGCACAGCCTGGGACGAGGACCCGCGGGGCCTGGGAGACCGCAGCCCCGTCCCCCTGGCAGTGCCCCAACCTGCAGCCCGCTGAGCCATGCCCGCCTCTTGGCGCCCCCCACATCTGCCCCACATGTGACCCGCCCTTCACTCCCGGGGGCAGCCAGCGGGCGCTCTGGGAGCTGACGAGCCCTCTCTGTCCCCACCCCAGCGACCTGACGGTGAAGTTCTGGAGCGTGCGGCGCCCTCCCCACGGCGGCCCACCCTAGGAGCGAGGTCGCAGGGACGCCCGGACCCTCGACCCCGGCAGCCTGGACCGCACGGAAGGGCAGCTGGGGCCCGGCCTGGCGGGGCGCTGCCTTGGGGACAGGGGCGCGGGCCGTGGCTGCGGCCCCCTCTTCTGTTCCCCCACCTCCCCGGGGGTGCTGTTTCCCCAGTCCCTCCCCTGCTTCTGGAAGCCTCTGGGGGAGAGGGGCTGGGGAGGAAATTAAGCTGTGAAGCCAAAGGGCATTATCCCCTCTGTGCCTCTCCCTGCGTCCCAGACTCCCGCCCGTCACCCAGCACCAGTCACATGTCCCCTGCTGAGCCGGCCCTGCCCTCCGTCCTGGCCTTTGGCCCAGCGGGAGGCCCTGGGGGAGGTGAGGCAGCCCAGCCCCCATCGTGCCCTCCGGAGCTGGCCTCCCCCCACGCCCCCAGCCACCCTCTGGAGCCACTGCACCTGCCTATGAGCCCAAAAAGCCAGTCCTCAGGTAACCATGGAGATCAGGTGTAGGCAGCTGGGCCTCGCAGCTGCCCCCCGGCCCTGTGGCCACAGTGAGTCCCAGGTGGCCCCAGCGATTTCCTGGGGTCCCTTTCTGATGGGCCCAGGGGGAGCTGCCAGAAAGATTCCTTTGGGGAGATGCTCAGAAATACTTCAGTTATTTATTGGCTTTTTATTTTGTTTTATTTTGGGTTTTTTTGCTGTTGCCTCCTGGAAACTGACTTGAAGTTTCTTCCCACATGTTCTCTCCCTCAGCTCTTGGGGACCAGGGACCCCAAAGGGAGTCCGCTGCCCCGGCCTCCAGTGCCGCCGCCTCTGCTTGCTCTGCAGAGGAGGGCCAGGCCCCTCGGCTCCCTGCAGCTCGCGCCTGTCCCCGACACCGCCCGGGGACCCTGCTAGCGCACCCCTGGCCTCCAGGCCGCCTGGCGCTTCAGTGCCTTCCTCCATCCTGGGCCTGGCGCCAGCCTCGCCCGCGGCACCGCTCGTGTCTTCTCGCTCCCCAGAGCCCTGCGTGGGCCACGCAGGAGGCAGCTTGGCGGACTGTGTCCACCGGGAAGTGGCTTGGGCGGGGGGACCGCCCAGCACCCTGTACCCCCGCAGTCCACCTGTGTTTCCACCCCCACCAGGACAGGAAGCGTCCTCCGCTTCTTTACTGGGGACAGAACCCTCCGGTTATTCAGGAGATGCATTTTCAGCCTTAAAACCGGCGCGGGGCCCCGGGCGCTCCCTGGTAGGAAGGAGGCTCTTCATCAAGTTTCTCTCCTCCGGGGCTGAGACTCAGCTCTGGGCAGGTGGCTAAGTCGGTGTTGGGGCGCCCCCTGTTGGGGCGACTCCGCATCTGCAGGAGTGGGCGTGGGGGGGCCTGGCCACAGGCTTCTCTGTTGCACCCCTGGTCTCCTGTGTCCCGGCCGGGAACCCCAGCTCCGCTCAGAGGACGCAGTGACTTTTGGACTTTCTGGAGGTGGCTCTGTTTCTGCCCTTAGTGCAGGGCAGCTGGAGCCTGCTCCCTGGGGCCCCTGGTGTGGGCGGGGCCAGGCCCCAGTGGGCGGGGTCAGGCCCCAGTGGGCGGGGCCTGTCCTCCTTCCCCCCCACACACCCTCCTCGGAGCCGGAGCCGCCCCGAGGCCTAGGTCAGGACACGCCCTCGGCGCTGGTCTCCTGGAACCTGACAGTCTCTCGGTGACTGGAAGCCCTTCTTCCTTGGCCACCCCGGGGTGCTGGGCCACCCGAGTAGCACTCAGGAGTGACCACAGTCTACTCACTCCTCTTCCGTCCCTTCCTACCTGAACGGAAACTTTCGACCTTGCAGCCTGCAAGAAAGGATCTGTCCACACGTCGGCCTGGGCCCTGCTCCCCCCAGGGCCCGGGACGCCCGCCGGGCGACTGTACCTTGGCTGCAAGGCCTGGTCTTGCAGGAGGTGGGAGCTGCGACCCCCGCAAGGTGCTCACCGGCGTTGCCCATTCTCTGCTGTTTCCAGTGGGTCAGCTACCTCACGGCGGGCCGGCTCTGCTGTCCGGCGAGTGCCATCGACTCTAAACTTGAAGTCCTTCGGGAACCCTGAGCCCGTCACCCCTGAGCCACCCCGGTAGTGCTCCACGGACGGACGTTGGAGTCTCTGCCCACTGACTGTTTCAGGGACGTCCAGGGTACGCAGTTAGGGGCAGGCCCCCAGCTCCTCCCGCTGCACAAGCATCCTCGGTGTGGGAAGCACAAAGTGGTTGTGATTCGAGCACAATGGCCGGGCTCCTGCAGGCCGTCTTGGCAGACCTGGGCCCAGGAAGGTCCTCCCAAGAGACCCTGTGTCCAAAGTTAGGTTAGGGTCACCCGTGTTGGGGGAGGGGCTGCCCTTGCTCAGACCGGGGCTTGGCTCGGGGCTTGTCCTCAATCTGGGACTTGTTACTTCTGACCCCTCTGTGCGCGCCCTGAGACTGGAGGCTGAGAAGTGGCAGCAAAGCCACGTCTGAGTGTCATGAGCCCAGGGGCAGAGCCCTCTCTAGACCCCGCACCCCGAATCTATAAACGCCTGAGCTCAGGCTGCACCCCAGCCCTGTTGAGCCTGCAGCGCCTGGACTCAGCTCCCCTGTCTCCCGGGCTGAGCCCCACTGGTGCTTTGGAAACGGATCGACGAGTCCCCAATGGAAGGCATCTCCCCTCTCCACTGCGCTTGCACCTTCTCAGCACGGGACCCCGCTGTCAGTATTAACCGGTTCCGTGTTTGCTTGTGTGTGACTGACTCCTCCGCGGCGGCCGGCATTGTGGAAGGCGGCACCTGGCGTTGCCGTGCAGGTTGCCAAGGAAGGAGGACAGGCTGTGGGGTGGAGGCGGGCGCACCCAAGCCTTCGAGGTGGTCAGGGTGCCACCTTCAGCCCCCCCCCCGCCCGGGAAGGGGCCCCACCCAACTCCAGCCTAGGAAACCCCCCACCCTCGGCCGCCCAGCCCTTCTGCCTGCCTAGGGCCGTGTGGCTCGGGCAGACAGAAGTTTAAAGCACAAAACCACCGTGGGGCGGACGCCAGGTCACTGGGATATGGCGAAGACGCAGGTGGGCAGGTGGCTACTGTGATGTCAGAGAACATGATGCTTTTTGCTCTGCTCTCTCCCAGCTCTTGGGGGACATCCCTGAAGCCATCTGGGCTGGGAGCAGGCACACTCCCTTGGAGGCTTAGCCCGCCCAGCCCTGCCTGTGCCCGGCTGCGTTTGTGTGGGCAGAGCCTGCCCGGCAGGAGCGGCAAGCTCCTTCCTGCTGTGTGGCCCGCACCTGTGGTGTCTGTCCCTTTGCCATCCCAAACAGGGACTGCTGCTGCTCTGTTTGCCTGGCACGGCTTCCTGGCCGATGGCCACTGCCCCCGACAGGCCTCCCTGGGCCTGGCCCTCCTCCCCTGGCCCCCAGATCCCTCCCTGCCCCCTGTGTGCAAGGGCAGAATCTAAAAGGAAAGTTCTGTTTCTTCTTTGGCATCTTTGTTCCGACCCCCACCCCCTGCCGGTCCCCAGCACCCCATGGCCCCACCGCCTCCACCACACCCTCGGTTAGTCCTTTGAGCCCCTGTCCTGAGGGCCTTGCAGGGAAGTAGGAAGTAGAGACTGCGCCACAAACAGCTGAGGGTCAGAGAAGACCCTGCTGTGCACGGGGCCGCCCCGCCCACCAGCTCTTTTCTAGCGATCCCCTGCCCCTGCGATCCTGGAACCCTGCGACCACAGGGTTCCATTGGCTCGTGCTGTCCTCGGCGCCGTGGTAGCACCAGGTGTAAATATGTTTTGTACCTCTGTGGCAGCTGTACATATGTATGAAAGTTATTTAAGCCTCACGCTGTACATTTCTGTTCCTAGGTCGGGTGTGTGTGTTCTAAAAAGTTGTCATAAATAAAACCCGAATGACCATTGTCTGTGGAGCTGTGGCCGCTGGGGACCCTTCTTTGGGGGGCAGTTTGGCGGAGGTGGGTCTGTGGGGGAGGCCCCTGGGGCTGGGCCCGGCCCCATGAGAGCTCGTGAGTCTGGGGCTCAGCCGGTTAGGAAGCAGAGCCCTGGGCATGGCGCATTCTCCTCCAGACTCCGTGCTTTGCCTCCCGGGGTGGGCGGAGTGGTTGAAGAGTGGGCACTGGCATTGTCTGAGCACCTGCTGTATATTCCAGGCTCCGTTGGGGGCGTTTTTTTCACTGGATCTCCACTACCTGCGTGACAGGTGATAGTCTCATTGTATGAAATGAGAGCAGTCTCGGGATGGGAGAGACTCATCCAGGATCACAGCTAGTAAGGACGGAGCCGGGATTTGGACCCAGACCTGCCCGGCCGAAGCTCCCATCCATTGCTTTTCACTAACGTATTACGCACCTGCCTAGGGCCCGGAATATGCCACCTGCCAGACGCCTTTCCATCCCTTGCCACTCACGGAGAGGAGACATGTAGAGTTCACACAAGAAAACAGCAACAGCCACGGCTACGGTGGTTGTGACTTTTGTCTACATCAGTGCTGTTCAGTCTCTGGAAACCCAGATTCCCTTCTGACAACCAGAAACCCGGTCAGCCCCCGGGGGAGAATCCGCAAGATGCTTTTGGAAGTTTACTTTCTGGTTTTTGCATCAGGAAGACAATAGGGTCTCTCTTTGCTTTGTTCCCCAAATACAAAACTAAGTTGATTCCTCAGCTTGCCCAGGTCCCTGCTGCTGTGCAGACCTGCAGTCCCGGGAGTTCCCCGAGTCTGGGTGGGGTGCAGGGCACCTCGGGAGGGAGGGGGACGGCTCCCCGAGGGGGGTTTCCTCCCGGGAGGCTTCAGGTCCTCAAACAGAAGGGCCTTGGGGAGCCAGAGGGGGACCCTGAGCCACGAGAGAGACAGTGGGCAGAGCTGCCCACCTGCCAGCCACCGTGGCGGGCACAGAGCCTCCTGCCTTGGGAAGCGGGGCGGCTCCCCAGGATGGTGGTTTCTGGCTGGCTGACCCGGCCCCGCCCCGGGCCACTCTCCCCACCCACCCTCACTCCCACAGGCCTGCATTTTAGTTAGGGCCCCCACCGAGGTGAGCTGCAGGAGGTGACAATCGGGCATGGCCAGCTGCAGGACAGGTGCTGGGGACCTTGTCAGCGCTGACCCTGGAGGGGACTCCAGCCCCTCCCCCCTTCCTCGTGGTCGCGCCCCTCCCCCGCCCTGCAGAGGGTGCAGCAAAGGGCAGGTCACCTGCGGCTTGGCACCAAGGCACTGGGGGGTGGGCGCGTACACTGGGGTAAGAGACTCTTGTTTTTTACTCTTTTAATGTGGGGTGTTGTCCTTTCCCACATTCTGAGCAGAACAGCTGCTTGCTTTAGAAAATTTAGAAAACAAGAGCCGTCAAGAAAAATCCCATTTGGGATACAAGCTTTTGGGCCGACTTCCAAGATTGGAGGAAATGGCACTTCTCAGAACTTGATAGGAGCCATTCCTCGTCAGAGCTGGGTGGCATCTTAAAAGGTCATTTTCCCCCAACCCTCTCGATTTACAAATGAAGGGGATTGAGGCCCAGGGAGGCCTATAGAGTTGGCCAAGATCACACTGGGACAAAGATGGCCCTGGAAGCCATCACTTCCCATGTGCTTGTCTCCATGGCTGGACCAAGGTGACGGGGCGATTTGAAGGGGTGTCAGAGTAGTCTTTGAAGTGTGCTATCCCAACGCACCTGACCTGTTCCTGGGTTTTTAATAAGATCCACCTTTTATCATCGCTCGTAGCAAAGCGAGATCGCCCTTTGGGGTGCCAGGAAGGAGATGTGAGCGTGCCGCTGAGTCTCGTGACATTTCCCAGGCACCCCATCTATAAAAGGGTCAGCCGATCAGGCCCCTAGTGACAGCTGGTGGCAGCTGATGTGGGAGCCAGAGAACAGGCCGAGGGGAGAGCGGGTGAGGAGAGCTTTCCGGCCGACACAGAGATTAGTGCAGCCTTTCATGCCACTTTTGAAGTTGCTTGCGAGCGTGACCAGGGGACTCCAGCTGCCGGGCCCAGGCTGCCATAACCCTGTGAGCAGGAGGCACATGGGGTGCAGAGCACAAGCAGGGAGCTCTGTGCGCGTGCCCCCAAGGGATTGGGTGCAGGTGGCAGAGGCCGGCACTGCCGGGCAAGAGCCCGTGCGAGACACGCGTCTGCCTCTCTGTGGCCAAGCTCCATCCAAGTCACTGCATGTTTGCCCGCCCGTGGGGAAGCCTACTTTTTAGGGTATCGGGTTATTGTCCTACAAGCTTTGCCTAGGGCCTGGCTGACGGGAGGCCGGGGCTGGGTGGTGACACCCTGGCTGGGGGCTCAGGGAGTCGGGGGTTGTGGGAGCAGCAAATGACCCTGCAGAGACCCGCCCCATGGCCCCAGGAGCTCTCTGGCAGGCGGGCCTGGCGAGACCCCTTCCCGCAGGAGCAGCTGCAGGCGGTCGGTACTGACCCAGCTCACTCTCAGCATCCAGGAGGAAACCTCTGGCTCTTCAGAGGAACAGAGGCCAAACTCCCAGTATTGAGGCCTGAGCGTGGTCACCTGGGCTGTGGTTTGGGCTGCACCGAGAGCAGCCGTGCTCGTGAACATGCGGGACCCACCGGTTAAGCTTCCGGGATAGCGTGTGAGCCCAGCAACAACCCTTTCGTCAATCGCTTTCCTGCCCACACCAGCTGGGGCAGGCGCTGTTGCTCACCAGCAAGAACACTGCCCAGGCCGGGCACGGTGGCTCACGCCTGTAATCCCAGCACTCTGGGAGGCCGAGGCGGGAGGATGGCTCGAGGTCAGGAGTTCAAAACCAGCCTGAGCAAGAGCGAGACCCCGTCTCTACTAAAAATAGAAAGAAATTAATTAGTCAACTAAAAAAATACATAGAAAAAATTAGCCGGGCATGGTAGCGGGTGCCTGCAGTCCCAACTACTCGGGAGGCTGAGGCAGGAGGATTGCTTGAGCCCAGGAGTTTGAGGTTGCTGTGAGCTAGGCTGACACCACAGCACTCTAGCCCAGGCAACAGAGTGAGACTCTGTCTCAAAAAAAAAATACTGCCCAGTGCAACTGGATTCTAGAATACCTAGAATTCAAATTGGTTCAAAAGAAACTGCTTGCCCTGGCCTCAGGTCACTTGGTCGAATGACAAGGGCACAGAGGAGCAGGGCTGGGAGAGGCCAGCCTGGCCCAGAGGTTTGTTGCAGGGAAGGCGGCTCACAGCAAATGAGCTACCCCGTGCAGCCAAGAAGTGGCTCTCCTGGAAAGGTGACGTAGCAGCTACTTCCCCAAACGTGCACGTTGGCCGGGCGCGGTGGCTCACGCCTATCATCCTAGGACTTTGTGGGGCCAAGGTGGGAGGATCACTTGAGGCCAGGAGTTCGAGACCAGCCTGAGCAACAAAGTGAGACCCCGCTTCTACAAAAAATTAAAAAAGTAGCCGGGCATGGTGGTGCACACCTGTAGTGCCAGCTACTCGGGAGGCTGAGGCTGCAGAATCACTTGAGCCCAGGAGTTGGAGGTTGCTGTGAGCTATGATGACACCACTGCACTCTAGCTAGGGCAACAAAGAGACTCTAAAAAAAAAAAAAAGTGCACGCTTTCTCCTTTTATTGTAAAGGCTCTGCAGGAGCACGCCTGCATTCCTCCGCTTCTAGCGCAGGGCTCAGGCCCTGCCGCCCCAGTCTCAGGCCAGGCCCACACCTGGGACCCAAGGATGCAGGCTCAGAAGCGGCTCCTTGAGGACTTCCTGCTGCAGAGGCAGGAGGTGGGAGGGGTGGCCCGCAGCACCTTCTTCTTGGCTTCCAGGACGTAGAAGGTCTGGGTGGTGAGGCAGCTGACCATGGGGTCGGGGTCTCTCTGCATGTACCTGAGGGCTGGAAACACGCTGCTGCAGTGCCCGGGACAGAGACGGCCACCGGGCGGGGCGGGCAAGGGCCCTGCCGCGGGGAAGGCGCAGGGCAGCGGGACATGGACGGGCAGGTCTGAGAAATCCGACAGCGGTTTCTTCCCGCAGTCCACGCTGCTCAGCTTCAAGCAAGCACACGACCTGCCAGGCTGCGCCTCCCCCCGCCCGGTACCAACACTCGCACCTCCCTAGCTCTGCCCCCCTCTGCGCCGTGGAACAGCCGAGTGTGGGCCGAGTTCCCGGAGAGCTTCGGCCGGAGGTTCAGCCACACGCGGGGCCCGGCCGCACCTGTCCTAGCGGGAGGTCTCGGGCCCGTCCTGGCTGGTGGACGGCGGTGTGGGTGACAGTGGACGTGGGCAGGAGGGCTCTGACCAGCACCAAGCCTAAGTGCTCCGGCACGAGCCCACCTCTCCACTCCTTCTGGGTAACTTCCGAGAGCCCACCCACCCACCTTTCCTCATTCCGAGCCTTCCGCAGCGACGCCAGCACCCCCGAAAGATGCCGGAGTCGCGGCCGGTTGCCGCTCACCTGCATACGCATCCTCGATTTCCTCCATCTCTTCCATGTTTAGGGTTTGGATGATCTGGCCTGCGCGGGCACACAGAGGCGGCAGTGGGGCCCCGGCTGTGAGCTCTCGTGCCCGTCCCCAAACACTCACCGTTCCCTCCCTTTTTCTGTTGTCTTTCCCTCCCGCGGCCACCAGCCTCAGGTCTGGACTTTTCCCAGAAAGCTAAAACTGCGTCCACTCCTTCTCTAAAGGGCTCTAAGCCAATTGGGCTGGGTGGAGGAGGGGACACTCTTCCCTGGGGTGACACGAGCCAGGCCCCAGCTGTCTCTGAGCTTCCCCTACAGAGCAGCTCTCATGCCCCTGACCCCCCTGCCCCCACTTCCGGAGCCCTGCCGGCCTGGCCTCCCGGGCCTCGGCCCGTCCTGCTGGAGGAAGGTCACCCCGGCCCAGCCAGGAGCTCCCCGCATCCCTCTGGGATGGAACGTCCTCACGCCCAGCCCCCGTCTGTTTGGAGGACCCTACAGTAAGGACACGGTGGCGCCGAGAAGACAGGGCCGTACCTGCAAACCACACGGCGGCCTGGCGGATGGGGGTCTGCGGGTTCTTGAAGAGAGCCACAGTCTGCCTCAGGAACCAGAGGGCTTTGCTCGCCTCCTGCTCCAGCTGTGGGGAGAGGGGGGTGGCAGATCCCGCACGGGGCCCACGGCCAGTGCCCCCGCCCTCCCTTGCAGACAGTCTTCAGGCTAAATTGCAGTCCTCCCCGGAGTGCAAAAACCCGCCAAAACATTCTACGTCTGCATCCTCCTGGCCCAGCGCCTGGAATCGTACTTCTTCCATGAAGCCTTCCTGGACTGACCAAGCCACAGGGATCACTTTCCCTGGCCTTGACCCAGTCGGACCGTGACACTCGCAGAGAGAGATCGACCCCAATGTCTGGCCCACACATTTCTCTCTCCTACTCCCAACAGTAGGGGAATGGACTCCATTGTTTACGTATTGTTTATTTGCACCGTGGCTTGGACTCTTCAACCTCACGGTCGTGTGCTTTACGCTGCAAAAGATGCAGTCATGTCTACACCATTCTGCCCGAACAGGGCCCAGCGGTGCTGCGTGTAACGAGCTGTCCTCACGCCGTCCTTCCCCGGCCTAGGGATGTGTCCTCCCCTGCTCCCATCCACACCTCTTTCCTTGAAGGCTCAGGGGGTACCGTGTTCTTCCTGTGCCACCACCACCAACCCTGCCCCGCCTCCTGCGTTTCCTGCCGGATTCTCTCTCCCCTCTCCCACTCTGCAGTCTCAGTTCTGCAGGCTGCATCCACGCCTTTCTCCAGCTTCCTTCGGCAGCAGGATCTTTTCTTCAAATAAAAATTGCTCAGGCCGGGCGCGGTGGCTCACGCCTGTAATCCTAGCACTCTGGGAGGCAGAGGCGGGAGGATCGCTTGAGCTCAGGAGTTCAAGACCAGCCTGAGCAAGAGCGAGACCCCGTCTCTACTATAAATAGAAAGAAACAAATTGACCAACTAAAATTATATATAGAAAAAATGAGCCGGGCATGGTGGCGCATGCCTGTAGTCCCAGCTACTCGGGAGGCGGAGGCAGGAGGATCTCTTGAGCCCAGGAGTGTGAGGTTGCTGTGAGCCAGGCTGACACCGTGGCACTCACTCTAGCCTGGGCAACAGAGCGAGACTCTGTCTCAAAAAAATAAATAAAAATCGTAACTGGAACCCCATATCCCAGAGCAATGGAAGAGGAGGCTGTTCCGGCCGCAGGGGGTGGCGAGGCTGAGCCCAGCCCACCTGCTCGCCCCCAGTTACGAGGGTCCCGGGAGGCCCATGGGGTCCTGCGCCCCAGTCTCCCGGGCGCTGCCTAGACCTGTGCCGCAGCCACGCGCTGAGCCCTGCGTGCGTCCCGAAGCCGTCCGTCCTTCCTCAGCGACCGTGACCCTCCTTCCTTCTCATTCTCCTCATTGCCTTTTCTCCTGATGTCCCTTCCTAGTCCCCCGTGCGGGCTCCTTGGAGCCGGAGTCGCCCCCTAAGCGAGTCCTGCCGTCCACTTTGCTCAGGGAGCGCATCTGGGCCGGGCTGCGGCTCCCACGCACGCCCAGTGGCACGCTCCGCGTTAGCAGGCCCCCCTCTCCAGCACGGCCCGTCCCCCAGACCGCCGCACTGCACGGCTCACTTCCAGCGGGCGGGATGTGCTCAGAGCCCCACCGGCTCCACGAACTCCACGTGCACAAAATCGAGCTGCCACCATCCTGCGTCCTCACCCATGGCTCCCTCCTGACCCCGGTGCAGCCACCACCGTTCACCCGCGTCAGACACCCAGGAGCCGGCCTTTGCCCTCCCTGCCTCTGTCCCCGCGACTTTGTCGCCTCCCCCTGACCCCTCCAGCAAGGCTCCAGTTGCTCTGCCGTCATGAACTCCCCTCTGAGTTGCAGACTCCTAAGATGCACAGCTACGCACCGCTTTGAAGCCCGGCAGAGGCTCCGGCTGCCCACAGCGCCTCCCTGTGCCGCGGCCCCCAGGGCTCCGTGTGGCCCGGCCCCCGCCCCCTGCTCTGCTCTCCTGCCAAGACGGCGGGCTGGCCGCCCAGGAGCCCACACAGCCTGCAGAGCGCGTTTTGTTTGATCCGAGAGATGTCTTACGTTATAAATTATCTGCCAGCACACACGTGGGAACTGTCACCTAGAGTCAGGATTTCCTGCTTCTCCTAACAACTTGGCAGAGTGAGCCGCCCCTAGCCCTCTTTCCCTCGCAGAACCAGTGGGCTGGATCCCGACTGGGGAGGGAACCGCGAAGCACATCCCTCCCTTCGGGGCCGCCAGAGCGCCCTGAGATGGCGCGGCTGAGCCCGGCTCCCTGGTGCAGACAGGCGGCCAGCGGAGGGCGGGATGCTCAGCGAGTGTCCCGCTGTTGAGCTGTCGCTGCAAGCCCAGAGCTGCGGGAAAGGGCCGGGCTGCTGGGGCGCTGCCTCCCCTGCCCGGGGCGAGGGGCGGGCGAGCTGGGGCTCACCAGGGCTCCGAGGATGCTCCACACGTCTTTCTCCGCGAACACGGCTCTGAGCTTGGACCAGCCCAGCAGGGCGGCTATCTGCAGCAGGGCCCTCCGGCAGATCTGGGGGGCAAGGAGGCTGCGTGTGAGGGGCTCGGGCGGGCGGGGGCCTGCAGGGACGTTGGGGGCCCCGAGGATGGGAGTCAAGAGGCGGGTGCGCTCGGCCTCGGTGGGCCTGGACCCCCGGGGCGGACGGGGAGCCGGGGTCAGGAGGAAGGCAGGGCTTGAGGGGCAGCGTGGCTCCACGTACAACCCCTGTGTCCCGTGAACGAGAAGGTTAAAGATGACTGCTCTAAGGATTTTTCCAGTTGCTGGGGCCTGCCCTGAGCCCCAGAGCAGCGAGACTACCCACCTCCTGGCCTCCTTCACCGCCCCAGAGCTCCCCATCCCCCCGAAAACAGTCCCTCTGAAAATAAATTTCCCCCAAGTCTTTTTTTTTTTTTTTTGAGATAGTGTCTCACTCTGTTGCCGGGGCTAGAGTGAGTGCCGTGGTGTCAGCCTAGCTCACAGCAACCTCAAACTCCTGGGCTCAAGCAATCCTCCTGCCTCAGCCTCCCGAGTAGCTGGGACTACAGGTATGCGCCACCACGCCCGCCATGCCTAATTTTTTCTATATATTTCTAGTTGGCCAATTAATTTCTTTCTATTTTTAGTAGAGACGGGGTCTCGCTCTTGCTCAGGCAGGTTTCAAACTCCTGACCTCGAGTGATCCTCCTGCCTCGGTCTCCCAGAGTGCTGGGATGACAGGTGTGAGTCACCGCGCCCGGCCTCCTCCAAGTCTTAATCCACCGACCGATTTGGAGTCGCAGTCACCACGCCGAGGCAGGGCTGGCTGTGCCAGGAATGTCACCGTGGACTCCGCCGGGCAGGACGCCCCCCCACCAAGGACATCTCCACTAGCTGCACCCCCAGCCGTGCCTGAGACCGCAGTGGCGGCAAAGCAGCCTGGCCTGGGGACGGGGTGTCCCGCTGCAAACCCAGGCAGCCAGTGTTCAGCGTTCGAGTCCCCCCGATTCTCCGCCGGGGCTCAGAGCGGAGCGCGATCGTTCCGGAACACAGGCCGCCCACACGCCCGGCCGGGGCTTCCCTGCCCAGGAGCCTGTCTCGCCCGGGCGGGAGTGTGCAGAAAGCGGCATGGAGGGGAGGCCAGGGCCACAGTGGGGAGGGACTGGCGCCCGTCTTAACCAGCACCCTCCAAGATCAGAGACGGGGACGTTTCCGGCGCCACCCGATCCTGCCAGCACCCCGCCTGAGCGCTCTGCACGCTTTGGCGTCTGCCTCCCTCGAGACCCGGGCTGCAGGGCCGGCCTCTCACCAGAGCCACGTGGACGCTCTCGTCCTGCAGGTGCAGCACAAGCACGATGATCAGGTTGAGCACCTGGTGCCTCAGGGGGAAGACGAGGGCCCTCTTGTTGACCTTGGCCAAGAGGCGTCCGTAGATCTCAAAGGCTATCAGGCGCAGGTGCTCTGACTCCTGGGGAGAGGACACACGCACACACGTGTGTGGGGAAGACACCTCCGCATCTGTGCGTCCACCCGGCCACCCAGGGGCAGAGTCCCCCGAGCGCTACCCCCACCAAGCGCGTGCTCCCGTGTGCACGTCACCCCCCCCCCATAGACCTGCTATGATTCTACTGCACCTGCCCCTCCCCCGGTTGCCGCCTGTGCACACGCAACCGTCATGCAAGTGGCAGCAGCCCCCAGACCCCTGCGGAGCGGCGCCGCCTTCGAGGTGGCAGGGCCCTCTGAGACCGAGCTGCCCGGCTCCCTTGCTCTGCAGACACCCGGGGAAAGGGCAGGACACCCCTGAGGGGGCCGCACCTCCTCGAAGAAGGGCACCAGCGTGAAGGTGAGCTGCAGCAGGAAGGAAGAGGAGTGATTCCAGGTGAGGTGGTCCAGGAGGCCCCTCAGCATCAGCAGGGTCTCCAGCACGATGTCGCTGTTCGAGGAGTAGCAGCAGTTGAGCACGTGGGGCTGGAGCACCCGGAGGTGCCTCACCTGCAGGGCGACAGGGACGGGGAGCTGGGGAGGCGGCACCCGCTACGGCAGGGGCTCTCGTCTGCGTTCCACCCGGCCCCAGAGACCGGAGCCGGCGGTCACACGCTCTCCTGCTCTTTCTTCCCGGAGCTGGGGCTGGCCCGGCCAATGGGGGCAGTCCGGGCGAGCTGCCCCGCAGGGCGTCTTGGGGAGGTGACTTCTGTCCAGCAGGGGCAAAGGGGAGGGACAGAGGAGGCCCCTCCTTCCCCTCCTTGTGAGTCCCCATCGCCACTGCCTTTCTCATCCTCGATGATGCCACCCATCTCCAGGAGACCCGGATGGAAAGTCCGGGATCCAGGGCTGGCGTGGCCCGTTCTCCGAAATGGTCCCCTCCCGGCGGGGGGACGGGGGGCTCTCCTGGGAGGGACAAGTCCCTCGTGCTTCACGCCCTGCCACCCGTCTGCAGTGGGCTGGCCTCAGGAGGGGCAGCCCTGTCTGATCCCAAGCCCCTGTCTGGGACTGCACACGCTGGCCCCAAGTCTCTGTGTCCCTTCCCCGAGTGACAACAGCTCCCGAGAGGGTGCCTGTGGCCCACGGCCCACGTCACCATGTGTTCACTCTTCGCGTAGGTCTCCGTGAGCTGCAGCAGCAGCTTCACCGTGGCTAGCTCCTCGGTCCCGAACCAGCCGGCCAGGATGCGGGTGGAGACGTCGTCGACCTCGGCCGCCACGTCCGGGCACTGGAGCAGCTGGAGAAAGGAGGCCGGGCCTCGGTGGGCATGCAGGAACCCCGTGGCTTTGGGCCTCGGTTCCTACTCATTGGTAAAGGAACATTCTAGGTAGAGCCTGGTGGCTCACGCCTGTAACCCTAGCACTCCGGGAGGCTGAGGCGGGAGGATCATTTGAGCTCAGGAGTTCGAGACCAGCCTGAGCAAGATCGAGGCCCCGTCTCTACTATAAATAGAAAGAAATTAATCGGCCAACTAAAAACATGTAGAAAAAAAAGACTGGACTCGGTGGCTCACGCCTGAAATCCTAGCACTCTGGGAGGCCAAGGCGGGCAGATTGCTCAAGGTCAGGAGTTCGAGACCAGCCTGAGCAAGAGCGAGACCCCGTCTCTACTATAAATAGAAAGAAATTAATTGGCCAACTAATATATAGGAAAAAAAAATTAGCCGGGCATGGTGGCGCATGCCTGTAGTCCCAGCTACTCGGGAGGCTGAGGCAGGAGGATCGCTTGAGCCCAGGAGTTGGAGGTTGCTGTGAGCTAGGCTGACGCCACGGCACTCTAGCCCAGGCAACAGAGAGAGACTCTGTCTCAAAAAAAGAAAAGAAGACAGGGGAATGCGTGTGTCTGAGTTCAAAGGGGAGACCTGGCCCCGCCCGCCCTCCCCCTCCAGGCCGGTCACCTCCGTCAGCAGCACGAGGGCAGTCATGTGATTCCTGCAGTCGGGGTCCTGCAGGATCCTGACGATGAGGCCGAAGATGGGGCGGTTGTGCCAGCAGTCGTTGTCCACCAGGGACCTGGGGACGAGAGCACGGCGCTCAGGGCGAGCTCGCCCGGGCCGCAGGGGAGGGCCGAGAGGAGGGGAGGGCCTGCAGCGGGGCCCAGGCGGAGCTCACCTGGCCACCACAGCAACGCCATCGTAGTGCCTCTCGGGACTGGTGAGCAGCCCCCAGCCCCCAAGCTCCTCGATGGAAGACACGAGGTTCTCGTACCCGGAGCTGCGTACCAGGGTCTTCAGGGCTTCCACGGTGGAACTGGGGCAGGGCGGGGAGCAGAGCGGAGTCACCGGCGCCTGCCCTGCTCTCCCTCGCGGGCCGCCCTCGCGACTACCTGAGCCTCCCTTAGCACCAGGAACTGCTGGCGGTGGGACAGCCCTGGCGAGGGACCCGGGCTGACATTTCACAAAGCCAAGAGAGACTGGGCTCCCCCAAGGGGATGCGGGAAGTGGCAGAGGGTAGGCGTGCAGTCCCGGCTGCGGGTCCAGCTGTGCTGTGGTGGCAGCGTCTGCCGTGCCTGCTCGCCGCCGTACCGAAGCTCCTGGCAGCCTGGCGAGCCAGACTCACGGAGAGGCTTTTCTGAAGAGTCCGGGGAGACGTCTTGCAGTGATGTGGGGGCCACACTAGGTGCCCCCACGACAGGGGGTGGCGTGTTCGGGCCCAGCAGGCGAGGACCAAGTCGGGCCAGGGTGCTAAACTGACGGCCCGGAGCACAGTCACTAGCAAATGGGGGTCTCGGGGCCAAAGGTACCTTATAGGGTCCGCCCACTCGGCCACGTGATGCAGTTCCTGCAGGGTTTCGGCAGCCCCTCCCATCACAAGGAAGGAGACCTGGAACAGCAGGGCCAAGAACAGCGAGGAGAAGAAGGTCTGCACCTCGATCCGGCGGCTCGGTTCCTGCAGGAGCTCGTAGATGGCCCTGGTGGCCTGGGGTGAGTAGGAGAGTGAGGGCATCACCATCTTGACCTTTGACCCCTAGGACCTGTCACCAGGAAGCCTCCCCATGGCCCATCACCCTGCCAGCCTTGCCCAGGAGAAACTACACTGCCAGAGCAAGTGGCGATGAAATGAGCGTGAGCAGGAAAAATAAACGGCAATTTCTAGAATATCATTGTATTTTGTTTTTTGTTTTTTTTTTTTTGGAAACAGAGTCTTACTCTGTTGCCCAGGCTAGAGTGCCGTGGCATCAGCCTAGCTCACAGCAACCTCCAACTCCTGTGCTCAAGCCATCCTCCTGCCTCAGCCTCCCCTGTAGCTGGGACTACAGGCATGTACCACCATGCCCAGCTAATCTTTTTTTCTATATATTTTTAGTTGGCCAATTAATTTCTTTTTATTTTTAGTAGAGATGGAGGTCTTGCTCTTGCTCAGGCTGGTCCTGAACTCCTGACCTTGATCGATCCTCCCGCCTTGGCCTCCCAGAGTGCAAGGATTACAGGCGTGAGCCACCATGCCAGGCCCATAGAACGTCATTGTTTTAAAGTGCTCTCAGAACCATGGTGGCTGTTGTATTCTCTCGTCACCCTTGAGAGTTAAGGAGAACTGGGGAATCCAGCTCTGTCTCCTTGACAAGGCCACGTCAGCTGGGAAACCTTCCCTCCAGTTCCATTCAATATTCCAGCCCACCCCCAAGACTCTGCCACTAGAATATTCGACCAAACACTGACACCTAAAAGGTCCAAAGACCCCAAGACAGGTTAGGAGAGGGCATCAAGGGGTCCCCTTCTCCACCCGCAGCCCCCTCCATGGGCCCCTCCATACGATCAGCGGGGAGATGGTGGGTCTGCGGCCGGGATCGTGGGCCTGCACTTGCTGGTACGGAGTCAGCCTCTGCAGCAGGTACTCCATGATCATTTCGTAGCCTTTAGGGAAGGATGCCAGGATCTCCCAGGGGTTGTGGACCCCTCTGCAAAGCAGAAACCCGCCGACAAGGTTACCCGCTGTGGGCAACCCACTCCTCAGCAGGTTCCACTGTGCCTCCGGGGGAGGAAGCTCCGGGCTCCTCTGCTGAGTCCTCTTGCTCCCCTGCTTTCTTCCTTCTCCCTTGTCTCTCTCTTTACCATCCCCTCTCTTCTTCTCCTTCTATTCCTTTCATCTTTTTATCACCTCCAGATTTGCCTGTTCTCTGTCATTTCACATACACATACCGTGTTTCCCCCAAAATAAGGCAGGGTCTTACATTTATTTTTCCCTAAGAAGACACCCTAGGGCTTATTTTCAGGGGATGTATTATTATTTTTTTTTAAGTACAGTACAATAATCTACATTTATTCAAATACAGTGAAGTCATCTTCTTCTGGAACATCATCATCACTCTCCAAACCCCGAATTCCTTCCTGAATTTCTTGCGACTCTATTTCCTTTAGAACCACTGGCCCCAGTCTCTCATGTGGAGCCATAGAGCTCTCACGGGGCAGATGAGAAGGGCTGCTCATTTTCTTTCCCACTCCGAGACAAAATGCATGGGTTGTGCAGATGCGCTGTGTAGCCATACCCATCACTAGGGCTTATTTTCAGGGTAGGGCTTCTATTGGGCAAATGCTTAGAAATCCTGCTAGGGCTAATTTTATGGGTAGCTTTTATTTTTGGGGAAACACGGTAAATCTGGAAATGTTCACTTGGCCTATGAACTTGATTTGAGAAAATATCCGAGGCCAATGCTTTGGGGCCATAATAAATGTAAACTACAAATTGGTAACAGTGAAGATATCTGGAAAATCCACAACTGTTTGGAAATCATAACAACATCTCTAAATAATGCATGAGTCAGCCTACATACCATATGATTCCTTTATTCTGAAAAAAGCAAACTACAGGGAGAGAAGACCGATCAGTGGTTGCCAGGGGGCAGGAGTCGGGAGAAGCGTTGATTGCAGAAGGCAGTGCAGGGGGATTTTGAGAGGTGGTGGAAGCGCTTTGTACCTTGATAGTGGTCGTGCCGATTGTGGCCATGCATTTGGGAAAATTTTTAGAACTGTATAGCAGAAGGGTGAATTTTACTGCACATAGATTTTAAATTTTTCTAAGTGTTAAAAAAGGAAATTATATTGCAGTACATTCATACAATAAAATATCAAGAAGCCATTAAAATTATGCTTTACAGACGGGGTTTTTTTTGTTTGTTGGTTTTTTTTGTTTTTTTTGAGACAGAGTCTCACTCTGTTTCCCAGGCTAGAGTGCCATGGCGTCAGCCTAGCTCACAGCAACCTCAAACTCCTGGGCTCAAGCGATCCTCCTGCCTCAGCCTCCCGAGTAGCTGGGACTACAGGCATGCGCCACCATGCCCGGCTAATTTTTTCTATATATTTTTAGTTGGCCAATTAATTTCTTTCTAGTTTTAGTAGAGACGGGGTCTCGCTCTTGCTCAGGCTGGTTTCAAACTCCTGACCTTGAGCAATCCGCCTACCTCAGCCTCCCAGAGTGCTAGGATTACAGGCGTGAGCTACCGCGCCCGGCCTAAATTTTTTTCAAGTGTTAATAAAGGAAATTATATTGTAGTACATCCATATAATATAATATCAGGAAGCCATTTGTGTGGGATGTAATTTTTTTTTAAATTTCACATGCTTTCCAACTTTTCTGGAATAAACCATACTACTCTCAACAATTGTTGTACCCGAAATAAATAAGGAACTATATATATATTTAAAAAAAAAAAAAAACTGAATACATGTTAAGAATAACCAAACTGAAAAAACTGTCGGAGCCTAGCTCATCTCCCCGGCCACCTACTTTTGGGACTGATCTTCTATCTTGAACAGCGTCAGGATGACTTCGTCCGTGTAGGACTGGGCCAGCAGGTACAGGATCTTCTTAACGGTCATCTGGGCCGTGGGCTCGGTGATGCTGTTTATGTGGCAGTGAATGTACTGGATGATTTCCGGCACCTGCAATGAGGGGAAGGAGGTGCTTTCTGGATGCTCAACATCTGTTCACCAAGACTCACGTGACCGGGCACCCGTGTGACTCAGAGGGCTGCACACGACACCGACGAAGAGTGTCCAGACCAGAGAGGTCACCGTCCGGCGCGCTCTGCCCCGCCCGGGCCGCCCCCCTGGGACTGTGCACTGCCCCGGCCCTCGTACTGTGAGGGAGGGACAAAACAGAGAGCAGCCAGGGAAGGGAGCTCAGAACCGTGTGTGGAAACCACGTCACCAAGGAGGAAGGAAGAGCCTGAGGATGAGGAACTTGGAGCGAGGAAGACAAGGGGACTGCTACCTCCAAACCTCCAAAGACCATCACGGCGGGAGGGACGGGCCGCCCTCGCTGGTTACTGGCCCTATGGGCCCCTGGTGGGCAGCTGGGACCGGAGTCACACCGGCTGCGTGTGACTTCCACCCCGTGCTTACTGGCCTGGGGCAAGTTTTTCATCCTCTCCCGACTTTAGTTCCTCAAATAGGGAATAAGGAGAACAGTTCTCCCCGCGTGCACGGTTCTGAGTCAGCACATCCCGACAGGTTGGGACGGTGCCTGTCACATAGTAAGCACTCAATAAGCTTCAGTTAATAAGGTCCGTAGCCCCTTTGAGCCTTTTCCCATTTCTGAAGGAAAACAATCACCTCCTCACAGACCTGGTGTAAGAATTCCATAAAATAACACGTAAGAGGAGCTAACAGCGCACAGCACCTCGCGTCAGAGAAGCCTGAATGTTAGCGGAATTCCGCGCAGCCCCGGAAGGCAAACTCGGGCCAGGGACGGGAAACTATGTGGACACAGATTTCAGCTCAGTTTAAGGTAGAACTTTCAGACACGGAAAGTGGTTCCCCTTTGTACGCTGTTGGCAGGAATGTAAATTAGTACAACCATCGTGGGAAAACCTCATGATGGAGGATTGAAAATAGAGCCATCTGGCCGGGCACGGTGGCTCACACCTGTAATCCTAGCACCCTGGGAGGCCGAGGCGGGAGGATCACTAAGGGTCAGGAGTTTGAAACCAGCCTGAGCAAGAGTGAGACCCCGTCTCTACTAAAATTAGAAAGAAATTAATCGGCCAACTAAAAATACATATAGAAAAAATCAGCCGGGCATGGTGGCGCATGTCTGTAGTCCCAGCTACTCGGGAGGCTGAGGCAGGAGGATCGCTTGAGCCCAGGAGTCTGAGGTTGCTGTGAGCTAGGCTGATGCCATGGCACTCACTCTAGCCTGGGCAACAGAGCAAGACTCTGTCCCAGAAAAAAAAAGAAAGAAAGGAGGTGGCACCTGCAACTCTAACACGACACACACGGGCTGGAAGCGGGAGGGATGACAGAGGTCACGCCTGGCCCTGGGAGCCCATAGCCGTCTCCTCCTGCTCTAGCTTTGACTCAATTCTTTCTTCCCTTCCTGGCAGAGGTGACGGCCCGGTGGTCACTCCTCCCCACCGTCACAGGCAGCTCCTTTGTTAGCCCCTTCTCGTCTGGGCAGAAGGATGGGGAGTCCTTACGCTCAGGGCTGGGAGTCCCTACGCCCAGGCCGGGGAGTCCTTACGCCAGGGGCTGGGAGTCCTTACGCCCAGGATGGGGAGTCCTTACGCTCAGGGCTGGGAGTCCCTACGCCCGGGATGGGGAGTCCTTACGCCCGGGGCTGGGAGTCCTTACGCCCGGGACGGGGAGTCCTTACGCTCAGGGCTGGGAGTCCCCACGCCCAGGACAGGGAGTCCCCACGCCCAGGACGGGGAGTCCCTACGCTCTGGCCGGGGGGAAATAGAACAAGACCCAGAACAGAACAGAAAGGAGAGTCCTTCAATTGACCTTGAGCCATCAGGCGCCCCAGAGCCGCTACCTTCCCAATCTCCGGAATGGTGTACTTGAGGACCATCTTCAACATCTTGGAAGCCGCGCTGATGTCGTGACTGCCGGCGCTGCTCATGGCCTCCATGGCCACCATGATCAGGTCTGCTCGCTCGTTGGGGGTCAGGTACTTCTTGAAGAACTGAAGGAAGAAGAACGACCGCTGTCCCCACCAAGCCAGCATCCCACGCTGGGACAGCCCCAAAACCTCCAGCCTCCGGGGAGGCCGGTTGATCCAGGTGGGAGGCAGCCCCTGGCCAGCACCTGGCTCTTCTACAGCGTGGGGCCAAGTTTCAGAGTGGCACGAGCCCTGAAGTCCCCGGGAAGAAACAATGGCCCAGACAGCACGACACAGGGGACAATGAGGAGGGTAGCGCAGCGTGAGCAATGCCAGCGAGGACCACGGCCAGGGCGCCCAAGCAGGACTTGACAGATCAGAGGAGGCTTAGCGGAGTCCATACCCGAAGAGAAAGGGGGAAGAGTTCCAGGCAGAGGGAACAGAATATGCGAAGGCCTGGGGTGGGGAGCTCGGTCTGGCTGCTGTGTCCTGCAAGGGGGCCCTTGGCTGGGTGGCAAAGGGGGGCTGGGAGGAGATGAGGCAGGACAGTCACAGCAGGGGCTGGATCGTTGAAGGGTCTCCTGGGTCATGTGAAGGACAATGGGGCGTCAGGGCCAGGTCTGAAGGGGAACAATATGATGAGATTCGTATTTTAGAGATAGTTCCCCGACTGCAGTGTAGGGAATGGGATGGCTGGAAACAGGAGACCAGTAAGAGGCTGCTGCAGGCCGGTCGCGGTGGCTCACACCTGTAATCCCAGCACTCTGGGAGGCCGAGGCGGGCAGATCGTTTGAGCTCAGGAGTTCAAGACCAGCCTGAGCAAGACCAAGACCCCGTCTCTACTAAAAATAGAAATAAATTAATTGGACAACTAAAAATTTATACAAAAAATCAGCCGGGCATGGTGGCACATGCCTGTAGTCCAGCTACTTGGGAGGCTGAGGCAGGAGGATCACTTGAGCCCAGGAGCTGGAGGTTGATGTAAGATAGGGTGATGCCGCGGCACTCTAGCCCGGGCAACAGAGCGAGACTCTGTCCCCCCCCCCCCAAAAAAAAGAGGCTGCTGCAGTGACCCAGGCGAGGGATGAGAGGACCGGATCACAGCAGCCAGAGGGGACGGGCTTGAGAGCTGTGCAGGGGCAGGTGTTGAACAGGATGTGCAGAGGGAGGGAGAGGAAGGAGCGGGGCTGACGCCTGGGCCTCCCGCTGGAGTGACTTCAGTGGACCCAGCCTGGGGACACCATACCTAAGACAACCAATCCACCTCCGCTGCACAAGTAAAATTAAAGGTAGCCACAAATGAAAGCATGTGGGCACTATTTGTAGGTGGAGAATAGGGTTGACTACACTTCTTTTAAAAAAAAACTGTCTCGGCTGGGCGAGGTGGCTCACGCCTGTAATCCTAGCACTCTGGGAGGCTGAAGCGGGAGGATTGCTTGAGGTCAGGAGTTCAAAACCAGCCTGAGCAAGAGCAAGACCCCCTGTCTACTATAAATAGAAAGAAATTAATTGGCCAACTAATATATATGTACAGAAAGAGAGAGAGAAAATTAGCCGGACATGGTGGCGCATGCCTGTGGTCCCAGCTACTCGGGAGGCTGAGGCAGGAAGATCGCTTGAGCCCAGGAGTTGGAGGTTGCTGTGAGCTAGGCTGACGCCACGGCACTCACTCTAGCCTGGACAACAAAATGAGACTCTGTCTCTAAATAAATAAAATAAAGTAAAATAAAATAAAATAAAATATAAAAAAAAAACTATCTCGGTGACCTCAAACCTCAATCCACTCAACTGTAGCTAGGAACTGGGCCTCACCCCTCATGAGACCTTGGACTTTGGAGACACTCCCCTGGGTGGGGAGTTTATTCCTCTGTGGCCCCACCCAGGCCCTCACAATGCCCCCCTGGCCCTCCTCCTCCCGGCGGGCCGGGCCGTGGTTACCAGCGTGACGTCCTGCATGCTAGCGAACCATTCCCCACGGAAATGCTTCTGCAGCTCCTTGAGGACGGCCTCCGTCTTCTGTTTGGTGCCTCCGATCCAAGAACAACAATTAGTGGGCAGGGCCTTGGCAGGGAGAGGGAACACGCCCTTCCTCTGTCCCCTCCAATCCTCAGGGAAGGTGAACAGAGTCAAAGGGATAGAATAACATTCGCCCAACAGAACCGGGACGGGGAGAGTTCTCCAGGGCCAGGCCCGCGGGTGGAGGGAGGACGAGGCTGGGGACGCCGTCTGGTCCACTCGCCGGGCTGCCCTGCCCCTGGGCCGTGGCGGAACGAAGACTGTTCCCACGCTCGGGTGCTGAGCAAGTGCCCTTCCAGCAAGCGCGCCCCTGTCAACTCATGAGGAACCAGGGTGTCTGGAAGTCCTTTGGGGACATTTGCAGATTCTCCCAGCCCCTCGCTACGTGCACGTGGCTGTCTGTATCTTTGGGTTTCCTGAGGTACAGAGAGGCTATGTCCGGGACTCCTGAGCTTGCTCCCTGAGAAAGGACGCTCGTTTTCCCAGTCTCATGCCTAGCGGTTGGGATGGAACAGCTGGGAAATAGCGAGTGTGCAAGCTGATGCCATGGGAGGCCGCAAGCCTAGCGCCCTTTTCCCAGGGATGGCTTAGGATCTCTTAAGAGAGGGCATTGCTGGCTGGGCACGGTGGCTCACGCTTGTAATCCTAGCACTCTAGGAGGCCGAGGCGGGCGGATTGCTCAAGGTCAGGAGTTCAAAACCAGCCTGAGCAAGAGCGAGACCCTGTCTCTACTATAAATAGAAAGAAATTAATTGCCCAACTAATATATATATAGAAAAAATTAGCCAGGCATGGTGGTGCATGCCTGTGGACTCAGCTACTCAGGAGGCTGAGGCAGGAGGATTGCTCGAGCCCAGGAGTTGGAGGTTGCTGTGAGCTAAGCTGATGCCACAGCACTCACTCTAGCCCGGGCAATAGAGTGAGACTCTGTGTCAAAAAAAAAGAAAAAAAAAAAAGGAGAGAGAGGCCACAGCATCACAGCAGTGGGCTGGAGTCCCGGACCTGCTGGTGGCTGGGGCATCAGATACCACGCGTACTCCAGGGCCTCGTGTGCACCTGACTCGACGCAGGGCCTCAGTGAACGGTGCTCATTGCTCTCGTTACTCAGGGGGTCCCCACAGCCCAGCCCGCGGCGCCCGCGCTCCTGCTGCTTACTTCTCTGGAGCACGAGGACTTTGAACAAGTAATGCAGAGCCTCCGACGCCCCCACGCTGATCTCGTGGTTGGAGTTCATGCAGAAGAGGCCAAAGATACCCATCAGCCTCCCGCTCATCGAGAATTCCGCCATGTGCTGCCAGGAGGAGGGAACTGGTCACCTCTCCGCCGTCCCTCTCCCACCTGCCCGAGTGTCCCGTCACAGGGCATCCGCCTGTCTGCGTCCCCTCACCCCACCAGCTCCACGCTCTGTCCCGGCCGAGAGAAGCCCTCCGCATCGGCACCCAGGGACACGGGGCCGCCAGATCCCCGAAACACGCAAGCCAGCGGGGAGCTGTGACCCAACCCAGCTCTCCGGGCCAGGGTCCCCCAACAGGGCAGAGACGTGTCCAGCCAATTGGTCTCACTTCGCCGAGCGCAAACACAACGGACACATCAAGTGTCCTACCGCACAGGAACAGAAAAGGCACTGATGCAGAAAAGGCGAGGGGGCGCTCTGACCACCCACCCTCCTGTTGTTCCCCCTGCAGAGCCATGGACTGGTCCCGTGCCCCATGTGTGCCGAAAAGAAGCAGGGCCTCCCGGGTCGGCCTCCCCCGCCGCCCCCCCCCCCCCAAGCACTCACCAGCAGTCTGGGGAAGTTGCAGATACATCTCAGCAGCCGGGAGATAGTGCCCAGGGCCCGGGTCTGTTCGTGCACTTTGTCCGACAGCAGCAGCCAAGGCAGGATGATCTGCAACGGCGGCAGACAGACCCCGTCGTCAGCAGCTTCCATGGCAGCACTGCCCCCTTCCTTTTCTGGTCTCCACATCCCCGACCAACCGCCAGAGAGACAAACAGGAGGGAGCTGCGGCAGGCGCCAGAGTGCACAGCCCCGAGTGCCTGGCCCCACAAGGGTGCGTTAGGCCCTGGCACTTCACCTACTACCTTCTGCAGGCAGGTTTAAAGACGGCATTGCCCTGTAGAGCCAGAACTGCAAAGCAGAGGCAAGGAGCGATGGGTAGGGTGGGGAGTTGGGGTTCTCTTGGCAGCGTGTCTGCACAGACCCTTGCCTGCTAGGCCGGGGCAGGGGTAAAGAGGTCTCTGAAGGATGAGATTCAGGGCCATTACTTTCTGGAGATTAATAACAATAGTCATATAAGCAAGTACTCTGCATATAAGTACTCATTTTATCCTCACAACAATTCTCTGAGATAGGTGTTCTTATTGCTGCACTAGGTTGAGATCCCAGCAAGTGGGAGAGGCCTGTGTCCGGCCTGGGACAAACCTTTGGAAAAGTGTGCCCCATGTCATAGCCACATGGAACAGTGCCCTTCTGGGCAGCCTTTCTCCCAGGGCATTAAACCCCATCATGGACAGTCATGTGCCAAAAAAGAAAACTGAACTACCATCCATACCTGACATCCAGTACAAAAAGTAATTCAGAATGCTCTGCTTAAACACGAATAACCAATGAATAGGCCAGGCGCCGTGGCTCACACCTGTAATCCTAGCACTCTGAGAGGCCGAGGCGGGCGGATCGCTCAAGGTCAGGAGTTCAAGACCAGCCTGAGCAAGAGAGGTGCCCCCGTCTCTACTAAAAATAGAAAGAAATTAATTGGCTAACCAAAAATATATAGAAAAAATTAGCCGGGCATGGTGGCGCATGCCTGTAGTCCCAGCTACTCGGGAGGCTGAGGCAGAAGGATTGCTTGAGCCCAGGAGTTTGAGGTTGCTGTGAGCAAGGCTGACGCCACAGCACTCTAGCCTGGGCAACAGAGTGAGACTCTGCCTCCAAAAAAAAAAAAAAAAATTAACACGGGGGTTTAGCTTCCCCGACTTCCCCAGCCACTCACCTCCAGGAAGTTCTGCAGGATGAGCATGCTGGGGCTCATGTCGTCCATCACAAGAACTTGTAACAAGTCATCTAAGGCCTGCACCGTCTGACAAGCGAGGAGACGTGGAGCGTGCAGGAGGACAGATGGCCACAGTGTCAGCTTGCCGTGTCCCCCGGCTGTGAGCCCCCTCCGCAGCAGGAAGGAGGTGGGGGCCAGCCCAGTTCAGCCCACCCCCCAGGTGTACCCCATCTCATGGCCGCCACACTCCAGTCTTCCCTGGTGATGGCCTTTCTTGGCCTCGCTGAAGACTGGACCACATCTAGCCCCAATTGTAGGACAAATTGTAAAACGTAGGCATTTGGGCAGTTCTCCCCAACAGAGCCTGCCCCGAGGGGACACTCGCCCTTAAAGAACCATTCTGGGCTGGACACAGTGGCTCACGCCTGTAATCCTAGCACTCTGGGAGGCCAGGGTGGGTGGATCGCTCAAGGTCAGGAGTTCAAAACCAGCCTGAGCAAGAGTGAGACCCCGTCTCTACTATAAATAGAAAGAAATTAATTGACTAACTAAAAATATTTATAGAAAAGACAAGCTGGGCATGGTGATGCATGCCTGTAGTCCCAGCTACTTGGGAGGCTGAGGCAGGACGATCGCTTGAGCCCAGGAGTTGGAGGTTGCTGTGAGCTAGGCTGATGCCATGGCACTCACTTTAGCCTGGGCAAAAAGCAAGACTCTGTCTCAAAAAGGAAAAAAAAAAAAAAAAAAAAAAAATATATATATATATATATATATATATATATATATATATATATATATATATATATAGAGAGAGAGAGAGAGAGAGAGAGAGAGAGAGAGAGAGAGAGAGAAAATTAGCCGGGCATGGTGGTGCATGCCTGTAGTCCCAGCTACTTGGGAGGCTGAGGCAAGAGGATCTCTTGAGCCCAGGAGTTTGAGGTTGCTGTGAGCCAGGCTGACGCCACGGCACTCTAGTCGGGGCAACAGAGTGAGACTCTGTCTCAAAAAAAAAAGAACCATTCTGTCAGATTCAGGAAACTTCTATTGTTAAAACTACAAGTGCTTGGGAAGACGTGGCCGTCTACTGGACGGTTACCTGTGGAATCTGTGGGTTTTATTGTCAGACAGTCTCCTGCTGAGACGGAGGCGGTCATGAGCCTCCGTGGGCAGGGACGTGGGCACTGTGGCGGCGGCCCCTCCCTGAAGACAGGCGACGGGCGACAAGAGAGCCGAGCGCCTCTGAGCGTCAGGTGGGCCATGGGGCCTCGGGCTCAGGCGGCCCAGGGAGCCACGAGGACATGAGGTGACTGCAAAGCCAGAGGCGGGGCTCACCTGGAGGTAGAGACTGGCGCTCTCCTTCTGGTCCAGCCTGGGCAAGATGGGCGGCAGCGAGAACGTGCTGAAGATGCAGGTGTTCACCAGGTCCAGCTTCTCCGATAAGTAGAACTGGGGTTCCACCTGGCTGGGGGGAGAGGTGGGCGTGGCAAAGGGCTTTGGGCGTCCCTGCTGGAGGCTGGGTTGTGTTTCTGGGACTCTCTGAGCGCAGGAAACAGTGGGGACCTGAGCCCCTGAATGCTTTCCAGCGGCCTCTCCGCCGGAAGGCCGCCCCAGCCGGGCGTCCCAACAGGCCTCTGGCAGTAAAACCGGAGGACACCCCTCCACCCCGGGACGCAGGCAGCTAAAGTGGCAGCCACAGGCCCAAAGCCAAGTCCCCGGACCTTGCCCTTCCTCCCGACCCGAACGCGCTCTCGGCACCAGAGACCCAGGGGCTCCTGGGGGTGGCGGTGGGGGTGGGGGTGGGGGTGGGGGCAGCGGAAGGAACCTCAGGGCCACGATGCAGAGCATGGCCTGCTGACGCACGCTGCTCGTCAAAGCCTCGGTGGGTTCCTGGAGGATGAATTTCTAGAAGGCCCGGGGAGAAACAGGAATTCCCCTCAGAGAGAAACGCCTGCCCAAGGGTCTGGAGCTCGCCATCCCCAGCCCTGGGTGGCCAACTCCCAGAAGAGCCCGGGTCCTGCTCACCTCGATTTTCTTGGCCAGGACGGTTTTGGAGCAGTACTCGCTCATGTCGCCGTCTGCCTGGGCGTGCACGGCGACACTCAGGGTGTCCACAGCCCTCAGGAACTGCAGCTTGGTGGCCTCAGTCTAGGACACAACACACGGGCGCCTGCCCGTGAGCTCAGGGGGCACCCGAGCCCGCACCCCACACCCAGCCCAGACTGGGATCGGCTGGCTGGGGGTGGATGGCTCGCTTGGTTTTGCAGCACAGGGTCCTCATGCCTGGGACTGGTGCTGAGCTCAGCTGCCGCGGCAGTGCTTTGGGGACAGGGGTGCTGAGGGTCTATGAGGAAGAGCCTTCATGTAGGACGGGAGCTGCAAGGCCTGTCTACTCCAGACACCCTGTCCAGTGGCCCCGCCACCCCAGATTTCCCCAGGCCAGGGGGCAGCAACAGGCCAAATTTCTGGTGGCTTCTAAGCTAGGGCTGGCTCTCAAAACCCAAAGAACCATGAGCCCTCTCTCTTTTTTTTTTTTTTTTTTTTTTTAGACAGAGTCTCACTTTGTTGCCCAGGCTAGAGTGAGTGCCTTGGCATCAGCCTCACTCACAGCAGCCTCAAACTCCTGGGCTCAAGCAATCCTCCTGCCTCAGCCTCCCGAGTAACTGGGACTACAGGCATGCGCCACCATGCCTGCCTCATTTTTTCTGTATATTTTTAGTTGGCCAATTAATTTCTTTCTATTTTTAGTAGAGACAGGGTCTGACTCTTGCTCAGGATGGTCTCGAACTCCTGACCTTGAGCAATCCACCCACCTCGGCCTCCCAGAGTGGTAGAATTACAGGCGTGAGCCACCGCGCCCAGCCTGAGCCCTCTCTTTTCCTCTCTCTTTCCTCCTCAGGTCTCAAAAGGGTCTGGAGAATTTCCTTACCATATATTCTTCTTCTAGAAATTTCATAATGAACCAGTAGGCTTCTTTTTCTGATTGGCGCAATACTGAAAAGGGGCGCAGTTGGGAAGAGTTTAGCTTATTCTACCAGATGGAAGAGGAAGGCAGAGCCATCCTCCCCTCTCCTCCACCAAGGAGGCTCAGAAGCCACCAGGGTGTGGCGTGGGTCCCAAGAGCCAGCCCATGCAGGTGATGGCCTGGCATGGACCTCAGAAGCCAGAGCGAAAAGGCCATCACTTGGGGACATAGTCAAGAGACATTCTGCGGCAGGCATGGCCACGGATAGAAGAACCACTGGGAAGACAGAGACCTTTAAATCACTCCTAGAAGCCACAAAATCTTGGGGCTGTGCTAGGCTGCCTTCGAAGTTCCTGGTTGTGGTGGGCTTGAATCCTTAAGTCAGCCTGGGAAGCTCGCTTGCCGGCTGGGCTGGCGTGGCTCTCAGGGTGCCCCCTGAGCAGGGCCTGGGTGTGGACACAGAGGCTGGAGGCCACGGCCAGGAATAGAGTGGAGTCAGGAGGAAGTGAAGCAAGAGAATGAGATGGTGAGAGCACTGGGCACCAAGGAGACACGGGCCACAGGTCCCGAGTCTCCCAAGTGCTGGACAGGTGCAAGCCACCACACCTGGCCTACCCTTACGTACCCTTCTAAGAGAATTGCTTTTTCATTTGCCCATATAGGTTTGTATATATACATACACAGAGGTCAAAAAAGAAAAAAATCTCATTGACTGAATTTGAGTGGGCCTGAAGGAGATGAGGAGAAGCCATGCATGTATCTGACGAAAGAGCAGTCTAAGCCAAGGGAGCAGCACATGCAAAGGCCCTGGGGCAGGATCTTGCCTGGTGTGCTTAAGGAACAGCAGCAGGGAAGTCTGGGTGCCTAGAGTGGGAGGAGCAGGGGAAGAGTGGGCGGAGAAGAAAGTGGAGCAGGATGGGACAGATCTCGAGGGCGCTGCAGTTTACTGTAAGGCCTTTGGCCTTGGGGATGGGAGCCCTAGGCCAGTTTTGATTCAAAGTGGTCTGACTTAGTTCAACAATATCCCTCTGGCTGTTCGGCTGAGAGTAGATCAGGAGTGGAAGCGGAGAGTGACATGGGGTGTGGGCAGAAGCAAGGAGACCAGCTGGGAGACCGTGACAACAATCCAGAGGAGACTCGACGGAGGCTCACACCAGGGAAGGGGGTTAGGAGGGAGTGGTCAGATTCCGTATCTACTTAGAAGGCAGAGCCAACGGAAGGAGCTGGTGGACTAGACGTGAGCAAGACAGACAGAAGTCAGGCTTTTTGGCCCGAGACACTGGAAGGACTGAGCTGCCATTAATTGGTATGAGGGGCGGATTTGGGGGTTGGTGGCAAAGTCAGAAGTTGCATCTGGAATATGTTGATTTCGAGACGGCCGCTAGGCATCCCAGTGGAGGCGCGACAGGCGGTCGGATGTGAGAGCCTGAGCTCAGGGAGAGCAGGTCTGGCTGCACAGAGCGATTTGGGAGTTGCCGGCAGGCAGGTGGTGGGCAAAGCCCTGCTGTCCTGAACAGTGGTCAGCCAGGCGGGGTGTCCCTCCATGTCTCGGACACTGTCCTGTTCCCGGCCCGGCCCCAGGCATATCCGGGAGGCAGGCCTGGCCAGGGACAGGCATGCGGAGACTAGGAAGGGACGGTCAGAGGCGGGCAGACTCGTGCCCGCCCCGGGACACTTCAAGCAAGAGGCGGGCAGTCTCCACACTTGCAAGGCACTGCCGTCAGTTGAGAGAAAGAACCAACCGCTCACCCGCTAAGTTTGGCTTCGAAAAGACATGGTACAACGATGACGGCTCAAAGGTCACTCTCTTTGGTTTCTGCTTGCCAGGTTGTGGATTCATCTGCACCCCCGAGGCAGCGGCCGGCAGCCTGCGAGGAGGAGAACGGTCCTTCCTGGGCTGCAGGAGGCAGGCCCTGGCCATTCTCGAGAAAAGGAATGGGCTGAGCAGGGCCAGTGCCAGGCCACCGCCAGCTTCCCCTCTCCTCCCCTGGGGGAGACGTGGGACTCTCTGAAGCGCCCCGATCCATCCTGACTCCCCTGGGGTCTTCCATCCGGGGATCCCCCTGCATGGACACCGCAGGCGGGCTGCCGGGTCATAGCGTCCCTCCGCTGCCCGGCCAAATTGCCTCTGAAAACTTTGCTGCTAAAGTCCTGAAGCACCCTCTTCCCTGAGGCTTCCGTCCCACTCCGTAACCCATAACCCCACTTCTGCCCTACGGCAGGGGGGCTCGGTGCCCCCCCCACGTTTGCCTCCCCTAGACATGGCCCAGGGACACCTGCGCGTGGACCAGGTAGAAACTGCGGCCAGACCAGGTTCTCTCGCCGCCCTGCACTTTGGGACCCCAAACCGGTGCGCCCTGTTGCCCACTGCTCTTAGGAGAGCCTTCCGTGCACCCCACCTTCTCTTCCTGCACCCTCCTCCTCTCAGCTGGTCTGTCCGCCCCAGGGCTGGGAGCCGCCTCCTCAGCCAGGTGATCCCGGGGACTCACCTGTACCTAGTCAGCCTTTCCCCGGGCCCAGCTCATCCCAACCGTCTAAAATACGAAGTCAAGGGCCCCGTTCCCCACAAGCCAAAGTGAGGCCAAGGTGTCCAGGTCTGAGGTCAGGACACCCACAACTTCTCCAGAGCCCTGGACCCGTCTGCCCTCCTAGTGGAGCCCCCCCAGACCCAGGTGGGCCAGGCCCCTGAAGCCAGAGTCCCCAGGTCCCCAGGGCAGAGCCGGGGTCTCCCCTTCCGAGCCACCTGCCTGGGCCCTTCATGGCCCGCCCTGCCCGGTCCGTGGCTGTGGAGGACGGGCGGGCGAGCAGGCGGGCAGGGTCCCCTTACCTGGCACTCGGGCACCTCAGACCCCGGGCACAGGCCTCTCCCCGGCACTGCGGCTCCAGGGGGCGCCGCGCTCCTGGGCCCTGGAGCGGCCCCTGCAGGGCAGGCCCGGAAGTGGTCCAAGTCGGAGGTGCCCCCCCACCCCACCCCTGTGCCTCTGCGGGGGCAGGCGGCACTCTCGCCCCTCCCTCACCACCCCAAGGCAGGGCCCAGGGTCCCAGCCACGAGGGAGGGGCCGTTTCTCCTGGGCTCGCTCTGGGCGGTCAGGAGCTCCAGGCCTGGGGGGGCTGGAGGCGCTTAGCCACACCCCACGCCCCTCTCTGCCCACCGCCTCGCCTGGCCCAGGCCCGTCTTTCCCGGGGAAGCCCAGCGCCTGGGGCCCAGGCAGAGACCTGGAGGAGCTTTGACAGGGGCAGTGCTTGCTTCCATCCCGCCTGGTCCCCCACCACCCCCCACCCAGCCCACTGGCTCCCCGGGGACCTGGCCAGACCAGCCGGAGCGGCCAGGCACAGACTCTGCTCAGAAAACTTGGCGCCAAGAAACCCTTCGGCTTCAGTTCAGCCAATCGCAAAGCACAGACTTTATTGCAGTATCTTTCATGAACACCCACAGTCCCAGCCCCGCAGCCTGAGGGCGCAGCCGCCACTTTGCAGCTGCTCTGGGCGTTACATAGGACCAATAAGTTAATACAAAGCACGCTCAGGTGTGGGGGAGGGCCGGCGCTCAGCCCGACAAGTTCTGGGCTGCAGGAAGGACACAGGGAAAGGGGCCTGGAGACAAACTGCAAGAACAGCATCCGAAGTCGGGCATTCAAATGTAATGGGGGGGCAGAGTGGGCCCAAAAGGTGGTGACTGGCGCAGGATGTGGTAAGAACTCAATGAGAGAAATGCCAGGTGTGACCCCCCGGTCTCCCCTCTCCTCCCCCAGAGTCCTCTGACGGGCCACCCTGGCTCCTGCCTTGGTCCCCTTGTGCAATCGGCCACTTTCTTTCCAGCAGGGAGAAGAAACGTGCCCCCTTTGGGCCGGGCGTCAACGTTCTCGGAGCCGTCTGCCACACTCAGGCTCTGCGCCGGTTCAGGCGCTTGGATGGGAGCGAATTCCGCACAGAACTCAGCTGTCCCGACCCCTCCTAGCCTCTGCCCAGTTGCTTTCTCCCTGAAGCAGGACCCCGACCCGGGCATCTGTCCTGCAAGCAAAGACGGCTCTAGGACGAGAGCCTGGGGCCCGTCGGGCGGTCCCAGCCAGACGGCCTCCAGACTTGCCCTTGTCCCGCCTCGCAGACAGTTCGTTAATGCCCTTGAGGAAGGTCCAGCAGATCGGGAGTGACTATGCCCACGTTTCTATAAATAAGGGCGTTCTCTGAGCAGAAGCATAGTTTCGAGGGACGTAGGAACAGTGACCTCCTGCCTCCCTCCCCTCAGAAAATGCCACAAAAGTGGTGCCTTTCCAGAAATACTTGTAAGGCGTTGGTGTTTAGGACTACAAAGAAAAGATGTTGGTGGTGGGACTATGAGCCCTTGAAACGCCCAGTGGTGGCTGTCAAGGGGGAGCTGCTGTGCCCAACCAGCGCAGGCCGGCCGGACCCCTGTTCCTCCATCCGGGGAAGCCCCTGACTCAAGGCTCGGAGGTCTGGGGGCTGCAGGGCAGAGGGAGGGGCAGTGGCTGGACCCCTGAAGGGGATCTCTGGGGTCCGGGAAGACAGCGGTCCACGAGGACACGGTGGACTCTGTCCCCGCGCTGGGTGCGTGCATCACAGAGCACATTACACAGGGGAGGAGATTCTCCCGTGGCCCAGGCTGCGGTTCCCAGAGACCTGGGAATGGGAGGGCAGTTTCGTGCACGAGTGTGCGCCACACCCAGCACCCGGCAACAGCGGGACGGGACGAGAGCGCCCGCTTTCCAGGGAAGGCCGTTCTTGGGGGAAGTTCTGCAGAATCCCGAGGTGGCGCTCCCTCCCTGCTCCGAGCACCCCCTGCCCCGAGTCTCGCACACAGCGACAGATAGATGCCGTCTGTCAGACGGATAAGGCCTTTCGTCCAGGGGTCCAGAGTCCACCGGGTGGTAACTCATGATCATATTACAGGGATCTTGAGGACAAGTGACAAATATTAATATAAATCCTCAGGTCAGGGCTTCTGAAAAAGACTTGTGTAAAAAAAAAAAGATAAAAGGTCTCAGCTCCAGGTCATCGGCCTGCGATGGGTGGGAGCCGAGGAAGGCACTCTCGGGGGCGGGGGCGGGGGGGTCTCAGCCCAGCCCCCGCTATGAAAGTCTTTCCTGGGGAAGGGGCCGAGGCATCGGGGCATCGGTGCCCCTGGCCTGGGTTACACCTGGCTGATGATCTCTCCGTTCTCGGGTACGAAGACTTGCACAGGGGCCCCCTCGGGCGATCTCCGGAGCACGCACACCGCGGGCACCTGCCAGGGTCGGGAGGAAAGGAGAGGTGGGTGAGCGGACCAGGTAGAAGTCTCGGGCAGCAAGCCCAGTCGCACCAGCCTTATCCCTGAGGGACACTGGGGGGGCAGCAGCACAGCCCTGGCACTCGGCCTCTGCCCCCTCCCCCGGAAGTTCTCTGTCCCCCAGCGACCACCCCTCATCCATTTTCCACTCCCGCTTCCTCTGGGGTGTGACGGGCACCCTGACCTCCTCCTCCCCAGCTTCTCCTGGGCTCACTGCTCACCGCCCTCCCTTTCTGGCACGCCAGGATGGGCTGGGCCTGGCCAAGGACAGGTCCAAGCCCGCAGGGAGGGGGAGCACGTCAGCTGGAGGGTGCGGCCTGGGACCAGGGCCAGGGTGCTGCCGGCCAGGATGCCAGCTGCAGCCCAGAGAGCTGCAGGGGGGGGGGGGAGTGGCGCAGCTGGGCCTGCTCGGAATCTGGGGTCTCAAAGCGGCAGCTTGTTAGTAACTTCTGCAGCACACCCCCTGCGGAGCCCTCCGTACCAGGGAGAGAGAATAAAGAAAGGATTCATGTGTTGGCCCCACTTCCAGAATGAAGAAACTGGGTCCAAAGAAACCAAATCTGCCCTCCGCCCCCACCTGGTGTCAAGGGGCTCTATCCTATATACTATCTATCACTTATATACTACCTACCACCTACATACTACCTACCACCTATATACTACCTACCACCTATACAGTACCTACCACCTATACACTACCCACCACCTATACACTACCACCTATACACTACCCACCACCTATACACTACCCACCACCTATACACTACCCACCACCTATATACTACCCACCACCTATACACTACCCACCACCTATACACTACCCACCACCTATACACTACCCACCACCTATACACTACCTACCACCTATACACTACCTACCACCTATACATTACCCACCACCTATACACTACCCACCACCTATACACTACCCACCACCTATACACTACCCACCACCTATACACTACCCACCACCTATACACTACCCACCACCTATACACTACCCACCACCTATACATTACCCACCACCTATACACTACCCACCACCTATACACTACCCACCACCTATACACTGCCCACCTCCTATACACTGCCCACCACCTATACACTGCCCACCACCTATACACTGCCCACCACCTATACACTGCCCACCACCTATACACTGCCCACCACCTATACACTACCTACCACCAGCCTGGCTCCTGGCCTCTGCGGGCCCCTGGCGGTAACGACATCACTTATCTGGTGCCTACTAGGCGTCCCTCTGATCATTCCAGCCTCTTAGCAGCCGAGCGCGAGCACCTCACTCCTTCCATTTTACAGAGGGGAAAAGAGCAGACTCCAGGGGCTATGTAACTTGCCCAGCCGCAGAGCCTGTAAGTGGCGGGACTGGGATCGGAACCTGGCAGTCCAGCTGGGCGTCCCTGCTCTTAGCTATGAGGCCCCCCCACATCTCAGCTGGGTGCCGCGCAGGGGTGACGGGGAGGAAGCGGATAGACCCGCAATCACAGGTTCCGGCTTCTGCAAACGCATTTCCAGCCTCTGCGCCCGTCCTGGGCCCTCGAGTCGGGAGATTAGTGGGGGCGGGGGGCGTAATTTGGATTGCACTTTCGATTGGGAAGAGTTGTATCTGCTTTGTGAATCGTCTGCAGAGCCACTGGGGGAAATAAAGTCCCAGCCGTCTGCAAGGGTCGCCCCCACCAGCGCGTGCGCTCTTGCGCTGGGCATAGAAGGCGAAGTCAGGACGCCTCCCGAAGCCAAGAGAGAATGACTTGGGGGCCTGTTCGTCCTAGCTGGGGATTTCCTGGCCACCAGGCTGCTGGTTTGATGCCTTTCTCCACTTGCACCTGCTATTAAATATAATTGCAGCCCTTATACCCCTGCTGCCTGGCCCCGGGGTCCCTCCAGCGCGGCCGCACCTGTGTCCGGGGCCCCAGCGCTCGCCCGAAGCCGTCTCTCCCGGGGGGCAGGCTCCGCACGCGGAAGGCGCCCTGGCGGTCCAGCGAGTGCGGGCGCGCGCTCCGGAGGCGCGCCCGCTCGTGCCACCACTTGAGCTCCTCGGAGACGGCGGCCTTGCTGAGCGCGCGGCCGGCGGGGCTGTCCTTCAGCGAGGGCGTGCGCACCACGCGGCTGTGCGAGGGCACCAGGCGCTGGTAGCGCAGCGCGCCGCCCTCCTCCGCGAAGGCCGCGCCCGCGCGGCACAGCTCCCACTCGCCCGGCGGCAGGTGGCCCTCGGCCAGCACCACGTAGCGCCCCGCCGGGAAGTAGCCCGTGGGCAGCAGCAGCTTGGGGTAGTGGGCGGCCAGCTCCCTGCCGCCCGGGCCCCAGGCCCCGCGGTGGTGGCGAGGGGCCTCGGGTGGACACAGCGGCCGCAGGAAGATGTCAGGGCTGCTGCTGCCCGGCGAGGTGGGGTGCGAGATGCTGGAGACGTCCGAGCCGCTGTCCTCCGAGCACGAGTGGCAGGCGGCCGCGGGCAGCGGGGGCTTGGTCGCGGGGAAGCAGGAGTCCGGCACGGTCACCGTGTAGTGGGTGGGGCGGCGGCGGGGAAAGGCGCTGCGGCCGCGGCCCTCGGGACCCGCCCGGAAGGACTCCATCCTGCAGGGAGAGAGAGGGACCGAGTGTGGGGGATGGAGTCCTAAACAGGCGAGGCAGGCGCCCCACCGCAGGGCCCAGGCGTGGCACCCACGCAGGGTCTTAGGCCAAACCTCGCAAAGAAAGCATCCTCCCTTCCCCCCACCCCTGCTGGTCTGGGGATGTGGGTACCCCATATTCCCTCCCTGCTGCGAACGCCTTCCTGCTTCATTCATAGCTGGTAGTTCCTGTAAGCTGTGCTACATCAGTGCCACGCATTTGCAGCAGGTTTAGGCACGCTACGCCCAGTGGCATTTCCTCTGCAGAACCCACTCGGGCACACACCGTGGGAGCTGCCTGGTGAAAGCTGTCCCGTGGCACAGGGCACTCGCGCAGCCCGCAACCAGCCGGGCTGAAATCCAGCCCTCGCTCTGCTCCTACCCCCAGGTACGGGGCTGTGTCTGCCTTTTTCTAATTTGTACAAACACGTTTATAAAATGACCCTGGTAGCATGTAAAATACAAAATTCATTGCTTTTCTTGAGCACAGTCGCCCCAAGCTGCACGCAGCCCAGCAAGGCTCGATCCGCAAATTTAAGCTGACAGAAGAATCCGGCAACGCTCTGGTGGTGCCCCAGACCCTGTGAGGTGTGGCCACAATATTACCCTGTCATAACTCAGCCACTGAAACCACTGCCAAGTAGCAGGTGACCAGGGAAGGATCATATAGTCGATCCTCATCGTTTGCAGATTCAGTATTTGTGAATGTGCCCGACTTGCTAAAATTTATCTGTGATTTCCAAATCAGTATACACCGTGGTTTCAGGGTCATTCTAGACCAGTCACAGCACAACAACAAAAAAAATTGAGCCGCTATAAGCTCGCATTCCCAGCTAAGGTTAGACGAGGCCGTGCTCTGCCTTCTCGCTTCAGCTTTCACCTTATAAATAAGTGTTCTCCTTCTGGTGCATTTATTTAGTGTGTTTTGGCATTATTTTGCTTTTGGTTGGTGATTTTGCTGTGTGCAATAGCCCCAGACTCAGTGCTGAGGGGCTGTCTGGTGTTTCTAGCAGGGAACGGCGGGAAAGCACCGTGGGGAGAAAGATGCCGCTAGATGAACCTCACCCAGGCCCGGCGCCACTGGCTTCGAGTTTAATGTCAACGAATCAACAGTGTGTATTAAACAAGGTGTCTCCAAACAGAAGCTCGTATAAAACGAGGTTATTTGTTGATCAGTTGAAGAAAATGTTGAGGCCGGGCGCGGTGGCTCACGCCTGTCATCCTAGCACTCTGGGAGGCCCAGGCGGGAGGATCGCTCAAGCTCAGGAGTTCGAGACCACCCTGAGCAAGAGCGAGACCCCCATCTCTACCAAAAACTAGAAAGAAATTCATTGGCCAACTAAAAATATACAGGAAAAATTAGCCGGGCGTGGTGGCGCATGCCTGTAGTCCCAGCTACTCCGGAGGCTGAGGCAGGAGGATCACTTGGGCCCCGGGGGTGGGGGTGGGGGTGGAGGTTGCTGTGAGCTAGGCTGACGCCACGGCACTCTAGCCCGGGCAACAGAGCGAGACTCTGTCTCGAAAAACCAAACACACACAAAAAAGACAATTTTGTGACCAAAGGCTTCCAGGAGCCTAACCTTGTATTTCCCCTGGGGGCAAAGGTTAAGTATTTGCTAATCCAGTGCTCGTGATTTTATAGAACACAACTACCACGGATAATGAGAACTGACTATATGTCAATTGAAAAAGTGAAGTGCCTACTGTGAGTGACCAAGAATAATCTATTAGCACAAGAAAACTTGGAAAAGGAAGAAAACTTGAATCAAGTCGCGCACAAAGACAAATATGGAAGCTTTGGAAGAGAACAACTTGCTTCACGGATAGCCTTTGGCTTTGCGGACTGTGGCACAAGCTCTTTCAAGAGGCACCCCAAGAAGGGCTGCTAAGAGGAGCCGAGGCACTAGCCATGTGCCACCTAAGGGTGTCCCCCCTACCTGCATGCAAGAAGCTACCAACGTCCAGCAATAAGCGCTGGATGGGGGAGGTCCCCCCTGCATCTCGGGGTGGGGGGGTTGTCTCTTACCTCAGAGACTGTGACTGGCCCCTCCTGCCCTGCATCTCGGGGGTGGCCGGGGCGCTGGTGCGGCCCTGCCGCTGTCCGGGAGCCCCTCGGACGGGGACCATCAGGTAGGACATGGGCTCCAGCAGCCACGGGCTGGAGGGGCTGGGCCCATCCTGCGGTGTGGTGGCGGGGCTGCTGCAGACGGATTGGGGACCGGTCAGGGGCAGGAATGCCTCCATTCAGGGGCTCAGGAAGGGCAGGAGGGTGGGACTCCAGTGGAAGGGGGCCCCAAAGTTAGTGGTGTAAACCGCCAGCATCCTCGGAGAGCTGCCAGAGCTCACACACCTTTCCCTCTCCATCCGCCCAGCCTGCCGCCACCCCGGCATGCCTCCCACCTGCTCCCAGCCGTCCCTTCCTCCCTCTGCCCCCCACTGACCTGGACTCGCTGCAGGGCTCGGAAGACTTCTGGGGCTTCTCGTAGGGGTGGTCCAGGCTGGTCTCCTTCCAGGGGCTGTTCTGGATTGGGGCTCGCTCCAGGCCCCCCGTCTCAGGCCCTGCTGGCTGCAGCCCCTCTAGGCTTTGGGGTGGGAGAGGCCGGGAAGGTGAAGCTGGGGACCCTGGGGGAGGTTTTGGCACCTGGGATTCCTCTGCAGGGGTGAAAGAAACTCGATAAGGACAGAGGCTGGGGGAACCGGCCCAGCAAGAACCTCCGTAAACCGCAGCCGAGTCCTGCTCTCCCTGCTCTCCCTGCCGTGGCTGGCTGGTCCAGCTGCTCCAGCCCCAGCTCCAGCCCCGGATGCTCCATGTCTTCTCCTCCTCTGGGACTGACTCCTTCCCTCACAGCCCTCCTTTATCCCTTCCTCCTTCGAGAAGCCTCCCCAGATTGGCTCCCGCTGCCATGTCCACACGGGCCTTCTGCTCAACTGTTGCTCTTGTTGCTGCCAAGCCCGAGGGCCCTATTTCCTTACTGGCCCGGGCACTCCCCTGGGCAGAACTGCACCGCCTTCTTGGTCCACCTTGACCCTGGCATCCCCAGGGTTTGTAAACACAGCCCTTAATCTACAGACTCGTGTTCCCTCCCCCAGTGTGCCCTCTTTTCTAAAAGGACAATAATTGTGGGCAGATTAATCTTTAGCTCTGACCAGAGCATCTTGAAATGAAGCCCCAGGGTGAAGGAGGTCACCTGGGGTTGACCGGTGCTGTTGGCGATCACCTTTCTCTTCCCCGTCAAAAGGATGAGCTTCCAGAATGAGAGATGGTCGGTCAGCACCCCGCCACCCCCAACTGAGCAGGTGCAGGGGCACGTGGAAACCGACATGAGGTCTCAGCGGCGGCCCTGGGCCTGGCACCCTTGCCCTCCCTGGCTCACTAAAAGCTCCGCTCCCATGGACGTCCTCACCAGCAGGCTCTGCCAAAGCCCCAAGGTCTCCAAGTGGGAGCCCAGCCTGACGACAGTCCCCAAACTGTCCCTCTCACCTTCCTCCAGGAGGAGCCCATCCGACAGGGAGCTGTCATCGGAGGCACTGAGCTCTGGGAAAGGCAGAGGGGGAGAGGAGAGAAGTGGTGAGATTAACCCGTAGATACGAGTAACCGGCAGCGCTCAGCAGCCCGGGCCAAGCCCTGCCCAAGGACAACGGAAATGTCAGCAGACACCCACTGTGTGCTAACCACTGCAGCCGGTATGAATTTATCACTTGGAAGTTAAGAGAACCCAGAAGTCAGGGGCTAGGAGACAGGAAACTTGATTTTAACCCTGGATGTCATTAGCTTTGCAGCCTTGAACAAACCACTCCAATGCTCTAAACCTCAGTTTCCCTACTTGTCAAAAATTAAAAAGGCAGGGCTTCCTCTGGCCATGGGAAGGGAAAGGCAAGGAGCCACTTGGAAGGGCCGTGGGGTGGAAAGAATTTCACTAGCTTTTCTATGGTCTTCCGACATCACAAATATAACTCAACCCAAGGATCCCAAATCCGAGAACGCCTGCATTTTCAGAGACAAGAGCGGCGTGCGGCAGGGGTCCAAGCGGCGCGACTGTGAGGCCGGTTTCAGTTAGGGTCAGGCCAGCCGGCCCTGGGGATAGCTCTTCACGTGGTGATCACGCCAAGTCCCCTGAAGGAGGTGGGGTGTGGCATCTCTGCCTGGTACAGCACCAGCCGCCACCCAGGACGACTTCCTTGTGCCAGGGAACCTATTTGTGCCACTGCCCTCGAACAAACCTAAGCCTCCAGATATTGCAAATAAGCCCGACGTGGCCTGGGTGGAACTCACAGGGCATTTCCAACTGTGTTCCAGAACAAAGAGGAGGAAAAACTAATAACGGCTGATATTTCTGCGGTGCCAATACTTTTCTAAACACAGCACTTTATATTAATCCATGCCATCCTCATAGCAACCACCTAAGGTAGATCTTATCATCCCCACGTGACAGGTGAGGAAACTGCGTCTCAGAGGAGTTGAGTAACGCAGTTTAGGTCAATCCACCAAAACGCAATTGAGTCAGAATTTACACCTGGACAGTCGAGTCTGTGCTCTTAACCACAACCCTTCCTCGGCCTTCCTGCTAGCTGGCATCTAACGCACAGGTCATCGCCCAGAAAGCTTTTTTTTTTTTGAAGCAAGAGTCTCACTCTGTTGCCCAGGCTAGAGTGAGTGCCGTGGCGTCAGCCTAGCTCACAGCAACCTCCAACTCCTGGGCTCAAGCGATCCTCCTGCCTCAGCCTCCCGAGTAGCTGGGACTACAGACATGCGCCACCATGCCCGGCTAATTTTTTCTACATATATTTTTTATTGGCCAGTTAATTTCTTTCTATATTTTTTTTTTAGTAGAGACAGGGTCTCACTCTTGCTCAGGCTGGTTTCGAACTCCTGAGCTCAAACGATCCTCCCGCCTCGGCCTCCCAGGGTGCTAGGATTACAGGCATAAGCCACCGCGCCCGGCCCAGAAAGTTTTAAGAAAAGTAAATCGTTCCAACCGTCATGACAAATCTTGCAACAGGGTTTGGCAAACCCTGGCCCACAGCCTCAATCCAGTTCCATAGCTGTTTTCACAAGGTCTTCCTGGAACACAGCTCTGGAGTTGTTTATGCAACGTCTGGCTAAAATAGGCCCTACCTGGCCCTTTACAGAAGAGTTTGTCGACCTTTGCTCCACGACTTAAATGAAATAAAGGTTGCACGCAGAGCAGGTCTTGGACTTTGTGGGGCTCACGGCGCCAGGAGCTCGGCCCACTGAGGTTCTGCTAGGCCACGGCCAGCCTTGGGGCTGTTAAGGAGACACCCTCTTACTAAATTCTGGCTCCCTGCCTCTCATCTTTTACACAAACCTGGAGAATAAAGATTTTTTAATTTTTCACGAGCATCAAGTTAAAGAAATTGGGCCGGGTGCGGTGGCTCACGCCTGTAAATCCTAGCACTCTGGGAGGCCGAGGCGGGAGGATCGTTTGAGCTCAGGAGTTTGAGACCAGCCTGAGCAGAAGCGAGACCCCGTCTCTACTAAAAAAAGAAAAAAATTAATTTCCCACCTAAAAATATATATATATAAAAAGTAGCCGGGCATGGTGGTGCATGCCTGTAGTCCCAGGTACTCGGGAGGCTGAGGCAGGAGGATCGCTTGAGCCCAGGAGATTGAAGTTGCTGTGAGCTAGGCTGATGCACGGCACTCTAACCTGGGCTACAGAGTAAGGCTCTGTCTCAAAAAAAAAAAAAAAAAAACAAGTTAAAGAAATTGTGGAACTACACCACTCATGCAGGGCAGTGCAGCCAGGAGAGAGCTGTGTGTTTGGTCTGGCTGAGTGATCTGGGAAGAAAGACACCATTCCCACTCAACCCTGATCCTCATAAAAACAGGCAGATCCGTGTGCCACGGGCCAACAGGTGCGCCGCAGTGAAGGGAGTCTGGAGACACTCTGCCCCAGGGGTGGGGCACACTGATCTGCCCACTGGGGGGTTCCTGGGGGGTGCTCCCTGTCTCAGCCCTGTCCCGACCCAGCCCTGCAACGGCAGGACACCCAGGCGGGGAGGGAACAAGATCAGACTCACAACCTGGAGCTGCTCAAAGGCTGTGCGGTCCGACACAGCAGCCACGGGCCACTGACGGCTATTTTCATCAGTCACACTGGGCACGATTCAAATGCTCGATAGCCACATGCAGCTAGTGGCTTCCGTACCGACAGCACAGGTACAGAACACTTCTCCACCGTGGCGGAAATTCTATCAAGGGCGTTGCTGACGCCGGTGCCGACTGCACTGCAGAGGCGGGAGCTGGGCAGCTCTCGCCAAGTTCGCCCCAGTAAATTAGTCCAACACCTACTGCTGTCCTCCCTGCATAATTACTGTCCCAAACTGAATAGCCCTGTGCGGAGACCAAGGGGGCGTGGGGGTTTTGGCTTTGAGTTTTTCTTTTTTCCTGTTTGTTTGCTTTTTTTTTTTTCCTCTCTTTAAATCAAAACACCTTTCAGCTACTAATTAATTATTAATCCCTCTTTACTTCCTTCTTTCTGGGAGAACACAGCCGGGCAGAGGAGCCACGAAACAGGAATTACTTGTCTAAAACTGTCCCCATTCCGTGCTCCCAAGGTAGGACACCAGGTCCCGGGGCCTGAGGTCGGAGAGCAGGGTCTCTGTGGCCGGTCTGGGAGAGGCAGCAGCCGCGTACACCAGGTGTCCCTCCCCACCTGCGCCGAGTGCCGGGAGCAGCTTTCAGAGCCTCAGCCTCCTGCCGCCCACACAGGGCTAAGCCAGAGCCCCAGGCGTGTCCTGGCCTGTTCCTCTCTTCCAGCAGGAGCCTCACCGGTCACCTCGGCGGCAGCAGACTGCCAGACACCCTCCCACCCCCACCCCAGTCACGGGCAGAAGCTCGCTGGTGGGCAGGGAGGCCACGGAGCAGAGGGAGGCTGGAGAGGGGCAGACGAGGGGCAGAGGAGGGGCCAGGGGCACCTCTCTCCACCAGACACAAGCTCCCTACCAGCACAGAGCCAGCTGGCTGCTGGGGACTTCATGCCCTAGCTGGCAGCTGCCCTCCAAGGGAGGGTCAAGTCCTGAGAGCCCTGTTGAGAGTGGGAGCAAGATGGGAACCTCTGGTCCGTGAGCCTCGCAGACCAGGAAAGCAGCTGTGCCGCCACGCCAGGGCCACCCGGGAAGTCTGCCACCGCCCCGGGGCCAGCCCCACCGCCTCCTGTGTTTACAGGGTCCACTGTGACGTGGCGGCACCGTCTCCTTCCCATCTCCTCCCGACCGCTGGAGGGGCCTGGGCAGTGTCTCGTCACACACTTTCCACCCTACGTTAGAGGCCCCGGGTGGGAAGAGGGACTCCTGGGACCCGTGCTGAGACAGCTGCCTGCCCGGCGCATGGGCCGTGGGGCACAGGGACCGGCAAGAGCCTTCAGGCGTCCGTACGTTCGCTCCCAGCCCGGGGAGGAGAGCGGTCTCGGCAAAGCCCCAACGTGACGAGCCTGAGACTGTGACAGAAGCAGCCGCTGCCCCGCCCAAGGCCCCTGAATCCAGGTCTGCCCCGGGGCCACCTCCCCAGCCCCTATGCGTCCCCCAGACGCAGCCAGGGAGGCCTGAGGCCCGAGTGAGATGGGGGACAGGGCTGAGCTAGGGGCACGGATTGGCGGGGATGGGGCTGGAGGACAGCTGAATTGGGGTCAGGGACAAAGGAAAACGGTCACTCCTAAGGGCTTGGAACCACCTGCCGGAAGCTAACTCAGGCCGGACATGCTGGCGCCACGTGGCTGGCGCTGGGCGTTGACGGCCCCCTGGGTGCCCAGGGCTGAGGGACTGAACTGCAGGCACAGCGAGGGCACAGGGCAGACGGGAGGGATCCCACTCTGGGCCGGGGGGGGGGTGCTGTGGGTATTTAAGGGAGTGTGGGGTGCTGTGGGATTTCAGCCCCAACATCCTGCGGGTCGCCGTGGGCCTGACACAATCCCATGAGCAGTCACGCATCACAACGGCCCACACCTGTGCCACCAGCCCAGGCCAGGGGAGAGCACGGGCCAGGCCTCCGGCTCCCAGGAGCCGCACACGGCCCCGGCCTGGACAAGCCAAGGCCTTGGGCCTGGAAGGCAGAGGGCAGGCCTGGCCACTCCGCTTGGACAGACCCTTGGATGGAGCTCAGGGTCATGAATGCCTTCTCAGTCTAGCACATCTTCCCCAAGGCAGTGTCTTTTGGGGAGCATGCGGAAGGAAGGAGAGGCCGTTTTCCAGACACAGGGGAGAGGGTCTCCCCGGGTGGAGTCGCGGAGGGTCCAGGCGGACCCGGGAAGCAGGCTGGCCCGGCGGGAGCCGAGCAGGGACACGGAACACGAGCCCAGCGCGGGGCGGGCGGGCGCGCTGAGCAGGTGCAAAGGCAGCGACTGGGGGCACGCGGCCCCCGTCCCACATGAGCGCGCGGGATGGCAGGCTCACCTTGGCCCAAGGGGAGCGCGGCGGCCGGAGGGGGCTCGCTGCTGCGCCGCTGCTCGCCCAGGCAGCGCCGGAGCTCGCGCAGCTTCTTCTCCTCCTGCAGCGCCGCCTGCTTGCGCTGCCGCCGCGCCTGCCGGCTCAGGGGCTCCTCCAGGCACAGGCGCCGCGCCGCCTCGGTGATCTGCAGCTGCAGGGCCAGCTGGCGCTCCAGGCCGCTCAGGGGGTCCTGGGGGGGCAGGAGTGAGGCGGGGACAGCAGGGAATGGGGGTCCCGAAGGACAGAGAGCGACCCTCCCTCCCGCCCCCGCCCCAGCGCTGCTGCGTGGCGCAGACAGCAGCCCCTGGAGGGCGGGAGGGGCCCGAGAGCAAACCTGCGGCCTGAAAAGCGGCACAGGCCACGCCAGCCTGCCGAACCGGGCAGGGCGGGAACCGGCGGCACACTTTCCCTCCTGACCCTACAGGGCCGGGCAGGCCAGCCCATGGGAAACGGCACGGGGAAGGGCACCCAGGGCCGCAGCCGCCGCGCCTCCTTCCTCCCGCGCAGAGAGAGAGGAGGCCGGCCCCAGGGGCCAGCCCAACCGGTCTGGACGGGCCGCGGCCTCTCCGGTTGGTGGCTGGCGCTCTTAACTGATCTTCTACCCACCGGGGCCAAACCCAGTGTCCTCCCTTGAGCTCCCGGCTCTCTCGGTTCCCGTGGCGGCACACCTTCCCACGCGGCCAGGTGGCCCTTGCCACGGAGCCAGGCACCCTCGCTGGGTGTGGGGGGCTGCACCCCTGTGATCAGCCTCTGGGGAACAAGGGGTGCCCAAGGCTTCCTGGAGCTCCTCACCTCCCTGTGCAAGGCCCACTCATCCAGCTTGTAAGCCGCTCCGATCCTGCGGCGGACCTTGGGGGCCTGTTCCCCTGGCTTGAGGGGGTACTCCGCTGGCAAGGTGCCCGTCAGCTCCTGGGGGGAAGCAGAGTCAGGCCAGGCCCTCTCTGCCCGCCCGGCCCTTGGCCAGCCGAGAGGAGCCCCTGCAGTGCGTGCACCTGCCTCCCGGGGCTCCCAGGACGGCCCCTGCATCCCAGCAGCCAAGGTGTCCCGTCCCCTCTTAGGGCCTGCTCTGCGCTCGCTCCCGTCCCTCCCAACCGCATTCCGACCAATCCTGCAGAGAGCCACAGCCACCCTGCCACAACCCCCAAGGCACTGACGTGGGCACGATCCCCTGCAGCCCTCGTCCCCTGGGCCTGGGCCGGCACCTGGTCCCACTCTCCTCCGTCCAGGGCCCGGGCCCAGCGATGCATCATCAGAGGGACTCTGGGCTCCAGCCCCCGGGCTGACTTCCAGAACGCCCTCAAGAGTGGGCTCCCTCCCGCAGCCCCCAGACGGTGGCTCCAGGGCTGCTCAGGTCAACCCCAAGAGTGGGTGTCAGGGCGGGGCTGGGGGCTCACCGCCTCCCTCAGGCAGAGTCTCCGCAGCTCCTCCAAGCAGGCCTCCAGCCGCGCCTCCAGGGCCCTCTGCTGCTTGCGGACCGCGTGGGTCAGCTCCTTCATCGGGGACACCGGGCTGTCAGGGCCTGCGGGGGGTGGCGGGGTGCGGCGGGGTGCACGCTCAGGGACACTGGGCCGGGAGCCTCTCTCCGACCTGCGCTGACCGCCCTTGGGGAGCGCACACACATGCATACATGCGTACACACAGCATCACGCCTGCCCACTGATTACAGTCTAGCTGCTGTGGCCTGTGTCACAGCCACAAAACACCACGTCTCCCGGCTGCCCAAAGGCGGCAATGTGACAGCTCGGAAGGAAGAACCGTCCCACCAGGTGACCTCTCATGGGGGGACTACATGGCCAGAACTCCCTTTCCTCCTCCTCTTCCTCCTCCCCTCCCCCCATGCATGCAAACACACACACTGCCCCCTCCCCATGCACATACACTGCCCCCCATGCACACACACACACTGCCCCCCATGCACACACACACATACTGCCCCCCATGCACACACACACACTGCCCCCATGCACACACACACACACTGCCCCCCATGCACACACACACACTGCCCCCATGCACACACACACACACTGCCCCCCATGCGCACACACACTGCCCCCATGCACACACACACTGCCCCCATGCACACACACTGCCCCTATGCACACACACACTGCCCCCCATGCGCACACACACACTGCCCCCATGCACACACACACTGCCCCCATGCACACACACTGCCCCATGCACACACACACTGCCCCCCATGTACACACACACACACTGCCCCCCATGCACACACACACACACTGTCCCCCATGCACACACACACACTGTCCCCCATGCACACACACACACTGCCCCCCATGCACACACACACACTGCCCCCCATGCACACACACACACTGCCCCCATGCACACACACACTGTCCCCCATGTACACACACACACACTGCCCCCCATGCACACACACACACACACTGTCCCCCATGCACACACACACACTGCCCCCCATGCACACACACACACTGCTCCCCATGCACACACACACACTGCCCCCCATGCACACACATACACACTGTCCCCCATGCACACACACACACTGTCCCCCATGCACACACACACTGCCCCCCATGCACACACACACTGCCCCCCATGCACACACACACACACTGCCCCCCATGCACACACACACACACACTGCCCCTGCCCCTCCCCCATGCACATACACACTGCCCCCATGCACACACACACACACTGCCCCCCATGCACACACACACACACTGCCCCCATGCACACACACACTGCCCCCATGCACACACACACACACTGTCCCCCCATGCACACACACACACTGCCCCCATGCACACACACACTGCCCCCCATGCACACACACACACTGCCCCCATGCACACACACACACTGCCCCTGCCCCTGCACACACACACACACTGCCCCTGCCCCTCCCCCATGCACATACACACTGCCCCTGCCCCTGCACACACACACACACTGCCCCTGCCCCTCCCCCATGCACATACACACTGCCCCTGCCCCATGCACACACACACACACACTGCCCCTGCCCCATGCACACACACACTGCCCCTGCCCCTCCCCCCACACACACTGCCCCTGCCCCATGCACACACACACTGCCCCTGCCCCTCCCCCCACACACACTGCCCCTGCCCCTGCACACACACACACACACACTGCCCCTGCCCCCCACACACACTGCCCCTGCCCCTGCACACACACACACACACACACTGCCCCTGCCCCTCCCCCATGCACACACACACACACACACACTGCCCCTGCCCCTCCCCCATGCACATACACACACACACACTGCCCCCCCCACGCGCACACACACACACACACACACTGCCCCCCCACGTACACACACACACACACACACACACACACACTGCCCCTGCCCCATGCGCGCGCACACATCTCAGCTTTCTTGCCCTCCGTCAAGCCTGGGCCAGACGAGGCTCTGGAGCTCAGGCCGACCAGGAGGGCAGGGTCTTTACACCGGCCAGACGAGATTTCCATTCCTTAGTGATTCCTGGGGCTAGAGTTGAACACCACAGATCCCTCTTGCAGATAGCACTGAAACTCCAGGTGTCCCTGAGGCTGCAGGCCTTCAGCACCCTCCTCCCCACCCTCCTCCCCCAGCCCGGGGTTCCCGCTCACTCACCAGACTGCAGGATGATGCCGCTGTCGGAGTCGCTGACCTCATCCTTGCTCTCCATGGCGGGCTTCTGGGAGGAGGGGGCACCGGGCAGGGAGGGCGGGCACCACGCCCAAGCCGGGCCAGGATGTGGGGGTGGCCTGGAGTTTCCCCAGCTTTTCAGAGAAAAGAGAAGAACAGAAAAGCTATACGCAAACTCCCCTGGGCTACAAGCAGAGCTTAGGAATAGATGCCTAAGAGGAGAGGGTGTGGAAGTGACAACTGCGCTTCTACAGCCATCTGGGGTGGGGGTTCCACGCTGAGTGCGCTGCCCGGGAGAAGGCGCTCTGGGTCTTGTCAGCAATTCCTGTTCTCAGTGGCCTCTCCGGAGCCCCCCGTTCAAGAGAGGCCTCTAGGCCAAAGTCCTCTAGGCCCAAGGGTGTTGAAAAGGAAGGAGACACACACACAAAAAAAAATGGGACGAGATGACAAAGCAGCGAGGAAAGGAAGGGAGGAAGGCATGCCTTACTGCCCCAGCAGCTGAGGGCACCTCAGGAAGGGCGAGGGGCACATGGCCAAGGCCCTGGTCTGGGGGCCCCAAAGCCTAAGACGCCCCGCCCCCTGCACTAGGTTACCCGTCTGTAGACAGGTGCAGCAACCGTGTTCCGGAGTGTTCCAAAGCCCTGACACAGCTCCCAAGCCCCCAGCCACACCTGGGACACCCTTTGAGGGGGTCAGACTGCATCCGCTAGACCTCACAGCCAGAGGAGGAGGCCCGGGCTGTGTCAGGGTTTCCAGGAGTTGGGGAGCAGTTGGGGGGCAGAGACTAGAGGAGAAACTGTCCAAGGCCAGCAAGGACAGCACCTGCACCTCTGCCTCCCTGGGGCTCGAGAGCACCTGGGCGGCACAGGTGTAACTCCATGGTGCTGGTCCAGCCGGCACCCAAACAACACCCGTGCCTGCCCCCTCTCTCCCTCCCTCACCAAACCCACGCCCCGGCCGGGCTCCCAGCTGGCCAGGGTCTGGCAGCTGCTGGCAGGCGCAGGCCTGGGGAGGGGCAGTCTGGAAGGACAGCCCAGCCACCTCCTCACTGAGTCAGCCCATTGAGCAAGAGTCCAAAAGTCCTTCCGAGTTTCTGTCTGGGGCCTGTCCTGCCTCCTCAGGGCGCGGGGTGCAGGGTGCGGGGTGCAGGGTGGGGGTGGGGTGGGCCCCAGGTGGGGGTGGGGTGGGCCCCACCCGCCCGCAGCCAGCCAGCAGGACAGAGAAGGAGACCTTGGGAAAGCCAATCAACCAAGCCAGGCAGAGGAGGACTGGGGACTACTGTCAGCCAGGATCCCAGTAATAGCTCTCTGCCAACCGAGACCGAAAAGAGCAGGAACAATCGAGAACTGCTATAGACCGGCGTAACAGCACCGCCTGTCAGAGCAGCAACACAGCCCTGAAAACTCGTGCCTTGCCCTTCGGAATTTCAGTTCTCCAAGGACGTCTGGAGAATAGAGTTTCTGTGGGATCTCGCAAACATGTCAAAGAGGAAGACTGGCCGTGTACTCTGGGACCCCCAGGGTACTTAGGGTGGCTGTTAGCTCTGCACTGTCCAGCTGTCCCACGCCCTATCCCTCCTAGAGACAGGGACAGGACGGCGGCTCGGGCAGCCCGCCTGCCCCTCCCGGTCCTGGCCGTCCACCCGCCCGGGGCATCCTCCGACTCTCCCCAGAGGCCAGGGCAGGGCCCAGGCAGAGCGGGAAGCAGGTAGACGGGCTGAGCCTCTGCTCTGAGGAGGCAGGAGGCAATGTGGGAGGGGAAGCCATCAATTAGTCACACTTGCTAATTAATTATTAACCACTGAGGAGCTGCCTTGGGAAGCTGGGGCGACTCAGCGGCTCCTAGATGGAGCCTGTTGCGGAGAGGAGTGGGGACCCGCAGGGACAGAGGGGTGCTGGCACACCTCCTCTCCCTCCAGCTTCCCCCTCCCCACGGCCGCCCATCCCCACGGCCAGGGTCAGGGGGAGGCACTGACGTGCACAGGGGTCCACCCCGGCTGCCTTGCTGCTCCAGGCAGGGCAGAGAGCACAGGACCGGAAGTGCGGAGTCCTGGATTCTGGCCTGGGTGGGCCTTCTCTCCTCATATGCACAGTGAAGATCAGACAGCATCTAAGGCCCTTCCAGCTCCCCGATCTGAATCTGGACCTCTTGGGCAATGCCAGGCTGACAAGGAACCCCAACTCGTCTGCCCCCACAGCTGTGGGGACCTGGCCCGGGGTCTGCAGGCAGGCTCAGGCCCACCCCACCCAGGAGGCATAGCTGTTAGATAAAGGCGGTTCAGGTAACATCCCCTCCCCCTCCCCAACACAGAGACCCCTCCTGGTCCCCCCTGCCTTTGGCCAGCCCCAGTAGTGGGCCCTAAGCAGCAGCCCACCTGGCTGGACAATGTCCCCCCAAAAAGGCAGAGGGGCATAAAGGAAGGAAGGGAAACTCCAGTACACTTTCCCTCGGGCTGGGCCACTGGGGACCCCCCATCACAAACGTGCCCCCAAAGCCAGGTCCCGAGCCTGTGTGTTCCAGCTAACCTCTGCTTGCCCTCTCTCTGGCCTGGGGAGCCACAGGGACGGGCCCCCATCCAAGCCCACCAGCACCACTCTATCACCTCTGTGCCCCAGACAAGAGCTAGTGGGGGCAGAAAGGGGTGACAGCCACAGCTGGGCTCCCTCCACTCCCCAGCCAGCCTGCCCTCAGCCCCAAAGACCCGCTCCACCCTGCCCCACCCTCACCTGCTCTGGGCGTTAGTCCAGGAATTCGGGGAGCAGCCCCTGTTCAGTCAGGGGGCGCAGGGGTCTTGCATGTTGCCTCAGGCTCCCCGAGGCCGCCGCTGCCCGCCTTGTACTCTCTCTGACGGACTGGGCTGGCCCTCGGCCGCCCCTCTCGTCCCGCCTGCCGTCCCTCCCAGGCTGCAGGGCCAGGGGAACCAGGTTACTTGTTATGACTTGAGTCAGAGGGGAGGGGCAGGTGAGCAAGTCCTTCCCTGAACAAGTCCCGCGACTTGCCGACTTGCCGGCAGGCAGCTCCTGGGCCTCTGTACTTCCGGAGGGGGGGGGGCAGGCGGGGAGCTGAGAAAGAGGGGCTCCCCGGGGAGGAGTCCCCCAAGAAGGAACAGAGGGGTCACATCTTCATGGCCTCAGGAGACCCTAGTGCACTGTGCTGGGCTGAGGTGCCTGCCCGTGTGCCCCCATGTCCTGACCCTGCTCTCCCTGCCTTCCCCCTACCTCAGTTTCCCATTCCAGGAATGGAGGTATGTTAAGACCCCCAAAGCAGGGTTAAATGTTCACTGTCCATGGACAATACCAGCAGGAAATTTACAGACTGCCAAGGTTGGGTCGTTGCTCTTCCTCATACACTGGAATGGAGACCAAGGCCTGAGTTCTGTCACTCCCAAATCAGGATTTAGAAACCTCAGGCAAAGCAGCTGGGATTCCGCATGTAGAGGCTCTGGAGTCCCAGACAGGGAGGACCAGGCTGTTTTCTTCTGTCCCAGGGCATGGAGGCCATCACCTCTCTGTTTATTGTTTGCATCCATCTACATCCACCCCCAGCATCTCCATTCACTGGGGCACTGACCCCAATCCCAGTCCTGTCCCCTACTCCACAGGGAGGCCACTGTGACCCCTGGCTCTCAGCCTCTTGCCTTGAAATGCAAGGCACCAGAAACCAACATGGAACCTACTCCCTACAAAAAAGCAAGCCTCCAGCTCTCCCCCACACCGTCAACCCTCAAGCACCTGGGGACCTGTTGAGAATCCGGCCTGCTTCACAGGGGGACGCTGAGCTGAGGCTGCCTGTTGCTGAAATGCACAGAGCTGTGCCCCACGCCCAAGTCTCCATCCCGCCACCTCCCTTCCCTGCTCTCTGACCTGAACTGCTTCCCCACACCCTGCCTGCAGTGCAGAGACGACCTGGGACCCGGTGTGTCCCGTAGAGCCGAGCTCTCAAGGTCGCCCTAGCCAGCCACCCCCCCCCGCCCCCCCCCTCCGCTCCTATCTACACATCCACAGCAGCACACCTTCACATTCCTGCTCACGCCCTTCCCAAACAACGCCAGCACGCTCCCCGCTGACCACCTCCTTTCCTCCCCAGGCCTGAGCCTGAGGGGCCCTAAGAAGGGACAGTCCCCCCCCAGATACCATCTCTCTGGGTTTCCCAAAAAGCCTGCAGCCCTTCCCCCTCCCCCCCAAGTCCTGCACCAGTCAGCAGTCCCTCCCCACGGAGGTGCCGCACTTGCTTCCAAAGTCAAACAGAGAGCAATTGACTTCAGGCAGAATCAGCCCTTCCTCCACCTTGCCCTTCCCCCAGCTCCAGGTGGAGGGGTGTGGAAGTTTCTAGAATCAGCTCAAAGCTCATCCCTCTGAATGCACAAATTAAAATCGAGAGAATCACCAAGAGAACCAATTATATTGAAAAACAGAGAAACATAGCAATACAGATGCTTCTTTATTAACATGAAGCAGGATCTAGCAGTGGGTAATTCCATACACGTGATGAATGTAAACAATATTTCAAGACAGCACCGTTGCAAAGTGATGGTCGACTAGGAATCCCACGCATGGCGAAGTCACAGGTTCTGCCACTGCTAGTGCTGCCTTCACAACTAAAGATGATGCTAAATTCCTGTTAAAGGCCGGCAAAAAAAATAAAGATGCACTTTACCCCCCCCCCCATCTAAGTTTACAAACCGTCTGAATTCTTTCCACGGATGCCTAGGTGCCCATGGACCCCGTTAAGAACCCCAGCCCTCAGGTAACCCACCACCTCTGAGTTCAGGGGAGAGAAGTAAGGATGATCCACCTTCCTGTCTGCATTGGTCCTGTGGGATTCTCAGACACCTGGCTCCCCCAAATTCACACCCAGCACTTGCCAACACCCCACAGCATCTGAGGTTTGGAAGGGGGCTGGACAAACCAGCCCTCCAGCAAAAGACCGCAGGGGGTCTCCATGGGACCTAGCTGCCATGGCATTCAACTCAAAATGCCAAGGAAGAGGTGGGCTCTCCGGGGGGCCCCCTGGGAATTTGGAACTTAGCACCCCACTCTCGCCAGTCTATGGAATCTGAGGACCGATGATGCCCCAACTCAAAACCCAGAAGATCACCATCAAGACCCCTGTTGGTGAGGAAATGGTGGTTCCTGCCATGGAATTACAGCACTTGGAATCTGATCCTTGTGGACAAGAGTCCTTCCCCAGGAGAAGAAAAAACCAGACCACGTTAGGGTTTTCATTTCCCACAGAGGAGTCCTGCATCAGAAAACTCTTCCATAGAGTCCACATCCACTCTCCATTTTTTTTTTTTTTTTTTTGTAAGTTCCTTCCTATACATCAGGTTGGAAGTTCTTTAAAGCAATGGCCTTGGCTGCCATCTCCACATCCACAGCAGCACCCAGCAACGTGCAGGCTGGGGCACCCCTACATTGGTCGACGGATTAATGAATCAGTGGCTAGCCGCCAGGGTCCACAGTGGAAAAGGGAAGACGGGAAATAGCCTGGGACCCTCCAGGCAGGAGGGTGGGAGATCGTTCCTGAACTTTCTTTCTCGACCCTCCTCCCTGCCCACCGGGGAAGGTGTTCGCCTCCACCCGGCGACGGTGGGGCGGCTGGGGCAGGGGACCCCACGCCAGCCCGGCATGCGCCCTGAAACCAGACCTCCAGACTGTCTCTAAAAAGCCCCTTTGTCCTGTCCACCCCGCTCCCCTCCCCCACCGCGCCCTCCACGTCCAGGCCGGCCCGAGACTTTGCTCCTTTTGTTCGGCGCCTTCCAGCTTCCCGGAACCTGGCGCGGGCACCCGCAGGCGTGGGGAAGGTCGAGGGAGAAAGGTGGCGGGGTTGGGGACACGCGTTGCCGGCAGGAACGCAGGACTCCCACCCCCTTGGTGCAATCGCCCCCGTCCCTGCGAGGCCTCGGGGGAGGGCCGAGGGTTCAGGCGCCCGAGCCCCTCCGTCCACCCGCGCTGGGGCCCCCCAGTCTCCCCTTACCTGTCCCATGGAGCTCCGCCGCCGCCCGCCGGCCCCCGCGCCCCCGGGCCCCGCCGCGCAGCGTCAGGACCGGCTCGCCCGGGCCATCTCCCCGCGCCCACAGCCTCCCCCCCGCCCTCCCTCCCCCGAGGTATTTCATTTAACTTCGGCATCTGCAGCATCCCAAATGTTAAAGATCCCAAGACATCTGTCCCCTGGGGCATACCAAGGCCCGGAGGAGAGAGGGGACGAGGCCAGCAGGGACTCGAGATTCCGACGCAGGGGCCGGGGCGGGGCCGCATGCCGAGGGGGCGCGGTGCCCGCAGGGGTGCGTGTCCGGTGCGGGCAGCCGCTCCAGGGCCGAGGCCGTCCTTCCTGCGCCCGCTTTCGGGCGCGCGCGCTGCGGGCACCCCCGGCGCGGCCGGTTCCCGCAGCCTGGGCGGGACGAGGCTCCCCTCTGCGTCCGAGTGCCGCCTTTCATTCGCGCGCTCTGGCCTGGCCGGGGGCAGTTTTCATTCCTGGGGACCCCGGAGAGGAAGCATGAAAGGAGACGGCGGGAGGGCGCCCCCGCACCACGCGCTGGCCCCCGCCCCCTCCCCTCCCCTCCCTCCCCGCCGGCCCCTTCCCCCAGCCGCGCGCCGCCGAGCCCGGACTGCAGCCCCTCCCCCGCCCGGCCCGCTCCCCCGGCTGGGGACCCGCGGCCGAGCCGGCCGGGTACGCACCGGCGCGCGCTCCCCGCCAGCGCCTCCTACCGTCCCTGCCAGCCCGCGGCCCGCCCGCCCGTCCATTCATTCGCTCACTCTCACTTCCCGGCTTGCATTTGTTCCACAAACACTTACTGAGCACCTACCGTGTTTCCCCGAAAATAAGAGCTACCCATCAAATAAGCCCCAGCAGGATTTCTAAGCATTTGGGCAACAGAAGCCCTGAAAATAAGCCCTAGTGACGCGGGAGGCTGCAGCGCATCTGCACGACCCACGCATGTCGTCGCGGAGCGGGAAAGAAGACGAGCAGCCCTTCTCATCTGCCCCAGGAGAGCTCTGTGGCTCCACAGGAGAGATCGGGGCCAATGGTTCTAAAGGAAACAGAGTCGCAAGACATTCAGGATGGGATTCGGGGTTTGGAGAGTGATGATGATGTTCCAGAAGAAGACGACGTCACTATATTTGAATAAATGTAGATGCTTGTACCGTACTTAAAAAAAATAACACATCCCCTGAAAATAAGCCCTAGGGTGTCTTCTTGAGGAAGAATAAATATAAGACCCTGTCTTATTTTCGGGGAGACAGGATACTGGTGCCCAGCATGATGGACCAAAGCTCAAGCCCCTTCACTGGGGGGTTGTCCCATCGAGTGATCACGCAGCGGCAGCACCGGTGAAGTAAGAGCGCGGGATCAGGGCCAGGAGAGGGGAGGCTGACCCAGCCTGGGGGCGGGTCCTCCAAGCTTGGCCAGAAGAGGCAATGCCAGAGGAATCTGAGAGCTACCAGGAGGAACTTAAAACAGCAGTGGCAGGTGTACAAAAGTGTGATGGCAACATAGTACAGCAGGTTCTAGGAAGCGCAGGGAGTTTCAGGTACAGGATGAGGAAGAGGTAACGGGGGCAGGAGATGGAAGAGAGGCGAGGCTAAAGTGGCAGGCAGGGGCCCATCAAGGAGCTGGGAGGACATGAACAGGATTTTTTTTCAAAAGAAGTTAGACAGGCCGGGCGTGGTGGCTCACGCCTGTAATCCTAGCACTCTGGGAGGCCAAGGCGAGAGGATCCCTGAAGGTCAGGAGTTCAAAACCAGCCTGAGCAAGAGCGAGACCCCGTCTCTACTATAAAGAGAAAGAAATTAATTGGCCAACTAAAAATATATAGAAAAAATTAGCTGGGCATGGTGGTGCATGCCTGTAGTCCCAGCTACTTGGGAGGCTGAGGCAGGAGGATCGCTCAAGCCCAGGAGTTTGAGGCTGCTGTGAGCTAGGCTGACGCCACGGCACTCTAGCCCAGCAACAGAGTGAGACTGTGTCTGAAAAAAAAAAAAAAAGGAAAGAAAAGAAAAGAAATTGGCTCATGTGATGAGGAAGCTGGCAAGTCTGGATCTGCAGGGAGCACTGGCAGGCTGGAGACCCGGGAAAGAGCCTGCAGTTCGAGCCCAAAAGCAACCTGGAGGCAGAATCCATTCTGGCTCGAGGGAGACCAGTCCTTGTGCCATCAAGGCCTTCAACAGATTGGAGAGAATCTACTTTACTCAAAGTCTATTGATTTGAATACTAGTTCATCTATCACACACCTTCACAGCAATATCTAGAACAATGTCTGACCACATATCTGGGCACTATGCCTTAGCCAAGGTGACACACAAAATTAACCGTCATGCTTCCCCAAACTGTTGCTCCAGGAGATGAGCTGGGCGACTCCCCTCTGGAGGCTGGCGTTGGCACGAGGGCTGGGGTGGGAGGTAGTCCAGGCGAGGGGGCAGAGGTGTGGCGGGGCAGGGGTGGGAGCTAGTGGGGAGGTAGACCTGGCCGGATTCTGTGACTGGGGACTGCGGGTGTGGGCAGTGAGGAGGAGGCAGGGGCTGGGGATTCCCAGGTTTCTGGCCTGAGAGTGCGGTCTGAGCTGCGTTCACTTGGAGCATTCGTGGTGATGTCGGGGAACAGTCCAGCCGGGGGCTCGGAAGCCCCAGGAAGGTTGGAGAAAAGAGCTTAGGAGCCTCCACAGAACTGCAGCTCCGGGACTGGGTGAGATCACCGGGGAAGAAAGTATAAAATGAGGAAAGGATCCAGGAGGGGGGATTCTGGAAGCATTTTAAAGGGGGGCACACCTAAGTGGACACATAGGAATTACATTTATTGGGTATTGGGCGGGTGGGAGGGGCGGGTATATACATACATAATGAGTGAGATGTGCACCGTCTGGGGGATGGTCACGCTTGAAGCTCAGACTTGTGGGGGGAGGGGGGGCAAGGGCATTATAGGCAACCTTAAAATTTGTACCCTTATAATATGCTGAAATTAAAAAATAATAATAAATAAATAAATAAAAATAAAGGAGGGGGGCCGAGGGTAAGGGATTATTATTATTCATGAGACAGAGTAATTTGCTTAGCTATTGATCTGCATCCCTCCCCCACCCCATTCGCCCTTACCCTTTTCCCTAGATGGGAAGCAGAAGCCCCCTGCAGGCACCTGCCCTGAGCCCGCTGCTGTGCGCTGCTGCGCCGGGTGTGCTGATGGGACGGTCCGGGATGTGGGGCTTTGAGGGCCAGGAGAGAGTAGGATTGACCGGGAGCGGGGAAGAAAACAGTGTGTGCCCCATGCAGCCAGGGCCTGAGCACTGTGAGCGTGAGCATCCTGGCAGTGCCCTCAGAGGGTGACAAGACCTCAGCAGGGGTGGGAGTGGGGACCTTGGGCCCCAGACTTCCCACCTTGACAGATTTCTGCAGCCCAAGTGTGTAGGAAGAGGTGCCCCCAGGCTACAAGACATCCCCATGGGCTGGAACGACTAGGATGGCAGCCCTCACCCCACCGTCTGGGCCTCCTAAGCCTTCAGGATCCGGCATAAGGAAGCGGAATGTTTGTCATCCGGGTGGGTTGGCACCCGGGAAAAAAATCAAATCAATTTAAAAGAAAGAAAATGATTAGTGTGTCTTGCAAATCTGAGTTCGTAGGTTGAAACCTTAGCAATACTATTGTCTTCATTTACAGGTAAGGAAACTGAGGCCCAAAGAAGCTGAATGACTGGGTTTAAGCCACACGGCTAGCAAGTGACTGACGCCGGATTTGAAGGTAGATCTTTCTGATTTTATTTTTTAATTATTTTATTTTATTGTTTTTGAGACAGAGTCTCACTCTGTTGCCCAGGTAGAGTGCCATGGCGTCAGCCTAGCTCACAGCAACCTCAAACTCCTAGGCTCAAGCGATCCTCCTTCCTCAGCCTCCCAGGTAGCTGGGACTACAGGCATGCACCACCATGCTTGGCTAATTTTTTCTATATACTTGTAGTTGGCCAATTAATTTCTTTCTATTTATAGTAGAGACGGGGTCTCGCTCTTGCTCAGGCTGGTCTCGAACTCCTGACCTCGAGCAATCTGCCCGCCTCGGCCCCCCAGAGTGCTAGGATTACAGATGTGCGCCACCGCGCCCGGCCTCTCTATATTTTTAGTCAGCCAATTAATTTCTTTCTGTTACAGTGGAGACAGGGTCTCGCTCTTGCTCAAGCTGGTCTCGAACTCCTGAGCTCCAACGGTCCGCCCGCCGCGGCCTCCCGGAGTGCAGTTGTTTCTGACTTCATAGCCCTGCACTTGTGCTTGAAAAGCTGCAGACACCAGAGGGACCAGACAGAGAGAGTGAAGGGACGAAGTGTGTGGGCTGTGAGTTCTGGCATTCAGACCTCAGCCTGCTTGGTGTGCGGCTCACGCTTGGCCAGCCTGCTGTGTGTGTGGGGGGGGGGGCGGGAAGGGCAGGACACGGCGGGAACCACCGCGGGTTAGAAAACGCAGGCTCTGTCCTCTCTGTCTTCAGGGCCAGTCGCTGCAAACGCTGTCACGAGAAGTCGCTCTTGCTTTGCGACCCAAAGCTGTAAATCCACGTTGTTATGTAAAATCAGACTTGTACATGTTTATTTTATTAAAAATTCAAAGGAGTCCAACAAGATGTGTCTACACCCCCGAGGCTGTGGTTCGTGTTGCGGTTCCCGGACTGGCAGCAGAGTGGCACGCATGTGGGGGGAGCCTCAGGCACCTGCGGGCGGGGCTTGAGAAGCAGGTGTCCTGGAGGCCAACGCCAGGGCCCTCGCGGGATGGGAACTGACTGGCGCAGGTGATGGAGGCCGGGGAAGGAGGTGCAATTGGGTAGAGGCCGCTAAGCCCCCGTCAGTTCTTCCTTCCCACTGGGCTGAAGGGGGCAAGTGTCACCCATCAGATGGGTTTTTCTGGGCAGTGGAGGGTAGTGGGGAAAAGTTAAGAGATTTGTTTTGTTTTGTTTTGTCAGAGTCTCACTCTGTTTCCCGGGCTAGAGTGCCGTGGCGTCGGCCTCGCTCACAGCAACCTCAAACTCCTGGGCTCAAGCGATCCTCCTGCCTCAGCCTCCCGAGTAGCTGGGACTACAGGCATGCGCCAGCACGCCTAGCTAATTTTTTCTATATATATTTTTAGTTGGCCAATTAATTTCTTTGTATTTTTAGTAGAAACGGGGGTCTGGCTCTTGCTCAGGCTGGTTTCGAACTCCTGACCTGTGGAGATCTGCCCACCTCTGCCTCCCAGAGTGCTAGGATTACAGGCGTGAGCCACAGTACCCCGCCTAAGAGCTCTTGCTGGTGAGGGGAAGGGTAGCAGGGTGGGATATCAGCTCAGCAGTTGAGCCTCTGAATGCTGCAGGGTGCTGGGCACCCCTGCCCTCCCCCACCCTCCCCCCTCCCCCCTCCACCCACACACACAGTGGGGGGGCTCACCCCAGACCTCTCTCTGCTGGAGGGGGTTACCCTGGTCCTCCTGCTGCTTCTCAATCCTCAGCCCCTCCAGCCTGGCGGGGCTTCCCCTCCCCTCCCGCACACCCCAGGGGCTGGGCAGGTGGTGCTCAGCGACCCGACAGTGCCTGTGGGTGCCCCTGGCGAGCAGCTCTCTGGAAACCCCAGAATAACGGGGCCGGGCCCTGCTTCCTCTCCTGACCGCAGCCTGCAGCTCGCAGCTGGGGCAGGTCAGGGGGGGCCCTGTCCTCGAGGGCCGGGACCACGGGGCCCCCTTTCAGCCGGGCGCGGCGCGGGGCGCTGGAGCAGGCGAGTGGCCATGCCGATGCGCGCGGCCGCCTCGGGGGAAGCCGGGGCCTCAGTCTGCTGCCTCAAGGGAAGAAACTCCCCGAAACTGGGGCCGGGCCCCTGGCTCTGCAAAGCAGCTCGGCGCGCAGGGGCAGGCGGTCCCGCGCTCCGACCTCCGAGGCGCCTGCGACGGGAAAGCGCCCACCCCCGCACGACACCCGCAGCATCCCCCGGGCCGCAGCTGGGGCTGGGTCCCACCTGCTCCAGGTGCGCTCAGGGAGCCCTCCCCGCCTCGCCTCTCCGCCCTCGTTTCCCCTCTGCGCTCTCTCCCGCCTCCTCCGCCTTCCTCTCCCCTGTCCTGTCCGCCCGGGCTCCCACGGGACTCCGGGGCCACAGGACCGCCGTGTCCTCCGCGCCGCCCGGGGCTCGCTTCGCCCCACCTGCCCGACTTGCGCTTGTCCCGCGCTCTCCCCCGCGGTGCCACCGGGGGGCGACAGGTGCCAGCAGTGCGCCCTGGAGGGGACACCAGCGGGCGACGGGGACTGAGGAGGGCGGTGTGTGTGTGGGGGGGTGTCCTGCAGGCTCTCCTCTGGCCGGGACCCTCCTGGCTGTCTGCAGTCTTGCTGGTGGCTACGTGGACCCCTCCCCTCGGACTTGGACCCCAAGCCCAGCCCCTGCCCCCCTCACCCCCCAGCGAGCCCCATCCCAGGCCCCTCTGCACCGTCCTGCTTCTGCTTCCCGAGACCCTAGGAGAATTTGGAGCTTTCGGGGAAGATGATGAATTACCCTGCTTCCCCGAAAATAAGACAGGGTCTTATATTTATTTTTCCTCAAGAAGACACCCTAGGGCTTATTTTTAGGATATGTGTTTTTTTTTTTAAGCACAGTATAACCATCTACATTTATTCAAATATAGTGAAGTCGTCTTTTTCTGGAACATCATCATCACTCTCCAAACCCCGAATTCCATCCTGAATGTCTTGCGACTCTATTTCCTTTAGAACCACTGGCCCCGATCTCTCACGTGGAGCCATAGAGCTCTCACGGGGCAGATGAGAAGGGCTGCTCATCTTCTTTCCCCCTCCGGGAGAAAATGCACGGGTTGTGCAGGCGCGCTGCGTAGCCACGCCCGTCACTAGGGCTTATTTTCGGGGTGGGGCTTCTATCGCCCAAATGCTTGGACATCCTGCTAGGGCTTATTTGATGGGTAGGTGTTATTTTCGGGGAAACACGGTATATTAAAAACAACACAACCACAACGTTGAAAGCTAAATACGAGAATGATGGAGTGGAGGTTTCCGTGGGGCCACTCCGCTGAGAGCCCAGGTCTCCCTGGAGTCCCCGGCAGGAGGTACAGACCCTTGAGTCACGCTGGTCCCCGCCTCCTTTCCTTCCGGGGGGGGGGCTGTTGTGGGGCAGCCTCTGGGGGCAGAGCTGGGAGCTCAGGCCTGGTCTTGCAGGAGGGGTGTTTGTGCCCCAGGCCTGGGCTATTACGAGGCTGCTGCCAAAAAAGACAAAATTACAACAAATTCAGGAGAATGGTCTAAGTGGCTTTTATCTGTGATTCATAAATCTGGGCAGCATCTTTTCTAAAAACTTAGAAAAGGCACTTTGAGGAGCTGATGGGCTTCCCAGCAGATAAAGGCTGAAGAAAGCAGACGCAGGAACGGAAAGCAATGGGTTGGCTCCAGGCAATGGTCAGGTCACTGTCCTGGTCAGGGTTAAGGCAGAGGGACTTGCTTACTGCTTACGCTGGCTGAAACCAGCCTGTTCGGGAATTTGACTATTATCTCTCTCTCTCGGGTTTTCTTGGAAGGTCAGATAAACAACTTAGTTTCGGTTTGGTGACGTGGAACTTTAGCACGGGCGACGCTATTTGGGTTTGTTCTGTTGGGGCCTAGTGCAGGAGTTTAGTTCAAGTCAATGCATCCCGTAAGTTTCATGTAATGCCAATAATAACAGTTGCACATTGCCATTTTCAAAGGCCTTGGGCTGGAGGTGCCTTCTGGAATAGTACCTGAGCCTCTAGGGCTCTACCTAGTGGATGCTGAGCGAGTGGCTCAGGGATATATATATATAGAGAGAGAGAAGAGACGTTGAAAATACATGTTTTGGGGTCAGATAGCCTTGGTTTCTTCATCTGTAAAATGGGCACGATAGGACCCACTCACATGGCTCCGGGCGCGTACAATGAAATCGTGAAGATAAAATGTTTTCAAGCATTGTTCTCTGCATAGAAGCAAGTGCTCAATAAACGATAGCATTTTTTAAAAGATGTTTTTTCCAGATAGCCCTTAAAAAAGAGTTTTTCTTCTTCCCCACACCCAGCCTCCAAGAAAAATAAAATGTATGCATGGTAATTACATCTTGAATGGCCCAAACTTGTTTACCGGTGACCAAGTTCCACTTCCTGTGGTTTAGCAATTCGAGGCTTCGAAAGGCCAGCCTCCTCCTGTGACCTGCCCGGGCCTCTGGCCTTGGCCGGGGTTCATCAGAAACAGATTAGCACTGCACACTTTGGGCTTCTCTTAAAATACGCAAGGTGCTGAGCGAGGATGAGAAAGGAGTGTGCTGCAAAGAAAGGACGGTTTTAATTGAGGTCAGATGCTGTCTGAATCGATGGAAGTGGTCCCTCAGCGTGTGTGCCTCCCCTCCCTCCTCCAGGCCCTGCCTCCACCCTCCCCCATCCCCGTGCCTCTGCAATGGGTTCATCTAGGTCAAACAGTTCCATCCAGGCCAGGCGTGGTGGCTCGCGCCTGTAATCCTAGCACTCTGGGAGGCCGAGGTGGGCAGATTGCTCAAGGTCAGGAGCTCGAGACCAGCCTGAGCAAGAGCGAGACCCCGTCTCTACTAAAAAAAAAAAAAAATAGAAAGAAATTAATTGGCCAACTAAAAATACATAGAAAAAATTAGCCAGGCCTGGTGGCGCATGTCTGTAGTCCCAGCTACTCGGGAGGCTGAGGCAAGAGGATCCCTTGAGCCCAGGAGTTGGAGGTTGCTGTGAGCTAGGCTGACGCCACGGCACTCTAGCCCAGGCAACAGAGTGAGACTCTGCTTAAAAAAAAAAAGTTTCATCCATATGTCTGTAAATACAGGCACTGAAGTGTTCCAGGGGCTCTGATAGCTCCGTGGGGTGCAGGGGGTGGTGAGAAGGGGCTCAGTGTGGGGTCGGTTGGTGTATGGGATAAACTCCCATTGACCCATCGCCTAGACTCAGTAGTTATTAAAATTTCCCTGCAGCACCTTCATTTTTTCTTTAGTGAAATATCTTAAAGGAAGTTCCAGGCGTGATGACGTGTCCACTCTAATAAATGTCTCAACATGTATCCCTGAAAATAATCAGACATTTTTTCTTATATGATCATGTGACCATCATCCCAACCGCCTTTCTCTGTGGAGACCAGAGAAGGGCAGTGGTGAGAAGAGGGCACCGTGCAGAGCGAGTTCAGGCTGCGCCCGACTGTGAGCATCCGTGCGATAACTCGCCGCCTTCCCACCGGCCCGCAGCCACTTGCTATGGTCACCTAGCACCAAGTCATGGTTACCGTCCCCCGGCTGTCCCCATACTGCCTTTTAGAGTTGGCTCGTTTGTGGCTAGCTCCAAGTAAGGTCTACCCGTGGCATCTGGCTCTCCCAAGCGTGTGCAGCCCCCCGCCCACCACCTTTCTAATCAGGTCACAGGTCACTGTCTCATGGAAGGCCCTGCATTCTGTGTCTTCCCTGCTTACGTCCTCGAACGTCGTCATCGAACTTGCTCCTAAGCCCTGTGCTTCCTGGAACCTGGCACTTATCCCCAAAGGCTTGCGTGGATTCAGGTGTGTCATTTCGGGCGCGGAGAATCCCGCCCAGGTGGTGCTGGGCGCTCCGTCCCGCTCCTCCTCCCAAGCACAGAATGTCCGCCCGTCCCTCCTACAGTGACGCCAAGCTGACGGTGGGTTCAGGTGGTGACAGCCTGACCCCTCCGTCGTTGTGTTGCATTTCCCCTTATCACCGGGAGGCGACCTGCCGGGTGACATGTTGGCGTCTTGCAATGGTCCAACTCCCCAGTAGCTTCTCGCTGCTGAGAGCTTTTAGCAGCCACGGCCGCCTGTTGCTCGATCAATTACCTTCTTATCAGAGGTTGCAAAAGGTGATTTTCAATTTCTATGAAAATAATTTTTACTGTTAAAAAGTGATAAACCTCACATGATATGATCATCTTCTTCGTCATCATCTATCTTCCCAATTCAGCTTGTGATATAAGAAAACCCCATAAAGAGTAGCTGGGACTAGAGGCATACGCCACCACGCCGGCTAATTTTTTCTATATACTTTTAGTTGGCCAATTCATTTCTTTCTATTTATAGTAGAGACAGGGTCTCGCTCTTGCTCAGGCTGGTTTCGAACTCCTGACCTTGAGTGATCCTCCTGCCTCGGCCTCCCAGAGTGCTAGGATTACTCATAGTGATTATTTTTTTAAAACTAGCTTTCCTATGAATTAGGAACAGCATGCTGGGGGCCCCCCCGGGCAGGGTTGTCTTTCTCGGACCGTAACGTCTGAGTTTGCAGAGCATGTGTGTGCGCCAATCACAGTATAGGACCACGTAGAATCAGGCTCTTAAATGTCAGAAAGCATTTATTGAGTGGCTGATAAATGTGTTTTACTTGCACAAATAATGATGTGAGTTATTTCTCTTTCTGTGGTCTCCTGTTGATGGGCTTGTTCATAGTGATGGATGGATTCTTTTTATTGTTTTGCCTTGTTTAATTTTTAATTGATGAGGCCGAGCACCGTGGCTCACACCTGTAAACCTAGCACTCTGGGAGGCCAAGGCGGGCGGATCGCTCGAGGAGTTCGAGACCAGTTCTGAGCAACAGCGAGAACCCGTCTCTCCTAAAAATAGAAAGAAATTATCTGGACAACTAAAAATATATAGAAAAAATCAGCCGGGCATGGTGGCACATGCCTGTAGTCCCAGCTACTCGGGAGGCTAAGGCAGGAGGACCACTTGAGCCCAGGAGTTTGAGGTTGCTGTGAGCTAGGCTGACAACACGGCACTCACGGCATCAGAACAAAACTCTATATGAGAAAAAAAAATTTTTTTTTATTGATGGATGTATGCCTCTAGCGTTTTGACGGGTGCATTGTATAAGATATTTAAAAATTGTTTTAAGACAATAAACCAGATAAGTCCCTGGAGAGCAGGCTAGGCCTACAGTCTCGGGATTTGAGAATCTTCTGGCCGATGGGGATCAGAGAGGTCTCCTTGTCCACCCCCCAGCAGTGCCGGGGCCTTGTCTGGGGCAGGCCGGCTGTCCGGCGCCGGACACAGGACTGTCGCTGTGGACGGTGCCCTCACTCGGTTGCGCTCATTTCAGGAACGCGCTGGGCTCTGGCAGGAAATTCCCAGCCCAGAGAGACAAAGTGTCCCGGGACGTCCCACAGGCCCTCACCCTGGGGACACAGCGATCACTCATTCTCCAGAAATCAGCAATGCGCCAGAGCGACCCAGTCGCGGCACAGAATTCTCTGTATGATTTTTAGTTTCAAGAAAAAGAGATAGGAAAGGAAAAGAAACATTGCACTCAAAACTAAAGATCCGTGTGGCTTTTATTTTCTTCTTTTATAAGGGTAGGACTACATTTCCCATCTCTTTTAGTGTGTGTGTGGGGGGGGTGAAGACTCAAATTATCTATCGTGGTCCTGTAGGAGATCTGGGAGTCCCTCTTATTTCCGTGGCACCGGGGCCTTGCGCGCCACCTGGCACAGAAGTAAATGCAAAATACAAGTGTGCTGAATCCATGAGTTTAAGAAGAGAATCCAAAACCATGGTAGAACTCAATTCCACTTTTTTTTTCTTTTTTTTTAATTTATTTTTTAAAAATTTATTTTTTAATCTTATATATTTTTAAATTCTAGCTCAAGACTTCTATGGAATTCCACTTAACAAATATTTTTATTGTTTATTTGACTCCCAATAATTTTTATTGTTTATTTTACTCCTAATAATTATAGCAAACATATAATACTTAACATGTTCCATATAGTCACAGTCAGCACATTTAACCCTCACACATGCCCTGGGAGATAAGAAGTATTATCCCCATTTCACAGAAGAGGATTCGGAGATGGAAAGAGGTGCATAACTTACTAAGGTCACAGGGACAGTGGGAAGCAGAGCTGGGAACTGGACTCAGGTAGTGGCACCAGAGTTTGTGCACTTAACTCCTGTGTATAATCGCTAACACACACTGCCATTTTATCAACGTGCTGGTCTACTTTTTTTTTTCGAGGACACTTTATTTACATTTTAAGACTAACTTTAATCTCAAAATCACATATCCATACACCTATTTCCTTTTTGTTGATTTCACTTAAACTTAAATGCACGGTTTGTTAAACAAAGACTGCAACAAATATTTGCCATGTCTATTACACGTAACATACAGGAACAACTTTTTTTTTTTTTTTTTTTGAGACAGAGTCTTGCTTTGTTGCCCAGGCTAGAGTGAGTGCCGCGGTGTCAGCCTAGCTCACAGCAACCTCAAACTCCTGGGCTCAAGCGATCCTCCTGCCTCAGCCTCCCGAGTAGCTGGGACCACAGGCATGCGCCACCATGCCCGGCTAATTTTTTTTTTTATATATATATTAGTTGGCCAATTAGTTTCTTTCTATTTTATAGTAGAGACGGGGTCTCGCTCTTGCTCAGGCTGGTTTCGAACTCCCGACCTGGAGCAATCCCAGAGAGCTGGGATTACAGGCATGAGCCACTGCGCCCGGCCAGGAACAACTTTTAACAGAAAATGATCAACCCCTCCAACATTTTTTAAATTATAAATACAGGTATCAAAACAATCCTGAACATATATATATATATATATATATTTTTTTTTTTTTTTTTGAGACGGAGTCTCACTGTGTTGCCCAGGCTAGAGTGAGTGCCGAGGTGTCAGCCTAGCTCACAGCAACCTCAAACTCCTGGCCTCAAGTGATCCTCCTGCCTCAGCCTCCCAAGTAGCTGGGACCACAGGCATGGGCCACCATGCCCAGCTAATTTTTTCTATATATATTAGTTGGCCAATTAATTTATATTTATAGTAGAGACAGGGTCTTGCTCTTGCTCAGGCTGGTTTCGAACTCCTGACCTCGAGCAATCTGCCCGCCTCGGCCTCCCAGAGTGCTAGGATTACAGGCATGAGCCACCGCGCCCAGCCTGATCCACACATTAACATGGGTAGAAGGTTGTTGATTTAAGATGAGTTTGAGATCCACTAAAATTAATCGTTGTATGTTCGGTGCCTGTGGAAGCTTCAGATTTTCCTTGGACATCGTCAGACGTCTCAGCTCCTGAAAGTGCAGCTTTCATGCTCTGCGAGTTTTGCCGTCTTGCTAACACTGGTATGCTCCATGCATCCACCACCCCACTGGAATTATTTATTCCGTGCATATTAATTTTTTTTTTTACAAATCTATTAATAACTGACGGAGGGGCTTCTGCGTATATAGGTCCACATTCTACTTCAAGCTATGTATTCTGTTTTCACGATTTGCCCCTGGTGGCGCAGTGACCATGCCTGTCCACCTCGTAAGTGTCATATCTCCATCATGGTCAAGCCCAGCTAACCGTGCCCTCGCCTAGCCCTTTTGTCCCTCTTCGAATTCTTCCAACAAGAGAAAGCGCAACTTTAACTCGGGAGAGTTTAAAGTTCGGCTCATGCAAGAAACAGCGTGTCCTTTCATTAGCGTTCCTCTTGCTCCCTGCTGTCGTTTTGCTCGGGCTGCAGCTTCTCCCTGGAGGCCGCCTCCTGCCACAGCCCCCCAGCCCAGCCCGCCCGCCAGGCCCTTTCAGAGCGCTTTCAGAATGCATGTGTGTGGGGGAGGGGAGACAAGGGCAATGTATGTGACCTTAGCGTTTGTACCCCCATAATATGCTGAAATTAAAAAAAAAATGAAATGAATTTCCTACAACTAGTACCATAAAAAAAAATGCATTTGTCACAAGTCCACGGCTGCTGCTGTGGAGGGGGTTTCGATCTTTTGAAGGAGAAGGGACGAAAGAGGTGATAGCGTCTGTCACAGGAGGCAGAGACGGGGAAGAGCCTCAAAGAGGGGGCAGCTGGCGGGGGCTTTCGTTCAGTTTGAAACAGACACTCAAAGTCAGCCCTGAACTAGGTGGAAAAGACGTTCACTGCGGCACAGTCCCAAAAGCAAGGGCTCCTGCGCGGCGTAAACGTCTAACAGCAGGGAGACGGGCGGTTTACACCCCGGTCTAGCCACCGAAGGAAGCCTTCAGAAATGACAATTACGAAATCTATAGTGGCACAGAAAAATGTTATAGTATAGTCTGCAAAATTAAAAAAAAAACACCACACGACCTGATCGCAGCGATGTAAAATGTGATCGCGAATAGAGAAGGGGCAGGAAGAGGGTAGACAAAAATAAAAATTAATTGCACTTGGGGGCGAAGGATCTTGAGCCGTTTCAGTCTCCCTGTTACACTTTCCTATCTTTACGGCAACGATAATCTCAGGACTTGACACCTGAGAGGGCCTGGGGCGATAGGTCGCATAAAGAACAGGACTTTGTTTGGAAAGGGAGAGGCCGGGAGCCTGGCCCGCTCTGTGCCCCGGCTCTGTGCTTGTAGGACGCGGCGGGCGGCCCAGGCAGGCCGCCGGTTTCCCGGTGTGGGGGGCAGAGCGCGACGTGCGGGCGGGAGACAGTCATTCTCAGAGCAGCGAGAGCAGTCAGATTACTCACCCTCGTCTGGCACCTCCGGGGGCAAACCGCAGCCCCGCCCGGCCGGCAGCCGGTGTCTGAGGTCTGCGCTTGGGGCTCGCTGCCCACTGAAGCCAAGCTCCTGCTGCCCCGCGCTGCCAGCGGTTTGTCCCGCGCCCTGCCCCCAGCGCCCCGGAAAAGGCCCCATCGCCTGTCACCATGTGGACCAAACACTTCAGTGTTGGCCTCCGCAGCGAGGGGAGCCTGATTTTGGGAACAGAACCAGGGCCGTTTCGGTGCAGGGCCCGTCTACAGCTGCCTAGGATTAAAGCGCGGGGCACCCTCTGGTTCAACACTAACTGGCGAGAAGCAGGGTGAGCCCGCAGCTGGTGAGCCGGCGGAACATGAAGGGGCGTTGAGCTGTGGACCCGCAGGGTTGGGTTTTAAGTCCTGCCCTGTGTGTGAGGCCCTGGCAAGGCGACCACGCTCCTGGAGCTTCAGTTTTCCCATCTGCAAAATAGGGACAGCAGCACAAGTCCTATAGGCAAGCTACTTTGGTCAACGTACATAAACTCTCCAAAGTTCAATGTTTTAATCTGTGGAATGGGGACAATAATATCATGTGTCCCTTAAAGTTAATGCAGGGATTAATAAGATGACGTATAAAGGCTTCAGCTCAGTGCCTCTCATGTGTGCTCAGTAAATACCTGCTATTATTTTAACACCTACTTCAGAGAGATGTTGTAATGGGATGCTGTATATAAAAGGTCTTTGACTTTTATTATTATTATTTTTATTTTATTTTTGTATTTTTATGTTTTGAGACAGAGTCTCACTCTGTTGCCCGGACTAGAGTGAGTGCCGTGGCATCAGCCTAGCTCACAGCAACCTCAAACTCCTGGGCTCAAGCGATCCTCCTGCCTCAGCCTCCTGAGTAGCTGGGACTACAGGCATGCACCACCATGCCCGCCATGCCTAATTTTTTCTATATATTTCTAGTTGGCCAATTAATTTCTTTCTATTTTTAGTAGAGACAGGGTCTTGCTCTTGCTCAGGCTGGTTTCGAACTCCTGAACTCAAACGATCCTCCTGCATCTGCCTCCCACAGTGCTAGGATTACAGATGTGAGCCGCCACGCCTGGCCAAGGTCTTTGAAATTATATAACAAGATAGTAAAATATTTTTCATTTTAAACTGGGCGGATACCAAATTGACAGATATTTTTTTGAAACAACGATGCCTAGCGCTGTTTGTTAGGGGTGTGGTGAACGGGCACGCTCATAGAACTCTAGGAAGAATGTACATTTTTCAACAGTTGGCACAATTTTCAAAAGTCTTAAGTTATTCATAATCCTTGATTATTAATTCCACTTCTAGGAATTTGCCCTGAAGAATTAGAGACGGACACAAAGATTTTTGTATAAGGATGTTCATTGCAGAATTATTTATAAGAGTGAAAAATGGAAAAAAGATTAGGGGCTTGGTTAGATAAACAAGGGTATAGTTAAGGATGTAATGTCACCTAAAAGTCGTGTTTTAGAATCATATTCAATGACACAATAAAATATAATAAAACTTGGTAAGTGAAGAAAGCAGGCTACAAAACAAGACATAATATCTATTCAACAAGTGGTTTCTGAGGGCCCACTTTGTGCCAGGCGCTAGGTGACAGCTTGGGAACGCAATGGACTTGGGGTTTGGTCGCACAGACATTATACAGACTGACCCCAATGTAGCTGGGAAAAATGTGCATGTATGTATTTTTAAATACATAGAAAGATACTCTAAGGTATTCGTATGGTGGAATAATGGGTGTTTTTCATATTTTTCTTTATAGTTTCCTTTAAAAAGAAACAAGAGCCTGTAATAACCAGGGTCGGGGGGATTCTTCAAAGTCTTAGCAGAGAGCCTGGGTCAGGGAGTCGCCCAGTGGGAGCCAGGCTCGAAATCCAGAGCGCCTCTGTGTCCTGCCGGGGAGGAGGGAGGCAGAGAGGAGGGTCTGAGCTGCAGGGTTTGCCGGCCTGTGACCTTGCCCACGCCACTTTCCTTCCGAACCTCAGTTTTATCAGCAATAAAGTGAAGCTAATTATTCCCACTTGCCACGGGGCCATTAGAATCTATGAAATCGTTTGTATCAACTTTTAAAAAATGTGCAGGCCGGGCGCGGTGGCTCACGCCTGTAATCCTAGCACCCTGGGAGGCCGAGGCGGGAGGATCACTTGAGCTCAGGAGTTCGAGACCAGCCTGAGCAAGACCGAGACCCCGTCTCTACTATAAATAGAAAGAAATTAGCCAAACAACTTAAAAATAGAAAAAAACTTAGCCGGGCACAGTGGTGCCTGCCTGTAGTCCCAGCTACTCGGGAGGCTGAGGCAGGAGGATCGCTTGAGCCCAGGAGTTTGAGGTTGCTGTGAGCTAGGCTGACGCCACGGCACTCTAGCCCGGGCAACACAGTGAGACTCTGTCTCAACAAAAAAAATAAAATAAAAAATGTGCAACATGTTACATAGGTGTGTTTGTTTTTTTTTCCACTGTTGCTATTGTTATTATTTTAGAGACAGGGTCTCGCTCTGTCACCCAGGCTAAAGCGCAGTGCTTTTATTACCTTGCGCAAGCGACTTCCCATCCTGGCCCTCATTCTTAGAATGAACAAAACGAGCTTTACGCGAACGCAGGTCCCAGGCAGGGCCTGCTTTCCTGGAAGATGCAGCCACACGCCCGATACACGCTTTTTGGTTTTGATGACAAGGAAGGAGGGGGTGAGTTCGAATCTTGGCTTCCTCTCCTCTTCTCCTTCTTCAGGCGGTTCTGGGCTTCCCATCCTTTGCTCCCCCCACCCCCACCCCCCAGTGCCTGAGGCTGGGGCTGCCTTGGGACCAGGACCCCCTGCAGGGCGCTCCACCCCGAGGAGGGACAGGGACTCAGCGCTCCAACAGGCCAGATGTCCCCGCAGGTGTCGGCTGCCCTCACTCTGCCCCCAGGGTGGCGGGGGCTGAGTCATAGCGGGGGTGCCAGCCCTGGGGCGCTGCCACTCTGCTGAACTCTCGGGATCACTCACCCGCCCCCGGTTCCCACACCGTGCCCTGAGAAAGCACCCGTGGGGCGAGGGAGCTGAGGAGAAAGCCCAGAATCAGTCACAAGAAGTCAACCAGAGTCGCACCCGCCCCGCGTGCCCAGCCTTTGCCCAGATGCCTCCTGGTGAAAACCCCGAGCTGCTCTCCTGCCCCTGTCCCCTGCCCCTGTCTCCTGCCCCTGTCCCCTGCCCCTGTCCCCTGCCCTTGTCCCCTGCCCCTGTCCCCTGTCCTCTGCCCCTGTCCCCTGTCCCTGTCCCCTGCCCCCTGTCCCCTGCCCCTGTCCCTTGCCCCCTGTCCTCTGCCCCTGTCCCCGGGGCCACAAGGCTGGGGCGTGGGCAGCCCCGCCTGGAGCCAGCGAGTCCTGCAGGCCGCTCCGGCATGTGCTGCTGTGTGAATGCCACAGCTCGCACAGTGCTTTCAAGGAGGTGATCTTTGGTCTGTGAGGCAGCCTGAGCAGATACGGTCGTCTTGGTGGCGAGGACAAGGACGATGGTGGCCCGTGACGGAGAGGACCTCTCCCCATCTCACCGCAGCTCCAGCGGTTTGCTGTTTGGTAACAAACTGATCCTCCTGCCTCAGCCTCCCTTTGAAGAAAAGCTTATAGAAAATTTTGAAAATAAAGAAATAGGCCAAGCGCGGTGGCTCATGCCTGTAATCCTAGCTCTTGGGAGGCTGAGGCGGGCAGATTGCTCAAGGTCAGGAGTTCAAAACCAGCCTGAGCAAGAGCAAGACCCTGTCTCTACTATAAATAGAAAGAAATTAATTGGCCAACTGATATATATATAAAAAAAAAAATTAGCCGGGCATGGTGGCGCATGCCTGTAGTCCCAGCTACTCGGGAGGCTGAGGCAGGAGGATCGCTCGAGCCCAGGAGTTTGAGGTTGCTGTGAGCTAGGCTGACGCCACGGCACTCACTCTAGCCTGGACAACAAAGCGAGACTCTAGCTCAAAAAAAAAAAAAAACAAACAAACAAACAAAAAAAAGAAATAGAGGGGGAAAAGGATCTATAACCCTCTTAACACAATCCTCGAACACAATCATCGCTAACATTTATTGTATTCCCTTCTAGCCTTTCTTTTCTTCCTTCCTTAAATTTTGTTAGTAATGGGACCTCGCTCTATTGCCTGGGCTGGAGTGCAGTGGCACTCTCCATCGTAGCTCACTGCAGCCTCCTGTAAGAACAAGGCCTCATGGGGTCCAGCGATCCTCCTCCCTCAGCCTCTCAAGTAGCTGGAACTACAGGCATGTGCAACCGCACCTGGCTAATTTTCTTAAAAAAAATGTTTATAAAAAATATTTCTAAGAAAAGTTTTGTCTTGCTGTGTTATCCAGACTGCCAGCCAGCCTTTCTTTTGTGCCCTTTGGTAAAACACCCAGTTTGAAATGTGGTGTCTTTCCCTTTGTTCTTCAAATTCTATCACGTTCTTTCTTTTTTTTTTTTTTTTTTTTTTTTGAGACAGTCTTACTCTGTTGCCTGGGCTAGAGTGCTGTGGCGTCAGCCTAGCTCACAGCAACCTCAAACTCCTGGGCTCAGGCGATCCTCCTGCCTCAGCCTCCCGAGTAGCTGGTACTACAGGCATGCGCCACCACACTCAGCTAGTTTTTTGTTTCTGTTTTTAATTGCTTAGCTAATTTTTTCTATTTTTAGTAGAGATGGGGTCTTACTCTTGCTCAGTCTGGTCTCAAACTCCTGAGCTCAAGCAATCCTCCTGCCTCGGCCTCCCAGAGTGCTAGGATGACAGGCGTGAGCCACCGGACACAGCCATGTTTAAGTCTTTAAAAACTATAACTCACTGCATCAAACTTTTAAAATTGAGTGTTATTGCATTGGAAGAGAGTGTCAGAAATGAAACCACAGGGGGGTCAGAAGGTGTGAACATTTTATCGGGATGGAGCATGAAAAGTTCTAAAGCTCTTGACACAGATCGACAACTTGTTTTTGCAAAGAATCCCCTGGCTGTCCGGCTGTCTTCCGGCCAGCGCCCGCGTGCGAATGCCCGTTCCCCAGCTGCTCGGGACGCGGCCCCCACCTTCCCTAGTGGGAGGCGGGGAGCTCGTTGGTCCTCTTTCATTCTCGTCTGCACGCCAGAGAAAATGTCCAAGGGGCACATGGGGGACCCATTCAGGGATCTACTCACACAAAGGGAGGGAACTTTCTCCCCACACTGAGCACGGTTCCACCCCGGGAGGGACGTGCCGTGCGGGTCCGATGACAGCTGCAGCGGGGGAGATGGAAGCCTCCTAGGGCGTGGAGAAGCCTCTCCCCGGGTGTTTCGGGGAGCCCATCTAGTCAGAGCAACCTGGCGGGGGTGGGGGTGGGGACCGGGTCCCAACAGCCTGGGAAGTGCCTCCTCTGTACCCGAGACCCGCCACACTCAGACCCAGAGGAGAGTCGGCCTCCCTATCCCGGAAACTCGGGGCCTCGGCCGTGTACAACAGAACGATTTCGGGAGGGCCGAGACACAACCGAGCTCTCTGCCATCAAGGGGCCTGAACTGCGTCCTGCTGGCACAGGTGACCCCACTGTCTGCAAGCCTCGCCTCCCTCGGGGCAAAGGGGGGTGGGGTGGGGGATGCGCATAGATGCTCTGTCTGACAGGCTAACCTGGGAGCGGCTGACAGGTGGGGTCCAGGCGAGGTGTGATGTTCAACCTGCTCTAACCCACAGCCCCAAGTGCGCAAGAGAATGCAGCGGGGTTAGATGGGGGAGGGGCTGGACACCCCGAGAAAGGACGCCAGTTTTCAGACCCGGGCTGGCACGGAGGTACCCATCGGAGCAGGCACTGCCCCAGAGCCTGTGGCGTTGTCTGGCCAGGATCTGCCTCTCAAGAAGAGCAGAATCACTGAGTCCCTTTCCCCGTACTGAACGAAACGCCTTTAGGTCGAATCCTCCCAAATCAAAAGTATAAATAGTGAATTTCCACCCCCGCCGATAAAAAACGGCGAAGGATAAATTAGCGGCAGAAAACGGCTAATCCTGGCCAGGCTCGGTGGTTCACACCTGTAATCCCAGCACTCTGGGAGGCCGAGGCGGGAGGATGGCTCTAGGTCAGGAGTTCTGAGACCAGCCTGAGCAAGAGCGAGACCCCGTCTCTACTATAAATAGAAAGAAATTAATTGGCCAACTAAAAATGTATATATAGAAAAAATTAGCCGGGCATGGTGGTGCATGCCTGCAGTCCCAGCTACTCGGGAGGCTGAGGCAGGAGGATTGCTTGAGCCCAGGAGTTGGGGTTGCTGTGAGCTATGATGACACCACTGCACTCTAGCCCAGGCAACAGAGTGAGACTCTGTCTCAAAAAAAAAAAAAAAAAAAAAATCCCCAGCTAATCCCAAACATTTGTACTGGAAGGTCTCAAAAGGGTAGGAAAAAAGGCCCAATATGTATTTGAAAATTGAAATGATACATGTCCTCTTTGAAGTGACACCTAGCTGGCAGATGCCCTTGCACCTTTTTTGTTTCCTTTCTTTAACCTTCAAAATGGGAAATGTCCTTAAAAATAATAAGAAGAAACAATTTGCTGCCCTCCTGTGGGGTCACAGTGCAGCTGGCCGTCACGGTCCCCGCATCCCCCAAGTCCTCGTCATCCTGAGGTCAACCCCAACTCCTGCGTTGAGTTCTGTCTGGCCCAGCGTGCCACCCCCTCCCTGCCGACACTCACTCCTGTCCCACTGCTCAAGCAACGCAAGCTGTCAGGCGAGGGCTGGCGAGTGTTTATTGAGAGGCGCACTCACACACCGGAGTCTGGGGCCCCGCTGAGCGGAGGAGAATCCCACTGCCTGGCGAGGGATTTCAGGAGCCTCTGTCCAGAGGGAAGGCCGGAACGACTTTCCAGGTGAGTCCTGCAGCTTCGTGGGAGAGCGGAGAAGGGTCACCAGACACAAACCAGGGCGGGCCATCACTTGGGGAGAAATGTCCAGAGGAACGAATGGGGCGGCTCACTCCCTTTGGGGCTGGTCTCCACGGCTTTGGTGAGCTTTGGAAATGAAGCCTGGAATTGATGGTGCCCAACGACACAGTCGAGGCAGCTACAAAGACGATCCAGTACCCAGGGCTGTGGATCCCCATGTTCTCTAGAACGTTTTGGAGAGTGAGAGGGCCAGAGGGTCTGGCTTGAAGAAGGCGTTTCTCAGAAGGCACGGGCTGCTGTCGGGGACCAGAGGGGGCAGAGAAAGGAGTGGCCTCGGCCGGTGCTACTCTGGCTGAGGCAGAGAGGAAATCGGCTGCCCTCCTGTCTGGGGAGGCTGTGTGCCTGCTCTGTCTCACAGGGTCTCTCCGGGACTGGAGAAAATCAGCGCAGGCGCCGGCCGCGCTGAGCGAGCAGCTGGTCTGGGCAGCCCGGTTGGGGGTTCAATCAGCTCGGCCGGCGTGGGGAGCGCGGGCTGGAGCAGAACGGGCGCGGCCGGGAGCGCAGCCCCGGCCCGGCCTCCCCTCCCCTCGGCGCTGCGCTGCCGCCCACCTCCAGCTCCACCGGCGGGGCAGCGACCGGGTCAGCAGTTGCGGTCAGGGCCGGCCCCAGAACACGGAGCTGTCGTCCCTGGAGGGCGAGGAGGCGCCCGAGAGCGAGGAGCTGGCCCTGCGCGCCCGGCGCCCGGCGCGCCCACACGCCCCGCGGCGCGCGCGGGCTCGGAAGGAGCGGTCCAGCAGGAGGTAGATGAGCGGGTTGGCGCAGCTGTTGACGAAGGCCAGGCAGGTGGCGATGGTGAGGCCCCAGCGCAGCGCCAGCAGCAGGCGACAGGGCAGCGGCAGCGCCCCCAGCCGCGCCAGGTGGAAGACGGCCCGCAGCGCGCCGAAGGGCAGCCAGGAGCCCACGAAGGCGCCCTCGATGGCGAAGATGATGCGCAGCGAGTTCCGCGGGGCCCGGCCCACGTGCGGCGGCCGGCGCAGGCGGCGCGAGATGCAGCAGTAGCAGAAGAGGGTGACGCCCAGGGGCAGCACGAAGGTGAGCAGCAGCAGCAGCAGGCTGAGGCCCTGGAAGGCGTCGGAGGGCTCCTCGCCGCACTGGCTGCCCCGGCCGCCCGGCAGCGGCTGCAGCCCGCGGTAGAGCAGGGACGGCAGGCCGGCCAGCAGCGCGGCGGCCCACACGCCGCAGCACGTGGCGCGCGCGCAGCGCGGGGTGCGCAGCGGCCGCGCGTCCAGCAGCTTCACCACGGCCAGGTAGCGGTCCACGCTCATGCCCGCCAGCAGCAGCGCGCCCGCGCAGCGCGTGCCCGCCAGCGCGAAGCAGCTCAGCTTGCACAGGCCCTCGCCGAACGGCCAGCGGCCGCCGCGCGCCGCCGCCGCGGCCCACAGCGGCAGCGTGAGCACGAGGCCCAGGTCGGCGACCGCCAGGTGCAGCACGAAGGTGTCCACCAGCCGCCGCGGGCCGCGCCGCCCGGCCGTGAGCCGCACCACGAAGGCGTTGCCCAGCAGCCCCACCGCGAAGGCCGCCAGGTAGAGCGCGGGCACGTAGGCGTGGCCGTAGGGCAGGTCCCGGGTGGGACACAGCTCCAGCTCCTCCTCCAGGCCGTCGGACCCCGAGTAGTCCCAGGACGCCCCCCCAGGGCTGGGGCTCCAGGGCTGGGTGGGGGGCATGGCCGGGGTGAGGCCTGTGCGGACGGGGCGCAGGCGGCGGCGGCTCTGAGCGGGAGGGGGTTGCTGTTCACGGCCCGTGCCCGGCACCTCCCTTCCTGCCACCCCGGACCCGCGAATGGGTGGGCAGGAAGGTGGGGGGGTGGGAGGGGCAGGCTCCGTGGTGGAGATGGTGGCCTCCGATTTGGGGCTGTCCTGAGGGGGAAGGGCGGGGACAGGCAGAAGGGGCTGACGAGGACGAGGACCTGTCCTCAGGCCCGGAGACCTGCTGCCTCCCCGCAGGAGCCTGGCCCATGGCTTCCCCCTCAGTCGCTCGGTTTCTTCATGAAATCGGGGTACGCGCCTGACTTCCTCCGGGCCTGCTGTCGGGGTGCGGTAGGCCGTGGGTGGATGCCCGGAGCCCTGAGCCGTCCCCGCGCCACCCGGCTCCTTCCCAGCCCGGCGCTGCGCTGCTCTGTCTGGTTTCAGCGCCCAGGGTTTCGAGGCGGACGAAGCCTGAGGCTGCCTCCCGTCCTCCCATCCGAGTGTAGGAACCTGGTTCACGCGGGGTCTGGGGGACCCTGAGCGGGGACTGGCGCCCGAGCTCGCACGCCCCTGTCAGCCTCCCGAGATTCCGGGGTAAACGACCCCGAGAGTGGCTTCTCTGACCATCCAGGTCCTCGCGAAGCCAAGGGGAGGAAGGGATTTAAACCCGCGAGGGAGCGGCGTGGCCAGACTATCCTGCCGGAAAGGGGGCAACGCCTGGGGTTCACACCCGGCTCTTCCCATCTTCCCGCTTCCTGCGAGGCCTATTAGGCCAATCGCAGACGCGAGCACAGTCCAAGGCGTGACGCCTAATGACACACGGGATGAGTGGTCCCAAATTGGGAGTCAGGGCCTTAGACGGGCCGAGACGCCTTATGAAGGAGGGCGAGGGAGGGGTTCCCGGAGAAGGGTGGGAAGGAAGAGGGTGGGTGGTGGGACGTGGGGGGCAGAGGACGGGGAGGGGTGCGTCCAGTTACGTCTGACTCTGCTTAGCGGAGTCCTTCCCGGGAGAAGCCGTGTCGGGACTAGTGTCACGGTGCTGTGTGCCCTCCCAAAGGCTGCATGCACCGTTATCACCGGGAGTGAGTGACTGACGGGTCGGGCACCCTGGTGTCGCAGATTTGATGTGGATTATCAGTTGTGTTTGAGTCAGTCCCGTGAACATGGCCTCCCCGAGAAGCAGGCCGTGCTTCGGGCACGGCAGGAGATGCAACTCTTGACCTCAGAGGTTTGTCACTTAGGCGGGAGGGAGACACACACGCGCAGCGGCCCCCACGCCGGGAGACAAACCGTGGCAAATGTTAAAAACAAAGTCCTCCTGGGGCTCTGAGGAGGGAGCGACTGCATCTGACGGGAGGGGGCATCAGGCAGGGGTTGCAGGAGATGACGCTGGGGGCCAGTTCCAGGAAGGAGGCGAAGGTCAAATGAGAAAAGAGAGGAATGCGTCAGGCTAGGAGGAGGCGATAGTAGGAAGGCGAGCTTTTCCTGGGACAAGAGGCGGTCTGCCTGGTGTGACCAGAGCCCAGGGCAGGAGCCGGGTGGCGGGAGATGAAGCAAGAACGGAGGCCGAGGCCAGACTGTGCAGGGCTTGGGATTGCAGACTGTAGGCGGTGGGAGCCACCAGTCACCAATCTGGGAACGATCAATGGCGGGCAGAACTGTGGATGGGAGAGGGCAGAGGCTTAAGCCAGGGAGACTCCACAGTAGGTTTTGGTGTTTGTGTCTGGAATAGATTGTTGGCAGCGAAGATAGAAAGGAAAGGATCTGCTCAAGAGATACCTGCAGTATCAGGAGCTCGCAGAGAGGCGGCAACGATAGGCCTGGGGTTTCTCTGCTTAGAGACCGTATGGACGTGTCCCCTTAATTGTCCAGAACACAGAGGGGCAGGTGTGTCTGCGTGTCCCGTTTGATGTTGATGTGAAGTCGGGCGACAAAATAATTTTTGATCCAGAGCAGGATGCGTCTGAGAGTGAAAGAGGCACCATCATAATTAACCTGGGCCACAAACCAGGATCGTTCCGGGCAGTCCAGGACATGCGGTCGCCCTCGCGCCCTCGCTCGGGGTCCCTCTCATGTTTAGAGATCCCCGCAGCGGGGTGGAAAATGGTTCTAGAGCTCAGGCAGAGCTGCGCGCGCGTGTGTCTGGGCTGCTCCTGCCGAGAGTTTCTCTCCCAGGCCAATGGCAAGACGGGCGAGGCAGGCGGGGGGCGAGGCCGGGGAATGGGCAGTCCTGGACCCGCCTGCCCCTCCACCTGCAGTCCAGCTTCCAGGTTTGGGTTTTCCCCGGAGACCCAGCTCAGATGGCAGAAACCCGAGGGGATGCGGGAGGTTCAGAGCAGATCTTGTAACGTCTGAGCACAGGGCTGCTGTGAGTGGCGCCCATGCCCTGGCCGGCACGGGGGCTGCGGCCGCCTCCCCTGGCCAGCTGGCAGCCGGTGCTCGCAGAGCCCGGAGACAGCCAGGGACAGGCCCGACGCTGTGCACTGCACTCCCTGCGGGCACCTCAGTCCGGGCCTGGAGGGTCTGAGTAATCCTGAAAGCTAGAGATGGCAAAGGAAACCGCCAGGGGAAAAAGGAGAATGGGGTGAGCAGGCAGAGGGGGGACTGTAGGCAGGGGGTGAGGGGAAGTAGAAGTAGGTTGTTTGTTTTAAAAAAAACACAGAGAGTCTTGCTTCCTGGGCCGTGGCCCCGTACCCAAGGGAAGTCGGCGGCCCAGAGCATAGGGTGATTTTCTCTGCCGGGGCTTGGGTGGGGTGGGCCCTACCCAACCTGTCTGGATGGGAGGAAGCAGCCAAGGTCAGAACCAGGGACACTGCCCAGGCCTGGCCTCCCAGGGTGCCCGCCAGCCTGCCAGGGGACGCAGCAGCTGCATCCCAGGTGCAGTGACCAAGGCCAGCGCCCCCACGCTGCTCTCTCTGCTGCCCCCCCCCAGGACTCCCCACAGGATTCCCAAGTCAACTGATGGAAACGTCCATCCTACAGGCTGTGGACGCGGCCACTCTCCGCCGGTGTGAGCAAAGCTGCCCCGTCTGACCCTGCCCAGGGAGAACAAACTCCTGGGGCAACGGGAGCGTGACTGGCACAGCCTGAGAACAGAGGTGACACTTTAAATAAATGCTTAGAACTAAATTGCTTTCAGGAGTACATTTATTTCTGTCCCTTTGTGAGCTATATTTAAGCTCTTACAACTTATTTTTTCCCATTTTCATTTTCCTGTATAAATAATCTTATCTTTAACGTTTTTAGGAAAAATTTTGAAAACTGTACTTGCCTTTTTCATCATATAAGCCAATGACAATCACATTACAAAACACGGAAGAAGACATCCCAGACCTCACTCAGCACGGCCGTGCTTAGCGTTTTGGTGAATTTCCTTCCAGCCAGTTCAAGATGTTCTCAAAAGTAAAGAATTCACTCAAAAATCCATCGTCCTTGAATTTTTTTTTTCACCTTCCATTGCAGATATCCTCCACGCGTGTATTCTTCTACACAGCGGTTTCAGGCATATTTGTAATTAGGGCAGACACAGTGTTATGGTCTGCTTCTCTCAATGAATATTAATACCAGAGGAATCCGCATTTATCTATGTTGTTTAATTTTCTAAAGCCTTGAATTTGGACATTTAGGTTGTTTCTGGTATTTTTAACTGTTATAGAAATTTATAATACATAAATCCACTTATGACATTTTTCCTCTTCAACACTTTCATAATAATAATGCCCTTGTATAGATCAAAGGCTATACAAATTTTTATTGCTCGATACAAATGTTTACAGTGATTAGAGACTTAGAATGTCACTGGCATTGTATGTGGACATTAGGTTCAGCACAATCTTGTTAGATGTTCATCGGCAATGTGTATTTTTTCCATTTAATAGGTAATGAGGTAAATGGTGATTCATTTTAATTTGCATTTATTTGATCACAAATGAGATGGAAAAAAATCTTTCCATATTTATTTCCTCTTATTTGAACTATCTAATCATGTCCTTCACACATTTATCTATTATAATCTTATTATTTCTTTTTAATTTGTATGAACTACATATTTAAGATGAATCACAATCCCAGTTGATTCAATTATTTTTCCAGATTTTTCTTCTTAGCTATTTTGTTATTTTAGTTTTACATTTCAAATAGTCAAATCTGTTGCTCTTAGCAGTTTCAGAGGGTACAATGTTACTTTGACAATGTAAAAATATTCAGTTTTATAGTTAAAAAATATTTTTAGTCATTTTTAATGTACCTAGTGTGTAATCTATGTTTTTTCAGATTTCTATCCAGCTTTCCTAACATCGTTTATTAAATTTAAAACTTTTTTAAAAACCCTGCTCTTTGTGTTACAGTGTAGAATTTATCATATAAATTTCTTATGTCATTGCATCTGTTTCTGATCAGTGAACAAACAGATGAGATGGTTGGTAGTGAGGGTCTAGTCTAAATGTCAGATTTATAATTTGATAGCTCTGTGGTCTTGGGGCCACAGAGTTTCTAGTTTCCACATCTTAAAGTAGGCATGAGGCCAGGTGCAGTGGCTCGCACCTGTAATCCCAGCACTTTGGGAGGCCAAGGTGGGAGGATCGCTTGAGGTTAGGAGTTCGAGACCAGCCTGGGCAATATAGTGAGACCCCCCCACCATCTCTACAAAAAATATGGAAAATCGGCCGGGTGTGGTGCACCCTTAGTCCCAGCTACTCGGGAGGCCAAGACAGGAAGATCAGTTGAGCCCAGGGGTTGAGAGCTGCAGTGAGTTATGATTGTGCCACTGCACTCCAGCCAGGACGGCAGAGCGAGACCCTGTCTCTAAAATAAATATTCATACATAAAATTTAAAAAGTGAAATAAGTGTGATAATATACTTGATAGGGGTGTCGTGACGATCAAACGAGACGCTCTGGTGGAAGCCAGCTCTGATGCAGGTTTGAGCTCATGGGCGCCACTGGGTTCCTCGGCTGGGTCATCGGGAAGGGCCACTCTCGTTTCTGGCTGTCCCGCTGCTGGCGCTGGTGCCCCTCCGGGACACGGTGCTTGCTTTGCACACGGCGGGGGGTCTGCGATGTCGTGGGGATTGCGCTGTGAATCTATGAAGAGAGGATCCCCACCTAGGGGTCTGGAAGACTCAACCACCACGGTTCGTGGTGCCTACTGTCACCCTGGCGGTGGTTTCCACAGGGTGACGGACAAGAAGCTGCAGAGAAACTGCTGACGGGACATGCCTACTTTAAGACGTGGAAACTGGAAACTCTGTGGTCTGCTATCAAATTATAATCTGACAGGGCAGCGTGGTCGGCGGGAGGTGAGCAGGAACTGGAGTCCTGGGTGGGAGGAGAATCTCGCAAAGCCAGGTCTCCTTGTTTCCACTCCCCATCTTGGTAAGGACTGAACTGGGAACGGGGAGTCCTCTGTTACAGTCACTATCACTGGCTGGCCACCAAGAGCAGCTGCCCCACGCACCACAAGACCTTGTGGGGGTGGGGGAAGCTAAAGGGGGGGTTCAGTTAGAGGCCAGGAGGCAGCAGCAGCTCTTGCTCCTGCCCTGCAGCCTCACCACCTAAGGGACGCCTGGCACACAGCTGGCAAGGGCAAGGGGACCCCGCCCTGGATGCCACGGGCCCTGCAGTATGTTTCAGATGCTCATTGATTTCAGAAACTTTCAGGTACTAAAAATGGACCAGCTGGCAAAGGACATCTGAGCTAGACATGAGCACTCAGCTTCAGCCCGTACTGCTGAGGGATGACTCAATGTGAAATTCTTGTGGCCTGCAGCTGTGTGATTGTCCCAGGGCCCCGTGTACCCCAGACATCACCGTTGGCTCTTAGCGGACACGGGGGAGCGGGTCAGGGATTGGAGTGGAGGCTAGGAGGAGGAGTGTGTACGCTTTCAAGGAAAGTCTCGACTCCTCTCTTTCTTCCATAGCAGGTTTTTGCTGCTCAAGGGTTCATTTTATTTTTTGAGATAGTGTCTCGCTCTGTCACCTGGGCTAAGGTGTAGTGGTGTCATCATAGCTCATTGCAACCTCAACTCCTGGGCTAAAACGATCCTGCTGCCTCAGCCTCCTGAGTGGCTGGGACTATAGGTGCCACCACGCCTGGCTAATTTTTCTGTTTTTTTATAGAGACGGAATCTTGCTCTTGCTGGTCTTAAACTCCTGACCTCAAGTGATCCCCCCCCACTCCCAATTTGGCCTCCCAAAGTGCTGGGATTACAGGTGTGAGCCACTGCACCCAGCTCCAGGGTTCTTTGAAAAGTAAAAAACAAACCCATCAGAAACTTAAAAACAAGCATTAGGGAAGTCCCTCAATATAAAAATGGCCCGAGAATTTGTTTGGAAAGGAAGTAACATTTTTTTTCTCTGCAGCAATGATTCTGCTCACAAAAACCTCTAAACTATGACTTGCCATTACTTTTCAGTGATTTCATAGAAAGTATAAATTTCTAGTTACCTGCAGCAGGAATTTGGCAGCATCCCCTTGGCACTGGTGGGGGTCCCTCCACAGGGCTGTGATCCTACCACTGACCAGTGAAACCCATTCCTAAGGTCACCTTTGATTTCGATGGACTGTGCAAACAGTCCCTTCCTACCTTGGGGCAAGCACTGTTATAAAGTAATGTAATAGATACAAAGACTTTTGGACGGTGCTTCCTCTCGGGGAACTTACACATTGTTGGAGATGAGCTATAATGTACAAGTCACTTTGATAGAAGGCAGGTTGTGATATCGAGGTTGAAGCAGGTCAGCCTTTCTGAAGAGGTCTGTGTCTAAGAGCAGACTGAGGCTGGGCGCAGTGGCTCACGCCTGTAATCCTAGCTCTCTGGGAGGCCGAGGCGGGAGGATTGCTCAAGGTAAGGAGTTGGAGACCAGCCTGAGCAAGAGCGAGACCCCGTCTCTACTATAAATAAAGAAATTAATTGGCCAACTAATATATATAGAAAAAATCAGCCGGGCATGGTGGCGCATGCCTGTAGACCCAGCTACTCGGGAGGCTGAGGCAGGAGGATGGCTTGAGCCCAGGAGTTTGAGGTTGCTGTGAGCTAGGCTGATGCCACGGCACTCTAGCCCGGGCAACAGAGTGAGACTTTGTCTGAAAAAAAAAATAATAAGAGCAGACTGAAAACCAGGATTAATACCTTCAGTGGTTCCAAGCACTGAAAAGGTTGCAACCACCTCAAAACCCCATCCCCATCTTCCTTGCAATTCAAAATAAAAACAGTGCTGAACTGCAAAATAACTGCTTTCATGACTACTGTGATGTTATCTTGAAATGTCAAACTTTTCTCAGTTTTATCGTGCCCAGTGAGTATTTCCTTCTCAGGTGTTCTGGCTTTGCTGAAAAGGTAGGTTGGGGAAAGCCTGCTCAGGCTTTAAATGCTGATCCCAAGATTTTGATTTTACGGTGTGATAACAAGGCACCGCCGAGTCTCTGACTAGTGGGGGATGGTGTGAGCAAATCAGTGCTTTAGGAAAATGGAGTGACGATGTGCAGTACAGCTTGGAGGGTGAAATAGAATTAGGAAAAGACCACTCGAAGGCTCTTGCGGAGTTAACGCATGCGTTACTGGTGCCTGGACAGGAGGCCGGTGGCAGTAAGGATGAGGAACAGATTGACAGGATTTGATGGCTGTCTGGGCATGAAGTCGTTCCATGTTGGACAGAGAACAGGGAGTGAGAGAAGACCTCGCAAGGATTCAGTGCTGGTGGCTGGCTGTATGTCGGGAAGGGGAGTTTTACTAGGAAGCTGACGTTTGGTTTTTTAAGGGGATGGCATTGGAACGTCCAGGACAGCAGTCAGATGCGTGGGTGGGCTCAGAGGGAGCTCTCAGGGCTAGGGATGGTAGAGCAAGAGAATAAAATCTGGGGCCAGGCACGGTGGCTCACGCCTGTAATCCCAGCACTCTGGGAGGCTGACGGAGGATGGCTCAAGGTCAGGAGTTGGAAACCAGCTTGAGCAAGAGCAAGGCCCTGCCTCTACCCAAAACAGAAAGAAATTAATTGGCCAACTAAAAATATATAGAGAAAATTAGCCGGGCATGGTGGCGCATGCCTGTAGTCCCAGCTACTCGGGAGGCTGAGGCAGGAGGATCGCTTGAGCCCAGGAGTTTGAGGTTGCTGTGAGCTAGGCTGACACCACGGCACTCTAGCCCAGGCAACAGAGTGAGACCCTGACTCAAAAAAAAAAGAGAGAGAGAGATAAAATCTACTTTAACTGCAAGTTCCCAGTTTTCCATCAACGGTTAATACATTATTTAGCAAGTACAGTCTGGGGCCATAAAGTGTTTTTACTCCACGACATCTATAATGTAGTGGGGAACTCTGTGCCATGTGGCAAAGGGAAGGGGATTCGAAATCAGAAGGCTAAGACTCCAGTTTTGATGCCACTTACTGGCTTTGAGTTCCCAAATCTAAAAGCATTTTAAAGCCTCGTTGTCCTCATCTATAAAACAGGGAGAAGTAAATACTCACCTCTTCCCAAGTGGCAGGAAGTTAAAAGAGAAAGCAAGTCAAAGGAACTTTCAAGCTGTAAACTATCCACTAAAGTGGATAGTTTCTATTTGTTTTGGAGTTGAGAGCCACTCTCCTTTTTTATATAAACATGCAAATCCTCGAGTATGCGTAGCTGGGTTGGGCTAGGAATCCCAGCAGCTGAATACGACTGTAAACTAGAGGCGCTGTAAACTACACATGCCATCCTGTGTCCTCAAACCCCCCTCCAATGCCTCTAACACTTAAGTGAAGGAAGTCACAAATGCGGCCACCTAAAACAACAGATTGGGGTTAAGAATAAAATACACTGGTAGCCCAGGTATCATAGTGGCTTTGCTTAACACGTTCAAAAAAAATCTTAGTGGGTAGTGGACTTAAAAACATTATTTGTTCATTCATTTGCTTTTTCCTCTTCAGTGGAAAGTAATCATTTCTCCCTATTTTTTCTGACATAAATATAAGCTACTGTGGATAGAGATAACTTTAGCTATGAATACAGTAATAGTAAACACATGCACAAACTAATTTCTGTTGTTTAAGCATCTGGCCTTGGAATACTGACATGCTAGAAGGCCTGTATGCCCAGAGAGGCGAAAACAGGTGACTGGAACTAGATTCTAGCTCTACTCATTTGAAGAGCAACTCTGACATTCTAACCTGTGCGCCTCCACCAACCCTCATCAAATTAGGCAAAATCGGTTGGGTGAGATGGTGCACACCTGTAATCCTAGCACTCTGGGAGGCCAAGGTGGGAGGATCTCTCTCGGTCAGGAGTTCAAGACCAGCCTGAGCAACATACAAAGATCCCGTCTCTGCAGAAAATAGTAAAATTAGCCGGGCATGGTGGTGCGCGCCTGTAGTCCCAGTTACTCGGGAGGCTGAGGCAGGAGGATCGCTTGAGGCCAGCATTTGGGGTTGCTGTGAGCTATGATTGTGCCACTGCACTCTAGCCTGGGCAACACAGTGACAGCCTATCTCAGAACAAAATAAAAACTAAAACAAAACAGGCAAAACGATTGGTATCGCATTTGTTTCTTTTGAAAAGCAAAACTGCCATTTACGATGACACAGATCTATGTCTTGAGCGCCTGTACAATGCTGAGGGGTGACAATTTCAAACTCATTTTACAGACATGTTTTCCAGTTCCTGACTCCTAGGTCATAGCATTAGTTATGTTTCCTTTGCTGGACTTTATTCTTTATTGTCTCTCTGTGTAGTCAGGTTACTAAGTAAAGGTGTCTGTTCCTATTCACTAGAGAATATTTTCCTTTGCCTTAGTTAAGAACTATCAATTAGGCAGTCAGAGAACACATTCTGAAATTGTGTGCAGCCTCTAGGGTTTGTGTATATGTCTCTAATATTGCCTGAGTCGTAGGGGTAAATTCTTTCATTTTTGAAAATGAAAGTACTAGAAAATATTATGGAAATGTAGCTCTGTTCTTAAGCTACAGAACCTGTCAAAATGTCCCAAAGTAGAGAGCCACATTTATACCTAATAACTGCAGATATTTCTTTAAGTATATAATTATACTTGAAGTTCTTATTGAATTTTTTTGTTATCAGATCTCTTTTTTCTTTATTGCTGTGGTCTGAATAAGCAGAATCAGCAAAATCAAAGTGAAACGTATAGAGTAACAGTCAAGAACTGGCTTCCCATGGCTAGAGATGATCAGTGAGCTCAATTTCAAAGACAAAGAGCAGTAATTCTGGCACAATTTAATTATCAATTTACCAAAAGATAGTTATATGGACAAGATTAATATGAGCACAGACATTTATACATCATGCTATATAGGCTATCCAGGCTAAGCACAGAAAGCTACAGAATTTTAAACATTGCCTTAGTATTGAAACAACATCTAATATTATTCAAATTGTTAAATTTAAATATAGGTTAAGGGATAGAAAAACTACATGGTTGAGTTCTCCCGAGTTTAAATAATTTTACCAAAAAATGCACTTTATTCAAGAAACAGAAAAGGAGTCATTTGGTGCCATGCTTTTATTCAAATGAAAGGGGAAAAACTACACTGTACCAGGAAATAGTAAATATGACAGTATTTTACAGCACAGCATCTTAAAAGAAATCTGTAAGCAATGCTCTCGAGTGGACAGGTAAGCACACCATTCACTGTACATTGCTCAACAGTGTCCATGAAACCGTAATTAAACAGCTGAATTTGACTTTAAACAGCCAAATAAAAACTGTAACCATCATTCTAATACAAAATTGGAAAACTGAGAAGAATTAAAAGCTTTCCAAGCTGTGTCAAATAGCAGAATCTGACAGGCTGCACGGGCAATCCTGACAAGTATTTGGCAAATTTAACTGGATAATTATCATAATAATTTGACTTCTGATGATGAAAGCACCAGTGTGTTTCAGGAAGGTTGATGAAAATCCCCAGACTTTAGGAAATGGCATATTTTTCATTTGTAAAATTCTAAAAACATAATTAAAAAAAAAAAGCTGCACCATAATAAAAAATCTGCAGACTTAAAGAAATATATCCATATTCCTTCTGCATTAATAAAGTAAAATCTTATACCGAGAGCAATGAACCTGGCGGCAGTATGCACATTCCACCTTCAGACATTCAGTTCAACTGCTAGACACGCAAATTTAAGAATAAAGGATGGTCCTGTTTAGTTTTAAATAGTTCCTCCATTCTCTTGCATCCAATTTTTCTTTATTTAATAGCCAAATAGTATCACAAAGATTGCTTTGATAAGGGAAATTTAACTGAAATGAACAAATTTAGTAATATAAAATGTTTTGATTACATTCACTTATACTTTTAAAACTAGTTTAATCTAAACATGTATTTGACAATCATTTCCTTCTAATTGTGATAGAAATTGTTGTCTGAAAGGTAAAATGTGCATTTCCCTGTTTTTAATATTCATATATTATATACACACAATATGTATACACTTAAAATATAAGAGTTACATATCCTGGTCTCTTACATGCAAACAGTAGATCACAAATAGTTTTGAGCTACACATGTATCTTGCACAGGTACTGGAAAAAAATCTGTGAAATTTTTTTTACAGTTTTAACAAATATACATAAATATAAGAACATAAATTACAGTAAAATATTGACAGCATTTCAGAAAATGTTGATAACCCAGAACACTGATGCCTAAAGGCCTTATAATAATAGAAAAGTACAGCTCAGGGACATCTCATTCCTATTCTTTTTTTTTTTAAAATAAGTAATTACATCATATGAGACATTAGTTCTCTCTCTAAACAACTCAATTAGAGAAATGTATATATTTTCATCTCTACTTCCCATGAAAGAAAACAAACTACGCATCTCATTTATGATACAATACTGTCTTTCCCCCCTGGTTTACACAGTTGTCACAACACTGAAACATAACAGGGTCACATAATCATTCAAGTCTTTTCCTGAGAATGAAGTTTTTCCCCAACTAACCCTCTGGTATACACTGTTAAAGAACAAAGATTATGTGGAGGAGATTTCAAGTGTGTATTCAATTTAAGCTGTTCCACTTGAAAAGGATTGAAAAGAAGAAGAAAAACCCAATATAAGTAAAATAATGTGAAGCTATTTTAAAATTAAAATGTAGCCCTTTGTACATGTTTAAAAATTCTAAATATAATTTTATATCAGTTATAAATATAACATAAAGACCTCTTGAGAACTTGTTTTAGGAAGTCTTAACATCTTCAGACTGAAAGATGACTCTCAAAGTGTCATTCACTTCTGCCAGCTTATAAAGTGACTTGCTTTAAAGAGATAGAAAGCCTTTTTTGTTAAAAGAACAATCTAAAGTATTCTGAGTTGGCCAGAAGTGGTGTAAAAACAGCACTGATTTAATCAGCAACTTCTTATATTCTTGGTTAAGCTCATGTGGTTTTTAAAGCGAACCTACTAGCAGCTCTTTATAATACCTCTTCTTATTTAATAGAGAAATGTTAATACTTGAGTGAATAATAAATACAGAATTGTAAATGCTTGGCAGAATAATTTTTGCAAATGCTCTAACACCATTAAAATATGATGGTTACTTTTGTAAAACTAAACACTAGTGTTTCTCTTAACATCATAAGGAAGGTGCAAGTTACTTCTGAAGGTGTATATCCTACTTTCATGATCATCACATGAAACAAAATACAAATGTATCTTAGAATAAACCCCCAGGAGAGAAAAATACCAAAATAAACCATCTACAGACAAGCATGTACATTAAAAGGTTAAAAAAAAAAGCAACAAATAAAACACATAATTTGTAATCTTAGCCATACTTCAACCTTAAGTCCAACTAGTATCCACGAAAATTCAGTGCTTCAATGTATCTAAGATCAAGCAGGTGAACCCAGTAACACACACAAATCTCCATTTGTGGATCAAAACATTGACTTCATCACTTGGACTCATCACCTAAGCAAGAATCTTCTGCATTCCAAAATACTGTGGTTTACATTCCAGTTGTTCATGACAACAGAGCTTAATGTCCAGTTTTAATTAATAAAAGTCTTGTTGGCAATTAGAAATATTTTCTATAGGCAGGAAAGATGAAGTGCAAATTTACCACGAATGTTCTGAAGCAAATATTTCCCAACTCCTATGCCTTAGTGGGTAAAAGTTTTTTAGGTGTCACTGGTCTTTTGGTCTGCCACAAATGGCTGTGAATGGTAATTGCATCAACACTGGCAGATAAAGTTTTAGCAGGTATGTGGCTAAACTGTTTCCTGTCAGAATTGTATTTGTAAAGTCCTTCAATCATTTTTTTAGTGATAGATTTGGGGCCTATCCCAGTCAGTTTACTGATTTCTTCAGTTTCTGGGCAGTAAGTATACAAAGACCTGAATTGGCAGCCTGAATCCCGGAACAGGATTAAGAAGTTGTTGGCATCTGACTTCTCCATTTCCTTCAGAATAAAAAATAAAAACAAAACAACAATAAAAACCTTTAAACATTTTGCTGAATAAAGTTTATATAACTGTGTTACATTTCTTGGTCACATTTTATGACATTATTTTTAATGACAAATTTTAAAGTCTATTCCTGGTAAATCTGTAGTCCTCTAGAACCCAATTTGAAAACTAAATCTAATAATTAAAACACCTAGTTACAGATCTTTTTATATAGTATTGAAATTCTAGGCGGCCTAGGAAAGTATGTTCTCTTGAATTAATAGAGAAGACCCCTATAGTTTTAGAATGTTGTTAAATTTAATTTTCATGCAAACATGTTTACCTCCAGTATTTTTTTCTTCTGACCTTCATTTACTTTTCCAGCCAAACAGCAATGAGCTAAAGCATTTTGTATTATATGCTTATTGGATTTTGCACTGGGTTCTTTGTAGAGCTTTGGTCCTGTGGTAAGGAATTAACAACAATAATAAAAACATCACTCCTAAGTCAGAAATAGTACTATTTTTAAATGATGTAATTGTTCCCACACTGATGAAACACCATAATAGAAGACCAAATTCTGTACTCAAAAGCCTCTTACTGGCTGTACTCCAATCAAAATATTATTTTATCCACACAGGGACACACCTGGAGGATGTTCCTATGGCCATCTGAGGCTGCCGCGTGAGAGCAGTGCTGGAAATAAAATACTGCTGAAATTGTCACACCATTTAACCTTTCTTAAGTATGGTAAGGTTAGTGACCTTGAAGTAGAAAAGGTCCATGAGTAATTTAAACATTTAAAAAGGCAAGAAAATGCTATATCTTTTTTCAGATTGCTCAACTGATCTAACCTAGAGAAGCAGAGAGGGTAACATGGAAACATTATCCTATCTCAGGCTTTAAAAACTGTCAGGCTGGCTGTAAGAGGCTGTATTAAAAGACACAGAGTAGAGTCTCTAGCAAGTTCTGACTTCTTTAGGCCTTTATAGGGCTTCCATTTCCATGTATCACAGGTGGATGGAGGCAGTCTACTATTGCTCATATATGTTCCTCTCCTGTGCCTTTCCATTTTAACTCTCAATGTGCTACTCCCATTTCCTCTTGTTTCCTTGCCAGCTTCATTTCTTTAGAAGTATCCTTAACCTACAGTCTGTCCTTCAATTTGTCTAAATTTGAAGCATGCCTACCGGAGTAGCTGGGACTACAGATGTGTGCCACTATGCCTGGCTAATTTTTTCTATTTTTGGTAAAGATGGGGTTTCGCTCTTGCTCAGGCTGGTCTCAAATTTCCAGCCTCAAGCAATTCTCCCACCTCGGCCTCCCAGAGCATTAGGATTATAGGCCTCTGGGCTGCCAAGCCCAGCCTTTAGAGCCTCTTGATACTTATTAAAGGTGCACAATTCTAGATACCCAGAAATCCCAATGTTAGGGAGAGGGCTTTGTGGATTCCAGCCTTTACTCAGTACCAAGGGCTTACATATTGCTGAAAGAACTTCTCTAAAACTTCTTCAGACCCAAATCATACCAAGAAACAGTCAACATTTTTAAGATAGAAATAGAGGGGCCGGGCTTGGTGGCTCACGCCTGTAATCCTAGCACTCTGGGAGGCCGAGGCGGGCGGATTGCTCAAGGTCAGGAGTTCAAAACCAGCCTGAGCGAGACCCCGTCTCTACCATAAAAATAGAAAGAAATTAATTGGCCAACTAATATATATAATATAAAAATCAGCCGGGCATGGTGGCTCGTGCCTGTAGTCCCAGCTACTCGGGAGGCTGAGGCAGGAGGATCGCTTGAGCCCAGGAGTTTGAGGTTGCTGTGAGCTAGGCTGACGCCACGGCACTCAATCTAGCCTAGGCAAGAAAGTGAGACTCTGTCTCAAAAAAAAAAAAAAAAAAAAAAGATAGAAATAGAGGAATTAGATGTAAGCAGCATTACTCATTTTGTTTAGAAACCTATTTCAATTCATCTGGGATTAGTCACTACTTCCCTCAGTGGAGCTGTATCACTGAAACTGAACTACCCGAAAGTGACCACCTGTATTCACTATTTTTTATTAGTCTCCTGTGTTTAGACCAGAAGATGAGCCAATAAAACTTTCTTTGGAATATTATCTATAGCCTACATCTATGAGTATGTTAAATTCAAATGTTTCCCTAAAAGTGTACAGACACTAACCTGTGTATTCTGTTCCAGAAGCCACCGAAGAGGTTGTTGATGCATTTTCCCAGTCCTTTTCTCCATTTCGACTGCCACAGCGACTTGGAGACAAGAAGCCTTCTACAGACTCTGACCTAAACAGTAAATAAAATATTTTTTATGTCTCAAACAGAGAAAGAATGGGGCCAGAAAGTATATGTGAGAGTACCAACCAAAATCAATCTAGAGGCTTAAAAATAATAACATGATGACAATGTTTTCTGTCTTACAGCTAACACAAGCCAAGTCCCTAGAATATTGTAGGCACCCTATAAATATTTGTTGAAAGAATGTTTTTCCATATGAAAATTGGCAATCTACACAAGAGGATGATGATACAAAGATTAAAATTCTAACATGACTGTCACTAGAAACATTCTTTTCTGATAGGGGTATTTCATTACCTCATAATTCATTATATTCAGTACTTTATATTTTATTGTGAAGTAATAAAATACTGACTTTCAGCCTCTAATCTATACCCCAAAGAAAGAGAATAAAAAAGAGATCTTTCCTAAGTCAGAAGCAACTTATTTTGGAATTATTATAATGGGGATAAACTCGTTATATTCAGTGGGAAATACACTAGAGAGGCTGGCACTATACAGATTATGTACTTCCTATTTCTACTGACCATGATTTAATCATAATCATGCTAGCAATTACTGGCATAGAATTACTGTTAATGTTTCATAGCATATAAAATATCAATGTCAATAATTCTAAATTCTAAAACATAAACACTGAAAGTAAATAGACCTCTTTACATAATTTAGCATAACATAAAAATTTATAATTATAATTTAGACATTATAAAAATATAAAATAAAAACACTAAAGAATTTTACTTATAATTTTGTATAATCACAGATACCATATTTTTTTCTATAAAAAAAATTCATGTTATGGACTTACCTTGGTGTCCTCTTGCCTGAATGCACACTCTCGTTATCACCTGTGTTTAGCGATGCCAAAGAAAGGCTAGAGACTGAAAAAACACGACAAATTCGTGATCCTGAATAGAAACAAAATTAGAAATTTAAAAGGAGCAACTAGCAAAGAGTCTGTTCATTAGATAACACCAGCATATGAAAATTAAGCATCTCGTAGTTTCTTTTCCTTTCTTCTTAATCTAAACACATAATATGCTTGCATGCATATATATATACAATTTATTTAAAGTTAGCAAGGACTTAGTTTTAGGAAACAATGATAAAACTAACTTGCTGTTCTAAAAGCAAAGTGCTAAGATGAGATATATTGTGATCCTAAAGGAAAAAAATTACCAGAAAGAATAAAATATGTTAAGGACTATCTCATTCCTAGGTGGAAAATTAATTTGCTGATTTCACCCAATACTGTATATTAAATAGTTTCACTGACTAGAAAAGACAGAATTCTCTTTGAACAGTCAATGTTATGTTATTTTTCCTCCCATTTAGAATAACTATGGGAATTCTCTAAAATTTTCCATGGTATTTGGTTTTAATAAAGATTTTTTAAAAATAATAGTATGCTTATATAGAAATCATTTTTTAATCAAATGAAACTTGATTTGACTTTTGACAATGAAATATGTAATAATCAAGAGATGCCAATGTTTTAAGGATTAGAAATTAGGAATTTCAATTGTTTGAAATAAGTTATATTAAAAACCATACTACTAAAATAAAAGCAACAATTAGGATGGGGTAAAATTCAGTCTTTTAATCAAAAGCAGGTACTGTCCCAGGAAATGACAGTATAACAGTGAACAAAAGAGTTCCAAGCCCATCCCTCTCCAAGGGGAAGACAGAATATGCACAAACATATTAGGAAGAAAAAAATGGAGAAGGGATAAAAGACGATTAAGGAAGAGTGCCCCATTAGGTAGGGTGGTCACAAGGACTTCTCCAAAGAAATGATATTTAAATCAGTGAAAGATGTGATCACTCAGCATAAGTAATTTTGGGGAGAATATATACAGTTATTTTTGTAAGTCTAGAATAACCAAATATATTTTTATTAAATAAAAGTGAAAGATATTTCAGAGCTCATCTGTATTTATTATATATCCTCTCTTTTTCCAGATGTGGAAAGCAGTTTGGACAAATACTGCTCAGATCACATAGCTTTTTGGTGACTTGTAATTATTGATAGAACCTGGTTTCCCAGTCCCCACACCAATGCTGTCTTTACCAAGTTCTTCTCTATCACTCTTTGCATTGGAAACTTCTTGAAGGGGCACAAAGCTGTACAATTTTGGCCTGAGAGGATGTATGGAATAGGGAAGAGCCAATTTCATTCCTTTACAGAGCAATGAAGTGTAATTATATCATGGGCCAATTCCATGTATTTGAGCCTCAGGTGTGTTTTCTTAGCACAAATCAGTAGAGCAAGCACTTTTTATTACTGGATGTCCCCTTGAGTTGATGCCTTGTCACGAGCACCATGGAGCCCCTAAATGTTGAGACCTTGAAAATTTCCTTGATTTACTGTATATTTTTACAGAACAGATGATTCTGCAACTCAAGCCATTCCTCTTTGCTTTTGGGAGACATCTGGCTATTGATTTTTAAAAAGCGGGTGGGAGGGGATCATGAAATCCAGCAAGGGCAATCAGTCAACCAGAGGCTCAGCTGGTTCCTATTATGTCAACTGCACCTGCTTTACCTTCAGGTTTCAATGTGTGTGGGGCACACGAATCTATGACAACTGACAGAATAGATCATTCTCTTTTTCACAGTTTACTTATATTTCTTTGAATGGCATCAATATCAATGTATCAATAAAAAAAATTAATGAAAAAAAGCGTATGCACGTTGAATTTAAAAAAAGTTATATTCTCAAGTGCAGAAGTTATAAATTTGGACTTCTGACCATTTCTAGGAAGAACTTGTGAATTTTCTGATCTTATATTCCTTATTATACCAACATGTTTGTTGTACATTTCATGCAGATAATATTTACCCTTAAATTTACAAGTATGTAAAGGATAGTTAATAATTCAGAGAGATTATATATGAGGGCACAGTTTCCTAATAGGTTAGTATTTAAACTGGATTTTTAGCATTCATATTTGTTCTTTTGCATATATGCATGCACACATAATACACTTAATTTGTTAAAAACTTCATTTGCTCATTTTGGTTTTCCAAATAACGAACATGCATAATCTCAAACTGTGTCTCCAATTTTGCATATCAAAGCACAGTCAAGGTGGCATGACAAACCAAGCTGGTGTTTTTTATGAACAGACTCTTCATAATAAGCTGTGTTACCTGGAGGACCTTTTATTGGTGTTTTTGGAGATTCAATATGATCTCTGTGAATAGATTTCGGTCGCTGTTTTTTTTGTTTTGATACTTGAGGACGAGGTTTAATTACTGTATCCATATCTTCCATAAGTTTCAGTTGTTTTCGCCTCATATATTCTTGCCTAATAAATTCTCTGCGTGCTCTCTCATCTTCCTTCTTCTGACGTTCTTCCTCAGTTTTTCGCCTACGAAATCAAATGGTTAAATTTCTTATTCTGCGTGCCAAAGACAAATGACATTGGAGAGAATTACGAATTTGATATGAGAAGGGAGAATTAATTGTATTTTGGCAAGTTGGGGTAAAAATGGTTCATTTAAAATGTATTTGAGATAATTTAGGTCATACATGTATATCTCCCAGTAAAGTTATTTTAAATTAATGTTTTTTACACATTTAAATTAATGGTTCTGGAGAACTTCACAGTAAGATGCCTCAAACTTAGGATAAAAATATAAAATCAGGCAATACTTTGGAAAAATAAATTGACTTCTACAAAGCACCAAAAAGCAGCATTGACCCAGTTGTCTTATATACTACAAATATCTCTGGAAAAAAATCTGTTAATAAAAATAAATGAGAAACTGCCTCTCTGAGTACATACTTACCAAATTTTCCTAAATATGCCCACGCATCATCAACGCTCAAATTTAGAACTGGCACAACGATTTCCTTTACCTTGTTTCCTCTTTCTTATGCTCCATTTCTGCTTCCAGCTGTTGTTTCCGAAGCTGAGTTTCTTTTTCCCTTCTTAATCGTTTCTCCAACAAAGCTGCCCGTTTCATTGCCATATCATTTTCTGCTTTTTGATCATCCTAAGAATTTCATTGAAAAAGATGAAATATTTTAAGTGCGAATATTCTCATTTTTAATTGTTGTAGTCACATTTTGTGGTTACACTTGTAACTGAAAATTTGAACTATGACAGCCCCATGGAATATGATCAAAGTCCAGAAATTATGAAGGGAGAACTGAAGTTGTAACAGTTCTATTAAGTAACAAAGGACACTTAAATTTATTTAAGTATATTCTTTCAAAACCTAAGAACTTTGCAAAGAACCATAAAAAGAAAAAAAAATAAAGATTTTTTTTTATCCTAATACAAAACTTAAAGTGGGGAGTTTCTAATTTTTAAAATTGCATTTAAATTATATTTAAAATATATGCTCAGTTAAAAAACAAACAAAACAAAAACAACAACAACAAAATGCAGGTAAAAAGCACCCCCAAATTAGCTACCCAGTGTTATATCACATAAATAAAACTACTGCTGCATGATTTTTTTTGAAGTTGAGGTAGTGACAGTTTGCTTGATAGGTTCTGAATTACACTGGAAGTTTTTTCTTTGAAGAGAATTAGGCATGATTATGCTCCTCTTCGAAAGTTCTTTAAATCTGAGGGCTAGTTCATTATCTGTAGGCCTCCTGGGCCTGCCCCAATTTCTACCCGAACTCTAAAGGATAGCTCTAGTTCTTAGAGGGCTTGAAAATGCTTCAAAGTTCTGGAAAATTATAGGTTGTAGATATGGTTCATTGTCTTAATGACTCCTTGTCAACTGTCCTTGTCAATAAAAATTTCTTTGGTATGTAATATATTCACAACATGGTGCCAGACATTACAAATATTAAAATACATGATGCCTTAGGTCAAGGAGCTTAAAAATCACAATAGGAAGAGGTACAAATAAGGTGCTTTGTGCTAGAGAGACATTTAACTCTGAATAGAGAGTCAGAAGATACCATTCAGACAATCAGTTCAAACACTCATATGTCTGTATCTAACAAACTGCATACATTTTGAAGTTTTCCAGGAACTTTACTGTGCTCTGGGGATAAAAAGATGCAGTACCTCTTGGAGGTCACGGTCTAAGAGACAAAGCAAATCATAACAAAATAGATGAAAACTTTGAGTCACAGGTACTACAGTTATGAATATCTTTAGGATACAACAGAACACACAAAGGAGGAAACATTTAACCTCTACTATGGAATTATGAAAGGCTTGAAAGCATGAAGTTAGCCTTAAAGAATAAAGCTAAGTCCAAAATAAAAGTTATGGGGAAGAAGCTGGACAAATAGGTTTAGATTAGTCTCTAAATGTCCCTGAATGTTATACTAAGAGGTTTGAACTTTATGAAGAATGGAATGCCATGATTATCAACAGGGAGCCTACTTAAGAAGCTATAATGGTCCAAGGGATGAGTACTGGGGATGCTGAGGACGAGGAAATGAATGGGATAGCAGGTATGGAATGGAAATGAGGGTGCAGATGTGCTGCCTGTTTTACATTATAGGTTTTTCCTCTGTTTTCTGTTCTCTGCAAGAAATAGAGGTAGCAAAGGTCTCTAAAACTAGACAGTAAACTTATATTAGTGCCTATAGTAGCATTCTTTTAAAAAATGGTGGTGTTACATGATTAAGGGACAAAACATGACTCACCTCCAAATTTTCAAGCATTGAGAGGGGCCAAAAGGGTAATCATCCTGAGATCAACTTTAAAATAAGTTATAAATTTCCAACATTATGGTCCTTTTCAGAGGGTACAAAAAGATATTTTTTCCAACGTTAAATGATCAAAAGTAAAACTAGCAATTGTAATCACTTTAGTATTCTTGTGTTCTTATTGCACTATTGCTGTTTGCTTCAATTTAAAATCTTAAAATTATAAATTGTTGCTGTTGGGTGTTGTCTTTTCTATCTAAATTTCAAAATTGTAGGGCTACACAGGATCAGAGATTATCTGCTTTAGTCCCTTAATTAAAAAAAAAAAAAGAAGTATGAATAACATACATTTCCAATTATAAAAAAAGTTCTTCTCTATATTTGGAAAATATAGAAAAACATAAAGATGAACAAAATGGATGATAATCTAGTAGAGAACTTTTAAAATATTATTAGGCTTTTCTAGTTTTTCTAATATCTATGATAAATTCTAATATCTTTACCATCAAGAGATGATACTGTTCAATATTTATGTTAGTTGGCTACAGAATTGTTTATGTTGTATCCAATACCAATACTGAGATTAAAGGTCATGTGCTAGACTTTTAGCCAATGCTTTTAAAGGAGCTATTTCAATGACAACTGTTCAAACTATATATGCTTTTTAAAATATTTTACCTTGCAAGAGCCTATCTGGTCAGTTTTTAAAAATTTCTTTAAAAAGATTTTTAAAAGCTTACTGTATACTTACATATGCCAAGTTATCAGCTTTTTACAAATTGGCAATGGAATCTCTCTTTGAGGAGATCTGAATAGCTTAATTTTTAAAAGGCTTTTGTGAAAGTGAGAAAGAGCAGTAGAGGAGTAGAAACAGGGAGTGTATCTAAACATGTACCATAACTGGGATAAAAGGATCCATCACAGCTTTGAGTCCACGACGGAAGGATACCGTAGAAATCACAGTGTGCTGGAATGTTACTCTAGTCCACCAAGGGGGAGGTGCCACATTATACTTTGTAGGATTAATGACAGACTTGCAATAAGAGAGACTGGTACTAAAATAAGTAAGCACGTTAACCAAAAAAACCCTCCCCAAAACCCCACACTCATCTAATGAAGATGCCCAGAAATATGCAGATTAACATTACCTTAAAAAAGAATCCACAGCATACTTTCTGGTCATCATCAAATTGTTCTTTATCACTTTCTCCATCATATTTTTCAACAGATACATCAGCCTTTTCAGGTGGTTTCAAATCTGAGAGGGAAACTTCAATCAGGTTGACATTTTTAGGAGCGGTAGGTGGGAGAATGAGTTTAGGAGGTGGTTCTGTGGGTTGATTCAGCTGGTCCTCATTTGGTGTCAGGCACACAGTCTCTGTGACAGGCTGTGACAGGACTTCAGAAACTGTTGACTCAAAAGGTTTGATCTCCTTTTCTTCTGGATCATGTCCATCACGCCGTTCCAAAGTCCCTTTGGATTCCAGCTCCTCCTTTTTACCTTCTTCTTTAGGTTTGGATTCTTTTAACTGAGGTTCTCCATCATCCCCAAAACAGACAAACGACCTGGTCTGAATAGGAACCTGACTTGGAGAAAACCTCCTTAGCCGAGGAAGACTATCCACAGACCGGGGGGGAGTCAAGGTTCGATTCAAAGGTGTTATTTTTAACTCATTTGGCCTAGGAGTCCTTTGATTTTTAACAGAAAAAGATGTGCTTTTCCTGTTAGAGGACTGCGGAGATGGATGGGTGGGACGAGGGGAGTCTGCCAGGAAAGGCGCGACGGCTGATGACAGGCCTGCCTGCCTAGAAGGCTTAAAATCTCTAAGCTGTTTCTGTGGAGAGGGTTGTGGAGGTGAAATCACCCAAGACTGCTGCTCTCTCATCTGCATTAACATCTCCTGCTGAAGTGACAAGCGCTGCATTTCTTGTTGTAGAAAATGCAGGGACGAATTTAACTTTTCAATGGATTTTGTATATTCTAAAATCTCTCCTTCATTTAAAGTTTCTTCTGAGGGGCTTGCCAGGTTCCACTGCTTCTCAGGATCCACAGGTGTGGTTGGAGACTTTAGCCACTTGGCCTGAGGACTCTCCATGCTTTCTTTTATGTCTGCCAGAGACTTGCTCCTCTGCCCATCAGTTTTTTGTGACTCCTTTTCCTTTGCTCGGTCAGTATACACTTTCTCATCTTCAGCACCAGCGGCTTCCTCTCGAAGAGGGGAAATCCCTTCCCCTTTCTTTTTCACTACAGTAAGGAAGGCTGTCCTTCCCATTTTCTGCCTCTGTTTAGTAAAAGCGGCTTCCATTTTCTTTTTCTGGGCTTCTATAGCCCGCCTCTTTTCCTCTAGCTTCATCCTAAGATGCACCATTTCAGAAGCCAACAGCTGGGTAGTGTCCCGTCCTTGTGGAATGCCTGTTTCTTCTGGAATTTGTGCCCAACCAACCACATGAGGAATATTAAGTTCAGAGCCCTCTGGTGTAGTTTTTTGAGAACTGCTTCCACTACTTTTTCCATCAGTGTGATTCAGTTTCCTGAACTTCTGTTCAGCAAAGCTGGTCATTTTAACTCCAGAATTGGAAGAAGCACTGCTACCTGGTTGAGATTTGGTGCTTACAGTGCTTGGACAAGGACTCAAAGCATCTCTGGGGTTGCTGGTTCGTATATCATAATCCTGAAGAAATTTAGATGCATCATCCATGTCAGAGTCTAAGCTTACAGTATAATCTCTCAAAGAAGAATCTTCATCCATAGTTTCAGGAATATCTTCTGAAGGAACATGGATTCCAGTGTCTACTTCAGTATTGTCAGTTATGGGACTCAAGGCACCTTTTGTATCAGTTATATTATCGGGACTAGATGGATTTAGCTTGATGTTTGAATTGAGGATACTCATTTCCTGGCTATGAAGAAAGAAGCCATTAGCAATTTGGTCTGGCCGGGGAGTGTGAGGACATTTTTCAGTATCGTGAATTATCTGTAAAGCCTCTTCAATGCTTGGTGTCTCTATCTGATTGCCAAATTCATCTAGAAGTACTCTATTTTGTAAAGCTCCATTTGGAAGCTTGTAATGAACATTTTCATTAGAATTTAGTTCGTTTGTATTAACGGGTACATAAGACTTGAAGTCACCATGAGAATCTACATTAAGTTCTTCTTCAATACTTTCTGCTTCCTCTTCTCCATTTATTGGCTTGAAGGATAAATTTTTCCTAATGTTTTTAGATACACGATTGTTGTTCACAGTAAGTCCTTCATTACTAATAGAACGGGTGATTCCTCGGTTTGGAGTGGATCTCGGTACACTATCTTCTTTATCAAAAGAAATATCAAATGAAACGCCATGCACTGATGACCTAAGAAAAATTTAAAGAGAAAATCTTTAAAAATTCTGGAAAACAAATTAATTTTTTATACCATTGAACAACAATTATTTCAAATTATATTTCCTTTCTTTCCCATTTCTCATAATCACATTGTTCTCAAGGTGAGGTTAGGGCTAACTAGCTACCTTTTAAAGTTAGCCCCTTTAGTCTCTCTATAGCTGCTTACGTTGCCCTTTTCAAATTTAGGTATGAATTAAAAGTCTAATTGGTTATCAACAAAAGAGAGACACACAGAGATAAAAAATTAGCATTTCTTGATAATGTGAATACACTAAAAATAATTCTTTTTGCCTACCTTTTCTCTTTGGGCCATGTCCCTATGAAGCCATCAACATAAGACATAGATGAAGACCTTCTAATTCCTCCTTTAAATGAAAAAAAAAAGCCATTGAAATCACATAAAAAATTTTAATTTATAGCACTTTAACAGATTTCATATATTTGAGAATTCATTAAGAGCAATTAAAATTAAGTAGAATTGGAGAATTCTGGAGAATTAGAATTATAGAGAATTAGAGATCATTTTATTAAGAAAAATGAGCATAAAGAAACAGACCGAGCTTTTAGTGTGTAATAACAGCTAATTTGCAGAAAAAGAATGGGTATTTATTTATATTTATTCTCAATTATTACCTGGGTAACTTAAAATAGGATTTTCCTAGGCTTTTTCAAATATATTACCTGAGGCTGAAGAATGAGCTTGGGGACGTGAATATCTAGAAGGCAAATGATGATGAGACTGTGCAAATGTAGCTCCTTCCCCACTGCAATGTAAAATAATTTTGAAATATTATATTTTAGCTGCTTAATATAAATACTGTATAGAATGACTGAAGTTAGAGATAATACTATCATCTGATTGCTTATTCTAAATTTTAAAAATATGGAAATGTAATATATTGTTTAAACCAAAGAATGGCTATGATTATAGTATATATCTATATATATTTTATGTCTTTCAGCCAAACAACTTGAAGTACTTTCATATACCTCTCAATGCCCTTGTGAGGTAAGATAATGGCATATTATTTTCATTTTATAAATAGAAAATGGAGAAATAAAAAGAATTTAAATGAAACTTACAAACTTGAAATATTTTGGTCAAATCCAAATCTGTAAAAACTGTAAGTATAATAAGCCCTTGTAAAGACCTGACAGCCTCCTTGCTCACAGACCTATGTCTGCATTATCTCTATGCCCTTTTGGGGTCATCGCCAAAGCAGCAGTGGCTAAAATGAAGTTCAATCCCTTTGAGACGTGTGACGAAAGCAAGAAACACAAAAGGCCTTTCGATGCACCTTTCAGCATTCACAAATTACGTCTTCAACTCTTTCCAAAGAGCTGACACAGAAGTACAATATTCGATACATGCCCATCCAGAAGGATGAAGAAGTGTGGGTTGTGCAGAGACTCTATAAAGGTCAGCAAATTAGCAAAGTAGTCCAGGTTTACAGGAAGAAATATGTCGTCTACACTGAATGAGTGCAGCCAGAAAGGGCTAATGGCACAGCGGTCCATGTGAGTCCATTCATCCCAGCAAGGTAGTTATCATTGGGCTCAAACTGGACAAAGATCACGAAAAGATCCTTGAACAGAAAGCCAAATCTCACCAAGTAGGAAAGAAAAAGGGCAAATATGAGGAAGAAACAATTGAGAAGATGCAAGAATAGGGTAATTTTTTTTTTTTTTTTTTTTTGAGACAGAGTCTTACTTTGTTGCCCAGGCTAGAGTGAGTGCCGCGGCGTCAGCCTAGCTCACAGCAACCTCAAGCTCCTGGGCTCAAGCAATTCTACTGCCTCAGCCTCCCATGTAGCTGGGACTACAGGCATGTGCCACCATGCCCGGCTAATTTTTTCTATATATATTAGTTGGCCAATTAAGTTCTTTCTATTTATACTAGAGACGGGGTCTCGCTCTTGCGGAGGCTGGTTTCTAAGTCCTGACCTCAAGCAATCCGCCCGCCTCAGCCTCCCAGAGTGCTAGGATTATAAGCGTGAGCCACCGCGCCTGGCCAGAGTAAGGTAATCTTCTATAAAACTTTCATTAACAACTGCTACAATGAAAAAAGAAAAAAATCAATTACATTAAGATTAATATAGTGTTACACGAAATAACTTGCAAATAGAAAGTCAAATACTGCATGTTCTCACAAGTGGGAGCTAAATAATGAGTACACATGGACACAGAAAGTGGAATAATAGACACTGGAGAATCAGAAGGGTGGGAGCATGGGAGAGGGGTGTGGGAAGAGTAATTACCTAATGGGTACTACATACACTAATTTTTGGGTGAGAGTCACACAAAAAGCCAAGACTTTACCACTATGTGACAATCCATGTAACAAATCTGCACATATACCCCCTAAATATGTTTAAAAAATTTTTTTTTAAGGATTAATATAGTGAGCTGTACCTTCAAGACCTCAATAACTATAATGACATGAAGCTTTCCTGTTATTTCTCCTTATTTAATTCCACTCTATTCCAATTAATGCAGGGGCTTAGATAGTCTATTTCTCAAATTGTAATATAATGACATTTGGCCAGAATCAAACTATCCTCTCTTAATTTTTCTCTTTACATGTTTTAAGTCTGCAATGTCTCTCCTTGCAGTTAATTGAAGAAGTTAGGTATACCCACTCCCAAGTGATTGAGAGTAAATTGGGAAACAAGATATAGTGACTGTAGCTCTATAGCTCTCTCAAACCATATTATCTTTGGCTAATGTAAACTGATATGATGAACAAGTCAACCAGAGAATTCAAAAGTAAATAGCAATGCAGTATTCTTACTATCTAATGAAAGCTTAATGAGCTTCTCCAAAAGCAACAATACCTGAAGAACTTGTCCAAAGCAAATCTTGTCTGCCCCTATGGAGCTTTCCCCTCTAACTACACATCACATTTTCCTTCAGTTTTACTTGTAACCATTTGTTAGGACTGTCAGAGCACACTCTCCCTGCTCTCTTGGTATGTTTTTCTCTATTGGCCACCCCCCCACCCCCGCCCAACATCACTTCTACAATTTCTACTCTCCCTTAGATCTCCGACAGTAAGGTAATCTTGACTACAAGCAAGTAACTTATTATATTCACTCTTTTTCTTTCCCAAATACTGGCTACAGTGTTGTAAATTCCTACTGTCTCACTTTCACATCTGCATAGAGGATTTTGATCTGGTGTAACTCTTCAATAGCTGGCTGCCAAATGTGTAGAGTAGCTGCTGAAAATGTCTTTTGCTTTGCCTATCTTTTTCTCTCTCTTTTTTTTTTTTTCCTCATAAGAGCATTATTTAGGTACAATAAAATCTGTCGATGTGTCTACATTATTCCCAGGAAGAGTAAAAATCCTTGAATCCTTCAAAAGTTCTACAATGTTGGAGAAATACAATGGACCATGTGGAGACTTACAAAAATGAAAGGATGACTAGGAGCCTAGAATAACAGCTATACACCAACTCTTCAAGGAAAAGAATTTAGACCTCTATCTGGGTTATAAAAATAGTTCCTACTAGGAAAAATAGAAAAAAAGAGACACTTAGATGTCTGAGAAAAAAAGAGATGAGTCTTCCAGGGAATCTGAATTTAGACATTTTTCAATGTTAGAAATGTGGAAAACTGTACTTTTAGGTTCCTAGAAATAATAATTATGAAAGGAGAATTTAAAGATTTAATAGTACAAGAGTGATAACCTAGAAAATATTGAGTGTTTCTGAAATTTTTTTTTTTTTTTTTGAGACAGAGTCTCGCTTTGTTGTCCAGGCTAGAGTGAGTGCCGTGGCATCAGCCTAGCTCACAGCAACCTCAAACTCCTGGGCTCAAGCGATCCTCCTCCCGAGTAGCTAGGACTACAGGCATGAGCCACCATGCCCGGCTAATTTTTATATATATATCAGTTGGCCAATTAATTTCTTTCTATTTATAGTAGAGACGGGGTCTCGCTCTTGCTCAGGCTGGTTTTGAACTCCTGACCTTGAGCAATCCGCGGGCCTCGGCCTCCCAAGAGCTAGGATTATAGGCGTGAGCCACCGTGCCCATCCTGAAATTTTCAAGGAAGGAAATGTCACTATGTAACCAACCCAGGAAAGCACTGAAGAAATAATATGTAGAAAAAAGTTCCCCATAGGAAAAAATGTACAGAAGCTCTTAAATCAACAATATTTTAACTTAACATCTTTGCAGTAAATCTCAGGGATAGTTATGGAATAGAAAACGTAATGGAAATAATAACATTTGTAGTAGTAAACCAGAGGTAAGGGAAGGACATGCTTTCTTAAGTTGTAATTTATAGACATTAGAAAGTTCACACAGTAAGAAGCCCTATAAAGGTAATAAGAGTTTTGTCAAGGTTTAGATTTCACATTCATTAACATGCACTTGAAGAGAGAAATGTCTTAAATGTGAGGAGCAGGTGACAGCTTCAGCAGTACAAGCTCATATTTTGTGTTAGGCCAAGAGTTCATACAGAAATTACTTTGAATTTTTCACTAATAATCTTTTTGTTTTGTTTTTTTTTTTTGTTTTGTTTTTGAGACAGAGTCTCATTCTTTGCCTGGGCTAGAGTGCCCTGGCGTCAGCCTAGCTCACAGCAACCTCAAACTCCTGGGCTCAAGGGATCCTCCTGCCTCAGCCTCCCGAGTAGCTGGGACTACAGGCATGTGCCACCATGCCTGGCTACTTTTTTCTATGTATTTTTAGTTGGCCAATTAATTTGTTTCTATTTTCAGTAGACAGGGGGTCTCACTCTTGCTCAGGCTGGTTTCGAACTCCTGACCTTGAGCGATCTGCCTGCCTCAGCCTCCTAGAGTGCTAGGATTACAGGTGTGAGCCACCGCGCCCGGCCTACTGAAAACATTTTTAAACAAACTAATGTTCCTATCACATACTTGGATGAGAAGTCAGGATTATCCTGATATCAAATGGTAGGAATTTTTACTTTGCTTTCAATTCATTCCCTGACATTAAGAACTGAAGCATTTGATATGAACAATTTGATATCACAATAAATATGCTACTGTGATCTCTCAATAGGTATAGTAACCAGAAAACAAAAAGAAAAACTTTTTCAAAGATTTTTTTTTTTTTTTTTTTTTTTGAGACAGAGTCTTGCTTTGTTGCCCAGGCTAGAGTGAGTGCCATGGCATCAGCCTAGCTCACAGCAACCTCAAACTCCTGGGCTCAAGCGATCCTTCTGTCTCAGCCTCCCGAGTAGCTGGGACTACAGGCATGCGCCACCATGCCCGGCTAATTTTTATATATATATATATATCAGTTGGCCAATTAGTTTCTTTCTATTTATAGTAGAGACGGGGTCTCACTCTTGCTCAGGCTGGTTTTGAACTCCTGACCTTGAGCAATCCGCCCGCCTCGGCCTCCCAGAGAGCTAGGATTACAGGCGTGAGCCACCGCGCCCGGCCTCAAAGATTTTTTTTAATTATAAAAAATTTAAATCCTAACAAAATTAAAAAATCACCCCCAGGCCTAAGAGTTACCTATGAAACTGTTCACAATTATAAACAAGTCATGCAGCAAAAATCTGGTCTTACATTGGTTATTTAGAACTTAGAATATATTCCACAGATGTAGCCAATCAAAAAAAAAAAAAAAAGAAAAGAAAAGAATATAGTCTCCTACTTGTAAGTGTGGTTTATAAAAGCCTATTTGCCTATTTATTAAACATTCATTTCAGCGTAAATTTCAATAATGTGTAAGTTAAAACAGGCTTTAACAGGATAATCTCATTACAACTTAGTTCAAAATCCAACTGACATTTTATAAAACCTTATTTAATGCAATAAAATATTACTTGATTTCATTAGCATAGTGAGTGGAAATAGTGAAAATAAAGTTCCTGTGGAGTCTACCTTGAGGCGAAGTCAGAACTACACGAACTATCCGGCAAGCTTCTCTTGGCAGCATTCAAGACAGGCATTGATGGCATGTCTGCCGCAGGTTCAGCTAGAATAAAAGATAAAAAGCTAAAACCTGAAAATGACATGTTTAACATGTTTATAATATTATCTCAAGAGCTATGGACAATAAATAAATGTTTAAAATTGAATCTCTATTTCTCTTACTGCTTCTAGAGAAATCATACCATAAAGCTTCTTAAATAATTTTCAAAGTGTTAAATTTTCTTTAAACTCTTCTTGAAGTATCCTGACTTAAAAAATTCATTTGATTAAGGATGATTAGGGGGAAAAGGCCTAACATAAAATACAGATATTCAAAATAAAAATAAATTTAAGTGTTTATTTTGTGAAAGCTTTCACAGAAATTCAGATATATATGGTCATCTTTGCTTCTTTATGAAATAGCTGGTATTTTGGTAATCAGTTAAAGAAAGATAAAATTTCATTAGAGAATTAGAAAATAATTAAACCCACTGGTATAGTTTACATTTTTATAAGTAACTCTGGGGGAAGACTCAATTTCCTTTTTGACTTTGAGATCTAATGCAACAGCTATTGGCATTTTGAATAGTGGGCTTTACAGCTAAAATCACAGAAAGCAATGTATGTTAAAATCTTATGTTAACTGTAAAAAATTATACAAATATTGGTTATGATCATTACTAAAGATATCTGACTTTACTTAATGGCCCAGGGAAGGACCTCAATTCTTTTTTTTTTTTTTTCTTTTTATTTCGGCATATTATGGGGGTACAGATTTTAAGGTTTCAATAAATGCCCATTTCCCCCCCTCCCCCCAAAAGTCTGAGTCTCCATCATGACCATCCCCTAGATGGTGCACATCTCACTCATTATGTATGTATATACTCGCCCCCTCCCCCCTCCCACCTGCCCAATACCCTATTACTGTAGTACCTATGTGTCCACTTAGGTGCTACTCAGTTAATACCAGTTTGCTGGAGAATATATCTGATGCTTGTTTTTCCATTCTTGGGATACTTCACTTAGTAGTATGGGTTCCAGCTCTAACCAGGAAAATATAAGATGTGCTATATCACCATTGTTTCTTAGAGCTGAATAGTACTCCATGGTATACATATACCACATTTTATTAATCCATTCTTGGATTGATGGGCACTTGGGCTGTTTCCACAGCCTTGCAATTATGAATTGTGCTGCTATAAACATTCGAGTGCAAGTGTCTTTTTTGTAGAGTGTCATTGGATCATTTGGGTAGATGCCCAGCAATGGGATTGCTGGATCAAATGGTAGATTCACTTGTATCGCTTTAAGGTATCTCCATATTGCTTTCCACAGAGGTTGAACTAGTTTGCAGTCCCACCAGCAGTGTAGAAGTGTTCCTCTCTCTCCGCAACCAGCATTTATTGTTTGGAGATTTTTTGATAAAGGCCATTCTCACTGGGGTTAAGTGATATCTCATTGTGGTTTTGATTTGCATTTCCCTGATGATTAGAGATGTTGAGCATTTCTTCATATGTTTGTTGGCCATTCCTCTGTCTTCTTTAGAAAAATTTCTGTTCAAGTCCTTTGCCCACTTTTTAATGGGGTTATTTGATTTTTTCTTCCTAATTTTCGTGAGTTCTAAGTATATTCTAGTTATCAGTCCCTTATTGGATGCATAGGATGCAAAAATTTTCTCCCATTCTGTAGGTTGTCTGTTTACTTTCATGACTATTTCTTTGGCTGTGCAGAAGCTTTGTAGTTTGATCATGTCCCATAGGACCTCAATTCTTTAAAGGTATTCTTTGATGTATTATGGCTCAATATTCAGAATCTGCCTTAAGCAGCTTAGAGATACTAGAACGGACTAAATCCTCAATAAATTTCACAGATTTTTGCCTGAGTTACAGTGGGCTGCCTGGAGTAAGTTCATTGTACGCACTGGAATATGCTTCCCCCTTAGGTATAAATTTTTTCCTTATCTCCTTCTTTTTTGGGGGGTGGGGGTGGGGGTAGAGGTAATGGTAGTGGTTAAAAAATAACAAACTTGGGGGAGCAAAGGAAAGCCGGTAAGTAGTTGGGACACACAATAATCATGTTTTGTGTTGTGTGGGGCAGCCAGTGGTAGCACGAAAGATCTGGTCCTATAAGTTATGCTGGAAAAAAGTTCTTTAGTGGGGCTAAACTTATAATTTAGGTTTTATAATAGAAGCCAATAGAAATTTTGTTTTTGCTATGTGAAATTCTGCTTCAGAGACAATTTAGGTAGATTTAAGTAAATTTTTTGTTTTTTATTATCTAGGGATCTTTTTATAGTAACCTCCCTGGTATTGGTTTTATTCTCATTAATGTACAATCAATAAATCATGATCTTACAATAATCACAAAACCTACTAGATTTAAAAATATATACACAAACATTGTTATGGTTTAATGGTAAACTCAAGCTGTAGGTTAAGGCCAAACTATAATTTGAGTATATTCTGGATAACATAATGTTAAAAATGAATCATCTAAAAGGGAATAAAAGCATGGCACATGGGGTAAAAGATGAAAAGAGAAGAAAATGGGCCATGTTTCTAAAAGTTCCATACCATAAGACTTCAAATTCAGAGCCATTCTCTCCATTTTCTTTCTCTCCTTTATAACCATCTTAATCATCTGTTTCTCACTGAGAATTTAGTGGCTTTAAGTATTACAATACTGTACTCAGAATCTATCAAGGCTAATAGCCAAAATCTAAAAAATAATAGGCTGCTCTCTAAAAGCATAACCAGGTGAGCTTATATAAACTTTCTGTTTTTTTCTGTTTATAGGAACATTTAATATTAAAAAAAGATTGATTACCTCCTTGTGGATGAACAACACGAGGCTGTACAAATGATGGCTTCACAACTTCAAACCACCAGAAGAGTTCTGCCATGAACACCAAATAATTACTCTATATAAGAAAGTTAAGAAAATTAAAAGAAAACCTAAATTAGGTAAAACTTAATAATAAATAGAATTTTATTCTGTTTTAAGTATAGGCCTAAATCTCATTCAATCACTGGAGTATATCTACTACAGGCTGTTAAGCCTGCAATAAATATTTGCTCCTGTGAGTAAAAAATATAAGAACTGTTCAAAACCTCTTTGCTGATGATTTGCTCTATAGTTCTGGAATGGGGGTTCAATTTATCTAGCAAGCATTAATACCTATAAATGTGTAGAACTTTGAGATAATATTTAAGGTACTTTGATTCCAAATTAAATACAAACAACTTAAACAGCTATTCAATTCTTCGACACTCTAAAGAGTGGTTATCATTTTAAAAAAATAAGCTCTATTCAGATCCCTAAAAATTTCTCCAAAAATTAAGTGTACATAGTTAAATTATACACATTAAGTATATAGTTAAAATATATTTTATGTATGTGCCCAATAATGCTAAACTCAACAGTAATCCAGGTGCTAAATAACACCAAAACTCTATAGATTGTTATAGCTAATTCTTAATAATTTTGAAATATACAAAAACATTATTTATATAATTTAATGCATCTACCTAATTTTGAAAAGTTATTAATAAGGATCAATCAACAATATTACCTTTTATTATACTTTAAAGTGCTAATAATACATACATCATAAAGGCTGTAAACATAAAGAATTACTTTAATTTTAAGCATCTGGTAAGTTTTTAAAAATAATACTATATAAAACCTGTTTTCATAATTATTTAAAATAACAGTATGCATTCTAAATTTTGGGTATTTGGCATTTAATAAAATAGTTATCAAATTTATTAGTATTTAATGAATGAGGTCTTATTTCATATTAAATTTTAAAATTATCACTAGAAATATGAATGTTTTCCAATGTCTTGCCTTCTTCCTCCTCCCTACTAATTATGAATAATCCTCAAAGCTCTATACATTCTCCCTCAGAGTTCATGTATTCTCTTGGTTTTGTTTATCATATTTAAGCTGGTGACTCTCAAACATTGATCTCTTAGCTGACAGTTCCAGAATGCTATTGTATATGTAGGAAGTTGCAGGATAGAGAAAAATCAAGGGTGACTTTTAGGTTTTTGTCTTGAGCAACTGATAGTGAGATAGAGAAGACTGAGAGAAATAGGCAGTGAATGGAATCATGACTTACTGTATCTGAGATGTTCATTAGACATTTAAGTGGACCTGTCATGTAGGTGGTTGAGCGTAAGAGTCAGAGTGGTGAATAGAATTTGGTATGTTTTCTACTTTACTTTCAGCATTTGCTTTTTACTATAAATTCCCAGAATATTCAAATAGTGATATACTAACATATACTATTAATATTTAAAGCAGCCATTAAAATTTGTGATTTTAGGCCAGGCGCGGTGGCTCACGCCTGTAATCCTAGCACTCTGGGAGGCCGAGGCGCGCGGATTGCTCGAGGTCAGGAGTTCGAAACCAGCCTGAGCAAGAGCTAGACCTCGTCTCTACTATAAATAAAAAGGAAATTAATTGGCCAACTAATATACATAGAAAAAATTAGCTGGGCATGGTGGTGCATGCCTGTCGTCCCAGCTATTCGAGAGGCTGAGGCAGAAGGATCACTTGAGCCCAGGAGTTTGAGGTTGCTGTGAGCTATGCTGACGCCATGGCACTCACTCTAGCCTACGCAACAAAGTGAGACTCTGTCTCAAAAAAAAAAAAAAATTTGTGATTTTTTTTTTTTTAAGTAATGGGAATGCTTATAATCTCTAAGGGTTACGTACTGGATCTCACCCCTGCTTGCCTCCTCAGAAGCTTCACATTCTTAACTCCCTTTTTCTCTCCTATATATTTGTCCTTCCCTTCTCAACTGAATCCTTCCTACGTGGCTTTGAAACATGCTCAAACTTCTCCCATTAAAAAAATGAAACAAACCTTCACTCATCTCATGATTCTACAATTTCTCCTCACCCCTACCCTTATTTACTCTTCATAAACTTCTTTCAAGAGCAAGCCTCTACCAACACTCTCTATTTCATCCCTTTTACTCCCCAAGCCACCCCAGTGTGGCATGGAGCCACACTATTTCTCCAAAACAGGATTTGCTCAAGTCACCAATGACTTACATGTGCTCCCAATTCAAACACACTTCGCGTCTTATTTGACCTCTCAGCAGCATTTGATATTCCTGATCTCTCCCCTTTAAACACTTCCATGCCTATGCCCATCAGCTACTAAATGACTCTCAAATGTATTTATATATGCAATGGCTTATAGAGCATTTTGCTTTGGATATCTCAAAAGCATTGTGTCCAAAACTGAAATAACCATCTTCCCAACAAATCTGATCTTATTCCAGAGTTATGTCTCACTGAATGGCACCACTATGCCAGTATGCAAACCAGAAACCTGGGGGTCATCCTTGATGCCTCCTTTTCTCTCCCTTCCTGTATCCAATTCATTACTGAAGCCTACAGATTTTGCATCTCGAATATTTCTAGAACCTACCCACTTCTCTCCATCTTCATCATAACTGTTCTGATTCAACCATTTTCATATCTTGTTTGGAACATAATAGCTTTTTCTTTGGCTTATTAAGAACAAACTTTTCAAAATGCAGCCCCTTATGCTCCCCCTTTTCATTGCTCTTGAGATAAAGGGGAAATTTACTATGGCCTAGAAGAGGCAACTTGATGGAGTCCCTTTTTCTCTCTTCAGCTTCATCTAATAACGCATTCTCTCCAGGGTTCCTCATCTTACCTGCCACACCATAAGGTCTAGAAAAACAAAGCTTATGCGCATCATTGTATCTTCAGTGTTGAAGACCATTCCTGGCACAAAATGGATGCTCAAAAAAAATAATAATTTGAATGAATGTACAAATGAATCAATCTATACATAACAAAAAAGATGTCAGTAAAACATCAAAATGTTGATAGGGAATATTTCTGGGTAATAAGATTATTGTGATTTATATTTTTTCTTTATATATTTTTTAATATTTTTCTTTATACTTATCTTTATAGTACACCCTCTAAAGCCAAAGTATAAAATTATTTCTTAAGTAGTGGTGCTAGATTCCACTCTACTAGTACCGTTAATCTTTTGGAAAAACACTGCTTAAGTGTTCAATAATGAGTTAATATTGTAAGAACTCTGGTGAGATAACTGTCCTAGTAACATAACTGTACTGTGTTTGGCCACAAGATGTCAGTACAGTAAGAAATAATTTTCCCAGTGACCAAAGCTCATTATTTCTTTCTGAATTCATGATGATTAAACAGCAATAAATTTGTAACCATATTTCAGAAGTGATACCAAATCAATTTCATTTGAAAGCTTCTTCTTTCCTTCTTTTTGTTAAGCTACATATTAACATTGTAAAATAATATAAATACAGAAGGATAATAGATATACAGAATATAGAATAAAAAGTAAAAATATGTCTTAATCTCTTTCCCCCAAATCCTAATGCAACACTCAAAATAAACCACTGTTAACAGTTTTGTGTGTATCCCTCTATAGAACCTTTTCTGTGCATCTATTAATATACACGTGTACAAGTTTGTATACAAACAGCAGAAAAAGAACTTTTTAAAAATATATAAATTACATCATGCTATACATTATGTTTGTTGCTTGGTTTCTCCACTTAACGTCTTGGAGAGCTTTCTATATCAGTAAAAATACCTTACCTCCTTCCTTTAAACAGTTTGACTACCTTACAAAACATTTTAATTATGCCCCTATTAAGATGGATTGTTTCCAACTTTTCACCACCACAAACAATCCTTATACATGCCTTATGTGGATTTTAAATGTGGTTAATGTCAGACTACCCTCTAAAATGGCCATACCAGTATATACCTCTACCAAGAGGGGAAGATAGTGCTCATTCCCTACACTTCCATAAACACTTGTTTTTAAAGTTAAAGTGAAGGCTGGGCGCGGTGGCTCAAGCCTGTAGTCCTAGCACTCTGGGAGGCCGAGGCAGGCGGATTGCTCAAGGTCAGGAGTTAGAAACCAGCCTCAGCAAGAGCGAGACCCCGTCTCTACTATAAATAGAAATAAATTAATTGGCCAACTAATATATATAGAAAAAATTAGCCGGGCATGGTGGCACATGCCTGTAGTCCCAGCTACTTGGAAGGCCAAGGCAGCAGGATTACTTGAGCCCAGGAGTTTGAGGTTGCTGTGAGCTAGGCTGACGCCACGGCACTCACTTTAGCCTGGTTAACAGAGTGAGACTCTGTCTCAAAAAAATAAAATAAAATAAAGTTAAAGTGAAAACAAGGTGCCCAGCATCATGGACCAAGCAACCTCTTGTAGGCTATATAGTCTTAGGATATTCAATTGAATGAAGTCAAAGCTGTGGTTCTAATAATTTAGTAAAGAATACAAAAAGAGACCAAAACTTTTTCTCCAGACAATTATCTCTTTTAAATATAACCAATTTAAGAAAGTTTCTTTATATCTGGATCATGCCAAAAGTTGATCTAACCATCAGGATTATGTATTATTTTATTGCAAGTCTAAGGTATACCAATTTACACAAATGTAATCTTATGTCTCAATACATTTAATGAGATGATCCTTTTTCTTTGAGATTACAGAAGTGTTTAAAATTTTTAACAAGCAAGTATCAGAAAAGGCATTAACAAGATATATATGGAAATAATATTTCCTAATTACCATTCTGATAAGAATGGCAGGGTATAGGCAAGGCACGGCGGCTCACTCCTGTAATCCTAGCACTTTGGGAGGCTGAGGCAGGAGGAACCCTTGAGGCCAGGAGTTCAAGACTAACCTGAGCAACATAGTGAGACTCTATTTAAAAGAAAAAAAAAAAAAAGAAAGAAACAATAGCAAGGTGTAAACCTTCAAAATTAATCAAGATTTTTATTTTGATGTGTTAGTCATAAGGGAGTGGATACTGTATTGAGTCAGTAGGAGTAGTGGCTTCTTTTGGAAATGCCTTTACCATTGGCTTTATCTTTTTTTTGAGACAGAGTCTCGCTTTGTTGCCCAGGCTAGAGTGAGTGCCGTGGCATCAGCCTAGCTCACAGCAACCTCAATCTCCTGGGCTCAAGCAATTCTCCTGCCTCAGCCTCCCAAGCAGCTGGGACTACAGCCATGCACCACCATGCCCGGCTAATTTTTTTTCTATATATATTAGTTAGCCAATTAATTTCTTTCTATTTATAGTAGAGACGGGGTCTCGCTCTTGCTGAGGCTGGTTTCTAAGTCCTGACCTCGAGCAATCCGCCTGCCTCGGCCTCCCAGAGTGCTAGGATTACAGGTGTGAGCCACCGCGCCCCGGCGACCATTTGCTTTAACTTGTGCCCTGCTGTTTCATTCACCACTCTATCCTCAATGCTGAGCAGTGTCTGGAAATAACTCAATTAATATTTGATGATGAATGAATAAATGAACAAATCCCCCAGCCTTAGCACAGTGCCTAGTGTATAATAGGTTCTCACTTAAATATTTGTCAAACATTAACAGGGATCCTGAAATGTTCTAAAAATTATAATAATCTCCAGTTTTTGCCATTTTACATTTTCCTGACAAATGTGTTTAATGCTGCTTTTCTTTTCATTTTAATAACTTTTACACACTTGCATTCTGTAGTTTCGTCAGACACAGTGTCTTAAACAGGGCTTTCCTCTAATGATACACATGCAATACTTGGTGGTTATCTACAGAGTAGCTGCAAACAAATCCTATCATTCTTTAAAAGCAACAGATGTACCCAGTTCATTTTCACAATCTACTTTGAAATAGTTTACCAAAGTATAAATTGTATCCATGGGGGCTTCCTGTTCTTGTACATGTGACTCCCACCATATATTGAACAAAAACAAATCTTGAACTTCAAATAAATTATTATTTTAAACACTTTTTTCCTTGGAAATTACAAGAAAAAGTCCCCAAAGATTTTAATATCCATAATTATGCTACAGTTATATTGTAGTTCAAGATTTTATAAAAACTGTCTATATGATTCAATCACAAAAACATTTCTGATTTCTGAATTCATTTTATATTAATGACTCACATAAAATATAACACTAATATTACTAAAATAGTCTCTGAAGGATAACAAATAATCCTTTAAGTATTAAAAATACAGTATTGATAACAACTCAATTTTCAAAATTAGGACAATTCTGAAATTTCACCAATGTGAAATTTTAGTTATTTTCTTAACAAAAACTGAAAGCAAACACTGATGAACACTCAAAGGATCAATAAAGGTGACAAATCTCAAATAGTCTGGTAACTAAAGAACAATAATTATCTATGAGCTAGTGAGAATAAACTAAATTTCAATTTCATGCTCAATGACTCATTACACATATAAAAATAAGCAAGGGTACCAAATCATCTTATTTCATATAACTATATGAAATACATATTTATACATATGGTAGTAAATAATATACAACCTTACTTTTCAGTTAATTTTTTATTTATGGACCAGAAACATTTAATAGCTTATCCTCTATTTTGCCAACATTAAGACAACAGACCAATTTTGTACGTGACTTTAAGTTTGGCTTTGCACTACAAAAGAAATCTCTAGCTAATGGTGTATTAAAAAAACATAAAATAAGCAGAAAAAATCAAACAAAAACTATTTTTTCAAAGGCTCTTTTGACTGATATAGTTAATCTGTAAGCTAAAAGTGGCTAAGCTACTTATATATCTTGTTCCAAGGTTTTTTTTTTCTTTAACAAAGTAAAGGGAGAAAAAATAATTTAATTTACCTTTATGGATGAAGCTGCATAGAGCATGTCTTCCAGGGTGAAATGGCAACACTGGTTCAAGTATTCTTGGCAAAATTCTTGAATCAGCTGCAGATTATACAGGCTATCAGCCAAAGACATAGTTTCTTTCAAACAAATATCTTCAAATAGGAAAAGAGTAAGGTGATGACTTTAGGTTAATTCGATAAAAACATTTCATATCAATTTTGTAATTGGTGATTTAGTACAAATACACAATTATGTGGAATTTGTTCAACAGACATACGTTTTTAGATATAGTGGTCATTACACAGAAAGACTAAGAAATCAAGCACTACTTTTCTCATTATCTTCCTCAGAATTATACATAAATATTCTTTTTTAAAAAGCTGTCATTACTTGTTAAGTATTGTTGTCTTAAATATCTGTTACTATCTATCTGTAGCTCAGAACCATTCTACTGACACTTACCCTCTAACCTGACAACACCAGGGCAGTAGAAGTGAATGAGGGCAGCTAAGGCACAGCCGTCTGTGCCGTCCTTCAGCAGATTCTCCACTAGCGGAATGCACGGCAACTGCTTCAGCAGTGTTTGCTCTTTCCTATAACGAGCCTATAATAGAAAAAAGATATGAAAATAAGTAAGTACTAAGCAACACACAAGAAAAAAATTGGTGTTGTAGATTCTAACGTATCAGTAATAATTCAACAGAAATGAGTACTCACCAATATCCTTCTTTTCTAAATAATGATACGCATTACCAAAATTAAATATACAGCAACAACACTATAGTTTTGAAGCTAAATAGTTAATATAACATATTGCTAATTTACATGAAATGATGTCTAATTTCAATACTTAAATATAAAAGCATCACAAAACAGATTTGGAATATTTCGTATCCCAATCATCAGTTCTGCTCTTTTGATAAAATTCATTTTCTTTAATGCTAGACTTAATTTATACTCAAAGTTCTTACACAGATAGACTGAAAGTTATATGGGAAGAACAAGAGTACTATTTGAGCAGAAGAATTACAAGAATTATCAAAATCAGGGGCCACGTAGAAGAATATATATAGCGTTAAAGGAAATTTGGAGATTAAAAAACATCACTTTGAGGAACTAGAATAATATCACCAAAGACATTCTGGCTTATCATTTGAATACTAAAATAACACAAATAGTGTTAACAACCTTGAAACTGAAAAAAAAAACCTCCTAATTCAAGTTTCATTAAACAAGAATAGAGCCAAGCATAAGGGTTCCTGCTCCTCCTTAGAAAAACAGAAGAAACTTTCGTTTTCTAAAGATTGCTCGGTGTGTCTGGACAAATTTTCAAGATAGTTCTCTAAAAATAAGACATGCTGTAAAGGTGGCTAAGAGAACAAGCTATTGGATCAGATTACCTGGGTTCAGATCCTGGTTCTGCCACTTATTAGCTTTGTGATCTTGGACAAGTTACTTAAACTCTCATTTCTCATTTTACCCATCTATAAAATGGGGATTCTAATAGTACGTACTTCATAGACCCACCAGAGGATAAAAGATGATGATGGACACAGAGTGCTATGCACACTGCTGGGCACAAAAAGGCAATCAATAAAGCTTAGCTGTTATTAGCTACTAGCTCTCCTAAAGCCAAGAAAAATAATGCTCAAGATTTAGTGAGAGTACATACTATTTTATTAGCAAAATGTATGATAACATAGGTTACTGATATTTAAATATTTTTTAAAAAAGCAATCGAAACTTTTTTCTTCTAATTCCATAAGTGGTCATCTCTATATTTTATAATTAAAATATAATTATGAAATAAAATGCTTTTGTGAGAATAAAAATAGAAAAATAAAAACTTACTTAAAGAGAAAATTTAACATTTGGTGGTAACGTAAGATTTCTTTTAAATAATAGCTCTCAGCAAAGCATACGCATTAATGAATAAAGAGATATTTATTCCTGCTTCTCTCTCACTGGCTGCCCAAGGATAAGATTCATGGAACATGTTTTCCTCTTGAAGATTTTTGGAGGAGCTTGTTCTTATTCATCAGTGCAGGCTAGAATCAGTATTTGATGGTCTGTTCTAACTCAGAGGGTAACTATATTCAGAAAAAAAAAATCACTTACATGTAATATATAGATTCTTTAATTCTTTAATTAATTTATTCTTTAACAGATTCTTTTTACATAAGCCTTAGAAAAATTCCTCACTGCCAGGGGACAGTTTAAAAATCAACCATGGGGAAGGGAGGGGAGGGGAGAAAGAACAAAGAAACCACCAGCATCATCTTCTAGCGTTAGCAACCTTTCTCACCTTCAGTAAGTACTGTTCCAGAGCCTTACACTCTTTTCTTTGGTCATTTAGATTCAAAATAGCCTGCCTCTTGGACATCCTCTAAATTGGGCTAGACTCAGTCTCAAACTTCCCAGGATATTCCCTGGGACTGGTTTATTTTCAGTCTACAATCTGAATTGGACTTAGCCAAGGTCATGGAACAAAGAACTGAATGTGTGATCTGTTGTATTCCTCTCTGCCAAGCAGCACTTCTGGACAAAGTGTGTGCACACATGCACACACACACAGCTTTATGTAGCTTTAGCAATAAATGTCTATGGTTTAGATTAGACAATCAGAGATTTAGGAATGGCATGCCAAAACATTTTCCTGAAGATTATATCCTAGAAGATATATAAGGTAAGCCAACTTTAAATCTCGAGGTTATATGCAACTCTCAGAAAGTCCATCTGTAGTTCATGAACAGTTCATCAAAGCCTTTTATACTTGAACATGCTATATGCTTTATAAACTCACTGCAGGAAAATATTCCCTGTTCTTTCTACAAACTTCAACATTTGGCATTTAAAAGGAGTACCTATTTTCCATATTTTAACATCATGGTGTATTTCTGAATTGTAGTTTTATTTCTGAGGGTGTAAAAGAGTTTCTTAAGTGGTTTAACCACCCCCACATCCACCCTGATTTAATCCTGAGAGATCAACCCTTCAAATAAAACCAGAATTTGATATAGATTAGGTCTAATATTGGTGAGGACACAGAAAAGCATTTGCTTTTTTAATCACACAAAAAGTTAAGTGTCTCCTATAATTCAAGCTAAAAAGGAAATGATTCTGTCAAAAGATTTTAAAATACAGTTAATTTACACCTGCAATTCAAACTCAACTTTGCTAAAATTATGAAAATCAATGAGAACCTACATCCATAAGGATTGTATTGCTTAACCTATTTACCAATGATCTGTCAGTATTGATAAGACTAGCAAAAGGATGCTTACCCTTTAAATTACTTTTAAAACTTCTAATCCATACTTTGGCTAGATTTTTTATCTTTCCATTTGATGTTATGACCAAATACCTTAAAATCCAATCTCTATTCAGTGACTAACAGAATTATATGAAATGACTATACCAACAAGACACAAACAATACCATTCTACATATTACAGTTCTGGAGAGCAAATTGAAGTAGCTGGGCAAACTTACTGGAACCAGTTTCCAAAACCATTTGGAAGGAGACTTCAGAGGAAGCAGCAGAAAAAAAGGGGGAAAGCAAAGGTAAAGGGAAAATTCATCAGAATTATCTTCAATTAACAAATTATAGTAAAGCTTCTGATAGTGGAGTTCCAAGTTTATAACTCTCATAACATTTATTTTCAGTAAGTTAATACTTCAGCTAAAAACATATAGGTTCCTAATGATAAAGACAACCACTTTCTCCTTCCCTCTCTCCTCTTCCCATACAGAAATACACTTTAGGATATCTAGGGTGTGCAATACACTTTGGCAGCAAAGAATTTATTTCTGAGTTCTGGAACCGTATATCAGATTAAAAATTAATTTATATCATGAAAGGGAAGTAAAAAAAATTCTAGGGCTAGATTTGCAATCATAATTCTTAGACATAAGTAGAACAAGTCTGGTAAGGCAATATTTTTCCCAACAAAAGGGAAGAAAGATCATTTCAATAAAAACAAATATAAAGCAAATAACACTGTAGTAGAATTTACTAAGATGATCATTTCTTTCAACTATATAAAAAGTTTCTTGTAATTAAGGGGGAAAAAAACTAGTTGGCATTTCTTACCAATTAAAATCTTTGTTAACTCTCTAAAGCAAGTAACTACTTATTAAAGAGAATATAAATGTTATTAATTTTGCTATCTAGGAGTTCCCCCCAAATCTAATTTTTCTCTTTAAACAATGAATATAATAAACCCGTAATTTCAGATAATATGAACTAATAATTTGTGATTATTTCTTTGCCTATCCTGGAAAAAGTTCTGGCATCTCTGAATAAATATTTGTTGAAGTGAACCAAACTAAATAGGATATGCATTAAAATTCATATTCAATTTTTATGTAGAAAGTTTTTCCTATATAAATTCACATGAAAAGTAAGATTACTTAGAAAAATACTATCAAATAAGGTATTTCCGAGAGCTTTAAAAATAAGAAAAACATCATCCCAAGAACCACAAAAATACCAAATTCCTACATATAAACATTTCCAATACATTTTTCTTATAGCATCAGGAAGATTAACCCCAATAATTTTGTTGTATGTAATAATATTTTAATCTCCTATTTAACTGGAAAATTTTGGCAGCTGCAGTTACAACAGCCATAAAAAGTACAAGAGCAGGAAACCACTGAAAATGTGTCAGCATTCCCAATTTATAATAGAAATTTTAAAAATAGAGAGTTTTTTTGTTTGTTTTCTAAATTAGAAGAATCCATTGCATAGAAACTGATGATAACATGCAATTATTATGGACTATTCATAATAGCAGGTATCTCTAATGGCTCAAGTTATTCCATATTTCTTATAAAATATTCAATAATTGGATTTTTTACTAATTCAGACTGCTCTGGCCTTTCTCTTCTCCCTCCACTGGTCTAAACTGGTGATGGCAATCTTACTAAAGGAAAAAAGAAAACCACATAGATTAGCCATTTGAAGGAAATATGACTAAAAAAAGTAAATGTGCTGGGCCAGGCGTGGTGGCTCACACCTATAATCCTAGCACTCTGGGAGGCCGAGGTGGGAGGATCGCTTGAGGTCAGGAGTTCAAGACTAGCCTGAACAAGAGTGAGACCCCATCTCTACTAAAAATAGAAAAAGATCACCTGGGCATGATGGCACATGCCTGTAGTCCAAGCTATTCTTTAAAAAGTGGGTTATAATTTTTAATTGCTAAGGAACTTTGGTCAAAAGAGAAATTCGTATGGGCTGAAGTAATCAAGCAAAGACCTATAAGCTTTAGCCTACCCTCTCTCAGGGGGAAAGTGTAGTCTGTATTGAGACTATACCTTCAAGTGAAAAGCAATTAGAGCTCAGTGAATGTCTTTTCTCCTAAGGTAATTTCTTCCTCTAATTCCCACACCCCTATAAAACACCTCACAAATATTTCTTTTTAAAAAGTGACAAAGGCCATATCGAGTAGATATGTATCTTTGAAGAAACACTAAAGTTCACTATATATATAGTTAATATTGGAGTGCAAACCCACAAATTCATAGCTCTTTCAAAAATGATCCTGCCAAATTGGTCTATTGAGTAATTCCCAAGTGTGCCTTTTACTCGCAACTTAGTGTTTCTATTCACATTGTTCCCGATGACCTAGTACCCTCCTTTCCAAGTATCATGAAACCTACTAAGGCCCTGTTAAAGCCCCACCTCTAGAAAGCTTTCATAGACATTTCGCTCACACAATTATCAGAAATCTACTAGCAGCATACATATAGAAAAGTCATGACAGCCAACTACTTACTATTTTCACCAACCAACCTTTTGTTTGTGAGTTCCTTATGTTTACTAAAGTATTGAGAAGGGGAAAACTAAGAATCTTTTCAATCACATAATTTAAAAACCATTCAATCCAACCTTTTAATTTTTACAGATTTTAAAAAATGAGGCCCAGAAAGGTCAAGTGCCCTTGTAAAGGTCATGAAGCTATTTAGTGGCAGAACTAGTCTGACTTTAAGTGCAGTACTCATTTTACCATAGCATTTCATACAAACTTTTCAAAAGAATGAATGCTGGACTTAATGTCATCTTGGCCATAAACTTTGGAGATCTTTAAAGTAGGCTTTCTAGATTTAGCAAATAAAAATACAAGATGCCTACGCAATACAAGACACCAATGTAACTTATACTAAAAAATTATTTGTTGTTCATCTGGAATTCAAATTTAACTGGGCACACTACTTTATAGTCAAAAGGAAGCAAAAAGAGAAATTTGGGAAAAAAACAGAAAATAACATTACTAAACTGTTTAAACAAAACTTTCAACATTTTCCTAGGACATGATACTATTTAAAATGCCTTTCTCTTAGGACACCAACCAATCCAATGATGAAAGGACATAGTATCCTAAAGAAATACCTTTGGAATCTTTAATTTTGGTCCAACCCTAATAATATAAAGTACACGTATCCTTCAACATATGCATATAATTTACCAAGAATATGGTTATAAAAAGAACTTTCATAAAATAAATTCTATTGGACATCTGAGTTGAGAATAGTTTGGCAAGGACAAAAGGTAAGGTATGTTATCATCCAAAACCACGACTCTGTCTACAGCTAGACAAGTAACGGACATAGGGGTAGGCAGCTAAGTATGCTTCACTAGGCAAGCCAGCTAAAGCAGATGGAAAGAGTGATGACTTCTTATCAACTATATAATAATAAGAGCAAGTCATTTTATCTCTCATTCCTAAAAGGAGAAAAGGATCACAAACCATGCTTTTACAGAATTAAAAAAATCAAGAATGGAATGATAATATTTCCAGCCAAACCAAGAACACAGTTCAAATGCCAAAAATCCCATTGTCAAGTAATGGAGTAAGATTCCTTTCCCTAGCTTATTCTGTGACAGTGTGTTTCCTCATAATGGTAACACCTGTACCTGCAATAAGACTATGTGAAATTAACACTCATTTTCACAAAGACTCTAATAATGGAAAAAAGGATAAAATTCATTTGAAAATGAAGGTATAAATGCTATGTGGTACAATAAAAATATGTACTAATCCAAATATTTAAAATCGAATCTCACAATTATTCCTTCATTTACTCAATCACTATTCAACAAATACTAGTTTTTTTTTGTTTTGTTTTTGAGACAGAGTCTCGCTCTTTGGCCGGGGTAGGGTGCTGTGGCATCAGCCTAGCTCATAGCAACCTCAAACTCCTGGGCTCAAGCAATCCTTCTGCCTCAGCCTCCCATGTAGCTGGGACTACAGGCAAGCGCCACCATGCCCAGCTAATTTTTTCTGTATATTTTTAGTTAGCCAATTAATTTCTATTTATAGTAGAGACAGGGTCTTGCTCTTGCTCAGGCTGGTTTCGAACTCCTGACCTCAAGCAATCCACCCACCTGGCCTCCCAGAGTGCTAGGATTACAGGCGTGAGCCACCACACCCGGCCAACAAATACTAGTTAATATGTGCAACTGTATGGAGCTAACTGCTATGGAAAAGTCAAAGTGGTATAACAGAAGTAGTGTTTAGATTCCACTAAAGGTCACTTAATCTCACTGTTTGAAATACAATTGCATTTTTTCCATGGAAATAATGTTTATTAGGTCCTCTGTAAGCATATAAAATCTCCATTTGGTTCATAATATATATGCAATACTACAGAATTTAACAACTGCATATAATAAACAAGATTTCTATACAAAAATTTCATTACTGTTATAACTTAGAATGATGCCATCTTTACCTTATTACTGGTTAGAGCCAGGAGCAAAATTTGGGGGCAGGATTATATATACCTTCAAGGCAAAAGTTTCAACTGTTATGGTATCAAAAAGAGAAAGGAAGAGAAACTAACAGCAAAGGACTAGGGGGCATGAGATGGAAGGGATAGGGATAGAAGCTGGCTGAAGGCAGGAAAATGAAACGTGTAATCTGGGGGTATGGGAAAAGAGGAGAATTCCATGCTGATATACCTTTAGGGGAAAGGACCACAACAGAGTTAAGATGAAAGAGTAAGCACAGATTGTATTTTCAGGAGCTGGTCAGTAAGCTAGACAGGGGAAATCACTGTGATTCCCAAAACATCAAAGTTAGACAAAATTTTAGGTGGTCCTCCACAAAATTTTTCTATTGGAGTTGGTAACAGACAAAATAGCTTTCCTTTTCCTTTCTTTTTTCCCTTTTCCTTCTTTCTCCTCTTATGGAGATATCAATGACTAGTAGAATAAGCCCCAAATGTATAGTATTGTATATAATAAAGAATGTTAATCCAAATAGAAAATAAGGTCTCTGAATAATTACAATTTCTTATATCTCACTTCTAGTACTATACAACATGTTTAAAAGGTTCTCATTACAATACATTTTAAGAGATAGATGGCCGGGCACAGTGGCTCACGCCTGTCATCCTAGCACTCTGGGAGGCCGAGGCAGGCGGATCGCTCGAGGTCAGGAGTTAGAAACCAGCCTCAGCAAGAGCGAGACCCCGTCTCTACTATAAATAGAAAGAAATTAATTGGCCAACTAATATATAGAGAAAAAATGAGCTGGGCATGGTGGTGCATGCCTGTAGTCCCAGCTACTCAGAAGGCTGAGGCAGTAGGATCGCTTGAGCCCAGGAGATTGAGGTTGCTGTGAGCTAGGCTGATGCCACGGCACTCACTCTAGCCTGGGCAACAAAGTGAGACTCTGTCTCAAAAAAAAAAAGAGATATAAGATATTCTATACTATAGAAAATACACTTTTGATCTTAGTATATGATAAATACATAATTCAGTTTTCAACGAAGAAAACTTTTTAAGTCTGTTCAAGAATGTTTAAAGAATAAAATCATGTTAATGTTTTTTCTTTCTTTACAGAATAATCATGTTGTACAACTTGAAATTCCAGGAATATTGTTTGAAAGGTTGGTTTCACCGAAAGTCATTATAAAGGCTGATACATTTAAATTGTTTTCTTGTTGTTTCATACATTTTACCAAAGAAAGGCAAACTTATTTTCACCAAAAGAACCTCAAAACTTGAGTTCTAGTCATTAACAGTTTTCTCACAAACTCCATCAGCCAATTAACCTTCATTTTGTACTTGTTATCTACTTAATGTTTATGGCATGACTTTTGAGGGTACACTTACACCAAAAAAATAATTTAATAAACACAACTATTAACATTTCTCTAATTAGTACATGTATATAAACATATATACAGTCTCATAAAGGAACACTTTTGTCTTTGAAATATATACCTTTTGACCTCCTGGAGCTTCAACTGTGTGATGTTCTTTCAATTTTTGTTCTTGTTCCATTATGTCTTTCAAATGTTCATTTACCTTAAAATATAAATATATTAGTTTGAATTTATATTCAAATATAATGATAAAATATTACATACCTAAAATACCTATAGTCAGATCCCTGATGTCAAATTTCAGTGCCACTCAAGTAAGTAAAATCCCAGCTTAAGAACTTGATGCTCAGAGTTTTCTATTGATAATAAAAAACATTAATTTTTAGATAGATGATTTTCATTTACTAGTTTCAAAATAGATTGTAAAATTTTTACTTAAAATAGTATTATTTTGCTTCCTAAGTATTAGAACTGATGTTATCAAGTAATTTTTTTTTTTTTTTTTTTGAGACAGAGTCTCGCTTTGTTGCCCAGGCTGGAGTGAGTGCCGTGGCGTCAGCCTCGCTCACAGCAACCTCAAACTCCTAGGCTCAAGCAATCCTCCTGCCTCAGCCTCCCGAGTAGCTGGGACTACAGGCATTCGCCACCATGCCCGGCTAATTTTTTGTATATATAATAGTTGGCCAATTAATTTCTTTCTGTTTATAGTAGAGACGGGGTCTCGCTCTTGCTCAGGCTGGTTTCGAACTCCTGACCTCGAGCAATCCGCCCGCCTCGGCCTCCCAGAGAGCTAGGATTACAGGCGTGAGCCACCGCGCCCGGCCTATCAAGTAATTTTTTTCTCTAGCATTCCAGTAAGTTCCTGATATATAGTAGGTGAATTTTACCATGATGCTCTATAGCTGAAGAAGAGTGGGGAGAAAAGATCAGGAACTCCAGGATCAGAGCATTAAATGGGCCTTCTACAGTGATACTGATATTATAGATAATGAAGATAGCTGTAGGAGTGGTTTATATATTTAGCTTCTTATTAGGAGCTTCAGACAAGCATTCAAGGAAGGATACCTGAAGGTATAACTATTTTTAAGTTTGTTCAGTGCTTGCCCACGTATCAGGTTTAATTTTCTCTGGGGTGGTAATTGTAAATGAAAGTGGACCAAGAGAAATTAACTACCTAAATTAGCAAAGGAGTGATAAATTGACAATTTAAGCACCTTTAAAGCAGAAATCACAGTCCCATCAAAATTTCCAAGAACAGGAATCCACAATGAATATGATCTTGTGCAACTTAGTCAAGCAAACCTAAGAATCCTCTAATTGGAAATGTGAGAACATTATTTCATTCCTGGATTCAAAAAAATATTTACTGAATACCCACTGTGTATAATTCACTATTCTGAGTGTTCTGTTTGAATTCTGTAATAATCTGTTATCTAGATTACTCATTACTAAATGTAATTATAGAGATTACTGAATATATAGAAATCTATTTTTATCATTTTAACAGTTTTTTAAAATAAAAAAATTTAAGTAAATTGTACAACTTCAGCTTGCACTTTGATTTAAAATAAAGAGTAATAAAGTGACAATGTATAATTTAGAATTCACATTTTCTACTTAAGAGGGTCATTTTTACTCAAGTAAGCACAATCCTACCTTGTTTATCCAGTACATGACAGCATCCTCGATATCATAGGGCAGATCCGCGGCTTGAAAAAAAGCTGAATACTGTTGAGCACATGTGATTACTTTTTCTATACTGACCATTTCTACGGTGTACGCCATCATTAGAGTATCGATCATAGCCAAATGTGCACTCTGAAAATATAAAACAAGAATAGCTTTAAAAATACCTTAGAAATTGCTGTTTGTATATTTTGAAATGTTAATAACATCTTCTAACAAGCAGCAGTGGAATTAATAACTATAGAAGACTGGCCGTAGTAAGAAAACATGCTAAAGATGAGCTAACTGAACCAAACTGATTTGTTATTCAAAGTTATAGAGGAACCAGTTTAAGATGCTCATTATCTTCTATTCCAAAGATGTTCTTTTCCCTGTTTTTCCTATTTTTGATAGTGTCATAATCATTTACACAGCAATACATTTTACAAACTTCAGAATCATTTTTTATAATCTTTTTCATTCTTCAAATCCACATAGTATTATTAAAGTTTATAGATTCTACTCCTAAAGTGTCTCTCAAATCTATCCTCTTCCTCGTTCTGATTGCCACAGTTCCAATTCAGACCATAAACATTTCTCACACCTGAAACAGGCCAAAAAAATCTTTAACTGATTTTCCTTGTTCCTCATTTAATTCATCCAGGACAGGAATTCTAGTCTTTCTTTTGGCTTTTTCCCCCCAATATACAAACTGTTATATGGTGGTTCTTAAAAAAAAATCCCAAATATTACCAAAGTATATAAAGTAGAAAGTGCCCTTCCCATAGCAGTATTTTCAGTTTGGTATGCATTCTTACAAAAAAGATTAACCCACATCAAATAGGTACACATTTACATTGTTTGGCATTACAAACAATGCTACAACATTGTGTTTCTCCAGGAATAATTCTTAGTTTGGGGGCTACTGGATCTAAGAGCGACCACAAGTTTTGATAGATAACCACTAATCTGCTCTCTAGAAAGTTTATACCGACTTGTACCTCTCACCAAGAATGTTATCAGCATGCCTATTTCTCCACCTTTTGCCAACAGTACATATTATTCACTTTATGTGTATCAGTATGAAAAGTTAAAAGATCCCACTCTTGTTTAACTTGCAGTTCTCTGATTATTACTGAGGATAAGCATCTTTAATGTGTCTTACCAATCATTTGTATTTCTTCTTTGGAATATTGCCTGCTCATATCTTTTGCCTATTCTTCCTTTGGGATGTCTTTCTTAATTGATCTGTAAGAGCTCATATTAGGTATATTAGCCCTCTGTCATTCAGGTAGCAAATATTTATTCCTAGTTTGTCTTTGGATTTTCAACTTTAGTCTGTCTTTTGCTACAGAGTTTTAAATATTTACTGGGAAAAATCTGTCCATCTCAATGTTCTTCTTTATGGCTTTGGAGTTTATACCAGTTTACAAAGGTCTTCTCCACCCTAAGAATACAGAAATACTGTCCTCTATTTTTTCTATTACTTTAAACACATCTGGAATTTATTTTTGAAGATGTTATAAACTAAAGACTAGTGGCTTTTTCCAAATCAGAGATTGCATTGCATCTTTCTCTCATAAAGTATATCTCATGTTCTACATAAAGTCTGAACACTCCTTACTTACCAGAGATAAAGCTCTATCTTATTAGCTGGTTTGTACTTACCAGGCTAGCCTTATAACCTACCATTTACTTCTCCAATCTATACTCCTTTCAACAGTCACATAAGACTGCTGTTCCTCAAATCTGCTGCCAGTTTTCAAGCTTCTGTGCCCTGGTTTGTTACTGCTGTCCTTACAATATAGACTAAGTCATGCCATTGGTCTGAATGTTACCCTCATTGTGAAGCTTTTTCCAATTCTCTTTCCAATCAAAATGACTCATTCTTCCTATGAACAAGTACATGTTCCTCTAGAATGTAGTTTATGCTTGCATTCAATTTTGAATTAGTTACCTAAAATAGGGCACAGGCATTGGTGTGTTTAAACAGCTCCCCACCCTAACGCTTCTCAGCCTTTTGGCTAAGATCAAGTAAGTACAGACAGCTTCCCAGATGATACTACCAAGCAGCCAGGGTTGAAAACCACTGATTTATCTCACCAGTGTATAGTCACCTGCATACAACTCTATTTCTCTACATGGACAGTAACACTCTCCCGGGCAAAGACAATATCTTAGTTATCATCCTATTCCCTACATCTAACATGGTACCCGGCAACTAGCAGGGATAGTGGGTCCAGCCTCTAGAAAACTCAGCAGTATTTATAGCAAGGGAGATGCTTTGTTTGAAGCAAAATGCTTAATGTTGGCAATCATAAAATCAATGGTGACTCCTACTTATTAAGTCTAATTTATGTGCTGGATACTGTCCTAAGTGCTTTATTAATGAACTCTTTCATTTCAAATATTTTTTTGAAATAAGGTTAGAGATAATAGATAAAATAAACCTTCTATAATCCTCAGAACTCTCTGAAGAAAGTATCATTTACATTTTATACGTAAGGAGACTGAAGTTCATACAATCAAGTAGTTTATCCAAACTTACATGCTCTTTCTACTATATCACTCGGTTGGGCAGGAGTTAAATCATTTAGTTGCAAAGAGAAAAAAATACATTTTGGAAATGATAGAGACATAATATGCAAGAAAAATAAGCATCAGTATTCAAATTAAAATGATATTGTCATATTCTACCTCCTCTAAGAAATCTTTTCCAGACTGGCACTGTCCAGAAAACCTCGTTCTTCCTTCAGACTCAAAGTGTCATATCCTTTCACGCAAGTCATTTATCTTTATATATCCTCTGTATTAGCCCTAAAGAGCAAGAATCCTGTCTTTTCACACCTTTGTTCCTAAACAGTGTTTATGGGTGAAAGCTCTTAGTAAGTTAGTATTTAATAGCATTAAAAAGCACAACGCTTTGGGACAAAAACATGAGAAAACATTTCAAAAGTCATAAAACCATTCATGTATTCTGAAGACTCCTCTTGGCAATCTGTTTTACAGGTATATGATAGAGGGGGAAAGAGATATATGAATGAAAATAATCATTATAGTACTATGTAGCAAAAAGGAAACCATGTAAACATTGAACCATAATACATAATTTATGATATATTAAACTACTTATTGATAGGGGAAACGTGTACAATATAAAATTAGGTGGAAAAATTAGGACACCATACTATATTAACGATATATATGTATATTTTTTTATATACCATGGTCTATGGCCTACCAGGAACTGGGCCGCACAGCAGGAGGTGAGTGGTGGACCAGCAAGTGTGCAAAGCCCCACCTGCACCCACAGCCACTCCCCATGGCTAGCATCACCACCCGAACCCCACTTCCCTCCACACACACACCACTGTCAGATCAGCAGCGGCGTTAGATCTGCACAGGAGCAGGAAGCCCACTGCAAACTGTGAAGCCGTGCATGCAAGGGATCCAGGTTGCATGCTCCTCCTTAGAGTCCAACGCCTCATGATCCAAGAGGGAGCCAAGCATCGAGCATCGTCTCTCACCTCTGCCCCTTCCCCCAAGGCCCAGTTGCCATCCGTGGAAAAACTGTCTTGCACGAAACCAGTCCTGGTGTCAAAAAGGTTGGGGACTGCTGTTTATATGTATATGAGAAACAAGAAGGGAACGGAACAGAAACAAGAAAAATAGAACACCACACATAATAATGTTTTATATTCTCTCTCCCTCTCTCTACAGGCAGGTACCTGTAGTCCCAGCTGCTCAGGAGGCTGAGGCAGGTGGACTGCCTTGAGCCCAGGAGTTTGAGGTTACTGTGAGCTAGGCTGACACCACGGCATTCTACTGGGGTGACAGAGCTAGATTCTGTCTCAAAAAAAAAAAAAAAAATCTTATCACCAGTCATTAGATGGGACATAATGTGGTCTCTGCCTACCTCTCGTATCTTAGGTTCATCTAACCAATTTGCTAGACCCATGCTATGTTTTCTGTTCCTAAGTTATGACAAGATGATTCCTGCCTATGAATTTTGCACTTGCTGGTTCCTCTGACTGAATGGCTCTGCCCTTACTTCTTCGCATGCCTAGCTTGTTTCTTTTTTCTAGTCCCATCCAAAATACCATTTCCTCAGAAACATCTTCCCTAAAGATTGTGCCTGCCTCCCACCCTAATTATTCTCTAACAAATCATGCTCTTTTTTTTCATGGCAGTTACCACTATCTCATGCTGAGTCATTCACGTTTCTCTTCTGTCTACTATGTCGTGCACTCTTCGCATACTCATCTCATTCCAGAGAGCATACTTGATGCAAAATGTCCTTGGTTTAGCTTACCCAGGGCCTAACACAGAGCAGGGCAAAATGAAGGAATGAATATTAAACCACAAAGAAACCAGCTCCCAACAGCCTTATTTGTACTGAACTGTTTTGTCTCATCCTGCCTTGCACTTGCCAGTGATCCTTGACCTTGCTTTACCTCCCACTAATAGCTTTATCCTTATCTTCTCAAGCCTTCTATCTGACATTACTCCCTTCACATTTGGCTCCACTTGTCAATTACAATTCACACTCACCTCTGGGATCATATCTCTTCTGACCAGTTTCATTTAGACATCTGGCTTGATCTAGTTAGCCCTGGACACTACATCCCAAGATGGATCCTCCAGGTCTGAAGCTCCAAAGCATGGAGGCAACACAGAGGACAGACTGAGTGAGCAGGTTCTGGAGTCCACCTGCCTAGGGCAAAGCTTGGCTCTACCAATGATCTTCCCTGTGACTCAGAACAGTAAATTTAATATCTCTGTACCTTATTTTCCTCATTTATAAAATAATACTACAGACCTCAAAGAATTATTAGGAATTAAATCAATCAATAAATATAAATGGCATAGGATAGTGCCTACACTTAAAATTCTATAAATATCACCTGTTGTTATCTAAAACACAGCTACTGTGACCATGAAGCCGTAACCAGTACCAGACTTGCCTTCCTGCCACATACAACTAAAAAACTGGACAAAACATATAAAACAACTATTTTCAGACACTCTAGACAACACAGGGATGTGATCCTTGAGAGAAAAGAAACAAGTGAGGGCTTTCCAGCCACCTCAGTTTTCTGACTAACAGCACTGCATGGAATACTGAAAGGGAAAGGGTTCCTGCAAATCATTTGAGGCAGAAAATAGATAGATAGATAGATAGATAGATAGATAGATAGATAGATAGATAGATAGATAGATAGATAGATATTTTAAAAAGAAAGAGAACAGGAACCCTCTGCATGGCTAGCTCACTAAATTGAAGAGACAGGACTAGAATTTGGTGAACCAGCTATAACTTGTGGGGCAGAGTACCAGAGAGGAGGGAAGCTCTGCAGAGAAAGCAGTTTGGGGTCCACAGTGGCAGAATACAAACTTGCACAAGAACAAGGTGAGACTCTGCAAGACTGGGCCAAAACAATTATCAGGTAAAGGACAACTAAAAGGAGCCATAGGTGGAATAACTCCCACAGTTTCCCTGGGCTCCAATCAGCAAGAAGAGAAAGATCACACTGAATATCCAGGGTATCTAGTAGAAACTACGGAGGGGTCATACCTTAGTAGCAGGCTTAAAATAGCCATAGAATAAAGGTTACTCTAGACCCACAAAATAAAGCTAAAAAACAAGTCCCAAAAAGATCAAGCTCAAGCTGATTTGCAAGTGCTATGATCTGAACGTGTCCCCATGAAATACATATGTTGGAAACCTAACCCCCAAGATCATGGTATCAGGAGGTAGGTCCTTTTAAAGATGATTAGATCATAAGGGCAGTTGGGATGGATGCCCTTATAAAAGAGGGCCCAGAGAGCTATCTTGACCCTTCTACCATGTGGGGACACAGCCAAAGGCACCAGTTATGAGAAAGCAGGCCCTCGCTGGGCAACAAATCTGCTGGCACCTTGGTTTTGAATTTCTCAGCTTCCAGACCTCTAATAAATAAATTTCTATTGTTTATATGCTACCCAGACTATGGTAATTTGCTACAATAAACCAAATGGACTAAAAGAGCAATTAACTTAAGTGCCAACAAAATCAAAATTCAAAACTTTTTTTTTAACGTTTTGTTTTAAAATAATTATAGGTTCAAGAAAAATTTCACAAAATTCAAAACTTTTTAAAGGAGAAAAAAAATTCAGATACTTAAAAGTGTGACAGTTATAATGTCTAGCATTAAATAAAAAATTACTAGACACAAGAAGCAGAAAAAAGTCTCGTAATTAAGAGAGGAATCAGAAATGATGGAGATCATGGAATGACCGCACAAAGACTTCTACTGTTTGAGTATTTGTCCTCTCCAAAACTTATGTTGAAACTTAATTCCTAAAGTGGCAGTATTGAGAGGTGGGGCCTTTAAGAGGTGACTGCATCATCACAAGAGCTCTGCCCCCATGAATGGATTAATCCATTCATGGATTAATGGGACATTATGGGAGTGGAACTGGTGGCTTTATAAGAAGAGGAAGCTAGCACATTAGCACACTCAGCCCCCTCGCTATGTGATACCCTGTGCAACTTGGGACTCTTCCCACAGTCCCCACAAGCAAGAAGGCTCTCACACGATGTGGCCCCTCGACCTTGGACTTCTCAGCCTCCAGAGCTGTAAGAAATAAATTCCTTTTCTTTATAAATTACTTAGCTTCAAGTACTCCATTATAAGCAGCAGAAAACAGACTAAGACAAGAACTTTAAACCAATATGATAAAACATGAACATATTGAGAAAAATATAAGTTATAAAAAAAGAGAAACAAATGGAATTTCTAGAGCTTAAAAACAGACTATCAGAAATGAAAGATACACTGGATGAGCTTAACAGAAGATGAGGCACAGAAATGAACTTGAAGACATGGGAAGAGAAGCTATATAACCAAAGCACAAAAAGAAGAAAGCCTGAAAAGAAAAAATGAACAGAGCCTCAATGACCTGTGAGACAACTTCTTAAAAGTTAAACATACACTTACCTATGGCCCACCAATTCAAAACCTAGGTATTTACTCAAGAGAAATGAAAACACATGTCTATACAAAGATGTTCATAACTACTTTGTTTATAATATGCCAAAAACTGGAAACATCAACATCCATCAACAGGTGAAGGAATAAATAAGTTATGGTATTCATAGAATAGAATACTACTTAGCAATGAAAAGGAATAAACTACACATAACATAGAATGTTATGTGAATGAATCTCAAAAATATGAGCAAAAGAATCCAGTAAAAAGAGTTCATGGCCCTTTTTTTCTTCACCTTCCCCTTGCTCTCCCTTTGCTGAGACAACGTGTCTGGTTGTCATCTGTGGTGTATGCATCATGCTCTGTAAACATATATCTTGCTCTTGCTCTACAATCCTCTCTTTTTCTCCTCAATAAAACTCATTTTCATGCTTGCAGAAAAAAAAGTTCACACATTATGCTTTTATCTGTATAAAATTCTAGAACAGGCCAACTAATCAACAATGATAGAAATGAGATTAATAGATGACTGAAGTTGGGGGAGGACTGACTGAAAAACTGCATTTTGGGGATAATGTTCTATATCTTCATTGGAGTGGTATTTACATGAGTATACACATTTGTCAAAACTGATCAAACTACTTTAAATGGGTATGTTTTATTTTATGTAAATAATGCCTTAATAGTCAATTTTGAAAAAGAAAGCTCGGACCTTAAGAAGTCAATTGATTTCACCGGGCCTTATCTTCTTCATGTTATATGTGGGATAATACTTGATTTCTCATCACACAAGACATCAAACAGATGTATATAAAAGTGCTCCAAAAATTTCTCAGTAATATAAACATCTATGTAGTATTTTTATTAGTTAAGGCATCATATACTATATGGCTATGAAATTAGCCTACAGAACAGTTTTATAATAAATAAAATCTAAAGATAATCTTCAAACTTCATCATAATCACTTATCTTATATTTTCCCGAAACAAATGTTATATTAATTAATACTTTAAGGACTTAAATTAGGAGACTTCTATAGTATCACCCTTCATGTGCCTGGCCAGCTAATAATGGAGTTACCAATGAATCCAAGACAGATGAGCTGGAACAAATAATAACCATCAAGACCATAAAACATGGGCTTTATGAGAAACCCACTAAAGTAGATGATTATATCCAACAAATCAAGATTTAAGTACAGAACATATGTACTTTCCAAATGTCCTAACTGTAGTGACCTGGGCAAGATTTATTTTTATGATAGTTTATATATGGCAGCTCAGGCTTGTCCACCACCACTCAACATAATTGCTATTACCTTATGCCAACAATGTCAAATGATAGCTGAGTTCTTTCATTTGCTAACCAATATGACCTTTCTAGTATATTTTAATCAGTCACATATGTTGTACTTCAAAGTATGTTGTGTTTTATAGCTTTCCAGATTTGAAAGTTTTCCAGGCATATTTGATCCTCAGCCAAAAACTGTGCTTCAAATCTCAAAATCTAAAACAAGTTACATAAAATTCACTGAAATATGTTTTATCATACAAAAATTACCAACAGCAAAAGCTCCAGTTAACACTCAAAAAATTCCCTTAAAAAAGTTTGGCAGCAAATTCTTTCAGCTGGGTGTGTATAAAAAATGCGCCCAACAGCACTAGTTTCATGAGAAGAAAAAAGAAACTGAACCACACAAGGTTTGCCTCTACCACCCAGTCAGGCTTCCTTTCCCAGCACTATGTATGAGAAAGAGAAAAAGGAAGGTCATGACATCCCCCTTGGTAACTACACATCCAGTTTACAGTTGAATAACAGGAGGAAGTTTCACAAAATTTAAGCATAACTATCTATGGCAGATACTCAAACAGCACAGTAAGAACACCTTTCTTCCAACCTACCAAGTGTCTAGAAGTCACCCATTTCCTTCCAGACCAATGCCTGCTGGCAAGCAATTCCCAGACTAACATGCCCTAGAGGTGGAATTAAGAGATCAAAACTTTACCTAACTCTCAGCCTCATGGCTTATACACGTAGACACTGGCCAGAGCCCAGAAAGCTATAGCTATAAGAAAACTAGAGTTGTAGATTTAGGAGGTACAAGAACTTATGCTTACTAGAAAGAGTTTGAATATATGAACCAGTATGCTAGAATGTATGTTGTTCAGCCACAAAGCAGGTTTTTCCCTTGTTCCCAAATTAAGCAAAAAATGGACTCTAAGATGACATGAAGAAATGCTCCTACCCACAAAAAACTATCAAAATTCTGAATTAACTTATATAATTAAAAGACTTCTAGATCAACCAATGCAACTATGTAATGAACAACCTAAAATCTACTGAAATTGGATTTAGTTTCTAAAATACATCCTTGCTATTAATAGATTTATAGTATTTACATCTCATCATGCTTCACTCCATGAAAACAAATGGGCAAAAATGCAGGTATTATATATTAAACAGGATTAATTAATTGTTAAAATTTAAACAACACAGGCCGGGCGTGGTGGCTCACGCCTGTAATCCTAGCACTTTGGGAGGCCGAGGCGGGCGGATTGCTCAAGGTCAGGAGTTCGAAACCAGCCTGAGCGAGACCCCGTCTCTACCAAAAATAGAAATAAATTAATTGACCAACTAAAAATATATATACAAAAAATTAGCCGGGCATGGTGGCGCATGCCTGTAGTCCCAGCTACTCGGGAGGCTGAGGCAGTAGGATCGCTGAGTCCCGGAGATTGAGGTTGCTGTGAGCCAGGCTAATGCCACGGCACTCACTCTAGCCTGAGCAACAAAGTGAGACTCTGTCTCAATAAAAAAAAAAAAAAAAAAAAAAAAAAGAAATTTAAACAACACAGATATACACAAAAAGCAAAGGTAGAAAGGAAATGACCATTGGCTAATTGAAACTGAAAATCCACATTCTTTTTTCCCCATGAGTATTTGAAAGTAGACAGGTACTTATAATGTTAAGATGATAAAGTAGAAGAGTAACAATCTAATCATTTAATTAGATTCTCTTATAAACTCCAGGAGTTCAAGAGCTTTCCCCAGAACTCCCTAATTTTTGAAACTCAATAAATATGCATTTCAATAATTATAGCTCACTCTATTCAAATCTGTAGGGGAAAAAAACAAAACAAAAAACCTCCACCACTTTCTTAGTAATAATTCTGAATGACTTTCTTCTCCTTCAAAATATATTTAATTCTTAATTAAAATATTCACTAATATCTCTAATTCATTCCCTGATTCAGCATCATCTCTGAGCCAGACACTGGGAATACAAAGACAAACATTACTAACATGGCCCTGTTTTCGTGGAACTGATTCTATATAAAATGTACACTTGCTGGAACAACTATAACGTACATTTTAATTTTCCTATTAAGAACTTGATTTGTGGCTTGGCATTGGTGGGTCATGCCTGTAATCCTATCACTCTGGGAGACCAAGGCAGGAGGATTGCTTGAGGTCTGGCGTTCAAGACCAGCCTGAACAAGAGCAAGACCCAGTCCCTACCAAAAATAGAAAAAAATTAGCCAGGTGTGGTGGTGCCCACCTGTAGTTCCAGCTACTTGGGAGGCTGAGGCTGGAGGATCACTTGAGCCCAGGAGTTATAGACCAGCCTGGGCAACATAGTAAGAACCTGTCTCAAAAATCAAAACAAACAAACAAAAACAAAAACAACAAGCTAAAATCTATAGGCATCCGCCTTTTCTAAAAATGACTTCTATACGTTAAAAAAAATGAAGCTTAAAGATATAAAAGTTGCTTAGTACTTTTTAGTGTATCAGTACCATTTTTTGCTCATTTATGAGCAAGACAGAAAAGCCTTATTAGAGATAATAGAGATGAATGCAATATTCTATTATTTTTCAGATTATTACACAAGATGTTCCACCATGCTTCCTTCAAATAATTTTGTTTTTCTGAAGAAGCTTTATCATATAGACAAAAAACCAAAAATCCAAATCCTTTTCATCATAAATTTGGCTCAAGGGGAAGGAAATACTTTCTCTCTTCCAATCACCCCATCCTAGGAATTACTCCATACCTAGGAAAGAGAAATACCAATACGAAATAGACTCCAAAACACAGATTGGGCCCCATGTTTTGTAGGGTTGGTATATTCAAGGAAGTTCAAGGTCAGCACTGAGTCATGACCTCTTCTTTGCCATCTGCCCATGTGGCTGTAGTGTCATAAGCCCAGGACCTGACCTCTCAGGAAGAAAAGCTGGTCATCCTTCTCTCGTTCTCTCTTCCTTATGACAAGTAAATAAGACATTAAGAGAGGCTCTGAAAAATCCTGCGTTCCTTCTTTCTCCTTTAAAGATTTTTTCCAAGTAAGGGGCCTTGAGGCAGCTTCTGCCTGGAAACTGTCTTTTCCTCCCCATTCCAGTGCCTTCCTTTCCTTCCTTTCTTACTGCTTCTCTTTATTCCTTTTTCTCACCCAACTTCTCCCCACTTTATCCACCAATGACCAGTTCTCTAGCTTCTCCTGTCCTCCCTACATGCAACCCTGCCCAGATTTCTCTCTCTTAACTTCAGGTTATTTTTCCTCTGAGTCAGGCAGGATGGCCATTGACTCTATTGAAATAATAAGTTCCACGTTTGGTTGTTATAGGAAAATAAAGGACATCCTATGACTATTTGGTTCTAGGCCAATCTAGCTTAGGACAAAAAGAGCCCTTTTATTTGGTCTTGTTTAGTTTACCAGATTTCTGCATCAAGGGTTGGAACCAAACCTGAGCTAACACTAAAATGTTTTCTTTGTCTTCCTTTGCTTTTTCTCTACATAGATCTCTCTCAAGGATTTCTCCACAAGTAACCTGCAGGCTGGGTCAAAGAATAATTAGACTGTCGCTAAGCTTCCTGACCAAATACTATGATTATAGCACCTAAGTCTATGCATTTTCAACTCCTATGACAACTAACTTTTTAATTAAAAGAATGAGCTTGGCAAAACTTTTTTAAAAGTTTTTAAAAGCTTTTAAATGTCCTCATCTGTATTATTAATCATGTGGATTCCCTGCTTTGCCATGCAAGTAGTGATTTTATATTGGTATAGCACTCTGTACTTACTAAAGGCTATATACTTGTCATCTAGTCCTTTTCTAAATTATTTTGTTTTACTGTAATAATACTGTATTAAAATACTGACATTTATGAAAAATGAAGCTTTTTTATTATACTAAAATTACTATAATGGCATTTAATGATTCTCTATCCACATTCTCTTCCTAAGTGCTTTCATTCAGTCCCATGTCTCTAACTGTTGGTGAGTCCCAAATTTAAATCGCTACAGAGGATGTCTAAATTTCAGACTTGTGTATCCAACTGCTTGCTTGGTATCTAGAAGGCATTTCAAACGTATGCCCAAGATACATCCTGATTCCCCAGCTGCCTTACCCCATCCCCATTCTCACCTTTATCCCCTATGCCCACTGTCTACAAAGCAACCTGAAGGAACTTTAAAAAAGTAAGCTAGATCAACTCATTGCCCTGTTTAAAATTCTCCAGTGACTTCCTTGTACAATCAGAATAAAATGTGAATTTCTAATCCTGGCCTACAGGGCTCTATCTGCTTTGGCTACAATCTTTTTCTCTAACCAGATGCCATAACAGTCTCCATATCAATCTTGCTCACTACCAAACTCAGTGGCCTTCTTTTAGTTCCATACCACACTCACTCTTACATCGGGGCCTTGCTGTTTCTTTTACCTAGACTGTTCTTGTCCCAGATCATCACCTGCTGGTTCCTTTTGGCATTTAGGTATCAGTTCAAATTGCAACTCTCTAGATAGGTCTTCCCTGACCACCTCCTAAGAAGATAGCATGTTTTACTCCTTGTAGCCCCTTACCAATTTATTTTCTTCAAAACATTTACCATTTTCTGAAATTGTTACAACTTATTTAATTGCTCATTTGTTCATCTTTGCAACTAAAATCCTAGCTTCACGAAAGCAGGGGCTTAGTCTGTCCTCTCATTACTACATTACCAACAAGTACTTATTTAATGAATCAAGTACTTCAGATCATACAAATCACAAGGTAAATAAACGTGGCTCAAAAATTTCAAATTCCTGAATATGTTCTCTTTAGGAAATTCTTTGCAGGACCTTTATCATCCAGATATAGGATGAATTTTATTTATTTTGTGAATTATCTACCAACTCAAGGCCTTTGTATTTATTCCTTCTCTCAGCACTGCTCTTCTCCTAACTGGCTCCATATCATCTTTTAGAAATCTGCTCAAATATTATCTAATTTCCTGGGTAAGGATGCCCTTAACCATTCTAACTATAATAAAATAACACAGAATCCCTTCAGATCACTTTATCATATTATCCTGCTTTTATTCAGAGTTTTCACTCCTCTCTAAAGTTATCTTCTTTTTTTAAATTTGTTTACCTGTTTGCTTACCATAAACTAACATTTTTAGCTTCAGGAAAACAATAATCAGTATTCTCACATCTGTAGGTATATCAAAAGAACTGCCTAAAAAGACCAGGCCTGGGACAGCTTTGTAACACAGCTCACTTGGTAACATAGCTTACTCTAACACTGTTTTCAAACACAGAACAGTATAAGCTCAGAAGGAATCTGAGCATTGTACAGATTTTTTTTTCCCTATTACAGAAGCTCATTTATTCAGAAAAGAAACTTGGGATGAGACTTAGAGAGCAGCCTTTACCTTTCTCATCAAAAATAAGAAGTTCAAGAATATCAGCTCAAGATTTTTATACTATAAAGCTGTTACTTTACTTGTTTCGGTTTTTTACCATTATTAGGTAAATATGTCAAAGTTCAAAAACACTAGGAGCAACAGAGAATGAGGTAGGGAACGTCTAGGCCCCAAGGTTCTCAGAAGAATAGTGAAACCATGGAGCTAGTTCCTCTCACCTTCTAATAGTTAACTACCAATTAATTAATTAGAGTTGAAAAAGGATAAGATATTTTTTGCCAACCTCTTCTAGGTTCTCCTCTTCATCTCTCAACTCTTGATGAATCAAAAATTTCATTTCAATTCTACCTTTAAAAGGCCTCTCCCACTTCCACATCTTCACAGCCTCTACCTCAGTTCAGGCCCCCAGCTTTTTTCAACAGCCTCCTAAGTGGTATCTCTTCTACAATACCCCCCCACCCCCCGAGTGACTTTCTGAAACAGAAATCTGCTGACACCCTATCTGGTTTAAAACCTGACACCAGGTAGTTTCTTATCACTTCCAGGATAACATACACACTCGGTGTAGTATAAAAGTCATTCATGCCCTGTCCCCATCTGACTGTGATCTCATTTCTCAACACCCCTCAATAGGCAGCTACTGATAAAGCTACAACCAAGCCACTTGCTTTTCCGTAAGGGTACCTCATGCTCCCATACTCCCTTTTAACATCAGTTTATACTCCCACATAAATACCTTACAACACAGTCTACATTTCTCTTACCCAGTAAATTCCTTTGCATCCTTCAAAACTCAGCTTAAGTGTAGTACAGAGTTTGGTGCCTCTATACTCCTAAAACATATGTATTATAGTAATAATTTGGTGTATTTCCTATAATCCTCTGCTAGAAAGTGAGATATGAAAGGACATGAACTCTGTAATCACGATAGACAGTACAAAGGACATTGCAAAAGCTCCTTAAATAAACTGAATAAATTAATAAATGGTCTGAATGAATTCAGTTTTATTATAAATACAAACGGTTTTTGTGTGATCATCTGGTAAAATAAGTATAATTCATCAAGTTATTTCTATAAGAATGTATACTTGGAGTTCCAAATAAATGATTACAAATAAAGGGTGACTCAAAGATGATAAACATGGTTGTAAGATATCAAAAGATAATGAGAATTTGTAACACATGTACATGTTACCCAGAAATAACAGAATCCAAATTAGATACACAATGAGTGGGGAAACAGAAAATTGAGTTCCAGCATTGCATGAAGAAGAAAACCCTGTTCAACAATAGCTATGAGAATTATTATAATTTTTTAAAGACAAGTTCTGCTTATGTATTTGCATTACACAAGAGTGACCAGAAATTGTTCCCTCACATACCATAGTAATACTACATTTATACAATCCTTTTCCTCTAAAGTTGAATTTTAAATCTTAAACAGGGAAATGATTTTTTTCAAAGCCTCTAAATGAGTAAATTACACTGAGTTCCAACAGATGGTGGCACCATGGAAATTCATAAGAATGGTTGCCAAACAGGACCAATTATGTTTAAAAAAAAAAAGAAAATAGAGGAATAACACAGTGTTCCCTGGATCAGCTTCTCTGCTCTTCAAACATTTTGTGTATCCAGCAAAAATAACGGTACCTTGCATATTCTTAAAAACTGCATGAAGAAACTCACATCCACCCAGACTCTTACAGCTCTGCTTCATCCTCTATCAGCAGCCATGCTTACTTAACTGTTGTACCTACTCTCACAGTACACAGAATTAACATAACCTTTAAAACAGGAATAGAAGGGGTAAATTGCCAAGATTTCAGACTACCAAGAGGATTTCCAGGTAGCACATCATTTCTATTTCTTTCTACCTCAGGACTTCCCATCTACCTATTCTCTAGGGAAAGACAAAAATACAACTTAATAGTTAAGAACATAGGATTCATAGTCAAAGCAGAGATGGTCAGAATCCTACCTTCACAACTTGCAGTACCTGCTCTGTGACATTAGTTATGTTGTCAAAGCCTTGGTTTCTTCATCAATAGAATAGGGACAATATTTTCCCCTTAGAGTTATTGTAAGAATTGAATTATGTGAGATAGAGTGCTAAAGTGTAAGCACACTGCCTGGCACATAGTAAATTAAATTTAAAACGTTATCAGATAGTCTGGCAAGTAAACAAGTAAATAGATACAAGCAAATCATAAAGATCTGAGAATTAATAGATCGCAGTCATTTACACTGAGCTGACAGTATAGCAGTTTAGTTCACAGAGTGTTTCAAAGTGTTTTGCAAAGTTTTATTAGGTTATTAAGTAAGAAATGTCCAATTTCCTTAAGTTCTAAGTTTGATAGTTGGTATCTCTGACATTTCACTTTGACACTTCTTGTTTTATTTTTATAGTGAAGGTACATTCACATCCTCGTTCTTTCAAACACATGGTTTGGCCTGTGATTATCTTTCAAATTTTTTTCTCTAGAGAAATTGTGAAATAATAGATTAGATAAGTCAAAAATTCATGTCATTTTTTAATATGAGTCCATCATGGAACCAATCCAGCACAGACAGCTCGAAATATCAACGCAATGTTTGGGAAGGATGTGGCTAATCAATCCACAGTACAATGGTTTGAGAAGTTCCGCTCTGCTGATTTTATTTTTGAAAATGAGCCCTATGGGCAACTAGAGACCAAGGTGGATCACGATAAGCTGAAAGCTGTAACAGAACTGAATCCATCTCAACCTATGCGTGAATTAGCAGCAAGGTTTGATGTTACTATTCCAACAATACTGGACCATTTGAAACAAATGGACAAAGTAAAAACAACTCAATAGATGGATTCCGCGTGAATTAAACAAGCAGCAGAAGAGAAACTGTCTCGAAGCTTGCCTTTCTTTGTTGTCACAACATAATGGTGAGCCATTTCTACACTGTATTGTTACATGTGATGAAAAATGGATCTTTTTGATGATTGTAAGCGTTCAGCACAATGGTTGGATAAAGATGAAGTGCTGGGCTGGGCACGGTGGCTCACACCTGTAATCCCAGCACTTTGGGAGGCCGAGGCGGGTGGATCATTTGAGCTCAGGAGTTCAAGACCAGCCTGAGCAAGAGCGAGATCCCATCTCTACCAAAAATAGAAAGAAGTTAATTGGACAGCTAAAAATACACAGAAAATTAGCCTGGCATGGTGGCACATGCCTGTACTCCCAGCTACTCAGGAGGCTGAGGCAGAAGGATTGCTTGAGCCCAGGAGTTTGAGGTTGCTGTGAGCTAGGCTGATGCCACGGCACTCTACCCAGGGCGACAGAGTGAGACCCTGCCTCAAAAAAAAAAAAAAAAAAAAAAGATGAAGTGCTGAAACACAGTTCCAAACTGAATATTCGTCATAAAAAGCTAATGGTGTCTGTTTGCTGGTCCAGCGCTGATATTATCCACCACAGCTTCATGAAACCTGGTCAAAGGATTACAGCAGATGTCTACTGCAACTAACTGGACAAAATGATGAGGATGCTTGCGATTAAGAGCCAAGATTGGTCAACAGCAACAGGCCAATCCTCTTGCAAGACAACGCTCCACTACACGTTGCATAAACGACACCGCTCAAACTACAGAAGCTGGACTTGGAAACTCACTTCTCTTTAACAATTTAACTATCAGAAGTATTTAGTATACATACATGGTACTCTACTTCTGGTAACGAGCATTTCTATTTGAATTTAAATTTTTTCCGCATATTTTAAATTTTAAAATAGTATAATCCTATAAAAATGTTAATAGTGCAGAAATATACCAAATAAGAAAGTTTCCATTTATCTTTCTAACCCCATTTTAATCCCACTCCCCAGAGATAGCAGCTGGTGTTTTTAAAACTATTGTCTTAATATATATAATTTCACTGGGAAGTTTTATACTGCCTGAGACTTTCATCAGAAAGAATTAGTACTAAGATTATTTCTTAAAAAGGTGGGATGAAAGTTTTGCTACAACTACACATTTTCCTTCCCGCCAAAAGGCTGTGAGGCAGCATACAGAAATAAAACATCTCAAATTATTAAGAAAATTTAGAGGTGGAAAGTGGTAGGAGAGGGAGTCAGTATATTCAGCATGATTAAACACATCATTTTTCACTATACCTCCCAAAAAGCAAGAAAAAGAAGAAAATGAGTAATTTATATAACTCTTATTTTACTCTTGAAAAAAAAGTTTCTTTTTTTTTTTTTGGAGACAGGGTCTCACTCTGTTTCCCAGGCTAGAGTGCAATGACATCACCATGGCTCACTGCAGCCCCTAACCCCTGAGCTCAAGCAATCCTCCTGCCTTAGCTTCCCAAAGTGCTAGGATTACAGGCCTGAGCCACCATGCCAAGCCAAAAAAACCAGTTTCTTAAGGAACAAGTTTTTACTAGTAGTCTGAGAAATTTTCTCCAGTAGGTTTCAGGAAAATAGTCATATTATAATATTATCAATCAAAACGTCACAGCAGGCCGGGCGCTGTGGCTCACGCCTGTAATCCTAGCTCTTGGGAGGCCGAGGCGGGCGGATTGCTCAAGGTCAGGAGTTCAAAACCAGCCTGAGCGAGACCCCGTCTCTACTATAAATAGAAAGAAATTAATTGGCCAACTGATATATATATATAAAAAATTAGCCGGGCATGGTGGCGCATGCCTGTAGTCCCAGCTACCCGGGAGGCTGAGGCAGAAGGATCACTCGAGCCCAGGAGTTTGAGGTTGCTGTGAGCTAGGCTGATGCCACGGCACTCACTCTAGCCCGGGCAACAAAGTGAGACTCTGTCTCAAAAAAAAAAAAAAAACAAAAAAAAAAAACGTCACAGCAATTGAAAAACTTTAAATCAAATTGTGACAAAAGTTGAAAGAAAACATAGGTCAGTAAATGTGACACTGCAAAGTGTTAAGATGACGTAGCTGAGTATAAAGTTCTCAAGTTCTAACAACCCACAAATAGAAGTTAGAACTAAAGAAATAGAGATTCTGTATCATTTAAATTACATGCCTTAAATATCGTTTAAATGCATTCAAAGCAATCAGCAGGATCAATACAACAGGAAGGAAACCTGAGTCATGTAATTAGCAGTCTACCATACCCCTCATTTTTAAAATTCATTCTACAACTATTTTCATACTGTATCTTCACACACACAAACTGCACTAGAAAAAAATGTATAAAACATGAAAAGCTTCTTTAATTCTTATTAAAGAGGATCTGAAATAGATAACCTACTTTAAGGACAATTAGGTTATCTAACACATGTGTAGCTGTATCTGCAAGAGCAGCTACCAAGCAACATTAACAAAATCATCCATGTGCATTGTCACTACCCACTCGGCCTTGAGACAATGGAAGTGGAAGTAACCACAAGTGGGAGCGTCCAACTAGGGGAGTGACTCTGGAGGAGCTGAACGTGAGACACCGACAGGACCCCAGGAAGAATTCTGCTTGTCCCTGGTGTTGACAGACTGTTCATACACATGATATGTAAGCAAAGCAGGTGTATGAAAGTCAGAGGGTTAACTAATGAAATATAAAAATATCATATCTGATAATAAACATTCTAGTTATCTTTAATAAATGTACTATAGATCTGTAACTAAATTCCATTAACTACATTATTGAGACATTATTCTCCATTATTTAGAAGTATTAAAATAGGTACTTTAGGCCGGGTGCGGTGGCTCACGCCTGTAATCCTAGCACTTTGGGAGGCCGAGGCGGGCGGATTGCTCAAGGTCAGGAGTTCGAAACCAGCCTGAGTGAGACCCCGTCTCTACCAAAAATAGAAATAAATTAATTGACCAACTAAAAATATATATACAAAAAATTAGCCGGGCATGGTGGCGCATGCCTGTAGTCCCAGCTACTCGGGAGGCTGAGGCAGTAGGATCGCTGAGCCCCGGAGATTGAGGTTGCTGTGAGCCAGGCTGACGCCACGGCACTCACTCTAGCCTGGGCAACAAAGTGAGACTCTGTCTCAAAAAAAAAAAAAAAAAAAATAGGTACTTTAAAGAAAGAAAATAGACAGAAAGCAAAGTAGGTCATCACCTCATTTAATACTAGATTTGGGGGGCCGGGCGCTGTGGCTCACGCCTGTAATCCTAGCTCTTGGGAGGCCGAGGTGGGCGGATTGCTCAAGGTCAGGAGTTCAAAACCAGCCTGAGCAAGAGCGAGACCCCGTCTCTACTATAAATAGAAAGAAATTAATTGGCCAACTAATATATATATATAAAAATTAGCCGGGCATGGTGGCGCATGCCTGTAGTCCCAGCTACTCGGGAGGCTGAGGCAGAAGGATCACTCGAGCCCAGGAGTTTGAGGTTGCTGTGAGCTAGGCTGACGCCACGGCACTCACTCTCGCCTGGACAACAAAGCGAGACTCTGTCTCAAAAAAAAAAAAAAAAAAAATACTAGATTTGGTAAACTAATTTTTGTTCACTCTTCTTAAATTTTATGATTTCGTAAATTTTTTAATATACTTTTCTACATATACCCCTTCCTTTCTTCCCAAGACTACCACATTTTAATTAAGTCAAATGTGCGGAACTGTTTTTCTTTCTAATACCATTCTTGATGATATCCACATTTTGTGAAACTTAAGTTAAAGTAGTACAAGAGACTGAAGCAGCATACAATGAACTTATTAGATGTCCCCAGACACCATGTATGAGAGAGTTCCCAAAGAAACTTAAATATCCCCAGAGACTATGAGAGAGTTCTTGCTTGTCCCAGGCCAGCTTAGAGTACTTCCGTGTGTGTTTTCTACAAGAATGAGTTCATGGTTATTAAATAAAAATATCTGATATGCAGAAATTTACCAAGAGGTTATTCAAGTATGTAAATGTACACTCACAAATCTCAACTGTTTCCTAATGATAATAAAGTCAAAGATACATTTTCTATTTCTTCTAGCTACTCTCTGTAATGAAAGAAATAAATTTTTTTTTTTTTTTTTTTGAGACAGAGTCTCACTTTTGTTGCCCTGGCTAGAGTGAGTGCCGTGGCGTCAGCCTAGCTCACAGCAACCTCAAACTCCTGGGCTCAAGCAATCCTGCTGCCTCAGCCTCCCAAGTAGCTGGGACTACAGGCATGCGCCACCATGCCCGGCTAATTTTTTTTTTTGTATATATATTTTTAGTTGGTCAATTAATTTCTTTCTATTTTTTTTAGTAGAGACGGGGTCTCGCTCAGGATGGTTTCGAACTCCCAACCTCGAGCAATCCGCCCGCCTCGGCCTCCCAGAGTGCTAGGATTACAGGCGTGAGCCACCGCGCCCGGCCAATAAATTTTTAAACTAAATAAAAATTACATTAAAGTAGTTGGAAATTATGTTTCTCCCAGGTATTAGAAGGCACCAAACATTCCAAAATAGTTTGTTAAAATCTTCCTTGTTTCCTTTGGAAACAAGGTTTATTAAAAAAAAAAAAAAAAAGATGGTTTTCAAACTCTAGGCAGAAAAGACAATCCAATTCCAAAACATATTTCTCTCTGTTTTATAATATAATTCACATTCAAAAGTACACACTTCAAACTTAAATACTTGGGTATATAAACTTAAAATAATCTTGGGTATATAAAGACTCACCATCTGTATGGGTTTCTTGTGGAGATCTCGTTCAGTTACCAATTTTTCCTGGTCAGTGACATAAAGACCTTTCTGTGCTAAAGCCTGGATTACAGCATCATGGCCCAAAAGAGGTTTTGCAGCATCACTCTTGAGAATGAGACTCCCAGCACGACAGTATAGTTCAGCCGATAGAAGCAAATTAACAACAGGTGGTTTGATGTGTTCCTGGTCATACTGATCTGTGTAAAACGGTTCTCGAAGTTCCTCTGGCACATTTTCTATAAAGATTAATGGAAAAAAATTCTCTTATAATATTTTTATAAAAGAAACACACAATTTATTTAATAATTATTATTTATGTCACAGAACTTAAGATTCCCTCTAAAAATAATAACCCTTTAGCTAAAAAGATGATTCACTGGATGTTGGCATATAATCTACAATGAGAGAAAAATACAAATTTCCTTTACAGAAGATACTGTTCTGAGTATTTCCAAAAAGGGACTACAAACCAAACAAGGAGAAAAGTTTTCTGAGTCTAGTGGCTCTTGGGAATGTATTCTCACAAGCATAGTTAAGTCTACAGAATGAACTATAAGATTCCTAACAGCTAACTTCAGTGACTCTCCTCACAGGCAAGTAGCCAACAAGGACGTGCACCACAATAGCTATTTCAGGGCTTGCCCCCTGACAGTATATAATCATTGCCCAAAGTTTTACAGCTAATGAGTTGCAGAAGAGACAGCCTAACTTGTCCCTCTGTCTCAAGACCCCTAGTATCTCTCCCTTCTTGCCTAGCCTGCTGAAGCTATTGATGGGGAGTTAGAATTATTACTTAGGCAAGAGCTACTCTGAAAAATCCCCTACACCAGTGAACCTCTGATATCTCCACGTTACTACTGACCACTCCTCATCCTACCTAAAAAAGACCTTCTGGACACCCAACGGATAAGTCTGATGAAGACACAAGAAGGAGTAGTTTACAAATAGGACGTGGGAAGGAAATCAAAATGTGTAAGTTTCTTTTTCCTGCGAGCTACTTCCCTTTAAGAATGCCAGTCCCAGTCTCCCAGAGTCCACTCCCAAATCGACAATTTAGGTTGCCTTTGTAGCTGATGGCAGCAAGATTACTAAAACAAACAAGAGAAAGAAAATACTTCCCATTGTTTTACAAGTTTTCTTGCCTTTTTTACCCTGTATCTCTTCCTCTTTCACCCCATTTTCTTACCTAGGCTCGATGCTTCTCGTCAAAGCAGGACAAGAATGAGGACTACCCCACTTTTAAAGGAAGAGGTGGAACATCTGAGTTAGAAGTTAACATGGAGCTGCAATTTAAGAACCTGATATCTCTGGCCTGACTCTTGGCCAATCCCTCATCTGCCTTCTCTGGAAAGTGAGGTTCCAAAGCCAGCCATCCTTTCACTGATTTTAGCAGTCTCTTCAACAGGCAGCTTTAAATGTAAATTCAATACTATCATAATACTAATCAAACTGGTACTTAGAAAAATTTGTTCACGAAGTATTAATATACTCCTTAGCAATTTTCACCTTAAAGTTTTTGAAAAACTCCTACTATTTAGAAAAACATCATCACACCACATTATATATCAGCATGGTTCTGGGGAAGCCAAGGAGTTAGCAATGATTATTAACTCCTACCTTCAAGAAGTTAATAATTTACAAAATTCTAGACATACAGACAGGTAAAGTTAAGCCATTCAGAAATTAGAGTACTAAACAGTAAATGATTAAGCACCAACCAAATGAAAGAAATGAAAAATTAAGTACTTAAGGGTTCAGAAGAGGAAGCATCACAGTGTGCTGACTTCATCTTAAAGAAATAGAATGGAAAAATAGGCAGAATTTGTTTAGTCAGAAAAAAGAGGCTTTCTAAAGAGAAGGAGATGTGGGGAGAGAGAAAGAGAGAGGAAAAAAAGATGTGAAGAGACATTAAACTGAATAGTCGGGGTGCAGGGAGGGTTCAGTTTAATGTGAAGAGACATTAAACTGAATAGTCGGGGTGCAGAGTAGGACAGCAGTGAGAGGCAAAGCTGGAATGGGAGAGGCTGGTGAGTAAGACTTGAAAGTAGTATTTATCTTTTAAACATGAGGCCTTTCTATATTAGCTAACAAGGAGTTGCTGACAGTTTTACAGGAGAGTGACACATTAAGATTGATGTTTGGGACAATCTGGTATTCAATATTGATGGCTGTAAAAATCACAGACAGAAGATTATTTTACAGAGATAAGGAAATGAAGTTGGACGGCAGCAGTGAAAACAGGAAATGCAGAACATAAGAGACCGCTAAAGACAAACAAAAAGTACCCAGGAATAAAGCAAAGAGAGGGGTCAGGATGAAAATCAAGGATAATCAAGCCTAGGTCACCAAGGAAACAGTGATGTCATTAATAGAAAAAGGGAAATCAGAAGCAGCACCAATTCTGGAAGCAAGATCATAAAAACTTAGGTTTGAACATGTTGAGTTTAAAATGATAGCAAAAATATCCAAGAGGAAATACCCAATAAGCAGCTGGAGATATAGGACTTTGGAAAGAGGTCAAGAATGGGTGTATCAATTTGGGATGTGGGTGACATCTAAAAATACCATCGTCACTTAATAATTGAAAACACTTAAACACTTTCCTTCCTTCACAGTGGCATTATCTAGTAGTGAGCCAGCCTTAAACCTAACACAGCTGCTTCAGCATGATACTTAAGCTCAGTTGTAAACCACAGAATAGAGTGGCAGTGCTCATTTAAATTTTGGTATTATAGGAATTACATAGAAGCTATCAGTAGAACAACTGTAAAAGGAAAATTATTTGCTTTTAAGATAACTATTATAAAATGTATACATAATGGATTTTTATTTCCAGTAGCAATAAAAAAATGACTAATATAGGTTACTTGGCATCTAAACATTAGCTGTGAAAAATGAGTGCTCATTATCAGGATTACGAATATATCTATACATCCACCTAACATTTACTTACTGCTTTTACATCCATTTGGGCACATGATCTTCATAACATCTCAGTGAAAATGGCAAATCAGATAATACACGGATAAATAATATAATCTTTACTAATACTTACTAAGGACCTTCTGTCTGTCACTTAATCCTGGCAATCCTCTTATCCCCATTTTATAGATAAAGAACTCAAGAAAGATCATCTTGCCCGGGAGAACACAGTTGATAAGTACAGAATTCTAGCTCTAAACCACCTAGGTAACCAGACTCAAAAAATTGTAATGCTTTGCCAAGACCACAAGGGTGGAAGGTAGAAGACAGAGAGTCCAGGGGTTGTTTCCATTTTATTAAGGCAGACCCACAAACCTAAGTTGTGCAAGTGTAAGTTTTAAAAAGACCCCAATGCAAGGAAAAGGGAAAGGAAAAGGATCTATAGCAAATCAAAGAGTGTTTCAAGAATACCACAAAAACAGATTTTTTAACTCTTGAAAGAATGCAAAACTGGGCTGGGCCTGGTGGCTCATGCCAATAATCCTAGCACTCCAGGAGGCAGAGGCAGGAGGATCACTTGAGCTCAGGAATTCAAGACTAGCCTGAACAAGAGCGAGACCCCGTTTCTACCAAAAAGAAAAAGATCACCCAGGCATTGTGGTACACCCATAGTCCAAGCTATTCAGAAGGCTGAGGCAGGAGGACTGCTTGAGCCCAGGAGTTGGAGGTTGCAGTGAGATACAATGACGCCACTGCACTCTACTCAGAGTGACAGAGTGAGACTCTGTCTCAACAACAAAAAAAAGAAAACAAGGAAACTGAATAACCCTCCTCACATCCTCCCCTTTTAAAAAAATAATTTTAAAAAATGCAAAACTGCATATTGAGTATTAATAAAATAGGTCACCTTAAAAACAAGTTTTCAAAAACTAAATGTACTTAAGACTTAGAAAATGTCTATCATTTTACCAATGGTACAAGACTTTTATTTTTAAAAATCAATTTGGAATTGTATCGCATATTTTAAAAATGAACTGAAACAGCATATATAAAAAAATAGGCAAAATCAAAGATAAGAGGTTTCACTGTCTCCCTAACCTCCAGAACACCGGGGAGACATTAATACATATAGAATGGCTGAGTGAAATACCATTGCTAGAATTGCAGAGGATAAAAGACAAGTTTTTCTTGTGTACCAGGACTTAGGCAGAACATACATTAATCATGTTATTATAAATCCTGACTAAATCTAAGTTTTGAAATTAACATTCACCTGAAATGCTTGAGATGCAAGTAGAGAGAGAAGAGACAGTATTGCTCAACGCAATTTTCTGTAAAACTGGGTTAGCTACCAGTTGCATCCATACTCTAGCAAGTGATACAGATTTCTTTAAAATAATAAATGGGCAAAAGGCAGGAAGGGAGTGCATTTTAGAAATAGCATCACACTAAATCATGAGAATATCCCCTTATTTTCCAAATCTAAAAAATTGTTTCTAAAACAATCACTAATGTATTAATAGAACTCTGGAGTTTCAAAAAATTCCAACTGAAAACAAGAGACTTTAAACTTCAAATTAACCAAAAGATATATAAATGGTCAATAACACAAAAAAATTCATAGTACCAGTAATCAAAAAAAAAGTTACAATGAGACATTTTGCCTATCAAAATGGCAAAAAAAAAAAAAAATTAAATCCACTGTTGACAAGGATGTACTGAAATGAACACCCTCATATATGACCAGAGGGCAAGGACCATGCCTACCGTATTTATCATAATATGAATCCCCAGCATCTATTCAGTGACGGGTACATGTAAGCAAATATCTAATAAATGAATGAAAATGTTATTTTAAAAAAATTTCTAGTCATTAGCCTTTTTCTTAAGGGACTCCTAGATTTCAAATTTCCCATCAAGTAACTCCCTGATTCTACACTAGTAATCATTATCTACTACTTATATCTGCTTTTAAAATTTTTAGTTTTCTCTGGGAGCCACTCTTAACCTCTGTAATAGCAATCCCCCTCAAAACCATACCTTTTTTCAGCTAACCTACATGCAATACCCACATTCATTATGAAATTTGGGGGAAATTTGGGCTTTTGAGAAAGTATGGGCTTTGGATTAAAAAAGACTTGGTCAAATCCTAACCCTACCACTTACTTGATGTAGTCTCTCAGGACTACTGTTTCTTTGTGTCTAACAAAAGATAAAAACCATAGACAAAAAGTGTTTGTATATACATGTAAACTGTGCATGGGAGTAACCCTGGTGCAAAAATATGGAACGCTTCATGAATTTGTGTCATCCTTGCGCAAGGGCCATGCTAATCGTCATGTATTGTTCCAATTCTAGCACACATGCTGCCGAAGTGAGCACGACATGGGATCTTGAGTGCAGTAATTAACATCTCTAAGTTCCAAACACCCAAGTCTTGCTGTTGCAAGCCAAGTTCAGACATTTTGGCCTGTGCATTGTGTTCCTCCCCCAACCGAATGGTTGGCTATTTCCCTTCAGATCTCAGGTAAATGTAACCTCCTCATATACACCTTTCCTGACCACCTGGTCCAGTCATTCTATTTTAATTCTTTACATAAAAGTTACCATTATCCCATAATATTTTATTTCTGCCCCCTCCCACTATAAGATACTTCAAGGAGATCAAGATACTTCTCTGTACTGTGTCACTAGTACCTAGAACTGCACCTGAAACATAGCAGGCACTCAAGTATTTACTAAAAGAATATAAAGTACATCTCAGTCCAGTAGTTTCTAAAAAAAAAGAATATAAAGTACCTACACATAAAGCCTTGCCTTCATAGATGGTACCAATTAAAAGTTAGCTCTCTCCTTCCCTCCACATTATTACCAATGTTTTAAGTGCTATACAGCATTCCAGAGCTTAAATTATCATTTCCACCTCTCTCAATACCCTATGACACAAAAAGCACCTTTTATGAGCTCCATCCAGATCTATACAAGCCACTAGCCTACGCAACTCTTCAGTTGGATGTAACAAAGAAGCCTCAAACTCAGAATGGTATCCAGGTTTCTCAGTGACCAAGGGAGTTACAAATATGGAAAACGGGAAGAGAAAGCAATAGATACAGCTATGTATCATATATATGTGCATGTGTATGCTAGCTCTGCCTGCTAAATAACACTCCGTTTGCAATAAACCTAGCATCTGTATCTTGGTTTCTAATAATACCCTTCCCACTAAAAGCAACAGGGCTCCTTGAAGAAATGGCTCTTTCCAAGGCTGGAGCAGGGAAAGTACAAGATAAACTAGAACACCTTTGTGTGTATATATATCTGCCAGAGAAAATAAGGAAATGTTAACAAATAATTAGATAATGTAATATCAAGGTTACATTTCCTGATTTTTAACTGAGACTATATACAAGAACTAGCTTTCATTTTAGGAAATACACAACGAAGGAGTGTGAGGGCACAATGTCCCTAATGCATTCTCAAATAGTCCAAAAAATATTATATATATATTTATACAGAGATGCACATACATACATATAAAATGTATACATGTATTTATGTAGAAGGTAGGGAAAGAGAGAAAGAGAGAATGACAAAACAAATGGGACTGGCTGGGTGTGGTGGCTCACACCTGTAATCCTAGCACTTTGGGGAGGCTGATGCAGGAGGATTGCTTGAGGCCAGGAGTTGGAGACCAGCCTGAGCAAGAGCAAGATTTCGTCTCTACAAAAAATATAAAAATTAGCTGGGCATGGTGCCACAAGCCTGTAGTCCCAGCTACTAGGCAACCTAGTTTAAGAGGGGTCCTAGTTTAAGAGGACCCCTTAAACCCAGGAGCCTGAGGCTACAGTGAGCTATGTTGATGACACTGCACTCTAGCTGAGGTGACAGAGAGAAACCCTGTCTCACAAACAAACAAACAAAACAAAACAAAACCAAAAATGGGACAAAATGTTAACAATTGGTAAATCAGGGTAAAGTGTATTTGGAGTTGTTTATACTATTCTTGTACGTCTGAAATTACGTTGAAAAAGTTACAAGACCTCAAAATGCCCCAAATCAATCTTTTCTCCCAAACTTTTATGATCTTCCAGTGTTCCTTACATCAATGAACTATACTATATCCATCTAGCTGCACAAGCCAGAATCCTAGGAGTCATCCATCATTAATGCCTCCCTCTCCCCTTCAACTCCCAAATAAAATCCATTAAGGAATTCAGCCCAAAGCTATCATACCCTTCTCACAGTCTCAACTCATCTCCCTAGTCCAGGCAATGAGCACTTTTCAACTTAGGAGTAAATGCATCTTAGTGCAACAAATAAATGCACGAAGATTCCTTTACTTCTATTTTTGTCTTCCCACATCAACTCCTGTCCCCACACCAAACTGTTCTTTACTGTAGCCAGAATTTGCTTATTTCCAAAAGCAAATCTGATCATGTCACATGTACCACAACAATCACTACCACCATCCCCAAGGCTTTTCAATGACTTCTCACTTCTTTGTTTGTCTGTTTTTGTTTCTTTTTAAAATATTTTTGTCTTTTTAAATTTTCTTTTTCTATTTCTTTGGAGCATCATGGAACTGAAGACTTCTCACTTCTTTAAGGATTAAAATCCTTCCTCTGGCCTACAAGAAAGGAATGATCTAATCCTGCCAGCCACATTCAGTTCCTGGAAACCACACTCTCTTCCACTGCAGAGCCTTTGCATACTCTGGTCACTCAGTTTGGAATGCTCTTCCTCCCTATTCTTCACCCTCTTTCAGATTCTCAGGGGCCCATGATCCATTCAGTTTGGCCCAATTTGCCTTCAATAAAGGGAAAGAATATAGCATTTATCCTGCATTCCCTGTACCTCACGGCAATAAAATTTTACTTGTAAGACTATCCAATTCTATTATAAAAGATGAATGTCTGTAGTTTGTAAAGCATACGTGAAATATTTTAAGAAATATTAAGTATAGATAAGTAGCTAGTAAAAAAGGTTAGAATTGATAGAATATGTTAAATAAAGGTAAGCAGTATCACACATATATTAAAACACAGAAAAGGACAGAAAAAACAAGATACCTAGTATTTATGAGGCACCTAGGTACTAAATATTCACAATATACCAAATATGCATTAAACAAGAGTCAATTAATACATGAACACTTAATATTCATGAGTTCTTAATTCAGCTGTCCATTAATGATGCTCATTCTGGTCTGTGTGTCCTCTGCCCAAGGAACACAAAGCCAGCCCATGACCATTCATCATCAGGCTTATGGCAAGCCACAGCTGTGGCAGGCATGCTTGTCCCCTGTGTCTGTCTGACAGAGCAAGTGTGTGGCATTGGCCTGTGTCTCTGTGGGCCTCTTTGTTCAAACCTCAACTCTGGTCCTGGTGACCACACTAGCAGCAGCAGGGAAGGCTAATGTGGCCGAGACAGGTGACATATGAACACTGCCCTTCCCTGCACACACCCTAACCTAAGTGTTTTAATTCACTCTATCTTTCCTCTTACTTCTAGACCATTCTAAAATGATCTAACAAATCACATGATTTGAGCATTTTAAGTTGTTCTTAAATGAGCTTTCTGTTCTGTAACCTCTGGGGCAGTTTGCCTGGTGTGTACCTGGAGGCTACCATTCAAGATAATTTCCTTCCACAGACCCACTTAATTTTGTTAGAGTAAAAGAAAATATATAAATAATTAAAAGTTTTAAAAAGTATATAATTAAAATAAATTAATTTTAAAAAGAAAAATAAAATAAAAAGGTAATTTCCCACATAGCACTCAGGGAAACCAAATAATAAAAGTTTCTTTTTAAAGTAGCATTCTAAGCCAGGTGTGGTGGCTCACACCTGTAATCCCAGCACTTTGAGAGGCCTAGGCAAGAGGATCAATTGAGGCCAAGAATTTAAGACCAGCCTGGGTAACACAGCAAAATCCCATCTCTACAAAACATGCAAAAACAAATTAGCCAGGTGTGGTGGCCAGCACCTCTAGTTCCAGCCACACACTAGGCTGAAGTGGGAGGATCGCTTGAGCCCAGGAGTTCAAGGTTACAATGAGCTATAATCAGGCCACTGCACTCCAGCCTGGGCAACAAAACAAGATACTGCCTCTAACAAAATAGAATAAAATAAAAATAAAAATACTTATGAGAACATCAGAAATGTTAATACTGATGATATGAAGCGGTGTGATGATAGTGCCATGATGGCAGTGCCATGTTTATGTTTAAAAAAGGGAGTCCTTGACTTTTGAAGATAAAACAGACTGACATATTTACAGATGGAATGATATGATGTCTGAGGTTTGCTTCAAATGATTGGCAGGGGGGAAGCTGTTTATAGATGAATCAAGACTGGCCACAAACTGATGACTATGGAGGCTGGATGATGAGCACATGAAAGATTATTGTTATTATATATACGTAAGGTTTTCTATAATCAGATGGCTTTGTCTGTTTAAAGAGAAAGAAAAAAACACATAGGTACTACAGTAATAGGGTATTGGGCAGGTGGGAGGGGGGCGGGTATATACATACATAATGAGTGAGATGTGCACCATCTGGGGGATGGTCATGATGGAGACTCAGACTTTTGGGGGGAGGGGGGGAAATGGGCATTTCTTGAAACCTTAAAATCTGTACCCCCATAATATGCCGAAATAAAAAAAAAAAAAAAGAGAAAGAAAAAAAGCAAGAGAAGAGTGCAGAACTTTCATGCAACGATTAGGGAAAAGCTCTGAATGGTGTGAATAATGGACTTGAGATCTGGAACTACTACAGCCATGTTCTACCATTAGAGAAGACAGCCAAGAATGAAATCCATCCATGATCAAGGACACAGCCAAAGGAATCACAGACCAATGAAGCTAGAGCCCTGGTCAAATCAAATCCAAAGCTCATCCTACCTCAAGACTTTTTCAGAACCAACAAATCCTCTTTCCTGTTGGCCAATTTGAGTTGGATTTTCTGTCACTACAAGTGAAGATAGCATAGCTGATACAATCTCCCATTCACCTTCAAACTAGTCACATTTCTGTCTCCACATTACCCTCAAAATGTCCTCAGCTAAGTCATCAATAACTGCCTTGTTGCTAAATCCAGTGAATATTTTTGAGACTTCTTGTTTAATCTTTCTCAGCTTCACCTCACACTGCCTCATCCTCAATGTCCCCTTCCCTAGGCTTCTGAGACTCCACATTCCCTGGGTTTCTTTCTTCCTCTCTAGCCCCCGATGTCTGGCTTTTCGCTGGCCCTCCAGTCTTGGGTCCTCTTCTCTCTCCACACTCTCCTTCAAAGTGACTGGCAGCCACACACTTTCTTGATTTTAATTACCACCTGTATTTCTTGTCCTTGAGGTCTTATAAGCTTCACACATGAATTTCCAAGGGCCTAATGCACACACTACCATTTTAAATGTTCCTAAAATTTAATGCTGTTCTTTCCCACCCTCTCTCTTACATACATACATACACACACACACACACACACACACACACACACACACACACACACACGATCTGGCCCTCTTCCATTGTCCCTTTCTCACAAAATAGAATCAATCTTAACACTTTCCAAGATCTCACCTTTCCTTTCACATAGCCAATCAATCACCAGGTCTCATCTTTTATATTCATCCACTTCTCTCCATATCACTGCTACCACCCAAATTCAAGATGTCATCATCTCTCACCTGGACCATAAGAACTTCCCAATTGGTTTACTCCTTCATGACTCTTAGACCTCCTCCAATTCATTTTCTATTGATTCCAAGAGATCTTTTCAAAAATTATGGTAAAATATACATAACATAAAATTTACTATTTGAACCAATTTTAGGTGTACTCAAAGAGATCTTTTGAAAAACAAACTTCTGATGTTATCCTGCTCAAAACAGAAACTGAGTGGCTCATGGTCTGAGTAAGAAGGAGATTTTTCACGAGATCTACTCTTTTATACTTTTGAGTTTTTAATCTGTGCCTGTTTACCTATCCAAAAATATTTTTAATGCGGGGCTCAGTGGCTCACACCTGTTAATACTAGCACTCTGGGAGTCTGACTGAGGTGGGCAGATTGCTCAAGATCAGGAGTTCGAAACCAGCCTGAGCAAGAATGGACTAAAAATAGAAAGAAATTAATTGGCCAACTAAAAATAGATAGAAAAAAATTAGCGGGGCATGGTAGCACATGCCTGTAGTCCCAGCTACTCAGGAGGCTGAGATAGAAGGATCGCTTGAGCCCGGGAGTTTGAGGCTGAGCTAGGTTGATGCCACAGCACTCTAGCCTGGGCAACAGAGTGAGACTCTGACTCAAAAAAGTGTTAATAAATTTTCAAAAATAATATTCAAGACCTCTAGCATCTATATAAAAAAACAGGGTAGTTAAAAAAATAGACAAAATTTCTGCTGTTTCAAAATCTATTGCAATACAAAATTCTACAAAATATAAATTGGAGAACAAGTTCACAGTCAGCAATCTCCTTATTTTAACATCGTGGAAAAAAAAGGACGGAGAATAAGAAGACAGCTATAAAAGAGGGTGGGAGTAGGGGTGGGAAATACTACTGGCATCTAGTGGTTAGAGGCCAAGAATGCTGCTAAAATCCTATGATGCACAGGACAGCCTCCAACAACAAAGAATTCTCTGGCCAAGAGTTCCGCAGTTGAGAAACCCTGCTTTACAGTCTTAGAAAAAGAAATAAAATAATATCTACTTAATAAAGTCATTTTCAGAATTATAAGAAATATGTATATAAAATGCTCAGAAGAGTAATTAGCACAAAGTACATGTTTAATAAATTAGTAATAGTATTTCTTTTTCTCCAATGTGCTTACGATAATTTATCTACTAAACAAATACCAAATTCCTTAACCTGGCCCTTCACACAATTCTGTCCCAATTTGTCTTTCAAGCTGGATCCTCCACTAATTCATTACAAAAACCTCACCCAATCAATCTGGTCTATGTTGTTTCATTAACACTACCTGGGTTTCACAACTCCATGTGTACAAACAAACCATTTCCTCCATCTACAACGCCTACTTTCATTCACCTGACTCTCTTCACGTCTAATTTAAATACTACCTCCACTACAGAGGTCTTCCTTCACAGACCACTGAGGCTGAAAGTAACCATCTCTCCACTCCACCCTACCAGATCCCACCCCCACTGGTTTCCCTCTCAGTATCATTCTTCCAATTGCATGGCTCGTATCATTGATTCCCCAAACTCTATTGTATTTATACATTTATAATATCTACAAGAGCATAAACTCTTAAAAGGAAGGCATAGCTTTAGCTCAGACCAGCAGGATTTGACATTGTTAATCAGATAATCAGAACACTCTCCTAGAAACTTTTTCCTCCCTGGGCTTCAGTGTTACTATACTTTCCTAATTCTCTTCCTAACCTTCTGATTGCTAATTCAGTCTCCTCTTCCTGTGCCCTTCCTCCATTCTAAGTATTCACTACTCTAGATTCTGTCTCAAATTTCTTCTCACTCTCTACTATCTCATCTACTTCTAACTTCAACTATGTGCTATGCCATACATAGATTATCAAATTATTATTTCTAGCCTCAACTTCTCAATCATATTGCAAACCTATTTCACTGAATTTCTCAGACAAGGTATCTGGCCAACACATCAAGTTCAAAGTTTCCAAAAACAAAGCTGCCTTCCCATTCCAACTTGCAGCTTTCTCTCTGTGTGTCAATGCCATCACGATTCATCCTCCCAGTCACTAAATCTCAAAATCTCAGGTAACCTCATCCTTCTTAAAACCTCAGGTGACCTCATCCTCTTATATGTTCCCTTTTCATTTAAACCATTCCCCTCATACCCCAAATTCAGTCATTTAGAGAAACTGGGGATTAAATCTCTGCAATATTTTTCCTATCATTTGCTTCATTTCCAAATTCCTTTGACTTCTACCCATAGAGTACGGTGTTAAGAGCACAGACTGAAGTCAGATTCCCCAGATTCAGATCCCAGCTCCATTAGTCAGGTAGCTTTGGACCAGTTTCTAAACCCCTGGACCTCACTTTCCTCATCAGTAAAATCGGAATGATTAATAGTTTCCACCTCATAAGGCTGTCAAGAGGATTAACATTAGACAATATGTATACAGTGCTTGACACACAGTAAGGGCTCAATAAATATTTTAGCAGCTTTATTATCATTTTCTCCCTACTTCAAGCTCTCATCTTTTCTTGCCCAGACTTCTGCAATAACATCCCAAACTGGCCTCTCTGCTAGCAGTCTCTCTTAACCACAATGTTACTTAATGTCTCACAATCTTCCTACATGGATCAGAGTCAGATCTTATGTAGGATTTAGTTGGGATATACAAAGAAATTTAACAAGGCATATTTATAACAGCAATTGATTTTATATCATTAAACTAAAGGGTATGAAAGGGGAATAATATTTGATAAGGTTGAAATGATAAACTGACACTAGGAAGGGGGCCTTGAATTCCATGTTAAGAATTCTAAATTTAAGAATTTAGTAACAAAGAGTATTATAAGAGGTTTTGCACCTATCATTTCCCCAGAGGATTTAAGAGAACAGAACATTTAAAACAAACTCAGTAATATTGCTTAAATGGGATAAGTTCTTCAAATATAGTAGTAAAAAAGGCAGGTTTTAACTTCCTCCTCTTTTGCAATTTACTTAGAAAATGTGTTTATTGTTTCCAATTCATCTACACAAACTTATTCTTCATTTGATCAAAACTGTATCTGCACTATTCCACAAAATAAAGTATGAAGATTGGGACTATTTAGAATATTTTTAGCATAAAGAGAAAAAAGTGATTCAAAGCTCCTGATGTTAAGACTGAAAATTAAGTAAATATTCCATATCTGCTTTCTAGGTATTACAATGCTAGTGCTTTATCCATCTTTTATAATTCAACTACTTCATTCTATGCCCCCAATTTATTTTTAGCTGTCATTTTAAATTACTTTCCCAACATAACGGAAAATTTACTGCTTTTTTAATATGTCAAAAGTTATAAAGTTTCTGACAGAAAAACACTAAATCAGTACCTGAAGACCTGAAGACCCCATCTGTCATTGTAAAAGGAGTGATTTTAGTAAATCATAAACTTGAGAGTTGGGCTAATTTTTTGAATAACTGAATATAATTAGGCAATAACTTTGAAATATTTAATCTATTGACCTTTTCTGTAAACAGTATCTACAGCCAATACAGAATATTTACATCGAAAAAATAAAATCTTACTTTTTTTCTATTCATTCCATATAAATTTATGTTTTGAAAGACTATTGATAAAGAATAAACAAAAATGTACAAACATACTCTTAATAATGTATCAATTTTGTTACTAAGTCACTCTCAAGCTTCTAAACTTGTTTTTCATCCTATTTTGAATATAGTCTTTTTATCCATTCCAACTGCTGCCAAGGCAAATGGAACTAAGTACCAAAAACGTTCTCATAAACCATCTGACAGTGAGTTAAGGATCTGCACAATCTACATAGAAAAAATAATATTAGACTTCAACGTGTACTATGTGCACATTTTTCACACTTGCAGATAAAAGGATTACTCTGCAGAATGGTGTAGAGTAATAAGCAAAGATTTCAGAATCAGAAAGACCTGAGCTGGCATGCAGAATACCACTTGCCAGATGTTTAATCTTGTGCAAATTAATCTTTCTGAGCCTGTTCTCTCACCTACAAAACTAGAACAGTATCTATAAGGCTGCTGTAGGAGTAAATGAAGCAATGTATTTAGAGTGTTTGGTATCTAACAGGAATGTCCAGCCTTCACCCATATCTTACCCTCTGGAGTCAGACCTCAAATCAAAACACATTTCTGCCACTTACTACTACTAACAGTGTGACAATAGGAAAGTTCTTTAACCTCTCTGTGCACTGGCATTTTTTAACAATTGGGAACGCACTACATACATCACACAGTTGTTGTGAATCCCTAATGTACAACTTAATGCAAAGCATCCAGCAGAGTGCTGGCAGATGTCAGGTTCCACTGATACTAGATTCTCTTCGCTTTCTTATTAAAGAGTGTTAAATGTATTTATCAAGTGGTCCAGAATCTAGTAACCTACCTGACACATCCAGAAAGTAGGCCATTTTCTGGTCAAAAATCTTTGTGAAAACACAGCAAAATTTTGACATCTGTACTATAAGTAATCTCTCAGTTTCAGATGAAAAAATATTTCATATTTCTTTTTCCTTCTGCCTTCCATTTTGTACACACTACTTTTCCACATAAGTTACTATATAAATTTCCCTTTCCAAAATAAATAGCCTTCATTTACTCTCCACATAGATACTAGCTTCAGTAGGCTGCTTAAATTAAAAGCAAAATATATCTATTCTCACTGCTTATATCAGTGACGTCAGAAATTTTAAAGGCAGTAACATGAATCTTAAATTCAGCTGATTAAAAAAAAAAAAGCAGTAACACTTTGTGCTTCTTCCCATGTGGTATGCTAGACATTTAGTTTCAAAGAAATGTTTAAAATTTAAATCATTTCAAAAGGATTTATTACATTTATTCCTAATGGCAGTTCAATATCAAAGCATGAGAAGTCAAACAAAATTAAGGCTGTCATAAACATAAAATCACATCAATATGAAGTTTCCCCCAAAATCTAATTCAAATAATTTTCCGAACACTGAGATTCATCTTGTATTTAACTGAGTTGTGCAAGTCCTGAAAATACTCAGCTGTGTGTAAGTTTAAGCAATAAAACCGAACTAAACCATTTACCAACATGTTTTCACAGTCCAAAAATTAGAAATCAGCCATCATCCACTAAAACCTGTATCAACATCTGGAGTAGTATGTAAATACTAAGGAACTTTTCAACGAATATTTTATGTATCTAAAATCCATTAACTAGGGAATACAAATCTTGCAAAATTACTCTTAAAAGTTGACGGACTAAATTGCTTTACAGGAGCATCTTCCAATGAAAAGCCTCACTACTTTTTTTTTTTTTTTTTTTTTTTAGCATTCCACAACATGGGCTCCTAAAAGCAACAGCTCAGAAATTACAACAAGAGGCCCTTTTCCTGTTATTTTGCAAAGACTGGGTTATGGAGGGAGTGTTTAGCTGCTACTGTACTATACAATTTGTGTAGCACATGCCCTCAAAAAACTCCTCTATCAAAAAAAAAAAAAAAAAAAAAGCCAAAGTAGGGATTTTTTTTTCCTCTTAATTTACGAGTCCAAAATATATTTGGGAAAAGGAATATGCCTCAGCGATAACACGAAATGAAGATACGTCAGTTTGCCTCCAGTCAGCAAACTAAACGTTGGTTTTAAACAACTGATTTAATAAGAACCTGAAATGTGTACGGAGGAGTGACACAGGCTTTAAAAAATGACAACAAAATTTAACCGTGCACTCGACACAGGCCGCCTGACATCCCCTGGAGCGTGAAGAGCAGCCATCACCACAAACGTCAAAATCGATACGGTACTAGGAGCCATCCACCTTCTCCCAACAATGAAGACACCAACTCTGACTTCTTGCTGGTGCAATCACCATCACGACTCAGGGGGGAAAGGTAGGCAAGCAGAATAAAGAAAACACCACTGATTAAAACCATCCCGTGTAAAAGCGCGACAACGCCGCTCACGGAAAACAAAAACACTTTTGCTGCCCAATAAAAGGGAATGCGGCCGAAGCCCACCTGAGCACTCAAGAGCCCCTCGGCAAGCACCAAGCCTGCTCTCGTTATTTCTCCTCCCTTCCTCCGCTCCCCGGCCTCCCACCGCCGTCCTCCCCGAAGCTGCGCGAGGAGCCAGGCACGCTCGGAGCGGGGTTCGGGAGCCGGGAACAAAAACCGGGACGCAGGCGTCCTCCTCGGCAGGAGGAAGCGGGGAGGGAAGCAGGGAGGACGCCACTGACCTGTCCCAAAGGCTTTGGCCACCAGCCAGGCCAGGTTGCAGGCGACTTTGGCCCTGGAGAAGTCGTAGTGGTCGAAGGGCTTGATGGCCGGGACAATGAACGTCCTCCTCAGCTCCCGGGGGTCTGCGGCATCCCCCATCTTCCGCGGCGGCTCCTCGGGAGGCCCCGGCTCTAGCCTTCACATGGCGCGGCCTCGCCGCCGCGGGGGTCGGCAGGGCGGGACGGGCGGGCTCCGAGGAGCATCGGGGCCGGGGCGAGGCCAGCCCGGGCGCCGCCGCCGCCGCTCCCGGGCATAGGAATGTGGCGGCGCCGCGGCCGCCCGTCCGTCCGTCCGTCCGTCCGCCCCGGAGCGCGCGTGCGGGCGAGGCCGCTCCCCTTTGTCTGCGTTCAGTCACACGGGCTCGGGGGAGGGTGGCGGCTGGAAGGGCCCGGAATTTTAAGGGGGGGGTGGCGGGGCGAGTCAGTGACAATCACGTTGTGGAAAATGTCCCCGCCATCGCGACGTCCGCGCGCCCTCGCCTCCGCTTCCCTCCCCTCAGACCCGGAGACCCCTCAGGCCCCGGCGGGCGGGACGGCCCAGTCAGCGCGGCCCGGCCGGGCCCGCGGGGACGACGCGGAGGAAAACGTCAAAATCACTGCGGCTCCCAGGCCGCCGGCGGCGCGTCCCCTCCTCCGCGGCCCCCTCCCGCCGCCGCCGCCGCCTTCCCCCGCCGCCCGCGCGGCCGCCGCCTCCGGGTCTTCCTCCCGCTGCCGGCGACGGCGGTGGCCGGGCAGAGGCTGCTGACCCTGAGCTCTTGGGTCCCGCCTTGCAGCACGTCCTAGTATTTTTTTTTTTATTATTTTATTTTCTATCCCCTTCGGCTGCCCGGCTCCGTCGCTCCCCCTCAGCCGCCTCAGCCGCCGCCGCGGTTTTCCGGCTGCGGCACTGGATGGAGAGCAGATGCGGGCACTGGGCATGCGCGCTCGCGCGGCTCCCGAGCACCCCCGCCCCCGCCCGGCTTCGCTCCCGCCTCCAGCCGCCAGATCCCGGCCGCGCCGCCCGGCCCTCTGCGCATGCCCAGTCCCGCGCCCCGGCCCCGAGCGGCTGCTTTTTCCTCGTCGCTGTGGGGAGCTCGCCTGAGTGGACATGCTCCGCGCCCCCGGCGTCCGCCGCGCTGCCTACGCCGCCGAAGGAGGAAAGGGAAGGGAGGCGGGAGGGGGAGGCCGCGCAGTGGCTTCCATAGTTACACAGTGGCTGAGCAGAGGGAACTGAGATTTATTGAAAATGCTTATTTTATGTGGCACACGCGCGCTGCTGCGCACTTGACCTGCGCAAGCCTGTTTCGTCGTTGAAGTAGCCCTGAGGGGCGGGTGGGCGTTACCGCTGGCTGACCGCGAAATTTTACGGAGGGGAAGTGAGTTGGTTCAGTCCTCCATGGAGCTCGACCACGGTTGAGGGTCTGCGGGGCTCCAGACCTGTACTGCATGGTATCAAAATACTTACTTTTTTTTATTTTTATTTTTTGAGACAGAGTCTCACTCTGTTGCCTGGGCTAGAGTGCCGTGGCGTCAGCCTAGCTCACAGCAACCTCAGACTCCTGGGCTCAAGCGATCCTCCTGCCTCAGCCTCCCGAGTAGCTGGGACTACAGGAGTGCGCCACCATGCCCGGCTAATTTTTTCTATACATTTTTAGTTGGCCAATTAATTTCTTTCTATTTTTAATAGAGATGGGGGAGTCTCCCTCTTGCTCAGGCTGGTCTCGAACTCCTGACCTTGAGCGATCCTGGGGCCTCGGCCTCCTAGAGTGTCAAAATACTTTCTTAACTTGAGGCTCTCCACTTAATCTCTAAGTGAGGTCGGTTTCCTCAGAAAAAAGCATGAATTCTTTCACAAAGCAAACTGACACCCTCCGAGCTGTGGCATCTACAAACCTTTCAGATAGCTTATTGTGTCACAGCTGCTCTCTCTTTTCCCAGATGGGCCGTGCTTTCTCACATCTCTTCGCCTTTGCTCAGGGCGGTTGCTCTGCCCACCAGCTTACTCTCCTGCTTGACCTTCAAGTGTCTTCATGGTAGTCACCCCCTCCAGGAAGCTTTCCGTGATTGCTGACAACTTCCCAGTCAGGGCTGTCACATAGGTGCCTCCCTTATTGTTCCTGTAGCACCCTATTCTTATTTCTGTAGTAGCACTTGTCACATTGTATGGCAGTCATCAGTTACTTGTCTGTTTTTCCCATTGATGACATGATGACATACTTCCAGCACCTGCATGATGTCCAGCACCGTAGTATTTGCTCAATTAATGTTTAGGGACCAAGGGTGAATATTACTGTAGTTAACACTTACTGAGCTTACTTTACTCACTAAATCCTCATAACATCTCATCTTAATACGTTTGCTAATTTTAAACAATATAAAATCCTGTGTTATCTTCATTTTACGGATGAGGAAACTAAGGCTCAGAAAAAAATGTTTACTCCATCTCCTGTAAAGGCAGACGCAAGATTTGAACCCAGAATTATCTTACTCCAAAGCCCACGCTTTGAACTGCTAGGCCCTCCCTTAAGATAGAAGCAAGACATGAAGCATAGGGGAGGGGAAGGGGCTTTGGACCCTGTATTTAAAAGGGCAGCTCCCATTGTTTCTACTTAATCCCATAAGCACTCCTCCCTAAACCTAGCAGGGCACTACAGGTAAACCTTGCTAACAATGTGGGACAGGAAAAGAACGTGAGTGAGAATAATAATATGCCAGTGGTTGATGCAATTTTTCAGTAATTTAATTAACGTTACTAAAGGTTTCCTCACAGGCAAGGCCCTTTGCTAGATCACATAGGGGATAATAAAATTAACATGTAGATAATAGTTGATAAAGCACATTCATATGATAACTAATTTCTACATCCATTTTAAAACAGGCATTATTATCTTCCAATTCTAAATGCACAACTGAGAATAGTAGAGATTAAGTGGCTTGGCCAAGATTTCGTGGTTGATTCATATCCGAGCCCAGCTTCAGATGCAAGCATAGGTCTTCTGGCTCCCTTCCTCTGGCGCCTTTCCCTGTGCCTGCTCCCTTTCTGGATTATGGAGGCTGACATGTGCATAAATAAATATAATGCAATGTAAAAAGTGCTGTAAGAGACATAAAGTGCAGAGAGGACATACAGGTGGAGGGATCAGGAAGGTTTCTTGGAGACTTCTGTTAAATCCAATGTTCTCAAATCCAACTTCAACTGAATCTAGAGCATGCATATCAAATTAAGAGAAACCTATAACCTAGAAAGGTTGAAGAGAGATACTGAAACATTCTGCCAGTCATTATAATAATCTGCAAGTCAACACAAGATTCTCAAGACCAGAAATCATGTCTAATCACCTTTATTTTGCATGTGACCTAGCACAGTAATGCTTTGCTCGCCATGGGTGCTGAGTAAATGCTTGTTAAATTTCATTGAAAAAAAAACGATTTCAACCTAAATAAACAAGATGAGGAAGAGAAGGAAACAAAGAAAGTTGTTCCAACTTGTCTTTTGGTTCGGTGGTGATGGATTGAATAAGGATGACATTACTAGGACCCCAATTGGGAAGGAGTGTGTTTAGGAATGGGGTGGGGGTGGGGTGATGCTTAAACAATGAGCAGCTTTTACTTTCAGGGAGGCTGTGGAACAACTTGGGGTCACAGTAGGAGGCTATTATTAACAAGGAAACACCCTGAATACAAAGAAGGAGGATTCGTTTTCAGGGAGACAGACACTCTAATAGGGTGTTCTTTGTGTCACCTTCAGAATGATCCTTTTAAAACCTGGAAATCTCTGCAGAACATCACTGTCAAAAAGAAATGCTCTCCAACGCCTCCTTAAGATACCCGACTTTGTTCAAAACAAAAACAGAAACAAAACCCAATGGTTCCTTTGGGCCAGCCTGCCCAACTGCACAGCGATCCCTCCGCTCTTTATCTCCAGGCCTAGAGCCTCAGTTCATTGGCGACGGGTACTCTTATTCCCACAGACACAACCCTCCTCTCTGTTTTGAAAGCGCTTCTCTCTTTTCTCCTGGAGAATCCAAAATGCCAGCCAGACTACCTTCCTCACGGCTGTGCTCTGTGTCTCTGTCTTTGGATAGGTTCACAAGTTCTTTCATTCCCTCATTCGTCGGCCAGTGCCGCTGGAGCACCTGGGTTCTAAGGATGCAAAGTTAAACGGACAGCTGAAGAAGCAGAGTTTTAGTGAGAAAACTTGGAAAGCCTATGGCCTGAGCAGCCCAGCTCTCCTTCATTCTCATGTGCATAGCTCCACAGGTCAGAAGCCTTGTTACTGCACCTGTAGAAATCTTCAGTGTGTCCCCTCAGAAGCAAAGAAATACTAAGCCAGTGAGCACTACCTCATCATCTTTTCTTAAATAGAAGGCATATATATGTACACTATCACCCCCTTTCAATTAGTTACATTAATAGCAGCTAACACTAAGTACTTTCTATGTATCAGGCCCTGTTCTACATATATTAATTTAATCCTCACCACAGCTCTATTTATTTATTTAGAGACAGAGGCTTGCTCTGGTGCCCAGGCTAGAGTGCCGTGGCATCAGCCTAGCTCACAGCAACCTCAAACTCCTGGGCTTAAGCGATCCTCCTGCCTCAGCCTCCCAAGTAGCTGGGACCACAGACACGCAACACCAAGCCCAGCTAATTTTTTTCTATTTTTAATAGAGACGGGGTCTTGCTCTTGCTCAGGCTGGCCTCAAACTCCTGACCTCAAGTGATTCTCCTGCCTCAGCTCCCAGAATGCTAGGATTACAGGCATGAGCCACTGCACCCAGCCCACAGTTCTATTATTATCCTCATTTAGCAAATAGAGAAATCAAGGTGCAGAGGACTTAATTAAGTGAAGACCTTGTTATTTTGCAACTCCAGGAACTAGAGCCAGACATGCTGGTTTGTGCCTATAGTTCCAGCTACTTGGGAGGCTGAGGTGGGAGGATCACTTGAGCCCAGGAGTTTGAGAACAGCCCCCTTCCCTCTGCCCTCCTCCCTGTCTCTAAAAAAAAAAAAAAAAAAAGGAACTAGAATAAGTAAACTTTGAATCAACTGAGTTAAGAACAACCAAGGGGTGGGTGAAGAGGGAAAGGGAGAGAGAGAATGCTTGGCTAACTGATGACAATAAAAGGTTTAATTGGTTGAGTACAGCAGCCTATGATAAACCAATGTGAGACAGAGGAGTCTGTGCTGTGTATCTGACAGTCTATCATTTCTAGACACAGCTGTGGCTTTCATCCGAGTAGCTAACAGAATTTTATAAGGATTACTTCATCAACCTTCACAACAATTCTAGCGAGGCCTGTGTAGTGTGATGCCAAGTGTGTGGCTGGAAAGACTGAAACACAGGGAGGCCACAAAACTCCCGGAGTCACACTATGAGTCAGTGTCTGAACTGAACAGAGAAACCTGGCCCTCAGGTTCCCAGGCAGAGCACCGTACTGCCCCAGATCCCCAAAACATTTTTCCTTTATTAACTCGCTACTCAAACCCTGCTCCCTTAGCCTCCAATAACAGGCAAAGCTCCCATCATTTTACACGTGACCCCTCTCTGCCGTCAGGTTTCCACTGCAATGAAACGACAGGGTGGAACCGGGCACGTTCTAAAGCGCCCTCATTGCCAGCAGTCCAGCAGAGGAAGACGGCGTCTCCAGACTTTGCTAGACTATAACTGACGGTTAAATCACTCAGCTGCCTAGCATTTAGGATTTAAATCTTTAGAGCAGGAATTGCTTTTTTGTTTCCAGAAAGCATTAAGATGGGATCGTGTGGAAAGGCTAGGGGAGGTTAACAGAACAGAAAATGGAATCCTCCAGTAGAGGCAGAGACCAAATCAGAAAGGGAAGGACTGTAGAGAGAGAGGGAGACGGATGCACCTGTTTGGTGCTAAATACAGTAGTGGTACCATAAAAGTCCACACGGCCTAGAATTCTAAAGTATCACCTAGTCAACCAGGAGGATGTTGCTCTTCTTATCAACTTCTTTTTTTTTTTTTTTTTTTATACCAGAGGTAGTAAGTATCCTTATCAACTTCTTAACGGACACACCCAAATGTCCGCCAGGAGAGACTGAACACATAAATTATGCTGTACATAGGGATCCATTGCATCATATGGAAAAATCTCCAAAACATCATATGGTCAGGCAAAAAGAGAAAAATGCACAGCGGCACGTTTTAGTATGATGATTAATATATATATATATATATATATATATATATATAGGCAAGGGCAGTATACATAACCTTAACATCTGTACCCCCATAATATGCTGAAAAATATATATATAAATAAATAATAAAAACAAACATATATATATATTCATGAAATATCTGGATACCTGGGAAACTACAGAAGTAGGTGAGAGATCCAGTTTTTTCTTGATATGTTTTGACAGCTTTTGATTTACTTTGATTCATGTGCATCTTTACGTATTCAAAATATAAATTAATTTTTTTTAACTAAACTTTTCAGTCTTACCTCGCAATGTGGCTTCTGCTTCCACTACTGTCTTACTGCTTACTGCTACCGCTGAGACTGTTCTCACAAAAGTCATTACAACGACTTATTCTTGTGACTCTCATGCTCTTGTTCCCTTGGCCTCTATGGCATGTGGGACTTATGAGTACCCCTTTGTTCTTAAAACTGTCTTCTCTCTCAGGTTCCATGGCCCTCCTGTGGGCACCTGGTTCTCTCTCACTTATCTAATCCCTTTTCTGCTGCCCTTCTGACCTCCTTTGTTTGCTTGCCTTCCCCACAGAGCAGCAATCTAAGACTCCGTCCTTGTTTCCTTCCTTCCTTTACTCTCCCTCTCATCAAAAAGAAACTCATCAGATTTTTCCCTTACTTGGCTTCTGGTCCCAAAGTCCCAAATTCCACTAACAACACCGTTCTCTGCTTAAAATGTATTAATATCATCCAGGGGCCCTCCCTCTTTCTCATCCCACTCCATCCAAGTAATCCAAGTATCTCTCACTTCTGTTTACTCTTTTTCTATTCCCCCAAATTTCTCCTTTCCTATCTTTCACTCCCACTCAGTGTCTCTCTCTTGAAGTTACACTTTAACACATTAATATTCCTAAACCTGAACTTCAATGATTCAACAAATGTTCACAGCCACCAAACTTAGTGAATGGTGGTGTCAGCAGAATTTGGGAGACTGGGACCAGAGGCCAAGTAAGGGGAAAATCTGATGAGTTTGTTTTTGACCATGTTGAATTTGAAATCCTAGGACTACATCTGGGGAGAAATGTGCACCAGGCTTTAAGAAGTTACCCAGGAAGGGGTCGGGAGCTGAGATACAGATTAGGTAATCACCTGTACAGGGGTGAGAATTGAAGCCATAAAACAGCATGTAACATCGTGTTAAATCAAATCTGGCCAGTAGGTAGTGAACTGCAACCTAACTTAATATACAATCTGCAAGGAATTTAAGAGAATATTCTAACATGAGTTATGAGTCTGGGCCACTCACAGCAGCAACTGAGCTTCCAGCCAATCACAAACTGCAAACTGCTCAGCCATGTCTAAAAAAGGCAAACTCCAAGCTGTAACCAATCAGGCGATTACTGTATGTCACTTCCTTTTTCCGTCTATAAATACCGCCTGCCCAGTGGCTGGGCGGAGCCCTCCGAAGTTGAATAGGTTCTTTGCTGAAATAAACTCTGTTAAATTTAATTTGTCTAAAGTTTTTCTTTTAAAAATAGATATTAGCTTCATTTTATAGATGGAAAGTAGAAGCTCAGAAAGATTAAGGAAATTCCTCAAGGTTTCATGAGAAACATTTGCCTTGATCTTGACGATCCTCTACAAAATGGCCTATTTTTACATTCACATCTCCCTGATACCACCTATACATATCAAGCCAAACTACTTTCAGGACCTCGAACACATTAAATCCTTTCTAAGTCTTATCTGTTTGGCTGATTTTATTAACCTTTCTCTAAATGCCCTTCATGAGCCCAATGAGCTATTGAAATCTCATCTTTCTATATCTACCTTACTACCACCTCTTCCAGAAAGCCTTCCCTGCCCCACCCTTGGCTCCCTGATCTATTTGTGCTCTTTTATGGTATATTTTGTCTTGAATTATAACCCTTCCCATGCCCCATAAGGGAAGAGACATCTTATTCAGGTTTTGCTTTGCCAGGAGTGCTTAATATATGGTAGACCATAGCAAGTAGCAAGTATTTGTTGAATAGATGAAGGCATCAGTGAACTAACAGATAACCACAACAACAACAAAATACATGTTCACACACATTCTAGGGCCATGAAGTAGATCCATGTAACTTAACTAGTTTACTTAGGAATTTAAAAAAGGGAAGTGGATCTCCTTAATATTATTACTATACTGAGTAGTTCCCAGTGGTTCCTAAACACCAGTCTATTCTGCTTTATTAAAATATATTCTGAGGCTAGGCATGGTGGCTTATGCCTATAATCCTAGCACTTTGGGAGGCTGAGGCAAGAGAATCACTTGAGGCCAGGAGTTCAAGACCAGCCTGAGGCAAACCCCCCAAACACAAATTAGCCGAGTGCGGTGGCATGTTTCTGTAGTCCTAGCTACTCAGGAGGCTGAGGAGGGAAGATCACTTGAGGTGAGATATCGTGCCACTGTAATCCAGCCAGGGTGACAGAGCAAGACCTTGTCTGTGGCCAGGTGCAGTGGCTCACACCTGTAATCCTAGCACTCTGGGAGGCCGAGGCAGGTGGATTGCTCAAGGTCAGGAGTTTGAGACCAGCCTGAGCAAGAGCGACACCCTATCTCTACTAAAAATAGAAAGAAATTAATTGGCCAACTAATATATATAGAAAAAATTAGCCGGACATGGTGGCACATACCTGTAGTCTCAGCTACTCAGGAGGCTGAGGCAGGAGAATCTCTTGAGCCCAGGAGTGTGAGGTTGCTGTGAGCTAGGCTGATGCCATGGCACTCTAGACTCTAGCCTGAGCAACAGAGTGAGACTCTGTCTCAAAAAAACAAATACCTTTTCTCTAAAAAAACAATAAAAATTGTATGTATATATAATATTCTTATATATATTCTGAGAATATTTAGTGATTTTTTTAATAACCTAAATTTTTTCCTCTGAAGGACTGTTTTTTATTATATTATTCCCATGCCACTTTTTTCCCCTGTGAAGATGTCCTTTCTGTTATGAAATAATGGTAATGGTAGATGTTAGTTGAGCTTTTGTCTATCCTTATGGAGGGAAATGAAAAAGTTGATAATTGTGTATTCACCCCTCTCCAATTTATTCATTCATTCCTCAATCCATTAATGAATTTAGGAAACTTGGTTGCTCTGTGAAATCCTAAAGTCTGGAGGCCATCGCTCTAATTAACTGAACTGAGTGACTTAAGTCTTACTTAGCTTCTTAAACAAAATTAGCACCTAATACCATTCAGAAAAACAAATAAAAAAATCTGTTATCTTTGTGTATCATATTTGCTATGGAAACAGTTATCATTGTAGTTTTAAATACGCTGGTATTTGATGACATATGGGCTACATTTTCTTTCTTTTTTTAGTCGCTAAAAATACAAGTCAAATCATCCTTCAAAACATTAGTTAGGAGCTATGATAAAAGAGGTTGTGGCCCTCTTTTAAAACAGATTTTGAAACACTGGTAGATCAGAGGAAATGGTCATTTTGTCCATTTTGTTATGATCTATAGACAGCTGGAAAAATACACTGCACTTTTTTCTGGTATTTTTAGTTGGGATACCAGGAGGGTTTTGAAGACGTGATTTTGATTGAGAGAAACAAAACAGGACGGCTTCCTTCTCCTCATTTAGTTGTCCCCCATCTTCCTCCCAATTTTCTAGATCAGAGAAATGTAACTTCCTGTTTACTTTCTTCTGTTGTTAATTTAAAGGTTCTGGATAAAACTGGAAGAGGGAAATTATAGCTTGACATTGAGAATTTGAAAAGGCAAAAGCTTGTGGCGTCCAAAATGATATTCTTTATAGAATTCAGATAACTCAGAATGTTATTTTTGCCATGTAAAAAAACTCTTTACTGTTACATTATTCAAGACGAACTCTGGAATTGGAAAGAAAAGCAACAACAACAGAAAGAGCGTAGTGAGTTAAAAATGTGCTGAGGTAGTCCTTCGCAATTCCAAAATAAAAGAAGTTTCTTTAAAAATAGAAGAAACACTCTAGGCTTTCACTAATCCATTTAAAATCTGCTTAAGTCTATTTCTTACCATAGTTAAAAGCATTTTTTTTGTTACATTAAATTACTGAATGCAATTCAGAATGATAATCATTTGTAACTAAAATTAGGAAATTTTAATTTGTTTATAAATGAAATTATCTAAGAACTGCCTGGATGTGTGCTAATAGTAAGTAATTATTCCCCCACCAAGTCTTGTATATTTATCTTAATATTCACATAAAGGAGCTGGTCCAAGTAGGTTGTATGCTTGTGATCATTTAACTTTTATTTTGGTTGAAATGAATTTTATTGTTTTTTGTTATGAGACAGAGTCTCGCTCTGTTGCCTAGGCTAGCATGAGTGTCATGGCATCAGCCTAGCTCACAGCAACCTCAAACTCCTGGGCTCAAGCAATCCTCCTGCCTCAGCCTCCCTAGTAGCTGGGACTACAGGCACGCACCACCATGCCCGGCTAATTTTCTCTCTATATATTAGTTGGCCAATTAATTTCTTTCTATTTTTAGTAGAGACGGGGTCTCGCTCTTGCTCAGGCTGGTCTCGAACTCCTGAGCTCAAACGATCCTCCCTCCTCAGCCTCCCAGAGTGCTAGGATTACAGGCGTGAGCCACCGCGCCTGGCCTATAAATTTTATTGTTTACCTTCCATGAGCCTCTAGCTAGTCTGGTTAGCTTTTCAGAGTAAAGGCAGGAACGGGAAATGGGAGTAGAGAAGTAGGGGTAGGGTGGACAGGAGGTGGTCGTACTCATAGCCTGTACCCAAATTACCCCAATCTTAGCCAGCTTTTTTTAAAATTAAATATGTTATGGATTTTTTTCATCAGAAAAAAGGAAAACAGTATAAATAACTTAAGGAACCCTACATCAATACAAAAAAAATTTAGAATATATCTCTCTAATTACATTGAGTGTATTTTTTATACTTAAAAAATTACATTTTTTCTAATGATGAAAGCAATTTGTATTCATCTATTTAATTTTAAAAATACAGAAAAAGAGGTGGGTGCAATGGCTCACGCCTGTAATCCTAGCACTCTGGGGAGGCTGAGGCAGGAGGATCGCTTGAGCTCAGGAGTTCGAGACCAACCTGAGCAAGATCAAGACCCGTCTCTACTAAACAAATAGTCATAGTCAGGCATTGTGGCTCATGCCGGTAGTCCCAGCTACTTGGGAGGCTGAGGCAGAAAGATCATTTGAGCCCAGGAGTTGGAGGTTGCAGTGAGCTATGATAACACCACCACATTCTACCTAGGGCAACAGCCAAGATTCTGTGTCAAAAAATAAAACAAAATAAAATAAAATAATGAATGAATAGATGTTGTCTCCAGACATATTTTGATTTCTCTGTTTTAATCTCAAGAACACTTTTACTCTGTGTACTAACAAGCATTTTAATCAGAATTATACCAAAAATGTTGACTGTAAAGATGGTGTTTTCAGAATGAGTGCCATTAGGCTAATTTTTTGATCAATTTTCTCTGCGCTGCAATTCAACTACTCCCATTTTTCTTTTTCTTTTTTTTTTCCTGTCATGCAACTTTTTGTACACATCAAATTCTAACAACAAGAGCTTTTGCTATTATCTGTTTTCTTTTGTGGCCATTATTTTTAACAAGTTCAATTTACATAAGTCACATTTTGGAAGCTCTAATTTTGTTAAAATTTTGTGATCTTCCGGGCAAAACTTTTACTGTATGCAGTCTGGGCCATTCTCTGTTTTATTTTGTATGAATTATTTCCATTAGCGATTTTTGTTACGACATGGATAAAAGACTGATGGGCTGAGAAGGGATGTTATAAATGCAACGTGCTAGCTTCCCACGCAGGAGGACAGAGGGCAGGACCTCTTCCTTTGCCAGCCAGGGAGGGTAAGTCGTATGGTGGTTTAAAATACGTCCACAAATTCTTTGATGTTCCCTCCAAAAGGAGGAGCCTGATTCCTCTTGGCTTTTGTGGGCTGGATTAAGGAACTCATTCCAAATACGAAAAAAGGAAAAGGAGTAGTGTCCATAACCTGGCCACTGGAGAGACTAGGTCATGAAAGGCATGGCAGCTTCCTGCTTACTCTCTCTAGGTCCACTTGCTGCTGGGGGAATCTGTCGCCATGCTGTAAGGATGCTTGACCAGCCTGAGAAGGGGCCCACTAGGTGAAGAACAGAGGTAGCCTGCCAGCAGCCACGTGAGTGAGTCATGTTGGAAGCAAATTCTTCCATCCCTGTCAAGCCTTCAGAAGACAAATATTGGCCCAGCCAGTAGCCTCTTGAGAGACTGAGCCACAGCGACTCGGCTAAACTGCTCCTGGATTCCCGAGCCTTGGAAACTTTGTGAGATGGTTTTGAGTTAATTTGTTATGCAGCAGCAAATGACGAAGAAAGGGGATATGACAATGAGCTGGGAGAGGGGTCAGAAAAGACTTCCTGGAGGTGGCACCTGGGCGGCGGTTTATGCTCCATTGTTGGTGCTATAGTGAATACCCCGCTCTATATAGTCCTCCACCCCCTTCGCCACAGCCTCTCCTTCCAGCCTCGCCTCTCCACCCTCCTGCTCTTATCCTTGTTCCCCTCCCTGTTGTCTCTCGCTTCCTTTTTGCTTCTCAATCAGATAGCAATGGGAAGGTAGTATAAACCATTTTGGGCTTTTGGTAAAAAGGAAACAGCTTTGATGATTACATATTGCCACCCCCTACCAATTTTAAATTCCCTTCTGTGGTGCAGACGTACATGTGACAGACAGATGCTCCACCCCTCCCCGCAACCCTCCCCCAGCCTGCCCATTCCTTTTGTGCCCACTGTGGGTGGACGCCACAGGGTTTCAAAGGAACTGTTTGGGAAATGACCATTTTACGGTAGGGAATGCTTAAAACGACTACACTATAAAAACAGTGATCCTAAATGATCCAATTATATACTTGATGTTTATCGATGTTTCTCTCAGAACAGAGAGAATGGATTCACAAGCCCTGAAAGCTTTTTTGCCAAGAAGAAAATTTGCTGACGGAGGCAGGATGCACAGCTGAAAACACAAAAGTAAAGGCTATTGGTACTGCTTTTCAAAAAGTTTTCACTGGTGTGGGGGAATTGCTTATAGCATTGTTCATTCTACTTAGAACTCAAGTAATATTGATAAAAGACAGGATACATTTTTAGTCTATGGAATGACCAGATTTTCAACTCGTTTATTTACTCTTATCACTCGCACAAATAAAGCATATCAATTGTTTCTTTTTCTCAACAAATGTCTCAGCAATTATTCTCGAGGGTTCCTCAGCTATAATATACTTTGTGTCTTAAGATAATTTATTTTCCTCAATAAACTATTTTTTTATCAGACCATTCAGACTGAATATTTAAATAGATAGTACATCATTTTATGAAATAATTGTACATGATAAAGCAATAAAACACCATGTGTTACAGTAGGACCTTATTACAGCATGACTCTACATAGACCACGGTGGCTCATGCCTGTAATCCTGTAATCCTAGCTCTCTGGGAGGCCGAGGCGGGCGGATTGCTTGAGGTCAGGAGTTCCAAACCAGCCTGAGCAAGAGCGAGACCCCATCTCTACTATAAATAGAAAGAAATTAATTGGCCAACTGATATATATATATATATATAAAAGAAAATTAGCTGGGCATGGTGGCGCATGCCTGTAGTCCCAGCTACTCGGGAGGCTGAGGCAGTAGGATCTTTGAGCCCAGGAGTTTGAGGTTGCTGTGAGCTAGGCTGATGCCACGGCACTCACTCTAGCCTGGGCAACAAAGTGAGACTCTCAAAAAAAAAAAAAAAAAATTTTGAACTAATGCTTATTCTATGAATTACGTACCAGGCTAACATCCACCTCCAAATAGAATACCAACATTAAAAAAAGAGTATCACTGCCTTAATTTTAAATCTTTTAGTGAAGGATTAAAAGCAGCATTCAATTTAGAAAATCATTTCTGCTCAGCATTGCTCTAGTTGACCAGATGTTGCAATGCAAAACACAATTGTAATTCAAAGGACTATATTCTGTTGCTTTAGACATTCCATGAGACTCCAGAAAATGCTGAAAAAAACAATTGAGGGGACAGTCCTGCTGGGTGGGAAGACAGGGCAAGTGACTTCCGAGGCCTGTTCATCCTTGAGTTCTGTAACACTTCACTGTTACAGTTTCATGGAACTTTAAAAAATTTGTTTTTTTGCATTATTTTACAAAGTATATCAGTTATTGTAGTTTAGAACATTAAGTGATTTTTACTACAAGGTGTTTTTTTTTTTTTTAACTGATTCAGTAGACTCCCAGGTACTTTTTCTTAGCGGAAATGCCCTGACTAAAAGAAAACAAATTACCACACTTTTTCCAAGTCTTAGTTTTTGCAAGATTCCAAATGGAACTAACACTACATTACGTAACAGATGTTTGCCCAGGGTATGATTGATTTTTCATCAAAGGTCTCATTGAAACACCCACTTTCCTAATTGCGTCTTTTCCCGAAAAGTAAAAACACAACTTATATAAGAAGGGAGAAAAATCAAGCTCTGCCCGTTTACAAAATGTTTGATTTGTTCTATTTGGTGTGTGTGTTTTCAGACTTTATAAAAAGTAATCCTTTGACACGAAGTTGTCTGATGAATAAAGTGTCCCAGCCAAGCTCTAAATCTCAGCAAGGGGAGGTTTAAATGGCAAGCGCTAGGCCGGACAGTGCCCTACCATAGCACTTCTCTGCCCAGACAAAGACGCATTCATGAGCCGTCCCAGCCACTCAATGCTTGAGTCTTTCACCAGCTGAATATAAGGTTGCTAAGCTGTGAGTGAAGTTTATCAGAGAAACTCAAAGTCGTGGCAAGAAGCGTTCAAAAATGCACCTGGTGTCTTCCTACGCACTGGCCAAAATTATAGACCAAATGCTATTTTGGCATGTATATTTCACTGGGAAATAATGTGCTTTTACAGTTTAATAAAACTAAGCAACTTCAAGTTCAATGTATCACACAGCCAATTTGGTTTTTATTTGCTTGGTTTCTTTAATTTCCCATTTTATCTTAAAACGACCTCTTAACTAGAAAAATCAAAAACTATTCCAAACAAGGGCTTATTGTTCAAATTTGATATACTTCATTCTTTTTTTTTTTTTTTTTGTAAAGGGAAATGACAGCAATCATAATGGAAGTATTTGTAGGCCAGCTCCTCTTTTGTGGGTTGTAATCTTATTTTAGGGCCTAATTAAAGAAGATTCCTTTTTGATACTTTCTCTACTGGATGACGAGGAATGTGTTCGAGAGAATGTTCTGCAGGAAAAACAGAAATAAGAATAGTATAAGAATGGATTCGTGTAACAGTTGTTGATATTTTTCATTCTCAATTTCCAGTTTTTATTTCTCCGTATCATGTGTCTATTAAAATACCTAAAACAGGGCTGGGCACGGTGGCTCACGCCTGTAATCCTAGCACTCTGGGAGGCTGAGGCGGGTGGATTGCTCAAGATCAGGAGTTTCGGACCAGCCTGAGCAAGAGCAAGATCCCATCTCTACTATAAACAGAAAGAAATTAATTGGCCAACTAATATATATAGAAAAAATTAGCTGGGCATGGTGGTGCATGCCTGTAGTCCCAGCCACTCGGGAGGCTGAGGCAGCAGGATTGCTTGAGCCCAGGGGTTTGAGGTTGCTGTGAGCTAGACTGACGCCACAGCACTCATTCTAGCCTGGGCAACAAAGTGAGACTCTGCCTCAAAAAAAAAACCCTAAAACAGGAGAAGCATGCCCCACTATCTTTTTTTTTAAAAAAAGACTTAAAAACAGAAAATGAGGACTACACAGGCATAAAAGTGTAATCCTGCTTATGTGACTCTGTTGCAACCATATTCCAGAGTTTTCCTGCCCTGGGTGTAGTGTGCCTGGTGGCGCATGCCTGTAGTCCCAGCTACTCGGGAGGCTGAGGCAGGAGGATTGCTTGAGCCCAGGAGTTTGAGGTTGCTGTGAGCTAGGCTGACGCCATGGCACTCTAGCCCAGGCAACAGAGTGAGACTCTGTCTCAAACAAACAAACAAACAAACAAACAAAAAATACGTGGAAGACATACATTGGTTTGGCCCCAAAAGTGGGACATCTCAAAGCGGGGGCTTACAAATCACAGGTAGATTTAGGGATTCTTTAGTTGACAATTGGCTGAAAGAGTTAGGCTCTGTCCAAATGCCTAGCAATCAGCGGAAAGGACTGCTTGAGTTAATTAAGGTAAGGGCCTTCTATCTTTTACGTGATGCTATGCCGGAATCAGGTTGGGAAGTAAACCACATCATAAAAACCCGTTTACTGAGATTTTATCATTTGTAGGCGTGGCTCACCAGGCCCCCTTAGAAAGGAATTTTTTGGGCAAAGACGAAGACCAGAGTCCAGTTCTCAGTAGGCAATGCAGCGGGTGGATGGATCACTGCATCAAGCTGCTCTCGGCGATGTGAGTTCTACCTCCCGCTCCGTAGTGAACCACAGGGAAACTTACTTAACTCAGACTCAGTTTCCCCAATCTGAAATAAGAGTGTTGAAGAAAACATTGGTCAACTGTAAAACTCTATGGCCTAAGTAAATTAAATCACCTTTAGCATCTGAGTCTCCCTTTTAAATTAATTGCTATAGTTACATAAAAAATCACCTGCTCTATTAATTTTCAGTCTACTCCCTTTATTGTTGGTCTAGAGTATGCTTCCCTTTTAATTCTTTTCCTTTTCTCTCTGGCTCCTCTTTCCTCCTGGTTCCTCAGCAGTATTCCTTTCTCTACCCTAAGCTACATCTGCAGCCTATTTCGCCTTTTCTTTCATTATTTGCTTATTTTCACTAAATACTGCTGTCTTGACTCTTTTACCTTAGTGAAACAATTTCAGAAAGCACTGCTTGATTTTAAATTATTGCTTCATTTGTTATGAAGAAGATAAGTAGAACATGCTGTTATTTTTATTTTTATTTTTTTGAGACAGAGTCTCACTCTGTTGCCTGGGCTAGAGTGCCGTGGCATCAGCCTAGCTCACAGCAACCTCAAACTCCTGGGCTCAAGCGATCCTCCCGCCTCAGCCTTCCGAGTAGCTGGGACTATAGGCGTGTGCCACCATGCCCGGCTAATTTTTTCTATATATTTTTAGTTGGCCAATTAATCTCTATTTTTAGTAGAGACAGGGTCTCACTCTTGCTCACTCTGGTTTTGAACTCCTGACCTTATGCGCTCCTCCCACCTCAGCCTCCCAGAGTGCTAGGATTACAGGCGTGAGCCACTGCCTGGCCTTTACTGTGCTACTGACCTCACTTTGATCCCTGTCCTTGCTTCCCCAAACCCCTTTGTGGGGTCACTGACCTCAGGTCCCCACTGCTATTCACCTGCACCCCAGGCAGCTCTGACTCTGCATATCTAAGGTCCTAGCTGAGACCAGAGCCCTGGACTCTCTACTACCAGGGAGGAAAAATTGGATGCTAGACTTATTGCTCTAGTTTTAAAAAACCAACAGGAAAATTAAGGATTGACCAATTTACAATAAGCAAATTCAGATGATGACAGATTATCTAGATAGTTCAGTTTCTGGGCTTATTTTTTTTCCTGAATTATCCAGAGAATTAACTTAGCAAATAAAACTTGCCAGATAATCTCATTATTTTTTTGCTTTTCTCCAAATAGTGGTAGTTTCTCAAGCTATTTGCTTTCTTTGAGAGCAAATGTCGATCTCGCACTTAATCTGCCTTGTGCTAAAATAGGGTGCAGTAGACTCCTCCTTGTGACTAATAGAGAACAAGTTTGGAAATGGAAATTGGGATATAATTTCTAACCTTTAGAGAATGAGAAGGCTTTGAGTTAATGTTTTCTTCACAGTGTTTAAATCTTTGAGACAAATCAATTGATTCATAGCCCTGCTATCTTATTCCTAAAGGGCTGAAAGCTTGATTTCTAAACTGACAAACATATTAAAAAGAAAGTCCTTTGAGAAGCCAGAATCCTTTTAATGTTATTTCTGTATCGTTCCAGAAATGATCTTGCAAAAGGCTAATGACACATAGTCAAATTTATGGAGAAACGCAGTTCCCAGCATCTCATTTGGTTCTGCTAAAATGCTTAGTGATTATGCCAAGGAAAATATATTGTTGTTCCCATTTTTAAAATAGAGAAAGTAGCACAAAGCCTTTCTAGAAACCTGGACCACAGATCATTAGCAAAACCTCGAGCCCATGGTCTTGATTCCCAGTTCGCTGAGAAGTTGATTTAAGGGCAATAAATATTTGGGAGGTGGGAAAGGACCGCAAAAAGGGAAGAGGAAAGAACTGAATCATCAGCAACATAAACACCACCAACAAACATTCACCTAGAATCTACTGCGTGCTAAGCCTGCGGATGCACGAGACAAATAATAATAATAATAAAAGCACTGCTCTCGAGGAGTTCTAGTGAGATGTACAGCATAAACATGAAAGTAAATGATGACATAAAGTAGAAAGGCTAGGTGGATGGTGACCATATTTTTTAAATGAAAATTGGGCTTTGTGATCTGAGGGTACTTATAGGGACAGAGTTGGGTTTTTTTTCATTGCCAATCAGCAATATGGTATTTTCAGTGGAAGGAGGGATTTTTAAGAATCTGGGCTGGCTGGTTAGACAATGTTGTCCTGCCTCATGGGCATCTCTAGCTAGACTCCCCACCCTAGGAGGGGAGAGTAGGACCACCAGTCTCTACCTTCATCCTGTATGACACAATTTGCTGGAGACATTATCTCCCCAAAATGTTCTTATGTTTCATTGTGCTAGCTCATCCAGCTTCCGGCTAGAAAATGAGATAGATACCAGTCTCCTCTCTTGTAGATAGCACCAATCTTTAAAGTGGGTCATTTGGACCCCTCCCAAGTGGGACCAGTTCTTTTGATTTGGTGGTGGGAGAGAAAGCATGCTATAAGGCTTTCTACTCACACGAATTCTCTTACTACCAAGAATCTCATCAATAAATCTCTTTTCTTATATAAGTTGTAAATGGGTAGTGGTGCTGATTGTTGAAGAATCGGTTTGGTGAGCTCTTAGTAAGTCTTGCATGGGTGTATCCAATATCTCCCTTTTGAACATAAGGGCATTTGTCACCTGTTGTCCTCAGCTTTGAGGTTTAAGCTGAAATTTTGAGACAATTTTAAAATCTCTTTCCACATCCAATGACATGAGCAATGGGCGCCTGAGGAAGGAAAAGACAGGAAGAAAGGGAACACACTTTCACCCACACTGAAAGGTAAATAACAACTTTCTTGGATATAGGATTCTTGGATTGCAGTTCTTTTCTCTCAATAGTTCACAGAGTTTGCTCCACTTTCAGCCTCCAAAGCTGTAGATAAGTCTCATGCCTGTCTGACTCTTTTTCTTTGCAATTTACTCATTTTTCCCCTGGAAACTTGTAAGGTTTCCTCTTTATCTTGAAGTTTAAGAATTTTACCAGCATATGCCCAGATATGTTTCTCATTGCGTATGTCTGGAACTTAATGAGCCTTTTGAATTTGTAGACTCAGTTCTTTCTTCACCACAAAAAAACAAATTTTTTCTATTATTATCTCTCCTCCTTCTGCTGTTTTTCCTCTTTCTATAATAGAATCTATCCTTCAGAGGCTATCTTCCAAAATTCTCACCTTTTTTTTTGGTCATAACTTCTATCCTTCTGTATTTTTTGCTCTGTGATTTGAGATATTTCTTCTATTGGATTTTCTAGGCTTCTAATTTGAGTCTCAACAATGGCCTTTATTCTATTATTAAGTTTTTAGTCTGAAAATCATGGTTTTACTTCTCTCCAGAGCGTCTCCTTTGTGCCGCATTTAGATCTCCTTTGTGGTTCTTATTAATTTTTTTCTTGCTGTACAAGTTGTCATCAATCTCTTCCATTAACTCTGTTTCATAAGGGACTTGCTCTGATTGTTTTATTTGCTCTTTCTCAAGGCTGGGCGCGGTAGCTCGCATCTGTAATCCTAGCACTCTGGGAGGCCGAGGTGGGCAGATCATTTGAGCTCAGGAGTTCGAGACCAGCCTGAGCAAGAGCGAGACCCTGTCTCTACTATAAATAGAAAGAAATTAATTGGCCAACTAATATATATAGAAAAAATTAGCTGGGCATGGTGGCGCATGCCTGTAGTCCCAGCTGCTTGGGAGGCAGGAGGATCGCTCAAGCCCAGGAGTTTGAGGTTGCTGTGAGCAAGGCTGGCGCCACAGCACTCTAGCCCGGGCAACAGAGTGAGACTCTGCCTGAAAGAAAATAATAATAATAATCAATCAATCAAATAATCAATAAATAATTTGCACTTTCTCTTTCTGGTTTTGAGTTCCTTGGGAATAGCTTAAGTGTCCCTGGTCCTAAGAGGGTGGAAGGCCAGTGGTATTTGATAGCCTGATGTTCTGTAGGGGCAGACAGGTTCTCAGGAAGAAGGGAAGGAAGCCCCCCTGCCCCCCGATCTCCTCCAGTTCCCCTAGCCTATCTGGTTCTTCCCCAGCTGCTGCGGTCAGGGAGATATGGGCACTTAAACAGGGCAGGAATCAACCCCCTGACAGGCCAACTATCATGGCATCATCAGGGGGTCCCACTGCCAGCAAATACCATTTTTAGGTCTTCGTGTCAGAACTATCCCACCCTGACCCCCAGCTCCTGTCCTGCCCACTGTGAAGAAACCATCACTCGGGTGCCACCTGAAGACTGAGTGACCCCAACAGGTGGAGTTGGGATGGAGTTGGAAGTAAACAGAATGGGAGGGACATTAAGCTGCCATCTTCTCCTTGCATGAATGTGAAATTAAGTATTTTTTTCATATTCATCCGGATCATCTTTCATGCCAAAGGGATAGTGTGCAAATAAAGTCGTTATGAGTCATCTAAATATAAAAGCAAACTTGGAACTATAATTTCAAGGAACATTTCATATATTCCTTACAGAGCTCAAACCAACCAAATGATTCTGTTCAAGCTCTCCAATGTGAATATTTGTATGTAGACATCAAGCATGAGAAATGGCAAGCCTGGTATGAAAACCCAACAAATGGCAGAATCTATGGTTTTAAAATGGAGTGGTTATTTGATCTCTATGCGAGCCTCAGCATATTTCTTCATCTTTTTTTTTTTTTTAAATCCCCTGGAAAGCTATAATTTGAATTTAAGAGCAGTAGTTAGAAGAGAAATGCTAATCAAAATCAGAAAACCATGTATTAAATCGTCTCATGAGCGAGGTACTATGTAAAGCTGAACTCAGCATCCATCTTTGAAGACAGAAAGCACTTTTTCCAACCCAGTATCCGTCCTTCATGGGTCCCAGATTTCTTCTTGCAGTTTTCTGGGACTTTTCTTCCCAGCTGTGGTCAGCCCAGATTTTCTTCCAGAAATCCTTTTCCCCAAAGTTTGCCTCAAAGGGGACAGCTTCTGCTAAATTTTCTTTTTCTTTTCTTTTTTTTTTTTTGAGACAGAGTCTCACTCTCTTGCCCTGGCTAGAGTGAGTGCCGTGGCGTCAGCCTCGCTCACAGCAACCTCACACTCCTGAGCTCAAGCGATCCTCCTCCCTCAGCCTTCTGTGTAGCTGGGACTATAGGCATGTGGCACCACGCCCAGCTAATTTTTTCTATATATATTTTTAATTGTCTGGCTAATTTCTTTCTATTTTTAGTAGAGATGAGGTCTTGCTCTTGTTCAGGCTGGTCTCGAACTCCTGACCTCAAGCAATGCTTCTACTAATTTTGAAGCAGGCTCACAAGGCTTTTCACTTAAACGTTTTCACTACTCTACATTACTGAGAAATAGGGGATTAAAAATAGGCATTAGAAAAGTTACAGAAGTTTGTGAAATTACCAAAAGTTATCTTAAATATGCGTCCGTAGGCCATAGTAAAACATCTCGGAGGCCAACCTTTCTTTGGTTGCCTATGTTGGGAGCTATAAAGAGAGAGCCCTGGGAAACCTCCCTTTCTCACTTTCTGTTGCTCTTTTATTTATTTATTTATTTATTTATTTATTTATTTATTTTTTGAGACAGAGTCTTGCTTTGTTGTCCAGGCTAGAGTGAGTGCCGTGGCGTCAGCCTAGCTCACAGCAACCTCAAACTCCTGGGCTTGAGCGATCCTTCTGCCTCAGCCTCCCGAGTAGCTGGGACTACAGGCATGCGCCACCATGCCCGGCTAATTTTATATATATATATCAGTTGGCCAATTAATTTCTTTCTATTTATAGTAGAGACGGGGTCTCACTCTTGCTCAGGCTGGTTTTGAACTCCTGACCTTGAGCAATCCGCCCGCCTCGGCCTCCCAAGAGCTAGGATTACAGGCGTGAGCCACCGCGCCCGGCCTATTTATTTATTTTTTGAGAAAGAGTCTCACTCTGTTGCCCAGGCTAGTGTGCCCAGGCTAGTCAGCCTAGCTCACAGCAACCTCAAACTCCTGGCCTCAAGCGATCCTCCTGCCTCAGCCTCCCGAGTAGCTGGGACTACAGGCATGCGCCACCATGCCCGGCTATCTGTTGCTCTTTGATTCTTTGGCTCCAGCTCAAGAATATCTTCCCTTTTTCTTCCACCACCCCCAGCCCCTCTGCTTTTCCCTGCCAATCTTTAAAATGAGATAAATCCTTTGTTTCTAGGATAATCCTAGTACAATCATTCCCTAGAAAAGATGTGCTAGACCTCTAAGCTCCTTTCAGCCTATATTTTATTATCTGGCCAACTACAGGAGCTGTTTAGACTTCATGTGCGTTAATGAACACCAGGGCCACTCTCATAAATGGGACTTTTCCAAAATGGCAACGTGAAGTATGAATGTTTTTTATTATTTTGACATTATATAGGAATCCATAAAAAATGCTCTTCAATATTGTCTTTTCAAGATATTTTTTTCCTGTAGTAATGCAATTGTGCTCAAAAAAAGGATACTTTTTTTTTTTTTTTGAGACACAGTCTCACTCTTTGCCTGGGGTACAGTGCCGTGGTGTCAGCCTAGCTCACAGCAACCTCACACTCCTGGGCTCAAGCAATCCTCCTGCCTCAGCCTCCCAAATAGCTGGGACTACAGGCATGCGCCACCATGCCTGCCTCATTTTTTCTATATATTTTTAGTTGGCCAATTAATTTCTTTCTATTTATAGTAGAGACGGGGTCTCGCTCTTGTTCAGGCTGGTTTTGAACTCCTGACCTTGAGTGATCCTCCCGCCTCGACCTCCCAGAGTGCTAGGATGACAGGCGTGAGCCACTGCGCCTAGCCAAAAAGGATACTTTTTGAGGGACTTGCAAGAAGTTTGATTAGTTCTATGTTACATTTGATATTATCTTACTCTGAATTATTTATTCGCTCAAAGTGGTAAAAAGTATTGTTGTGCTTTCAAAGTACCACAAGATGAGAACATGTAGCCTGTGTCAAAGGAGTTTGACCTCTTTAGAAAAGAAGCCTATTTGAAGGAGAAAGAAATTGCTTGATGACTTTTTAAACTTATTTATAATCCTGACTCATCTGGAAAGAATTTAAGGTTGAATTCTTGAAAATGACCAACTTTTTAAGCTGTTGCATCTAACACAGTCATGTTACTTAGCAATGTGTGAGAGAGAATTCTTGAACTGTGGTTTGAAGCCTTAATCAGACCAGTGCCTCAAATTCTGGAAGTACAGAACGGAACATTGGTGCTTCGTATTTCTTTGCTACGTGATAAATGCCTATTCATTTAAATATATGAACTAATCAGATAGTTTACTTGGTTTTTAAAAATTATTTTAATTCTTTATCGTTTAACTTTAAATTTTAGAAATAGTCACAAATATATATCTGTTAGGACTCTATGCAGGTTTACAGAAAACCCACCATAAAGTAGTGTAAAGACAGGAAAAGGGGGAGGCAGAGAAGAGGATTTACTGGATCTTGTACCTAGGAAGCCCCAGTGCAGAGCAGACACCAAATAAGGCGGGATCCTGGGCTCAAAAAAAAAAAAAAAAAAAAAAGATTCTAACAAATGGCTGTGGAATTAAAAGACAGTCTGCTTTTCTAGTGGCTGTAACAAAGTCACGTGACCATCCCTGAGCCAGCCACTGTTCTGATTGGCTAGGCCAGGTCACAAGGCACCCCCCCCCCCACTGTAGTCAACAATGGAGTCACACCTGCAGCCCTGAGGGTGAGGAAGAATGGATTCCCAAATAACAACAAGGATGCTCCTGAAAGTAGAGTGAATGGATGCTAGGTAGGTCACGGACAAATGTCCGTCACATATGGATTACTTGTATTTGGATGTCAGTGAAGCTCTTAGTTTAGAACACATTATCATTATGACATCTGGTCTGACAGCTCCTTTTTAGAGCTATTGTGACAAAGACTATCAACAGTCCACTACTGGGCTTTCTGCCCTTCGTCCAGAGCCAGGGATTTTTCATCTGGGAACATGGCTACTCAGAATAAACGCTGTATTTCCCACTTCCTTTACTGGTAGGTGTGGCCATGTGGCAACTCCGTTGAAACCAACAGGACAAGTGTAGAAGTGACACAATCAACCTCCAGGTTGTACCCTAAAAAGGAAAGTGAGTTAGTCCACTCCTTCATATATACACAGTAGTCCCCCCTTATCTGAGGGGGGTGCTTGCCAAGACCCCCAGTGGATGCCTGAAACCTCACATAGTACCGAACCTGACATATACTATGTTTTTCTTATATATAAGTACATATGATAAAGTTTAATTTATAAATTAGGCACAGTAAGAGTGTAGCAATCATAGCTAATGATAAAATAGAATAATTATAAATATAAATGTATAGATACATTTAAATAGAACAATTTAAAACATGAATTGTTGGCTGGGCGCGGTGGCTCATGCCTGTAATCCTAGCACTCTGGGAGGCCGAGGCGGGCAGATTGCTCCAGGTCAGGAGTTCAAAACCAGCCTGAGCAAGAGCGAGACCCGGTCTCTACTATAAATAGAAAGAAATTAATTGGCCAACTAATATATATAGAAAACGTCAGCCGAGCGTGGTGGCGCATGCCTGTAGTTCCAGCTACTCGGGAGGCTGAGGCAGGAGGATTGCTTGAGCCCAGGGGTTTGAGGTTGCTGTGAGCTAGGCTGACGCCACGGCACTCACTCTAGCCTGGACAACAAAGCAAGACTCTGTCTCAAAAAATAAAATAAAATAAAATAAAACATGAATTGTTTATTTCTGGAACTTTTCCATATTTTCAGACTGTGGTTAACCGTGGGTAACTGATTCAGTGAATTAACAGTGAACATTCTCTTTAGTTTGAGTGATAGACTAGGTCTGATGTGCTCTTAGGAGTGTTCCTCTCAGGATAAGAAGGTTTAACTATAAGGTACACCTCTTTACTTGTGGGATTTATGCCAACGGAAGTCAATAACAGCGGGATTTGTGATTTCGTTTTGCCTTTAGTAGGGAAGAGTGTCTTGGCAGCTCTTGAATATTTTTAACAGTTTGTTTAAATCAGGAACCAAATAAGGGTCACATATTACATTTAGTTTATATGTCTCCTTTAAACTGTGGGTTCCTCCTCTGTTTCTGGCGCTCTCATTTTCCTTTTTTTTTTAAATGTATTTGTCATTTTTCCTGTAAGATTTCCCAACAGTCTGAATTTGCTAATTGCATCCCACTGATGTTGTTTAAAAGATTCCTTTGTCTGTTATATTTTCTATAAACTGATGCATCTAGAGCAGGCATTCTCAAACTGCGGCCCACGGGCCACATGCGGGCCGCCTAGCACATTTATCTGGCCCTCTGGGTGTTTTTGCCACCACTGCCCGTCCTGCTTAGCAGCCAACTGTCCCAGGCCCACAGTGCGCACTCTCCAACGGTCTAAGGGACAGTGAATTGGCCCGCTGTTTAAAAAGTCTGAGGACCCCTGATCTAGAGGCTCAATCAAATTTAAGTTCAATTTTTTTGGGTGAGAATACTTTGTAAATGGTTTTGTGTGCTTTCTTCAGAGGCACAAAATATACGGTTGTTTCTTTCTGTGATGCTGAGATTGATCAATGGATTTGGGCATTGCTAGGCTGAGTCACATACTGTAATACAAAGTTCTCCATCAGCTTTTCACCCAGTGCCTTTAGCAGGCATTGATGATCTTTGCATCCATTATTTCATTAGAGATTACTGCGCCATGATGCTCTAATTTTGTTATGTCTGCTTCGCTTATTAGCTAGAATATCTCTATAAAGGGAAACTATCTTTCATCAACTAATGGTTACCCTGAGGTACAATTTGTACAGAAAAGTCTGACTATTGTTTGAGCCTGCCTGCCTGCCTGCCTGCCTGCCTGCCTGCCTGCCTTCCTTCCTTCCTTCCTTCCTTCCTTCCTTCCTTCCTTCCTTCCTTCCTTCCTTCCTTTCTTTCTTTCTTCAAAGTCTCACTCTGTTGCCCAGGGTACAGTGAGTGCCGTGGCGTCAACCTAGTTCATAACAACCTCAAACTCCTGGGCTCAAGCGATCCTCCTCCCTCAGCCTCCCGAGTAGCTGGGACTACAGGCATGCGCCACCACGCCCGGCTAATTTTTTCTATATATTTTCAGTTGGCCAATTAATTTCTTTCTATTTATAGTAGAGACGGGGTCTCGCTCTTGCTCAGGCTGGTTTTGAACTCCTGATCTCGAGCGATCCGCCCACCTCGGCCTCCCAGAGTGCTAAGACTACAGGCGTGAGCCACAGCGCCCAGCCGATTCTTTCTTTTTATTTATAAAATTTTAGAATTATAAGTTGATTCCCTAGCATCCTCCAAAGGTAACCCATGGAAATTTCTTTTCTTTTCTTTTCTTTTTTGGTCATTATGAAATCTATCTATACATAAGATGAATCTATCTATACATAACATGAGCAAGACTAGGTAAAATTATTTATTACATTCACTTTCCAATTTCTACATATGAAAGGAAATCAATTCTACATCCTACTGCATGATACATTTAAGCTACTATGATTATTTAAAAAGTATTTATTAATAACTGAACCAGCCTGGCATGGTGGTTCATGTCTGTAATCCTAGCATTCTGGGAGGCCGAGGCAGGAGGATTGCTTGAGCTCAGGAATTCGAGACCAGCCTGAGCAAGAGTGAGAACCCTGTCTCTACTAAAAAAAAAAAAAATAGAAAGAAATTAGCTGGACAGGCTGGTCCGATGGTAGTGGGTTATCAGAACTTATTAACATTAGTGTCACTAAAGTTGGTATTCAACTCCCTACTGCTAAATTTGACTGGCTTAAAAAAAGAAAGAAAGAAATTAGCTGGGCAACTTAAATAAATAGAAAAAATTAGCCAGGCATGGTGGCACATGCCTGTAGTCCCAGCTATTCGGGAGGTTGAGGCAGGAGGATCGCTTGAGCCCAAGAGTTTGAGGTTGCTGTGAGCTAGGCTGATGCCATGGCACTCTAGCCCAGGCAACAGTCTCATTCTGTCTCAAAAAAAAAAAAAAAAAAAACATACAGTCTTGTTGCTTTATATGAAAATAATGTTTTATAAAGCTCCTAACTTTTGGAAGTGCTTTTCCATCAGTATCACGGATTTCGTGGGCTGAGTCCCTGTAATTTCTATGTAGCCATTTTTAATTTCATGGTCTATGTGTGAGAGGAAAATTGGATTATGGATTTTTCTCACTGGTTAAGTAGTATTGCCTTTCAACTAAGTAAATCTCTTTTAAGCAAGTATGATATCTCCTACTTAAGTCCAGTTATCGTCTGATACTGACTGATCCACTTACCTGCAATTATGTAATCAATCAATCAACATATCAAAAAGTATGCCATAATAAAGACAAAATCTCTAATTTTTTATTCTCTCATATAATCTTTCAGACTGTGTATAATCTATTTTAACAAATCATTTTGATTCTCACAGCACATTATTATACTGTCAAATTGAAATTTAAGATTTTTTTTTACAAACTGCATTCATTGTAGCTTATATTTATAACTGTTAAGGGATTATATCCGAATGATAACTGGTCATGGGATAGGAGAAGGAGCAAGAACTGCAATCTGCTAAATTGGATTAAAGTATTAAACTCAATTTTTGAAAGTACACTGAAGGTGCTACCATCCAAATTAAGATTTTATCTTCTTCTTCTTTTTTTTTTTTTTTTTTGAGACAGAGTCTCACTTTGTTGCCCAGGCTAGAGTGTCGTGGCATCAGCCTAGCTCACAGCAACCTCAAACTCCTGGGGTCAAGCCATCCTCCTGCCTCAGCCTCCCTAGAGGCTAGGACTACAGCCATGCACCACCATGCCCAGCTAATTTTTTTTTCCATATATTTTTAGCTGTCCAATTAACTTCTTTCTATCCTTGGTAGAGACAGGGTCTCACTCTTGCTGAGGCTGGTCTTGATCTGAGCTCCAATGATCCGCCCGCCTCAGCCTCCCAGAGTGCTAGGATTACAGGCGTGAGCCACCGCGCATGGCCCAAATTAAGATTTTAAAGTGCAGAAGTTTCTTGTGATGCAGCAAACAATGAAAAGTCAAAAATGGAAAAGCATTCAGGCTGAAATGAATCACCACATAAAATGAATAAAATAGAAACACCCACAGATTTCATTACTTTAAGGGAAAAGAAACTTCCTCTATTTTACAGTAGTGAACAATAAGAAGATGTGGGAAATGGGATGGGAGAACGGAGCCGTTTTCTTCTAGGGACAGGTATTTACGAATGCTCCTAAAAGTGCTCTTAAACCCATGGACCTCTATACTAAATTCTAAGAAGTTACCTTATTGATATAAACCACTTAAACCCATAACTGTTCCTTTTTTTCTTATCACTAAAAATACTTTTTTTTACTGTAGAAGATATCAATGAAAAAGAAAAGAAAAAAAGGAAAATCAGCATAAATCCACCATCCAGAAATAACTACTGTTAACATTTTTAATGCCTTTGTTGAGGTTCATATACCATACAATTCACTCACTTAAAAGGGGGGTCTCGCCCTTGCTCAGGCTGGTTTTGAAATCCTGACCTGGAGCAATCCGCCCGCCTCGGCCTCCCAGAGTGCTAGGATTACAGGCGTGAGCCACCGCACCCAGCCAAGGTATGAATATTTTTAAGCACTAGATAAATAAATACTACCATTGTACTAATTGACTAGCAATAATGCTCTTATGCTTTTACACACTTATGCTCTTATGCATGTATCATCACTTATACACTTACTAAACCTGGATATTATCATTTAAAAATCTAGACCAATTTTGAATTCATATTTTATCAATGACTTATAAGAAGTCAAACCTAGAAGTTTTCCATAGATTAAGCAAAGTCAAATAACCAAGTTTTCTCCATGTCTTTTTTTTTTTGCCACCTTATGGAAAGACAGGATCCCTTGTCTTAAAAAGTCTCAAATTTTAATGTTATTTTTATTTCCCATATGAAGTAATGACTTATTTTGCCTCAGAGCATAGATTTCCATTGAAAGAAAACATTTCAAAAGGAGTAACCTAATGAAGCAACCAATAAAATACAGACTTACAGAGACAGGGTGACTACACAGGACCTCCCTTGATTAGATGGATGTGGTCGCCAAAGTGAAGTTAGCTATGGATGTCCTGAAAATAAATTTGATCAGTGTATCCAGGACTGATTGGCCTCTGATGAAAGGATGCATGACAGCCAACTCACCAAAGACTGACATTTATTTGTTTATTTATTTTCCTAGTCCCCAGAATCTGCACAAAAAAGACTTGACATTTGAAATGGAATGCTCTTTTATTAATTTCCCGTGAGACGTCTCACTGACCAGATTGCTCATAGCGTTTGTCAGGATGTATTTTCCCTTGCATGAGACCTGGTACGTAGAAAATAATAAATGCCAGCCACTATTATTATTGGTGCTGTTGTTATTATTATTTTATCATTAACATTATGGTGCAATTGACTATTGTTTTGCTCTTGCCTCCTGTTTATAGAGAACACACTCTGATCTTTGAGATGGCTCTTGACCTTTTGAGGTCATGCTCACTTTGAGAATCCAATGAAATCTGTGGACACTCTCAGCAGAAAAAAAAAAGCCCAAATATGCATATGGAGAAGCTTCTGGACTGAGAACTGTGCCCTTATTTCAGTGCGGCCCTTCTCTCTTTTTCTCCTACTAGCGGAAGAAAGCTCAGAGTTCAGAGCAAAACGCACTCGAAGTTCACCATCAGGTCACCACGCTAGAGCACTGAGCTAGGGCAAACTCTCCTGGCGTTTTCCTTTCCTTCCACCTTTCTCCTTTCCTTTTTTGGAAATACCCTCCTGCCTTCAGAGAGCCAAGGAGTGCGAGGCCCGGGCCTGCCTCCAGGTAAAGCATGAACAGTCCTCACCCCACCTGGCTCGTCAATCAATGTCAGCATTTTACTGATTTCAGCCTTCACGTGGCTATTCCGTCTGACGTCTTGCACCTCTCAGTTCCTCAGCCTTCTTGGCTGCCAATAATCTAATCTTCCACCCCCGTTAGATGTCCATGGTCATGTTCTTGGCTTTGTCATGACAATCACTACATCCCTCTGAATTCTGGCTTCCGGAGTCCCACTCTCTGGCCACCATCCCCCATCCTCCTGGCTCCTCTTCTCTAGAGCTCAGACTCCAGCAATTCTTCAACCTCATCAAGAACCCCCAACCTCTATCATCCTCCCAACTCTAATCAGCTGTCCTCGTCCTCACATCTTTCTCTTCACCCGGCCTGCAGTCCACAGTTCATGTTTATAATTATTCCCTTGCAAATGCACTGACAACCCTCGCTCCTCTTCCCTGAGGTTCCCCTGTTGTGGCCAATGAGGGAAGTCCCCAGCCCTGGTTATGCCGAAGAATCTTCTCGCTCTGGGCCCGCAGTAGAGCAGCTGGATACTCTCAGCTGGTCTTGCTCACCCTGCCCATCCGTTGGTCTTCTTAACGCACGGCCCACAATCTCAGTCGGTTGCACAGCACACTGGACAATCCCATTATATTTTTGGAAATGTTCTTTTGCCCAGTCTTTGAAAAGATTATTTCACAACTTCTGGTTTTTCAAAGCTTCCGAATTACACCACCTCTCCCCAACCCTAATCTTACCCACATCTTTTGACCATAGAATGAAAAAAAAAAAAAAAAAGCAGACCAGGAACACCGAAACTACAGTCTTCCTTTGCACGTACCCGTTGTGAGTTGCCTACGAGTGCCCCTGCTCATTTCAGAGCTCGGCCCTTCTGCGTGTGTTCCAGAGCCCATGCACACCTGGCACCTTTAAGGATTTGCTCTGCAACTACTTCTTCTCTCACCTCTATCATCAGTTTCTCTCTTTCTCACGATTTATTTCCACCAGCGAACAATGTGCCACAATAGCTCCTACCTGAAAAGAGAAAAAAAGTTATCATGACCAGACATCTCTCTCCAGCCTCAGTCCAGTTTTTCTGCTCCCCTTCAAAATAAAACTTCTTGAGTTGGTCATAATTGTGGACTTAACCTTTTACCTCACATTTTCTCCCCGGTCCATTTCCCCTGAGACGCCTCTTGTCCAAGTCACTAAGGACTTCCATGTCGCCAGGCATAACCGTCACTTTTCTGTTCTTATTTTACTTGAATCCCTAAGCAGCAGTAGACATGTTTTTTTATTCTAGAACTATTTTCTTCTTTTGCTTCTAGGGCAAGACAGTCTCTGGGTTTTCCTTCTTCAACCACGTGTATTCTCAGATCTTTTGCCAGTTCTTCTGCTCGATGGTTAAAGCAGGAGGGCGGAGGTGTCTGTCCTGTTCTCGTCTCTGGGTACACACACTCCCAAAGAGTGACCGTTTCCAGCCCTGTAGCTTTAAATACCACTTATACACTTTCAAGAGTGGCTGGGGAACTAGGTTACTAAGCGAAGAGTAGGAGGGTGATTTGTATTTTTCAATTTTATACAACAAATAAGCGTTGCATAAATTAAATTAAATTTAAATTTAAATAAACACATGAGAAAGAAAAAACATTTCTTTGTTTTTTGGGTGTTTGTTGTTTGTTTTTGATACTGGCTTTTGCTCTGTTGCCGGGGCTACGGTGTGATGTTGTCATCATAGCTCTCTGAAACCTCAAACTGAAACTTCTGGGCTCAAGGGATCCTCCTGCCTCAGCCTCCCAAGTAGCTGGGACTACATGAGTGTCACCGCATCCGGCTTTATTTATTCATTTATTCTTTTTTTTGTAGAGACTGCCTCTTGCTTTGTTGCCCAGGCTGGTCTTGAACTCCTGGCCTCAAGCAATCTTCCTGCCTCGTTCTCCCAAAGTATTAATTAGGATTCACTTGCATGAGCCACCACACCCAGACCACTTCTCTTTCATTTAGGCCACAGTTAATTTGGGTTCTTTCTTATATGCAGCCAAGCTTACTCCTAACTCATACAGAGGGACGGGTTGAATTTATAGGACAAAAAAGGGTAACTACCAGGGTTAAGGCCTGGGAAGTCAGGAGGGATAGGGTTCCAACGCCCAGAGGAGGAAGCAGCTATTGGTGGGAGGAAGGCACATCCTCTATTGGCACAGAGAGGAGGAGGACAGAATCTGTGACCAGACAGGAAGATGTGTGTGTTTGGTAAGACGCTGAGATGCTTCCTGCGTGATGGCTTCATGTCGTCTAGGAAACAGGAGGCAAGGTTCTCTCTTCAGAGTGAGGAAGTGGGTCAGGGGAAGCTGGGAGAAGAGACTTTGGAGGCTTGGAAGCAGTAATGGTTTAAAATAATTGATGTGGGGCCGGGCGTAGTGGCTCACGCCTGTAATCCTAGCACTCTGGGAGGCAGAGCCGGGTGGATCGATCACGGTCAGGAGTTCAAAACCAGCCTGAGCAAGACCCCATCTCTACTAAAAATAGAAAGAAATTAATTGGCCAACTAAAAATATATAGAAAAAATTAGCCGGGCATGGTGGCGCATGCCTGTAGTCCCAGCTACTTGGGAGGCTGAGGCAGGAGGATCGCTTGAGCCCAGGAGTTTGAGGTTGCTGTGAGCTAGGCTGACGCCACGGCACTCACTCTAGCCTGGGCAACAGAGTGAGACTCTGTCTCAAAAATAAATAAATAAATAAATAAATAAATAAATAAATATAAAATAACTGTTGCTGTGGGTGGAAGTACAAGTTGACTAGAGAAAAGCAATAGGATCATTGGAGGATTGGAGGCCTGTTAGTAACCAGGGATCATGAATATAAATTGGGTGGAGTGCAGCATGTATGCGTTGTGACTTTCTTGGTTCAAATCCAGGCTCTACCAGTAAATGATTGTCTGACCTCAGGCAAGTTTATTAAACTTTGTGTCTTGGAGTTTCCTCAGTTGTAAAACGAGGGCTCATTCGTTTATTCAGCAAATATTTGCTAAGTGCCCGCTATGTGCCAGGCGTAGCTCCTGGGGCCAAGAATACAGCCAAGAACAATAAAAAGTCTCTTTCTTCACGGAGCTCATGACAGTTGTATGTATTTCCCTTTTAGGCTGTTATAAGGGTTGCATGAAATTTAAATCTCCTAAACTTTAAGATGTACACTTTTTTTTTTTTTTTACATTTTAAATTTCTGAAATTGGGATCCATCTTAAAATCATTGGCACCTTACAGTTAATTGGCAGGGTGTTCTTCTTTCTTAGTGTTTATAGAGTAATGGTGTATCTTGCCATCAATGGGGTTTCAGATTCAATAAAATATGATCATACTTGTAAAAGCTAGATAAAACATGTCTGGAAGGCTATACACTACCCAGCACTTGTAATAACAAAGCACTGGAACCAACTCAAATATTTATCTATGGGAGACTGGCGCTATAGTGCAAACACCCAGTGAAGGACTGGAAAGGAATGAAGACTATTTTCATATATTGCCATGAAGGGATCTCTAGGATATGTTGCTAACTGGAAAAAAGTGGGAAACATGTCTATAGACACCTATAGTTTGCTTCTGTTTATCTAAAAGGTAGTTGTATATATTTTTGCACAGATATAAAATAATTGCTTATATTTTCACAATGGAAATTGTGAAATTAAAAGAAAATTAAAAGAAACATTTAAAGTAACATGTGAGGGAGGAAAGAAATAGGGTAGCAGGATCAATGTTAAAAGCTAAACTTTTCAGGCTATGCCTTGTTTTATAGACTTGGTTTCAAACCAACTAAGTTTTTTTGAGATGGGGTCTTGCTATGTTGCCCAGGCTGGAGTACAGTGGCTAGTCACAGATGCAATCATACTACCTCAAATTCCCGGGCTCAAGCTATCCTCCTGCCTTAGCCTCCCAAGTACACGAGAGAGACTACAGGTTTATATAATTACAAAACAAAAATCAAACTGGAAAAAGAAAAGCAATTCCTAAAAATAAAAAAAAACTAAAGGAAACGAATGAACCTACTGTTGTATTGACTTAGTGACTTAACCAAACAGAAAAGAATTATTTGACATAGTTTTAAAACATACTAATTTGGCTATACATTTTCACTGGATAAGAGCTTCCTACTATCAAAGACTCAGTAATTTCAGCTTTAGAGAGAATAGTAAGTGCAATGAACAGAAATGCATGAAATATGTTAAGATCCTTGAGTGCATCATGATTCTAAAAAAAAAACAAACAAACAAAAAAACCCCCTAAGGATAAAAAATTAAAAAAAAAAAAACCCTCAAGGTCCCCTTTGGAGATGCTAGGGAACCAACTCCTTAGATCCACGGTTACAAAGCGACATTCTCAGTCGGTATGTTTTACGCCTTTTACCCCTTGACTGGCAATCTGTGCAGTGCTGGTGCATTTCTGATTTCAGCGAAACACCTCGGGCTCATTGTTGGCATACCGAAATCTGCCCTCAAAATGCGGAACGTAAGTTGGATAAGAGGGAAAAGGAAGGCAGGGGACGGCAGGCATATCGGGAGAAAACAGAGAAATGAATAAACTAGGCCCCAGAGTGGTTGAAAATGATCATGGTGGGAGAAGCTGGACAAGTAAGGCTGGAAGAAAAGGAGATTGTAGCCAAATTAAAAGAATATCTGAATTGGTGCTCTCAATTTGTTCTTTAGAGGAAAATTTAGAGTTGGCTTGGAAAAACCTAAGATGCCTTCTCTTCATCTTTTGGGAATCTAATGTCAGAACAACACAGGGAACCTTGCAAGGGAGAGTCCACATATTGCCTTTTCCTCTGGAAAATTAATGCCTATTGGCAGCAGGTTTCTAAGTTGTAATGGCCACAGTTTCTATGTGGTGTCTTCAGAACGTGAAAGACTTGCAGTGTTGAATCTAGTGACACCTGCATGAGCCTCCCATTGCTAAAGTTTACAGAAGTAGTCTTTATAGCTCAGTAAAGTCTATTTTCCTAACCACCCAGTGACATATTTGCAAGTTCAAGTTGATTGTTTGTTTGTTTTTTGAGACAGAGTCTCGCTCTGTTTCCTGGGCTAGAGTGCCGTGGCGTCAGCCTAGCTCACAGCAACCTCACACTCCTGGGCTCAAGCGATCCTCCTGCCTCAGCCTCCCGAGTAGCTGGGACTACAGGCATGCGCCACCATGCCCGGCTAATTTTTTCTATATATTTTTAGTTGGCCAATTACTTTCTTTCTATTTTTAGTAGAGACGGGGTCTCGCTCTTGCTCAGGCTGGTTTTGAACTCCTGACCTTGAGCGATTTTCCCTCCTCAGCCTCCCAGAGTGCTAGGAGTACAGGCGTGAGCCACCGCACACCACCACAAGTTTCAAGTTTCAGGATGAATGTAGAGTTGTAAAATAGATCTAGTTTTAATTAGGCATCTCCTAATTTGGCATTGCAGAAGGTTCACTGTCAAGAATTATGTATTAATACTTTGTGAATATATCTGTACGACGAGTTTGGGAAGAAAGAGTAATATTGATCACTGAGATCAAAAACCCTATGATGTATACAAGATGAGTAGGAAGACATTTCCAAAATGATTACATTAAATCATTGATTATGCTATTTTAAGTATTAAATCCATCTCTGTAAACACTTTTATCATCATGTTATATGTGGTTACTATAAAGCTATGTAGTGCATATTGAACTTGAATGTCAGCCATAATCAGGAAGAGGTATTGACTGTACTTTCTACATAGCTCTTGACTCTGCCCTCTTCCCTGTAGTCCCACTGCCACTACTTTAGTTCAGGCCACCGTCCTCGCCTGCCTGAACTACTGCCTCAGCTTCCTACCTAGTTTTTCCCTACCTCAGTTTTACTCCCTACAGTCTTTTCTCCATACTGTAGCATACAAGACTTTGGGGTCATTTGTCGCTGCAGCATAACCTGACCTCAGCAGACTGATACCTAACCTCTTTCAGTTCCTCGGATGTGCCATAGTCTCACCTTGGGCCGTTCCCTCCTCTTCTCTTTCTTGTTTTAATCGTCCCAATTCCTATTCGGTCTTTGTATCTCGGTTTAGATGCCATTTCTTCTGGAGAGCTCTCCCTGGCTCCCCGTGTCTGGCTTATGTGCCCGTTTCTGCACCTTCCTGTGGCATTTGCACCTCCCCTGTTACAGCATTTACTATGGAGTTGTTTGTCAGTCTCCCTCCACCCCCATACACTTCCTGCTGCAAGCTTGGTGTGGGCAGAGATTACGACTTTTTCATCATTATACTCCCAGGTCTGGCACATGGCAGATGGCATCAATCTGTGGAATGAGTAAATGATTCCATTTTTAGAATCTGAATGTTTGGTCCTACTACTACTTATCAAGGAAAGTAGAAAGGGTCCAAGTTCTGGTCTGAGTCATTGTGATGATATTAGTGCAAGTGAGAAAAAAACTGACGACAGTCAAATGCTATCAATCTGTGCTTTCCTGTCTTCACCTTGATGTGAATCTATATAGGCTTTTCCAAGCCTTGCATATTAAAAGAGTAAGGAGTAGCTATAAATTAATAGGTGTGAGACTGAAGTTTCCCGAGATGAAAGAATGCGAGGCATTATTATTTCTATACGTGTCTCAACAGCACACGAGAATAACGTGCAGGTCAGCTCACATTATTGCAGCATTTCCTGTTCTAAGACACAGCTTAAGGCAAACTCTTAGAATGGTTATGTAGGCTGTGTGCATTCCACAACTCTTGTCTAACTGAGTCACCCCTGTATATTTTCCTGTCCCTCCCTGGCATCAAGCATAACGCATCATAAGAACGTATTAGTAATGGCATCTGTGATTTCCATGTGACCTGTTATAGGTACTGTTTCCTGTGACCCCACAATTAAAAGACCATCATGAAATCATGTTGGTGGTGACTTTTCGTGAAGGCAATAGGAATTTTGATTAATTAGGCTGTGATCTGGTGAGACCTAAGAAGAAATCTGAATCTGAGTTGTTTTGTTTTATTTTTTGAGATGGAGTATCTCTCTGTTGCCCTGGTTAGAGTGCAGTGGTGTCATCATAGCTCACTGTGACCTCAAACACCTGAGCTCAAGGGATCCTCCTGCCTCAGCCTCCCGAGTGAGTAGCAGGGACTACAGGCTCGGGCCACCACACTTGGCTAATTTTTCTATTTTCAGTAGAGATGGGGTCTCACTCTTGCTTAGACTGGTCTCAATCTGCCTGCCTCCGACTCCCAGAGTGCTAGGATTACAGGTGTGTACCACCACACCTGGATAATTTTTCTATTTTTAGTAGAGATGGAGTCTCATTCTTGCTCAGGCTGGTCTTGAACTCCTGAGCCCAAGCAATCCTCCCATCTTGGCCCCCTAGAATGCTAGGATTACAGGTAGGAGCCACCATGCCTGGTCCACACCTGGCTATTCTTAATAATTCTTTGTAGACACTGGGTCTCCCTTTGTTGTGTAGTAGGCTGGTCTCGAACTCCCAGACTCAAGTGATCCTCCTACCTTGGCCTCCCAAAATTCTGGGATTACAGGTGTGAGCCTCCATGCCCAGCCTGAAGCCGAGCTTTTTATTAAAGTACAGTGGGATAGAGCTAGATGTGAGACCTGAGTTGTTCTGAGGTTTGACTTACTAACTTTGAAAGACGAAGAACTTGGAATGTTAAATATTAGGCTTCATCTAGCATCCTAATTCACATGCAGAAATGAGTTGCCACTCATAGGCTATAAATTAAGAATGAATCATCCCACAGGTCAAGATTGGCTAATTTTCCAGTAACGATACGAATATGAACACATATGGCAAAGGTCCAACGCTTCTATGAGAAAACGGAGGGAAGTCTGGCAGGGTTAGGGAACACACATTCGCCTGAGTTATTTCTGAGGTTTTCAAAGGATTGGGAACTTCTAGGAACACTAAAAAATGGTGGTTGGAACCAAGTCCCTTGATTGAAAGTTAAAGGGACATGGTTTTAGACCTCACATGAAGAAGAGCTTGGAGGCAGTGCAGTTGGGTTTAGGAGACAGACCTCGGCTTAAATTCCTGCTGTGCCACTAACTACCTGTGTGGCTTTGGGCGGGTTGCTTAATTACCCTAACCTGTTTCTTCATCAGTACAATGCGGACAAAATGCCTGCTTTAAAGGATTATGTTTGTAAATGCTTTGCATAATGCCTTGCCATAGAGAGTCCAATTAAATGGCAATTATGACTATGGAGATCCCCAGTGAAGAGCTAGACTGTGCTGTAAGGTAGGAAGCTCCCTGTCTGCAAGGATATTCAATAAGTCATTTATGGCCGGGCGCGGTGGCTCACGCTTCTAATCCTAGCACTCTGGGAGGCCGCGGCGGGCGGATTGCTCAAGGTCGGGAGTTCGAAACCAGCCTGAGCAAGACCCCGTCTCTACTAAAAATAGAAAGAAATTAATTGACCAACTAAAAGTATATATACAAAAAAAATTAGCCGGGCATGGTAGCGCACACCTGTAGTCCCAGCTACTCGGGAGGCTGAGGCAGGAGGATCGCTTGAGCCCAGGAGTGTGAGGTTGCTGTGAGCTAGGCTGACGCCACGGCACTCACTCTAGCCTGGGCAACAAAAGTGAGACTGTCTCAAAAAAAAAAAAAAAAAAAAAAGTCATTTATTTGGTCACTTAGCAGGGTGCTTTAAAATATTCCTCCTGTGTGGGTATAGAGCATGGCAAGGGGTGGTGATTGGATCCTGGTGAATGCATTTAAATCCAAAATTCTCTGATATATTAAATTGTTTTATAAATATTGATTCGAAAATAAAATGGCCCCAAAATACACAAAACTAAAATTGCTGGAACTACAGGGGAAAATGGACAAATCCACCTTTATAATGGAAGATTAACTGCTTGATCCATTTTATGCGCTAATGGTTAAGAGGAATGCTGATAAGCAAATCTGAAGAACATTAATAAGGATATAGAAAATATAAAATACCAAGCTTGATTTATTTGCAAACATCACTGTACCTACCTAGTGGTGGATAAACATTCTTCTCTGGGTTCACTGGTTTTAAACATTTATAAAAATTGACCACAGACTGCTCATACAGCAAGTCCATTAAAAACGTAATAGCAAAACTGGCTCAAGAATTCCTTGAGAAAGGCTGACTAGCCCTATGACTATTAAAAACAGAAAATCTAAAGGTAAATATCTTTCTACAAAAAACTCCTCCATGTCCAGATTATTTTATAGGAAGTCCTCCCAAACTTCAGCAACAGATTATTTCAATCTTATACAAATTATTCCAGGGAATGGGGGATGGCAAAGAGAATCATTCCCAACTCATTCTTTGATGCTGGTGTAACCATGGATGGTATAAGAAAGGAAAATCATGAAACAAATATAGGCCAGGCAGAGGGCTCACGTGTGGGCGTGGGGCCGTGCGCAGAGGGCTCACGTGGGGGTGTAGGGGCCGTGTGCAGAGGGCTCACGTGGGGGTGTGGGGCCGTGCGCAGAGGGCTCACGTGGGGGCGTGGGGCCGTGTGCAGAGGGCTCACGTGGGGGTGTAGGGGCCGTGTGCAGAGGGCTCACGTGGGGGTTCACATGTGGGGTTTTGGCCCGTGTGCAGAGGGCTCACGTGGGGGCGTGGGGCCGTGTGCAGAGGGCTCACGTGGGGGTGTAGGGGCCGTGCGCAGAGGGCTCACGTGGGGGCGTAGGGCCGTGCGCAGAGGGCTCACGTGGGGGTGTAGGGGCTGTGTGCAGAGGGCTCACGTGGGGGTTCACATGTGGGGTTTTGGCCCGTGTGCAGAGGGCTCACGTGGGGGTTCACATGTGGGGTTTTGGCCCGTGTGCAGAGGGTTCACGTGGGGGCGTGGGGCCGTGCGCAGAGGGTTCACGTGGGGGCGTGGGGCCGTGCGCAGAGGGCTCACGTGGGGGTGTAGGGGCCGTGCGCAGAGGGCTCACGTGGGGGCGTGGGGCCGTGCGCAGAGGGCTCACGTGAGGGCGTGGGGCCGTGCGCAGAGGGCTCACGTGGGGGCGTAGGGGCCGTGCGCAGAGGGCTCACGTGGGGGCGTAGGGGCCGTGCGCAGAGGGCTCACGTGGGGGCGTAGGGGCCGTGCGCAGAGGGCTCACGTGGGGGCGTGGGGCCGTGCGCAGAGGGCTCACGTGGGGGCGTGGGGCCGTGCGCAGAGGGCTCACGTGGGGGCGTGGGGCCGTGCGCAGAGGGCTCACGTGGGGGCGTGGGGCCGTGCGCAGAGGGCTCACGTGGGGGCGTGGGGCCGTGCGCAGAGGGCTCACGTGGGGGCGTGGGGCCGTGCGCAGAGGGCTCACGTGGGGGCGTGGGGCCGTGCGCAGAGGGCTCACGTGGGGGCGTGGGGCCGTGTGCAGAGGGCTCACGTGGGGGTTCACATGTGGGGTTTTGGCCCGTGTGCAGAGGGCTCACGTGGGGGCGTGGGGCCGTGCGCAGAGGGCTCACGTGGGGGCGTGGGGCCGTGTGCAGAGGGCTCACGTGGGGGTTCACATGTGGGGTTTTGGCCCGTGTGCAGAGGGCTCACGTGGGGGCGTGGGGCCGTGCGCAGAGGGCTCACGTGGGGGCGTGGGGCCGTGCGCAGAGGGCTCACATGGGGGCGTGGGGCCGTGTGCAGCGGGCTCACGTGGGGGTGTAGGGGCCGTGTGCAGAGGGCTCACGTGGGGGTTCACATGTGGGGTTTTGGCCCGTGTGCAGAGGGCTCACGTGGGGGCGTGGGGCCGTGTGCAGAGGGCTCACGTGGGGGTGTAGGGGCCGTGCGCAGAGGGCTCACGTGGGGGCGTGGGGCCGTGCGCAGAGGGCTCACGTGGGGGCGTGGGGCCGTGCGCAGAGGGCTCACGTGGGGGCGTGGGGCCGTGCGCAGAGGGCTCACGTGGGGGCGTGGGGCCGTGCGCAGAGGGCTCACGTGGGGGCGTGGGGCCGTGTGCAGCGGGCTCACGTGGGGGTGTAGGGGCCGTGTGCAGAGGGCTCACGTGGGGGTTCACATGTGGGGTTTTGGCCCGTGTGCAGAGGGCTCACGTGGGGGCGTGGGGCTGTGCGCAGAGGGCTCACGTGGGGGTGTGGGGCCGTGCGCAGAGGGCTCACATGGGGGCGTGGGGCCGTGTGCAGCGGGCTCACGTGGGGGTGTAGGGGCCGTGTGCAGAGGGCTCACGTGGGGGTTCACATGTGGGGTTTTGGCCCGTGTGCAGAGGGCTCACGTGGGGGCGTGGGGCCGTGTGCAGAGGGCTCACGTGGGGGTGTAGGGGCCGTGCGCAGAGGGCTCACGTGGGGGCGTGGGGCCGTGCGCAGAGGGCTCACGTGGGGGCGTGGGGCCGTGCGCAGAGGGCTCACGTGGGGGTGTAGGGGCCGTGTGCAGAGGGCTCACGGGGTGGGGGGCCGGGCGCAGAGGGCTCAGGTGGGGGTTCACGTGTGGGGTGTTGGCCCGTGTGCAGAGGGCTCAGGTGGGGGTTCACGTGTGGGGTGTTGGTCCGTGTGCAGAGGGCTCAGGTGGGGGTTCAGGTGTGGGGTTTTGGCCCGTGTGCAGAGGGCTCACCTGGGGGTGTCTGCCCACTTGCAGCGAATGAGAAGCAGAGAGACAGTGGACATTTAGTAAGGTCTATAGTGAATATGGGTCTGGAAAGCCACATGCACAGTACCAGTATATTTAATAGTTTGAACTGCTCATTCTAAATTTCAGTTTTTTAAAAGTCCTTTTGGTGAATTGAATGGCATGATTTTCTTTAAAATTTACAACTACATTTTTGAAATAATGTTTTTTGGCATTCTAGAGACCTTTAAAAATCTTTAAAAGAATGACAATAGAAATCAACTTGCAAACCTTACAGATGTAAATTAGCACACAGTAAAACACAAAAAAATAAAACTACAAAAATACACACAAAAAAATAACAAAATAAAAAAAATATATAGGCCAATTTCACTTTTACATTTTAAAATTCTAAACAAAATGCTACCATAAAGGATGTCATGGCCAAATTAGGTTTATCTTAGAAAGGCAAAGGTGTTTAACATTTGAAAAACCTGTAAATATAATTCTTTATATTGATAAATAAGGACCTAAAAAACCTTTTGCTGATCTCAACAAATGAAAAAGAAAGAGAGAAAAAAGCATTTGATACGATCCAATACTCATTCATAATAAAACTTTTAGCAAATTCAGAATGGAAGAGAATTTCCTTAATAAAAGGTGTCTGAAACACCTGCAACATGCATCATTCTTAATGAGGAAACATGTGAATTAAGTTCTTTTAAAATCAGGAACTAGGCCAGGTGCGGTGGCTCACGCCTGTAATCCTAGCACTTTGGGAGGCCGAGGAGGGTGGATCACTCAAGGTCAGGAGTTCAAAACCAGCCTGAGCAAGAGCAAGACCCCGTCTCTACTATAAATAGAAAGAAATTAATTGGCCAACTAGTATATATAGAAAAAATTAGCCGGGCATGGTGGCGCATGCCTGTAGTCCCACCTACTCGGGAGGCTGAGGCAGGAGGATCACTTGAGCCCAGGAATTTGAGGTTGCTGTGAGCTAGGCTGACGCCACGGCACTCACTCTAGCCTGGGCAACAAAGTTGAGACTCTGTCTCAAAAAAAAAAAAAAAAAAATTAAAATCAGGAACTAGACAGAAATGTGTGCTATTATCACATTTATTCAACACTGCATTGGAGATTGTAGCCAGCATAGTAAAATAAACTAAAGAAAAACAAAAGAAAAAACAAAGCAAACATCACTTAAGATGTGACTGTCTAAATGAAAACTAAAATTAAGAAATTTTTAGAAATACAAAGAGTATTTAACAAGGGGTTATAAAATCAACATATGAAAATCAATTACATTTTATAAATGAGCAAATAATTTTTAAAAACTTTTAAACAATACCATTTATTATAATAATATAAACTGTAATGAGTCTAGAAATAACCAAAGATGGGCAAGCATCTCTGGAGAAAGAAAACCGTATGGACATCATTGAAGAAAACCTAAATAATCAGTGATAGACAGGAAGATAATATTGTAAAGATGTCAATTCTGCCCTCAAATTGATCTACAGAATGAATGCACTTCCCATGATAATTGCATCATGACTTTTACTGAAAACTGATAAGTTGAATCCAAAATGCATATGGAAGAACAAAGGGGCAAGAATAGCCAAGGCACTTTTGGAGAAAGCTAAGGTGGCCGGACTTGTTTAATCGTACAGGAAAACTTGTAATAAAGCTTTAATAATCAAGACAAGGTGGAAGCGGCACAAAAGCAGACAGAAGAGAACAGTGAGTCCAGAAAGAGACTTGTACACAGTAGAACCTTGATATATGGCCACAGATGGCACTGCAGGTCACTGGAGGAAGGAGTCTAATTAATAAATGTGATTTAGACAATTGGCTGGCCATTTGGAAAGCAAGGAAGTGGATTTATACTTCATACCAGACAAAAACCAAACCATATGAAGATAGAAAAGAGGATTCTGAATGTTCACAACATAAAGATATGGTAAAGGTTTGAGGTGATAGATATGCTGATAACCCTGATATGATCATCATGCATTGTATACACCTATCAAAACATCACTGGTTCCCATAAATATGTACAATTATTATTATGTGTTACTAAAAATAAAAGAGAGAAAAAAAGAAATTGATAAATTTAACTACATTGTACTTAAGAACTTTTATTCATCAAAAGACTCCATAAAGAATGTGAAAAGATCATGGACTGGATCCTGGACTGGGGAAAAATTTGCTCTAAAGGACCTTATTGGGACAACTGGTGAAATTTCTTTTTTTTTATTACATATTTTTAAAACTTATTTTTTCTTTTCTTTTTTCTTTTTTTGTTGGATTTGCCTCCAGTTTCATAACTGGTGAAATTTCAATAAGGACCATATATTAGCTATTAGTATTACATCAGTGTTAAACTACCTAAATTTGAACATTGTTTTGTGGTTACCTAAGAGAATATCTTTGTCTTTGAAGGTACGTGCCACAACTTACTCTCAAATAGTTCAGAAAAAAAAAAAAAAAAATATATATATATATATATATAATATAATCTCTTTTACATATGTGAACCCTGAAAGAGCCAATCCTTCAAGACAGGCCCTGAATGGCTAACTGGGCCTAAATTCAAAATATAGCCAAACAACCGCTTGCTAACTAGAGATCACATATAGTAGTACTCTGTTCTGAGTAACTTTGGGACTTTCATAGCTAGGTGTTCATTTTTATTGCCTGAATCCACCAATAGACAGTGAGCTGTGTTGACCAATTAGAATTTAACAAGTGCCAGCTAATCAGAACAAAGCAAGTTTGTATCCTCATTTGCACAAGTGGACCAGAGTGGGAACCTGAGCAGGAACTTTCCCTACAGAAGATAAACCTATTCTTCGTTCTCTCAAAACACACCTTCTTTTTGTAAGGAAGACTGCCTCTCCCCAGGTTGCAAACTGTTCACTGAAATAAAGTCCTTTCTGTCTTTTAAAAAAAATTTTTTGTCGGCCGGGCGCAGTGGCTCACGCCTATAATCCTAGCACTCTGGGAGGCCGAGGCGGGCAGACTGCTCAAGTTCAGGAGTTCGAAACCAGCCTGAACAAGAGTGAGACCCCGTCTCTACTATAAATAGAAATAAATTAAGTGACCAACTAATATATATAGAAAAAATTAGCCGGGCATGGTGGCGCATGCCTGTAGTCTCAGCTACTCAGGACACTGAGGCAGGAGGATCGCTTGAGCCCAGGAGTTGGAGGTTGCTGTGAGCTAGGCTGACGCCACGGCACTCACTCTAGCCTGGGCAACAGAGTGAGACTCTGTCTAAAAAATAAATATATATATTTTTCAGTGGATTTGTTAACACACACAAATACAGCAAACTGAATCTATGTGAAGGGTATTCAGGGGTTCACTGCATTAGTTCTGAAACTGATCCTTCCACCTCTGCCTCCCAAAGTGCTGGGATTATAGGTGCAAGCCACCTTGACCACCCTATGTATATATTTTAAAACCATTAGAAGAGAAAGAGGCAACATGAATGAATAATCAACATATGAAAAAAAATACTCAACCCTATCAGAAATAAGTAGGGAATGGCAAACTAGGCAAATTAAGAGCATTAAGGTGGGACCTATTTATCCTCCATAGACTAGCAGCAAGTCTGACGATGATTGGAGAGAATGAGGAGTGTGCGTGCTGATCAGCGTTCGCCGCAGCAGAGATCGGCACGGCCGCTGTGAAAACACTTTCTCCTCACCTTTTACACTTGAACAGCCTCACAGCCTCTGCTGCGGAGGTGCTCACTGCTAGCTTCACAGGCGACTTGAGCACAGGTACAGGAGGTGAACTAGAATGCTCCTGCCAGCACTGATAGTAATTGCTGGGGGCAGATTCAGGGTTCCTGCGGACATGAGCTTATTGGAGAAGGGGAGGCTTTTTAAGAAATTGGAGAAGGGGGGGGCTTTTAAAGAAAAAGATACAGGGGCCAGGTGCGGTGGTGGGCACCTGTAATCCTAGCACTCTGGGAGGCCGAGGTGGGAGGATCCCTTGAGCTCAGGAGTTCGAGACCACCCTGAGCAAGAGTGAAACCCTGTCTCTACTAAAAATAGAAAGAAATTAGCTGGGCAACTAAAAATATATAGAAAAAATTAGCTGGGCATGGTGGCATATACCTGTAGTCCCAGGTACTCGGGAGGCTAAGACAGGAGGATGGCTTAAGCTCAGGAGTCTGAGGTTGCTGTGAGCTAGGCTGAGGCCACAGCACTCTAACCAGGGCAACAGAGTGAGATTCTGTCTCAAAAAAAAAAAAAAAAAAGAAAAAAAACAACAACCAACAAAACACATAATTTTAAATGAAAATTATGTTCAAAAGTGAATATTTATTTATAATGGGACAAGAAATCACAACAAATCACAAATGTCACAAAACCCAGGAAAGAATTGTTATAGGTTTGTGACCTACAAGCTCAGGAAATCTGACAAAATTAGTTGGTGTGGTTTCCATCAATAAGAAAAATACGTAAAGTGCAGTTAGCATCATATGCGATATAGCATTGAATCCACTCCTGACGGGAGAAAACTTCCTTTTCACTAGGCAGTAAAAAAAAACAAACGAATGTTCCACTACTACGCTTAACAACTTGGATGAATCAAAAAAAATAAATAAATAAATGTTGAATGAATCGCTAAAGGCTACATATGTTATACTATTTTTATGAAGCTCAAAAAGAAGAAAAACCAATATATTGTTAGGGATGCATCCAACTATGATAAAAAAAAAACACTAAAAAATGACAAGGAAAGACAGACAACATTCATCAGGATCGTGGAGAGGGGGGAGGGAGGCAAGGGGTGGAATCCCGGGGACGCCCGGATGCTAATTATTGATGATGGGGTGGAGTCACAAGTTTTATTAGTGTGCTGTAAATTTTATGTATTTGCTTAATATACTATTTCGTATGCATGCCTATCAGATTGGAAAATACTTTAGGCACCTGAAAGTACTTTCTAAGTCGTTAACCTCAGCTCCCGCCTTCCTCTCCCCTGCAAGCGGTGGGGCGCGTGGCTCCCGAGGCTGGCACAGCAGAGAAAGGGCAAACCGCAGCCCAGGAGCCTGACCTGCGTTATTTTCTTTATGGTGTTGGGAGGGCTGTCGTGGTGGTGGGATTAGTGTGCAGTGTATCAAATGCGCCACACCACGCTACTCCGTTTGACTTTCGAGTTCTTTTACTGGGTCAAGGCAGAAGGCGTCTCGGGCCCAGCGGGCAGGGCGCCCTCCCTCCGCACTCGGGCTTCCCTCTCTCCCGGCGTGCCAGGCCCCCGCCCACCCTCTGGCGTCTTTCCGGACGGTCACCCTTTCCCCATCCCGGCCCACTTGGTTACGCAAATGTTTCCAAGAGGATCCCCGAACGCGCCCCCAGTGCAGAGCCCGCCCAGAGCAGGGCAGGGGGCGTGGAGCTCCGGGCCCCGCCTCCGCGGTAGCCCCGCCCCTAAAGCGCCGCCTTCGCCGTAGCCACGCCCCCGAAACGCCCCGCCTCCGTGGTAGCCCCTCCCCTCCCGCCGCGCCCCGCCCCCGCCGCGCCGCGCTCCCAAAACCCGGAGAAGTGGATTCCGCGCTCCGCACCGCCCCTCCCAGGCCGCCGTCGGGACGAGCCGGTCCGGGCCGGTCGGCAGGAAGCGCGGCCCAGCGCCTGCCTGGAACGGGAGCCGGCCCCGAGCGGGAGCGGACGCGGCCCCGGGCCTGCGCGGGTGAGCGCGCCGCGGCCCCGGCCGCTCGGGCCTCCCTGCCGGCCGGCTCCCCTCCTGCGGGACGCGGGCGCCGGGCCGCGGCGGGACGGTCCCCTCCCATCCTGCAGCCTCCTCCCTCCCCCACCGTCCTGGGCCGCCGGCGGGCACGCGGCACCGTCACGTGCACGCGCGTCGGGGCGCGGGGCCGCCTGGCGGGGGCGAGAGGCGACGCCCGGGGAGGGTCTGGGAACGCGCGGGGGCCGCCGGCCCTGCCGGGGCCGCTTCCGCTTCGCCATTCGGAGACTTCCGGTTCCGGGCCGGTGCTGCCTCGCGAGGGCCGGCCCCACCCCACCCCACCCTTCCCTGCTCCTGTTTTCCGAGACCCAGGATAGTGATTCTAGACCCTCAGTTGCATTTTTGTTGGAATTTTTTTGGACGTTGGAATCTGGAGATTTATCTCAAAGTCTTTTTGAGAAAAATATTTATTAGTATATGTGATAGTCCCAAAATTAGGTTAAAAGTCTTCTTTCCCCATCACTGTAATTTTGCAAAAACATGTTTTTGGCATAAGTAGGCATAGCTGTGGCGGAGAGCGTGCGCCCTGGAGCCGCAGTGCCTGGGCTCTGGCGTTTCATTCTGTGAGCTTGTGCAAGTCGGTCTCTAGCTGGCTCAGTTTCTTCATGTGTGAAATGCGACATAAATATATTTTTGTTCTGCTGTATTATGTGTAATGTGCCATGCGAGATATATATAATGGAGCATAATGAAAATATGTGTATCTGTGTGTGTATCTATGAAAGGAAGTACTAACCTATTTTACATGCTTGTTTTGAAGATTAGGTAACGCACTAAGCACTGTGTTTAGTATACAATAAGCACTAAGTAAGCTTATATAAAAATAGCATTTTTCCTTATGGTTTGTGGTTTTGATTTTAAAGTTTTTTGTTTTCTGTGTTTTTGAGACAGGGTCTTGCTCTGTTTCCCAGACTGGAGTGCGGTGGCACCATCATAGCTCAGTGAAACCTCCAACTCAAGCAATCAAGCAATCCTTGCTCTGCCTGCCCAGTAGCTAGGACTACTGGCACACACCGCCATGCCTGGCTAATTTTTTAAGAAATTGTTGTGGAAATGAGGGTCACTATGTTGCCGAGCTGGTCTGGAACTCCTGGCCTCAAGTGATCCTCCTGTTTAGGCCTCCCTCCCAAAGTGCTGGGTTTATAGGCATGAGCCACTGTACCTGGCCTGATTTTTAAAATTCTTACTGTGAAGTATCCCTCTTGTTTTCTGTATTTATGAAAATGAAACAGGAGGATTTGCCCCAGAATTTCTATACCATCTGATACTTCAAAGTGCAAGTAATCAGCCCCAGAAGTGCGCAGAGCTGCGTTGAGCATTGTGCACTGTTTCACTACTCCATAAGTAGAAGGAAAAGGACTCTATCTTTTCACCAGAGGAAATTGGCGAATGGAAGCAAAGCTTGGTATCAGTAGTGTCATGATGTCTTCACTGTTCCTTTGAGGCAAAGCCCTGGGACACTAGGCTGACTCTAAGATAATCATATGGTACTTTATATGTAAACCTTATTAAGGGTAAAATAAATCTCATTCTATAATTTCCTCAACAGAATATTGAAGGATGTTTGTTCCACGATCTCTGAAAATCAAGAGGAATGCTAATGAAGATGGCAAAAATTGTGTGGCTAAGAAAATTAAACCAGAAGCAGAAGACCTTGAGTCAGACAAAGGCAGAGATGTTCCATATGAAGCTTTAGTTACAGAAGAAGCCACAGCACCAGACAGGCACAGCAGTGAGTCTTGTCCCTTCCCCAGTCCAGCTGGCCAGTTGGCCGAGGTTAGCTCGGTGGGAGCTGAGCAGGGCACAAAGGACAGCCATCCTTCTGAAGAGCCTGTTAAGTCGTTTTCCAAAACACAGCGCTGGGCAGAACCAGGGGAACCTGTCTGTGTTGTCTGCGGTCGATATGGAGAGTATATCTGTGATAAGACGGATGAAGATGTGTGTAGCTTGGAGTGCAAAGCAAAACATCTTCTACAAGTTCAGGAAAAGGAAGAGAAATTAAAACTCAGCAATCCACAGAAAGCTGATTTGGAGCCAGAGTCTCCACTGAATTCGTGCTATGTCTACAAAGAGCACCCCTTTATTGTGAACCTTCAGGAGGACCAGATTGAAAATCTTAAACGGCAGCTGGGAATCGTAGTTCAAGGGCAAGAAGTCACGAGGCCCATCGTTGACTTTGAACACTGTGGTTTCCCTGAGGCCTTAAATGACAACCTGAAGAAATCAGGCTATGAAGTGCCAACCCCCATCCAAATGCAGATGATCCCTGTGGGACTTCTGGGAAGAGATATTCTGGCCAGTGCAGATACTGGCTCCGGAAAAACAGCCGCTTTTCTTCTTCCTGTTATCATCCGAGCATTATTTGAAGTAAGTGACAAGAGTTCACATACATCATTCTCAGAAACAAATGAGGTATTTACCAAGTTCCGTCCTTAACTATATTAAAATTGCAAGCTGGTATTACACTAAATATTTGGAACTTTAGTCACTAGTGCTCCTAGTGATTTTGCTTCTGATTGTATGAAAAACATAATTTTAGGGAACTTTTGTTACATTGAGCCAAAGGTCTCTTTATTGAGGGTCTAAAAAAAATTGCCTCCTTAACAAAATATTTTAGCAGATTTTCTATGAAAAGAATAAACTTTTGGGGGAATAGATCCTGCCGGCCGATGTGCTGCAATTTATGTATCAGTTGAGCCTCCTTGGGTTTTGGGTTTTGAAGAAATTGATTTATACCAGAGTTGGAACACAGTGTAGTAGGGTTTCAAAAAATACCCTTAAATGTGAGCCATAGTTCGTCTTAAAATACAGCACTACTTTACTTGTTACAGTGTATAAAGCACTTTCATGCCTAATTGGTTTAACAAACATGTTGAGTAATTACTGTTTGCCAGGTAGTGCTGGTGAGCTTGTGAGATATGAAGTATGACAAGGAAGGAAACAAATAAACAATGTGAGCAAAGAGAGAAAAGATAAAGGAGATAAATTTGGAAAACTAGAGAGTAGTAGAAGATAATATGAGGGGAAAAAAATAAAAGAAAGCACTAGATGTTCAAAATGTAGGTCAAACACACTGCGGGAGGACCAAAATAGAGCTATAAGACAGGAAATAGGATATGGATTTATCTATATGTTCTTTGGACAAAGAAAGAGTGCATCTGCAAGAGAACTGAGAAGGAAAAGTCCAGGGTAAAATGCCAGGCTTTCATGAGATTTTCACAGGGAATATCATGTTTCTCTTCAGGGGAGGATGGCTAGAGATTGCAGGGTCCAATTAAGAGCAAACCTTCGATTTTCCCACCTTGGTTACTGTGGCCCAATTTTAATCTTTCATTGTGTGTCTGTGATACATAAGAAATGGGTTTAATTTATGATAGTTTTCAGAGGAAAAAAAATCTGTAGCAAACAGAAGACAGGAGGGCTCATATCCAGTTGGGCTGATGGGAACAGTTTAACAGGGCCGTGTTCCTGGAATAACCGTGAAGATTTAGTTCATCTCAGCAGGAATTAATTGCTGGTGTTTTTAGACTTGTTGTTCATGTCATTGCAGAGCAAAACTCCATCTGCGCTCATTCTGACACCAACAAGAGAGTTAGCCATTCAGATAGAGAAACAAGCTAAAGAACTGATGAGTGGCTTACCACGCATGAAAACTGTGCTTCTCGTGGGGGGCTTACCCCTGCCCCCACAGCTGTACCGTTTGCAACAACACGTTAAGGTAAGCACCAATTTGATGCAATGCCTGGGAAAAGTTTTGCAAGGAATGTAAGAACTAGTGGTTTGTCTTTTTTTTCCTTGAGGAACGTAGATGTGTAATTTTAGGTAGCCTTTCAATTCTTACGAAGTAAGGCTTACGTTTTTAAAAGAGTTTATTTTATATAGGAAGGGAAAGGAACACAGTTTATTGAGTGCCTGTTATATACCAAATGCTCTTGGATATTCTCATGAACGTTATCCCATTTAACCATCACATTTACTCCTGGAGGTGGGTTGGTATATCCCATCTTTTGTGGTTGAGGAGTTGAATCTCAGAAAGATAGGATTCATCTAAGGATCCATAGACAATAAATAATGGTTGCCAAAATTGAAACCATAATTTAGCTGACTCTGCTCTTTCCTTGGCTATGCTATTATGTGTAGTCTGTACTTTCTGATATATAAAAGTATATAGGCCAGGTATAGTGGCTCATGCCTGTAATCCTAGCTCTCTGGGAGGCTGAAGTGGGAGGATCACTCAAGGTCAAGAGTTCAGAATCACCCTGAGCAAGAGTAAGACCCCATCTTTACTAAAAATAGAAAGAAATTAATTGGCCAACTAAAAATATATAGAAAAAATTAGCTGGGCATGGTGGTGCATGCCTGTAGTCCCAGCTACTCGGGAGGCTGAGGCAGGAGGATCGCTTGAGCCCAGGAGTTGGAGGTTGCTGTGAGCTAGGCTGACGCCACAGCACTCACTCTAGCCTGGGGAATGTAGTGAGACTATGTCTCAAACAAAAAAAGTATGTAAAAGCAATGTGGTCCAGTTCTAGCTTTGGAACCTGAAAGCTGTATGGCCATAGATAAGTTATTTCACTTCCATGAGCCCCAGTATTCTTGAGTTTTAATGGGTGGTTGAAGATATCTGCCTTTAAAGTCAAAATGTTTAAGGAAAGGTTTGGCACACATGCTGACCGGTCAAAGCAGATGGCAGTCTTGGTGTGGGAGCCAGGTCCCGGGGGCCCCTTGGTGTGCTGGGCATTAACTGCTTAGTTCCTGGAGTGGTAGGGAGGTCCTGGAGTCCCAGGGCAGCAGGGGGAGCAGGGAGTTGGAGAAGGGCACTTGGGGGAGGAGAAAGCAGTTATTTACCAGCTGGGATGAAGCTACTGCGGTATTCAAGACTTTCCGTGGGTGAATGTCAGCCTTTCTTATAGGGATCTCACACTTAAAGGAACGTGGCAAGTACTATATAAAGAACTTTTTTTTTTTCCTCCCAAGCCTTTTGGATGTAAGTTGCTGACTTGATGCCCTGTCACCCTCGTGTACTATGGAGTATGTTCCTACAAACAAGGACGTTATCCCACATAACCACAATACAATTATAGAATCAGAAAGTTAACATTGACACACTGGAATATATCAGAAATTAACATTGATATTGCCTACCTCTCAGACTCCATTCATATTTTTTATAATTATCCCATCATTTCTTTTTTATAGCATAAGGAAATCTAGTTCAGAATCTTTTTTTTTTTTTTTGAGACAGTCTCTCTGTTGCCTGGGCTTGAGTGCCTTGGCATCAGCCTAGCTCACAGCAACCTCAAACTCCTCGGCTCAAATGATCCTCCTGCCTCAGCCTCCCGAGTAGCTGGGACTACAGGCATGCACCACCATGCCCTGCTAATTTTTTCTATATATTTTTAGTTGGCCAATTAATTTCTTTCTATTTTTAGTAGAGACAGGGTCTCCCTCTTGCTCAGGCTGGTTTCGAACTCTTGACCTTGAGCAGTCCTCCCGCCTTGGCCTCCCAGCGTGCTAGGATTGCAGGCGTGAGTGCCTGGCCTTGATACTTCCAATTCTAGTTCAACACAACAGGATTCATTTCAGGTTTCTTGTTTCCATATATGTAACTCTGACAGGGAGAAACCTGCTACTCATCTTCCTTTATGTATTTATTTGACCAGTCCTCCTCCATGTCACCAGTCTCCCACCATCAGCACCGTCTCCTCCCACAGTGAAGCCTTCCTCACTGGATGCCCTCCCCTTTCCACCCTGAGGGGAAGCCTGTCCTCACCTGCAGCCACCCCCACCTCGTGCCAGCCTACACTCCCTCGGGGCGCCCTCTGAGAAAGAAACAACTAAAACCTCTGTCTGTTTAGCAAAGCTATCTATCTTTCAAGAGCAAGGGCAAAATAGCTTTTCAAATAAACAAAACTGAGAGTTACTGCCAACACACCATCTAAAGGAACTTTGACACTAAGATATTCTACAGGTGAAGAAGATGATTCCAGAAAGGAAAGTGTGGGATGGAAGAAACAGTGGTGAGCAAAGAAAATAGTATGCATGTGGGTAAATCTCAACAAACGTTTACTGAATGAAACAGTATTAATAACGAACAATCTGTGGGCATAATGGGTTTAAAAAAAAAATAGAAGTAAAATACTGGCCGCCAATAGTAGCATATAAGCATAGGAGATGTGATTGTTGGTAAAGCATTTTTCCTTGATTATTCAAGAAAAAGGTAAAAATGTTAAATAACTTTAGACTTTATTATGTATGTTGTTAAAATTCAAGAGAAAGCACTAAAAGAATGAAAAAAAGAGGTTACAACTTCCAGACTAGCAGCAAGGGGAAAAAAAGGGGATAGAATATTTTGAAATCAGTTCAAAATCATTAAAATTGATTTAAATGTGTGTGGTATTTCTTAAGTACCTAACCAAAAACCTGAAATTCTATAGATTCAGATCCTTATAAGGCTCAGATTTTATCGTCGATGATTTTACCATACTGTTGGTGTGTATTTGAACAGTACTATACAATGAATTTATCAGATCATTTGTAATTCTTCTATACTTTATGCTAGGCACTGTCTCATTTAATCCTTATAATTATTATTATCATTTCCATTTTATGGATAAGAGAATGGAGATGCACACTATTGTTAAATGCTATAACTAGGATTCCTACCAAAGTTTGTTTGACTAAAGAGCCCTGACTTTGAGCCACTACTTCAGCTAGTATATTATGAAACTGTTAAGAACCTTCAGCAACCTTGGAAATCATTTTGCCCAACCTCTTAATTTAAAAATGAAATAGGCCTGGCATGGTAGCTCATGCCTATAATCCCAGCACTTTGGGAGGCCACGGTAGGAGGATTGCTTGAGGCCAGGAGTTCAAGGCTGTAGTAAGCTATGGTAGTGCATTCCAGCCTGGGCAACACAGTAAGACCCTGTCTCTAAAAAAAAAAAAAAGGCCCAGAGATGTACAATTTGCACTTGTTTTTGACTCTTCAGATAGTCAAGCTGCCTGGGAGGCCCTTCCTGGGCCCTGCCTGGTCTCAAGCCTCAGGCTGCACCATTTCCCTCCCTCACCACCTGGAAGCCTCGCCAGCCTCCAGCCTCAGGAGTTTCACAGATGCTTTTCCCTCTGCCTAGACCTCTCCTCACCTTGCTCTCTCCCACTAATCTTTTAGGATTGGCCTTTTGTGTTAGGTGGGCCTGGGTAGATCCCTCCCTTTATGGCATTCTGTATTTATCTCATGAGCACGTACTTGTTTTATCTGTTTCTTCCTTTGTATTATGAGTTTCCTGAGAGCAGAGTCTATGTCAGGCTTATTCATCATTGAATTCTAAGTGCTCAGCAGATGGGCATACATTAGCCACTCAGTAAATATAGAATGAATTAGCAAATAAATGTTACCTAATTTTTTTAATTTGCTTTTTCTCTTCTATTCAGGTTATCATAGCAACCCCTGGGCGGCTTCTGGATATAATGAAGCAGAGCTGTGTGGAACTCTGTGGTATAAAGATTGTCGTAGTAGATGAAGTAAGTTGCGGTGTTTAAAAATATTAGTCACGTAATTTTATATCATTTACAAAACGCTTAGTTTTATAATTTCATTGTATATCCGGAGCGTTTTTTTCTCTCAAAGGAAAAAGAATTCAGGGGCTTTAAACAGTTGCAGTAGTGGTTCTCCAGCTGATTGCTGTGTAGCACTGCAGCCGGGGTAAGCGATAGTATGCCAGAGTTAAACCAGAGCTGTCTTTTCCTAATGGACAGAAAACACAACTTCAGCAGCTACTCTGTTTTCAGAATGATAACTTTCTGAAACATTTGGTGCTTGCTGTCATTTGTCTACAAAAATAAGGAACCAGTGGCAAATAATTATTAATAGGAATTTTGGAAGTAACTGATAATGCTTAGTTGGATGGCCTTTTTTCATTTCTTTTTGTTTTCTGTGTGAACATTGGCATCTGTATTAATAGTTCTCATTTTCTATGTTACACATGCCATGTAGGTGTTTTTATACTTTAGGCCTGCTTAGCACGATGAAGCAAAAGTGAGATTACTCGGTGGTATTCCACCGTGCAAACCTGCATGTGAACACAGAACCGTGTGTCCGTCCACACTGGGCGTGTATGGTTCCTGCGTGTGGGGCACACGTGTGTTCCCACATGACGCACCAGGGACTGAGCAGGGGCCTGGTGTTACCCAGCGTCTTGGCCCCCCTTTGTGGGCCCCAGTAAACACCCCGCAGTGGGATGCTGGAGGGTGTAGAAAGAACACGAAGCTGGTACCCTGGAGACCAGGCCTGGACGTTTACTCCCCCTCCCACGAGATTGTAGGCAAGTCATTTCATCTTCCAGAGCTGTGGTCAGGGTGAAGAATGGCTGTGAACACGTCACAGGGACTGAAAAGTCCTACAGACATGTAAAGTAATATTACTCAGGCCTATAAAAAGCACTGCTGAGTCAGCATTTTCCCGGCACAGCTGTTTTGTGGAGCCGATTTGTTGCATCTGATTGTCATTAGACTCACTGCCACCCTGAACACATGCCTGGGCTTCCTTTTGTTGATAAGCCCACGTTCCGTAGTTCTCCCCATCTTAGGAGCCCGAGAAATAATTCTTGTATGGAATTTAAAGTTAGGTCCCCTTCATCCTCGCTTCTCTTTATGGCACTTTCATTTTCTCCCAGTTAACAAGGTTTCACACGGCCCCTCAGTGCTGTGCTCGCTGTTACGGTGCAGGAGGGGGATTCACCCAGCAGACAGGCGTCGGGTTCCTGGTATGTGCAGCCTCTGCCCCGCCCCTCGGCATTTGAGGAATATGGTTTCCATGTGGTCTAGAGGGGAAGTGAGCTGGTAAATAACATGATCGGTGATGTACTGAAACCAGAGTCGGTACAGAAGTGCTCTTTGGGTATGGATTGGCCAGCTCTGGATGAGTCTGGAGGGCATCACAGGCAAGACTTGACTGCCATCCAAGCCCACCAGGTGCTGAAATCTTACTGGAGAGAAAAGACACAAACGTGAAATAAAGAACAAGAACATGATCATGTATATTGAGACACTAAAGTACTAAAATGTATGGTATAGGCCATGGGTTGGCAAATACTTTCTGTAAAGAACCAGGTAGTAAATATCTTCAGCTCTGGGGCCATGTGGTCTCTGTTGTAACCACTCAATACAAATGCAGACGGTATGAAAGCAAATGGGTCTGACTGGGTTCCCATAAAACTGTATTGATAAAAACAGATAAAGATCTGAATTTGTCCCCGGAGCTGTGATTTCCCAATCGCTGATACAAGCTGTTAGTAAAACAGTTGGACTATGTATGATATGCTTATTGACAAAGTAAGTCAGAAGGAAAATGAGAGAGTGAATGTGTTCACACTGTAAAAAATGGTTTCTCAAAGGAAACAGCTCAAAAGATGGAAACGGATTTAGAAAACGAGAGGATGTATCAAATATTCCGAGGGAAGAGACTGCCATAAGCAGAGTCAGAAGTCCAAGTGCACGTGCAGAGGAGACAGGGAGGAGACCATCAGCTTAAAGAATTCTTCTGAGAAATAAGAGGAAGGAAAGCTGGGTAGTTTGGGTGGGGCCAGATTACAGAGGGCCTTTGAAAGGGAGGCAGAGGAATTTGGATTTGATGTGGGAGACAAGAGGCTTTCTAAATTACTGGGCTGGGGCGTAACGTGTTGAAGGTGGTGGTTTAGGAAGGTCGTTCTGCTGCTCAGTACAAGAGAAATTAAAGAAGGAAGAGTCTGGAACACGGCAGCCAGCAGTCTGGACAGAGGTGGAGGTCAGAGACAGGGTGGCGGCAGTAGGAGGCAGGGGTTACATCCAAGCGTCACTGGAGGGACGTTCTCGAGTCTCCTGATGGCTGAATGTGAGAGAGGAAGGAGAAGGCAGTGGTAGAGATGGCTCCATAAGTTATAGTTGTGCCTTTAATTTTAGAAAAGGGCCAGTGGGTAAATGCTGGGTCTCAGTGGTAACTGAGTTTGGCTTTAGATGTGTCGAATTTCACGTGAATGATGGACTGAGGGGCAGTGTTCTGTAGATACAAGAAGTGTGCGTGGGAATCCATGAGACGTCATGGTTTCTCTTGGGGAGGAGGGTTAGAGAGAAATGGGCAGAGAGAGAGAGACGAGGACTGGGGCTGAGGTCTGGTTTGGGGAGTTCGAAGATGAGTCAGTGAACGAAGGAGTAGTCTGAGAAGCCAGAGAGGAACTGAGAATGAACAACATCCCTGAAGAAGAGAGAAGCTGCCGTTTCAAGAGGGGGATGAGGACTAAGTGAGTTCTTTGGGATAGGAAAACTCTGCTGTGTCACCCGCTGTGTCTCCTGTCACGCCTGTCCTTTGGCTTAGAGTCCTCTCCCGCCCCGTCTGCCTGCTCTCCCTTCTTTGTGTGTCCCTGACTCTGAAATCCCTCATCCCCAAGACGGGTCTCAGGCCTCCTCTCCCCTGCTCCGTGAACTGTGCACAGGCCGCTACTTCCCTCTCGTGGAGTTTCCTGCAGTGTCCCGTCAGCAAGCACAGTGTGCCCAGGCGTCCCGGACGGTAGGGTCACCCCGCGTGCTCGGGGAGTGCAGCACAAGGCCCGACCTCTCACTTGCAGTTTCTCATTCAGTACGTCTGAGATGGGACCCTGGAATCTTTAAAACACTCATTCCAGGTGATCTGATCTTCGGAGAGGGTTGGTACACGCTGGTAAGTTGTCTGACATAAAGTAGGTGCTTGTTCTGTGCCCGGAATTAACACATGTTCATGTTTTATAAAACACATATTCAGGGCTTTTTATGTGCTAGACACCTGGACATGGTGGAAAGGGAGACGGATGAGCTGTCTGTGGAGCTGGGACAGATGTACTGCGCAGGGTGACGTGGCGGTGGCGACCAGGGGCTACAGTCAGGGGCTACAGATTGAGAGTCAGGGGAGGGCTCCCTGGGAAGGTGACCTTTATGCCGAGATCCGAATGAGGAGCCAGCCACGTGAAGATCCATTTGGAGGAAAGACATTTGAGACAGGCCGGTGCGCGTGAGAGTGAGCCTGGGGCGCTTGGGAACAGAAGGAAGGCCGGGGTGACAGGGTCCTGCAGAGTGGTAGGAGAGGAAGTCAGAGAAGTGGATGAGGATGAGAATCGGTAGGACTTTTAACTCATGGTCAGAGTTGGATTTTATTCCAGGTGTGGTGGGAACCAGCAGAGGGTTAAGCAGAGGTTTAAGATCAGGTTTATATTGTAGAAGAATCTGGATGTGTGAGGAGCAGGGGTTATGGGACGGAGGTGACAGGAATGGGAGCTGTCCCACCAGCGTGAGCCCAGAAGAGTGACCGGCTTTGGGATGTGTCGGTGGTGTTGACGGGATTGTTAACCGATTAGATGTGGGATGAGGCAGGGAAGAGATGAAATGGGGGTTTCTGATGGCGCCGTTTCCTGGGCTGTGGACTGGGATAGGAGTGGGTCTGGCAGGGAGGAAACACAAACGTCTGTTTGGAACATGTTGACTTTGAGGGGCCTGTTAGAGCCAACTGGAGTGTTAAGTCGGGAGTTGGTCTCTACCGCTGAGTTCAGGGAAGCACATGTGCCGGAGACGAGATTCTGGGAGTCTCTGGTGCATACGTGGTCTTCAGAGCCATGGAGCTTGTCGATCTTCTCTGGGGGGAGAGTGTAGACAGGGTGGAGAGAGGGCCTGAGAAACAGCCGATGGGGCTGTCCAGCATCCAGAGATTGTCTAGTATATGGAGATTATCCGTCATACAGAGATTGTCCAGCATGTCGAGATTGTCCAGCATACAGAGCTGGAGAGAAGGGAAGGGAGTCTGAGGAAGAGTAGCCAGCAAGAGAGCAGAGGAATCATGAGAGGAGACACGAAGTGCTCAAAGGAGGTGGTGGTCAGTTATGTCATGTGCTGTAATTTAAATTTAAATGTACAATATGCAAATGTATGAATATTTTAAGTTTTGGTTGACCTGTTTCCCTGTTAGACCGTAAATTCTTTGAAAATAGGGTCTCTTCATGTGTCCTGACCACCTCGTACACAGCGTTTCAGCTTTGTTTACAACGCAGGTTCTAGAGCCAGGTTGCCAAGGTCCCTGCCCTGGCTGTAACACTTAATCACTATTTAATGTGCCTCAGTTTCCTCATGTGTACAACTGGAGCATAATAGTGCCAGCCTCACAGGGTTATCACAAGGACATGGACAACACTTGGAAAAAGGTGTCAGGTACATAGTGAGCACTTGGGGAACGTGAGCTGTGAACCACAGTTAGCCACCCAGCAAAGGTGTGGGGAGTGGGAGGTGTTTAGCCGTGGGGACCCTTGAGAGTGACATTTTGGTAGTAGAGATGGGAGTCAGGTTGTCAGAGATTAAGGAAGTCATGAGTAATGAAGAAACCTTAGGCAACACTAAAAAGATAGATGAAGACTGTCTTTGAATTTGACACTTGGGGTGATTTCTACCTGAACAGATTAATTCCAGTGAGGTGCAGAGGTGAGGGCTAGTTAGTGATTGAACAGTGAGTGGGAGGCAGAAAATGCTGGAATGGAGACAGCACGTCTGGACTACTCTTTGGGAAAGCTTGTGTGAGAACAGAAACTGAAGGGATTTCTTGCTTTAAAAGCCTGTGTTTTCTCTGAGCCAGGAGAAGCAAGGCCATCCACTGGGCTGCGTGGGGCTTGGTGACATTGTTGAGGAACATTGGGCGCGTTTTCAGGACACGCTCTGTCTCATAATTAATGGAAACATCAGCTGAGACTTGGGCTGCAGGCATTGTCCTAGGTGCCTTATGTATACTTTATTTCATTGATTTCATAACAGTCCTTGTGGTAGATACTGTTATCATTCTCATTGGAAAACTAAGGCTTAAAGCTAATTAACTCTAAACTTAAAGTCATAGGTGGAGCCAGGATCAAATCCAATATAGGACTATTTCAGATTTTTTAAATGTCATTAAAATGAATGTTCAAATTTTAAATGCCTACATTAGTGGGCACTTAAAAATACAATGCCTTAATAGTTTAAAATAATTAAATAGCTTGGTCTTCCCTAATTATGGACACCTGGAGTGTATTACTATTTGGAAATCAAGACAGCCTTAATCTTTTATTTTTTTTAAGTAACACTTAAAACTTTTTTCTATTTGTTTAGTAATGCATTCATTGTTGTAAAAATCCAGCAATACAGAAGTGAAAGCCCATGTCTTAGTTCATTCCTGCTGCTATAACGGAATACCATACACTGGGTAATTTATAAACAATCGAAATTTATTTCTAACGGTTCTGGAGGCTGATCAGGGAGCCGGCAGATTCAGTGTGTGGCGAGGGCCTGCTGTCTGCTTCAAAGGAGGCGTCCTCTTGTGTCTTTGCCCAGTAGAAGGGGAGGGCAGCTCCCTGGAAGCTCTTCTATCAGGGCACTGATGCCATGCACAAAGGCGGGCCTCTCATCGTCGGTCGCCTCCCAAGGCTCTCCCTCTGGTTCCATCACATTTCAGGTTAGGTCTCAACGTACAAATGCGAGGGAGATACCAACATTCAGACCATAGCAGCCCCCAACATTACATTTTTTATTTAATATTTTATTATTAAATATAGTATGTTCATGGTAAATAAAATCAAACTTGGCAAAAAGCTAAAAAATGAAAAGCGAAATTGCCCCTCCAACAGTTCTCCAGCCTTCTCCCCAGTGTTAATAATTAAGTTTCTTGAGTATATGCACATATATTTTGTAACATAAATCATATCCTATTATACATGTGTACTGTACTTTGCTTTTTTTCTCCTAGCAATCATTTGTTATTTAGTAAAGGGCTTTCTGATCATTTTTCGTGACAGCATAATGTTGTATTATGTGAATCTACCATTATTTACCGAGTCCCCTATTGATGAATATTTAGGGTGTGTATGGTGGTTTGCTACTACTAATACTGCCATAATAACAATCTTTGTATATCATTCTAAATACAGTTTATCATTTTATGTAAATATATATTTTCCACAGTTTATCCTTTGTCTTTTGATATTGCAGTGTATTTTTCTGTTTAAGAGTTTTTAGTTTTTTATATTTCTAATTATATCAGTCTTTTCTTGGGTGGTTCTGGGCTTTAATGTCAAGCTGGACTAACTTTAAAATGATTTTATTTTAGGCTGATACCATGTTAAAGATGGGCTTTCAACAGCAAGTGCTTGACATTTTGGAAAACGTCGCAAATGATTGTCAGACCATTTTGGTTTCAGCCACAATTCCAACTAGCATAGAACAGCTAGCAAGCCAGCTTCTGCACAATCCCGTGAGAATCATCACCGGAGAAAAGAACCTACCTTGTGCCAACGTGCGTCAGATAATTCTGTGGGTAGAAGACCCAGCCAAGAAGAAAAAATTATTTGAAATCTTAAATGTGAGTGTTAAAGCAGTCAGCCATGTTTCATAGATTGGGTTTGCGTTTTTTCAAAGCTCTTAAAAGAATGATTTTTGGATGCAGCTTTTGTGGAATTTGGTGTAGGTATTTAATAATAAATTGCTTTACATGCCTCAAAATTCTTTTGAGGATCAAATAAATTGTTATTTGTGAAAACATGCTGGATAGATGCAGGGTTGGGTTTTCTTTTTCTTATTATAGAAGGATATTTAAATAAGATTATTTCTAAATATTATTTTTTCTTTAAAAATTTTTTTAGTAGTTTTATATATAAAGGAGGTGCAAGGTATTTTTTGGCTATTCTGTCCTTAAGATTTTTTTTTAAGTGTTACTTGTTTAAACAGAAATTTTAAGTGGGTGATGTGTATAAGCATAATTACTTATAAACACAGTGTTAAGTTAAATATGGTTGGTATTGACTACTGAGAAGTATGTAGAACTATATTAATTATACTTAACATTTTTTAATTACTCTTGTAATACTGCAGTACTCATGAAGTGATGGAGAAATGTGAAGGGCAGTAGACTGGCTTCTGTTTGTACCTATTTTAAAGACAATACCCATTTTAACAGAATATGCCTTTTTCCATCACTACCAATATTTATAAACCTATTAATTAGCTTGTACTAATATTTTCAGAAAACTTTCCATTGTTAATTATTTAATATGAATAATTTTAAATATGTTTTTGATTTTTCAGGATAAGAAACTCTTTAAGCCTCCGGTGCTAGTGTTTGTGGACTGCAGACTAGGAGCGGATCTGTTGAGTGATGCCGTTCAGAAAATCACAGGTCTAAAAAGCACCTCTATACACTCGGAGAAGTCCCAAGTAGAAAGGAAAAGCATATTGAAGGTTTGACACTCAACGTTCTGTATTCTTCTCTTTCCTATAAATCTGTTTTGCCTCCTCCTCAAGATACCATGTTACAGCTGGTTTTAATTTAAAGCACACCCTTTCATAATGACGGTGAGAATTTCAAGTAAGCAGTGACCATCAAGTTCATTGTTCCTCTTGCTCAGGATTTTGTGTTGGGGGAGCAATAGCCTGTTCTCTAGGGATTATATGCTAAATATTAATAGATTACTAATCAGAATTCACAGTTCCTTAAATCAGGTCAGTTTGGACTGGGGCAGAGCGGTACTTCACCTTTGGAAAAGATTTGCCTGAGTAAATTAATAGAATAAATTCCATGGTGGTTGGGGATAATTTAAGCTGCATACCTTTTTCAGGTATCCTAAGATGTTTACTTATTTAAAAGATATTGCCGGGTGTGGTGGCTCACACCACCTAGCACTCTGGGAGGCCGAGGCAGGAGGATCACTTGAGGTCAGGAGTTCGAGACCAGCCTCAGCAGGAGTGAGACTTCATCTCTACTAAAAACAGAAAAAATTAGCCTGTTGTGGTGGCACACACCTGTAGTCCCAGCTACTCGGGAGGCTGAGGCAGGAGGATCACTTGAGCCCAGGAGTTGGAGGTTGCTGTGAGCTAGGCTGACGCCGCGGCACTCTAGCCTGGGTGACAGAGCGAGACTCTGTCTCTAAAAACAAGAAAAGAAAAGGCACCACAGCTGAGACAGAGCGGGCTGTGGTGGTGCATGCCTGTACTGAGAACCTGTCTCTTAAAAAGATGTTGCGACAAAAATATTAAAGTAGGCATTGAAGAAAGAAAAGCTATGAGATTACATAAAATGAATTCTGAATAATAAATTTTGTTGCTTTACTGGAAAGGGATTACTTGATGGAGACTACGAGGTTGTCGTGAGCACGGGAGTGCTGGGCAGAGGCCTGGACCTCATCAGTGTCAAGCTGGTCGTCAATTTCGACATGCCTTCAAGTATGGACGAGTACGTCCACCAGGTACAGAGGTCTGGTGTTGCCACCATGGCGTTGTCAATGTGATGTTTAATTTAAAAACAGCAGGACATAAAACTGTTTGTTTTTGCTTTTAAAATATGTATATAAACTAAATGCTTGCTTTTAAAAGCTGTATGTATGCCTAAAGTGCATTAAATAAAAAACTGGAAGTAACCTAAAATGGTAGTTTAAAAACAGAGAGGTAGTAAAATTTTTGTTTTATTTGTTTTCTTTATGTTTTTTATTCAGTGAGCATATAATCAATGAGTTTTTATAATCAGAAAAATCCTTGTTTAAAAAGATTAAGTTGATACATATGGCCAAAATAAAATTGGTCCTTTAAAGTATTTGCTTTTTTAGGAATCTTGTCTTCATCTCTTCGTGATATCCTTATCTGTTCTCGTCTTTCACTTTTTAAAGTTTTCTTTCTTTCCTTTGCTGCGGAAGGTAACAGTAGCTTCTCTTTCTAGCAGAAATAGAGCCTGCTCTTAGCACGGTGCTATCTCGCTGACTGCTAGCTGTCTTCCTTCTGGGGAGCCACTCACAAACTCTTCAAGCAGAGCCTTTCCCCAGTGTTCCTAGGGTCATCTCTGAATGCCACTTTATCTGAATCACCCACTGAAAAGCTTTCAGTGCTTTTACTGCACTGTTGCTTTTATTTTTTACTTAGGCTCAAGAATATATTAATGGCATTGCTTCTATTTCTTTTTTTTTTTTTTTTTTTTTTCTGAGACAGAGTCTCACTTTGTTGTCCAGGCTAGAGTGAGTGCCGTGGCGTCAGCCTAGCTCACAGCAACCTCAAACTCCTGGGCTCGAGCGATCCTTCTGCCTCAGCCTCCCGAGTAGCTGGGACTACAGGCATGTGCCACCATGCCCGGCTAATTTTTTATATATATATCAGTTGGCCAATTAATTTCTTTCTATTTATAGTAGAGACGGGGTCTCGCTCTTGCTCAGGCTGGTTTTGAACTCCTGACCTTGAGCAATCCGCCCGCCTCGGCCTCCCAGAGAGCTAGGATTACAGGCGTGAGCCACCGCGCCCGGCTATTTCTTTTTTTTTTTATTTTTGGTACTATCTCATTTACCTGCACAGTAGGGAATTGAATATTCCACAGGAGTTGGTTGTTTCACTTACCGTAATGTTTTTAAGGTTCACCTACAGTTTAGTATGTACCAGTATGTCTTTTTTTAATGGCCAAATAATATTTCATTGTGTGGATATACCACCTTTGTTTATCCACTAATTGTTAGACATTTTGGTTGTTTCTACTTTTTGGCTACTGTGAATAATGGTGCCATGAACATCCGTGTACAGGTTTTTGTGCGGATGTTTTCATCTCTGTTGGGCATGTCCCTAAGAGTGGAATTGCTGGGTCATATGGTAACTCTGTGTTTGACATTTTGAGGAACTGCCAGACCGTTTTCCAAAATAGCTTCACTGTTTTATGAGTGTTCCAGGTTCTCTACTCATTGACATTTATCTGTCTTTTTGACTATAGCTACGCTAGAGGACGTGAAATTATACCTCCTTGTATTTTGTTTGCATTTCTCTAATGATGCTGAATATCATTTCATGTACTTATTGGTCATTTTTATATCTTCTTTGGAGAAGCCTTTGCCCATTTTTTAATTGAGGCACCTTTATTATTGAGTTGTAAAAGTTCTTTGTATACTATGGAAGACTCTTATTAGATCCTTGATTTGCAAATATTTTCTCCCATTCTGTGGGTTGAAGCTACTTTTTTTTTTTTTTTTTTTTTTTTTGAGACAGAGTCTCACTTTGTTGTCCAGGCTAGAGTGAGTGCCGTGGCGTCAGCCTAGCTCACAGCAACCTCAAACTCCTGGGCTCAAGCGATCCTCCTGCCTCAGCCTCCCGAGTAGCTGGGACTACAGGCATGCGCCACCATGCCCGGCTAATTTTTTATATATATATCAGTTGGCCAATTAATTTCTTTCTATTTATAGTAGAGACGGGGTCTCGATCTTGCTCAGGCTGGTTTTGAACTCCTGACCTTGAGCAATCCGCCCGCCTCGGCCTCCCAAGAGCTAGGATTACAAGCGTGAGCCGCGCCCGGCCTTGAAGCTACTTTTTGTATTTCTATTTTTATTGTAACAATCCAGGAGTATAATTAAACAAATCAGGTAAAAATAGAAGCTGATACTGGAAACAGCATTCACAGTACTCACTCCTCCACGTTCTCATTCCCTGGAGGCCACCTCTTTCAACTTTTTTAGAGACTTCTTTTGCTACAATGTGATAAATGCCCTGTATGTTAGCAGGAACAATCTGTTCATTGAAATATTTCTGTATACAGACTTTTTAAAGTTTTACATTTCACTTAAGGAGCAGTAATTGACCATGATTATGTATTTTCCTCATCTTCTGAAGAGCTTCTCAGTACATTTTCATTATATATTTGGAAACAAGTAGATTTTATGCCTTATTATGGGTACTCCATCACAAATTTGTATCCATTTAATTCTGTCAAAATGAGAAATAGGCTGGGTAATGGTGGCTCACACCTGTAATCCTAGTGGTTTGGGAGGCTGAGGGGGGAGAATCACTTGAGGCCAAGAATTGGAGACCAGCCTGGGCAACATGGCAACATAGCAAGATCTAGTCTCTGCAAAAAACAGAAAAATTAGCTGGCTGTGTTGGCATGCCTATAATCCCAGCTACTTGGGAGGCTGAGGCAGGAGGATCACTTGAGCCCAGGAATTTGAGGTTGCTATGAGCTAGGCTGATGCCACGCACTCTAGCCCAGGTGACAGATTGAGACCCTGTTTCAAAGAAAAGAAAAAGGCTTCTTAAGTATTCTAAAGTATTATAGTCTTCTTGCTCTTAATGCAGGGGCTTTCAAAAATTTTTGACCTTAACCCACCCACAATAGGAAACATTTTTGTCATTATACACCCCCTCACACACACATACAGGTATAACCAAAACACAAGTGTCACAGCAATACTTACTTTTATTATATGTGATCACTTATTTTCTTTTTGGGTCATTTTATTAAAAATATGCTGGTGGCAACCGACTACATTGATTTCACAAAGATGTTGAGATGCACAGTTTAAAAAATGATATTTGAATGAAGGTTAATTTTAGTAAAGCTTTAAATAATAGTCTTCATTTTCTTTCAGGAGACATTAAGATTTTATATGAACGTTTTAAAGATGTCCTTTGCATTTCATTTCAGGTTGGAAGAGTGGGGAGATTAGGTCAAAATGGAACGGCGATTACTTTCATCAATAATAATTCAAAAAGACTCTTCTGGGATATTGCAAAAAGAGTAAAACCCACAGGATCCATTCTTCCCCCGCAGTTATTAAATTCCCCTTATCTTCATGACCAGAAGAGAAAAGAACAACAGAAAGATAAACAGACACAGAAAGATCTGGTGACAGGAGCTAATCTTATGGACATTATTAGAAAACATGATAAAAGTAATTCTCAAAAATGATTTGTTGTGCTACTCTGGACAATTTTTTGTGTGTGTATAGTTGGCAAAATTTCTGTAAATTATTACTGTATAGTTTGAGTAAATAGAAATGTACATGAAAAAGTCTTTAAGGTATGATTTTTAAAAAATTTATTAACATTTATACAGGAATAATGTATTTATTTCCCTTCTTAATTCTCATAAATTAAATACAACATCAGAAAATGAATTGTTAAATAAAATAAACTTTTTTCTCCCCTGGACAAAGCTTTTTTTTTTTTTTTTTTTTTAATAAATAGTCCTGAGAGCTACTGTCAGAACCAGAAGCCTCCACGGCAGAGTGTGACTCAGAATGGTGAGTCTTTGCTTCCTGTCACCACAGTGCACCGCACGCTGGCACTCAAATTATTGCTGAATGCGTGAATGTTAGGAAACCAGTAAATGATAAAAACTGGAAGACATTTTTAGAACTACTTCTGGAAGATAAATGTGAAACGTCTATTTTTATTCTCAGTTGTTTCCCCTTCAGCTTGGTTAACAAATTATTTTTCACATTTAATACCGGCTGCTTACCAAAAGAACGTCGAGTTATGCTAATGCTGCTTTGCTAATGTAACTAGTCGTTTTAAACACGGGAAGGAAGGATAAGTGTTTGGCTTTGCTACTACATCTATATTTTCATTTCTTTGAACGCTGTTAGCGTCAAATGAGTTGGGGGAATTTAGATAGTATGTTAGTTACACAAATGTTGACAGTTAAACAAGCTTTGTAGCCTCAGCACCCTCCACTGAGGGTGTGGGAGGGATTGAGCTAAGGAACAGGAGTTCCTGTGTAGGAGTTTCTTAGTGCGCTCTCCACCCAGAGCAAAGAAGGGGGTCAGAGATGCCACAAAGAGCGTATGAACCCTCAGGACTGTGGCTCGCTCTCTGTGCCTTACATCGTTGAGTGGTGAGTATGTTTGATTGCAGGGGAACTAGGGGGCGGCAACTGTGGAGGTCCAGCCTGCTGTGGCAAAGGGGCATTGGGAGGCTGAACTCAAAAGCATTAGCGCAGTGCTTATTGTACGCTATGCGCCTTAGAAGCGTTACTGGCAAGTACTACCGAAAAACACAGTTTTGGGGTTTTTTAATATAGTTTAAAAACTTTGGTTAGTTTGAGTCCAGTTAAAAAAAAAAAAAAGTGGTATGGCCAGAAAAATAAGATAGCTTTGGGAACCTGAATGTATAGGAGACTATATTTAAGCAAAACTAAATAATACTAGGTTATAACGTAACCTCACCAGTTAGATTGATTTGCTGGCAGTCTGGCTTCTGTTCCCTGCACCGTGCTCACACTGGTCTTGCAGTGAGTGGTCTCTTGACCTTCGTAGAACCACGTGTTCTGCCAGCGCTCGCTTTAGGTTTCTCTATCGCATTGGGCGGCAGCAGGTGAAGGAGATAGTGGTGAGGGAAGGAGCCCCTAACTCACAGGCTCCTTGTGAGAATTAAGTGCAATTGCATATGTGAAGCACCTGCTAGGGTAGAAGCCAAGTATTAGCACCCTTCCTCCCTATTTCCTTCTCACTCCACAGTCTTCCAGCTCCTCTAACTGGTTCTTCCTGCGCCTCTAACTCTTTTTTTTTTTTTGAGACAGAGTCTCACTCTGTTGCCCAGGCTAAAGTGAGTGCTGTGGCGTCAGCCTAGCTCACAGCAACCTCAGACTCCTGGTCTTAAGCCATCCTCCTGCCTCAGCCTCCCGAGTAGCTGGGACTACAGGCATGCGCCACCATGCCCGGCTAATTTTTTCTATATATTTTTAGTTGTCTCGCTAATTTCTTTCTATTATTAGTAGAGACAGGTCTCACTCTTCTGAAATAGCTGTTTGATTGTTTATTGCCAGATTGAAGCAAACATCTTTTATGTATCAAACATCTTAATTATAAGTGTATTTTTTTTTAACCAATGAAAGTGTATGTTTTGCTGAAATAAGTGTATTTTTATTCTGAATAATCTTTGCCACTTTATAAGATATTTTTAATGTTATTAGTATTCCCAATACCAATCAAATTTTTTTTTTTTTTTGAGACAGAGTCTCGCTTTGTTGCCTAGGCTAGAGTGCGTGCCGTGGCGTTAGCCTAGCTCACAGCAACCTCAAACTCCTGGGTTCAAGCAAGCCTCCTGCCTCAGCCTCCCAAGTAGCTGGGACTACAGGCATGCGCCACCATGCCCGGCTCATTTTTCTGTATATATTAGTTGGCCAATTAATTTCTTTCTATTTATAGTAGAGACAGTCTCGCTCTTGCTCAGGCTGGTTTCGAACTCCTGACCTCGAGCAATCCGCCCGCCTCGGCCTCCCAGAGAGCTAGGATTACAGGCGTGAGCCACCTCGCCCGGCCCAATCACATTTTTTAAATCAAAAAAATTTTTTTAACTATTCAAAGTGGTTTTTTTGTGTGTGTTTTTGTAACATCTTTACAAAGAACATTGCCGCATATTTAAACTATGACTCACAGATGGATTTAATACATCTAAGCTGGCTCTACGAAGTGTCAGACTTTCTGATAAAACTACACTATTGTCTTCAGGCAACTGAATATTATTCAGATTGTGTCCTGTGGAATTTGCATCAGTCACCTCTTACTGCCTTGTTAACACAGTCTACTCACCACAGTCGATACAAAATGGGCTCCCTAAAGGTAGGGATGGTACGAGAGGTAATGTCATCAAAGGTGACTTTCCTAGCAGCTGCAAGTAAACCGACTCCAGAGAGGGGTTTTGTTTCCTCCAAGGCATCCTTCCAATGACCTCAGAGGCTCTAGGGCCAGAGTGTGAAAACCAACCAATGACAATTAAGTAAACACAGTTCTCTGGTTCTGTTGTTAGTGTGAGAATCTATTTTATAGTTACATTTTATAATGTGTGGTGTTAGTGGACAGCATTACAAGTCAAGCAGACAAGTGTTTTACTTTTGCAATATGTGTATACAAATGTGTAAAATGTTCACAAACAGTAATTCTTAAAAAGAATTTTAGCTTTGAAAAAGTTGCACATCACCTTTGCTTTTCTCTCACTTCATCTCAGAAAGATGAAGACTTGGCAGAGCTGTTTGCAAATAACTGGGTTCCAGTTACAGCCCCACCAGTTTCTGATTAGGGCGAATTAATTACTACTCTGTAGCTTTGCTCATCTGTAAAGTGGGCTGAAGTTTCTCCGAGGTCTTCCCAAATCTACATTTTCTGCGCTTCGTACTTTCCAATCCCTGTCTCCATGTCTGGAGTTTGCTTTACAGCGATACAGGTTGGAGAGTATAAGTGAAACAAGATTGGCCAAGAGTTGAAGATTATTGAAATCGGGTGATGGGCACACAGAATTGCTATTTGGTTTACATTTAATGTATTTGAAATATTCCATTATAAAAACTTTTACATATATATAATCTCCAATCCTATCGTTTCGTTTGTGCCCTAGATACGTATCTTCAACTTTCCCCTGAACTTTTTGGCTTGAATTCAGCTCTAAAGCCAAAGTTATCATCTTCCTTACAGAAAGCCTGATTCCACCCTTCTAACTTCTCTCTTGCCAACGGCGCTACCAGCTCTCATTGTTGACTCCTTTCTCTCCCTAATCTCCATATTTGCTTAGACAACAAGTCCTACCTCTTTTTCTTTCAAAATGCTCACATTTTATGCTGGCACTGAAGTTCAAGACTCTGTCATCACAACCTGAATTATGTTAGCAGCCTCTGGGTTTGCCGTTCTAATTCGAGGTCCCCTTGCCTCTCAGCCTCCCTCCAGTCCAAGGCAGGAGAATATTTTTAGAGTATAATTTCACTACAGTAAATCCTCAATGTCCTCGATAGGTTCTTGGAAACTGTTGAGTTTAAGCAAAGTGATGTATAACAACACCAATTTTGCCACGGGCTGGTTGATAGAAACAAGGGTTAAGTTCCTATGACATATTTCTGGTCACAAAAGCATTACCAAACTTCTAAATAAAAACCCAAACACCTCTGATGTTAAACATTAAAATAAAGGTGAGCTGTACAGACATTTAAGAAAGATGAATGAAAACAAGTGAGATAATTACTTACCCAATAATTCCGGTTCAGGGTGGGAGGTGGCTGTCAGCCCATCCCAGCAGCTGAGGGGAAAAGGCGGGAACCCACCCCGGACAGGATGGCATCCTGTCGCAGGGAGCACACACAGATACACGCACGCACACAGACACACCCTCGTTCACTCACGCTAGGACCACTCAGGTGACCTAACCAGCGCATGGCTGGGACGATGCCAGAGGAAACCAGAGCCCCTGGAGAAGACCCCTGCAGGCCTGGGGAGAACACGCAAACTGCACACAGACGGGGCCCCAGGCTGGGCATCCATCAACACCACAACGAAACAGCGTCATTCCAGGATCTGCCGTACTTTGATGTCTCCTTACTCAGAACCCCTCAGCAACGCCCTGTTGACAGCTCCGCCATCAGACCTGAGTTCTGGCTGGTGTCCGAGTCCCTCCTTCCTCTGAGCCCATTTTCCAGCTGTCTCCCCGCTGCTCTCTTGCTGGGACCATCTGCGTGGCCCTCCCTGCCGGTCAGAGCCGCACAGGACGTCGCCGCTGACGGACCGGGCGGTTCATCAGCGCGCCTGCGAACACACTCACAGTACAATAATTAACCGCTGGCAGTCAGGACCTGGTGTGCCGCTGAGGAGCTCTCAGACTCCCAACACGACTAAAGGAAAACAAAGAATCTGCTAATGGAAGGACAGTTTTAATTAGGGACGGATTGTTTTTAACATTTTTTTTTTTCCTATTTAGAACCCTGGTGACATTTGCATTGGAATTACAGAGGATCTTAAGTGCTGGGGTTCGGGGAAATAGGAGCAAAGTGAACTCTGAAAGTAGAGCGGCATTCGAGAACTAGCAAAGCTGCTGCAATGTATGAGTTAGCAACTGAGTGCATTCCACTAAATGTAGTGCTTTAGGGAAAGGAAATTAGGGCATTTATAAATAATTGTGAATTTTTGGAGACATTTCACATAATTAGAACAGTTTATCACTTTTATGAATGCAAAAGTATAAAAATGCAGAAAATTTTTATCCCTGTGAGAACAGATAGTTAAATTTTATGCAGAACAGAATCAGCAATGTGAATGATTGAAAGAAGATTTCTACAGGAATGCAGCATTTCTGTGTGACTTCATGTCAGTCAAATCAAAATAACTTGAATATATTTTTGCAAGGTAAAACTAAGTCTGTATAGGATGTGTGGCAAAAAATCCAAGCATTTTGGAAAATAGCTATCTTTTTTCAAAACATTTCTTCAAAAGGAAATTTCGGATGAACATTCTTCCCCAGTTAGCAAAGATCAGTGATGAGCAAGATGACAAACGGGAATCCTTTGAAGAATACTCGGCTGCCGTAGACCTATTGGAGAATACAGCGAAAGGTCCACTGACCTTGAGAATCGTGACATCACGTTGAAATTAGCACTTCAGTCTCACCTAGTTGATATCACCAAGGCACCTAAAGAACTACAGATGGAACTGATGGAGCTCTCAGCAGATGACATTTTAAAGTCATTGTTTGATGCTAAGAAAGATCCAATTGAAATATGGAAAGATGCAGAGTACCCACGCCTTCAGCAACCTGCCCAAAAAATGCTTTCTTGCTTTTCAACCACTTATTGCTGCGAATCGACATTCTCCTACCTAACCCAAATCAAGACGTCCTTGAGGTCACAAATGACTGACACCCATCTAGAAGATCAACTGAAACCGGACCTCCACGCTGCGACCAGTCACATGCTTTCCAACAAAAAGCAGACACGACGAAGTCATCAATAGGTTAGTTAACTTTAAAATTAACAAATAGTTTTCATTTTTTGAAATTATTAAATACATAGTAGTTATTTTTTAAAAAAATAATATACATTTCTAAGTATATCTAACTGAAGTTACTTGAATGAGGCCTTATTTGATTACAGCTAAATTAATGTTCCCCACCCCTGTTCTAGACTGCATGACCCTTGGTGGCCATGATTCACACATGCAAGGGTCTTTTACAAAAAGTCAAGCTTCTTTATGGATCTGAAGACCTCCGACAGCTTTTGAAAGCAGAGACCGTGTCTCTGAGGTTTGCTTGAGCTTTCCTTACTAGCTTTCCTAATCCTGAAGCAGTGCTGGTCACTGGAGGGCCCTGGCTAACTGCATTCCTTCTCTTAGTTTCTCCAAAAGTTCACCGGGAGGATGTAGAAGAGGAAGGGCTTGAGTGAGAGATAGACGACGGACAAATGAGAGCCAGTTCAGAGAGCCGCCGGGCAGCATAACTGTGTGAATAGCGCCCCCTTGAGTTGTGCAGTGAGGTTATCTGCAAGTTTCAGGGCGTTTGTGAGATCTGGGAGGTGAGTGTTATGGGAGCAGTTAACCCCCCAGCAGTGGACGTCTTTGGTAGCCATGGGATGGCGAGAGGCTGGGGAAGCTGTCCCTGGGCTTAGCCTCCTTGTGGCCTCTCTGGGCTCCTTGGTTACAGTCTGTGTCCCTCCCCGTTTAGTATTCTTGGTGTGTCCTGACGCACTAGCACAGGACACTGGGGAGTCTGGGTACGGCTGTGCATGGGAAGGGCAGACTCTAGACAATAACCAAGGGAGAAAAACGTACTTTATCACGGTTTCAGGAGCATCAAGGCTTGATTTTGTGCTCACTATGTTTCTGTTTTATGAAAGGAAGCAAAATCCCCCTAATTAAATATGAAGATTTGTGTTTGGTTGAAAGAGCAACACAATAGCCACTCACTGTAAAATTGCACGCTGTGATGGAGGGACAGTGCTTTATGACATGATTACATTTAGAATAAGCATGCTGAAAAGTAAAATGGTAATTATGAAAATGGAACTACCGAGTTTAATAAAATGTTAATAGCAGCAAATGATCGTCAGTTAAAAATTTGGTGACCAGTTTCTAAGCTTTTAATAATATGTAATGAAAGCAATGATACAATTATTATTTTTTTTATGCTGTAATCAATGAAAGTAGAAGGTAAATGAAGAAATAATCAGAGGTCAAGGAAGGTAAGACTATAAAGCAATGAGACAAGCCAAATGAGGATGACTGATACTTTTTTTGATTGATTTTTCTACTAGTCCTCGTGGGGAGGGGAAAACAGAAACACAAGCCTGATGGAGCCGCAATGGACTGAGGAGGGCTGCGGTCATTGCACTTTCTTAAATAGACTCTGATTATTATCCATTATCTAGAGCTACTGGAAATGTTAATGATTAAACTACTTCTAAGATAATAGAATTCCTCTCTTACTAGATAATAGGTACTATTTCTCTGACAAATGAAAAGGAACTATTGTAAATCAGAAATTAGTTAGTGATTCTTTTTTTTTTTTTTTGAAACAGAGTCTCACTCTGTTGCCCAGGCTAGAGTGCCGTGATGTCAGCCTAGCTCACAGCAACCTCCAACTCCTGACCTCAAGTGATCCTCCTGCCTCAGCCTCCTGGGTAGCTAGGACTACAGGCATTAATTTTCTTTCTATTTTTAGTAGAGATGGGGTCTCACTCTTGCTCAGGCTGGTTTCGAACTCCTGAACTTGAGCAGTCTGCCCGCCTCGGCCTCCCAGAGTGCTAGGATCACAGGCGTGAGCCACCGCGCCCAGCCTATTTAGTGATTCTTTAAGGAACAAAATAATAGCCCCCAAACTTTTAAACTGTTTAACAGAGGTAATGAACAACTAGCACTGCGGTAGCATTTCCTGGGTATGAGGCAGTTTTCTAACCACTTTTAATGATTAATTCATTTAATCCTGACAAGAGCCCTGTGAGGTAGGTACTCTTTTTGATCATCATTTAACAGATTTCAGGGGGCCACCTAAGGTGCTCAAGGTAAGTGGCATAGCCAGGATTCAAGCCCAGGCACTGTGGCTCTAGCATCTGTGCACAGAACCACTTCCCTGGCCTGGCTTTTGATGCAGATAAAGCAGCATACCAGTTCCTCCCATTTCTGTTCAGAACAAGGACCGTATCTTCCATCTGGAAACAAGACATCGGGGGCCAGGGAGACCACCTGGCCATATGTCTCCCTCTCCCATGGCCCATTGGAGGGCTAGGACCAGAGCCCAGGCCATTGACTTCTTCCATGACATCACTCTGCCTACTTTGCTGGTCCCTTTCCCTCTAGAGCAGGGGTCCTCAAACTTTGTAAACAGGGGGCCAGTTCACTGTCCCTCAGACAGTTGGAGGGCCGGACTATAGTTTAAAAAAACTATGAACAAATGCCTATGCACACTGCACATATCTTATTTTGAAGTAGGAAAACAAACGGGCAAAAACACCGGCATGTGGCCCTCGGGCCGTAGTTTGAGGACTCCTGCTCTAGAACATTGCCGTGCTGGGCGGGCTCCGAGTGGACGCTCAGACAGCATTTATATAGTGCACAACTTATACTAAAAATAAAACAACTTATATAAAACATTTATATATTATTAAACTTGTAGGGTCTGGGCACAGTGGCTCACACATGCAATCTCAGTACTTTGGGAGGCCAAGGAAGGAAGATCGCTTGCGCCTAGGTGTTGGAGACCAGCTTAGGCAACATAGCGAGACCCCCATCTCTACAAAACATAGGAAAAAAATTAGCCGGGCGTGGTGGCGCATGCCTGTAGTCCCAGCTACTCGGGAGGCTGAGGCAGGAGGATCGCTTGAGCCCAGGACTGTAAGGTTGCTGTGAGCTATGATGATGCCACTGCGCTCTATCCCAGGTAACACAGTGAAACCCTGTCTCCCACCACCCCCCCCAAAAAAAAACAAAAACAAAAACAACCAAACAAATCTGGAAGGACAGTTCCCAGTCTCTAGGAACAAGGAGCAGAGGATTCATTCTGCTCCGTAATTGCTGTGACTGACTACGCATGCTCGTCTTGGGAGCCATGCATCGTTCCCTCTGTCTGCAGGGGACTCGGGTCAGAGCCTGGCCCTGCAACGCCCCTGCCTGGGGCTGCGGCAGACCAAGCTGTGACGTTGGGTTTCCGCCCTCAAAAGACTGAGCGTTTCACGGGGAACCCCAACAGTGAGCCGAGGCATATGGGGTTGCTCTCCAACCTGCTTCTGCTTGTTTCTGGAGGCGGGTGGCAGTGGAAGGCAGGGAGCCCACGCCGCGGGTGGTGCTGGCCACGCATCTCTCGCTGTCTTCCTGGCCAGGGGGAGAGCAGTCCGGCTGTGCCCGCGCCGCCCAGGCCCTCACCACCTGGGGGAGGAGGAGGACGGGGCAGCAGGAGGGGGCTGGCTTCCCGAGAGCTGTGACCGCTCTCCCCGTGCCTCTTACAGCGGAGGGGGGGGGGTCCTTGGCAACCCCTCCTCCTTCCGTACCCACCTCCCCCAGGCGGCCTGGCTGCCCACCTGTGCGGCCCTGTCCTCATCAGCGCCGCCGTCTGTCCTGCTGCCTCCTGACCCACGTTGGCTCCTGCTCACACCATACTGGCCCTGACGACTTCCTTCGTACTGTGACTTTGCTGAAATGGCTTATTGATTTATGTTTTTCCTGTTTTTTCTTTTTTTTTTTTTTTGTGGGTTTTTTTTTTTTTGGAAACAAGAGTCTCGCTTTGTTGCCCGGGCTAGAGGGAGTGCCATGGCGTCAGCCTAGCTCACAGCAACCTCAAACTCCTGGGCTCAAGCGATCCTCCTGCCTCAGCCTCCCGAGTAGCTGGGACTATAGGTGGATGCCACCACGCCCAGTTCATGTTTTCTATTTATAGTAGAGACGGGGTCTCGCTCTTGCTGAGGCTGGTTTCAAACCCCTGACCTCAAGCGATCCTCCCGCCTTGGCCTCCCAGAGTGCTAGGATGACAGGCATGAGCCACCGTGCCCGGCCTGTTTTTTTTTCACTCATTGCCTCGTTTCTGCCCCTAATGCCAGTCAGGTGCTCTCACCTCACACATGAGCCAATACCCTACCTGGCCTCAGACTCTTGCCCATGACCACGCACAACCATCTGCTGGTCTTCCTCGAAGCCTGGCTTTCATCGCAAGTGCAGATCTGGAGTACAAGGGTCTGGATTCAAATTCTAGTTGAACATGTTATCACTGAACAGACTCAGCGATTGTGGCCAAACACAAGAACGGGCGGGAGTTAACACCTCAGCCTGCTGGCACCAAACGGGGCAAAAGTGTCACCCTGCGGCCCCGGGCCCACGCCGGCAACCTTGCCAAGTCAAAACCAGCACTGAGGGACGTAGTTGGTTATAAAACTCTGCAGGTTTTTTTGTTTGTTTTTTTAAATATATATATTTTATTTCATTGTATTATGGGGGTACAGATATTGTTAGGGTTACATATATTGCCCCTGTCACCCAATTCTGTCTTCGTTCCGAGCACGGTCAGGGCTGGGGAGGACGAGAGGTGGTGGAGGGGGGCACAGGGAGGAGAAGGGGAACCCCCACACCCAACGCCTACTTCATGTCTCAATGGCAATCTCTCCCTCGCTAGAAATGGCAGCAGAAATGAAACTTTCGCCAGAGTCAGGGCAGGAAGACTGGAAACAGGGGACGATCCTGTCTATGGATACGAAACCAGCTCCCTCTTCTCGCAGGCGCCGGGCGCAGAGCGGGGAGAGCGAGGGTCAGAGCGGCAGGGCCAGCCGCCCTGCACAGAGGACGTCTGTCTGCCACCCGGGAGGGCGGGCCCGCCCGCAGTGCGCCCTTGTCATCACCCCACGCCAGCCCTGCACCCACAGGGAGAATGGAGTGCATGGTGTCGGCAGGGGAGAAGCCAAGCGTGCCGGCGAGCCTGTGCTGAGAGAGCTCGGCTGTGCGGTCCAGGAATGGACCGGACTGCCCGCAGCTCAGGGAGCTGGGCAGAAACGAGGCTAATGAGATTCGGCCCCACAAAGCTGGCAGGGCATGCATCGGGAATCCGTGACACCTTTAAACACAGTCTTAGTAGGCAGAATTGCAGAAAACAACGAGGAAAGAGCCCCAGGGCTGGATAATAATGTCGTGAAGACTGCGGTTGCAAACGGGGAGTTTCCTTTTAGAGCAGAGGAAGTAATGACTCCTCCCGGTAAATGGTTCCTCACATCTCAGTTTAGAGTCCTGGGTGCAGTCCTGGCCTGGGACCGACCCAGACACGGAGAATTGTGTTAAAAAGGGGGCAAGAGAGAAAAAAGGCAAGATCGGTCTGAGGGTCAGGTCCATGCTATAATGTTTTTAAGGGCATTTTTCACCCTTTACCTGAGCTGAGTACAGAAAGAATCACTCTTTAAACGTTGGCTCAGGATCGTGAGTATAGGATGAGGGTCCCCACAATTCTTTCTATGCTTTTGTTCTTCCACTTTTGCTGACTTGGCACTTTCCCCTGGTGTATATTTCCAAGACAAGGCTTCTAAATTAAACACAGGGAGAGAGCAGGGGATTTAAACTAAGAAAAAGGAATTTCTTTTTTATTTTTTGAGACAGAGTCTCGCTTTGTTGCCCAGGCTAGAGTGAGTGCCATGGCGTCAGCCTAGCTCACAGCAACCTCAAACTCCTGGGCTCAAGCGATCCTCCTGCCTCAGCCTCCCGAGTAGCTGCTCGGCTAATTTTTTCTATATATATTAGTTGACCAATTAATTTCTTTCCATTTATAGTAGAGACCGGGGGGGAGGCTGTCTCACTCTTGCTCAGGCTGGTTTCGAACTCCTGACCTTGAGCAATCCTCCCTCCTCGGCCTCCCAGACTGCTAGGATTACAGGCGTGAGCCACCGCGCAGCCAGGAAAAGGAATAATTTTGAAGTTAGTATTAATTTGAACATAGTCAGGTATGTGTGTGATCACGTTATGGTAGAACCAGCAGTGTAGGGGCGGCTCCAACTTCACGAAATAGGAAGCAGACTTAAACCGCAGACCTTCGAGATGTTTTGAGACCTGCGAAGGCACAGAGAGATTATCGTCAGAGAGGCTATGGAGTTCGTGGCCTGAGAGACAGATCAGAAGCTGTAGAATTCCGTCCCTTTGCATCCAGTTAGAATACAGTTCTCTTATGATTGACTTAATAAATTTTGAACCCACACCCTACGACCTTGCTTTCTCATTTCCACATGCAATGAGCGAGAGAGAGATTCCTTAGACCTGTGCTGTCCAATGTTGTGGCTATTAGGCATTTAAAATGCGGCTAGTGGCCGGGCGCTGTGGCTCACGCCTGTAATCCTAGCTCTTGGGAGGCCGAGGCGGGCGGATTGCTCAAGGTCAGGAGTTCAAAACCAGCCTGAGCAAGAGCGAGACCCCGTCTCTACTATAAACAGAAAGAAATTAATTGGCCAACTGATATATATATAAAAAAAAATTAGCCGGGCATAGTGGCGCATGCCTGTAGTCCCAGCTACTCGGGAGGCTGAGGCAGAAGGATCACTCGAGCCCAGGAGTTTGAGGTTGCTGTGAGCTAGGCTGACGCCACGGCACTCACTCTAGCCTGGGCAACAAAGTGAGACTCTGTCTCAAAAAAAAAAAAATGCGGCTAGTTCTGTAAGTGCTATATGTGTAAAAATACACACCAGACGCCTTAAAAAAGTACAAATATCTCGATAATTTTACTTTGATTATGTGTTGAAATGATTATGTTTCCAATATGGGTTAAATAAAATATATTGTTAAAAGAAACTGTCCTTTTTTTTTTTTTTTTTGAGACAGAGTCTCACTGTGTTGCCCAGGCTAGAGTGAGTGCCGTGGTGTCAGCCTAGCTCACAGCAACCTCAGACTCCTGGGCTCAAGTGATCCTCCTGCCTCAGCCTCCTGAGTAGCTGGGACTACAGGCATGCGCCAACATGCCCGGCTGATTTTTTCTATATATTTTTAGTTGTCCAATTAATTTCTTTCTATTTTTAGTAAAGACGGGGATCTCACTCTTGCTCAGGCTGGTCTTGAACTCCTGACCTCAAACGATCTGCCCACCTCAGCCTCCCAAAGTGCTAGGATCACAGGCGTGAGCCACCGAGCCCAGCCGAAACTGTTCCTTTTTGTTTTACTTTTCTTAATGTGGCTACTAGGAGATTTAAAAATTCACATGTAGCTCACATTATCTTAGACAGCCCTGCTTTAGACTTCCAGATAGTGGGGCAGGTTTCCAGGGTGGCAGTTTGCGTTCCTCTCGTGGAGTTTCAGGGGAAGAGGAGCAAACTGATAAACTCAGAGTTTCTTTTCATTTTCTTTTCCCAGGAATATAATGTCCAACTGCTCAGGCCCCACTGTCGTCAGTTGAAGTGGATGGTCGGGTTCAATGAAGGTTTGTGGCACAGAAACTTAATAATAGTTTAAGAAACACAGCTGGGAGAAATAAAGAACACAGTGAACGGACTAATTGGGCCCAATTTCATGTGAATTAAATTAAACTCATAACGTCCAAAAAACCTACACCATGGCGTGTGAAAGCACTGTGTATCACAGAAGACAGAAAAATGGCATCATTTATTCATCTTTGTGCGCTAGAGGAAACTGAGAAAATGCTGGCCCAAACAGAACACTCCTCTCTCTGTTGCTCCCAGGCTGCGGGATCTGCAGAGAGCTCTTTCTGATGGTGGATTTTTTTTTTTTTTTTTTTTTTTTGAGTGAGTCAGAGAATAGACTATGGTTTTAAAAAAAAAGCCTTATGTAAACGGGTACAGGCATGCGGATGGGTGTGGAATTATTCATGAAGCTACATGACTGAAGAAATACTCCCTTTTTTCCCCTCTGGAAGGACTGATATGATGCATAATTCTTGCAAGCCAGGTGGCTTCTCACTCGGCAGCTGCCCTTTCGGAACCACCAATATAAGAAGTAATTACTCGGCACCGTCTTCTTTATGCTGCTTTTTTAAATTACAAGACAGATTTATGTGAACATACAAATTTTAAAAATGATTATAAAACAACTCACTATGTATGGTTCTAGGCATTCTAGGCACCCTACACGTAAGGCTTCCCTTGGCCAATTTTAAAAAATGAGATTATAAATGATTCTGGGGTTAGTACAGACAGCTGAGTGATTTGTACACGCTCAACATCCTTAGTAAGATCATCGAATGCCTCTTTTTAAATCTGTTGAAAGGTAAGAGACCTGAAGATTTTTCATTCTCCACTTCAGAAGAAAACAACTACAATTCTACCTGGAGGAGTCAGCAACATTTTCAACAGAGTGTAAAAAATGACCCTGAGCCGTGTTGGCAAAGGACAGTGGGAAGAAGATACCTCACTGAAGGTCAGACTTGGCCTTTAAAAAAATGTTTTTCTTCCTTAGTGAAGCTTTATGTAAGGCTCAGAGCTTCCTTTATTTAAAAATATGTTACCCTGGCCTGTCGCGGTGGCTCACACCTGTAATCCCAGCACTCTGGGAGGCCGAGGCGGGCGGATCACTCAAGGTCAGGAGTTCGAAACCAGCCTGAGCAAGAGCGAGACCCCCGTCTCTACTAAAAATAGAAAGAAATTAATTGGACAACTAAAAATATATAGAAAAAGTAGCCCAGCATGTTGGCACATATGGGTAGTCCCAGCTACTGGGGAGGCTGAGGCAGGAGGATCACTTGAGCCCAGGAGTTTGAGGTTGCTGTGAGCTAGGCTGACGCCATGGCACTCACTCTAGCCCAGGCGACAGAGCGAGACGCTCTCTCAAAAAAAAAAAAAAAAAAAAAAAGTTACCCAGTAGGCTCTGGGGCTGACAATGGTTTTTAAATCTTACTAATCTTCCCTGGAATGAAACCAGCATGATTCAAAGAGGAAAAGAGTGTCTGTAATATTGACTAATCCCTGACTTCTCTTCTTTATACATTAAAAAGGATTACTAGCTTTACATAGTTGCTTCTTTTACAATCACTGGTGGTACTGCTAAATGTGTTTGGATTATTGTACTGAGTGCCCACCGCTGAATTGGTAAAGATTTTATCAATCAGACCAGATCAAAACGTACATTATAGTGCACACTTGCAAGACTCTTGGTCTAACATATATTAGGAACCAAGAAGAAAAATGTAAAATGTGACAGATCTTTAGACTATTTTCAGGTTCATGCAGTTTGTTTCACTCTTGTCTGCATTATGAAGTCTCCCAAATTTGAGAACCAGAAAGAATCACTGTAGGGAAGGTCGTGCAGGGTGACGGCACAGAGCTCAGGCCACGCTGCTCGGTTTCCAAGGTTGCAGACCTCACTCTGCAACTCAGTAGGCATCGACTGGGCAAGTTATTGAACTCCCTGGGAGCTCAGTTTCCCTCGTGGGAAAACAGCAGTAATCATCCTGATATACTTGTCTTACAGGATTAGTGAAGTTAAATGAGATAATGTATGTAGCTGGCACTGAGGAGGGACTTAATACTTGGTGGTTACGATTATTTAATCCAGTAATTTCGATTCCCAAGTGAGAAAAGTGCAGTAAGGAGACTGGCCTGTGGTCCCACTGTTACATCGTGGCAGCTGGAATCCAAGTGTGGCACTCTTATCACTTCTCCACAACTCCTGTTTTGTCTTTTGGACTTTAAAACTATTAATTTTGGCCAGGCGTGGTGGCTCACACCTGTAGTCCTAGCACTCTGGGAGGCCGAGGAGGGAGAATTGCTCAAGGTCAGGAGTTCAAAACCAGCCTGAGCAAGAGCGAGACCCCGTCTCTACTAAACAATAGAAAGAAATTAATTGGCCAACTAAAAATATATGGAAAAAAATTAGCCGGGCACGGCGGCGCCTGCCTGTAGTCCCAGCTACTCGGGAGGCTGAGGCAGGAGGATCGCTTGAGCCCAGGAGTTTGAGGTTGCTGTGAGCTAGGCTGACGCCACGGCACTCCAGCCCAGGCAACAGAGCGAGACTCTCAAAAAAAGAAAAAAAAAAAAACCTATTAATTTCTATCGCACCTTTATGTGACAGCCCCAAATGCAACTAAATACAAACACAGAGCAGGCAAATACATCCCGCATTTTAATAATCAAAAAATTGTAAAACAGACTAAGCTATAGCAGGTTTGTATCTTAAGAAACCATTAATTAGCATGAGTCAAAATCTAGGCTTCAAATGTACTTTGGAACTCCTTCCACGTTTTCTTTCAGTTTGTCTCCCTCTGGTGGATTTTTAAAAGAATACTTGCTTTTGTTTTCAGAATTACTGTATGGATTATTTGGGATAATGTCCCGGCCCGTGGGACCTTCTGTTACTCGAGGGGGTCAAGGGGGACCATGCCTGAAAGAGATGGGCGAGAGAAAGGAACGAGACCAAGCAAAGGGTTGCCAAGGTCTACTTTACTTAGATTTTCTGCTGGTTTTATAATCATACAGAAACAAGGAAGTATGAACAGAAAAATAGAGCGGGGGGGATGATGAGGCTCGGGTTTGGGCTAATCAGCCCCAATCAGTATCTTATCGAGGCTGTTTGTGTCTGGTTACCCAACCCCAACCTGGCAGGTGGTCGGGAACAATTGCAGTCAGCACACCCTGGAGAATTCCGTGGTCAGCACGTCATGGGATGCATTCTTCTCGGAGCTATAGCTGGAGGGTGGGGTGCTGTTTCTGTCCTAGGAATTTTTCTAGGGCGAGGCCCTGTGCGTAGGACAAGTCATTGGGGTGTTGAGGGTTTTAGTCTCTAACAGGATAAGGTTTTGCTCGAGGGAAGAGTTCATCTATTGTCAGCCTGGCTCATACTGCGGGACTTTTAGAAGACTGTCCTGCCTGCATGGGAGTCCTGGCACAGGCTGCAGTGCAGGGAGGGTGCCAGTGGCCGAGGGCATCTGCTCCCCAACACCCATGTGAGCACCAAGAACACGTAAAGACGTGTGTGGTACATCTGGAGAACTACAAGTCATTTGAAATGGTTCAGAATTAATTACAAGAGATTAGCAGGGGAAGGCTTTGGCACGAGATAAAGTGGGAAGGTAAGCAGGGGCCAGATCGTGGGGCCTTTCAAGTTCTATTTGAATTTTATTTTGTAAGTAGGTAATGGGGGTTATATCAGTTAGGGTTAGGCTATAAAAACAGAAAACTTAAATAAGTTTTAAAATAGATGCTTATTTCTGTCTTACGTAAAAGAAATCAGGAAGTAGAAAGTCCAGGTTTTTATATAGAGCTCACTGTCACCAGGGATCCAGGTTCTTTCCAATTCCTACTCTTCCATCTCTAGGGTGTGGCCCTTGTCCTCCTGGTCCAAAATGACTGCCAGAGCTCCAGCCATCACATACATTTATCCAATTGGACATCTAACTTTGGCATTTCAAATTCAATTTTTCCTGAAAATAAACTTACTGATTTCTACCCCCAAATCAGTTCTTCCCCTTTGTTCTCTAGCTCCTCCTTTCACTGGGAAGAAAGAGCAATGGAATGAAACTGAGAAGGAGGTATGGGAGACTCTGGAGCTGAGGAGAGTAAATACCTCGGAAAACACCTGCTTGAAATGCTGCAGAGAGGACAAGTCACATAAGGTCTGAAGTTCAGTTTTTATTAGCGCTAGCAAGTTTATTGGTGAAACAGCAGGGGAAGAAGATAGCTGGCAGTGAGCTGAGAAGGGAAGGGAAGGAAAAGGGAGCAGAGGGAATGTTGGCCTTCAGCAAGTCGGAACGAAGACAGCAGTGTCCTGTTCCCGTCCCTGTCATGTCCTTCACCCAACCGATGTACCCTGAGGTTAGCATCCAACTTTACAAAAGAGCTGTGGACATCTCAGCTGTGTTCATGGAAAAAGGCCTGGGTTCCTTTATCTGTTTGTGCCTTAGTTCTTCTCTTCTAGCTTCACTCCTGTGTTTACTGGAATTCTGCTTATTGGGGGCCTTAATGGCCCCTTGGTTTGGTTTTATTTATTTATTTTATTTATTTTTATTTTTTTGAGACAGAGTCTCACTGTGTTGCCCAGGCTAGAGTGAGTGCCGTGGCGTCAGCCTAGCTCACAGCAACCTCACACTCCTGGGCTCAAGCGATCCTCCTGCCTCTGTCCCCCCACTCCAAAAAAAAAAAAAAAAAAAGACCATATAGGGCATTTAAAACAGTTGCTGTGTTGGCAGTAACAAAGCACTCCCTCTGTCTAAGCAGAGCTCTGACACTGCCAGCTGCTTTCCGAGGTTAGAGAAGATGCCATGCCCCAAAGCCGGGTGGGGTGCTAGCCACTGACTCAGACGGACTGAGATGAGTTCCTTGAAATGAATTGAGAAGCATCGGGTTGTTCCTCCTAGGAATCTTGTGCTGACTAAATCTTCATTTTCTACATTCCTTTTACTTGTCTCCCTTCAAAAATCATACATGATCTGAATTTCTAAAAAAATTTAATTAAATTGGAGCAAAACAGAGATTAGTACGGCTCCCCCTCAGAGACAGTGTTTCGTTGTTCTCTCTTGGTTTTTAATAGAGTACAGAGAGTCCATTACAAAAGGACTCACTATGGCATCTTGTTGGTTATTTCCAGGGATTAAATCATAATCCTTATCCTTCGTAAAATAAGATGTGCCATTATCATTATAACAGAGGGCCTGTAAAACGCACCATCCCAGTTCCTCAGCACTAGCTTGAATAGGGCTTTTCAGTGCTTTGGAGAGTTACATTAGGGCAGGCTATGACATTTACTAGCTAACATTTATCGAGCATTAATCCTGTGCCAAGTTCTATGCTGAGCACTTTGCATACATTATCTAATTTAATCCTCATTACAACTCTTCAGGGTAGGTAGTATTATCATCTTCAATTTCCATATGAGGAACTGGAGTCAGCCAGAGGTTAAGTGACTTTCTCTGCTAGTCAGCTGCAGAAAGGATTTGGAGAGAGAAGCACTATCTCAGTGTAATAAAGAAAAGATCAAAATCCCTCTTGTGTAACCAGGAGGAGGCTCACAGGTGGTCTTTGATTCTGTGGAGTATTAATCCTGTGGTTAGAATTACATTGGGAGCATCTAACCGACAAAAATTAAGAAGAAAAGTGGCTAATATTATACAGTGGTCCTGTGAATTTCCATGCCAGGCACCTCAGGCTGACAAGGGTGAGACGGACAAGGTCCTGCTCCATCCCGGGCTCACAGTCTGGTGGGGCAGATTACGGTTTGGTCTATAGGCCAGGCATCGTCCCGTCCTATTTAATTCATAATCATAATGTGAATGGACACTTCATAGTTTTAACATAATTTATTATTTTTTTTCTCATTTTTAAACATTTAAAGCATTCTGTCACAGTTGGGCAGTTAGATTTTTTTTTCCAGTTTGAGGCTAATATGGATAGACAATATTCCTGCATACTTTTTGGTTTCTACTAAAATATTTTCTTAGAATAAATTTCTATAGTGCAGTTATTAGGTCAGAGGGTATGAATACCTTTATGATTCTTCCAATGTATTTTCACTTTGCTTGTTAGAAGGGTTTGCTATTTACTCAACAAATATTTAAGCTGGGGCCCATGGTGAATGCCTGTGGTCTCAACCACTCAGGAGTCTAGGATAGAGGAGTAGGGATGTAGACTTGGGTAGAGGTGGGGTAGAGGGGAATCTCTTCAGCTCAGGAGTTCAAGCCCAGCCTGGGCAATATGGTAAGACCTTGTCTCTAAAAACAATTAATAAAAAAGCCCACAAATATTTATTGAGCATCTACTGTATAATCAGGGCTTATACTAAGCACTAGGGATACACTGTGAACAGATATGGTCGAAGTCCCCAAGAAGCATACCAATTTATGTCACTAGAAATGTATACTTTTAATTTTGGTGCAAAATCACCAGCACTAAAATTAAAAAGAAATTTTTTTTACTTGTATCTAATTTTTTTAAAAAACTTGCATTTAATGGTTGAGTGTTTGCATTCTATTTTCATATAAATTATTTTTGTATGTATATGAATTATTTTTGTGTGAAATACCTTTGTGTGTTTTCATAGATCATTTTCTCATCTATTTATTTTCCTTATAAAATTGAGAAATGTTTTCATATCTCTGTCATATTTAATGTATTTTTCTAGTTATCTTACATTTTATTTTACTATTAATATTTTTAATTACACATAAGTTTAAAATTTTTATGTATTTGAGTTTGTTAGTCTTTTCCTTGGCCATAACTTGTTTTGCTTCTAAACTGAATGATCATTTTCCCATAGATCCAATAAACATTAAATTTTATTTTCTGATAGTTTCCCTATAATTTCAATTAAATTTTAGAATGATTTTTACAGTATGTTTTATTTATTTATATATTTTTTATTTTTTAACTTTTTTTCTTTTTTAAATTTTCTTCTTTTGTTTTTTGGTTTTTTTTTAATAACCCAAGGCTTCTGTTTTGACTAGATTTACAGTATGTTTTAGAATGACTACTTTATTGTACATTTAACTTGTCTATATAGTTGGACCCAATTCTAGTCTCTCTCACTGAATACATTTCCATTATCTGTACTTTTTGTCTGTTTAAAAAATATTGTTGCTTTATAATATCTACTTGGCTAGAGTCCTTATCGATCTGGTTATTTTTCAGAATGCATGTTTGTTAGTTTTTTTTTCAGGTTTCAAAATATTGGAACATTTATTGAAACCGAGTCAGATGTTAGGGCAACCCCTTTGGAGTTGCAGTAATGCCACTGCTAGTTGTCTGACCTTTCCCAAGTTTATTATTTAATAACTCTAAACCTCAGTTCCTCATCTGTAAACTGGGGATACTATAATATTAATACTTACAAGATTTTCAGGATTAAGTTTTTAAAAGTCCTTGTAAGGCATTTAGCACATTTGGTACCTCCATGCCTTGCACGGGAAATACTGTAATATAATAAAAGTGTTGATGATTATGATTCACTTGGGGGCAAATAGCCGTTTTACAAGGTGAAGTCTTCACTGTAAGGCGGATAGACTCTGCTTCTTTTGTATCACAGAGCGACACGGGAGTGTCACCGTCACGCTTCTCGTGAGACGCTCCCAAGCCGCCACGCCTTCCTCAGGTGGCTTTACAGGTGCCCAAGCTCCGCGCATCCGCTGAGCCCGAGGGGAGCGTTGCCTGGGAGATGACGGAGGGGCGGGACTAGCATTTAGACTCCCCAATCAGAACCCACCGCCGGCGCTTCCGGGGGGGGCTGGAGGAAGCGAAGGCGCGGCGCCTGACGCAACGCCCAGCAGCCAATCAGAGAGCGGGGCGGCCATTCAAATTGCGGCCGTCGCGGGAAGTGGTGACTGGCGTCCGGGCGGCTTTTTAGGGGGCCCCTGAGGTGGCGCGCCCCGCGGAGTGGCGAAGTCTCGGTGCTGGGGAGAGCGTGCAGGCGCTTCCTCCGCGGGCGGCCGCTGCGGTGCGGGCGGGTGGTGGTAGTTCCGGTCGCCCCTTCAATTCCCGGGAACTCTGGGTGGGCGGCGAAGGGGGTCCCCGAAGGAAGGGCGTGAGGGGGCGGCTCTGTGGGGACCGGGACGCCGGACTTGAGGACCGCTCGGCCCGCAGCCTTCGCCCGCCGTGCCTCGCCGGGTCGGCTGGCGTTAAGAGGTACTTTCTCCGTCCCAGCCCCGCGCAGCGACTCCTTGAGGAAGAACTGAATCGCCGGACGTTTCGGTTCAGGCTGTAACTCACTTTCCTTGATGCCCGCCAGCCCGCTTTAAAACCTGACGGCGAAATGGCCGAAAAACAGACACAAACCTGTGTTGATTTGTGTAAGTAGCAAACAGTTTTCAGCTGCAGCGGAATTTCCAGAATCTTTTCTGGCCTTTAAATTCATTTCCTAACAGAAATATTCTATACTTTTTGGTCGAAAGGTTGACGGGAGATACTTACAGCCTGACAGGGTTTTATTTTTTGGTAATGATTTCTTATTTATGTAAAAATATAAGACTCACTTAAAGATGAACTTTTATCGATTTGTTCCTCGACAGCAGTAACCTCCGCAACAGTTTGAGCCAGGGTCATTTTACAAGTTAGAACCAAGCAAGCACATTAGAAGGAAGACTTGTTTGCATCCACGTAAGGAGATTGATGCGGACTTGACTAGAAGCCAGGTGTCTTACCTGCCACTCCTGTTCCCGTTCTTTTAAACGTTGATGCCTGTTAGATATTGTTGACATACATTTATTTACATACTGCACCCCTGTATAATTTTTTGTCTAACTGCTAAAGCGTAGGCTGTCTGCTTCTGTAATCTTGCACGGTTTTTCTCAACACAAGCAACTAAGTTACAAGGTTTATCATACTTATTGACCGTGGTACTTATTTGGGTACTTAATCTGCCTTTAGACACCAATCAATTTAATATCCTGTATAGGCATTTCCTGTATTCAGCATATATTTAACAGCTGTTTATATAAATACTTGCTCCATACTCTGATTTAGGTACTAGGGTTTCCTTTAATCCACTCCACTTCCCAAGCTGAGGGTACATAAAAAAAAAAAAATCTATGCTGACATGAACTTTTCACATCTCTTAAGTCACTTGGCACATGTGGCTTGATGTATGGGTTATCTGTGTTTCTTCTAGACTATCCTAAGGCAATGAGAAAAGAATTCTTGTCTTTGAAGTCAATAGTATCTATCAGAGGGCCTGGCACATATGGAGACTTAAATATTTGTTTTGTTTTGTTTTTTTTTTTTTTGAGACAGAGTCTCACTTTTGTTGCCCTGGCTAGAGTGAGTGCCGTGGCGTCAGCCTAGCTCACAGCAACCTCAAACTCCTGGGCTCAAGCGATCCTACTGCCTCAGCCTCCCAAGTAGCTGGGACTACAGGCATGCACCTCCATGCCCAGCTAAATATTTGTTGAATAAAGATTTTAAGCTCTTTGAGGGAAGAGATTTGTCTGGAGTTGCTTGGAAGCGATGTCTGAGCTAGAGATTGTGATTTATTCTAATGTATGCTTCTGAGAATTATACAATGGGATGTTCTCTATATTATTAAAGCTTGTTTGTAGACTGTGCAATCTAAATCCTTCATTATTTTTTTGCAGTTTAGCGGATATTTTTAGAAACTAATACATAAGAAATGGCTGGAAATTAAACGAATGTCCAAAGAGGAGATTAGAATCGTCAGCGACATTCTTTTAAAAATAACTGTCTGCCAAAATGTCAGTACACACTGCTCATAATAGAAATAACAGCATTACTTCTACCCCAAAGAGTTCTTCACTAAGCGCCCTCACCCACAGTAGCAGACTAAAGCTGCATTTGAAGTCGGATATGTCAGAATGTGAAAATGATGATCCGTTATTGAGATCTGCAAGTAAAACCAGAGACATAAATAGCACTTACGTTATTTCTGCCAGTACGAAAACAGAAGGTATATCCCTTACCCCTAACCCTGTAGGTAAATTGGCACTTCAGAGAAGAACTACAAGGAACAAAGAATCATCTTTGCTTGGTAGTGAGTCAGGAGAAACAACTGAAAAAACAGCAGAAAAATGCCTTACATTACAACGTCGTGCTAAAACAGATTCTTCGGAAAAGTGGAAAACAGCTAAAACAGATTACATCGAGAAGTGGAAAACAATGCAGGATGTGGGAGGCGAAAGAGAAAATAATTGTGCTTCAAAGGAAACTACTACAAATGTAAATGTTGTAAATAATGTTAAAAACTCTTTTGTTGCATCTTCTATACCTTTAGCTAAAGATCCAAAAGACATTGAAATGGTGGCTGATGAGAAATACAAAGAAACATTTTCTGCCAGCAGTGGGGCAAATGAAAATGTTGCACTTAAATACTCAAGTAACCGAGCACCCATTGGTTCCCAGGATCAAACTGAAGTTGTTAAATCAGGACACTTGGCAGCGAAACCTATTCAAAGCAAGTTGGATGTGAAAGTGTTAGGAATAGGAAACTTACATCATAGAAGTATCGGGAAGGACCTTGCAAAAAATTCAAATAAATTTGGAAGCTTAGAAAAAACACCTATGAAATGTATAACAGACCACAAATTGACACCAAAGAGTGGCATGCCTCAGCTTAAGAGCCCAGCAGCCTCTGTACTCAAGAATAGGATGCCTAACCTTCAAGTTAAACAAAGGCCAAAAAGTTCTCTTCTTGCAAATAAAAGGGAACGTTCACAAGAAAATACACTCCCTGCTATGGAAGAAACTGCAGTTCAGAACACCTCTAAAGAAACAGACCCCTTAAAAGTAGAGAACAGTCAAGTGACAGTGGCAGTACGCATAAGGCCTTTCACCAAGAGGTATGACACACCTTTTAAAATCTAAAGCCAAGCCAGTAACATGTAATGTGTCTTTAATTCCTCTACCTTTGGAAAGTAAGCATATTTAAGTATCTTCAAACTTGTTGATAATTTTACGTAGAAAAAACTTTTGGGTTTAGTTGTAGTATGTTGATAATTTTTGATGATTGTACAATAGAAAACCCCAAATCACCACATTTTACATATGTAAGTTTTTAGGTATACTGCTTTTATTTTATTTTATTTTATTTTATTTTTTGAGACAGAGGCTTGCTCTGTTGCCCGGGCTAGAGTGCCGTGGCATCAGCCTAGCTCACAGCAACCTCAGACTCCTGGGGTCAAGCAATCCTTCTGCTTCAGCCTCCCCAGTAGCTGGGACTACAGGCATGTGCCACCATGCCCGGCTAATTTTTTCTGTATATTTTTAGTTGGCCAATTAATTTCTTTCTGTTTTTTTAGTAGAGACGGGGTCTCCGCTCTTGCTCAGGCTGGTTTCGAACTCCTGACCTTGAGCGATCCACCCGCCTCGGTCTCCCAATATACTGCTTTTAAAAAGCCTGAATATTTCCTTGTTTTTGGAATTATTTAAAAAAAAAAAAAAGCCTGATTAAGTCATTTAAGTCTCTGATGCAGTCTGCTTTCAGAGCTGCAGTATATGCTGGGATCGTCTACCTTTGCTTTACAAAGAGCCATAACAGGTTACTTGTTTCCCAAAGAGGTCCTTTCAAAACCCTTTCCAGAGTGGTGATCATCGTCCTCATCTGATTAAAATATAGTGGTTATAGATGCAGTCATTTATTTGATTTTGATGGCAAAAAATTTCTCTCCAAAAGTGATTGTGGGTGGGACAGAGACACAGATTAGGGTAGAGTTGAAAAAGTGAAATGTGAAATCTAATTGTTTTAAAATATTTTAAGGGAGAACAGGGGAAAATTTCACAGGGTCAGTAGTGTTTAACTTGATGGTATGTGTCCAAACAAGTTGGAAGAGGATATGATGATCACTGCATTGGAGAAGGAACCTCCAGTTTGCAAGTTATAAGACCTTTCTAGTGAAAATGAGTTAGTAATAAGGGGAGAGACCTGAGGGTTTGTTAATTTGAGGAGTTGGAAAGTCTAATAGAAAAGCCTCAGACACCATGACAGGAAGAAAGGCAATATAAGGAGCCGAACTGGTGGGACAAAACCCAAGATAGATGACTACATTGAAATGAACATAGGAAGGGACCAAGTGCCTGATTCCAGACTCATCAGACAAGCCTTGAAAGCAGCACTGGTGTGAATTGGCACTTATCAAATTGATGAGGCAGATGGTTTCCAGGATAAATTCTGATTCACAGCAGAATCTCAGAGGAGGGGGTGGAAATCGGGGGCCAGAAGAGGGGTGACATTGTTTTACTACAGATCTTGAGTAAGTGAAAGATTACCTAAGTCTGAGATGGAAGAAGGATAGACATGAAGATTCATGATTTTAGAAGAGAGAATGTAGAGGAAGGAGGAACCGTTGGAATAACAGTGACAACAGCTAGTAGCCAAGTGACTTATGATTCAAACTTACATTCATATGAGTTTGTTGAAATTATATTTTATGCCAGCTTTATATAGATCAGTGCCCCCCAAATTTGTATAATAAAGATGTTTCTAGATTTCAGCTGAAGAGTTTAGATAGATTAGAGTAGGTGGGATGGGGAAAAGGTATAGTTTAAAGAACAAGGTAAAGAGGAAAAATCTTGTAGAAGTAGGGTAGGTTTTCTGGAGGAGAAATCTGGAATTCCATTTTCCTTTTGATTGGTGGCACTAGAATTGCAGAAATATATTTTACAAACCCACTAGAATTATGTTTGCTGGTCTGCATTTTCCACATAAAACTAAAGAATTATCTTGCCTTGAAAGAATGTTATATTTTACTGGTTCTCAGGTCCTTATTATATTCTGTAGGAATAATACCTACAATAATACCTACAATTGTAATAACTTGATTTTTTTCTTTGTGCTTCTTTCTTTCTTTATTATTAATTTAAACTTAAAGCTGTTACCTTTGTGCTTCTTTAAAGAGAGAAGATTGAAAAAGCTTCCCAGGTAGTCTTCATGAATGGGGAAGAAATAACTGTGGAACATCCTGACATGAAACAAGTTTATAATTTTATTTATGATGTTTCATTCTGGTCTTTTGATGAATGTCATCCTCACTATGCTAGCCAGACAACTGTCTATGAGAGGCTAGCAGCACCACTCCTAGAGAGAGCCTTTGAAGGCTATAATACCTGTCTTTTTGCCTATGGTCAGACTGGCTCTGGAAAATCATATACGTAAGTTGTATTGCAAATGCAATTATCCAGAAATGTTTACATCTTCTTTTGTGAGAAACAACATGATGTGATGGAAAGAATGTAGTTTTGAAACCACAGAGATCTGGGCTCAAATCTTACCATTTTATGTACTAGTTCTGCAAACTTGGGCAAGTACTTAGCCTCAGGGCTTCAGTTTACACATGAGATACAATTTACCTTGTAAGTATCAGTGGCCCTGTTTTACTGTAATTTATATTTCTTGTGTAAACTGAAGCACAGAGAAGTTACCTTTTAAGTATTTAGAGAATTACAAGTAAGGCATTTGATAAATAGTAGCCATGGTAATAATTCCTGTCCTAGAAGGAAATACTGAGAATTTTAATAGTAGATAACATTTATTGAGTTCCTACTATATTCCAGGCCCTGTGCTAAAGGCTTAGCTTATACTCTCTCACAGCTCTCTAAGTTAGATACTTTTATTATTCCCATTTTACAGAAGAGGAAATTGAGGTTTAGTAAGGTCAAGTATTTTGTCCAAGGTCACAGAGCTAATAAACAGTGGGATCAAGATTGGGGCTAAGACAGATTTGGCTCCTGAGTGTGGGTTCTTTTGAGATTTAGTTAACTTGCTGCTCATTCTTTCCCCAGCCCATTTACCCCAAAATATTTTTTTAAAAAAACCTATTTGGTTTTACTTACTTCTTATTCATAATGTATTTTCCAGGATGATGGGATTTAGTGAAGAACCAGGAATAATTCCAAGATTTTGTGAAGATCTTTTTGCTCAAGTAGCCAAAAAACAATCCCAAGAGGTATGTTTTCATAATATCTGCAAGCTTCATATCAGACTAGAAAATAGTCAAATCAAGTTCAAATCAGAGTCATGCCTCTAAGGAAATATTTAATAGAAGATGTAGTTCTAATTTCTAGATGACTGTCCTCTGGAACTGGTGTGGAGAGAGGGAGGATGGGGATTCCAAATTCAGAATCCGTTCCACCTGGTGGACAGCGATGGGGCATCATCTCTTCTGTCTTTTCTACCTTTCTCTGCTTTATTTCTTCTGTGTATGTCTAGTGGCTCATGGTGTGGTGGTTATGTGCCATTATACATGTCTCTGTAGTCAGGTGCGCAGACATAACTAAGGACAGCAGGCATAAACTTTTTGGCAATGTGAAGCAGAAAGCGTAGTAAAGCTGGAGTTTGAACCCATATTTGACTTCAAAAGCCGTGCTTTTTCCGCTATACTCCACCTGAACAGGCTGTGCCGGGTTCCCTTTTCACTTCTTTATATATTCAGCAAATATTTACTGAGTGTCAGCTGTTGCCAGACACTCTATTAGACCAATTTTTTTCTCCTCAAATTTGCTTTATCTTAAGATTCACCAGAGATGTGGCAGGGGTCTGTGTGTGCGTGTATGTGCACATGTTCTTGCTAAAAATCTCTTCTGGAGATTCTGAGTCAGTTGGTCTGGAGTAGAGCAGGGGGTTTTATAAGTTTTATGCTTTTTCTCTAGTAATTCTTAGGAAAAGGGAAATTGGGAAAATACCATGCTAGATTGGTGGCACAGAGTTAAAAGACTTAGTCCCTGCAGTCAGGAAAGTATCATTGGAGAAATGGGCCAGTAAGCAGCCAAGTACAATCAATTAAATGCTGAATAAATTAAACGATGTGATAGAACATGTGAGTGAGAACATGTAAGATTAGAGGGAGACAGAGTTTCTTGTAGAGAAATGAGCAACTGAGCTTATTTTTGAAGGATTTATAGCAGTTACTAGCTTGGTGACAACCAAGGGGCGGGGGGGAAGGACATTCCAGGCAGAGGGAGCAGCATGTGCAAAGATTTGAAAGCAAGAAAGTAGGGCACCTTTAGGAATCTATAAATTGTTTACTTTGTTTTGAATGTGAAATTCAAGGGTGGAGGGTGAGAAGAGATGAAACTAGAGAGGCAGACAGAACTCAGCTCATGAAGGACTTTGTGAACCATGCTTCCAGGAATCTAAAAGGCTATGGAAGGATTTTGAACAGGGGAGTGATATGATCGTATTTATTCTTTTAAAAAAAAAAAAAATAGCCCTGGCTGTGATGTGGAGCATGGATTGAAGGGAAATAGGACTGGATGCAAAGAGGCCAGCTGTGAGACTCGTAAGCTGGATAAGACATGTCAAGGAGTTAAATGAAGGTAGTTTGACAGTAGGGGTGGCCACGGGGGCAAACTGAGAGATAGAAAGTAAGTAGAACTGGTAAGATTTGCTGACTGTTGGAAATGGAGGATGAGGGAGAGGGAAATCAATATTTCTGATTGGAGAACCAGAGTAGATATTGATGGCATTCTTTGAGATCACGAGAGAAAAAGCAGAATTGAGTAGATGTTGAGTTCTGTCTTCCCTGTGGATATGCTGTCCTTCCTCTGTGGTCTTTTCTCCCCTCAACTTCTCACTCCCAGGAATTAAATTAAAAATAGGAGGAGTAGGGGGATCAGTAGAAACATGGTTGTATGGAGACTATAATGTGATTCAAGTCTAAGGTTAGTGGGAATAAGGAAGTGAGAAAGCTTTGGGCTTGTGGGACAGAGTTCTCTGTTTAAGATTTTAGAGGGAGAGTAATTTGTAGGTAATATAAGTCAGGGAGAGATAGATAAGGTGAAGTAGAGGTGCAGAGGTCTTTGGAATGATTGGGAAAGAACTGGTTTTGCATAGATTTTGCATAGCATGACTATATCACTAAGGAACATAATGTAATGATTAAGAGCATGGACTTTGGAGATAGATTAATTGAATTTGAATCTAAGCTTTTGCACTTTACTAGAAGTATGACCTTGAACAATTTACTTAACCTCTGTGTTTCATCGCAGAAAATTGAGATGATGATGGTATCTTTCTCATAGGTTTGCTGTAAGGATTAAATGAGTTGCTTTATGTAAGAGGTTTTGTATAGTGCCTGGCACATAGTGAGTGCAACTAAATGATTGTAGTTATATCACTTACTCAGAATGGATGCTGAGCAGGGGGGATAGAAGGTGGTACGGCCCCTTTCCGATTAGTCATTATATTTATAGTCATTATCTCTCATTTTTGTTCTTAATTTTCTATTGCTCTGTTGTATCTATTGGAGGGTATGATGGCAGGAGCCTTAGAGAAGAAAAAAGTAGTTTCTCACCAGTGTGGCCTCACATACCTTTCCTAACTCCTTTCCCACTATACTGCCGTTTCTAAGTCCTCTTGGAGCCTCCATAATATAATATATAATACTATTTTATATAAAAAGGTATTAATACATGTTTTTTGAATTCTGAGCCCCCATACCTATAACATAGTATTTGTAAATGATCTTATAATTACAGTGTTCCATATATCTGTTCTCTTTGAAACTGCGTTGTTCCTCGCCAATGACGCCAATTATACTCTGCCTTTTACTGCTCATGTACTATATTGCGTTTCCTATTAGATTGTGAGTTCTTTCAGGGTAAAGACTATGTCCAGTTCATCTCATGTTTTCCAACAGCTCTTAGAAGCCTGCTTTGTACCTACTGGGGCACAGTAAATACTTGGTGAATTAAACCTAAATCTTTTGAAACTCCCTTGAAGCATCCAATCCTGTTAGTTGCTTGCTGACTCACTTCTGGGCCAATGGATGAAATTTATTTCTCTAACTAGGAAACCACTCCCTAACTGTCAAAAAAGCTGCATGGCAGCAAAATTTCTCCTTTTTGGACTCAACACAGTATCTTTCTTAGTCAAAAGGAGGAGAGGCTGAGCCTTACTTGGTGTGTTGATTGCTTTCTGCTCCTATGAGAAATAATGATTTAAAGTCTCATCTTGTCAGATTGAATGTCAACGTATAGAGTGTCTTGTCTTGTCTTTTTTTTTGAGACAGAGTCTCACTTTGTTGCCCAGGCTAGAGTGACTGCCGTGGCATCAGCCTAGCTCACAGCAACCTCGAACTCCTGGGCTCAAGCAATCCTGCTGCCTCAGCCTTCCAAGTAGCTGGGACTACAGGCATGTGCCACCATGCCGGACTAATTTTTTATTTATATATTTTTAGTTGGTCGATTAATTTCTTTCTATTTTTGGTAGAGATGGGGTCTCGCTCAGGCTGGTTTCGAACTCCTGACCTCAAGCGATCCGCCAGCCTCGGCCTCCCAGAGTGCTAGGATTACAGGCATGAGCCACCACGCCTGGCCTTTTTTTTTCTCTTGAGACAGAGTCTCACTTTGTTGCCCAGGCTAGAGTGAGTGCCTTGGCGTCAGCCTAGCTCACAGCAGCCTCAAACTTCTGGGCTCAAGCAATCCTGCTGCCTTAGCCTCCCGAGTAGCTGGGACTATAGTCATGCGCCACCATGTTTGGCTAATTTTTTCTATATTTATTATAGAAAATGAATTGGCCAATCAATTTCTTTCTATTTATAGTAGAGATGGGGTCTCACTCTTGCTCAGGCTGGTTTCAAACTCCTCACCTTGAGCAATCTGCCCGCCTCGGCCTCCCAGAGTGCTAGGATTACAGGCGTGAGCCACCGCGCCCGGCCTGAGAGTGTCTTTTCTGTCCTGAGCACACCCCATACATAGGTGCTGCTGTCTTACCTTCTTTTTCTGGTCTGGTCCCCTCCATCTTTCATGACTCACATTCTATTTACTCCTTACCCAGCCTCTGGCCATCCTAGTTTCCCCCCTTTAGGATTAGTCATTTTATTTATAGTCATTATCTCTCATTTTGGTTCTTAATTTTCTTTCTTTTTCTTTTTTTTTTTTTTGTGACAGAGTCTTGCTCTGTCGCTGGGGATAGAGTGCCATGGCATCAGCCTAACTCAGAGCAACCTCAAATATCTGGGCTCAAGTGATCCTCCTGCCTCAGCCTCCTGAGTAGCTGGGACTACAAGAACATGCCACCATGTCCAGCTAATTTTTTCTATTTTAAGTAGAGACAGGGTCTTGCTCTTGATCAGGCTGGTCTCGAACTCCTAAGCTCAATCTATCCTCCCACTCGAACTCCCAGAGTGCTAGGATTAGAGGTGTGAGCCCAGCCCAAGCTTCTTAATTTTCTATTGCTCTGTCTTGTCTGTTGGACAGTATGTTGTATTTCTCTGAGATCATAACCTCATGGGCAAGGACCTTGTCTGAAACTTCTTTATATCCTTCTGAAAATATTAAAGCCATACACATAGGATATAGATACTTAAGATTTGCTTATTAGGTTGAATTGGACATTACCTAGAAGTTAAGAAGAAGAAATGCAAGGACTTCTGTTGTTGTTCATATTAAAATATTTTTTAACAAGATAAAATTCATATAACAAAATTAACCACTTTAGAGTATACAGTTCAGTGGCATTTAGTACATTCATAATGTTGTGCAGCTGTCATCTCTCTCTAGTCCCCCATAATTTTCATCACCCCCAAAGGATACCCTGTACTCATTAAGTAGTCACAACCCATTTTCCCTTCTCCCTAACTCCCGAAACCTACTAATCTGCTTTATGTTTTTATGGATTTACCTATTCTGGAATTCATGTAGATGGAATCATGCAATATGTGCCCTTTTATGTCAGGCTTCTTTCACTTGGTATAACATGTTGGAGGTTGTCCATATTGTAGCATATATCAGTACTTCATTCCTTTAGTGGCTGAATAATATTCCATTGTGTGGATATAGCAGTTTCATTTATCGATTCGTCGGTTGATGAACATTTGGGTTGTTTCCACCTTTTGGCTATTGTGAATAGTGCTGCTGTGAACATTGGTACACATTTTTGTTTGAATAGTTGTTCTTGATTATTTTGGATGTATAGGAGTGGTTACTGGGTCATATGGTAATTTTATATTTAACCTTTTGAGGAACTGCCAACTATGTTCTACAGAGGCTGCACCATTTTAGTAAATACATTTCCACCAGCAATGGAGTAGGGTCCCAATTGCTCCATATCCTCATCAACACTTGCTTTTCATTTGAAAAAAATTATAGCCATCCTATAATGTGGTTTCTCATTGTGGCTTTGATTGCATTTCCCTACAGAGAAATGATGTTGAACATCTTTTCATGTGCTTTTTGGCCATTTGTGTATCATCTTTGGAGAAACGTCTATTCAAGTCATTTGCCCGTTTTTTAATTGGGCTATTTGTCTTTGTTGTTGAGTTGTAAGAGTTGTTTATGTATTTTGGATTCTAGACCCATATCAGATATATGATTTGCAAAACGTGTGAAGAATTTTAAAATAAATTACATGCTGTTTCTATTCTTACCAGGTCAGCTATCACCTTGAAATGAGCTTCTTTGAAGTATATAACGAAAAAATTCATGACCTTCTGGTTTGTAAAGGTGAAAATGGGCAGAGAAAGCAACCCGTAAGATTAAAACAATCTATTATTTGTTTTTATTTTCTATTCTTGTAATTACATATAATTATGAGTTCTCTGGGTGATAATAGCTTAAATTTTTATAAAATGCTGTTGTATGATGGCAAATGCTTAGGATCTGCAGCCTAACTACATTGTTATTTAGAAAAATTGAACATTATCATTAGTGGAAATTAGTTATTAAAATTCAACATCCTTATCTTAATCAAGAATTGTGTAAAAGTTAAAGACAAAATATTTGTTCTAAGATTATTATAGTTTGACCGTGTAAGTCAAACATCAAATCCCTAATAGGGTGTAAAACAAAAACCAGTAAAAAATTTTAAAATTATATTTTTATTATAGAATATGTATTTCAGGGGTTGGTGCAAAAAAAATAGAATATGTATTTCAGTGAATTATTTAGCAAATTGTTATCTTATAAATAATCTGTGAAATAAAATGTTTCACAGTTACATAGCTTTACAAAATTTCTATTTGAACTTAAAATTTATAATTTCCAAAGGACCTTGGAACACAAGAAACAAAAAAATCTAATGAAGTCAGTTGCCTTCTTTACTTTCCCAAGATTATGCAATTTACTATTGGCGACATCAAGAAACAAACAAAACTTGACATTTTCTTCTGTGGCTTCTGTCTTAAAATTTCTGGTCACAGAGTCGGAAATGTATAATAATGTAACAATGAAGAAAAATGTAAATTTATGGAATTTTAATGAATGTGTTTTAGAGAGATATTTAAAAGTATATAGATAGTATTGGCCGGGCGCGGTGGCTCATGCCTGTAATCCTAGCACTCTGGGAGGCTGAGGCGGGCGGATTGCTTGAGGTCAGGTGTTCGAAACCAGCTTGAGCAAGAATGAGACCCCGTCTCTACTATAAATAGAAAGAAATTAATTGGCCAACTAATATATAGAGAAAAAATTAGCCGGACACAGTAGCACATGCCTGTAGTACCAGCTACTCGGGAGGCTGAGGCAGGAGGATCGCTCGAGCCCAGGAGTTTGAGGTTGCTGTGAGCAAGGCTGACGCCACGGCACTCACTCTAGCCTAGGCAACAAAGCGAGACTCAGGAGTTTGAGGTTGCTGTGAGCTAGGCTGGTGCCATGGCAGTCACTCTAGCCTGGACAACAAAGTGAGACTCTTTCTCAAAAAAAAAAAAAAAAGTATATAGATAGCATCTACTGAAAATTTAATTTAAGAATATAAAAAACTAGGCCAGGCATAGTGGTTCATTCCTGTAATCCCAGCATTGTGGAAGGCTGGGATGGGAGGATTGTTTAAGACCACACCCTGTCTCTATGGAAAAGAAGAAGAAAACGAAGAAGAAAAAACTAGTAAGAACTTTGATGCTACAATGTATTGTTGCATATTGTGCAACTATAAATAGTTTTTGGTTTTGAAACAGTTTCTTAATGCCTTACAGATTTATTTTTGTGAAAGTCTTTGTATTTTTTTCTGGATAAAGTAAATATAAATGTTTTTACCTTAAACTCAAAATATAGGAAAAAATGATAATTTAAAATTGTGTGTTATATGAAATATTTGTTATACTCCTAACGATGCAAATATTTGCTTCTGTCTAGCTGAGAGTAAGGGAGCATCCTGTTTCTGGACCATATGTTGAATCACTGTCCATGTAAGTGTTTGGTTCTGCAAGAGCAAGGAAGAGAAAACAAATGAAGAGAGTGAATGTTGTTCTCTTGTAATCCTTATTGTATTCTCATTGGCCTCCCTGACTTTGAAACCCTGGATAACTATTTAGCTTTCTATCCTTAATAATATTCTATTAAGTTTTCCCTCTTTCCATATAATATTAGTTCCTTTTTATCTTTCACAGTACCTGTAAGGTGTCTGACATAGAGTATTAATTATACTGAGTATGAAATAAATAAATAAATTTGATTTTTTCCTCCTTTCCCCATTAAGTTAAATCTCCCCTCTCAACCTGCTTTTTATACCTATTACTTTAAGCTGAAGAGGGAAGAAGGTGCTAAAATGAATTAAGAGTTTGATAAATGCCAAGAGTCATTTACTTTCTCTTTCACTCTAAATGCTTTTCTTAAAGGAAAGGGAAAATGATAGATATGAATTCAGCTCCATTTCATAAATCTAGGATTGTATTGGGACCTCTACACACCAACACATACATATACCTGTGCATATAGACATGAGTTAAAGTATATCTTTTGGTGTCATGATTTAGACTTGAATATTATAATGCCAAGATGCTTCATTATATTAAGAATAATCATACTTTTTGGTAAAATTAAAGCATTTTATTTACTGAATTTAAGAATGGGAAAAATATAAGATTCTGGGAGAATCAGTATAATATCTGTGAATATTATTATGCCCTTCAGACAGTAATTATGTAATTGAAAGGTTATTGTTTTATGAGAACAAGAGTACAATTATCACTAAAATCAATTTTATTTTTTTATTTCTTAAAAATAGGAATGTTGTCAGTTCTTACTCTGATATCCAGGTAAGATTGATTGTATTTTGTCATCTTTTCACTATTAATAGATAGGATATAAACCTAAATATTCATAAGAATATATCCTTAATTGCAGTTTACATAAATAAAAGGTTAATTATATTAATTTATCACAAACTGATTTTTGTTTGTTAAGCCTTAATCAAAAGAATTGCTCTTCTTTCTTTCTTTCTTCCTTTTCTTTCTTTCTTTTTTTTTTTTTTTTTTTTTACAGAGTCTCACTCTGTTGCCCAGGCTAGAGTGCCTCAAACTCCTGGGCTCAAGTGATCCTGCTGCCTCAGCCTCCCAAGTAGCTGGGACTACAGGCATGCGCCACCATGCCCGGCTAATTTTCTTTATATATTTTTAGTTGGCCAATTAATTTCTTTCTATTTTTAGTAGAGACGGGGGTCTCGCTCTTGCTCAGGCTGGTTTTGAAATCCTGACCTCAAGCAATCCACCTGCCTCGGCCTCCCAGAGTGCTAGGATTACAGGCGTGAGCCACTGTACCTGGCCAGAATTGCTCTTAATTAACAATAAATATTTTTTTTTTTTTTTTTTTTTTTTTTTTGAGACAGAGTCTCACTTTGTTGTCCAGGCTAGAGTGAGTGCCGTGGCGTCAGGCTAGCTCACAGCAACCTCAAACTCCTGGGCTCGAGCGATCCTTCTGCCTCAGCCTCCCGAGTAGCTGGGACTACAGGCATGCGCCACCATGCCCGGCTAATTTTTTTTATATACATATCAGTTGGCCAATTAATTTCTTTCTATTTATAGTAGAGACGGGGTCTCGCTCTTGCTCAGGCTGGTTTTGAACTCCTGACCTTGAGCAATCCGCCTGTCTCGGCCTCCCAGAGAGCTAGGATTACAGGCGTGAGCCACCGCGCCCGGCCAACAATAAATATTGACCATCATATCAGTTTAGAGTTATAGAAATAGCCTTTTAAAGTTATTTCCTTATTCAGATTTCTCTGATGGAAAAAAAATAGGCAATGGGAATATAAATCATTAAAAGAGAAATAGTTATTCATTTTATAAATGAATTATATGTGTATGTTACCAAATGTGCTGTCTTAACTTTGTTGTACCTTAATTTTTATTCTGATGAATTACAGTCTGCTATTTTGACCTTGTTTCTTTTTTTCTTAGAGTTGGCTAGAATTGGGAAATAAACAAAGAGCAACAGCTGCTACTGGTATGAATGATAAAAGCTCCCGATCTCATTCAGTTTTTACCCTCGTGATGACCCAGACCAAGGTATTTTTTTGTTGTGGATTATTTTCGCAGGCAAGATAGTACATGCGTTTAAGTCTCATGTCTTTCTTATTTTCTTCTTTAAACCAAAAAGTAAATGCACAGTTATAAATATATAAACTTAATTGGATTTTAGGGAATATACGCAATGACTTTTGGCATAAATGGCAGTATGCCATTTATTTTTAAAATCAGTAATAGATGATTATTAATATACCATTGATATGATCATATCAGTATATATCATATCAGTATATGATCATATCAATGACGTGTGGTAGCCAGGTGTGGTGGTGTGAACCTATACTCCTAGCTGAGGTAGAAGCACTGCTTGCGCCTGGGAGTTTGAAGCTGCAGTGTGCTATGATTGTACCACTGTACTTTAGCCTGGATGACAGAGCAAGACCCTGTCTCTAAAATAAAGAAAAAAAGTAATTAAAGTAATTATAGAGTATTCAGAAAAACATCAGAAAATAAAAGATTTTTAAAAATTCAGCCATAGGTTCTGCTACTCAAATCCCTCTAAACATTTTGGTATATAATCTTTCAGTTGTTTTACAATTGCACTTAAATTCACAATACCTATAAAAATATTATGTTATTAAAATTCTTTGCAAAATAATAGCTATATAATATTCCATTAACTATTATATTTCCTCAAGTTTTTCTCTACTGTTGGATTTTTATATTGTTTTTATATGTTTTGCTATTATAATGCTGGATTGAGCAACATGTTTGTACATTAAGCTTTTCCTCTATTTGTTGTTGTTTCTTTATTATAACTGAGTTATGGGTTTTAATTTTAAGTTTTTTCTTTTATTTTGGCATAATGTAACCACTACTCTCTGTATTCTTTTCAGTAGACTCTGAATTTTTTTGCTTTATAAATTATCACAAAGTCAAGAAGGAATGGTTTTAAAAATAAATGAGTGATTTGTAATCTTGTAAACTTTCACTTTTAGTGAATTGTATTGATGGTGAGTCATTGAAGGACTTAAAGTATTTCAATATCCTTTTGCTATAGACGGAATTTGTGGAAGGGGAAGAGCACGATCACAGAATAACAAGTCGCATAAACCTGATAGATCTGGCAGGCAGCGAACGCTGCTCTACAGCTCGCACCAGTGGAGATCGGCTGAAGGTGAATGGGAGGCTTTTCTCCTTTTGATGAAATTTATTACCAAGGGCATTATTTTTAGGATAATACAAACTGAATATATTTAGTTAAAAAATGTATCTTTATCTTACATTTATAGACTGCATTGCTGTGGTTTAAAGAGAGAGGTGTACTTTTTGGTTGTGATTAATTTTCAAAGAAAATAAATTTTGAGCCATAAGAAAGTTGGCAGTTTGTAGAAGAAAGTGTTAATAATTATATGAGGGGAGAAATGTATTTTGTGAGATAAATTTGTTGTTGAGAAGTTATTTTAAGTAAAAAAAATTTTTAAATCTTGTGTACAGGAAGGTGTGAGTATTAACAAGTCCTTGCTAACTTTGGGAAAAGTTATATCTGCACTCTCTGAACAAGCAAACCAAAAGAGGGTTTTTATTCCTTATCGTGAATCTGTTCTTACATGGTAAGTATCTTCTAAAGTATAAAGAATTGTGTAAAATATAGTGAATACAGGGGAAAAGAATGATAGACTGACTTCATACAACTTTGGGATAAAGAAGAAGTGGTTAGTGGCTGGGCATGGTGGCCAGTAGTAGTGGCTTGTACAAGAGAGCTCAATAAGTGTTTTCATTAGTGCATATATATCTAATTTCCAGTACAGTTCATTCAGATAACATCTGTATGGATTTAATATTCACTTCTGGTAAGCATTGATATATAGTTATGATAAGGACTGCATCTTTACTTATCAGTAATGTGTCTTTATAATTGGTTTATTATAATTTGGTTGCCATCTTAAACCTATAAGAGAAAAATCTGGTTTTTTTCATGCCCTCTAAAAGTTAAGACTAGTTAAATTTATTCTGTACTAATAAAAGATATGGTTTAAGTTTCATATCTTTTTTCCTCTATAATAAAGATTTTACATATAGAATATTTGTTTACATGCCTATTCATCATTTCCAGCATTTAATGAACACCTGCTTCTAAAGATTGTGGTGCTTCTAAAGATTGTGGAAATACAAAGATGACCAAGACACATAGTCCCTTCCCTAAAGTAGCTCATGGTTACATAAAGAGAGAGGGATCTTACTAAATACTTGATGGTTAACTTATTTTAAAACCTCTACAGAGTATTGCTTCATGACACAATATAAAAAGTATAAGAGAAAGCCAGATGTGGAGGCCTGTAATCCCAGCACTTGAGAGGCCAAGGCAGGAGGATTGTTTGAGGCCAGGACTTTGAGATCAGCCTGGGCAATATAGTGAGACCCCCATCTCAATAAAACATTTAAAAATAGGCCAGTTGCGATCGCACGTGCCTGTAGGCCCAGCTACTCAGGAGAGGTGGGAGGATGGCTTGAGCCCAGGCATTGAGGGTTAGAATGAGCTATGACCCCACTACTGCACTCTAGCCTGGGAGACAGAGTCAGACCCTGTCTCTAAAAAAAAAAAACAACAAAAAAACAACAGTATAAGAGGCTGGGCACAGTGGCTCACACCTGTAATCCTAGCACTCTGGGAGGCTGAGGCGAGTGGATCACTCAAGGTCAGGAGTTCGAAAGCAGCCTGAGCAAGAGTGAGACCCTGTCTCTACTGAAAATAGAAAGAAATTAATTGGCCAACTAAAAATACATAGAAAAAATTAGCTGGGCACGGTGGCGCATGCCTGTCATCCCAGCTACTCGGGAGGCTGAAGCAGGAGGATCGCTTGAGCCCAGGAGTTGGAGGTTGCTGTGAGCTAGGCTGACGCCATGGCACTCTAGCCAGGGCAACAGAGTGAGACTCTGTCTCAAAAAAAAAAAACAGTATAAGAGAAAATAAAGTGTTTATGAGATCTAGAAATAGCTACAAATACCAAAAAGAGTTTTAAATGGTATTTGAGTCAAGAATATAATACTATATTATACACCCTATTGGTTTGTTTTGTTCTTGCTAAGTAATTACTGTTATTCAGTGTTGGAGAAGCAAAGTCTAATTATGACCTTTTTCCTTGAAGGCTGTTAAAAGAAAGTCTGGGTGGAAATTCAAAAACTGCAATGATTGCTACAATTAGTCCTGCTGCCAGCAACATAGAAGAAACATTAAGCACGCTTAGATATGCTAGCCAAGCCCGTTTGATAGTCAATATCGCCAAAGTAAATGAAGATATGAATGCTAAGCTAATTAGAGGTGAATATTTTATACTCAAATATTAACTCCAGTCTTAAAATATGCAGTTTAAGAAAATCAAAGATCTTTTTCCCTCTGCCTATTTTTAATAGATATAGTCATCCTATAGTGATGGAAGGAGACAGGTAGAAAGGCAGCAGGAGAGAGAACAAGTAATAAGGGAGAAACAATCATAGAAAAAGCACAAAATACAGTGTTGGTAAAGGGGAGACAGCAAGCATAAAAAAATTCTATAGACCAAGTCTTAGATGTATGCAGCAAAATACTAATAAAGCTATTTATTATTTTTCTCTTACGACCTTTCTTCCATTATCATTTTATTTATTAGTTCTATTCTTGCTTAGTTCATTGATCCAAAGACTGTTTAAAGAGCTTGAGTTTTTAGTACAGGCCTAACTTCATTTATGCTAAATACTGCTTTCTATTTACCTCTCAGTAATCATCCATTTAGGATAGACTTTGGTATCTGTGAGGAATCTTGATTTGTGCGATTTTATCTTTACTCATATGAAGCTATCATCTTTTCATACCCCTTTATACTCTGGCCCTTTTTAGCAGCAGAAGGTGACAGGCACTTCAGAGGTGTGAGAGCAGAATCTATTTTCTCGGTCTTGGTCCATCCTTTCCCTTTTGTATCTCTTCTGTATTGCAAATGGGGCTGTTTTCATTAAAAATAAGTATTCTGAATTCCAGCTTGAAAATCTTTGATCGTTCACCTATATGTTTTTTTTTTTTTTTATATGTAACTTAAACATTTGTAAACCTATACGTTTTTATGAGTGAGGTGTACCTGGGACAGTCCTGGTTTATGTCTGTTGTCCCCGTGTAATTCATAGTGCCCCCTTTGTCTCTCAACAGTCTCCCACTTTGGACAATACATTATGTGGCCATTTCTATTCATGAAGGGGGGAAATTTCATTAATAGGGGAGCACTTTTTCAGGGTAATGCAGTTAGAGATTTATAAGTCATATAAGTAAAGATGTCTCCAAATACTCTGTTTTATCTAGTAATATTATATTTAAAACTTCAAATGACATAGAGGATTAGAGGATTATGTTTACTGTGGGAATAATTATATGTTAAATGTTATTAACCATGCATTTTTTTAACACATCTTCAGAATTGAAAGCAGAAATTGAAAAGCTAAAAGCTGCTCAGAGAAACAGTCGGAATATTGACCCTGAACGATATAGGCTCTGTCGGCAAGAAATAACATCCTTAAGAATGAAACTGCATCAACAGGAGAGAGACATGGCAGAGATGCAAAGGTGGAATGTCTGGTTAATACTTTAAATATTAAATGTGTTGCTGTGGGATAATAGAACCGATAGGACCTTAAGAGGATACTGAGTCTATCTTTTTCCCTATCCGTATGAATAGAGCAGCCCAATCCCAGATTATCATATTTTAAATATTATTTTGTAGTTTCATAATTTTCATTGATTTTCTCTTGATTCTCAATCTTACATATCCAGATGTTTTTAATTCTATTTGTTTGTCTTTGGAAAGAGTGTGGAAAGAAAAGTTTGAACAAGCTGAAAGAAGAAAACTTCAAGAAACAAAGGAATTGCAGGTATCATTTCAACTTTCTAAATTGATTTGAAAATAACAGAAATATGCCACTAAATAAATATTACCAATATGCCAATATGTAAATTTAATTTCTCAAATACTTATTGTTTATTGACTGTGTAGAAAGCAATGCCATAAGGAGAATTAATATGAAGAGATGTTAAGATCAATATTATGATTGCTTAGAGCCCATAAACTAGTTGAAAAGTTAAAAATATAAACTATCTTGTTATATTCACTTTGGTTCCACAAATATTTATTAAATATCTACACTAGGAACAGGGGAGGCCAAAGTGATTAAATACAGTTCCATCCCTTAGAGAGGTTGTGATCCAGAGGGAGTTTTACAAAATGTAAATAGAGGACTAAAATGCAATGTGATTTGATTGGTTTGAACCATATGAAACTACCATTTCTGTAGTTAAAAAATGGTTGAACACTGGCAGGTTCGTATGGTTCAACATAATGCAGGGAAAAGTATGTAAAAAGTAGAGAAGCAGCAGAGAGGAGGGAATAATTAACTTTGAGGGAGTCATTATCAAGGAGAGCTTCAAAGAGAAGGAGAAAACTAAGCAGAGTTTTGTGCAATGAAGAGGAATTTGCCAGGCTAACAAAGTCAGAATTTTCTAAGCAGAGAAATACCACGTGCAAAGGCATGGAGGTACAATGCAGTCTGGATGTCTAAAGAATTAAGTTTTATATGGTTGGAAATTAAAACTGGTGACAGAGATTAGACTGGAGAGAAATGCAAAATTCAGATCGTGACATATTGAGGAACTTGAACTTAGGTGGAGCCACCGAAGGTTTTAAATGGAAGCGGAGTGACATCAACAGACTTCTGTTTTAAATAGATGGTTCTGGCAGTAATCGTTTGAAAGATGGATTTGCAAGAGGAAGGACTGATGGTGGCAGGGAAAGCTACTCATTAGAAACCTGTTGCTGTGGTTAAGGCAAGAGTTGATGAGAGCTTGGAGTATGGCAGTGACAACAGGAATGAATAGTGGAAGAGTTGGAGTCAGGAAATAGAAAGGAGGTAAAATTGATAGGATTGGGAGTTTTTATTTTAGATGTGGTTGTTGAAAGAAATGGAAAAATCAAGAATGACTCCCAGGTTTCAGAAATCTGTGCATTTCATTGTGTAGTTATAAGGTCATTGAGGTGAAGGAAGAATCCAGATGACAGTGGGTTGAGGAATGACTCAGAGATAAGGAAATAGAGCTGCACCTACGGACTTCTTGAAAGTGAGAATTGTAGAAGTCAGGGAAGGGGGCTGTAAGTTTGGGGGAATGTTTTGCTTTTCTGTTTTGTTTTTGTTTCTTTAAAGGATTGAATATTTTTTATACAAATCAAAATTCCTTAACGGAATGAAATCTAAAGGAAATTGGAGAAGATGAGTCAAGAGCAAAGGAAGTGACCTCAGAAGAAATAATTGAAATGAGTGGTGGGGGGCTCGTACTGTAAGAATTCAGGAGGGAAAGTTCCTTGGGCGTGGCTGGTCCAACCTCACAGAGGAGGTGGGATTTAAGTTGGGTTTTGAAACTTGGATACGATTTTGTTAGGTAGCAGAAAGGAAGAGAGCCTTCTAGGAAGGGAAAATTGTATGAGGGTAAAGATGAGAAACTTTAAGTTGTCCTCAGAAAAGGGTGTGTGGATCAATTTTATTGGAACAAACAGTTTATATGAGGTCATAGGAAATGAAATTGTAAAGATATGTTGTGATTAATTTATGAAGGGCTTGATTTCTGGGCCAAGGAAATTTAGTCCTGTCCTGTAGGAATTGAGAAGCCATTGAAAATGTTTGACCAGGAAATTAACATTTTGGGAGTATCCTTTCAAGAGAATGAATCTGGTATAGGAAATAAGATGGATTGAAAACAGAAGCTGTTGACAGGGCAACCAGGAGGCTGCTGCGGTAGTTCCTATGTGAATTGATTAGGGGCCTGAACTAAGATGATGACAGTGAAGATACAACAAAAGGAACTGATCCATTCTAAAGATAGTCAGTAAGAATAGATGTGATTTGGTGATGATGAGTGGACTGAGGATGTTGAAGGACAGAGAAAGGTCAACATAACTCTAAAAATCTAAAAAGTATGATGGTAACAGTTATAGGGAAGTCATGCAGGAGAGATTCTATAATAAGGACAGATTCTAAGAAACTTAATTTATTGAGGCTTACGTAGAATGATTTTAATGTTTAACAGAGACCATTCGTTTTAGGTGAATTTAACAATTTCATGCTGTAGTTAAGACTAATTTTTTTTCTTGACTTCTACTAGAAAGCAGGAATTACATTTCAAATGGACAACCACTTGCCAAACCTCGTTAATCTCAATGAAGATCCACAACTATCGGAGATGCTGCTATACATGATAAAAGAAGGAACAACTACAGTTGGAAAGTATAAACCAAACTCAAGCCATGACATTCAGTTATCTGGAGTGCTGATTGCTGATGATCATTGGTATGTTAATCTTCTTAAAAAAAGGCACCTGTTTGTTTTTCAGTAAGCTTCCATATCTTGATGATATGTGGTTTCCTTTAAATGAGATATTCATTTATACTGATTCTTTGATGTAATTCTTCAAACTCATCTTTTAGTCAGGAAAAACACAAATTCTGAGTGTAAGAACCATAGGTCAGTTATCTCAATATTAGGTACAATATAATACTTTCAATATTGTTTTGGTGTTCTTGATCTTTTGATTGTGGGATAATTTCTTTTCTTGGAATTATAATGATGGGCATAAAAGTAAATTTCTATCTATCTTATATGGCAGAATTTTTGGTTAGATTGACAAATTTTAAAATTGACAAATGTTCACATAAATGGAATGAAATTTGTGTGTGTTCTTGGGATTATAGTATGCGTAAACGTTTTTGGCTGTGTCTTGTATTTTCAAGACTTTTCCGTGTTGATCTGGTTTCATTTTCATTGCTGTGAAGTATTCCAATATATGAATTTATCTCTTATATTATTATCTATTAAAATCTATCTATTTTGTTGACAAACATTTGGGTTCTTTATAATTTTTTGCTTCCACAATATTGCTAAGAGTATTCTTGTACATGTCTCCTGGTACAAATGTGAAGAATTTCTCTAGAGCAAGTTTCCCCAATGATAAGCTGAGATACTGACCCTGAGAGCCCTCAGGGCAGCTGGTAGCAACTTAGGAGGCCTGAGCTGCCAGATCATAATTTTCTAGTTTTGCTATAATAATAATTTTTAAAGTTTAGGAAGCACTCCTAAATTGTATGTCTAAGAGTAGAGACATTAGGTTGAAGGATATGTGCATATTTAACTTTAGTAGGTAATTTCAAATTGTTTTCCAAAATGTTTATTGGTTTCTACTCCCATTAGCATTGAGAGTACCTATACTGCACATCCTTGTCAGCACTTAGTTCTGTCAGATTTTAATTTATGCCAATCTGGTAAACATAAAATAGTATCTCATTATGGATTCATTTTGTATTTATTTGATTAATAATGAGGTTGAACATCTTTTCATATATTCATTGGTCTTTTTTTTTTCCAGACAGTGTCTCACTCTGTTGCCCGCACTAGAGTGCCGTGGCATCAGCCTAGCTCACAGCAACCTCCAACTCCAGGGCTCAAGCAATCCTTCTGCCTCAGCCTCCCAAAAAGCTGGGACTATAGGCTGCCACCATGCCCGGCTAATTTTCTCTGTATTTTTAGTTGGCCAATTAATTTCTATTTTTTTAGTACAGATGGGGTCTTGCTCAGGCTGGTTTTGAACTCCTGACCTTGAGTGATCCACCCCCCTTGGCCTCCCAGAGTGCTAGCATTACAGGTTTGAGCCACCACGCCTGGCCTTCATTGGTCATTTTTGTTTACTCTTATATGACTTGCCTGTTCATGTCTTTTGTCCATTTTTCAATTGGATTGTTTGTTTTTTCTTAATAATTTGCAGATGTTCTTTTTTTAATTTTTAATTTTATTTTTTAGAACTCAGAATGCAGGTGTTCTTTATATATTCTGGTTGCCAATCCTTTGTGAGTTTTATGTGTTACAAATATCTCTTTTCTAATGTGTGGCTCATCTTTTCATTCTCTATGGTGCCTTTTGATTGATTGAAGTTCTTAATTTTATTGTAGTAACTGGCATCAATCTTTTCCTTTATGGTTGTTAGTTTTTGTGTCTTGTTTAAGAAAGACTGTTCTACATAGAGGTCATAGAGATATTCTCTTAATTTTCTTCTAGATGTTTTGAAATTTCGCTTTTACATATAAGTCCTTAAAGTAGTCTGGAATTTTTTATTTGGTGTGAATCCTCTGATAAATTCATTTATTTCCATATGAATAACCAGTTCTCCTAGTACCACATATTATATAGTTAATCGCTTCTTTTGTGATCTGGAGTGAATCTGTTTCTTCTCATTAGTACCCCCATAGCCTTAATTACTTGAGCTTTGTAATGAATCTTTATATCTGGTAAGGCAAATCCTCTTGTTCTTCAGGTCATTTTGCTCTTCTATTAATTAATTGTTTCCTTTAACAAATAAATAAAGTAGTATTTACATCAGTGGCAAAGATATAGAACATGCTCCCAAATAGTTAAGAGTCTGGTGAGGGACTAGGAAGCTCCCTGTCTTCCTTGAACTCTGTGCTTCTGCTTAAGTATTTTTGTCAGTGTTTGTCTTATTTACTAGACCATGAACTTCATGAGAACGTGTTTCATGTCTGTCTTCACTGCTGGTACATATCTGGCTCTTGGGAGCTCAATGAATAAAAGAACTTTAGTGTTCATTAATGTATTAATATATTAAGTGTTAGGTGAGTACTACGTACTTAGTGCTCAAATGTAAAGAGGAAGAGTTCACTTCTAACTTGAGCCCTGAAGAAAAGCTTCTTCAGGACTCTAGCATTTAAGTTGGACCTTGAAGGATGGTGGAGGTGAGGAGGAGGATGCTCTATGTCAAAGGATGACTTAGAGAAAGGAGGAAAGCCAATATTATGCACATTCAGGGTACTGATATGGTTGGTAGTAAGCTGTGGTTTTTAAGGGGAAATAATGGCAGATAAGGGAGGTTGGTGGTTGAGCCAGATTGTGGAGGGTCCGGAGTGGTAGGCCATGGAATTTTGACAGGAGAATAGATAGAAATAGGAGAGTGAAAGGATCGGAACAAGTAGACACTGTGTAAACCTTCACCTGGTTAAGACACTAGACTGGTGGGAGGATTACTGCCTAAGGGTGAACTATTTTTTTCTAGATACTTTTCTCTAGATGTTTTAATTATTAATTTACTTCAAAATTTCATTGGAGGAAAATAAAATAATTTCAAGTTATTGTTACATATGGATATGAACCTTAACACCAAAGGAATAACCCAAGCAGGATTATCCCATTTTACCTTTTTCTTGCTTTTTATTTAGTATGTCCTGTAATTGTAACAATGTGCTTCTTATTTTAACAGTTCTATCAAAAATTTTGGTGGGACAGTGAGTATCATCCCAGTTGGAGAAGCAAAGACATATATAAATGGAAAATGTATTTTGGAACCCACAGTATTACATCATGTAAGTTGATGGATGCTACAATATAAGAAACTTTGTGACTTTGGGCAAGTTATCTAATTTCTCTGAGTCTCAGTTTTCTCCTCTATAAGATAAGGGAGTTGAGCTAGATTAAGTACTTTTCCATTTCAAAAGGTTTTTTTCCTGTTAATTGCCTTCCTTTGTACAAAGACCAAAGTTATATTATCATGGACCAGTACTTGAAGAACTGACCACTGACAGCATCATTATGTGTCCTATATATAAAGTAGTGGTCCCCAACCTTTTTGGCACCGTGGACTGGGTTCATGGAAGACAATTTTTTCACGGGTGGGGGGTGATAGTTTTGGGATCAATCAAGTGCCTCAGCTCCACCTCAGATCATCAGGCATTAGATTCTCATAAGGAGTGCGCAGCCTAGATCCCTCACATGCGCAGTTTACAACAGGGTTCTGGCTCCTATGAGAATCTAATGCCGATGCTGATCTGGCAGGAGGCGAAGCTCAGGCAGCGATGCACTTGCTGTGCTAACCTGCCGCTCACCTCTTGCTGTGCGGCCCAGCTCCTAGCAGGCCACGGATTGGTACTGGTCCAAGACATGGGGGTTGAGGACCACAGCTATAAAGAGCTGGGCTTTGGAATTAGGTCAGACAGAGTTGTAACCCTGGCTCTGCCATTTGCCATGTGACCTTTGGCAAGTTATTTAACTAGGGGATTGAATAATATCACCCAAATCAAGATACTTTTGAGAGCATTATTAATAATTACAACAGGAAAACAGACATTAGCCAGTATGTTGCAAGCAAACTCAGACATGTCACTCACTATATCTTAGCTTTCAGGGATAATGGAGGATTAAATGAAATAGTAATTTGTGCATAGTTCTTAGAAAAGTATCTGCAAATAGTAAACTGTCAATGAGTGTCTGTTATTATGAAGCTCTGTGCTCTATAGTTTCTTCATTCCTAAAATTGGGATAATAATATGTATCTCATTGAGTTGTAACACATAAATGAGATAATATACAGTCATGTACCATATAATGATGATTTGGTCAATGATGGACCACATATATATCAGTGGTCCCATAAGAGTATAATACCATATTTTTACTGTACCTTTTCTATATTTAGATATGTTTAGATGCATAAATATTTACCTTTGTGTTACAATTGCCTATAGTATTCAGTACAGCAACATCCTGTACAGGTTTGTAGACTAAGAGCAATAGGCTGTAGTATAGCCTAGGTGAAGAGTAGGCTGTACAGTCTCAGTTTGTGTAAGTACACGCTGGTATTCGCACATATCACTGTATATAAAGCACTTAACATGGTGTTTGGCATATAGAAAGTAAGAAATGTTAGTTGTTATGATTTTTATGTTTGTCATTAGTAATATTAGCCTATTTTGAGCATAATTATTTTTCCTATGTAATTTTTTGGTTCCCACTTACCTCAAATAGTAAGTTTTTTGTGTGCTTTAGGGTGATCGGGTGATTCTTGGCGGAGATCATTATTTTAGATTTAATCATCCAGTGGAAGTCCAGAAAGGAAAACGACCGTCTGGTAGAGATACTCTTATAAGCGAGGGTCCAAAAGACTTTGAATTTGCAAAAAATGAGTTGCTCATGGCACAAAGATCACAGTAAGTATTGTTGTTGATATGAAAGTAGTTAAGTGTACGAGAGAGAGGTCTGCAACAGAGAGTCACTTTGTGCTAGTCTCTAGTAATTAACTCTTTGGCTATTGGTTCCTAGTGATGTAATTTTTTCTTGGTACATTCATTCATTCAGTAAACATTTATTGAGCACCTATTAGGTGTCTCTCACTGTACCAGGCGCTGGGGATAAAAGGAATAATAATGGAAATTAGCTCCTATGCTCAAGGAATTCATCATCTTATGGGGCTGATAGACATTTATGACGCCACTGTGACAGACTACTCTGTCACAGTCCTGCACTGTATGGTGTAGGAGCTTACGGAGTGACACTTGGCCCCAGCCAGTGATTAGCAAAGGTTTCTAGAGGGTGAGAAGACGTCCCCTAGAGCAGAGTCGCAAGAGACTATTAGAAGTTAGCCAGAAGACAACTGGGGAAGTATACCTTTGTTTTTCTTTTCTTCTTTTGCCCCAGTTCATGCCATATTGTAGAATTTCTGGCTCAAGCAGTATCCTTGTAAGCCAAATGCTAAAGTATATATAAATAAAATGCTAAAGAATTTGGACTTTATCTTAACTGATAAGGGAACCATTAAAAAAATTTTAAGCAGATATGAGACACTCATAATCAGAATCACATTTTTAGAGAGATCACCATGACCCAAGTCAAGAAAATGGATTAGAGGTAGAGCAAGGTTATAGGCTGCAAATGCAGTTAAGAAACTATTGAATCAAGATAACAATAGTGTGGTCAGGTAGGAGAGAAATATAAAGGAGATAAAATCAACAAGCGTTGATGACCAAAGAGGATGAAGGGAAGAGGAATCAAGAACGACTAGTATGGGGTGGACTAACCTTGCTTTGTCACTTTTTAAAAAGCTCAAAACTAGGCCGGGCGTGGTGGCTCATGCCTGTAATCCTAGCACTCTGGGAGGCCGAGGCGGGCGGATTGCTTGAGGTCAGGAGTTCAAAACCAGCCTGACAAGAGCGAGACCCCGTCTCTACTACAAATAGAAAGAAATTAATTGGCCAACTAATATATACAGAAAAAATTAGCCGGGTATGGTGGCGCATGCCTGTAGTCCCAGCTACTTGGGAGGCTGAGGCAGAAGGATTGCTTGAGCCCAGGAGTTTGAGATTGCTGTGAGCTAGGCTGATGCTACGGTACTCAGTCTAGCCTGGGCAACAAAGCAAGACTCTGTCTCAAAAAAAAAAAAAAAAAAAGCTCAAAACTGCCTTTGTCCTCTTTTTCAAATTTTTTTTTATTGTAGTATAATATACATAGCATAAAATTTACCATTTAAACCATTTTTAAGTGCATGGTTCAGTGGCATTAAGTACTTTCACAGTGTTGTGCAACTATCACCACTATCCATCTCCAGAAATGTTTTATCATCCCAGACTGAAGCTCTGTATCCATTAAACAATAACTCCCCATTCCCTAGCCCTGGGAACCACTGGCCCTCTTTCTTTTGACATTCTTATTCTTTTTTCCATATAAAATATATAGAATGGAAATTTCTATATATCATAGTTGCTAAAGCACTTGTTTTTTTTTAGAAGAAAGAAGCTTTTTAGTTTTCTATAATTGCTGATGCTTTTTGTCCTGTATATTGAGAAGTGACAAAACTAACTTAATGTTTAAATATTAAAACTATTCAACCATTATATTCAACCATTATTAAAATGATTGAATATATGATACAATCTCTCCTCTATCAGTTTTTATATCATATGTTTTTAGTCATTTCAATATTTTTCTAATCTATGATCTAAACTATGACATAAACCAAAAGTTGTTGATATATGAAATATAATTTTTGCTGTAACCACTGTTAGTTTAACATAAAATACCCTTATTTTGTGTTTACTATAATATTTACTGCAGTGTTTAATATATGTTTTTATATAATTTATTTTCCTTAAGCATTTGAAAAATATATTCAAATATTAGGCATCTGCAATAGTAACTAAGTTAGAAATAAGCAAATTTTCATCCTGTTTTTTTTATCAACAATTCTAGAGCCAATGAAAATTTTAATAACACGGTTGATAGAATGTCAGAAATTAAGTTTTAAGATTTAAATTTTTGTTACATGGACAGCATTTTAATATGATTAAGAACTATTGTAGTATATAGCCGGGTGTGGTGGCTCACGCCTATAATCCTAGCACTCTGGGAGACTGAGGTGGGAGGATCACTCAAGGTCAGGAGTTCGAAACCAGCCTGAGCAAGAGCAAGACCCCATTTCTACTAAAAATAGAAAGAAATTGGCCGGGCGCTGTGGCTCACGCCTGTAATCCTAGCTCTTGGGAGGCCGAGGCGGGCGGATTGCTCAAGGTCAGGAGTTCAAAACCAGCCTGAGCAAGAGCGAGACCCCGTCTCTACTATAAATAGAAAGAAATTAATTGGCCAACTGATATATATATAAAAAAAAAAAAAAAATTAGCCGGGCATGGTGGTGCATGCCTGTAGTCCCAGCTACTCGGGAGGCTGAGGCAGAAGGATCACTCGAGCCCAGGAGTTTGAGGTTGCTGTGAACTAGGCTGACGCCACGGCACTCACTCTGGCCTGGACAACAAAGCGAGACTCTGTCTCAAAAAAAAAAAAAAGAAAGAAATTAATTGACCAACTAAAAATATATATACAAAAAATTAGCCGGGCATGGTGGCGCATGCCTGTAGTCCCAGCTACTCAGGAGGCTGAGGCAGTGGGATCACTTGAGCCCAGGAGATTGAGGTTGCTGTGAGCTACACTGATACCACGGCACTCACTCTAGCCTGGGCAACCAAGTGAGACTCTGTCTCAAAAAAAAAAAAAAAGGACTATTGTGGTATATAAAGAATTCTTAACATGTACCCTGCAATATCTTGTACTTTGTAGACTTGAAGCGGAAATAAATCAGGCACAGTTGAAAGCAAAGGAAGAAATGATGCAAGGAATCCAAATTGCAAAAGAAATGGCTCAGCAAGAGCTTTCTTCTCAAAAAGCTGCATATGAAAGCAAAATAAAAGCACTGGAAGCTGAACTGGTAAAAGGCAGCATTGAGTTGGTTTTTTTCTTCCTTACAGTACACCCAAGTGATGAGTTGATTGTAATATTGATTATATCCCTATAAGGGAACTGGGGGACTGTCAGAGACTAGAGAGTCAAAGCCACAGTGACTCTTGGCCCTCTTTAATTTTATAATACTTTAGGAAGCAAGTTAGTAGCAGATAATGGCCACTGGAAGAAGAAGAAAAATAAGACTTCTGTCCTCTAGCCCCTTGCATCGTGGCTTTCTCTATGATTTACTGGCAATCTTATATTACCAGAAACCCATTTTAGAGAGGAATACTCTAAAAGTTTGACTATTTAAAAATCTAACTATTTTTAGTTAGGTTAGTTAACCTGAATGAAGTGGAGAAGCTAAAGGGCAGCTTATCTATGATTGAGTAATTTCTTGTACATTGATTAAAGAAAGCTGGAAGGCCGAGGCGGGCGGATTGCTCAAGGTCAGGAGTTCGAAACCAGCCTGAGCAAGAGCGAGACCCCATCTCTACTATAAATAGAAAGAAATTAATTGGCCAACTAACATATATGTAGAAAAAATTAGCCGGGCATGGTGGTGCATACCTGTAGTCCCAACTACTTGGGAGGCTGAGGCAGGAGGATCGCTTGAGCCCAGGAGTTGGAGGTTGCTGTGAGCTAGGCTGACGCCATGGTACTCACTCTAGCCTGGGCAACAAAGTGAGACTCTGTTTTAAAAAAAAAAAAAAAAAAAAAAAGATTAAAGAAAGGGACCTTTTAACTTCTTTGGTATTATTTTTTTAAAATCCTCTGTTTTTTTTTCTGAGTTATTTTTTATTACTCTTTAAAGAAAGAAGAGTCTCAGAGGAAGAAAATGCAGGAAATAAATAACCAAAAGGCTAATCACAAAATTGAGGAATTAGAAAAGGCAAAGAAGCATCTTGAACAGGAAATATATGTCAACAAAAAGCGTTTAGAAATGGAGACTTTGGCGACAAAGCAGGTAATTTCATTTTATAGCCAATTTGCTCTATTCTGAGGAAAAGCTGTTTTGTTTTGTTTTGTTTTTTAAAGAGGTTGTGGTATCTTGACAAAAGAAACCCAAATGCAGGTCTGTAGGTGAGGATGATTCTTTCTGCCTTAAAGCTTATGTCCTGGTTGTGCTCACAGATCTGTTCATACATCATCACACAGAGATTTTGAGAGAGACAGAGCTCTCTCTGTCTGTGCTAGTGCAGCTAGTTGCACTCCTATGTTCTTTTTTTTTTTATTTTTTTTTTATTTTTTTTTTATTCCCAAAATTCATTCTCAGAGATTATGTTCTTTTTAATGCCTCTACAATTATCTGATCAGCAGTCATGCCAAGTAATGTAAATAAGTGAACTAGTGCTATGGCATGATATGTAGAAGGAAGACAGTTACAGCTATTATAATAGGTCACATCCTGATGTCAGAATGAAATATTATCTGCCCGTGGAAAGAGCAGCAACAGGCTGTCTCCTAAGAGAACACACAGTAGGGCATTCCCTACCCCAGTCTTGCCAGGGTGGTACCTACTTTTGTCTTCTAGGACACAGGCATCTTTCATGGGCTGACTCACATTAACCAATTTCACAATACTGAAAGATAGAACCAGAATGTTAACATATTAATACCTTCAGTCACCTTACTGTCAGCATTTTTGGCCATTCTTTCTCTTCATATTAGTGGTTCTGAAAGTGTGGTCTCCAGACCAGCAGCCTCAGCATCATGTGGGAACCTGTTAGAAATGCAAATTTTTAGGCCTCATTCTAGAACTGTTGAGTCAGAAACTCTGGGAGTGAGGCCTAAAATCTATTTGAACAAGCCTTACTGGAGATTCTGATGAATACCAAAGTTTCAAAACCACTGTTTTGGTTCTTTGGTTTTACTCTCAAATAATAATTTTATTTCTCTTTTATTCCAAGTTTATGGGGTTGGTGAGACCAGAGACGGGGGCTGGAGGTAGAAGCACATACTCCTAGTAATCCCAAAGTACTGGTGCTATAATAGAGTGAAAGGCACAAAGTGGCTAGTGAACTACCACAGAGAGTTTTAGGAGAAAAACATAGAACTGTTTAAATCTTGAAAACAATTATTATTAGTGGGCTATGGGCTTAAATAAAGGCTTATTTAAGGCTTAATAAGGTTTATTTAAGCCCAACTAAGTTTCTTGTGTCTTTTATATTGAACTTCTTTATTTAGTCAACAAATGTTCTTGAGTGTGGCGTTTTTTGAGCAGTTTTTCCCCCTAAATTTTCTTATTTCCTATCAATGGGAAGAAATAAATTATGTCATCAAAAATTCCCAATGATTTTGTTGTGGGAAAAAAATCATTTTATAAGGAAATTTTATAAATTATTTTATAAAAGCCTTTTATGTTTAATAAAATGCAAAAACATGTTAACTATATATGCTTAATAAAACATGTACTATAAAATGAAGTTTAATTATAGTTTATCATTCTGATTTTTTTTAAAAAATAGATTTTGTTATGTATATTTATACAATGTGATGTTATGGGACACATATAAGTAGTAAAATGGTTACTATAGTGAAGCAAATTAATATATCCATCATCTCAATCTAGTTTTATGAATTTTCTCTTTGCATATTCTCACTTGTGGGTCTATATGAATGATTTCAATTAGGCTTTAGAAGACCATAGCATCCGCCATGCAAGAATTCTGGAAGCGTTAGAAACTGAAAAACAAAAAATTGCTAAAGAAGTAGAAATTCTACAGCAGAATCGGAGTAATAGGGATAAAACTTTTACAAGTGAGTATATGCTGATTTTAGCAAACATTTTCTAAAATTATATATGTTATTACAAATAATTACTAAAATGTTAGAGTTACTTGCCTTTTTATATTCAAAATGCTTTTTCTAGGCTGTGTGCGGTAGCTCACGCCTGTAATCCTAGCACTCTGGGAAGCCGAGGCAGAAGGATTGCTTGAGGTCAGGAGTTCAAGACCAGTCTGAGCAACAGCGAGATTCCATCTCTACTAAAAAAATAGAAATTAGCCAGGCAACTTAAAATATATAGAAAAAATTAGCTGGGCATGGTAGCACATGCCTGTTGTCCCAGCTACTTGGGAGGTTAAGGCAGGAGGGTCGCTTGAGCCCAGGAGTTTGAGGTTGCTGTGAGCTAGGCTGACGCCACGGCACTCTAGCCCGGGCAACAGAGTGAGACTCTGTCTCAAAAAAAAAAAAAAAATTAAGTAATTTTTGTCAGGAATCATTCTGCCTAGTGAAATGTTAGTGCTCATAATGTATTTTGAATCTTCTTTATGTACTTTCTATTAGTTCAAACAAATTGGAGCTCCATGAAACTCTCAATGATGATTCAGGAAGCCAATGCTATCAGCAGCAAATTAAAAACATACTATGTTTTTGGCAGGTGAGTAATTATCCTGATTATAAAATATTCTTTGTTTTAAACCAGTTGACCCTCCTGTAATTTAGTTTCTCTAAAGCCTAATCTACAGTTCCTGTCTAGGAGGGAGGTGGCATCAGAGTCCCGTGGGACACTTGCAGACTCCCTTTTTAGAGCTCACTTCGGAGTGAGCGAGGTTTCCGCAAGTAACACACTCATCTATTTATAAGTAAAATAATTTTAGATGTTTTAGAAATTTGCTAATTTTCTTTTGAGTTGAGAATTTATTAGTATTCCACTTTTTAAAAGGGGATGTATGTACCTTATTAGAATTATTGTGATTTTTATAATTTTTATATAAGAAGTTATTTTTATATGGTGTCTATTAGACATGACTATCATAATAATAAAAATACTTAACCGTAGAAAGATTAAATCAGTGGACTGAATTTTTATGGAAATTATTCTGCTCTAGAAAACTCTTAGTGTAAATGGGTGTGTATGCTTTAGGATAAACATTTTTTTGTTTGTTTGTTTTTTCTTTCAGACATGATGTATCAGATAAAGGTAGTTCTGACACTTCTATTCGGATTCGGAACCTGAAACTAGGGATCTCAACTTTCTGGAGTCTGGAAAAGTTTGAATCTAAACTTGCAGCAATGAAAGAACTTTATGAGGTTTGGAATGTTATTAAATCTCTATAAACTTTTTTTTTTTTTTTTTGAGACAGAGTCTCACTTTTTTGCCCTGGCTAGAGTGAGTGCCGTGGCGTCAGCCTAGCTCACAGCAACCTCAAACTCCTGGGCTCAAGCGATCCTCCTGCCTCAGCCTCCCAAGTAGCTAGGACTACATGCATGCACCACCATGCCCGGCTAATTTTTTGTATATATATTTTTAGTTGGTCAATTAATTTCTTTCTATTTTTAGTAGAGAAGGGGTCTCGCTCAGGATGGTTTCGAACTCCCAACCTCGAGCAATCCGCCCGCCTCGGCCTCCCAGAGTGCTAGGATTACAGGCGTGAGCCACCGTGCCCGGCCTTCTATAAACTTTTTAAAATAAAAAAAATATAAAAGTGACATAGTCTCAGTAAAGAAAATTTGGAAAATAAAAGGCAATCTGTCAATTACCCAAGCCAACCAATGTTAAGAATGATGTATATTTAATTTACTTTTGCATTTAAATGGGGTTTTATTGGTTTGTTTTAATGTAGTTATAAGCATAATAGAGAAGTTTAGTGCTGAATCTATTCGGTTATAATTGTATATTTTAAAATTTTTATGTTTAAGCTTAAGGGAAGAAGAAATTTGATAGACATAAAGCAAATTGCATCATTTGAATTTATCTTCCTATGGCTAATAATGTGTATTTTTACATATTTACATTGACATTTTCCCATTGCTGTGCTTTGGATATTTTCAGTTGTTTTCCGCTTTTTATAGTCACAACTAAAAATGTCTCTGTACATATTAGTTTTTAATATCTTATTTGCTTGTCTTCTATTTTTTTAAAGTGGAACTCAAAATATGAGCTTTTTGTTATTACGCTTTGATGCTCACTGACAAATTGCTTGCCAGAAATATTATCATTTATCAATGTTACTAATTTGCTTTAATTTGTATTTTAATAACTGGTGACTCTGAGGGTTTGACTCCTTGTTTCTTTAAGGATAAATAAAGTATATGTTCCTGCCCTTTGAATTTTTTGTTAAGTGAAATGTGGGCAACGAGCTATTAAGTACAAGTTCTTATATACAAGTTCTATACAAGTTCTTTACATATTTTGATAATAAGCCTTTATATTTATCATATACATTTTTTCCTGATTATATAATCTTTTTCTTGGTTTCATTTTGTTATGCGGGCATTTTTAATTTGGTATATTTGAATCTATTAACCCGGGTATTGTTCAACCTCTGCTTTTTTTTTTTTTTTTTTTTTTTTTGAGACAGAGTCTCACTCTGTTGCCCAAGCTAGAGTGCCGTGGCGTCAGCCTAGCTCATAGCAACCTCAAACTCCTCGGCTCAAGCGATCCTCCTGCCTCAGCCTCTCAAGTAGCTGGGACTACAGGCATGCACCACCATGTCTGGATAATTTTTTCTATATATATTTTTAGTTGGCCAATTAATTTCTTTCTATTTTTAGTAGAGACAGGGTCTCACTCTTGCTTAGGCTGGTTCTGAGCTCCTGACCTTGAGTGATCCTCCCACCTCGGCCTCCCAGAGTGCTAGGATTACAGGCGTGAGCCACCACTCCTGGCCTGCATTTTCTTTTAATTTGTTAAAAATGTTTACATCTTTGAATCACATAGGATTTATTGTGATGTTTTGTGAGAGGTATGAATTTAAAGTTAATTTTTTTATTTATCACTAAAATAGTTGCATCATGTATAAAATTGTTGCATTGGTACTGTTTGTCAAATATAGTACCTTTAAGTAATGTGACTCTATATGAAATTATGTTCCACACTATTTAGGTAATTACAGTGATGAAGATATATGTAAAAACTTATAGGATGCTGACAAAGTATAGCCTAATACTTGAATTGCTTTAATAGAAAAATGAAAATAAATATTTAACTCAATCTAGGAAATAGTAAAGTAAAACAAAGGAAAGCAATTGAAAGAATCATTATAAGATAAAAATAATAATGAATTAGAAATAAATCAAAGTTCTGGTTCTTTGACAAAATAAATATGATTTTAGGAATGAGAAATGGTATTTGAAGATAAGGAAAACGTTTAAAAATTTTATTTATAAAATTTTATTCTAATCAATTTAACAATTTTCTAACGAAGAAAAGACTTCCTAGAAAAAAATAAATTATGAAGTCTGACTTAATAGATGAATAACTTTGTAATAATTTGAAAAGTTTGTCAACAAATTGGCCTCAAGGAAAAAAAGTGGAGGAATAAAAGGTGCTGATCCCAGTCAGTTTTCTGGGTAAGCTCTCTTAAACTTCCACAGAACAGATAAATCCTATTCTGTTTAAACTATTCTCTAACATAACAAAAAATAGAAAGTGTCACAGTTCATCTTATGATGCTAGAATAACTCTGATTAAAAACAAAACAAACAAAACCCACAAAAACTGGAAAGATGACTCAGAAGAAAATTACCAACCAATGTTAATATGAACACAGCTATAAAAATCCTGAATGAAATGTTAGTAAGTCAAATCCCAAACTATATTTAAAGACTGCTTATACCATGATCAAGTAGGGTTTATTCCAGGAATGGAAGGTATATTCACAATGGAAAATCCAAAAAGACTGAAAGGAATCTTACCAAAACATTGGTAGTGTTTATGTCTAAAGAATGGGATTTTGAGTTGTTTTAAATTTTTCTTTGTGTTTATATGTATTAATAATCTCCAGATTTTCTACAATGAATTTGAATTGCTTATGTCTTTTTAAATTTTTTTATTTTACGTTTTTTAGAGGCAAGGTCCCACTCTGTTGCCCAGACTGGAAGTGCAGTGGCATCATCATAGCTCACTGCAGTCTCAAATTCCTGGGATCAAGGGGTCCTCCTGCCTCAGCCTCTCAAATAGCTGGGACTGCAGGTGTATGCCACCATGCCTGGCTAATTTTTCCATTTTTTAAGACATGGGGTCTTGCTCTTTGGCCTAGGCTACTCTCAACCTCCTACCCTCAAGCGATCTTCCTGCCTCAGCTTCTGAAGTTGCTAGGATTATAGGCATGAGCCACCACACCAGACTGTCTGTGTATTTAGAATAACAAAAAATAGTATTGAGATCATTTGACCATTCTTGCCATGCCATATACTTTAAAACCTAGTAGTTGAATTACCCTCACTGTTAACTTACTTCCTACTTTCAGCTATTCATTACAATTCTTTACTTGTTTTTCCATAAAATTATAGTGTCTCTGAATCAAACTCTATATAATGTTTTGCTAGAATTTTAATTGATATTATTTTAAATATATAAAATATAGATTATTATCATGATCAATATGTTCAGCCAGCAAGTGCCTGCATCTTTACATCGTTAAGATTATTCTTTCATTTCTTTCCTGAGGATTTTATCGTTTTTGTTTTTACTATGACTTCCAAATCCTAAGTTTATTATTTATAATTATTTAATGATTTCTGTTGCTTTTAGTAAAAGTAGATCTCTTTTAATATAATACCTAATATCATATGATTGATTTGTAATTTTATCAGGAATGTGATTTTTTTTTAGACTTTTGTTAGATGACCTGTAATTTTAAAAATTTTATGTTGTAAATGTAAAGTATTTAAACATTTTTTTCTTAGTTGCTAAACATTTTTTCACCCATAATTAATGAAACTATATATGGCATTTTTCTTAGAGTAATGGTAGCAACAGGAGTGAAGATGTCTTTTGTGATCCTGAAGATGAATGGGAACCTGACATTACAAATGCTCCCATTTCTTCATATTCTAGAAGGAGGTAAAGACATTTTTGTTATTGGTTTTCTTGTTCTGGAGAGATTATATATATTATATATACATATAATTTCCTTATTTTAAAAGATGGATATGTCTATGAAGGGAACCCAGAAATATAAAAGTAATAGTATGGGACTTTTTTGTTTTTGTTTCTGTTTTTATTTTGAGACAGAGTCTGGATCCATTGCACCGAGCAGAGTGTAAGTGGCCTCATCATAGCTCAGTGCAACCTCAAACTCCTGGGCTCAAGTGATCCTCCTGCCTCAGCCTCTCAAGTAGCTGGGATTATAGGTGCATGCCACCATGCCTGGCTAATTTTCGTATGTTCAAGACGGGGTCTTGCTCTTACTCAGGCTAGTCTCAAACTCCTGAACTCAAGTAGACCTCCTGTCTCGGCCTCCCAGAGTGCTAGGATTACAGGCGTGAGCCACTGTGCCTGGCCAGGAATAATATGTTGGTGATCAAGTTACAGTATTTAGTGCATTAAATTGTTCATCAGTCAGTTAGAGGAACCAAAATGTTCAGTATTTATCCTTAAGTCTTAAGTGCAACTTAAAGTAGCATAAATCTAATTTCCTATAAAAATGAACAGTATTTATTACTTTGAAATTACTCTTAAGAACTCGGCATGCTTTATGATATTTTATTGTAACTTATAGAATTTTAAATACAGTCAAGTTAATATGAGCACCACAAAAGAATAAATCATGATGATAGAGAACATCTATACGTGACAAATGTTGCTTATTAATAACTCAAAACATAAGACTTCCACAGCGAATAACAGATGCTTTTCTAGGTAAAACTTCTTTTGCTTAGACCTCTGATGCTTAGAGAGAGGCAAAATGGTATCATGGAAAGGCTTTGGACTTGGAAGGAACTTAGCTCCTTAGTTTGGTGGGTTTTTTTGTGTTTTTTTTTTGAGACAGAGTCTCACTTTGTTGCCTAGGCTAGAGTGAGTGCCGTGGTATCAGCCTAGCTCACAGCAACCTCAAAATCCTGGGCTCAAGCAATCCTCCTACTTCAGCCTCCCAAGTAGCTGGGACTACAGGCATGTGCCACCATGCCTGGCTAATTTTAATATATATATATAGATATATAGATATTAGTTGGCCAATTAATTTCTATTTATAGTAGAGACAGGGTCTCGCTCTTGCTGAGGCTGGTTTTGAACTCCTTACCTCGAGTGATCCACCTGCCTGGGCCTCCCAGAGTGCTAGGATTACAGGCGTGAGCCACTGCGCCTGGCCCTTAGTTTGGTTTTTAAACAAATATTTCTGTGATGACTGCTGTCTACCATGCCCTAAGGAAACAAAGATAAATAAAAAATACTCCCTGTCATCAAGGACCAGGAAATAAGGAAAGTAGAGGCAGGAGCAGGTGATGAAAACTTGAACTAAGGCTAGGCAGAAGGACTGAGAGGAGAGTCAGATTTTATACATATTCAAGATGCAGAATCAAGTGGGTTTGGTTACTTACTAGTCATGGGGTTGAAGGTGTGAAAGGCAGAAAGATGACTCCTGGTTTTAAGTTAGGTGACTGATGAGAGGAAAGTGGTATTCCTTGAGATGGAAGGTAAGAGGAGTTTACTTTTGAACATGAGAGTTTGAGGTTGCTAGGGGACATCCAGGTGTATATTCAGATCTAGAACTTTGAAGGAGGGAGTTGGGAATTTTCAGGATGTTAAGGGTCAATATTATTCATCTATGAACAGAAGCATTGTCATTTTCAATACCCCTCACTGAATGCCTGCTGAACATCATCTCATTTAGCACTCACCACAAACCTGTGAAGTAGGTGTGCTCATTATTCCCATTTTACAGATGAAGAACCTGAGAAGTTAAGTAACTTGTCCAAAGTCACAGAGCTGATAAGATGAAGAGCTGGTGCTCAAATCTAAGTTTGGGTGACTCCAAAGCTCCTGGCTTTCATAACTGCCAAGCCATATTGCCTCTCCGGTGCATGTGAAAGAGCAGTGTCTTTCTGTTTAAACTGACCATTTTTGTTTTTTTAAACATCATTGTCCTTGGCTGCAGGTCAGAATCAATTTGGGTTTCCATACCTTTTTAGGCCTCTCTCATTGTTTTTGATCCGGCTTATTTTAAACTAATTTTCCTCAAAGAGATTGATGGAATAATTTATAGTGACTGTTTCCCTATAATTTCTGCTTTATTTGCTGTGTGCTAACTGCTAAGCTATGGTAAAAAATTACTAAGACACAACAAGCATTACCCTGAAGGAGTTACAAAGCATATCATTTAAACAAAAATGAGCTCCTTGAGTGTGGGTAACATATCTATATCCCCTACAATGTAGTACAGTAAAAAGGTCACAGCCTCTGTTATCTGAGTCCTGGGTTCTAATCTATGCCCAGTGTGGTCATGGGCAAGTGACCTTACACCTCTAGGCTTTAGTTTTCTCATCTGTAAAATGGAGACAGTCATATATATGATACCTACTCTACAGGGATTTATTGTTAAAATTAAGTGAGGTCATATGTATAGTGCAGCTACTGCTCCTGCTGCTGCTTCTATGATCATATGATCTATAACATGGGACTGATGATGATGTTGCAGAGTTGTTATAAGGATTAGAGACAGTGTCTATAAAGCTCCTCAGCAAGGGGTGGGAATTCAGTAAATGGCAGCTCTGATTATTATTGCGTGCTTAAGATAGATTAAAGAAGATTAAATCTTAGAATACAGAGAAGGTATGGTTTCTGGTCCAATACCAATAAACAGATAATGATATCTTCAGGTGATTTGTCTTGAGGACTCAGGATAGAGTTTGGCTCTGGTACTACAGTGAGCTGAAGATGGTCTTTGGTGGAACTGGGTGGATAGAGTTTGGGATACTTAAGCCAACATAGAATAACATAAACCTCCCCCAAATTTAAACCAGACCAACAAATTCGTCAGAGAATGATTTATGAATTCCTTTGGATTTTAGAATTACTGATTTCTTGTTATTTTTATTAAATAGCTGTAAACTTTGTATACTTAGAATTATGGATCACAATATGAACATTGATAATGAGCATTAGAATTTTAGCCTAATGAATGTTGGTAATTTGCATCTTATTTCCTACTGCCTTTTGATTACTAATTAGGGAATCAGCAGAACTTTAAAATGTTATTAAAAATCAAAACGTCTCTTAATATTTTGTAAGATTTTGAAATTGTTTTCATTTGGTAGAGATATTTCTGGGAAATTCTATAATTTAAAAGTATCATATTTTTAAAAAAATGAATTGCTCTTAGTCTGAGACCTTGTGTATGAAGTTTCAGCCTTGTAAGAATGTTTATGACAGAATTGCAAACTCTGAGAATGCCTACAGGTAATGGAAACACTGACAGATCCTTAATTATAGAACTTCTACTGGGCAATGATATGCCACAGTTGTTCTGCAATAAAATAGACTGGTTTGGCTGCCTATAAATTTGGATATGTGCTGTTGACAGTTAAAAGTAAATTTTCCCCTAAGGTTAAGTAAAAACTCTTTGAAAGGAATGTGACAAGCATTTTCTTTATTTGTGTTTAAACATTGTTTAACTATGATAGTGTTGAAAGAATAACAGTTTTCCTGGTTTAGACTTACTATAATAATGTACCCTTTTTTCTCATCCATAAGTAGGAAAACTGTAATATTTGAGAATTAATATTTTCTCTCCCTATTGTCAGTCATATTTCTGTGTTTTTCTTCTAGGAATTCATGGGGGAAATTTTATATCTGGAACATTAAGGCTACTACTGATAGAATGCTTTTGCTTAACAATCTTCAACAAATAGTCTTTTTCTTTGAGTGGCCAACAGTAGTAGAGAGTCCTGTTAGGAAAAAGACTCCAAAGGATCCACTAACTTTAGATCTAGGTCACTGCTTGAGTGGTTTCACTGACATACAGAACTGGAGCTGGAGTTCAGAAATTTGACAGATGAATGACAATGTGGAAGTAGGCTGCTTTTTCCAGTAGGCTCCTTTATTGAGAAACAGTTACAAAGAGTCACAGCCAGACAGCCACTCAAGGCAGAGATTTGAGCGTTTCTATAGGCTGAGGAAAAAGTGGCAGCAAAAAGAGCAACTGGAGTTAGAACCATTTCCTCCGTTTGTGTTCCTGATAAGCTTCACAGGCATTATGCTTTGTCTACTGTGCAGCAAATATTTACTTAGGTGGTTGTTGCCCTAGATCACTTCCCTGTTTAAAACCCTTTTGTGGATAATTCGTTCAGCATGAAATCCAGGCTTCCTTAATTGGCACACAAGGCCCCTCCACACCTCCAGCCTCACCCCCTGCTGTGTCTGAGACACTATTCTCTGCTTCCCAAGCCTGCCCCGTTTGGCTGAGGTTTGCTAGCCCTTCATTGCTGCAGGAGACTGTCCTGTCTGCTTGGGCCAGGTCAAGTTCTACCATAACATCACTTTATTGTAATTATTTGCCTAATTTCCCTCTTTTGCTCTGGACTTTAAACACAGTGAGCCCATAAAACATGTTTGCCGTGTTTCACCACAGTATCCAGAGCCTGTAAGTAGTACTCAGTAAATATTTATTCTATTTAATTAACCATGTGCTGAGAACAGTGCTTATACATAGTAAAATTCTTTCTCAAAAAAAAAACAACAAATTAATTTAGCCCTTGATAAAAAATCTTCATGGAAAACACAAACAAACATACATTTCCATTTTCTTTAGAGTATTTAAAAATAAATACTCTTAATAATGTTATTTCATATGGTGTGTAACTACTAATCTATGGTTTGTCTTTCTTCAGGAGCAGGAGTCTGATGAAGAACAGAAGAATTTCTGGTTGTTTACATGACATACAAGTCTACCCAATTCAGAATTTACATTCTTCACGTTCATCAGGTATTTTTCTCATCAAATTTTTCATGCTGTGAGAAAAGCGTCAAGTCCTGGCTCTGTCATTACCTTGTTTCCTGTCCTTGTGCAAACCGTTTCATTTCCTAAAAACTTCCATTCCTCTGTAAAGTGAAGAAGATGGATTGGATGGCCCCTTTCATGTCTAAAATTTTGTGTTCTGTGATTTATTTCAAAGCCTTTTAGTAAAGTGGCTAATTCAAATGTGGAAGACATAGATATGTTCAGAAATATATGAAAATATTATTTTCTTATAAGTGAAAAAAAAACAAAGTACAGGGGATGTATGTATTATATACTATAATTTGTGTGAGCAGGAGAAAAAAGATGTTGTATACATAGATACTAAATACATCGAACAGTGCTTAGAACACTGGCCTCAAACTCCTGGCCTCAAATGATCCTCCAGCCTCAGCTTCCTCTTTAGTTGGGCCTATAGGTGTGCACCACCAGCCCAGCTAATTTTTTCTATTTTTGGTAGAGAGGGTCCTTGCTCTTATTCAGGATGCTCTTGAACTCCTGTGATCCTTCCTCAAGTGATCCTTCCACCTTGGCTTCCCAGAGTGCTAGGATTACAGGCATGAGCCACAGCATCTGGCCTCATCTTGACTTTATGGTCCTAGTATATTTAATGTAAGGTAGATTAAAATATGTTATAGGGTTTTTTTTACCAGCAAAATACAAAGATACATATCTGTGGTAGCAACTTATTCAGTATTTTCTGAGAGTAAGATGTTTTACAAAAGTAATTTTAAGGGTAAGTGAGAAATACAAGAGATCTTTGTTTATTTGCAGTTTTCAGAGAGAGAATGGAAACCCACATGTGCACTTAGTAGAAATCTATCTGGGCAGCTGTGAACGGTGGACGGAGGATCAGACCTGGGGTGGCAGGCTACTCCTAGTGTCTAGCAGTTTCCAGCTTTGGGAAGTTGAGCAGGAGTCATAACTTCTCATATTAAGGGTCATATTTTTAAATTAGAATTTTGTAGGTCTTTCTAAAATGTTGGATTTTAGAATGCATTAATATAGTTATCTTCTTAAACAGACTAGTTAACTCTTAGTGACCATAATGTAGTCATTTTGTCATCATAATGATATTCATTATTACACTGTGGCTTTGAGTTTCACAACTTTTCTTTCTCTTCTCAAATCAAACTCTTCTAGACTTTTAATACTCCTCACCCTATGCCTTTAGTCTACCTTCCTTTTAGTTCACTGTTTCTTTTTTTCTGGAGACAGAGTCTCACTTTGTTGCCCAGGCTAGAGTGAGTGCCATGGCATCAGCCTAGCTCACAGCAACCTCAAACTCCTGGGCTCAAGCAATCCTGCTGCCTCAGCCTCCCGAGTAGCTGGACTACAGGCATGCGCCACCATGCCCGGCTAATTTTTTCTATATATATTAGTTGGCCAATTAATTTCTTTCTGTTTATAGTAGAGACGGGGTCTCGCTCTTGCTCAGGCTGGTCTCGAACTCCTGAGCTTGAGCAATCCTCCCGCCTCAGCCTTAGTTCACTGTTTCTAATCACCTATAGATTGGACCAGAAGACTAATCTTACATATTAAATGAGAATCATTATACTCCATATATTCATACTCCAAGATAAGGTTATTTCCAGAGGATCTGAGCACTGTTGCAAGTTTTTCCATTTACTTTTGTTTGAACAGTGCTTAGAAAATTATGCTTTTTGAAAGTCTATCTCCCAGAGATATGCTGTATTAACTGTAGATAATCAGTTGGCTTTGGTCTATCTTGATTGTAGTATACCTCGAGAAGGAACTATTATAAAGTAGAGGTATTGAGACATTCCTTTTTTTTTTTTTTTTTTTTTGAGACATTCCTTTTAATATGGCTTATTGTTGTCTACTTTTCTAGTTTATGAATTAATCAAATTCCTAATTTTATTTTATGTAACCATCATTGTTTTCACCAATTTACAGTTTGTTAGGTGTTAGAGAAAATGAATTCCTATCAAAAATTAAATAAATTAGGAGAGTAAGCCAATGGTTATGTGGGATATTTGGATTCTCTGTATTGTAGTTAGGAAGCTACTGTCTACCGATTGATGCTGTTGAGAGGCTAATTGATCCCTGCATGGAATTGTGTTTTCACTTTGGCATATGGAAATAAGGGTGAATTAAAAATAAGGAGAGCCTACTTTGAACTTATTAACCAATGATTCTATAATATGCTTGCATTAATGCATTTGTTTGAAAGTAAGTGCCTGAAAATGAGGCTTCAGATGGCAATTTTCTGTTCATATAGGTGTAATGGAGAAATCAAGCACCATTTACTCAAATTCAGCAGAATCATTTCTTCCTGGAATTTGCAAAGAACTGATTGGTTCATCATTAGATTTTCTTGGACAGAGTTATGATGAAGAAAAAACTATAGCAGATAGCCTGATGAAGAATTTTCTCAAAATTTATGATGCGCTATTTGCCATTTCCAAAGCTCATGAAGAACAAGATGAAGAAAGTCAAGACAACTGTAAGCAATCCCACTGCTTTCAACTCATTGAGTGATTATTTTCTGCACATTGCACTTTGTCTGGAATGATTATTTGGCACTTCTGGCATACATCTTTTGACCATGTTCAAATGTTTAATGATGATCATATATGAGTTCTTTTATTTGGATAGTATTTCTTCCAGTAATTTTCCTTCTTCTTTCAAAGTGTTTTCTTCTGATCGAGCAACCCAGTCACTTACTATCCAGATGGCATGTGCTTTCGAGCAGCTTGTGGTGCTAATCAGACATTGGCTGAATGATCTTCTACCTTGTACTAGCATAGCAAAACTTGAGGATGAATTGAGAGAAGAAGTTAAAAAACTGGGAGGCTACTTACAGTTATTTTTGCAGGTAAATTGATTTGCTCACTATCATTTGAAGAATTCATTTGTTCAGTATTTATTGACTCTGTGCTATCTGTAAAATTAGATTTGTAGAGTTTTCAAAAGTGCTTTCTGTGTTACAGTCCTGTGGATGTCTATAATTGATTTGTTGAACCAAGACACATGGCTTTCTATGTACCAGTAGTTCCAAGTGATTTACAGTATTAACTCATTTAATCCTCATAACAATCCCAGAAGTGGGTACTGTTGTTACTGCCATTTTATAGATGAGGAAGTGGAGGCACAGGGAAGATATGTACCCCATCCAATGTTACATAACTAGTAAGTGACAGAGTTGGATTTGAACTCAGGCAGTCTTGGGCCCGGAGTTCATGCTCTGTCATTATATTGTGCTGGTCCTCAGTGAGGGGTACTGGGAAGAGAGGCAGATCTTGCTCTGGTTATAGATTGCATTTCAGCCCATGCTGAGTTAGTCACAAGCCTGCCGACATAGAGACAAGGACAGTAACTTTGTTTACCTGCTTACCTTGTATCAGGTTAGTTTAGGTTTGGCAGTGAGGAAGAAGTAGGATAGAAGCTTAGTTTCTCTCACCTCAGATCTGGAGGTGGACATGTTCGTTCCGCTCCACAAAGTCCTCAGCACCCAGGTTCCTTCCGGCCCTCCCCTCTGCAGTGCCCAAGTGTGGCCCTTGATTTCATGGCCCACTGTAGTGGAGCCCATCTGAGTTCAGTGCAGCAGGGTGGAAGAAGTGGCAAAGAGAAAAGGGCCACGTGTGCCTTCTTTTAAGAGAAGTTTCCGGAAATCACCATATGACACTTTTATTTATATATCTTTGGCCAGAACTTCATCATCTGACCACATCTAGCTGCAAGCATCATGGGGAAATATATTTTTAAAATTCTGGACACCTATGTGCCAAGCTAAAAATCCAAGGATCTGTTGCTGTGGAAGAAGTGGGGCCGGATAGTGGAGAATGCCTAGTTGTCTGCCGCCTCAGCAACCTCCTCTGTGAGAATCCCCTGGATATACGAGGGAGCAGATAGGAACATACCAAGAGGGTTAGGTTTCACTTTTAAAAATGGATAATTAGAATTCATAGCAACATATTCTAGAATATCTGGACAAATCTTATGTTTTAGTGCCCACCAAGAGACTTTCCACCTTCCAGCATTATAATAGAATTTCTGTTGTGTCAAATACTTCCTGAATGGGCTATTTACTAGCTAGGATTTGGAAATCTTTATTTAGTTGATCTACCTAGTAAAGTTGAAATTAGATGTTTACTTTTAATGTCCATTGTTCTCCCTTAGGAGGTCTATTTTGGGTCTCTCTACATTTGGTTAAGCACCTCTCTTATTTGCTTCTTTAGTAACTCTGGACTTCACCTGTCATGCCTTTAAATAAATCATATTACTTACAAGCTTGTATACTGCAAAGGGTGGTAAAGTCTGGGAAGGTAGAGGGGTAGAGGGGTAGAGGGTGCCTTTTTCTCACAAGGCCTCATCATATGATAGATGCTTAGTTGGATACTTGTTATTGAATTGATTATAAATTCACACTGGATGAGGGATGGCTCTGGCTATAGGTATTGAGGAAACAGAGTGACTAAGGGTTGGTCTGCAAACAGGTGTGGGCGAAGTCACAGTGAAGGACACTCTGACAGGGTGGAACTGTGAGAATGGAAGGTAGGGTTGGCCAGAGGCAAAGCTGGAGAACAGAAGCTGACTTAGGCTCAAGCCTGGAGAAGGAAGCTAGTTGGAGGATGGGTTGTGGTGGAGACAGGAGAGTGAGATGTGCTTAGTTGGCCCTCAGATTTTAGAGGCAGCACAAGAATATTGGGGGAAAAAACACACACACACAAAAAAACAAAACCCACTATTGGGTTTGAAAATCTGTTATTTGAACCTGTGCTATATTAGTTGTGTGTCCTTGGACAATTGTTTAACTCTTTGAGTCTCCTGTTTTCTCACCGGGAAAATAAAAATAACTGTTTATATCTGGCAGGGTTGCTGTGAGGTTCAGATGAATTAATGTCATAAGAAAATATCTATTAGAAGGCCCTGGGTGGCGTGGTGGCTCACATCTGTAATCCTGGCACTCTGGGAGTCCAAGGCGGGAGGATCACTCAAGGTCAGGAGTTCGAAACCAGCCTGAGCAAGAGCGAGACCCCGTCTTTACCAAAAATAGAAAGAAATTAATTGGCCAACTAAAAATATATAGAAAAAACTAGCCAGGCATGGGGGTGCATGCCTATAGTCCCAGCTACTCAGGAGGATCGCCTGAGCCCAGGAGTTTGAGGTTGCTGTGAGCTAGGCTGACGCCACGGCACTCTAGCCTGGGCAACAGAGTGAGACTCTGTCTCAAAAAAGGGAAAGAAAATACCTATTAGAGTAATGGTGTGTTGCCTTCTTTTAATTTTTTGGGAAGAACACTTTGAACTTACACTTTTCAACCCACACCCCTGTGGGAAATGTTTTATGTAAGGAATCAAGGATGGAGTGACAGGTGACTTGGAGGGAAAGGTAGGTTCAGTGCAGGAGAGACTTGTTAACGTTAAGCAGGCAAACCTGCACTGTCAGCTCAAGTACAGTTTGAGACTTCTTACCTTGCAGCAATACAATGAGCAGATTCCAGAAGTCAGGGCAAGAGAAGTATTGTGAAGAGTCCCCACAGTGGGTTGGGAACAAAGAAGAAAACCTCAAGAGAGGCCTCCCCATTCTCTTTGGGGGTGGGTGTGCTCCCAGTACCAGTGGAAAGCCTTTTGTTTGAAGGAGTTTGTTTGTTGTTTCCTTTCTCATTTCCCTTCCCCTTCTTCTACCTGTCCTTTTCTTTCTCCCCTGAGAAAAGAAAATATCTTTATTAACCATCTATCAGATGGCTATTGGGACAGGAAAAGTTCAAAGGCAAAAGAGCTACTATTTTGTTCCTTCCTTTTGCCATTCACTTATTGATTCTGTCTTATATCTAGTTAATTTCATACTTGCTCTGTTTCCTATTTGTGTGGAAGACCTTTGAGGGTAGAGACTATATCTTATTCATTTTATCACCTTATTAATAGCTATAGGGCTGCATGTTTTCTGGTTCTGAGACTTTCATGAAGTGAGGTCGCTGTATCAATGAATGCAGATTCTATTTTGTTTTTCTTTTCTCTACCACCCCATATAATCTAATCTATCTGGTACACTGGTCTGTTTTTATCTTATAGGGATGCTGTTCAGATATTTCATCTATGGTAAAAGAGGCTCACAAGAAAGTGATCCAAAGTGTACAACAAGCTGTCAAGTGTGTGGGGCAGTTAGCAGTTCTGAAAGGGAGCAAGCTACATTTTCTGGAAAACAGTGACAATAAAGCTGCCAGTGTCCAGGTAATTTGAAACTTATGTTTCAAAATGTTAGTTTTGAAAGACTTCATCTGAGGGAACATTAGACTTCTAATAATAGTACAGTATCACTAAACATGTCACTTTCTTTTTATTTTTCAAAAGAGCTTGTACTTTTAACAGTTTGGCAATAAGATTTCAAACTGTTTCAGTTTAAGTTGGGTTAAATGTACTGTCTAATTTTACAAAACTTACTTTACCTCTTGGATCCTTGATTTGATGACAGCCATCTATTATGGAGGTTTTTCTCAGCCAGTCAACACATGAAGAACTATAATTCTAGAAAATTTGTATTTGCTTCCTTTAATTATTTATTGCTATTGAAAATGCAGTATTGTATTGGAATGTTACTGTGCTCTAGCAATATAGTATTCTGCCTAAGCTGATAAACATTCTTTATGTTATATTTGGAATACTAAACTATGGATTTGCTAATTTTATTTCCTTGTAAACTTTAGACTTCTTATTTCAGCTTTAGTTGAACTTAATAAACTTAGAATTTATTATAGTCCTAAAATGAGCAGAAAATATAACTTAATTGATTAATTTAAGAGAATGGATAAAACCTGAATTTATCAGTTAATGCTTACATCTTTTTTCTAGGAGGAATTCATGGATGCTGTTTGTGATGGTGTAGGCTTAGGAATGAAGATCCTATTAGATTCTGGACTGGAAAAAGCAAAAGAACTTCAGCATGAACTCTTAAGGCAATGTACACAAAGTGAGGTAAGATGAATAAAAGAGCATTCTATATAGTACCAGATAGTATATAAAGTTGATTTTTAAAAATATTTTAACTCAATTAGATTTTTATGCACTTACATAATTTGTTTTGAATTATTTTTCATTGAAGAAGTTTTTGATACCATGATGTCATGGTGATATTTTCCCAAGTTATTCTTGAGTTTTTACAGCCTCTATTGTTGCTAATATTTTGCTAGATCCATCACAGCTATTTTCAAGCAGACTTCATCCAGTCTGTAGGTGAACTCCTTCCTAAGCCGAGAGGGGAGTGTGGTAGTGACACCTGGTGTTCACTTTCTGCTTGTCTTTTTCTAACTTAGCTTTGTTTAGGTCTCCCTTCTTCTTGAGAATGGAAACTAACATTTATTGATCCAATAACTTAAACTAAATATTTTTCCAGGGAGATTCACATCAAGAATTTCAATCAGCAAAGATTTCAGTAAATTCCTAAAATATGCTTCCTCCCCTCCTCTGGCTTACTAACATTAAAGCCTAGACTCAGTACGGTCTTAGGTGTAGCAGTTAGGAAAGGTCTGAGTTTTGATGTTTGGAGACCTGTGTCTGACACCTGGCTCTGTCACTTTCCACTTATTATTTAGCAAGTCACTTAATGCTCTGATCCTGTTTCTTTACCTGTCACGTATAATAGTACCTTTATCACAGGTTGTAAACTATTTATTTATTGACATTTTTCTGTGACAGTTACTGGCCTAGGCACTTTACATATAACAGTGGTGAACCTCACAACTTTTCAGCATAGGAGTTACCAAGCAACTCAGTGAGTTGGAATACCTTGTCCAGTCAAAAATAAATAAATAAACAAATAACAAAGAACCTACAGAAGAAAAATAAAATATCCAAAGAAAGAGAAAATAGGCTCAAACATAAGGCATTGGAGGAGTCTAATTTTAAAGCTGGAGTCAGAGGGAGAAAGAATCGGAATGTTCTTTTTTTTTTTTTTTTTTTGAGACAGAGTCTCACTTTGTTGTCCAGACTAGAGTGAGTGCCATGGCATCAGCCTAGCTCACAGCAACCTCACACTCCGGGGCTCAAGCGATCCTCCTGCCTCAGCCTCCCGAGTAGTTGGGACTACAGGCATGGGCCACCATGCCCAGCTAATTTTTTTCTATATATATTAGCTGGCCAATTAATTTCTTTCTATTTATAGTAGAGATGGGGTCTCGCTCTTGCTCAGGCTGCTTTCGAACGCCTGACCTTGAGCAATCCTCCCTCCTCGGCCTCCCAGAGTGCTAGGATTACAGGCGTGAGCCACCGCGCCTGTCCACTCTTGAACTATTTAATTGCAATCCCAGAAATAGAACTCCAGTCTTCTGGCTTCTAGACTAAAACTTTTTTTTTTAATCTGGTCCCATATAATAAAATATTTTAATATTAAATATTAAAATTTTAATATTTTAATAAATATTCTCTATAGGTTACCAAACAGATGAAAGCTAATGCCATGGGATTGATTAGATCTCTTGAAAACATCTTTGCTGAATGGAAAATAGTAAGAGAAACTTTAAATTGTTTTTGGTTAATTTTGTTTAGTATATTTATGATTTCACTTGGTTCAAACATAGATATTTTTATTTTAGTTTTTATCCTTTGTGCATGTTTAATTCAAGCATATACAGTAGCTCTCTAGCTACTTCCTCTAGGGTATCATAACTTACTAGTTTTAATAATAGATAAGGAATTATATAGAAATTGATTAATATTAATATATGTTTCTTACTGCTACTGGTTTAGTAATGTGAGCTTTTACTTGGATAATCATTATAGGCTAAAAAATTGTGTTTAATAATCAATCTGCTCAAAGATTTTAAAATATAAGTGAATTAGATTATTTTATTCCCTTGTCACAGGCCAATAGAAAAATACAGACTAAGTGTATAATCAATGTGTTAAAAAGGAGAGTAATTACTATGGCTTGAAATTTTTTATTTAAACAAAATAAATAGAAGATGTGATAAAGTTGAACATCTAAAAGTTAAATAAATTTATCTTTTATGATATTAGGTAATAAGTGACACTGTTGCTTTATTCCATTCTCGTGTAATAGGATGACAAGATTTTGATTTAAAATTAATTTAAAATTCTTATATCTTTTGAAAAACAGTAATTATTATATTGTATTTTAGTCTTATAGAAATAGAGTTAAATACTGGTAAGGAAATTAAACTTTCTTTCTTAAAGATAAGATTCTGGCAGTTGAAATCATATTGACTAAGCCTTATTGCCATATAACCTGTTATATATATATATTTTTTTAACCTGTTATATATTTTTAAAAATATTAACTTTATTTATACAGAAAAGTTTCAGAACTCAAGTATCAGAAGAAACTCCTGGATACCAAGATTTCAAGAAGATGATTAATCTTGCTCCAGAATTCTTGAAGTTAAAACATTGCTTAGAGCAAACTATTCAAATTATTATTTCTTCACTGAGAGGTATATACTACAAATGGAATTAGTAATCAGAATTTTATAATTTGAGGAATCTTAGATATCTTTACATTTCTAGCCTTTTCATTTTTTATGCTACTTCATTGATATTAGTTGCTAATATAGAAATTTGTATAATTGAATTCCCACTTCATATAAGTATTGCTGCCTAAGTAATTAGATCCTAAAAAGCCAGATACTTATCTAGCATGTAAGCACTTTAGTTGACTAATCTTAAATAGTTTGGAATTGTCTTGATAGGGTCACTTCGACTTAAAAGATATCTAGAGTCATATAAAAGTCTTAAATACTTGATAAAAACTAAAAAGGTAAATTAATTTTTCCGTCTCCCTCTTACATAGGATGCAGCAATGATGTAAATCTTCTTAAGAATTGTGTGGAAAGTATTTGCAGCTTGGCCGGCGATTTTAGCAGTGACTGCAGTGTGCCCTCCACCTCTGCTGACGGCTGTGAGGACAGAGGGCCTCACGTTGGCCACAGGGAAGTAGAGTCTCTAGCTAAGTCACTCCTCTTCTATTTTGAATCTGAAGAAAGCCCCGATTTGTTGAAACCCTGGGAAACTTGTAACCAAAACCCCATAGAAGAAGAACAACAGCAGTTAAAATCAAGCAGGGCTGACTGCAGTAAGGAAAAAGGAGTTCCAAAGCGTGTGTACGAACTCCACGGCTCATCGCTGGCAGTGAGCTCAGAGGGAGGCACACCCAGCAGGATTCAGTGGGTGTGAACACCGTTGCGTGGGCACTTTATGACCGCCCATGAAAGAAAAAGAACACTTGGTAGGCAATTTTCCTTGTGCAGGAGAACAGAACAAGAAATCGGTGCAAGTATTTCAAAAAAGTCCATGCCTTTGGTTTTGGTGGCCATATGTTGGGTATAGACAATATAAGCATTATGGAATCCTGGGTTTCAAAATGCATGAATGTGTTTGCAGAAGTTTCTCAGAAATTTTAAATAGGATATTTGCCATATTAGAACATTGAGGCCACAGAATCAAATTAGGAATTCAGGACCAAGTGAATGGTCATGTTTCTAGTTTCCTATTGCCTTAAATTTAAAATGTTTATCTTTAAGATTGATATGCTCTCTCTGATTGGTTCATTAGTCTGTTTGTGAATGGTTATTTTCCCTTAAATGGAAACCTGAACAATAAGTTACCCTTTGTGCCTGTGCCTTCTCTCCCCTGCAGATAGCTGGGATGAGGTTTATGGTGAATTGCCTATACGAATTTAACTAAGACAGCTTACTTGTATTGTTAAAGCTAAAACTCTTTTCCCAAAGGGTTAACTGGTTGCCATTTTGAATAGTATGTTCATGGCAGTAGTTTGTTGTTTCTTTCCAAATTATAAGTAGCTACCTAAATTTAGTATACTTTTATATTAATAATGTGGCTTGCTGGCATAATAGTTTGCTATGTTATCTATGTTGCATAATGGGGGCTGTGTGAATATAATTTAAAACTAATTGAATGTTGCCAGAATCACACTCACCTGTTGTGTGGGGTTGGGAGATCACAGGCTGGACCTTTTCTTGCTAGTGCTTATTTTGTTGAAGTCATAATGAAAGAGTTTGTGTACGATTTGATGAAGATCAAAGATCCTTATATTTCATAGCTTTAAAAATCTATGATCTATATCAAATAATAAAGACAGTATTCTACTTGTGGGATCTTATATTAAGGAAATAGTTTGACATTTTTGACCTCAAGAATAGGTATAATTTGAAAAGATACTTAGTAACTCTGCTTGGGTAAGCAGTTCCTAGAGAATAATTCTTTCAAATAACCTGTTCCTTTTGTTTGCCCTTTTCACTTGTAGACACCACTTGCAATTTGGCATACTATTGAAATTGACTGTTAGTACCATGAATGAATCTGATAATTTCCTTGTTAGGGAGAGATTGTAAATAAATACTGGTCAATATAGTCAGAACAATATTAGTGAACCATGTGTTATGTTTTTAGGTGCTTTAAAAGGGTGCTTTTCTTTTTTTCTTTTATTTTTGGCATTTGAGCTTGAATTTTTCTGAAGTTACATGTATATCTTTATCAGTCAATGCTCTGGCAAGTAGCACTTTTGTTGTCAAGTTAGATGAAGTGTAGATGTATATACAAGGATTTTTCCTGAAGGTTGTACTTTGAAGAACTTCCAGGAGTATCTGTACAGCAGTTTTCATTTTAGTATTCAGTATTTAATCTTTAGTTTTTGCTTTCTAAACTCATGACTTCATTGGTCAAAAACTTTTTAATGTCCATGTAACATTTTGTGTATATATATATATTTATACTAAATAAATTGTTATACTGTATTTGAATGGTGAAAAAATATTTGCTATTGGAATCATGGGAACTGATAAGAAATGTTATAAAGAGAATACCTTTAATAAATTTTGTCAGCTTTAGAATTGTCTCTTGGTCTAAGGCTTTTTATTTTATTGATTTTCTTCACTTTACTTCTGACTCAAAATTGCTGTATTAGCTCTGACTTGATAATAACTATCCTTATGCTGCAAATGAAATAAATAATTGGAAAACAATAAACAAATATTAATATTTGTTATGACAACTTGGTTTTTTTTTTTTCTTAAACATTTTTCTGCCTCTCTTTAGTTGGTTATGCCTGGAATAGATTTAGCCTCGTGTGCTACGTGGAAAGAGTATATGCTTTGGAGCTTGACCTATTTTTCACACATTTGGAGTGTGAATTCCAGTGAGGCTGCTTACTAACGACGTGACTTGGGTGAGTTACTTGGTGTTGTCACACCTATTCATCTGCAGAAAGAAAAGTAATACCCACCTTGTGGATTACCTGTATAAGCATTTAATGAGAAAAATGTTGGAATAACTCCTGGCAAGTTTGTTAGTAAATGTTTGTTAGTAAAGATCACACTTGGTGCAAGCAGATGCCATTTAGAATGTCTGCCAATGGACAAAAATTGCAATCCTGCAAACATGGCATATTTGAAAACATGTCTGCCACCATTTTGTTCCATGATAGTAAACTGATAATAAAAATAACTAAAATGGTATCTTACTGCCCTTAAGTAAGGCATAATGTGTGTCCATCAGATGGGGTCCATCTGAAATTTTTTAGCAAAACCTTGCTTTGTCTAGTTAGCTAGAATACTTGAGTTTGTGAAGCCTAACCTTGTGCCAATAAGCATTTTGAGGTTTTGCCTAAATATAAGTAAGAATTCACGCACTACAGATGAAGGAGAAAGGTATTGATAGTTTGGTTCTGTTAAAAGAAGGTTGATGTGCCCAGTTTCCTGTGTATATGATTCATCAGGTAAGTGTGTGTTCTAGATTTTGCAAGTTACAGTCATTGCATGCTATCATCAAGACTGAGTATTTCCTTTAACCAATTAATATAGTTTAGGGAACTTTTAGGCATGGAGTATGGGCATGTACTTTATTTTAATGTCACCTGATACTAGGCTCATCCATTCATTCCAACAATCATTTACTTAATGCCAGATAATGCTTTTGTTGTAAGTCATAGATATCTGAAAAAGATTAGATTGCCTCATATCATAGATTTTTGAAAGCCCAACTTGTTGGATCCAAGGTAGGAGGATTGCTTAAGGACAGGAGTTAGAGACCAGCCTGGGCAACATAGCGAAACCCAGTCTCTACAAAAATAAAATAAAAATAACCAGGTATGGTCACACACTCCTAGAGTCCCACTCTATTTGGGAGGCCGAGGAGTTAAAGATCACAATGATCTTTTGAGCCTAAGAGTTAAAGATCACAATGAACTATGGTTGAGCCACTGCACTCCAACTTGGGCAACAGAGTGACATCCTGTCTCTAACAAAAAAAAAAAGGACTGGGCTTTCTAGCACTTGTTTCTCTGTCATTGCCGTGAGACAAGCAGGTGCAGGCTTGTCCTAGAGCAGGATGAGGGACGTGTGAAGCAGTACCTCCCCTCAAACCTTCCAGAGCCCAGCCTAGAACAGCTGGTCACGGAATCATGAGCCAGAAAAAATGCTGTTGCTATTTGCTGTGGGGATTATTGTGGACACAGTTAATGGCACTCCATCCTACAGCTGATGGACTGTGTGTCGTCCTTTGGTTTGGTTATTACAGTAACGCTGATATGAACGTTCTTGTACATCTATCTTTTGATGCACACATCTACAGTTTTCTCCATCACCTGATAATTTAAAAATGAGTGAAATCGATATCCTTATGCAATTTCCTTTATTAATTTTATTATGAAATATATTGTACATCTGAAAAATAAAAATAATATCTATGTGTCTTTGTTTTCATCCAAGCCTCTGGAGAGATTTATAGTAATTGCAAAAAATCATTTCTAAAGCAAAAGTGGTTAAGACTTAGATTTTTAACTGTGTGTGCCGCCGCTTGGTTTCCTGCAAACGGAGGGCCTCATGAGGCCAGTGAGAGCGTGGCCTGGTGGGATCCCAGTTGTGCTTCTCTTTGGCTCTACAGGCTAAGCAGAGCCCACTTTGAACTTGCTGTCTCCTGGTCGGTGCCCTTGCTCGGGCTGTACATCACTAGCGAGCTTCCCCCAGACGACCGTTTCCACCATACATCATCCAGGTGAGCCGGGGCTCTCCTAACGTATTGCTCTTATACATCAGCGGAGCGAGCTGCGGCCCCAGTAATCTATTAGTGTAATACACCACCGGGGCGAGGCATATTGATAGAGCAAAGCTGGTCGATCTGTGAATTGTGGATACCTAGGAGTTCGGGTCAAGAGAGTAATGCAGATTTCTGGTTGGATTGATGTGGCTATGAATGGTATTTTATGATATGGAGTTTACCTCTGATTTAGAAAGTAATTTAATGTGGGTGACAGCTCAGGTTCAGGCTAAGAGAGGTCGACGTGGTAGATATCTGTAGCTCTCAGAAGATGTATTTCAGGAATAAATTACTGTTCTTGATACTTTTATTTCATTTTGCGATATGTCATCTGGGGCACCGGAAAATTGGCCTGGGAGAAAAGTTTTGCACATAAAGCAAAACGGGCTCCTTCTGCCGCCTGCCAGGTAAATAAATATGAGGGGAGCGTGGCCTCTGGAAGGCTTGGTGGCCATCTGTTTCAGCTGGTGGGAGCCGAATTCTCAGGGTCTTGCTCTTGACCTAATGTTTATGTAAGAAAGCAGCAGTTGCACTGCATAAATTGTTAACTTCTGCGAGATGGTGGAGGTCAGGAGAACTGCAGTGTCTAAGCAGAGGCACAAGGGACGCAGGAAGTTCAAGGACCAGGCCCCAAGAGGTGGTTCAGATAAATCAGGACCCAATCAGGGGACATATAGTTACCTGTGCTCCTGAGAAGAGGCTCTGTTCTGTACCACGTACATTCCCGACAGCTTCTGAGTAGACATGGAAAGAATTTTCTGGAGACTCTCAAAGGTTGTCCACAATTTCATTAAATATAAAAACAGTAGGCCGGGCGCGGTGGCTCACGCCTGTAATCCTAGCACTCTGGGAGGCCGAGGCGGGTGGATTGCTCAAGGTCGGGAGTTCGAAACCAGCCTGAGCGAGACCCCGTCTCTACTAAAAATAGAAAGAAATTAATTGACCAACTAAAAGTATACATACAAAAAATTAGCCGGGCATGGTGGTGCATGCATGTAGTCCCAGCTACTCGGGAGGCTGAGGCAGGAGGATCGCTTGAGCCCAGGAGTTTGAGGTTGCTGTGAGCTAGGCTGACGCCACGGCACTCACTCTAGCCTGGGCAACAAAAGTGAGACTCTGTCTCAAAAAAAAAAAAAAAAAACAACAGTGATACCCACCACTTATTAAATAATTATGGGCCGGGCCTGGGGGCTCATGCCTGTAATCCTAGCACTCTGGAAGGCTGAGGCAGGAGGATCGCTCAAGGTCAGGAGTTCAAAACCAGCCTGAGCAAGACCACGTCTCTACTAAAAAAATAGAAAGAAATTGGCTGGACAGCTAAAAATATATAGAAAAAATTAGCCGGGCATGGTGGCATGTACCTGTAGTCCCAGCTACTCCGGAGGCTGAGGCAGAAGGATTGCTTGAGCCCAAGAGTTTGAGGTTGCTGTGAGCTAGGCTGATGCCATGGCACTCTAGCCTGGGCAACAGAGTGAGACTCTAAATAAATAAATAAATAGCATTAATTCACTTAATCTTCACAACAGCCTTCTGAGTTAGGCACTATTATTATCTGTGTCTTAAAGTTGGGAAAAGTAAAGAAAAAGTGAAGACCAGAAAGGTTGAGTGACTTGCCCATTGTCACACAGCTGGGAAAGGTGAATAATGAAGATGAGATGAACCCACATGATCTGAATCCAGACATTCTGCTCTTAGCCTCCGAGAGCGGAGTCCTAAACCTGACCGCACAGTAGTTATCACTCAAGTAGCTTTTAAAAAATTTCCTGACTCCCAGAAATGTTTGATTTAATTGGTCTGGGCTGGGGATGGTCCATAAATGTTTTTGCAGCTTCCTAGACATTTTCTGTTGTGCAAAGATGAGAATTAACTCAATATCTGTTGATAAATGGTACTTGTTTCTATTACAATATTTTAATGCAAATGCACCCCACAAATGCAGAAGTGGTTTTTCAGGTAGCAAGAGAGCAGAGCGCCGCCTGGGTAGAGTGGTCGCTCATTGGCTCAACTGCGACACCTACAGGCAAAGACGACAACTGACAACCGCAGAGGTTCTTGCAGAACCGCCCACATTATCACTGCCTAGCTGCCTAGTTTCAGACCTCAGCTGCCACACCGGAGCCAATATAAGTCATGGGTCCCTTTTTAAAGTAGAAGGTGTTTACTTTTAAACCTAACACCAATTTTTAGAAGGATTTAAAAAATTTCTCCTTATCTCAAAGGCAATGAGTATTTTGTTCCAGCTGAGATTCCTTTCGTAGCTCACACCAGTGGTGACAAACAGAGCTTGTGCCCTGTCACTCCAGGCAGCTGAGACAGCACCGGGAGCTGCTTGTGTGAGGGCTCCCTGCCCGCTGCTGCGCCTGCCCGCCCCCGGCAGGGAAGCTTAATGCTGCCTTTGTTCTAGTTCTCAATGGCTGAGAGCTCCAAGCATCAGCTCAGGCCAAATGAAAAATGGCACAAAATCAACTCATTCACATGTTCCTTTGGCATTTGGAACAAAGATCAGGAAACATGGTCATTCTTCCAAGGGTTTTCTATTTAATGAGGGCAGAAGGTAGATAGAAATTAACACCCGAATATTGCAAATTGTTTTGAACAATATATTAATGTTTCTAATGCAGTATAAGCCTGTGAAATCACCTGATACTATTACATTTCAACTCTAATACACAATGCATACCTTTCTGAGCAACACTTGATTTTAGCACAAAGCTTTGACCCTATTAACATTGAAATGCTGACTGGGGCTATAAAATACACACATAATTTTGGAAACTGAAATGGATAAGCTTTTAAAAATATAATTGAATATCTTACATTCAATTGAATGTCCATGAAATCTTCATTTCATAACAGCTCTGTTATGTATGATGTATGACAGCTATGCTGTATCTGATAATGATCCGTGCTACGGAGAACATCAAGATTACAGATGGATAGAAAGTGCTAGGGTGGTAAGACCAGGGGTTGCTGTTTTGTGTAGGGTCGTCAAGGAAGACCTCACTGATGCGGTGATGTAACAGCAGAGACCTTCAAGGCACGATGCTGTCAGCTATGCAGATGCTGGGGCAGAGAACTGGAGGCAGAGCAAGCAGCAAATACCAGGCCCTAAGGCAGCGTGGGGTCCTGTGGTCCTCGAGTGGGGCAGCAGGGACTGGCAGCAGGTTGGAGTTCATTAGTAAGGTGAGAAGGCAGAGCATGGAGGGCCTTGGCCTTAGAGACTTGGGACTATTCTGGACAGAGAACCACTGGAGTGTTTTAAGTAAAGGAATTACATGATCTGACTCAAGTTTTGGAAAGTTCACTCTTTCTGCTGTCTGGGAAATGGACTGTTGAGGGATGGGGCCAGAAGTCAGAAGACCACGCAGGGGCCATGGAAATAATCCAGGGGAGAGACAGGGGTGGCCATCAGTGCTGTCCTTCCACAAAGCTGCATGGACTCTTCTCCAGTTGGACAGACCAAACTCAAAGAGTTAATAAAAATGAGAACTTTCGCAGGTGCTATCCCAGCACTTGAAGTTCACATACATCTTGAGGGAGGGGGGGGATCAGGAGATCTCCCCTTGAGGCACCGTTTGGGCTATGCTGACTAAACAACTGTGCCATGTTGGAAAGCATCACCAGGACCCAGCTTGGGAGCAGCTTGGGATCCACAAAATTTGGGACAGTGAGCTTTGCTTTGTAAGACAGGGACAAGTAATTAGTGTTGGTGTCAACACGACCATCCCAGTCACACTTTGGAAGCTGGATAGACTCTAGAGCCTAAAGATTATGAATTTTTCATTGTCTCAAAAAAAAGTCTTGGCTGTGGGAAGAATTGATTATATCTTAGACTTCTGTGTATGTGTAACAAGACTGAGTGAAGGGGACTGTGTGATAGGGGTCCCTGTGGCCAGGGACCCAGCTGGCCTGATGTGGCGCCACAGTGAGGGAGCTGAGGACACAATGGCCACATCGTGGTCACTCTCCTGTCCCCTGCAGTCGGTCTCTGGCTGAAGCTCCTGTGGGCCAAGCCCGACAAGGGGCCAGAGGGCAGGGGAGCCCCGTGGTGTTCACACGGGGTCAGCTTCCCCAGAGTGGGGCAGAGTGAAAGGGGACTCAGCTTAGACCCAGAAAGGCACATGACCTCCTGGGGTCATTGGGAGTGTGGAGGAAATGCCCTTTCCCCCTCCTCCCTCTCTGAATCTCCTTCCCCATCAGAAGGAGAATCCAGGAGTTAGGAAAGAGGGATTGGGCCTGGCACCTTCCAGTGTCGAATTAATGGAAAAGTGCTTTGTAAGGAACTCTAGGTGGAAAAGGAAACAAAAGTTCTATTAACATAATAAAGTCAAAGTCACGTTAATGGAGGGACACAATCTTGAATGTGGAATTGAGGGCTATTAATAAGCTTGATTTTTATACTTTCTAAGGGATAATCAGAAAAACAAAGGATGGGGGAAAATCTACCAAACTGCATCGAAGAGAAAAGGAATCGCCCCACACCCTTCCTGTCCCTCTGTCCCTCTTTGCCTCTGGGTCCTGGAAGCTGTTCCACCTCCTCCCAGCAGTGGAGGCAGTGGGCCGAGGAGATGGAGGCCGGGGCTCACCCTCCTTCCCATTGCTGTGAAAATCCTCCAAGATGAAGACACTTGAAACCTGTTAACCTCTAGGGGAGGGGAGTCTGCAGCGAGTGGAAGGAGACAGGACTGGGAGAGAGAGGGCGTGAAGGCAAAAGCCTTTTTGTCTGGTTGCGTGTGGGAGACAATGCGTGAGGGTGACTCAGTGCTGTGCCCAGACACGAGGTTAGCACCAAGTGGTGACAGTGGCTACTTCAGCTTTCTTCCTACTCTCCTTCTCTCCCACACACACACAGTGTGCATGCACACGAGCAGGTCCTACTGCAGTTGCCTGTCTTCAGTTACAAGACTGCTCTCACCTGAGTCCAGGTGTGGGGGACTTTAGTGCACCTGGGACAGGGTGTGGTGAGGCAGCAGGAAAGCCCATCCCCCCCCAGCCATGGCAAAACGCAAAATTTCTCTTCTTTGGGAGTTTTGGCTGAATGCAGACTCAGTTCCCCTTGACCTCTAAGGATGGCAGAGGGGCGAGGGCCACGCAGCTGCTCGGCTGGCAGGTGGGCGTGGCCTCGACGGCCTGCAGAGGTGCTGTGTTTCAGGGTCTTTGTACAAGTAAAACAGGGCTTGCTGCCAGGCGAGAGAACACACCTCACTCCACACATAAATCAGTGCTGGCATGGTAATTGGTTTCTGTAGGGTTTGCAGTCGCCTCATAGGGTGGGTTTACAGGGTGGCCCTCCAGCCTCTGCTTTTTTCTCCCTATCAAGTCAAGAAGCCTGAAATTCTTGTTGCAAATACCAAAGGCCCTTGCCTAGGAGGTGACAGAAAGCACAGAGCCAGCGATGTATGTTGCTTAGCCTCTCACAACACGTGATAAGCATGTTTACAGAGACAGCCACACGCTGCACTGCCAGACACTGTTCATTGATCTTTACAAGAGCCCCTTAATCTCGCCATTGTATACACGGAGGAGAGATTGAAGGTCACACAGCAAACAAGTGCCAGGGCGGGGATTCGAACCCAGTGCTCTCTGGTGGGACGCCTCAGTCTCTACCAATGGACAGTCCCACCTTACTGCCGGAGACAGCCACTTGGCAAAATAATTACACTTAAGTAAAACACAAGTGCTGCGAATTACGTTCAATTCTTATTGGTCATTTTTTAGTTTCTGCCAGTTTTTGTCACTGGTTAAGACGGTAACCACTTTCAACACAGAATAAATCCTGTCCTCTTATTAGGAGCTTTAGTAACTTTAGAAAGTGATCTGATGCAGATAATACAAAAAAGGAAGATTTTCACACTTAACTTTTAAAATATAGGATCACACAGCAGCTCTAAATGAGTGCTGTGACTGTCAGGTTTCCTCCTAGCTGTAGAGCTACCCAAGAAATCAGGCCCTTCGCCTTCCTGACCTTTCAGAATAAACAGAAACCCCAGCAGATCTGGCGTGCTCCACCTTCACGGCTGTCATCATACATAGCCGAGGGGTCCTGTCCCTCACGCTGCCTCTGTGGTAGAGCTCCGCAGAGTCACTTTGGCTGTTTGGAGTTATGCAGTTTGGTTTTTTTAGACCTGATTTTCTGCTGACTCTTACTGTTCCTTAACGTGGCTTTGCACTTCTCTCTCTGGAGCGTGAGGCAGGAACTGCCAAGCAGCCAGTTCTCAGCTCTGGGCTTGGTCTTTATTCTTTGAATGGTGCTGCCCAGTTCCCATAGGCCAGGACACAGCAGGGGACTGTCCCAGGCCGGGACAGCCATCCACAGCTGTGCGATCACGAGTTCAGTCCACTTTGGGCAGGCCCAGTGGCTGCGATTCTCATAAAAGTGGACCCGGCTTAGGTAAGGACGCCCAGAGAATAAGGTCACTGACCCCACACTATGAGAGTGACGGTAGAGTTAGCTTCCCAACTCTTTAGAGCACAAGTGCAATTTGGACAGAGACGGTCCAATGACAGCGTCATCCCAGTTCCTTTAGCAAAGACCACACGGCATCCAGGACTGATGAATCATCGAACAGCAGAGCTGGAGGGGACGTGAATGGCATGTGCTCCACTCCCCTATTTTAAAGTACTCAAAGTCACACAGCCTGCTGGCAGTCCAGCACGGCGCAGTGCAATGCTTGTGTAATTGGCTACGAACATTGGGTATCTAAGAAGTAGCCTGAGAAATGACACAAGCGCCTTCAGGAGGAGCTATAGAGAAGCATCGTATAAATAAACAACTGATGCACAGGAGGCTGGGCTCCAAAAACCACGGCTGGCAGCCAGCAAGTATTTTTGGTGTGCCTAAGGGGGTGTTGTGAGTGTCTCTGCAATCCGGAGTACGTCTTCCCTTAGAGACTGATAATGGGTGACAGCAGAAGCTGCCAGTGTCTGATAGTGAACAGCCATTTTCACCCTACCTGATAGGTGTGGTCGTCCGAGTGGGCAGAGAGGCCAGCAGTCCCGAAACAGGACAGAGTCCACCCAGCCCACCTCTGAGTGGTGGGATACTGCTGCCCTCAGCCTGGCCCAGCAGCCTGCAGCATAGGGCCTGGCAGGCTTCAGGATCTTCTCTGCGAGCTCTGTCACCCCAGGAAAGAGGGCTGTGGGCTGGAGCAAGTATCTTCAGCTGGGCCAGGAACCAGCCTGGTGGCCAGAGTGGAGACAGAAAGGGGCCCAGCTTGACTGGCATCTTGTCCAAGGAAAGGAATTAAGGAGTCTGAGCTCTTGGGACGCCCAGAAAAGCATACAGGCCTTGATTGCTTGAGGCTTTGCTTTCAGACTGGAGTGGAGGTACAGTGTCAGAGCTGTGGGGGTAGAGTGCACAGGCTGATTCACAGGTGCACCAGTGTCACCAGCTTGCTGCAGGTGGCCAACGAATGGCAGTCGGCCAGCTGTTGGAACAAACAGGGCCCAACTTGTCAGGCTATTTGTGGACCAGAGGCATGCTGCCATTGTGTTTTTTGTTGCAAAATACACCTTCAACTCTTACCCCTTGGCGTCTGCTGCAGGTGTATGTGTGTTGCTTGGCCCTTTATCATTGTTCTATGATGGGACTGCCCATTCTGCAGCCCACTGTCGAGAGGAATGCTTTTTCATTTAATTGCTTTAGATCTGCGGTCCCCAACCCCTGGGCCATGGACCGGTACCAATCTGTGGCCTGTTAGGAGCCAGGCCGCGCAGCGGGAGGTGAGCAGCCGGTGAGCGAGCTTAAGCTTTGCCCCATCGCTCGTGTCACCGTGGATTCTCACAGGAGCCAGAGCTCTGCTGTAAACTGCATGTGGAGGGATCCGGGTTGCAGCTCCGCATGAGAATCTAACACCGGATGATCCGAGCTGGAGCTGAGGCGGTGATGCCGGCACTGGGGAGCGGCTGCAAATACAGATTATCATTAGCACAGAGGTTTGATGCACAGTGAATATAATGTGCTTGAATCATCCCCAAACCATCCTCCCCACCCCATCAGGATGTTCCAATATTTACAGGAATTACTTCCTTGCAGATCTAAAAAATTGATCAGATGACTCTTGAAAATGCTACTTTGACTTTGAAGAGTTGTCAAAGTTTCATATGTTTTATAGCCATGGCCCGGTACTCAGAAAACAATGCTGGGAAATAGATGAGAAATGTCAAACTGAACTGAATGAAGTTCATGTGGATATTTCTAAAAATCGCTGTCAGTAAGTGAGCTACCATGTTTCTGGCAACACCTAGACAAGTTTGGGCCTTGTTGGTCACGTGATCAGTTGGCTGTGATGGTCATAAATACACGAGTGCTTCCCAAAGGTTCATGCCCTGTTTTACATATGCTTGGAATTTCCCAGTTTATCCTCTTTGCCTCTGAAGTAGACATGTGATTACCAGGAGGTTCGTTGGTTTCTAGAACACTAATAGTTCATGTTTCTGTGGTTCTTTGTTGCTTTTCTCTATTTGCTTTGAATTGAGTTGCAGAAGGATTTAGAGCCCGCATGGTATTATTAATGAAGTTGACTCAGCACTTAGAACGCTGACTTCCCAGGGACTGGGTTCCTCGCCTTATTCTTTAGAAGAAATTCAAGTATTGAGGGTGACACTTTTTAATCTGCCAGCCCCCAAATATAATCCTGGTGATAATTGTTGGAAAATGCACACATCGTGAGGTAATAGATGTTCTTACTAGCTAGGTATTTTCTAAATCCTCAGAGCAAGAGTGGGTCTCCTTTAAAGTTCTTCGTGATTTATGCAAAGAGACTTGTCTCCTGGGTGTCTCCCCAGCGGTAATCACACAGTATTAAAAGGGCATTTGGGGAAGAAGTCTGGGGAAGTCATCCTTGCAGGGAGTTTTGGCAATGCAGAGAAGCCTTCGCTTAAGAGAGCACACGACGGGAACCGGAGAACTCCAAGGGGTGTCCTTTCTCTTTCTGTCTACACAGCTAACTTCAGAACAGATCTGTGAAGAGAGAAGCCAGGGCCCTAGCTAACGAGGCGTGACTTCTAGACTGCCAGTGCTGTTCTTGGGGAGTCCCGGGGTGCTCACCCTCTGCCTTGTCAAAGGCCCTTTGCCTCTCCGGGACTCACTCCGCTGCTGCTCCTGGAAGTGTTCTTCAAAAATCCTCGCCTCCGCGTCGCAAGTTCAAACCTGACGGGCTCTTGGCCGACGCGTCCTATTGCAGCTGATGCCCGTTTATAAAGAGAGGCTGTTTCCCACGCGCTGTGATCGCCTCGGGGGTCTCTGGCCTCCCTGCCGCTGGCATTTCCACCGCTAGATATGACTTTGGGTCAAAGTTCAGGTCCGTGGCAGAGGTTGCGGCCAGGTGGGGCGCTAAAAGGAGAAGACCCACGCATGCAGGCTGGGCTTTTGTTTTGTTTTTACTTCCGTTTAGTTTTTAAGGATCAAAGATCTTTCCAAATTCTGGGGTTTTGTACAAAATTAACCGGTAAATAAACAGATGCCAAGGTCTGGAGAAAAGTCAAAGCTTTTCCAATTTTGCACGCTCTCGAAAGCTCCTCCCAGCTCCGTGTCCGAGGCACTTCCCCGTGATCTGGAGCCCACCTGCCAACAGCTCGTCCAGGAGTAGCTGGGCGTGAGAGCAAGTGCTGGAAAGTTCTGCCGAGAGTCTGTGAACTGGCAGGTGTTTGCTCAGCTCCAGCCTGGAGGGGCAGAGCGACTTGGGGCTGAGCAGAAACTGCAGCTTCAGGAAGGAAAAGTCCGGGCTAAAGTTGCTGCATCCGTGAGGGAAGCGGTGGCTCACTATCTCTCAAGACCCGCCCAGGACATAGCGAGACACCGCGCTGGGGACACTGACGGCCCTCCCCGAGGTCCCCACCGCACCCTTTCCGCCCTCCACGCCTGTGCTTGCTGCAGCCATGAGGAAAAGAGCTTTAGGACAGCTTTAATCTGAAAATGGCATCAGAAACGGAGGCAGTGACCTGAGCTTTGGTTCCAGCTCTGTGTCCTTCTGGGCCACCTTGAGCAAGTAAGACGGCCCTTGGTCACTCCCAACTCCACGTGGTAGCGATGTTGTAGGGACCACCTGGGACGGAGGTGCTTTGTAAGATCTGCAGCTTGGTGCTTCTCACGCTGGGGCTCGAGTTAAACTCAGACGGGATTCAGCGGGTCTGGGCAGGGCTGAGTCTGCTTTTCTAACAAGCCCCCAGGTGATGGCAACGCTGCTCTACGGATCACACTGCGAGAAGACAGGACTGTATATCAAGGTCATTGCGGGCTAGGCACAGAGGAAGTGTCCCAGAGGTGGTAGCTGTTAGTAGTCATATTCAGATTAGCTTTCCTCTTATTTCGGTCTAGAGAATTGCTTTTGTACCAACCTCCCACCTGCACCACTAATCTGGATCATTAAACAGTTTGTAGCCCTGAAGAAAACATGTATAGCAGGAGCCCTTTTTCCTGAAGAACTCCCTCTTCACAGCCGCTTGAGAGTGAGTACTTCCATGATTATATTTCTTGAAGCTTTTTTATTTATCACTTTTCCATTATCTCTGTTCTCTGAATGGGTTAAGATGTGCCGTATCTAGTTTTCTACAAGGCCGAAGCTTGGACTAAATCCTATACTCTACAGTTACCAAGTTATATCAGTTACCTACCAGGAGACCTGTTAAGACAGGAGAAAATGCTAATTTTCTATAAGAGCCTCTCTAGATTTCCATAGTCTAGTCCACATGGCTCTGGAAGATGTGCCTTCCTGCAGTCTGACATAGAATGATATGCGACAGAACCCTGTAACCTCAAGGGACTCAAGTCTCTTGAGGTCTCTCAGGGTCTGAGGTATTTTCTTCATTCTCCTTTAATAAAAATTTTTTTAAAAGAAGATTCCATATTTACCCTGCACCTGAGATGCGTGGAAGACTCTGTTGAGGGTGAAGTAGGAAGGAACTTTGTCCCTTGGCTGCCTCCCCCAGAGAGAGACTGTTCCCGTGTCAGCGTATTTCATCCTCAGAGCACGCCTGTAGCCCAGGTCATTTCATCATCATCCTCGTCTCACAATGAAGAAACTGAGGCTCGTGCAAGTCAGGCGGCTTTAACGTCTGTCAACTGGCCACGGAGACACATTCCTTGACCACAGGCTCTGAGCAGGCGGTAGAGCTGGGCGGGGTGGGATTCCGGTTCCTTCTGGAAGAACGCGAGTTTGTTACTTCTAGTCCTTCCCTCTGCTAAGGGCTTTTCGCCTCTGCCTTTTCCCTTAATGGTCCGGCGAGGAGTTGTTTTCCATCTGCATTCCTCTGGTGAAATGAACTTAAGCTCTGAGCTTCCTGTCCTTTCGGATTGTGCACTAAACAACTGTCACTTTTCATTCCAGAAGAGGCTGCATTTCAGTGGTGGAGGATGCGTCCCCAATATGTAATTTATCTGTTAGTTTACAAAGCACTTTAAGGTCTTTGGGGATGGCTGGGGCTGTGTAAATATGCTATTTATTATTCATCAACTTCTTTCTTTAATGGTCTCCCCTAACAAGTCTAGATCAATTGAGAGGTGTCAGGTTGCAAGAAAAGCCACAGGACCTCTCTCTTGGTGAGAGGCTCACCTGCCCACACTCACGTGAGCAGCTGAGCTCAGGTGCTTATAGATTCCCTTGTTAAAGGTGAATGAAGAGAATACCCCATACCTTGAGAGACCTCAAAAGTCACAAAAATGTTCAAAGCACGGGGATCCTCAATTCTTGGGTAAGTCAGGGAGAGCAATGGTCTGGCAAATTGAGTATTTTTGTTTCAGCCCTTCAGAGTGGCTGAAAATGTCGCTAAAATCTATTGTTCCCACTTCCTGCCTTAGCAGAGTACGCTAAACGCAAATATCTTTCCAAAGATGGGATTTTGTGTCTGATGATGAAAATATTAAAAAGCTCATTTGTGAAAAATGTAAAAAGGGAGAATTAAAGAAGGCATTAAGCATCACCGATAGTTCTTATTGCACAGAAATAACTGCTTTAGCATTTGAATCTCTTTCCTATCTTGCTGACGTATACACATAAGGATTGTTTGCCCTCTTGCTGCATTTTGCTTTTCTCATTTACTATTTTATGTTTCCCAAACGCTTTCCTGTGTTAAATCAGCATATGATTTAAATGTCTTGGATTGCTTGAGCCCAGGGGTCTGAGGTTGCTGTGAGCTAGGCTGATGCCATGGCACTCACTCTAGCCTGGGCAACAAAGCGAGACTCTGTCTCAAAAAAAAAAAAAAAGTCTTGATAAGGACGTACACGAGCAGGTCTGTCTTTGCAATGTCTCAGGGTCGTCATCCAGGATATTAATTTTCCTCAGTGGTGTGAAAGGGCCGGGGACCTGGCTGAGCGAAGTGTCAGCATGACGCACACTGAGAGCGGAGTGTATTTTAATACACCATTTAAAAGACCATTTCTCATAATAATGGGGTCCTCCCCCCGCCCCCGTTACTAGAAGAGAATAAAAATCCTAGTTCATTCATGTTTCTTGAGGGTGGAGGCTAGAACAATTGTTGGGGAGCACACCGGGCAGGGAGCAGGCAGTGGCATTCGCTAAGACCCCATGTGGTGATGCTCCAGCGGTGGCCGTGGTAAACCCACACGCCCTTCCAGCTTTGGTCCTTGGCTCCTTACTCTGCATTCTAGAGACGTCGAGATGAAGTCTCAGATAAGGGACTCCATTTCCTTCACCACGTCATTCTTATTCCCCTTGAGATTAATCAGGTTCATGCCCAGATACCACATTCCTTTTAGAAATACAAATTAGTACAGGTCACATTGCAACGAAAAGAAAATAAACCCAAAATACTCCAGGAGGCATGAGCACTCGAGAGCCCTGAGGGAGAAGCGAGGCAGGGCAGAGCTCCGTTCCAGGGGCGAAGGCCAAATGTTTCCAGGGCCCCACGCTGACCCTATGCGGCGGCTCGTCACCGTCACCGGCTCGGAGCAGGGCTCTTGCTCCCGCTCTGCTCCTCACTGAGACCTGATTCTGCCCTGAGCTCCTTCCTAGCAGACAGGGGCCGAACCTGTGCAAATCACTCTGTGCGGCACCTAGCCAAAACTCGCGCACGGATGTTACTGGATAAGAGGTTTTCATTCTCTTTACTCCTTTCCGGAAGATGTAATGCATTCACCTGGTTCAAAATTCAGAAGGCACAGAAGAGTTGCCATAAAAAGCCTTCCTCTCTGCAGTCAACCCCGTATTATTAGTTTCTTATGTGTCTTTCCATGAGTATTTATGCATTTAGAAGCAAACACATATATATTTCTCTTTTTCACCTTTTAAATTAAATCTTGCATTCTATACACACTCTTCTCTACCTTGTTTGTTTCACATAATGTCTTGGAAATCGTTTTAAAAGCAGTGTATGAAGAGCTTCCCCATTCTACTTTATAGCTGCATGGTATTCTGTTGTTTATGTTATAGTATAGTAGTTAATCCATCCTTATTAATTGACATTTAAGTCTTTCAATGTTTTACCATTACAAACGGCACTTCAATGAATAACAGCACAACATGTCACGTTATATACATAGGAGGGAATGATATATGCTTCACCATCTCGCTAAGTGGATCTGAAAAGTTGAAAGGGACAGGATGGCTTGAGGCAGACGTAATTTCGTGTTGAAATGAGTTGGAAGTCAGTATGTCTAGCTCTTTTTCTACTCAAAATTAACCCCAAATTAAATAAGTATCTACTAAGGTAAATATTAGTAGTATATTGTAGAAATCACTGAATTTCAATGCTTAGCTCTGTTATTTGATCATCTTTGGGAGGTAAAATGCCGCCGACTTTACGTTCTTGCGTTCTCCAAGACTTTCTCTTTTATCTTCTCTCCCCACTTGATCCCATTCTCTTGTACATTTAAAGAATCGAGAATAGGTATCAGACTCTCGAAACACTGGAATTGGAGGGCTACCAGTCCTCTGTCTTTAGCTCCAAAAGAAAACTGAGCCTCCAGCTGTCTGTCAGTTCTATTGCCTTTTCCTTCCTCCCTTCTTCCCCCTTGCCTGCTTCCTTCCCTCTCTTCCTTTTTCTCTTCCATCAGCCACCAACCACACGTAGCCAGCCTTCCCTGAGCGCCTGCTCCCAAATCCCAGGAGAGGAAGCGAGGGCCGTCATCATGGCTGAGTAGTTCGGAGGAGACTTCCTGGAGGGACACGGGCCCGGAGGAGACATCGTGGGCGGAATTGAGGTCAGGGGATCCAGGCCGTGTTCCCTGTGGGTGGAAGGACCAGAACTAACAAGGTCCAGGGTGGGGAGGGGTGCTTCCTAGCCGCAGAGAACACCGCATTGAAAGTATCCATGTAGATCAAATGCAGCAGTGTTAAAGTGCCTGAGAGTGTCTGGCACATAGTAGGTGCTCAATAAACAGCCCTTCACAGTTGAAGCCCATTCCTTCCTTGCTGTTTCTCAGGCCAAAACCCTTGGAGTCACCCTCGACTGGCCCTTCCCTCCCTCTCTCTCTCCCCCAATCTGACCCACCAGCAAATCCCATGGTCCCTACCTTCACTCAGTACACATCCAGAATCTTGTCGCTCCTTCCCACCTCCCCTGGCCCCCACCTGGGTCCCAGCCACCATTCTCTCTCACCTGGATCACTGCAGTAGCCTCCTAAGTAGGCTTCCTGCTTCTATCTTCAGCACCCTACCCCACCACGTGGGCAGAGGGACCTGCTTAAAACTTAAACCAAACGACATCGGTGCTCTGCTCTGCTCACGTCCCTGCAGCGGCCACAGATTCCTGCGGTGGCTAGTGCACAGCGTCTCCGCCTACCACCCGCCGCTCTTCCTGTTGCTCGCTCTGCCCCCTTCCCTCCCCCACATTGTGTCTAAGGACACCAGGCACCCTGCCCCTCACCCTCTGTGCCCGGCCCGGCCCTCCGCCTGGAATCACTTTCTCAATGAGGCCTTCCCTGGCCACCCTCTTTGAAATTAAGATAACTGTCCCTCGCACTCCCCCGGACACCCATCCCCTCTCCCTGTCCTACTTGCTCTCTTTCACAGTACCAACCGCTTCTAACGTGCTGTCTCATCTACTTGGCTATCATGGTGGCTGTCATTGCCCGGCTTGCCTGCTGGGAATAGACCAGGCGGTGCCCAGAGCAGAGTCCTTCCTTGGTCCGCGGGGCTCGCAGTCGCGCAGGTGCCTCGCCCTGCATGCAGCCAGGTGCCCACGTGGAGCCAGCGCCTGCTCTTCCACTGCAGACCACAGAATGCCCACAGAAGATAATCATTTGCTCTCTTAGGCTTCTAGTATTTTTTTTTTAAAGAAATAAATGGCATTTAAAATTTATCTTCTGCCAGACAGAGAGATTGATCACACCACACAAGTCTTCATTTCTGCTCACTGTTTTATCCAGTGCCTTAGGAGTTGGTGTTGGGGCCGGGCACGGTGGCTCACGCCTGTAATCCGAGCACTCTGGGAGGCCCAGGCGGGCGGATTGCTGGAGGTCAGGAGTTCGAAACCAGCCTGAGCAAGAGCGAGACCCGTCTCTACTATCAATAGAAAGAAATTAATTGGCCAACTAAAAACATATATAGAAAAAATTAGGCGGGCATGGTGGCGCATGCCTGTAGTCCCAGCTACTCGGGAGGCTGAGGCAGGAGGATCGCTTGAGCCCAGGAGTTGGAGGTTGCTGTGAGCTAGGCTGACGCCACGGCCCTCTAGCTTGGGCAACAGAGTAAGACTCTGTCTCAAAAAAAAAAAACAAAAAAAAAAAACATGGCGTTTAAAATTTATCTTCTCCCAGAAAGAGATATTGATTACACCACACAAGTCTTCATTTCTGCGCACTGTTTCATCTAGTGCCTTAGGAGTTGGTGTTGGGAGACTCGGGAGAGAGGCCAAACCTCTCACGGTCTTTCATTCTAGCCAAGGCCCACCAGCCTGGCAGACTTCTAACTGTAGCGCCAGATTCTTCCAGACAGGACAAAAATTATTTTTGAAATTGCTAAGTATTTTCATTTTCTGAAAAGTTGACTTAACGCACATTGTCAACTAAAAGAAATCTCTTTAAAAATGTTCCCATGTGTGCTACAGATACCACGCCACAAACGATGGAAGGGACTTTTCTGAAAATGCCATTTGAATATTTTTGAATAAGAATCATCTGAAAAAGAATCCCAAGACGTTTCAAGTCAACGTCCCAAATATATTAAAGATCATTTCAAATTAATGTTGAAGGAACAATAGCCACACAGATACCAATTTTTTTAATTTTTTTTTTCTATTTTTAATAATTAAATACTGCTGTAGAAAATTTTGGACATGTAGAAAAGTAAAAAGAACAGGATACTCATCCACAATTCTACTTCCCAGGGAAATTTTAACATTTGGGAATCCTTTTATCTTTGTTTAGGTGCTGAATGTAATGTTTGTGTGCAATACATGTAGATGTCCGTGTAGTAAGCGCCCTGCTTTTCTTATCAGCGTTTTCTTTTCAATATTCTTTAAACCATTATTTTTAACGATGGCATAAATCCATTTCTATGAATACATCGTAATTTATTTAATCATTCTTCTAGCTTGGGAGATTTGTGTTGTTTCCAATTTCTCACTATTACAGACGAAGCATCAGCAAGCATTTTGGTACCTCTGGTTATTTCTTTATATATTCATACATATATGGTTTCTTTATATTATATATAATTTCTTCTATGCATAATATATATTATTTCTATACATAGTAATATATGTTATTTCTTCAATATATTCATAGAAATGGGATTTTAATATCCAAGGCTATGGAGTTAGTGAAGGAGTTTGATTTGTGTTAACAAATTTACACTCCACCGCCAGTATGGGAAAGCAGCAGACTCAGCATAGCCTTATCAACAATTAATGCTATTATTTTTTTTTAACATTTTAGGCAATTGAATACATGAAAAAATGACCTCTTTTGGTTTACTTTAGTGCTTCAGTTATTAATGAAATTGAACATTTTTTCCATGTTTTTTTTGGTTTTTTTTGAGACAGAGTCTCTCTTTGTTGCCCAGGCTAGAGTGAGTGCCGTGGCGTCATCCTGGCTCACAGCAACCTCAGACTCCTGGGCTCAAGTGATCCTCCTGCCTCAGCCTCCCAAGTAGCTGGGACTACAGGCATGTGCCACCATGCCCAGCTAATTTTTTCTATATATATTAGTTGGCCAATTAATTTCTTTCTATTTATAGTAGAGACGGGGTCTTGCTCTTGTTCAGGCTGGTTTCGAACTCCTGACCCCGACCAATCTGCCCGCCTTGGCCTCCCAGAGTGCTGGGATTACAGGCTTTTCCATGTGTTATTAACCACCCTTATGTTTTTTCTTTTATGGAGACATTGTTTATGCCTTTTGCTCATTTTTCCATTAAGACATTGGTGGGTTTTGTTTGGTTTTTATTTTAGTGTGGATTTTTGGTTTGTTTTTGTGGCTTTGTTTATATTAAGGATATTACATTTTTGTCATACGTATTTTCAGCTTTTAGTTTGCCTTTTAATTTTATTATATTTTTGAAATTCAATAATTTAAAATTTTATTGGGTCAGAATTGATTGGCATATTCCATTGTTTCTTTCTGTAAATTTTATGCCTATGAAATCTTTCCCCTTCCTCAGAGTATATAGATACAGTAGTCACCATTATATTCTTTAATGCTTTTACTTTAAATTCTTTAAAGCATGTGAAGCTTATTTTGCTATATGATGAGAAGTAAGGAGGATTTTTCCTCAAATAGGTGACAGTTTTTAAAACCAGTATGCATCTCACACTCCATCCCTTCCTTATTGATTTGTGATTTTTAAAAAATAAATATAATATCCTGGCTAGATGTAGTGGCTCACACCTGTAATCCTAGCACTCTGGGAGGCCGAGGCAGGAGGATGGCTTGAGGTAAGGAGTTTGAGACCAGCCTGAGCAAGAGTGAGACCCCCCAACCATCTCTACTGAAAAATAAATAATAAATAAATACTTAAATATCCTAACACCTTAAATATTCTAGAGTCTGTTTTGGAATCAGCTTTTATACTCCATTGATCTATTTATTTATTCTCATGTCATTACCATGTTATCTAAATTAATGTGTCCTTAAGCTGGTTTTGGGGGGCTTTTTTTTCTTTTTTTTTTTTTTTGAGACAAGATCTTGCTCTGTGGCCCAGGCTGAAGTGCAGTGGCCTAATCAAAACTCACTGCGACCTTGAACTCCTAGGCTCAAGCCATCCTCCTGCCTCAGCCTCTTGAGCAGCTGGGACTACAGGTGCACACCACCATCCCCAGCTAATGTTTCCATTTTTTTGTAGAGACAGGGTCTTGCTCTTGCACAGGCTGGTCTCCAACTCCTGGCCTCAAGCGATCCTCCTGTCTCAACCTCCCAAAGTGCTAGGATTACAGGCATGAGCCGCCACGCCCGGCCTAAATTGGTTTTAATATCTGATAGGGCAAATTCTCCTTCACTATTCTTCTCTGTCAAAATTTTCTAACTATTAATATTCTCAACTGTCTATTATTTCAGATATATGTTAAAATAATTTTGTCAAATTTTTAAAAAATGGTATTATATTTGAATGTCATAAACGTATACATTAAATGAAATGAAGTGTTTCTTCCATGAATTTTACTGCCTCTTTTCTCAGATGTGTTGCTAATTCTAATCCAACATGAGAAGGCTTCCAAAAGTCCCTGGCAGATGACAAAGAGGAAAGTTAGAAGCAGATAATAGCTCTCTTGGGTGACTAGTATTGAATATTACATATTTCCTTGTCAGAACAATTAGAAAGGAAAAAAAAATCAGTAGATGCCTGAAAATCTACTGGAGGGTTGAGTGGGTGGTTTCAGAAATAGAAGTTGCGTGCACATGTACGTTAAGAGGAGTCAAAGCGGCTTTCATTGTGAGTATGTCGCACACGCTCAAGAGCACTGCCGCCAGCGGTGTTTCCTCCATCAGGAACGCTCTGTTTCAGGTGGGGCAGAGCTCGAGTCACAATAAACCCAGGCGCCACTGTGTTCTGTGCCCCAGTGTGTCGGTCACCCGAGGAGTCTGGCGTAATTCACTTGGCTGAGTCAGGATCAGACGCTGGGGGGTTTTAAAAATAGACGTGTTGGAGGGAAGATTTAGATTTATTTCATGAAGCACACAGTCTTCTAGGCTGCATACTAAACACTGAGGGAAACTGAAGCATTTTAAGCAAACTGGGTGAAAATTTGCTCCTCTCCTTTGGTCTAAGTCAGCTTTAGTGGAAACCAAAAAAAAAAAAAAAAGGGAGAGAGTAAATTTCCTTTTAAGTTTCTCCTGGTTTTATAAAGACTATCCAAGGATGGTGTGAACTAATTATAAAAGCAAATCTAAAGATCTTTACTCACTTGTTCAGGGTTTTAAGTTAAAGTGGTAGTAGCAATGTTGGCTGTCTTTCTGGTACAGAGAAGGGAGTATTTATAATTTCAAAGGAACCGCCTTGGAGTTTTGTAATCCTCATTTGGGTGAGCTGACTGCTATGACAAACAGCCCTCATGCCAAGCAGTTTACCGCAGTGAGACTTTTCTTCTCACTCACTGATGTCTCAGTCTAATGTCAGGCACTGGGGTGGGAGACTCAGCTCCATGCAGTCACGCCGGGATCCACTCTCCTCCCACCTGGTGGCTGTGCCCTCCTTTAGATTCTTGGAATCCTCTCCTTTCAGCTAGCAAATGGGCAAAGAAAAGGAGGATCCCATGTAGGGGGTTTTAATAGGCCAAGTCTGGACGTAACGCTCCTAATGGCCAGGACTTAGTCCCATGGCCACGCCTAACTGCAAAGGAGACAGGGAAAGGCAGCCTAGCGGTGTGCCCAGGGAGAAGAGAGGAGTGCAGATATTAGCAGACGCTAGCAGCTTCTGCCACAGGACCCATTCATTTATTCATGAATACTTATTGAGCAGCTATTACATGCCGGATAAAAGACAACAGTCGACAGGATTGCAGGGCGTCTACCCTCAGGAGAATATGGTCTTGGTTTTGCATCCTCACTTGCTAGCTGTGGGGGTTTCAGGCGTTGGAGCTGCTAGGTGTGGACGGATAGAGCTCGCGGTGCCGTCGAGAGGAGTGTGCGGGATGACATATCTGAAGCACTTATCATGCTTTACACACAGGTAGTAAGTGACCTATTTATTATGTGTTCGTCACATAGTGTGTCTTCAATATTATTTGCTTTTTATTATACTGTTAAGACACAGAATTCTCACAATAGTGTTTTCCCCTCAAATCTCAAAATAGTGGATTTGTGCTCCTACTTTTACTGCTTACAAATTAAATAGCTGGATTTTCTTTCTACCCAAATGTCACTTTCCCAAATATAAAAAAATACTTAATTCTTCAACCCAAGTAGTTTGTGGTTTTCATTATGGCCCATTTGTACTCTTAATATCGAGAAAAGGAAAATATTCATTCGAGGGCCTGGAAGCTATGGGCAGCATAATCAGTGGGAGTATTGAATCTCATAGGTTTGCTAAATAAAAAATAGAATTTGAGGGACAAAGAGAAGTCTAGCCATCCACTGTTGTGCTTGCTTTGGCCACTAGATGGCGGCGTCTCACAGGACTATGACCCACTCTGGGGCGACTAAAGGGGTCTGTTTGCTCTTGGACACAGACTAAAGGGAGGGGAAAGGAGCGGTGCAAAAATACCATTTTTTGTTCTTAATATTGTGAAAAAATATCTCTAAACACTCTCAAGATGTTCTGTTTATATCCATTTTTTATTAATAATGCCTAGATGCCAATATAAATAATACGGTTACTGTAATTTACAAACACTTCGTCTACCCGAGACGTGTAGGGTTTTCTGAGTCATTTTCTGAGTCCCCTTTGAGCTGATTTCTGTTCTTGGTTTCCCATGCACCTTTGGGAGCCGGTCTCGACTGAGGCTGCTGATATAAATTCTCATTTTTTCCTGGTTAAAAAAACATTGAATGAGATAGTCATTGAAAAACATCAAGACACATTGAAAGCTGATGGGGGCGTTTCTGGCAGCTTTTATCTTTGAGGCGATCCTAAGACTGTCCAGCCTAGGACGGAAGTCAGGTAATACTGTGTTTGTTGTTTAGTTTTAATTTGTATCTGTATGGTTTTTTCAGGGAACTAAATATTGAGTGATAATTCAATAAACATGGATGAAGATGATGCTTTCAAAGAAAACTTTGATACTAATAATCATCACAGAACCTGTTGTTTACGGAGCTATTGCTCTCTCAGACACTGTTCTAAGGGATTACATGTATTATTTCATCTAATCCTCACTCCAGCCAGGTATGAAAGATACTGTGATCATTGTTAATGTACAAGTGAGGAAACCGAGGCTAAGAGAGGTTAAGTAACTTGTCTAAGGTCTCAGAGCTAGTTAATAGTGGATTCAGGATTTGAACATAGCTTTATCTGACTCCAAAGCCAATTTTAAAACTTGAGCCCTCCCTTTTTTTTTTTTTTTTTAACATGTCGTACTTGTATCGTTATCTGATTGTCTCCCTGCCTAGACATCAGGGCAGTGATGATGTGCTGTGTTGTTCGCCACTTCCAGACCTGTCTGGTGCCCAGCAAGCGCTCAAGAACGATTTGGCAAACAAACCAACTTATAGTGGTCATGCTTTCAGAACCAAAAAAGGTCACATGATCTAGCAAAGGAGTGTCTTTTTTTTTTTTCTTATCTGTTGATTTATTTACATGAAGTCATGTAAAGGTGAAATATTTTATCACATTTTTTAAATTACCCTTAAGAAATCAGCATAATCAGGGAAATTTAAATTGCCGGAGTAGAGCTGCAGGGAAGAGAGTTGCAGCCCTGGAGGAGGTGCTGTTGGCTGGGAAGCCAGCTGGCAGGGCGTGAAGGTGGCCGGGCCCAGGGTCCGCATGGTGAGACCAAAGCCACCTCTGAGTTCCGAGAAGAGATTGAGCCTGGCAGGTGGAGGCAGAGGGTGTCCGTGAAGGTCTCAGGTGGTGGCAGGAGGACAGGTGGCTGCGGGCGGCGCAGGGTGGGCGCTGTGTACTAGGTCAGCAAGGGGGGGTTGTTCGTTCCTCCCACCCAGGGGCAGGTCCCCTGCTTTGGGGTGGAAATAAGCACGGCAGGGCTTGCTGCCCCGACCTTCTCTTGCAAGTTCCCGGCTCAAACCTGTGCACTAAATCTCGGCTTTGATGAGAAGCAGCTTTCGGAGTTTCAGCAATAGCTCTGGAGCCGCCTGCCCCTGCTGTCATGTTTGTGGGTTTTATTTTTGTGAGTGTGATTGGAAAAGTCCCCAGTGAGACTGGGAAAAAGCATCAATGTCGCCACAGAAATGGGCTCTCCATCCGGCCTCGGGGATCGGGCCGGCTTCTGAGAGTGGAGCCCATCAGAGAGGTGAGGGTCAGGTGGGCAATTTCGCTCGTGGCTGGAGTCGGACATGGGTCTTTGTTCTGTGCTATTAGGAAACGGCAACAGCCTGGGGACGATGGGGACGCGGAGGATGGCACATAAAACACGTTTACGACACCACGGTGGCAGAGCCTGTGTCTGCTCGCAGCATCCGGGAACAGGGGTGCTTCCGTGCTCGGCCTGAGCCACCGTGCAAGCTCCCAGAGGGCCCTGGTGTCGCTAAAGGGATGTCCCGGAGCCCAGGCACCAACCTGCCAGTCTCTCTCCTGCCGCCTCTAATTTTTTATTAATAATGCCTAGATGCCAATATAAATAATACGGTTACTGTAATTTACAAACACTCCTGTCTCGTTTATCTTCTCTTCACCAAAGACCAGAAGAAACCACCTCCAAATGAACTTTTTTTTTTTTTTTTGGTCCACCAAACCCAAATCTCTCTTCTCTGTGATCCTCAGTCGTTTTACCTGGAAAATTCATTCACAGACTTTTTTTTTTTTTGAGACAGAATCTCACTCTATTGCCCGGGCTAGAGTGCTGTGGCATCAGCCTAGCTCACAGCAACCTCAAACTCCTGGGCTCAAGCAATCCTCCTGCCTCAGCCTCCCGAGTAGCTGGCACTACATGCACACGCCACCATGCCTGACTGATTTTTTGTTCCATTTTTAGTTGACTGGCTAATTTCTTTCTATTTTTAGTAGAGATGGGGTCTCGCTCTTGCTCAGGCTGGTCTCTAACTCCTGACCTCAAGCGATCCTCCCACCTTGGCCTCCCAGATTGCTAGGATTACAGGTGGGAGCCACCGGGCTGGGCCCCAAAGACTCTTACGTTGCATTTTAATGTCCCCATATCGAGTGTTGTGTGTGATGTGTACACGTGGCCACATGCACTGATGGATAACTGAGACGAACCTGCTTACGAAGCAAGGATGCATCTCCATTTGCACTAGCTCCTCTCCTTTCCTCTCCCCTCCCCCATATTCCTGCTCTTTAGTGAAGTGCCCTCCAGTTGCCAGAGACCCATCCAGCCCCACCTGCAGGGAAACCACCCTCTCGCCTCTTGGTGGGAGACTCATTGCCCCTCCCACCTCCAGTTTTCGCGTCTCTGAACTCCCCAAATCTTTGGGGCTCATATTTAATAGACCGGTGTCTGTGTAAATCAATGCCTATAAACCGCTCACCTGGGAAAGGGGAGCTGGTGTTTTTTATGACTCAAAGGACAGTAAAAGCAGCCTCCACATAGGGCAGCCACGAGTTTTGTGATTGAGTTATTAAGTTCTTGTTAGATCTGCCCGGTCCTGACATACTGCACATCTCTCGGAGCCTGTAATTTCTCAAGTAGGAAAAGGGCTGAAAGACGAGCAGGCTCCATCTCTAAACACCCTGGAGTCTCCGCGGCCCTGGCAGTTTGAGAAATAATTCCAGGTTGAGTTTCCAGGGAGGGAAGGAATGAGATGTATTAAGAGTGGGATGGATGAAATTAGTTCTACCCCAGGGTGTCTTTTGCTATATCAGTGTATTAACAAATGGTTCTTATTTGATCCTGTATTTGTTTCTTTCTTTTTTTTTTTTTTTGAGACAGAGTCTCGCTTTGTTGCCCAAGCTAGAGTGAATGCCGTGGCGTCAGCCTAGCTCACAGCAACCTCAAACTCCTGGGCTCAAGCAATCCTCCTGCCTCAGCCTCCCGAGTAGCTGGGACTAAAGGCATGCACCACCATGCCCGGCTAATTTTTTCTATATATATTAGTTGGCCAATTCATTTTTTTCTATTTATAGTAGAGACGGGGTCTCACTCTTGCTCAGGCTGGTTTCGAGCTCCTGACCTCAAGCAATCTGTCTGCCTCGGCCTCCCAGAGTGCTAGGATTACAGGTGTGAGCCACCGAGCCCAGCCTGTATTTGTTTCTTAATACTGTCTTCTGGAGCAGAGGTTAGCCAACAATGGCCTGTGGGCCAAATTCAGCTCATCACTTGTTTTTGCATGGCCCCAAGGCTAAGAATGGTTGTTACATTTTTAAATGGTTGGAAAAAAAATCAAAACAATAATATTTCCTGATGTGAAAATTACGTGAAATCAAATTTTAATGTCAAAAAATTAAGTTTGGTTGGAACGCAGCCATGCTTGTTCATTTCTGTCTTGTCTAGGACTGTGTTTATGCTGCAGCAGGGTTGAGTAGTTGCCACAGAGAATGTATGGCTCTCAAAGCCTAAAATATTTACCATCTGGCCCTTTACAGAAAAAGTTCGTAGACTCCTGTTCTAGAAAAACAAAATGATGCCTCTTTGTTCACAAATAAATTCTCAGCGTGTGAGTCCCCAAAAGGCTTTGCAATTTTTCATCTTTGGGGAGTGCCACTGCACAACGGCCCCTCTGAGGTGAGTCCTGTCTGATTTTTTACCAAGTGGTTCTTCGGAGTAGATGGTTGGCCCCTGGAAGAATGTTGTTCAGTGAGTATTTTTTTCCCTAAATGTTACTTTTCAACAGGGACACAAGCTCTTTATTTGAGGAAACTATAAACTGGTTTGTTTCGCATCCCTGGCTGTATTTTAGAACCACCAAGGGAGCTTTAAAAAATCTCAATGGCCAGATTGTAGCCAGATTGTTTAGACCCACTACGTGAGAATAGCTGGGCCCAGGCATTAGTAGTTCTTAAAGTTCCCTGGGCGATTTCAGTGTGTCACAAGGGTGGCTACCACTGTGGAAGTTCCACTTCCGAAGATAGAGACTTCTGCTGTTGAGAAATTAACGTTTTAATTGTTGTAGCCAATTCCATTGGAAATTCGATTTCTTTCCATAAATATTTGTTGAATGCCCTCAGAATGCTAATTGTTCTAGATTAGAAGCTATATCTTTATTTATTTATTTATTTAGAGACAGAGTCTCACTCTGTTGCCCGGGCTAGAGTGCCATAGCGTCAGCCTAGCTCACAGCAGCCTCACACTCCTGGAGTCAAGCAATCCTGCTGCCTCAGCCTCCCGAGTAGCTGGGACTACAGGCATGTCCCACCATGCCCGGCTGATTTTTCTCTATATATTAGTTGGCCAATTAATTTCTTTCTATTTATAGTAGAGACAGGGTCTTGCTCTTGCTCAGGCTGGTGTTGAACTCCTGTCCTTGAGCAATCCGCCCACCTCGGCCTCCCAGAGTGCTAGGATTGCAGGTAGAAGCTATATCTTAAAAAGGAGTGAAACATCTCTCTACCCTCTGTAATTTAGCAAGGCAGGTCATCAAAAATGGATTGAGTGGGCTGGTCCAATGGTAGTTGATTATCAGAACTTATTAACATTAGTGTCACTAAAGTTGGTATTCAACCCCCCGCTGCTAAATTTGACTGGCTTTAAAAAAAAAAAATGGATTGAGTGGCCCCTCTCTTTCCCATGTAGACCATTATCTAAGTCATCATTTCTGGGAGCCAGTTAAATATGCAGAGTTAGGTGTATAGATACGTGGAAACTGAAAAGTATTAATAAATATAGTGCTAGATTTAGGGCCACCTCATGACTATTTTGGAAATGGCTATATTTATATTAACTCAAACTCGGATGGGGGAGCCTGCAATGTTATCCTTGGAAGAAGCATCATCACAGCATAAAGCTCTCAGCCCCTCCCCCATCAGCTAAACAACCTCGAGCATGTCCCTTCATTTCTTTTATAGATTCGTTCCCCACTTCTGCAAAACGAGGTCAATACAGTCCCTGCACCGCAGGGCTGTTGGAAGCGTTAGATGAGATAACAGGCACAGCAGCCCTTGCATGACTATAAGCTCTGCTCACTGGTTTGACACGTTTTCATCGGGGCTTACACTGTAGCAAGAGAGGCGGAAACAAGTAAAATAGGGACAGATGCCCGTGGGGGCCAATGCTATAGAGGAAAAGAAAGCAGGGGAGGGGGAGTAGTGATCAGAGGAGAATCACTGAGGAGACCCAATAAGTGTGAGTTCTGAGCACATTATTGATGAGAAATCATCGGCTCCCTGACATGACTATTGATACGCCTCTGAACTACTTACAACTTATAAGATTAGGGGCCTCTTAAAAGTCCTCATAGAAAATGGTTCAAGGACATGGAAATTTGTGGAATTCACAGAATTGGCTAGAAAATATATAGAAAAGCTCACCAGGGAAAAGCAAATGAGAACAAGGGACTATTTTCCTATGGGACTGGGATGCCAGCACCGTCATGAACTGCTAGTGCGAGTATGAACTGATGCCTCCTTTTTGGAGGACAATTTGTCAGTGCCTACCCAAATTTAAAATGCACGCACATTCAGACTCAAAAATTCCATTTTTAGGAATCTATTCTCTAGAAATAATCACACAGTAGCATATAAGAATATATATATAAAGTTATTTATTATAACAGCCGGGCGCGGTGGCTCACGCCTGTAATCCTAGCACTCTGGGAGGCTGAGGCGGGCGGATTGCTCAAGGTCAGGAGTTCAAAACCAGCCTGAGTGAGACCCCGTCTCTACCATAAAAATAGAAATTAATTGGCCAACTAATATATATAATATAAAAATCAGCCGGGCATGGTGGCTCGTGCCTGTAGTCCCAGCTACTTGGGAGGCTGAGGCAGGAGGATCGCTTGAGCCCAGGAGTTTGAGGTTGCTGTGAGCTAGGCTGATGCCACGGCACTCACTCTAGCCTAGGCAAGAAAGCGAGACTCTGTCTCAAAAAAAAAAAAAAGTTATTTATTATAACAGTAAAAAAGTATAGATAATCTAAGTGTGTATTACAGGCTCTGGATAAATATTTGGTAAATGAATAAATGAACACCTGGATACATGGATTATTATAAGGCAATTATAAAGGAGATCAATATGTAGGCACAAACAGAAAAGGATGACTACATTAGCAAATGGAAAAGTGCATTGGAGAACAATATTAATACATAGGGCATAAAAGACATACAGACATGCCAGGTTATAAAAAGGCCTGGAAAGCTACTAATCAGACCCCAGAAATCCAGTGTGATAACAGCAAAGAGCATTGCATTATCGCTGTTGCATGAGAGCTCAAGGAGGTAGCGAGCGAAGACTTTCACTTTTCATTTTATACATTTCCATATTGGTAGAAATGTTTTCAATCATCACATACTACTTAAAGGGTCAAGTTTTAAAAATTAAAGTCATTTAATATTTTTTAAAAAGTCCTTTAGAAATATATGGATGTGAGCTGGGCAGAAGCATCACACTCCTCACGAGCACTCGTTTCCTAGCTACTGGAGCTCACTGGAGGTGGAAGGCATCCGCTGGGTGCCGGGCACTTTCCGTATGCTGTTTCGTTTAATCTCGAGAGATGGGGAAAGGGAAGCTTTCAGAAGTTGAGTAACTTCAACGTTTAGGGGGATGGTCATGCTTGAAGCTCTGACTTGGGGGGGGGGCGCGCGGGGCATGGGCAATATACGTAACTTTAACATTTGTACCCCCATAATATGCTGAAATAAAAAAAAAGTTGAGTAACCTGCTACAAGTCACACAGCTGCATGTTGCAAGACTTGTCTGGCCTCGAAGACCACGAGTTCTCTTGCTGCTGGCCAGAGGCGGCGGAGGAGGTCAGGGTCCAGAGGACAGAGCCCCCCAGGCAAAAGTGAGGGTCTGGGGTCATGTCAGGGCACTGTCAGCCACCCGGGGGCAATACTGAAGGCAGAGACATCAGGGACAAGCTTACCTTTCTCACATTTTGCCTAGGGCCAATCTATGTGCAATTGAAAATTAGGATATTGCCCTAGAATTTTTTTTTTTTTTTTGAGACAGAGTCTCACTCTGTTGCCTGGGCTAGAGTGCCGTGGCATCAGCCTAGCTCACAGCAACTTCAGACTTCTGGGCTCAAGCCATCCTCTTGCCTCAGCCTCCCAGGTAGCTGGGACTACAAGCACATGCCACCATGCCCGGCTAATTTTTTTCTATTTTTAATTGTTTGGTTAATTTCTTTCTATTTTTAGTAGAGATGGGGTCTCGCTCTTGTTCAGGCTGGTCTTGAACTCCTGAGCTCAAACGATCCTCCCGCCTCAGCCTCCCAGAGTCCTCCTAGGACTACAGGCGTGAGCCACCGCGCCCGTTGTGCCCTAGAAATTTTTAAATCATATATATATATATATATATATTTTTTTTTTTTTTTTTTTTTTGAGACAGAGTCTCACTTTGTTGCCCAGGCTAGAGTGAGTGCCGTGGCGTCAGCCTGGCTCACAGCAACCTCAAACTCCTGGGTTCAAGCAATCCTGCTGCCTCAGCCTCCCAAGTAACTGGGACTACAGGCATGCGCCACTATGCCCGGCTAATTTTTTTTTTTCTATATAAGTTGGCCAATTAATTTTCTTTCTATTTATAGTAGAGGCGGGGTCTCACTCTTGCTAAGGCTGGTTTCGAACTCCTGACCATGAGCAATCCGCCCGGCTCGGCCTCCCAGAGTGCTAGGATTACAGGCATGAGCCACCGTGCCCGGCCTTTAAATCATATTTGAACACTGGAAGGCAGAGACAGGGACCAATGAATGAGCCCAGACCCCCTGCGTTGCATTGCCGCTGCTGAGCTGCAGTAACCGGGGACAGCCGTGGGAGAACCAGTTCTGACTTTCTGTAAAACTGTTTTCTAGAAAATTGGCCATTATGTTCCTCAAGGCATTGTGTCTAAGACTCTGTGGAAACATTTCTAGTAGAATCAAGCACCAGAACAAAACCGGTCGCCCGAGAAACTGACTGCTGCACCCTCTCAGTTCAGATAGCCGGAGCCTTGTAACCTGTACTGCTAGCCTTTTTGGTTGTCGGGAAAGCCCAAGAGCAAATGCCAGTCTTTACAACCTTTAGCCCTTAGAGGTGGCAGATCTGTGGACTCCGGATAATCTTTTTCCTGATTTTTAAATTTTGCTTCTGTTACTCTGCCATGTCTTTTGCCCGTAGCATCGAGCTGGAGTCCCAGCCACGCCCTGCAGGGCTCCTGACCCACGCCCCAGCCTCACGGCCCCTCGGCCCCTCCAGTCGCGACGGGCTTTCCAGAAGTGCAGACCCAGCGCTGAGCTGCTGCAGGCTTCGCAGTCGCTCTGCTGCTTCTGGACCTTTCCCCCAGCTCTCTGCCTGGCTGGTTCCCTCTCCTCCGAGTCCCAGGGGAAGGCCCTGGAGAGCCCTTCCCTGACCTGTCTGCACTCAGCGCCGGTTACTCTGTCCCTGGTCACCACCACGTTCATTTCCTCCCGAGCACTTACCGCTGTCCGTATTGATCACGCTTTCTTTCAGATTGTCTCTCTCGTCACTGAAAGAGTTCAGGGCCTGGTCAGTCTTACTCACCTCTGTGTCCCTTCCATGCTTAGAAGAGGCATGTGTGGTAGGCCGACTTCATCCGTCTGGGTTGCCATGCCGGAATGTCATAGACCGGGTAGCTTAAACAGCAGACATTTATTTCTCACGGTTCTAGAGGCCGGTAAGTTCAAAATCAAGGCACTGGCAGATTCGGTGTCTGGGAAGAGCCTGCTTCCTAGTTCATAGATGACACCTTCTCACTGTGTCCTCACGTGGTGGAAGGACTCAGCGAGGTCTTTGGGGTCTTTTTTTATAAGGGTACTAATCTCATTCATGACAGCTAATCACATCCTAAAGGCCCCACTTCCTAATGCCATCGCCTTAGTCGGGGGTGAGTGTTTCAACATATAGATTTCGAGGAGACACAAACATTCAGATCATGGCATAAGCAATAAATATTTATTGAATGATTAATGAATTTGTTTTAGGCTATTTCAATATTTTTTTTTGATTCTACAAGAAAGGTAAGTTATAGATACTCAAATCAGTACAAATATCAAACATCATTGTAAACTAGTGAGCATTTTCCTCCTATTCACCTATAAAGAACGCACTCAAGAATTTAGCTTCTTAGCCGGGCGCGGTGGCTCACGCCTGTAATCCTAGCACTCTGGGAGGCTGAGGCGGGCGGATTGCTCGAGGTCAGGAGTTCGAAACCAGCCTGAGCAAGAGCGAGACCCCGTCTCTACTATAAATAGAAAGAAATTAATTGGTCAACTAATATATATATAAAATTAGCCGGGCATGGTGGCGCATGCCTGTAGTCCCAGCTACTCGGGAGGCTGAGGCAGCAGGATTGCTTGAGCCCAGGAGTTTGAGGTTGCTGTGAGCTAGGCTGACGCCATGGCACTCACTCTAGCCTGGGCAACAAGCGAGACTCTGTCTCAAAAAAAAAAATTTAAAAAAAAAAAAAAAAAAAAGAATTTAGCTTCTTGCAACTAAGAACTGCAATTAATAGGTCTCTGCCAGTGTAGAAACCACTTTATATAATGCTTACACGCTGACCACCAGATTTTATTTCTTTGTGCTCCTTTCACTGGATCCATAGAATATGTTCACTGAACACGCCTCCAATGCCCCTGCTAGCCCTCGGCCTGCACCAGTCTCTGCTTTCTCTGGAACGTGAGCATCGCACACCTGGCTCGCCTCCAAGTGCGTTCTCCTCTGCCGGCTGCTCCTGCGCGTGTTGGTCTCGTCTCGGCGAGACGGCCGAGTCGGGGAGAGCTCATGTCTTCATTATGTGACTCTGCGACTCTTCTCTCACTGTTTGGGGCCCAGCACAGCAAAAATGCTAAATGAGCGCCGATTGATTGATCGACACCATGCCATTTACCAGTCAGTTACATCATCACTAGGAAAGCATGTTTATTTAATGTTTCATTAAAGCTGTGCCCGATAATGTTATTTAGTAACGTACCAGATGAAGCCACGGAGCACGTCCGTCAGGGATAGAGCCGTCCTAGGTGTTTGGAGGAGGCTGGATGAGTAAGACAGTTCCTGCGTATAAGGAGCTTGCGATCTCACTTAGGGAATACCACATATAAAAAGTTAATTAACAGTGCACTGTATAAAAAGACGGGGATTTTAGTGCTAGAAAGTATAGTGAGGCTCTCGCTGAGATACTGGCAAGCTTCTGTAAAGGACCAGGTAGTAAGTGCACTAGGCTTTGCAGCATGTGGTCTTTGTTGTGACTACTCCACTCTGTTGGTCACCGGAAGACAGCAAGCAGCACTCGGCCCCAGGCTGTAGTTTGCCAACCTCTGTCCATGGTATTTCAGTGTCTTTGGATCAGAAGGAAGCTGGGCTCCTGTGGTGAGGCAGGCAGTGCTGCAGTAGGAGGTGGGAGTTGCCCTGGTCTGGAAGGCTCGATCAGGTTTGGAAAGCAGAAGGAGGAAGAGCAGATGCTGAAGTCAGATGACAGTCCCAAGCAGCAACACAAAGCTGGGTAAAGGGAGAAATGGTGAGAAGATATCTTGGCAGGAAAAGAATTTGTATTGAGCAATAGATGGAGAGAGAGAAGAGTGAAAAGCTGGTGGGATCATGGGGCTATCAGGTTAATCCAGTGGGCCAGAGCGTTGGAACTGCTCTACTTAAACAACAGAGGTGAATGATACCCCAAAACGATGCTATTTCTATAAGCTGTTTTGTCATAGAAACTAATTAATCATCCTATTCCATAATGTTTTAGCAACAACAATAAACATCATAAATTGCTTACCATTGCACAACATGAATGCTTTAGGAAAAGGTGCTATAATATTCATCAGTAGTTCTGAGGACCTCACCACAGAACAGACTCCTGGAGTTGTTCTTACCCTGGTTTGGGAAGGATGGTTGTGGCTAAGGAGAAGAATCCTAAGAAGGGCTGGGCTAAGCACAGAGCCCTTTATGAAGGTCAATATAATGCACTCAGATGGCTGCGTTGTGTGCACAGGGACTGAAATTGAGGGGCCTGGAGACAATTAGAGAGCTGTTTTCATAGACAGCTGGGAAGTCCTGAGGGTCTGTGGTGGAGGGGCTGAAAAGGCAGAAGACAAACATAGGAGGCAAGGATGCCCGGGTTTGACACAAAACAGTTGGGCAAGTAAAATAGACACACAAAATAATGTCAAACTTTAAGACAGAAGACTAATTATTTTTTGTGCTTAAGTTTAGAGATACCATGTTTTGCTGGTTCTCAGATGCATGTGTCGTAACATTTTCACATATCTGGAGTCAGAATGCATCAAACAATTGCTGTACCACTCAGTTTAATTGCAGGTTTTGTTCCTCCTTAGTGGATCACGAAATTATGAGGTGTCTTACCATGGCATCTTAGATTTGTTGAAATACGGTATTGGTAAGGTTTTAATTACAAGTTACTTGCTGCTAATCTCTCTCTTCAGGCCCATCTATCTGATGCTAAAAGCTACCCCAACTTGCAAGATGGCTTTTTGAGCCCATCACGGGGGATTTTTGATCCTATGCCTACAAAAAGGTGGTTCTCATTGTCCCATCAATGTGTCAAGTCAGCACAGGCTATGATTTTTTCCAGAATTTTCCTTTTGCTCCCATAACTGCTCAAAACGATTCAGATGCAGGTTTGTGAGATCACTTGATTCTCCACCTACTACCCAGCAGAGGCAATGTTGTATCCCAAATGTAAATAAATCAAGTAACACTCTTCTATCACCTTTTAAAAGATGAAGATTTTATTAAAATATGTAAAGATTTTTCTTTAGACAATGTTCCCACTTATTTATGGTAATTATTTTCTGGTCCATGTTAGCTCCAAGTTTTCTGAAAAATTTTCTAAAATATTAAATGGCTTGCAATATTCTAAACCTTTGGAAAGTGTCCTTGCATGGGGGGCGGGGGTGATTCCATGAAGCATGAGCTGCCCCGCCATTCTTGCCTCAGTCTGAGAGTGTGGATGGAAGCTCTGGGCTGGTGGGAGCTGAAGGATGAAATGCACGGAGCTTCCCCTCCCTTCACTGTTCCCCAGCTGTCTCCATTTCTGGACCCCTACTTGTCTCTTGTTTTTTCTAGAGTAAACCCTGCCTCCCTTTTCTATTTCCCTATAGGGAAAGAATTTGATTAATTCACATATAAAGTCAGATAAAATACCTCATGGCCTCACTCCCTAGTGGCTTTTACATTTATGATTGTTAGCTCAAGATGTTAAATCATGAAATTTCATGATCCCGAACTGACATTTAAAAATAAACACTATAGGCCAGGCACGGTGGCTCACGCCTGTAATCCTAGTACTCTGGGAGGCCAAGGCAGGTGGATCACTCAAGGTCAGGAGTTTGAAACCAGCCTGAGCAAGAGCGAGACTCCGTCTCTACTATATATAGAAAGAAATTAGTTGGCCAACGAAAAAAAATATATATATATATATAGAAAAAATTAGCCAGGCATGGTGGCGCATGCCTGTAGTCTCAGCTACTTGGGAGGCTGAGGCAAAAGGATTGCTTGAACCCGGGAGTCTGAGGTTGCTGTGAGCTAGGCTGATGCCACAGCACTCTAGCCCAGGCAACAGAGCGAGACTCTGTCTCAATAAATAAATAAATGAAAATACACACTACAGAATGTCGCCCATACAGAGAAACAATAATAGTAATAATAATACTTCATGGGGTGATTGTATGGGCCAAATGAGCTGATTTTTTAAAAAGTGTCTGGCACTCAGAACACAATAAATGGTAACTGGTATCACTCTTGCCGCTGGGTGAGTGCTTAGCAAATCTCTGGGTACCATCAGAAGTGACTGTCTGCAACAGTGGTGGAGACAGCATCTTGCTCTCCTGTTACATAAATGTGGTCTGATGTTGTAGGCAGTAAGCTTCAATAACTACAGATTTTATATGTTTCTGGTGGGTAATTTTTTTCTTAAATTTCAAAAAGTTACGCTTTTCTCCATTGTGGTCAAGTTCAGCTAACCTAAAGTAAGGAGCACGTGGTAGGTCTCACCGAGCAACAGAAAGCTTCCAGGGCAAAGACCTCATTCCGATGCCTCGTAAAGCAGGAGAGAACTTACGTGTCATGAGAATTTAGGGAAGGTCTGCTTACATCGTATTCTTCTTTCCTTAAATTTTCCCACCCACAATTTAAATATTTTTAATAAAGCGAACTCTGCAAGGCACCTATGAGTTGTCCTTCTCGGGACGTGATTTCAAGGAGATTCCAGGCTGACAGTCAGGTTCTGAGAAGGGGGGAGTGAGGTTGGTTGGCCCCTCGGAGATTGGGATTGATTAATGGTGTTGTGATAAGCAGGGAAACAGATCAGTGGCAGCTCCTGCTCCCAGCTGTCACAGCTGTGCCTCTTCTCCCTTGCAGCCTTTTAAAGCAACTCCCTTCCTGTGGAATTTCTGTAAATTATTTGCTCAGACGCCAAGATGCCCTGGAAGCAGCTGGCTCTGGGGATCCGGTCAGATGCACGTATTTGCTGTGGTTTAGAACACTACCTTAGCAATCCCCCCACCCTGCCTTCCCCAGGGGTGAAGGGGAACACACGGAGTCTAACTTTGGAAAGAGAGAGCAAGCTAGCCAAGTTGCAAAGCCAAGTGCACCGTTAATAGGGGAAGGTAGGGCATTGTTTAATTTTCTAAAATGTTTTATAAAGGGGACTGACAGGTTAGCCCTCATGTGGTTGTGTAGACTTCCACATATAGAGTAGATTGCCAAGTGTGACCTGGTGTCTCAACTTGCCCATTACAGCAAAGCATCATTTCCACACCTAAGGTGATCTGTTACATGGTAACAGGCATTCAGATCACCTTCAACACAGATTCCGTGGCTACTTTCTTTTCCAACATTCTCAGAAGGGTCACTCATTCCCTCCTGAATGATGATTTAGGCTGGTTGAAGTAGAAGCCAAAGGCAAGCCACGTGAACATAGCTCCAAATTCACCCCACTGTGCAATGTGTGGCTGGGGTTTCCAGGTCACTAAAGACATTAGCAGGTTGGGAGACACCGGTGCTGGTCCATAGTCCCAGCTACCTGGGGGGCTGAGGCGGGAGGATCACTGGAGGCCGGGAGTTTGAGACCAGCCTGGGCAACACGGCAAGACCCTGTTGGGGAAAAAAAAAAAAGATATCGACATCAGCAACACATGAGGTGTTTATTCCATTGGCCAAACAGGTATCGCTATTCCCATTTTATATGTGAAGAAACTGAGGCTCAGAGAGGTTGATAGAGGATGGAACTAGAAATAAAACCCAGACGCAGATCGTTTGAGTCCTCATGCTGTTTTCTTTCTACTACATCTTGTGCCCTTGTCAGTCTGTGATTCTGAAATACAAAAACTGGATTTTCAGACCCGGGTGATGGTGTCAGTCAGCGTTGTTTCAAAGGCCGTATCCTGAAATGCAGACTTTATTTTCCGAAAAGGTGAGTTGTGCCTTTGAAGTCTGAAGCAGAATGAGATTATTTAGCATTATTTGTCTTTATTGTATCCAATTATGCCTTAATAAGTAATCTCCAAGTAAATAATAGGCATAATGAAATGAGTATTTAAAGAAGTTTAGGTTTATGACCCTTTTTACAGCTGTGCCAGAGATATGAGCAAGACTAAGAAATCAAAACATTTTTTTTATTATTTCTATAAGTTTTTTTCTTTTTTTCCTTTTTAAATGAATATGAAATTCCAGAAATCAAAATATTTTTGAAGAAACTCTTGTCAGTTCAGTTTCTTGCTTTTAAAATGGGACAATAGTGAAGGTCCCTCAATCCTCCACACCTCTCCTGAGGGCCTTCCACACAAAACTAGCAAGTAATCTTTCTGAGTGGTGTTGGTAGACCTATAAACCTACTCCCTTAAGAAAATAAGGTTACAGGCCAGGCGCGGTGGCTCACGCCTATAATCCTAGCACTCTGGGAGGCCAAGGCGGGCGGATTGCTCGAGGTCAAGAGTTCGAAACCAGCCTGAGCAAGAGCAAGACCCCGTCTCTATTATAAATAGAAAGAAATTAATTGGCCAACTAGAAAAAATTAGCCGGGCATGGTAGTGCATGCCTGTAGTCCCAGCTACTCGGGAGGCTGAGGCAGGAGGATCACTTGAGCCCAGGAGTTTGAGATTGCTGTGAGCTAGGCTGACGCCATTGCACTCACTCTAGCCTGGGCAACAAAGGGAGACTCTGTCTCAAAACAAAACAAAAAAATGTTACAGAAATGTATTTTTATGGGAGAAAGCTAATGTTTAAATATACATTTTTTTCTACTTCTAAACATGGAAAAAAATTACCCTTTATCTTTAAATGGAAAATGCATATTTCTGAAAGCGGCCTGCCTGAACAGCTTTCGTCTTAAACTTCTATTTATTTACTTTGCCATTATCTGATATGTCAACAGTGTCTCGTAATGCCTTGTGTCACACAAAAGCAAACACAGTCACGTTACATTAATGACTAGGCTGGGATCATATGACTGACTGGCTATAATTCTATGCCCCCTTGCTATAAAAAACATGACCTTAAATCCTAACCAGCTTTTGAATAAAAGGCCCCACAATTATGATATAGTAACAAAGTTCATGTTATATACAATTTGATTGTTTCAATGCTCTTTGCCCATCCATTTTCATTTTGCCTGCTATTTATGTGTGTTAGTAAAAAGTCAAGTGGAAAATCCACTCTTTGGTATTTTAGGCACAACGTTCATTTACCCAACATGTTCGGCAGGATAAAACTAAACATAGTGGAAACCTCTTTTATAATCCTGGTGTTTGAAGTCAGGACTAAACTCACCTTGCAATGTAATTGTAATCACAGACCTTTTCCATATGTATCCAGGTTTCCCAAATGAGGCCCAGGTAATAATCTACATCTAAATCAATCACCCCAGTACCACCTGATTTTCTAACTAGACTAGTCTGTACCAGATAGTAGTTGCTCAACAAGTGCTAAGTATCTGGAGGAGAAACTAACCTCTGTGGTCTGTTACCCAAAGGCTTCAGTAGAGACTGTTAGCAAAAGCAGCTGCACACGTCTAGTGTGTTGGGCAAAACAACACTAGCGAAGGCAGCTCTGCGTGACTTTTGTCTTCCTCGCAGAGGAGCCCTCTCCAGAGCGCCAGCATGCACTTTTGTCCTGCCTGCGAGTCTTGCAGGCTTATTTTTTGGAAGCTAGATAGAGAAATCTTCCACTTTTGTATCATTTCCTTCCGTGCCTGCAGCTTTTATTCTTTTCAACAAGTGTTTAGAAGAAAGTGTTGATGCTTATTAATCTGTTTCTTGTCTTACAAATGTGCTTACGCATGATTGGTGGCAAAACCGCCTCTCTGACAGCTCTCGATGTAATGGACGTGGCAGGACAAGATTGTTACACTGAACAGATCTGTTTGGAATTGTTATTCTTTGTAATTACCTTCATTAAGTGAAAGCATGTGTCAATCAACTTTGAACTTTAAACATACCTGTAATTTGCAAGAAAAATGCATTCTGATTTCCTATGGGCACATGTGTGCTTGAAGATGAGTATATATGTAGGTAGGTACATATGCTGTAGTAGAAACATGATTCTGTGATTTTCTGAGCATGTCATTTCCCCTTGGTTTCCATGTGGTGACTTTAAATATAAAGTGCACAACTCTAGAAAATGATATAAACAGAGTTCAGTTTAATAAATGATTAACTTATGTACTAGTGTGAACAGATGCCTTTTTTTGACACAGGTCTCGCTCTGTCACCCAGGCTGGAGTGCAGTGGCATTATCATAGCTCATTGCAACCTCCAGCACCTAGGCTCAAGCTATCCTCCTGCCTCAGCCTCCCGAGTAGCTGGGAACCCAGGCCTGCACCACTACACCCGGCTAATTTTAAAATTTCCTTGTAGAGATGGGGTCTCGCCATATTGCCCAGGCTGATTTTAAACTCCTGGCCTTAAGCGATCCTCCCACCTCAGCCTCCCAAAGTGCTGGGATTACAGGTGTGAGCCACTGCGCCGGGCCTGAACAGATACTTTTTAAGTAAAGAACACACCGCTCCTTCCTAAATTTCTGTAATAAAAGTATATATTCACATGAATTTTAACTGCCACGCCTTACTAAGAATATAAATTTGAAAACAGATTTATTCTTCTACTTGACTACATATCGTACATCAACCATGGGGTTATAACTTTCTTGATTGGATCAGACCTCACCTGGGGTCAAAAGTGAACATTTCAGGAAAGCATCCTGAACTTTAACAGGCCGGTTAAACAGGCTGCTCCCTCTACCTTTCACTGAATTATAAACCAACGCCCTTCCCTCCCTTAGCGTACCAGATGCCTCGTGCATTCGTTTATTCATTCAACATTTCATTCTTTCGCTCACTCGTCCACATTTATGGAATAACTGCGGTGTGCACAGCACCATGGGAGATTTAAAAAATGAATAGGATGCTCAAAAGAGAATCTAGAAAAGGAAACAGGAGAAAAGGTCAGGAATTAGTCTCATTTTTAGTGTCCTAGCGTGGCTTTCCCAGTCTGGGCATCGTGCAAATTCCTTTTCTGCTTCCTTCGCGCGGCCGCGAACCTCCGCCAGGGGGCGGTCGGGGACAGGAGGAGGAGATGGAGGCGCCGGAGGCGGCTGCGAGACTCCCCGCTCCCCGGGGCTGGAACTGCAGTTAAAATGAGGTTCTCAGGTGATCGGTTGATGCTCAGTATGCGAGCCAGGGGGATGGTTGTGGGCTGGCTGGCTTCAGCCGCAAACCCTCCCGGCCTCCCGGCTCCCAAACTGAAAGTGGAGACCCTCTCCTGCTGCCTCCTCCCGCCTCACCTTGTCTCCTGCTCCTTCCTCCCCACCCCCTCTCAGGCACTCCCCCAGTCCTCCCCAGGTACCCCCGTCCACCCCAGGTACCACCATCCACCCCAGATATCCCCCCGTCCACCCCAGGTACCCCCTCTCCACATCAGGTACCCCCCTCCACCCCAGGTACCCCCCCATCCACCCCAGGTACCCCCCTTCCACCCCAGGTACCCCCCTTCCACCCCAGGTACCCCCCTTCCACCCCAGGTACCCCCTCTCCACCCCAGGTACCCCCCGTCCACCCCAGGTACCCCCTCTCCACACTAGGTACCCCCTCTCCACACCAGGTACCCCCGTCCACCCCAGGTACCCCCTCTCCACACTAGGTACCCTGTCCACACCAGGTACCCCCATCCACCCCAGGTACCCCCTCCGTCCACCCCCCCGTACCTCCATCCACCCCAGATACCCCCCCTTCACTCCAGGTACCCCCCCATCCACCCCAGGTACCTCCGTCCACTCCAGGTACCCCCTCTCCACACTAGGTACCCTGTCCACACCAGGTACCCCCATCCACCCCAGGTACCCCCTCCGTCCACCCCCCCGTACCTCCATCCACCCCAGATACCCCCCCTTCACTCCAGGTACCCCCCCATCCACCCCAGGTACCTCCGTCCACTCCAGGTACCCCCTCTCCACACTAGGTACCCTGTCCACACCAGGTACCCCCATCCACCCCAGGTACCCCCTCCGTCCACCCCCCCGTACCTCCATCCACCCCAGATACCCCCCCTTCACTCCAGGTACCCCCCCATCCACCCCAGGTACCTCCGTCCACTCCAGGTACCCCCTCTCCACACTAGGTACCCTGTCCACACCAGGTACCCCCATCCACCCCAGGTACCCCCTCCGTCCACCCCCCGTACCTCCATCCACCCCAGATACCCCCCCTTCACCCCAGGTACCCCCCCATCCACCCCAGGTACCTCCGTCCACTCCAAGTACCCCCACCGCAGGCCTTCGCACTGGCTGTTCCCTCTACCTGGTGTCTCTTCCCCACACCTCTCCCAGGTCTCCTCCTTCCAGCCTTTGCCAAACACCCCCTTCTCCGTGAGACCCCCGGCCTCCCCCCCATTGCTCCCCCTCCCCCCATGCCCTGGCGGGGCCGCCCGCGTCCCCCCAAACGGCACCTGAGACTCTCAGTCCATGCGACGCTCCGTTCACACGTCACTCACCTGCCGCGTCGCCGTCGGGCCAGGGCAAGAACGCCTCTTGGTGTTGCTGACCGAAGCATCCCCAGTTCTCAGAGGGATGCAGGGAACAGAGTGTCCATTACATGTTTTTTTGAAGAAATACGCATTTCCAGGTCGGCCTGAGCGAGCGCAACAAGCCTGCATGGCGAGCGCGTGCGGCATCCAAATCTCGCGGTATCCGGCGGGCGCATCGCGAGGACTCGCGTCCCCGAGACTCCCGCGCGCGGTCGAGGCGCGTGCCGGGCGGCGACTCGGGGCCGCTTCCTCGCGCCGCTGCTCCCAGAGCCGTGACTGGGGACGCCGCTTCCTCTCCGGGTGCCGTGGCTTTCACCTCACAGCGTGGCTGGCGTGGCTTTCACCTCACAGCGTGGCTGGCGAGGACGAGGGTAGGAAGCGCCGCGGGGCGCTGCGGAGGGTCTACCCGGAGACACGCCCGCGAAGGAACCGAGGCTGCTTTCCAGGAACTCGCGGTTCCGGGACTCGTCTGAGGAGGGGAGGCAGGTGCAGGTCGGGGAACCGCTGGAGCAACGTGAGAACACCGACCTGGAAGAGAGGCCGGGACGCGCTGAGGGTGGGGACGTTTCCGGGACGGATCCCGCGAAGCCGCGAAGCCTGGCTTAGAACCCAGGGGAAACCCGCGCGGTCCCTCGTGGCCCTGGTGAACGCGCCGACATCGCGTGGGGTGTCACTCGCGACTGGAGCCGGCCTGGTACCTGGAAGCTGGGGCTTTAACACAGAAGACAGGCCGGGCGCGGTGGCTCACACCTGTCGTCCGGGCACTCTGGGAGGCCCAGGCGGGAGGACCGCTTAAGCTCAGGAGTTTGAGACCAGCCTGAGCAAGAGCCAGACCTCCATCTCTACTAAAAATAGAAAGAAATTAATTGATCAACTAAAAATATATAGAAAAAATGAGTCGGGCATGGTGGTGCATGCCTGTAGTCCCAGCTACTCGGGAGGCTGAGGCAGGAGGATCGCTTGAGCCCAGGAGTTTGAGGTTGCCGTGAGCTAGGCTGACGCCACGGCACTCACTCTAGCCCGGGAAACAGAGTGAGACTCTGTCTCAAAAATTAAAAATGAAAAAAAAACCACAAAGCACTAATCTCCTCCCTAAGAAGGGCTAGAAGTTCCATGGAGTGCCTGGAAGTCAGTCGAGGCTGTGAAAATCAGTGAGACAAGTACAGAACACTATTCATCATTGAGGAGGAAGAGTTGTTATTAAGTTAAAAGGGAAGGATGTTCCCATCTTACAAAATACTAAAAGGATGCATGCAAACGTGATTGTCCTTTCCATAATTAAGAAAAATATTTTCATAGGTGATTGGTTATACCTCTTATGCTGACTGCTATGATTATAATATTCATATTCTCTTAGCCCCTACATGGTTTCTTAAAAATATGGTCATTTCAGCATTTACAGTTTGCTGCTGTCAAAGCATACATTTTAACAGCTTTATTGAGATATGATGCACCCGCCTACCATATAATTTGCCCGTTTGAATTGCACCAGTCAATGGTATTTGGTGTATTTTAGTTGTGCAAGAGTCACCACCATCAATTCGAGAACATTTTTATCCCCTCAAATGAACTGTAGCAGTAGCAGTCCCTCTCCCTTCCTCCCTCTCCCCAGCCCCTTGGGCATCTCTAACCTCCTTTCTGCTCTGTAGGTTTGCCTAGCCTGGACATTTCGTATAAATTGAATTATGCAACATGTCAAGTTTTATGACTGACTCCTTTCACAAGGCATAATGTTTATAAGGCTCATCCAAGTTGTAGCATGCATTAGGACTTCATTCCTGTTTGTGGATGAATAATATTCCATTATGTGGATATACCACATTTTGTTCATTCAACAGTTGGTGGACATTTGGGTTCTTTCCACTTTTTGGCTTTTGTGAATAATGCTGCTCTGCACATTAGTGCGTACACTTTTTTGTGTGGATAGATATTTTTATTTCTCTTGGGTGTATATCTAGGAGTAGAATTGCTAGGCCATATGACAGCTCCATGGTTCACCTTTTAGAGAACTGCCAGACTTTTCCAAAGCAGTGAAACATGCATTTTTTGCAGTAAAGCAAAAAATTTTATAAATATTGTGGATTTCCAACAAGTTCTACTTTTTATCCAGACCTTCTCCTAAGAGCTGATCTCTGCTGCCTGGAACCTCCAGGGTGGGCAGGTGGCCCACGGTGCCAAGGGCAGGTGTCAGGGAGGACCACAGGACAAGGAGAAGACACAGCGCAGGGGAGAGAGAAAGAAAGAAGAAATGGGTGACTAGGGAAGGAGTGTTAGAGGGTTAAGCTGCTTTTTAGGGGCTGCCAACCCCTAAGCCGGAAGTGTATGAGTATGTTTGTAGTATAAGTCTTCTCAGTAACTCTCTCAGGTGCTTAAAAGGCAGGGGCTGGTGTTGAGGGGCCTGAACTCCATGTAGAGGGCGAAACGCCGTGGCGTCAGCTGCAGCCCGTTCTTGGGATTACTCATGTCCTGCCGTGAAGGGCCCATAGGAAAATGTCTCACTTCACATAAAGCAGGGCTTCTCCATGCGGACGCACCTGGGAATCACCCGGGAGCTTTTGAAAACTACCAGTGCCAGGGCCGCATGCCAGAGACTCTGATGGAACTGTCTGGGCTGGGGGCTGAGCGCTGGTCTGGTTTAAAGGCTCCCGGGGGACTTTCAATATGCAGCCAGGGTTGAAAACAACTTATGTGGAAATACAGTTTTTATGTTTTAACAAACATTCTTAAACTATTGGAGTGATCTTTGGATGCATCACAGAACTTTCTCAGAAGTGCTTGGGAGTCGCAATTATTGCTGCTCCTAAAGAGTGCTAGCACATGAGAGAGGTTGATTGAGGTCTTCATTGGCCACCGTACTGTTCTCTCTTAGCCAGAAGCCATTCTAATTCGAGATCATGGGATGCATCTATGGGGACCTGTGCACAGCTCTGGAAGGGAAGAGTAATAGGTGGAGCTGAACCAGCGGAGCCTAAAATCCGCATGGCCTCGAGCCTAGAATGAGCTTTCCGATGTCATATTTGGGAGTGATCCCAGGGGAGGTACTCCTCATTCAGCTGTACGTTCACAAATACGTATGTATAGGGCACCTTCTGGGTGCTGGTTATCATCTGGAGCAGTATTGCAGGGTTAGACAAGTTCTCTGGGCTCGGTGACTTCTACTCTCCATGCGCCTCAGTGACCTTCATGCTACCACCCTAGTCCAAGTCACATCTTCTCCAGCCTGGATGTCTGCAGTTGGCTCCTAACTGGTCTCCATGCTTCTGCTCTTAGTCTCCTGTGGCCTGTTTGTCTCACAGCTGGAGAGATGGTACAAACAAAGCAAAAACAGATGCCACCATTCCCTGCTCTCAAGTGGCTTCTCATCACATTCAGAATATAATGCAGGCTCCTCAGACCTCACCCCTACCCACCTCTCCATGCTCAGCTCTCTACTCTCATCTTTCCAGACCTCTAGGCCAGGCGTCCTCAAACTGTGGCCCGTGGGCCACATGTGGGTGTTTTTGCCTGTTTGTTTTTTTACTTCAAAATAAGATATGTGCAGTGTGCATAGGAATTTGTTCATAGTTTTTTTAAAACTATAGTCCGTCCCTCACTGTCTGAGGGACAGTGAACTGGCCCCCTGCTTAAAAAGTTTGACGGCTCTTGCTCTAGGCCTTTTGCTTGTTTTTTCCTTAGGGCCTTTGCACTTGCTGTTCCCTGTGCTTGGAATGTTTTCCCCCAGATAGTCAGTTGGTGCTTTTTCCTGCTGTATCCACCTGTAAGACTACAAACCTCTCTAAAACAAGGGCCCTGCACTAGTAATCTGTGTCTGTCACAGCATCTGCTAAGGTCACTCGCATTTAGGAGGTACTCAGTAAGGCACTTGATGATGTGAATGGATAAAAAAGGAAAGAAAATCACACGCTGGGAAAAATCCCTGCCCAGAGTTCTCTGGAACAGGTAGCTCAAAAGAGCCAAGTCAGCATATCAAGTCTGATGTGGTTCTCTTGTTGCTCAGAGAGCTGCAAAGATTTTACGCTTGTGCAAGCAGATCCTCTAAAAGAAGTAATTTTCTCTTTAGGAGAGTAGCAGTACACAGGCTCAGCAGTAAAATTCACAGTATTTTATAAGAAGATGAAAAGTGGAAATCATATGAAAAGTAGTAATCACACACTAGCAGCACCAGTCTCTCGTGTGTTCATGGTATGGCGCCATGGTTTGACCATAATTTCTCTTCTTGCTCTGGCTCTGGCTCTCTCAGCTATGGAGAATGCTTAGTGGCAGGTCTACACAGCATGAGGCAGAACAGTGGTGGTAGAGACAGTTACATTTAGACACAGCACAGTTTTGTTTCCTATATTTCTTCTGTCTAAGTAATAGTAAGCTTTGCGTCCATAGAAATAATGGCCATCGTGTGGGAGCACAAAGACGTGGTGCATGGTGGCTTGAGTCCATGGGTCACAAACCTCACGCCTAGGTGGACGCTGGTGGGAGAGGTAGGCACAGTTTCAATCTGTTTTCTTCCATCTTTGCTTTTAAAGGGTTTTCTGAAGTGCTTTCACGCTATGAGGATTCATTCTCCTTACTGTTTTGGAGTCCCTCTTCATCACTCAGAAATTGTTTAAGATTGTTCTTGGTGTATTTTTTCCTTTTAAAAAGATCCTCTCACATGAATCTAAAAGCAATATATGTTAATTCTAGATAATTTGGAAATACCTAGAACAAAGAAAAAAGGGCCGTCCATATTTTACCACCTAGAGAAAAGTCTTAATAATTTCTATATTCTTATATGGGAATACTTTAAAATTTTGAAGGTTTTTTTATGATTATAAAAGCAATACATCTTCATTGTAGAAATTCTGAGAAATGCAGAAAACTGTAAAGCAGAAAGAGAAATAGCTCCTAATGCAGAATGACTTTTTTTTTGAGACAAGGTCTCGCTTTGTTGACTGGGCTAGAGTGCCGTGGCGTCAGCCTAGCTCACGGCAACCTCAAACTCCTGGGCACAAGTGATCCTCCTGCCTCAGCCTCCCGAGTAGCTGGGACTGCAGGCATGCGCCACCATGCCCAGCTAATGTTTTCTATTTTTAGTTGTCTGGTTAATTTCTTTCTATTTTTAGTAGAGACAGGGTCTCATTCTTGCTGAGGCTGGTCTCGAACTCTTGACCTCAAGCAATCCTCCCGCCTCAGCCTCCCAGAGTGCTAGGATTGCAGGCGTGAGCCACCGCGCCCAGCCTTTTTTTTTTTAAGAAAATTTAAAAAGTGAAATCAATGCCTGCCCTCCCTACCGGTCAGGAAAATTACCATGAGAATAAAATGAGGTGGTAAACATGAAAGACCATCACTGTTACTTACGTGACTGTTCTGTGGCTGTTCCCAGGCACCTGCAGATCTCTGCTAGTGTAGCGCCCCCTCCAGGGGCCTCCCCGCACTTCGCCTGGGCAGGTGGCACCCCACGAGCTCCCACAGCAGCTGGGGCTGTTGATTTATATTGACCTGAAATACAAACGTGTGAAGCCAGTGATGCAGGGTTAGGCAGCCACCCTAAGAGATGACTAAGAGCAGGCAGCAAATGACCTTCTGGTCACAATGTCTGGCAAGTGTGAATATATTAAAGTAAAAATGTGAAATGGCATAATTTGTGTTGTGTGCATGGCTGAGCCTGCGTGGTCCGTGTGTGGGCACAGGGCTCCACGGAGGCGAAGAGCCACAGCAGTAGTGCGTGGAGCTGGTTAAGCACTGTGTCACCACCATGATAAACAGAGTCATAGACACTGTGCATGTGTGGCAGGGGGCAGAGTGGAGGGCTGGTAGGGGAAAAGCCATTTATTGAATCATTGGTAGATTTTCATTTGCTACTTTTGGTAATTTTCTTAGGGTACCATATAATTTCCATTGCAATATATTTGTAGTATGATTGACTGACTATTGCCACCATCTACTACTGTCCCACAGTAGCTCCTAGCTTAAGCACATTCTCTATTAAAATTATAAAATTATCCCTAGGCACATTATGAGATGTTGTTGCTAAGGTCTTTGGCCTTATTTCATTTAAAATAAATCTAACGAAGTACCTACTGTGCTTAACTATTATACAGATATTTTATTTACTATGTACCTAGTATGTATTGAAAGCATATATCAAGAATTTCCAACTTTATATTATAGCATTAATGACTCTCTATTCTAAAATTGGTAGTGTGCTTATTGAATAGTATATAGAATATTTTCAGGAGAGAAAAAAGTTATTTAAGATTTAGATGGGTGAAAAAATGTTTTATTTTCTTTACTAAAATTTTTTTTTGTGAAAAAAAATTTTTGCTCATATGTTGTCAGTTTAAGATGAACATGTTGGTTATTCTTGGCAGTGTTGTTATTCCAGACCCCTTCCCTACTTTATCACTGTGTACTTAGTAGCTAAAAGTATCCTCAATTAGGTAGAGTATGTTTCAGATCAAGGATGATCTGGTTATACAATAATCAAAAGGATGGTTGGCTTTTCCTACTGTGCATTTCTTAAAAATCAGTGCATATTTTGAGATTAAAGCAATTCATCATGCACAGAAAATCTCTGTTATTACTTTTCAAACTTTTGAAAAATTGGTGCTCCAAATCAAAAAAGAAATGTGTTGTAGATTATCTACGTGTTGTAGATAATCTCATTGGTGCATTAACAAAAATAAGCCTATTCCCTTATAATAATATTTAAAATGAATATAGAAATAAGCTTTGTCCTTTGTTTGCTGAGAACAATAGCACAACCCTCTGTGTGTGGATGATTTATCTCTTGCTAAACCGCCCTAACTGTTTATGACAGCAAAAAGACAGGTATCATTAACCTTAGGTGTTGACAATTTAGAATTCATGGGAATGAGTTAGAAAAACGATAGACGGGTCCCACCTCTGAGTTTGTGGAGAACAGATGAATTCCCTGAACCATCCCCACTGATTCCTCACCGTACCAGAAAGGAGTCAGTCCCCCTTGAATTTTCCTACAGGGGGTTTGGTTTTATATCCCTTCTATCTGAACTTGAAGTGAAAATTGTTTTGAGGAAAAATGGATCTATATTCTAATCAAAGTATTTTCCAAGGCCCTAGAATCAAGTTTATTTGTAAATCCATAATTTACTGAACCGTTTTACCTTCTTTGTAAATGATTCATGTATAAATTAGTGATGGATTCCTGATTAATTTATTTCTGCTGCTGTACTTGGATTTTAAAAGCTTGCATTCCTCAAGATCACCCTCTTCATAAATACCTTCAATAAATTTCAGCACAAAATGATGGCTCAACCTCTTTTATCCTTTGCAGAATGATATAATCGGGCATTCTAAAGCAAATAAGAATTCAGTGACCCCAAAAATGTATCGGATTAAAACCTACCAATAAAAAATGAAGTGTCCCAGAGAAAACACTGCAGCTGTTCTTTGCTTTAGGTACATATGACAACAACATGAGTTTGGGGCATGATCTGATCTCAGTGTGGCATGCATTCATTCACGTTTTGAAATCTTCTACATATATTCATTTTCTTAGCGTATTGTTGTACTACATTAGATCTACTTAAAATCCACTGGGAGTATTGATTTTTTTCTTGAGGAAAATCAACACAGTGAGATGGTCTCTCTCCTCTTATAAAGCCCATTAGAGAGAACCAGAATTGTGTTGACGGCAAGGAGAATGTTTCCTAATGTACATGACATATTGCTGTGGGTCAGAAGATTCAACTCTCTTTCAAATCTAATTAACTGATTTTGTCAAGCTTGTATTGTAGTCCTTGTTTGCATGGCTATCACACCTCTATTAACGTAAACACTTCTATTTACTAACTAGACATGACCAGGGAAGGACTGATGACAGTATAACCAGCTTAAAGACATTTTACCAACATGATAATATCACATCAAACAATTACATACTCTGTTTGGATTTTATTTGGGCAATTTTTTAAAGATAATTTTTAATTGCCACGAGACTGGAGTTAGAATGCCTGATTTAACTGAAATGTTTTAGTAAAAGTGGGTGGATAAATCACATGCCCTGGATCCCCTTAATAGCTGTTATCATTTTGACATCTTCTTGTTTTAAAGAAAATTGCTGAAAATTTGACAAAACTAATGTGGATGGCTATAATTGAACTTGACAATATCTATGTGGGGTAAGAGGTGAAATCACTGTTCAGAAATGAATGCTCCCATCCCACCCCAACTGCATATTCAGGTTAAATGTGTGCACATCCCGGTGGCCGGAACATCTGTTTCTAGCTTGTTGTTCCTCTTGGCTGCTTTTCAATTGGATTTCCTCGAGCAGGTCCCAGGCTTGTCACTGCAGCCAGGGTCTGTTAACCATCACCACTGGTTCTACATTAAGTAGGAGGTTCAGGGCTAAGCTAATAACTCGCCTGCCTTTCTGACTGATCACAGTGATGTTCTCCGTGGCCACTTATCATGCGAGCTCCTTTGGGAGGGTGCTCTTTGTCTGTTCCTCTGGGTGAAATTGGTTTTGTTTCCTCTCGTTCCTGCAGTTACGTGTGAAAAGACAGGGCTCGTGTTTGCTTCTACACAGCGGCTGTGCAAGGCTTTGCCTATGCATCCGCTGGCAAAGGGAATGCTGATTCTCGTCTTCCTCCACTCTGAAAAATAAATAAGGAACTGTAGTTAAAAAGATAGTTTACAGGGAGCTAGGTGACTTTTAGAATGAAACAGAGTACATCAGTGTTTTGAATTGTGGCTATGATTTGGCATAAAATCACAAATGGAAAATGCTTGATGTTTATGTCACAGTAGTGTGTAGTCCACATCCAAGGTAGGGATGGGGTTGGACGGAACTAGGCAGTCATAAAGATGCTTATGAGGCCTTTATACAAGGCAGTGGCTTCCACTTTTTAAGGGTTCCAGGGTGACTATAGAATAGGGGATGTCTAAATTCAAGGGTAGACAAAAAGTATTTAGAAAGTTTGCTAACTGGCAAGGGGAATGTGGTGAATTCACTTCCTATTTATACTTTCTAGGTGGTTTCCGAGACAGCAAAGACAGTTGGGATCAGTCCAGGCCCTCATAGCCTGGGGTTGACACCATCCATCCTGCTGTGACCCCCCACAGCTGATAAGCTTTGATAGAAATTGGTTCCCTCTGCCAAACTCTGCCCTGACTTTGTACTTGAACACTATTCCTTCCCCTATGGCAGGCATTTATAGAGAATATTCTCTCTTGTAAAACTTTGCCCTGGACTGTATTATGGCTCTATTGCAAGGTGAAAAAACAGGTATCGAATGAGTAACCACAAGAAGTAACAACTCCGGAGTGCTCAGGTATGGTTACTAAAGCACAGGAAATGAGATCAGGACACAGGGAGATTCTGGTGGAAGGGAGATGGATATCATCCAGGTTTTTCACTACTGAAGTCATGAGTAAAGCCAACACTTGTCTTACTAACTGCGATAAGAACGGGTCTTTCGTCCTGATTTTTATCTATCTCCTTTGCTTACCAGTTTTATAAGCACTTCTGAAAAAAGATCCAATTTTTAGGAATTGTAGTTGTTAAAATCTGTTCATTAGCTTGAATTTTTAAAGCACAAATTCCATTGTTAAAGTAGTCTGAGCTTTAAAGAGAAAAGAAGTTGATAACAGAAAGAAAAGTGAAAATTCTAGCATTTTGGGGTCACGCTGTGATTTCCCTTTAGACCTTGCCGGCAAGAAAAAGAAAAGTAGCGCTGGGTGATATTGGTGATGGTGCAGAAGATGCTGGCTGGTATTCCTGAGCACTGGCTAGGTGGTCAGCCTGGTGGGGAGTGCTTTACCTGTGCTAACTGCCCTGGATTCTTCCAAGAATCCCACAAGGTCTCTGCAACCTATTTTCCAAGCTGAAAGGGTGCAGTTGTTCTAAAAGTTCATCAGCACAGCGAGCATCTACTTCTTCTGTTTGAGGAATATCTGAGAAATGCCAGACCCTTCCCTGCCTTCAGCCCTGACATGGTCCATCCTCTTACAAACCGAGGAAAACTTTGTTGTGTGTAAATATAGGATGGACCTGATAGAAACCTTGAAGAAAGACAATCAAGACTGGACATCACCTAAAATTGCAGTTTCAGTCCTCAACTTTGCAGAAGAAATAAAAATATCTGGAGCAGGAGAAATGGCAGCAGAGAGAGACTGTAGAAAAGGAAAAACCTAATGGGCGACAAATGCGGTCTTGAAATGAACAATTTCAAAACAATTAACATTATCCTTTCTATGATGTCTGGTGATGTTACCCTAACTAATCTGTTGTTCTCTTTATTACTAAGTGACTTTTCCACTTTCATTTTAGGACAGATACAATTATATAATAACAATGAAAGGGTCTAAGAACAATAACACCATGAATAAATCCAGATTATGTCCACATACTTTGGGGAAGACAGAGGGTGAAGAAAATGCATTTTCTAAATTAGCAGTAGTAATTCAAATTCTTTGTCTTATTTTTTATTTTATTTTATTTTATTTTTTAGAGACAAGGTCTCGCTTTGTCGACCAGGCTGGAGTGCAATGGCGTCGTCATAGCTCACTGCAGCATCAAACTCCTGGGCTCAAGCGATCCTCCTGCCTCAGCCTCCCAAATATCTGAGACTACAGATGTGCAACACCACCTATTTAATTTCTTTTTTTCATTTTTGCAGAGACAGAGTCTGCTGTGTTACCCACGCTGGTCTTGAACTCCTAGGCTAACGTGATCCTTTGGCTTTGGCCTTCTAAAGTGTTGGGATTACAGACGTGAGCCACCGTGCCCACCTTCAATAATATTTTGTTTTAAATGATTTTATATACAACATATATTATCTCATTGATAATAATAGTAACTACTCATACTTTGTTTTTATTGTCATCTTCTTATTTTAGATCTTTGTTTTATTTTGACATAGTTCTCCTCAAGGAGCAGATTCAATTTCCTTTCCTACTTCTTTTTTTCTCCTTAGTGTTATATCTTAAGCATGGCATTTGCTATGGTCTTACATATGATTCAAAGACAAGACTTTAAAAAATTTTTTTTAATTGACACATAATTATTGTACATGTTTATGGTACACATAGTGACGTTGCAATACATGTAATATGTAGTGATCAGATTAGGGTAATTAGCATATCCATCATCTCAAACATTTATCATTTCTTTGTGTTGGTAACATTCAATATCCTCCTTGTAGCTATTTGAAATCATATACTACTGTTAACTAGAGCTAGAGCCATCCTACAGTGGTATAGAACACTAGAACTTATGCCTCCTATATAGCTGTAATTTGTATCCTTTAACAAATCTCTCTCTATCCTCTCCTTTTCCCTACCCTTCCCAGCCTTTAGTATCCTCTGTTCTACTTTTTACTTCTATGAGATTTACTTTTTTTGGCTTCCACATATAGGTGAGAACATATAGTGCTTTACTTTCTGCTACTTCTGTGAAATAAGCATTTCACTTTCGAAGATAAGATTTTTAATGGCTACATAATATTCCATCCAGCAGATGGTCCAGAGTTACCCCATAGCTGGAGGTTGAGACTATTTTCATTTTACTGGCAAGTATGTTTGCATATATAAATGTGTTGACAGCTAGAATTTCCTTTATGTTATAGTCCCAGAGTAACTGAGTTTAAATGCTGTGGAGAGTTGGAGAAAGCTAAAGTTCTTTGATTTTTCAATAATAGAAAGAAAGCTTTCTCTTAAGGTTTTAGTTTGGCAGAGGAGCTAAAACATTCACTAGAGTAAAGTTACTTATCTGACCCACATGTTACTAATATATGGTGTGATTCCTGGCTTATTCAGGAGCTCTAAGGTGATAACCAGAAAGAAAACTTAAAATGAAAAAAAAATCACCATTTCCTGTCTTGTGTTCAATACAAATAAAATTTCCGGAATAGAAAAAACTTCTGATATATTTTCATATATTTGTAAATTTGGCTTTTGAATATGCATTTCTTAGGGAAAGTGGATGGAATTAGGAGGATGGGAAAGCAGAGAAGGTGTATTAATAGGTCTGTAATGATATAAAATTTATTCTGGGGGTGAGGTAAAACTTAATGGTTCATAAATAGTAAATTCATTATATTTTTAGTACTCAGGTTATATTAACACCATATAACATCTTTATGGTACCATTAGTACCATTTAAATCCTTGACTCAACTTCAAAAATAAACATTTCCAAATCTTGGCCATGAAATGATTAGCCAAATAAAATGTTTTAATAAATATTATTGGATTAGAACATGGTTGGTTGGGTCATAAACTGTATTATAAATGTTTTATGTTATCTGTTACACTGCATTTTTAAATGTTAACAAATTAATTTATTTTAAAGGCCACATCAAGGTGAAAACACCTTGTTTTCACTGGAGCATCAGGCAGCGGGACAATACATCACATAGTCATTTTTCATTTAGTCATGCCACTGGCACAAGAGATGTTAAGACATAAAATGTGGTATGGTTTGTTAAATATTCATTTATAATTTGCATTCATTATTAAATTATGTCTTGGGCTAATCTTTAATCTTAAAAATACATACAGTGTCATACAGCTCTCAGAATCCATAATAAATATTTTATAATTTAGTGTTACTTTAAGTGTTGACTGCAATGTACACAAATGTTTGTCAGTAATGACACTTAATTATTCCAAGGAGATTTGATCTGCATTGGTCTCGAGTTCAATAATTCATTCAAGCCTTCAGGTCACAAAGAGAAATATCAGTTTGGGGACACCAACTCTTGCAAGATTAATGGTGATTCAGCTACTTGCTCCTCATGGCAACACTGTCATTCATTGCCTAAAACCATTTCAACACAGAGCGGTGACTTTGAGGGGCTTATTTTTTAGCGGTCTCAATGACTATCACGATACACTTCACTTTGGGTTTGGAAGCTGGAGAGTCAAACTCTCTGAGATGCAGTCCTTTGAATTGACGGTCCCAGAATACAGTAAATTCCAGACTAAGAATTCCCCATGCTTGAATAGTCGAGTATTTGATTAAGCTTCATAGTTGTGATATTCAATTTGCATTTCATAAACTGAAAAAGTACAGCCATCATGAGAAAGCTGGTTGTGGCAGAATGGTGATTTGTATTATAGTAGCCTGGTAGCTGCCCAATGAACCATGTGAAAACAGTTCATTAAAATGTTTATGTGCTTGGCTGGTTAATGCAAAGAAAGCTTTATTGCAGCCTTATAAAACCTTGGTAACTTTCAGGTTGGAGTCAGATCAATGCATTGTAATAACTCAGACATATGCTTCATCTCTCCTGAAGTGGAGAAAAGAACCAAGAAACTTCCTTTTTCTCCTTGTTTCCATGGCCACATATTTTCAGATTTTTAAAGCTAATCTAGATTTTCTTCCTTTTGGAAAATATTCCAAGTTTATTTGTGGGCAATTTGCATGAAACCATGGAGTATTATTTGTAATAATATCAAAACAATAAGTGATTACTGTACTTTGTTTGAAAGTTAAACTTTTATGAAGTCTCAACTTTATTGAATATGAAAAATAATTAGCATTAAATTGGAAAACAGACATGATAATTTATCTGCCAGCTAGTGTCTCCCATTTACTTCAATGCTTTTCGGGAGGTGTAGACCTATTTTAAGCCCATGAAGGTATGACTAAGAGACTATAACTGTGAGAGACTGTTAGATTCCTCTATGTTGACATTTTAAAAATGCTTAAAACAGTTGAATCTACAACAAGAAATTATTTTTTAAAAAGCTTCCTTAAAACAAAGCAAATGCCCATTTTTAATAGAAAATTGATCCATTGATCTACAGGGGCATTTACCATCACAGAAAATATATATAATTAGACTTTCAGATGGAAAATAATATTTCCAATTCACCTATGCTAAGTCTTCCAATAAAAATGATTAATTCATTAGTTTAATACATTGAACACTTGCCTCAAAAACAAGCACAAGAAGAATATGTGTTCAGGAGCAAAACCAAAAGGTGTTAAAATCATAAAATAGTATAATATTAAGAAAGGTATGGCTATGTTTGGTCTCCTTCCCTTGCTATAAACACCATTATTATAACACACAAAAACATGAGGAAGAAAAAAAAAAAAAAAACATGAGGAAGAGACCATATAGTACAACATTGTTACCATCAAAATGCACCAATTAAAATAGTTGCTTCTTGCACACAGGAGACTGTCTCAAATATTCTTAATGTTCTGTGTATCAGTCAAGCCATGACTGAAAGTTGTATCTTAATGTGATTGTGAACATCAAAATCCCACCTTCCCCGCCTCCTGTAAGTTGGAGATTGAATGGCTGCCCCTAACTGGCATTTGGAGCTATTTTTTCCTAATTCTTAGGACTGCCATATCTAAAAAGGAGGTTCTTTTGGGATTTGGTACTATATCATTTAAAGATGAATTTGACTCTAACATATGTTTACATACATATCTCAAAAAAAAAAAAAATGCTAGTAGTAAATTGAAGCCAGCACCCAGCATAATGTCTTAGACATGGTAGACACTCATTAAAAATTTTGTTGAATGAATGAATGCTGAGGAAGTGGTCTTTGAAATCCAGTGGCTGGCTCCTCTTATCAGAGAGTATGAGGCTGGAGGGAAAGAAGGAAAGGGAAGAATCCATGAAGTAAAATAGAAGAAGCCAGCTCTTTACCTGCCTCTAAGCCCTGACCTTCAGAGTCTTCATACGTCCACAGGACATCACGTAAAATACCTGTTGGCACACTGCTGGACGTCAGATAGTTTTCCTCCTCTGTGTGGAGTTTTGGGTGGTTGGGTCAGGCCTGAAGCCACACCATTTGAAGACCACTTAATTAAGATTCTCTTCTCATCATTTTAGATCGCGCATCCCATCAACTCTCATATCAGGTTGAAGGATGTGAGCAGTACCGTGGCCTCTGGTGCCTTATTCTCTGGTTTGTGATCAAACCAGACCGGGGCGCTTAGGTGCGCCGACCCCCATCTTACACCAGCACTGTAGATGCCAGTGGCCAGTCTCGAACTTGGGTGACCTGGACTTGGATGACTGTTTTGGCTTCTGATGAGACCCAAAGCAAGTCAAAAATCCATTTTTTAACACATCTATTTGACTAAAATCTGTGTGTGTGTGTGTGTGTGTGTGTGTGTGTGTGTGTGTGTGTGTGTGTGTGTGTGTGAGAGAGAGAGAGAGATACTATGGCTATGTGAGTACATAGTAGAGGTGACACAGAACAAGAGGGGGAAAGAAGGCCCTAGATTTGAACCTCACTATACCTACGATCATGGCTCTTCAGTTCCTAGGATGAAAAAAACAGATCTCTGCTAAGTTTAATGAGGCTTCCTCATCCCTTGAAGCCTCAAAAAGGCTGAGTGGGGAGGAGAGGGGCAGTCTTTTTAACCATGTGGGTCTCCTCAAGCTCTTTCCGATTTAATTGCGACCGTGAGTGACCCCCGGTCCTGCAGTGTATCAACTTGATGTGTGTAATTGATAGCCAAACATTCGTTACAGGCTGTTAAATGGTGAGGCCACAATGAAATGTATATAATGTTGATTAAAGTGATTTTTGCACAAAAGGGTCAGAGACATTAACAAGTTAAAAGAAAGTGTGAGCTCTGTTCTTATGCCTCTAACCTTTGTTCGGTTTTTCCCATAATTGACACCACATGTTTACTCTGCCTATTTTTGTCAAATCTAAGGCTGTTAGTGTTCAGTGTATTTAGAAGTGCTCTGGAGATTAAGGCACTCACAGAGTGCTCAGAAAGGTAGATTTCAGATATTATCATAGCATATGGTAAAAGAGAAATATTCAAATAAACCCCTCTGGTGTGCCTTGTATTAAATTGTCTGGCTCATAGAGGCAGACTAAAGTAACAGTAACTCTGAAAAGGATTAAAATGGACATCTAAATGATAATTACTGGGTAATTTTGTTTTGGTTATAATTTGTGGTGTTATTTTTATAACTGACATGAGACATAATATATTTTTCAGGGTTCTGCAATAGCTGAGTAACAAATGGAAGCTGTCAGAAAGCATTTGCAGGAACAGTTATTGAGGAAAGTTGTGAAGTTGTTGAAATGCTGCACAGGCTGAATTTTTCTAGCCTATATATGAGTAGAATACTTCTTAAAAATCTAATGATAGCTTTGTGGCATGCAGCAAGCCCTCTGTCTAGGCTTTTAAAATTCTCTTATTTTCATTAATGCAAAACCAGCAAGGTGTCTTTTGAGGATCGATCTTTTCAACACGCCTTGTGTGTCATCACAGAAGTGCTACTGAGCATTTGCTGCTGTGTCTTGTGTCCTGTTCTCTAGACCCAACCTTTTCCCTTTCCCTCGCTCTCCCTTCTGTGCTGTCTGGGCTTTTGGTATCTCTGGGCACCAAGGACACTGCGGGGGCTTTGGCTCTTGGTCCTTAAATGGCAGTGCTCAAATCTGAATTTACTGACCTTTGCCCGAGCCACGAACTGAGACCTACGGGTAGACCACCCAAATTCCCTGCAACTACCAGACGGCAGTTACACGCGGCCCTTCCCATGCGGCGTAATTTCACTGAATTTACCTCTCTCCTCATCTGGCTCTGATTATTTGCTGACTTGCAATTTTATGTTATTTGTGTGCAAGTCTCATCTCCTTTGCCAGACTGTAAGCTCCTGGATGACAGGCATGATGCTTGTTGCTATTTGCCTGTCTTCCCTCCTTCCTGGCCTGGCAGGGTGCTCTGTATAAACTGGACGCTCAGTAGAGCCTTTGTGAGTGAACTTAGTGACAATGAAGCTAGAGACACAGAATATCCCACAGCTAACCCAGTTATTAACGCCCACAGATGGGCCACATGTTGGCTAAATCTGCAACTATTCAAAGTAAGTTTCCATTTTGTCATTTCCACAGATATGAAATCAAGGGGAGATATATTTTTAAATTTCCACAATATCTTATTTCCGGAGATTTAAAATCAAGATGTTATATCTTCTTCCATTGAGTAGGAAATAGCTTTCATGCCCTGCCGTGGCAGTACAAGGCTGAAGGAGTTATAATGATCCTTGAACTCAAATCTCCTGATAACACATTTTATTAACTGGTTGGAAACCAGAATAAGACTTGTGGGTGAAACTAGTATGTGTCAAGCAATTCTAATTTCCAGGCACAGAAACTGTACTTTGTAGCCACAGAATTTCATTTGAGGAGTGACTTTACTAGGGGAAGTTCTACCAATTGTTTATTTTTTCCCCCCTAAATTGTAAGAAAAAGGGGAAATCATATAGCCTCAAACACTCAAAGACATTTAACTTTATAAACAGTTAACACACCTGAATTGCACTTTGTTTGCTTAATGGCAATTTTGGGGACATGCACAAGAAGCTAAATATATTTCTTTATGATTGTTTCTAACTTGTCCAATTTTCCTATCTCTCTCATCACATAGAGATTTAAAATAATAAGCCCAGTTATCGAAATAATTAAAACAGAGAAAATCAGTTCTTTTCCACTTATATGGTTTTCCAGAGAGAGAACTCTTTTGTTCCAAATTACATTTTTCTTCAATTTCTGTGCAGCCCTTGGTATTATATTTTAATTGAGATAAAATATTTTTCAATTCAGAAGCTCATCAGTTCAGACAAGATATTTCTAATGTAAGTTATAAGAGTGAAAATTCAAGAATACTGAAGTTAGAAACATGTTTGTGTCTTTTTTCCATGACTAACCCATGTCTATTCTCTATGAAATTGATGTCAAAAAAGTATTATATATTTTCAGCAGGAAATAGAAGGCTGCCCTCTACTATCCTTGTCAGGACGTCGTATCCCTTTAATCATACTTTTCATTTCAGTACATTGAAATTTCCGTTACCAAGGACAACATCATAAATAAAAGTGTTTGTGAAATTTTACCTGCAGCTTCCTAACTTTGTGCATTAAGCATGAGACTAGCAGAGAGGTGGTCAAATGTGAAAATTTATAATCATTTATTACGTACAGCTGAAGCAAGAAGAGAATAAAAGCGTGAAGGCATACATCTATAAACGGAAGCCGAAAAGCTTAAATGAAAAGTAAAGTGAATTTCTGTGTCTTGTCATAAAGTAATGAGAAGCTAGAGCTTTTATTCATAGCAACCCAAGATGCATTTACTCTCAATCTAGCTTCAGCAGTAAACGCTTCCCTGATGTATTGCTTTGGACTTACAAAGAAATATTTGTGCTCTACATAATAGTATAGTTAGGAGAATTACTGCATGGTTGAGAAGATTCTATAAAGGTTTATAGCTGGTGGTGTTACTGTAATTTAATCACAATGTAGCTAATGTAGTACTTTAATATCACAGGTTACTTTTTTATTTACCATTTATTAGTAACTGACAGAGTCAATCATCTCTACATCATAAACAAATCATGGAGGGATTCTATAGGAACCCTAAAATTCCAGGATAGATGTACTATGGCTGTTCTACACCACCACATTCCCTGTAATGAGCTAGCCATCAGATTATTATTTAGATCTGTGAAATGTAAGCCAGGCTCCTTGTTCTCAGTCCATTGGCCAAAGAAAACTTGAGAGCGTTTTATGTCATGAATACAATTAACACTGCATATCGTTTATGCACAGAAGTTAAGTCCTTGATCCAATTCTAGCAATGACTAGAAGTGATTTCTGAAAAATGTTAAGGTATTTAGCTAGGCACTTTTTCTGTTTTGTATATATTCGTGAACATTACCATTACCATTGGTTTAAACCAATGCTTTCTCATAACAATTTTCTATAAAAAGTTTTCACTTTTACACTTGAAGACTAAATGTAACTAAATGCTTTTGTACTTTCTGTTTGAATATATTCCTCTCTTAATAGGTAGATAAATAGATAATAGATAGAAAGATGGATAGATTTAATTAGTTGTTATATAAACCAAGTCACATTAATACGGTTGATGCAAGGAATTTATTTTTATTTTTTTTTAGAGACAGGGTCTCACACTGTTGCCTGGGCAGGAATGCAGTGGTGCAATCACAGCTCACTGCAACCTCGAACTCTTGGGCTCCAGCGAGCCTCCCGCCTCAGCCTCCCGAGTAGCTGGGACTACAGGTATACACCACCACTCCTGGCTAACTTTTAATTTTTTTTTGTAGAGATGGGGTCTCACTGCATTGCTCAGGTTGGTCCTGAACTCCTGGCCTCAAGTAATCCTCTTATCTTGGCCTCCCAAAGTACTGGGATTACAGGCATGAGGCACTGTGCCTGGCAGATGCAAGGAATATTAAGCAAGATTAGTAAAAGAATGGTGCTAATGGCCAGAAGCAGTGGCACTGTGAAAAGTAGACTGAGTCTAAGTCTAGGTTTAGATTTAGTTCTCTGAGTTTGGACAAGTGTCCTGACCTCCATGAATCTCAGTAGTTCCATCTGTAAAATAGGAGTAAGAGTATTTGTCTTACTAATCTCTCTAGAATGTTGTAAGGATCAAATAAGATATAATATGAAAAAACATCCTACAAACTGATGAGGTATACAAAGTATCAATCCTTTGGACATAAAAGGCATGAAATAAATGTAGAATTGAGTGCTCAAAGCAAGTACTTTTTATATAATACTTGAATAGCTTTTATTAGAAAGGAGATAGAAAAGCCATGGGAAAAATGTTCTGTCAGTTACTTAATATTTATTGAGGCCGTGCGAGGTGGCTCACATCTGTAATCCTAGCACTCTGGGAGGCCAAGGCGGGCAGATTGCTCGAGGTCAGGAGTTCGAAACCAGCCTGAGCAAGAGCAAGACCCCTTCTTTACTATAAATAGAAATAAGTTAGTTGGCCAACTAATATATAGAAAAATTAGCCGGGCATGGTGGCGCATGCTTGTAGTCCCAGCTACTCGGGAGGCTGAGGCAGCAGGATTGCTTGAGCCCAGGAGTTAGAGGTTGCTGTGAGCTAGGCTGACACCAGGGCATTCACTCTAGCCTGGGCAACAAAGCGACACTCTGTCTCAAAAAAAAAAGGATAGTTGATGAGCATTTCCAAAAAGATAATGAATTAAAACTATTTAATAGGTTCAGTGTTGGTAGATAGCCAAGACCCAGTTATCTCTTCTAGAGTCTTTGCACTTACTACTATAGGCCACTCTGCCTTTCAGCGTGATTGATTAGATTTTCTAAATTTTTAAATTCCTGGGCATTTATACTGGGCATTTATTCCTGGGCATTAAATTCTTCCTAGACCTTCAACTCACCTAAGGCTAGTCCCATGTGACGTAGCCACGCTGTAATTCATTGACAGTGGCTGCTCTCTAGTTTGGGAGGTGATACTTCTGGAAATAAAAATAGCTGTGCTCAGAAGCACAACCTTAGATTAACAACTCAAAGAAAGAGAGACAAGTCTGCAGATAACTGAAGTGACCATTCAATTGAGAAAAGAAATGTCAACACAGGCATGGACTTTATTGATTTTTTTTTCCATGGATGTTACTTAGTTTCTAGTGTCTGGAACAACCTCCCTTTTGTCTGTCAAAGTCTTGCTAATTCTTCAGGGTCTAGTTGAAATCTTCCCAACTACCAACTACCCCTTGTTTTGCATCACACAGTTTTCCCCTTATAAGTCTAAAATTTTGCTCATATTACAATTATTTCCATGTTATTATTTATTATACTTCACATTTTTCAAGACAATGACAAATCATCTTCATCTTTGAGCTCCTTTTGACTGCTGGTACCATGTCTTACATGACAAGCCACTCAAATGGTCATTGAATTTAGTTACCACCACTTTTTTAAAAATTGTGTGATAGAGTTATATAACTATTAGGATTTTTTTGTGTTGATCACCTTAAATATAAGAGCAAGACCCATCAATATTTTAGGCACTATAAAATAGTGGTGTATTTGCTTTATTTTTCTTTTATGAAATTAATTTTTAAAATAAGCAAATTTTATACTTCAAATGCAATCTAACCTTATTCTGTTTTTCTCATTTGCAGTAAACGTTAAGTGTTCTGTCTACTCTTTGTTCTGTACACTTTACCACACAGTCTTTAGTGAGAAGCAGCGATGGTTCTGGGCTGAATGGTCTCCTATGTTGGCAGTGCGGTGCTGGGTAGGGAAGGGCACTCAAGGGAAGTGGAAGATGAAACAGCTTCCTGGAGCCTCACTTGTCTTAGAACTAGCACAGATCTGGGGGGCCAGCCCCCCGTGGAGACAAGACATTGTGAGGATCCCTGCTAGGCATGGATGCCATATGATTTCTATCTGATGGGATATCAAAGAGGGAAAACTAAGGAGGTAATTAACATGTACAGTAATTTGCTTCAGCTTGAGAAGCAGGCAGAAGATGAGTGCAGAAGGAGAACCTGTCTAGTCCTACTTTTCTAAGAGAGTACAGAACTATCGCAAAATAGGATTGATGTGACACATCCAAAGCCTTCCTTTTTGAGGCCATTTTTCTAACCAGTTTATAAATACATTTACCTTCCTATTATTATAAGATGTAGAAATAAATTTAAATATTTGTGTTAATAACAACAGAATCATAATTTAGTAAAAATTTAAAAAGAAACATTTGGGAAGTCCTGTTTATGACATCAGCTCTAACACCAACTGGATGTGTGATGATCCAAAGCACGCTCCCTTACCCATCTGAGCATCTAGACAAGTAAAAAATAAAATTTTCATTTCTTAATAATTTATTTCATGTGAAATGATTTCCCCTGTTACAATTAGAGACTAGGATAACTTAGTTTAGTTTAATAAAATTTTTGAAAATCTGTGTGCAAGGTTTTGTTAGGTTTGTACGCATATGCACACATTTGTGCCTGTTTGAATATACGTGTGTGCATGTGTGTTTATGCATGTTTTGGAAGATGTGAAGAGAAAGATAGGACGTGAAGTCTGCCCTGGTGGAGGATGCAGATCACCCCGAAGTCAAATGGCTTACCATAAATGATGGAGTAGCCCGGCATCTGTGAGGAATGTTACCAGTAAGTAGGGTGTCTCTGTATAATATTTTCCCAATTTCCTTTCATTTTAGTTGTTTTTTAAATGGTTATTGTCTTTGACCGGAATCTATTCTTTTGTGATTTTTTTTTTCCTATTTTTTTTCAAAGCTTAGGAAACTATTACTCTTCCAAAGAAGTGATAAATATATATTGTTTTTCTATAATTTGGTTAATACTTAACTCTTCAATTAAATAATGTTTAAAGAAACTTTGAAACCTCAATTTTCTACATAAACACACCATAGGGGGACATGCAGTGTTCAAGAGCTGCTTGGAAATTTTATGAAGATACTACAAAAATCAAGCCAAAGAAAAATTGAGTTGAATTTAGAAAGATAATCCCCACTCCAGAGAGAGATAATAATGAGTAAATAAACTAGTACAAGGGAAATATTTTACACTGTGTCTTACGGTATGCAGAAAGTACTCAAATCATGATTGCATTTGAATCTCAGGGAAGATGCTTATGGTAACTCTTGAAACCACCTGAGGTTCTAGACATGGAGAAGACCCTAAGTATGATGCTCTCTACTTAAGCCAGAGGGAAAAACTATGTGAAAGATAACTAACAAAATGAGTAAGAATTTACATGAAAAGTAATTGTACTTTCATTTTTGCCTTTCTCCAAGTGTTGCTGTAAATTATATAGTTTTAATTTCAGTGTAATTACTAGTGTTAGTATAACTGATATTTAATGATAGTATTTAATGTACAGCAATGATGGCATTTAATGAGACTATTTAGCTGTCCAGAGAAAAGCATATCCAATTGGGAAAGTCTGCCAAGTCTTTACCTCAGTTAATGATTTTTATTCACTCAATGTTATTTATTGAGCTTCTACTTTGTGCCAGGCACTGTGGATATAGCCAACAACCAGCTGTGGAGATTAATTCTGGGAGAAACAGATATTAAACAACTATGTAATTGCAAAGTAGTTAATTACACTGTGGGGAGTGCTCCAGAGGAGATGTACAGGCTCACTTCACATGCTCCAAGAGGTCAGGCTGGTTGATGGGGTATTGTGGACACGAGGTCACAACTGAGATACCACCACCTACCAGACCCAACTTCTCCTAAAGACATTTAACAATACCAAGAGTCTTGTGGGCCCATAGTCATTCCTGGCTGCTGTTGATGGGTGATTTTACTGCCAGTTCCAGAGCTTGTTTAAGTCTCTTTGGGAAAGACCTAGCTGAATGAGGTGAATATATTCCTAGAGAGAAAAGGGGTCCCTAAGACCATGGAGGGAGTGTGACATACCTGAGAGAGAAGGTGAGAGTGAGACCTAAGGTGTGGGCCAGAGAGGGAGCTGGCCTTAGGCAGCAGGAAGGAGGGCTGGGACAAGTGAGTTCATTCTGGAAGTCTGCATAGGTGCTCTTGAAACAAGGGCTGTTTCCTTTACTCTGGAAAAGGAGGGATGGGAGTGGTCTAAACCCTGGGTGAAAATCTTCCATTGGATTGTGAGCTCTGGGGGTTGAGGACTCTGTATTAATTATTTTTGCTCCAAAACAGTCAATAAATGTGTGTGGAATTTAATTGATAAAAGTCCTATTATTTCTTAAATCTCTAATGAATGAGTATTAATACATCTAAGTACAGCCCCATGGGCTACCGATTATGATGTAACATATAAAATATACTGAACTTTCTTAGCCTAGTCTATGAACATATTTTAAAATGTATGGATGTTGATATGATTATAAACAACATTGTCATTTATAAATCTTTATTATAATCAAGTAGAACTTAAGAATATGTGTCTTGCCTGAATGTGAAATCTAATTTTAGTTGTCTCTTTGCCTGATTTAATGCTCAAGTTAGTGCTCTAAGAAAACCCCGGATTGGTATCTGCATTTTACAGACTCTGGAGATTGTCTAGCCTCCTCTGAAGACGAGCCCTGCCCGGTAAACTTACCTTATTTCATGGTATTCAAGGTACATCATGGTACTAAAGAGAGATCCATAAATTAAGAAGAATTACACATTAGAACACTTGTAATATAAAACAAATAGAAGTCTAGTGGCCCTGGTGGCAACCACTGCATTACAGTAGGAAAGAGCACTGAACTGTGACTTTCAGTTTAAAAGTGAATCATTATCATAAACAGCTGAAGCATCATTAAAAGGTCAAGTATCAGTTGACAAATTTTCTAATTTCTTTATTAAACCAGATTTTTAAAGGTTGCAAGTATGTTTCCCTTTCTTTTTCTTTTTCTTTTTTTTTTTTTTTTGAGACAGAGTCTCAACTCTGTTGCCCGAGCTAGTGTGCCGTGGCATCAGACTAGCTCACAGCAACCTCAGTCTCCTGGGCTCAAGCGATCCTACTGCCTCAGCCTCCCGAGTAGCTGGGACTACAGGCATGCGCCACCATGCCCGGCTCATTTTTTCTATATATATTAGTTAGCCAATTAATTTCTTTGTATTGATAGTAGAGACAGGGTCTCGCTCTTGCTCAGGCTGGTTTCGAACTCCTGACCTTGAGCCATCCGCCTGCCTCGGCCTCCCAGAGTGCTCGTATTACAGGTGTGAGCCACCATGCCTGGCCTTCCCTTTCTATTTTTTAAATAAAATTTATCTAACTCTGGCTTAAAGTAACATAATACCTGTTAAGCATCTAACATAATTCATTTGCATTAGAGATACAATATTTGTTTGAGTCTGTGTTGAATGACACCATTAGAGTATTCACTCGTATTCATTTATCTTGATATTAATTTGTTATTTAATATCTAACCCTATAAGTGCTCTGTCTCTTCTGAACTCACATAGTTTTTGTATTCTCATGTTGTTATACATATGCATCAATGCTTAGCACAAAGCCTCGCTTATAAGAGGTGCTCACTGATTGTTCACGGAACAAACTAATGCTTCTTAATAACACATCTAGGTGTCATATTCCTTCTCTCCCTCATTCATGGATCAGTGTAGGGCAGGGGCTGTATTTCCCTCATCGTTCAATCTATTACCTTGCCAGGCGTGCAGTAGACACACCACAGATATTTGTTGAACGAATGCATAATATCATAGTTGTAATTGGTACTAAGTTTGTCTTTTATTAGTAGTATCTTTTCATTCATTTTCTTTCCTTCATTTAAAAAAATTTTTTTTTTTTTTTAAGTAAAGATGAGGTCTCACTATCTTGCCCAGGCTGATCTTGAACTCCTGGCCTTAAGTGATCCTCATGCCTTGGCCTCCCAAAGTGCTGGGACTATAGGACTGAGCCGCTGTGGCCAGCCTTTTTCCTTAATTTTGTCTTCTACTTTTTTTCTCCCTTTAAGTTGATCCATTTTTCTTTCCTTGCCTTTTCACGTATTTTTTGATATTAGGCGTTTTATATTTACCTTTTCAAATATAAATTGGTATTAGTCCTTTTATATTCTGCTGTATTGGACAGATTAGGTAAGGTAGTTTTCTGTTGTAAAGACCCACAGTACTAATGACAGGAATAATAAAATATAGTGAGCACAATGACCCAACGTGACAATGAAACACTTGGAATGTCCTTCAGAATCTGTCAGCTGAGGTAACTTCAGAGTGTGTCTGTGTGTGTGTGTGTGTGTGTGTGTGTGTGTGTGTTAAATTCACAACCCTATCCCTACAGTCATTGAGATAAAAAACACTAATTTCCCCATCTCCTGTTGTGGTTTGTTGACTCTTCCTTGTCATGCATTACTAATAATGCTTTTGGCATTGACAGGTACTCACAATCATTACATTTGTGGTTATTCAGTGTGTCTCGTCCCTGCTTGGATGTTTAATCACCCGCAAAAGCAGCTCATTATGTTTTATATTCCACTGCCATGAATGTTCTTTCTTAAATATATTTTGACTTAGCTCAATGGAGTTCATTTATTTTGGAAAAATAAAGTGATAATTCTGATAGGTTTTTTTTGATAGGGGGAGTCCAATACTTACAGTTATTTGCACATTTAGACATTGTATTTTTTTTAGGTGGGCTCAAGAAAATAATATTAAGCTACGATTTGGGTTTGTTTTGCATCTCAATAAATTGTATCCCTGTGAATAATAATAATTAGCATCTTTGACTAAGTGCTCACTTCATGGTAGTATTTTACTTATTTCTAATCCTCATTGCACCCATGAAAGCTGATTACTGTCTTCTGCTTTTCAGAAGAAGAAATTGAGGCTTAGCAAATTTAGATAACTTGCTCATGGCCTTTGAACTAGTGGCTTAATTATTAAAAAGAAATCCTTACCAGCCGGGCGCGGTGGCGCACGCCTGTAATCCTAGCTCTCTGGGAGGCTGAGGCGGGCGGATTGCTCGAGGTCAGGAGTTCGAAACCAGCCTGAGCAAGAGTGAGACCCCGTCTCTACTATAAATAGAAAGAAATTAATTGGCCAACTAATATATATACAAAAAAAATTAGCCGGGCATGGTGGCGAATGCCTGTAGTCCCAGCTACTTGGGAGGCTGAGGCAGCAGGATTGCTTGAGCCCAGGAGTTTGAGGTTGCTGTGAGCTAGGCTGACGCCACGGCACTCACTCTAGCCTGGGCAACACAGCGAGACTCTGTCTCAAAAAAAAAAAAAAAAAAAGAAATCCTTACCCACAATTTCCAGACGGATATCTCTTCAGTAGATGGGGTGAAGAGTGATGGGAAGGGGTAGAAATACGTGATGGGAAGGGTTGGACAAGGAAGACAGACAGGAAATTGGTCCCCTAACATATGACTTTCTCACATGGCTGCTAGGATCCAGAATCGCATCAGAGTTGTCTAACACCACTGCCAGATGGGGCTAAGAGTATAAAGCCATGGGTATAAGTATGGGTATAAGCCATGCCCCACTTCAGAAAAAAATGTATAGTTGGCACAGTAAGTAGAGAGAAAACTGAGTGAGGAGACGGGATTAGGAGATTTAGATGGTGCATGTCAAGTGGTTCACCTACGACCTGCATCAGTTCATCAGGCAGCTTGTTAAAAATGCAGGTTCCCAGGCCTGCCCCAGACTGACTTCCGCAAATCTTGGACCAGGAGCGGAGGTGGGCGTGCCAGGTGCCGCTCATGCACACTGTGTTGGGCAAACTTCTCATTTAGGGTGCGAGCCAGGAGACTGGGGATGGGCGCTATGACAGGAAATCATAATGGAAAGATACTGCAATTTCATGTTCCTAGCTCAGACTTCAAAATTTACTTACAATGCTTGCTTTGCTAGCATATTTACTAAAAATAATTAATAACACCAGAAATAAAATTGCTTATAATTTAATGGGATTATTTTTAGTAAAGAAAATTCGGAACTTCAGTAAAATATAAAGAAGACAATGAGAATCACAGAAAACCCCCATTACTATTTTGGCTATTTTAATCTTTTTCAGTATGCAAACCTCAATATATTTATATACTTGGGGTTAGACTCTCTATACTCTTTTCTCTTAGAATTGCATCTATCATAAATAATTTTTCAAGTCCCTAGAAATTCTTTGAAAAGTTAAGGGCTGCATAGTACTTTATCATTTGGATGAAGCTTAATTTGTTTGACCATGTTTTCATCATTGGACATTTAAGTTTCCATTTTTTTCTTGTTATATTCACTATATCATATATAGCTTTTGGGGCTTTTTTGTTTTAGGTCTCGCTCTGTCACTCAGGCTGAAGTCCAGTGGTGCATAATCATCGCTGACTGCCTCTGCCTCCGGAGTCACTGGGACTATAGGTGCATGCCACTGCATGCCACCGCACCCTAGCACTTTTGTTTTATTATTATTTAAAACTCAGCTTTACTAAGTTAATCTTTTTTTTTTCTGCTATCACTCATTTGTTATAATCAATCTTTTTATTATGCTCTTAGAAAGGTCAAGCAATTTCATTACAGAGGTTCTGAAAGATAAGTACTTCAGGTGTTTTTTTAGTATTTTGCATTCTGACATGCATGTCTATTCAGCAGGGACCCAAGGCAATGGTTTTCTTTGGATACACAAGAGGGATTGGGGGAATGAGTTTGCCTTAGAAAAGAATGAATGAAACAGTTATCTTAATAAAACTGAAACCAGGGGATTTTGCTGAAGCTGCTTTCAAAACATGAATGGCCCATGCTGACATAAGGAAAGAATAAAGATTACAAGGTTTGGTTTCTATATGAGAGTTTTGGGGGTTTTCCAGTTAAAAAGTGTTATTTATGAGTACCGTAAAAGGGGGCTAAAAATACATCTTCAAATGCAGAAGAGATAATTCGGTTTCACTGTCCCAAGTCAAAAGAAAAAAGAATTACTTTCCATCCAATCTCTAAAACTTTGGCCATCTGCCTGGTATTTCTCTTCAATTTCAACGATTTGGAAGGGCCTCCAGGCAGATACTGTTAAGGATCAGTACCAAAGCACAAACCTGCCAAAATAACTCCTTCACCCACTTTTCAAGCAAACTGGCCATCTCAAATCTATATATGGAGAGATCGCGAAAATTACCCTTTGCTTATGAACGTTATTGTTTTTGTGTCATATTTCTTGCAGTATAACTATCCCTTATCAGCCAACAAAATTTATACTATAAGCCATCTCTCACCTGAATCTTCAAGCTTATAGAATTTTAACTAGATTGCGTTCATTTCCTCACAAAATTAACCCTAGGCAAATTTTTGGAAAGGATGAAATGTGTCTTCGGATATTCTTGTATCGACGTTTTGGGGGTCCTAACACAATTTTCCTTTTCTCTACATGCGAATCATTCACACCAGGTCATAAAGCACCAATAACCACTCAAAAATGTTACCCCTCTCAAATATTATCATTTCCAGGTAATATTTCCAAACTTTAGGGTACAAAAGAGTCTACTGGGGTCCTTGTTAAAATACAGTTCCTCCTGGGTGAGGCCCAGGATTCTACAGTATTAGCAAGAACCTCGGGTAATTCTGACGTGGGTGGTAGAAAACCACACAGAGAAATGCTCTCTCCTATGATGGGGGGAAGCTCGGCAGGGTGGGATTATAAACACTACCTGGTGGGCAGTTGAATTGTTCTATTGAATATCGGGCCTTTTCCTGTGGCTCCTGAAATAGAATCAGGGAGGAAGCACCTAATCTGCCCTCAGCTAGGCCAAATTTACTCTTCCAACTATTTGCTCAGCTATTCACTCATTCACTAAATTACTCACTCATTCCCTCCCTTCCTCCCTCCCTCCCTGCCTCCCTTAGTCATTGAGTAGATGCATCTTAAATACTCTTCAGGAGAGTTACCTGTGGGGAAGGGGGTGGGCAGAGAGCCAAAAGTGAATAAAAGTTTTATTTTTCCATAAATTCTAGTATGGAATTTGCAAATTTGCACATATTAGGAGCCACGGTATAAAGACAAAATTCAAGAAATATACCAAAAAAAACACAAAAAACCAAAGTGGCTTAGATGTTTTTGTTTACCTATTTCTACCTCATTTTGTTCCAAAAAGTGATTTGGGGCAGCTCCAGGGGTGCAAATGATACTACAGAATAAAAATAAAACATGAGAAAATCAGAGGATTGTAAAGATAGGAAAATAAAATGAACTCAGAGTCAATACTATACACAAAATATCCATCCTAAGCAGAAGATATTCATAGAGATACACAGCACATTTGGGTCTGAGCTTCTTAGCTGCCAAAGAAAATAGTGTCCACTCTGTGACAAACTCACTATATCTGTAAGATAGTTTCCCGGAACCAAGGCCTGATAAAAATTTTTTTTGTGGATCTTCATAAAAGATACTTTTGTGATGTAGTGGACACTGTTATCAACCACATCCTCTAAAAAAGTACAAAGTTGTGTTCTACGAAGCTGTTTCTTGTAATGCCTAAATGGTCTTTGAGAAAAACAATCCTAGGACAGCCACACCAAAAGAATAAAATTAAAACCTGACATCATACCATATACAAAAATTAACTAAAAAATCAGGCTTAAATGTAAGCAATAACATTAGAAAACTTTTAGAAGAAAACACTGGGGTAAATCTTTGTGACCTTTGGATTTGGCAATGGATTCTTAAATATGACACCAAGAGCATAAACAACAACAAAGATAAATTAAGCTTCATCAACATTAAAAACTTTTGTTTTGCCAGGTGCAGTGGTGCATGCCTATAATCCCAGTATTTTGGGAGGCCAAGGCAGGAGGATTGCTTGAGGCCAGGAGTTGGAGACCAGCCTGGGCAACATAGTGAGTGAGACCATGTCTCTACAAAAAAAAAAAACAAAAAACTTCTGTGCTTCAAAGGACACTATCAAGAAAGTAAAAAGACAACCCATAGAATGGGAGAAAATATTTGCAAATCATAGATTTGATAAGGGACTTCTTCCTAAAATACATAAAGAACTCTTACAACTCAATAATAAATAAAAAAACAAGTAACTCAATTTAAATAATGGACAAGTGATCTGAATAGACATTTCTCCTAAGAAAATACACAAATGACCAATAAGTACATAAAAAGATGCTCGATATTATTAGTCATTAGAGAAATGCAAATCAAAACCACTATGACCATAATACTCTGAGTGGGACAACTATGATCAAAAAGTCAGATAATAACAAGGGCTACAGAGGATATGGTGGCTGGGCGCGGTGGCTCACGCCTGTAATCCTAGCACTCTGGGAGGCCGAGGCAGGCGGATCGCTCGATGTCAGGAGTTCGAAACCAGCCTGAGCAAGAGTGAGACCCCGTCTCTACTAAAAAAAAAAAAAATCAAAAGAAACTAATTGACCAACTAAAAATATATATACAAAAAAATTAGCTGGGCACGGTGGCACATGCCTGTAGTCCCAGCTACTCGGGAGGCTGAGGCAGGAGGATCGCTTGAGCCCAGGAGTTTGAGGTTGCTGTGAGCTAGGCTGACGCCATGGCACTCACTCTAGCCTGGGCAACAAAGCGAGACTCTGTCTCAAAAAAAAAAAAAAAAAGAGGATATGGAGAAGTCAGAATCTTCATACACCACTAGTGAGAATGTACAGCTACTGTGGAAAACAATCTGACAGTTCCTCAAAAATTGAAACATAAAAATGCCGTTTAACCCAGTGTTTCCATTCTTAGGTATACACCAAAGAGAAATGAAGATGTATATCCATACAAAAACCTGTACATGAATGTTCTTAGCCACATAACTCATAATATCCAAAGGATAAAGACAACTCAATTGCCTATTAACTAGTGGATGAGTAAACAGTAAGTGGTGTACCCACACAATGGAACATTATTTGGCCATAAGAAGGAACGATGTGCTGATACATGCTATATAACATGTATGTACCAGCCATGGGGAGTTCTTTAAAAAAAAAAATAAAAAAATAAAATAAAATAACATGTATGAACCTTGAAAATATTATGTTAAGTAATGAAAGAAGTCAGCCACAAAAGACCACATATTATATCATTCCCTTTATATACAATGTCCAGAATAGGCAAACCCGTAGAGACAGAAAGGAGATGAGCGTTTGCTAAGGACTGGGGCGGGGAGTGGGGGGCAGGGAAGGGAGACTGAGGGAGGTAATAATTAAAAGGCGCAGATTTTTTTTTTTGACATGATAAAAAATTTTTAAAGTTGATTGTGGCAATGGTTGCAGGATTCTATGAATATTCTAAATACCATTGCATTGTACAGTTTAAATGAGTGAAGTGCTTGTATCTCAATAAAGTTGTTATTTAAAAAAAAAATCCTAGGAGAGGTAAAAACATTTGCAATCAAATATATGGTCCTCTAATGGTCTGGCTTGGTCCCAGACAAAATTGAGAATAGCGAGGAATACACGGGCGGGATATCTTTCTGGAAATCACCCATCAGTATCATTTCTTGTAACTGGGCTTTGGTAAGAATAAGGTAGCAGAGAGTTCAAGGATACATTTTCTGGCAAGACCCTAAAATGTAATTATTTGATGATTAAGAATGAATGCATATACTTCGGCAATTCAAAACAGAACTCTTTCACGGGACCTGAAGATTTAAATATATTCCATTCAGAGTGCTTTGAGATTTTTTGATTAAAGCACTGCTCAGTATTGAAGATAGAGATAAAATGGTCTCACTGATTTTAGTCAACAGAATAACAACTCAAAACTTAGAGTCGACTGTTAAAATAGCAGTGGTCCCAAGTATCACAGTGAACTGAAATGATTTTTTTGAAAAAGTGTGATATCTGTTCCAGTTATCTTAAGGCTCTTTAGTAAAAAAGTCATAATAACTAAAAATAATTTTTTTAAAGACTCGTGTTCAATCATTTGGTAGGCAGGTGCTCTCTGGCATTTCTAGCGGTTCGGATTATTTTGTTGTGCGATGCCTACGGCATCTGTGCACACTTCCATTCCCTCCATCAAAAATCACTACAACATAAAGGGGGGAAAGGCCAAAGATCAACTTGCTCCAGGCACCACAACCAATGCACAACTCTTCTCCTTGCGTCATCCTTTTGGTTAGAAGGAGAGCGAGGACAGAATAGTGTCCAAGATGAGCAAGACTTTCCCCCCTTCAAAAAACCCAGCTTTGCCGCTGTCACTACTGTCTTTAAGAAGAGGCCCTTGCCCGGGTGCGGTGGCTCATGCCTGTAATCCCAGCACTTTGGGAGGCCGAGGTGGGAGGATTGAGGCCAGGAGTGCCCTGTCTCTACAAAAAATTTAAAAAATCAAAAATTGTGGTATGGGCCTGGCACGGTGGCTCACACCTGTAATCCTAGCACTCTGGGAGACCAAGGTGAGGGGATGATTTGAGCTCAGGAGTTTGAGACCAGCCTGAGCAAAAACGAGACGCTGTCTCTACTAAAAATAGAAAAAATCAGCCGGGCATGGTGGCCCATGCCTGTAGTCCCAGCTATTCGGGAGGCTGAGGCAGGAGGATTGCTTGAGCCCAGGAGTGTGAGGTTGCTGTGAGCTAGGCTGATTCCACAGCACTCTAGCTGGGGAGACAGAGTAAGACTCTGTCTCAAAAAAAAAAAAAAATTGTGGTATGACATTACTGCTTAAATCAGGGAAAAGAACTTTCAATCCTAGAGTATAAAATAAAGCTTTGTTGTATAATCCTCCCTATTTTAATGTATAGTTAAATTTATTTATTTATTTTTTAGAGATAAGATCTTGCTCTGTCACCCGGGCTGGAGTGCACTGGTGCAATCATAGCTTTAGAGAAGATGGTGGAGACGGAAGAGGATCTAGAATGTATCAAGTGTCTGTGGTGTCTACCAGATAGGCTGCATACTTCAGTACATTTATTCCCCAGATAGCCCTTTGCAGATAAGAAAAGCTCAGAGAAGTCAACTAACTTGCTCAAGGTCACAAGTTAGTAAGTAATAGAGCAAGGAATTCAAAACCACGTGCAAGTGCATTTTCTTTCTCTGGGACCACACAGCTTCTCGTGGAATTAGATGGAAGAATATTGCAGTACTGCCCATCTACTGACAGCCATGGTGCAATATTTTGAGTAGAGGATGTGCTTGACATTCAAGAAAATTATACTTGGGGAGGAGATAGGCAAGGCCCAGTGGCATCATGTCCCAGTTATTTGTGACAGTCCCAATTTCTGCCTCACCTTGCAAGTATTCCCCTGGGTAACTGAGCAGGAGTTCTAATTTTTGGTTTATATAATACAATCTTGCCCACATCAGGATAGGTTATCACAAATAACAGGCTTAATGATAAATGATTGCTTTTTATAGCTCAGGACATTAAATTAGGTTCGGAGGAGAGAATCCCTGTGTGTGAAAACATAAAGATTCCATTTTCTGGTGCTCTGGATGAAGGACAGAAATCTGGAGGTGACCAAGCAGCAGTTAGCTGTTCCCACAAGGAAAAGCTCGTATTTGGAAACCAAAAATTGAGGGCAGAAACGGTGCTGAAATGAGAGAGAATGAAAATAACTTCCTTAGAGTAGAAAGGTTTCCTCTAAACCTCTCTCCTATTGCAACTCTGCACGTCTAAGAACCTTGATATCTAAAAGTTCTGCAAAAGATAACATCTCAAATGAGAAGTGTCCGGAAGTAGATTGCTATGCCAACGGCAGGCTACCAGAGATGTTTACTGGGCATCGGCTATGTGCCGGCACTGTGCCAGGTGCTGGGATGCAGTCATGCTAAAAGTCAGTCCCTCCTTTAAAGAAGTGAACTGTCTGGAAGAAGAGAGGTCAAGGTAAACACAGCTACAGAGGTTGTCCAGCTTTACCAAGTAAGATGCCAGGCATTATCCTAAGTGTTTTCATGAGTTTCAGAAGATGAATAAGAGTTTTCCATAGAGTTCCTTTTTTTTTTTCTTTTTTGAGACAGGGTCTCACTCTGTCACCCAGGCTGGAGTGCAGTGGCTTCATCATAGCTCACTGCAACCTTGAATTCCTGGGTTCCAGTGATCCTCCTGCCTTGGTCTCCCAAGTAGCTGGAACTGCAGGTGCACACCACTGAGCCTGGCTAATTTTTCTATTTTTTGTAAAGACAGGTCTTCTTGATCTTGCTTGGGCTTGTCTTAAACTCCTGGTCTCAAGTGATTTTCCCACCTCAGCCTCCCAAAGTGCTAGGATTACAGGCGTGAGCCACCACACCTGGCAGCGAGCCGCTTTTTCTTTTTTCTTTTTCCTTTCTTTTTTTGAGACAAGGTCTCACTTTGTCACCCAGGCTGGAGTCCCAATCATAGCTCATTCAGCCTCAGACTCCTGAGCTCCAGGGATCCTCCCATTTCAGCCCCCCAAGTAGCTAGGACTACAGGTGCACACCACAACACCTGGCTAATTTTAAAATTTTTTTCTAGAGCTGGGTTCTCATTATGTTGCCCAGGCTGGCCTATGAACTCCTGGCCTCAAGTGATCCCTCCACCTTGGCCACTGAAAGTGCGGGGATTATAGACATGAGCCACCACACCCAGCCTTTTTCTTTCTTTTTCTTTTTTAAGACAGAGTTTTGCTCTGTCGCCCAGGCTGGAGTGCAGTGGTGCGATCATGGCTTACTGTAACCTTTAATTCCTCTACCACAGTTTTTGAAAAAGAATGACTAATAGCCTGGAATTTAGGGACAATTTAGTTAGTGTTTACAGACTTAAGAGCTGTAAGTCTGGGTACGTTACAAAGATCTACGTTATCCTCAACTGCTCACGGTGACATGAAACAGAATATGAGCTGGAGTGGGACCCATATGCTCTGGAAAGCTGCTTAATCTTCACGTAGATTTTAGGTTGAGTTCAAACATTTGTTGAGTAAAAAAATTCAAGATATTTGTCAGAAACAGTATATTTAATCAGTTTCACATTTTAAAGATGGGTTAGATAAGATTTTAAATCCATCCAAGGAATTTGTATTTATATACTATCTTCTGTAAGAAATTCACCAGTTTATCTTTGGTCTACCATATGAAGTGAGCAAAGACAACAACTATAAAGTATAAAAGAAAGAGAAGCCAACATAAATAAACCATTTTATTTATTAAGCAGAAGTGTGACATAGTAGAACAAATGCCAAACTAAGAGTCACAAAGATCTAGGTTCTATCTGGACTCTCCTACTTTACTTTATAATCTTGGGCAAGTCATTTATCTTTCTTCTTTTTAAAATGGGATGTAGTGGGGCTAAAATGAGATCATGCTCCGTAAAAGCAACTTACAAAGTATAAAGGACCTCATAAATGTTTACAAATGAACAAATTAAATGTCAGAAACTGGAAGAGGAAACTTGCACGAAGCTATCCTTAGAGGTCTGGCTCGTATAAATGCTATGACTAGGTTTAGACTTAAGGGGGAATTTCCAAATATTTGACCTCATGCTGATTTTTAAATTTTCAGACATTTTTTTTAATTTCAAAAATATATTTTGGGGGGTTGTAGTTACAGTACACCAAATTTTACACTAATTTGTATATGTATCATAGAGGAGACTCTGGGTTTGATGAAACGAAGTCTGGAGACTAGAATTCTGAAAGTTGACTATCCAGATCATTTAAATACTCAAAAATATATGCTCATAGTGAAGACTCAACAATATGTGTTTAGTGAATATAGGTCCTAATGAAGTTCAACCTGAACGGGGTGTCAAGTCAGCTTAATACCTTAACAGCAGAAATCTATGGAACTACATTCTGATGTCAAAATTTTATGTGTTCCAAGAATTATAGTTGTCTGTGGCAAAAGAGAGAACTCGGTCCAACATGCCAAGATTTTTATGCTTTCTTTGTGTTTTGAATTTTTCAACAGAGCATGGCAATTATCCAGTGAATTTGTTTGCCTAGAACAATTTACTCAAATTCCACAGTAGTTTCAGGCTACTGCAGCCTCTTTGGTTTGTATCAACTTGTCTCCCCTATGTTCTGTCACCAGATGACAAAATAGCATAACACATCTATTTTCCTTAGACAGTCTACCCTATGTAAGTATCTTCTAGATACAACAGGAAGTGTGGAAGTTGTTAGCTCTTATCTTCTGGGAAATTCTAGGAAGCTCAACAGATTGTGAGTTTCTGCTAAAATGTTAGGATACTTTTCTGAAACTCTTTTCTGGAAATGTGTAGTGACATCTTTTTTACATGAAAGTGAAACCCTAGATTTATAACAGGCATAGTTCATAAATAATTAGCAGAGCAGCTATTCTGGATGTTTCAGATTTATTTGGTTTTTATGTTTATGGAGTACTTTTTATATTATTCCAAGGGGCAGATCTGATTATAAAAGAAATACAAACTCATTAGAGAAATTAAAGAGAATAAAAATATAGGAAAAAGACATTTTCTTAAATTTTATCATGTAAGTAGCAACATTTAAACATTGTTATATTTTTGTCCCTTTTTTTTTTTTTTTTTTTTTTTTTGAGACAGGATCACTTTGTCTCCAGGGCTAGAGTACAGTGGCATCATCATAGCTCACTGCAACCTCAAGTTCTTGGGCTCAAGCTTTCCAAGTAGCTGGGATTATAGGCATGTGCCACTACTCCTGGCTGTTTTTCTATTAAAATTATTTCTAGAGACAGGGTCTCATTCTTGCTCAGGATGGTCTTGAGCTCCTGGCCCCAAGTCATCCTCCCACCTCGGCTCCCCAAAGTGCTAGGATTATAGGACTAGGATTATAGGGCACTCCTGGCCTGCCCATTTTTTGTATGTGTATTTTTATGTAGTTATGATTATATTGTGATAGAAATTTGTATGTTACTTTTTTGTCATTTAACAGCTAATAATATTTATTGCCCATGTTTTAAAAAATCTTTTAAAATCTTACTTGTATAAAAATTTTTCTGATAATAAAAACAATAGAAAATTTGAAAATATACAGAGTAGTATAAGAAAAATAAAAATTATCCATAATCCTACATCTCAAAGATAATTATCATTAATACTTTGACAGATTTCCTTCCGTTCTCTTTAAATTCATTTTCTTTTACATAGCTGTGATAATTTTTTGTATCCTGTTTTCTTCACTTATGTATCTATCTAAGCAGTTTCCCATGTGATTAAAACTTTCCAGGAAAATTATTTTCAAAATCTGCATTATGTTATCACATTGATATATCATAACTTGCTTAACTTTTTCTCTACTCAGTCAGGGCTTTTTCTAATAGTTTAATTCTTTCCTTGAATGATTCAGGAGACTTAACTTTTAGATTAATTTTCAACAAATAATAAAATAGCTTGAGAAATTCACAACAATAAGTTATGAAAAAATAGTTCATTAGAAATATGAAGTCAAGTTATAGTCATTCATGGCCATAGGTCATTCATAACCTTATTCATGACTATAGTCATTCATGACCATTCATGACTGTGCTAAACTGTAAATATTATATGCTACATGTACATTTACTTCTTGCCTTTTCCAAAGACAATTTGAGATAGTTCATGGAAATACTCAAAAATGAGGACAAAGTAAAAAAAAAAAGCTACTAATGACAGGCCATAAATTTGATTCTATGACTATGTCACTCCTGAATTTAAAATATTCACTTTTCTTTGGCTCTAATTTTTCTTTGGCTTCTTGTATCCAGTCAATCAAACTCTGCAAGTTTTTTTTTCTGAAGAGCAAGTTCAGATTTTTCATTCACCCTGTATTCTGTTCTCACTGACAGAGACTTGCCTCCATTCTGGTAAACTGTCATTTGGGATCCTCCAAAATCTTCCTCACGCAGTTCTTTGTTTTTATTTCCCACACCTAATTATTCCTAATTATTCCTGTGTATCTTTACAGCAATAGCTCCTAAGGTGATTCAATCCTTACAATTCCTTTAATGCAGTCATTTTCCAGAGTGAATGACTAATTTGACATGGAAAACTATAAAGATCCTAATCAGGATTTTCCATCCAAAACAGGTTTTATTTCTCATACTCTCACTTCACGTTTTATCTTTGTCTCCCAGGCATGAGACCTGCTCTTGTTGGTCAGGGTCTCTACTCTTTTAGGACTCAGAATCCCAGTTCTCCAATGATCCTTTAATATTTAATTTTGTATTTTCTGAATACCACAATCCACAATGAGTGCACCTTTCATTTCTTATACACAAATTTATTTGTGTTGCGCTCCCACTAAGTTGCAAGTCCTGAGGATGAAGACCGGGTAGCTATTAGTATCCCAGGTAAGGATTTCTGCAGTACCCTCTCCCTCCTCTCGCTCCTGCTAAGCGGACACAATGGAAGTGGCCATCTTCTCACGTGACCTTGCTTTCTAACCACTGGATTGGTTAAGCGATAGGCTTGTCAACCAGCCTGAGCCAATCACAGTAGCCCAACTACCCAGACCACATGTCTGATTGGTTTACTGATGGACATGTGACCTAATTGGGGCCAGAAATCTGTTCAGGTCTTGAGAAAGAAAAGCCATTGGGAGTTGCAAGAGTGGCAGCCTTGAACTTTTGGGCACATCTCCCTCCAGAGAAAAATAATCAGAGAGAACGGCAGAGAAGCAGACAGAAAATCACTTGCTCTGTCCTCTTCTTGCCTTTCTGAGATTTAATTGTTCAATTATTTATTCAGTTCTGATAGCTACCCCAGTTCCCTTTCGGTCAGTCGCGTCCCTTTTTGTTTCAACTGGTTTGAGGCGGTTTCTGCCATTCGCAAACAAGAGGGTCCTGATGCATGTAGCATTTAACCTATATTTTGAAATCCTCCTTTATGTCACTCAGTATTGCTCTTGGAAATATTTTCAGGAAAGTTTCTCTCTTGTGAAAAACAGACCCTATTGTCAGCCAATGGGAACCACATAACCTGTCATATCTCCTTTTTTGACCTTGGCCACCTGGAGCTAAGTGAAATTCTTGGTAGAATTGCATCTCTTCTTCTAGGCTTCTGACTTCTTTCAGATTTTAACTACCCTGTGATATATATAAATAGATATAGTTTTATATATATACACGCACAAGACATATATGTGTCTATATATGATACATATGTATACTGCTATCTATTTATATATGATGGGATAGTTAGAAATAAAATACTTCTATATATACACATAGATATATATGTGTTATAGATGTACTTTTTAACATATATATGACATGATAGTTAGAAATAAAATCTGAAAGAAATCAGAAGTTCTGAAAAAAGAGATAAAATAATTCTACCAGGAATTTCATAACTATATATATCTATATTTCTAGCTCTAGCTCTATATAAATAGTTACATAGTACAAATAATAAATCCTTTTAAAAAATAAACCTGCTTTAAATCCATCTTTTTGTTAAAATTTATTGTAGTTTTTATATTAAAATAGAAATCTAGAAAAAAATTCAGTATTATTCCCAAATCAAATCAATATTTAATTTGTCTATCTTATATTTAGATCCTCATCCATGTGCAGATTCTATTTATAGTAAGATGATACATAGAATTTTATGTTCCTCCTCTCTTCTCTTGATAACATCAGCATGTTTTTCTCATTTGCTTCTGTCTCACTTGTTTCTGATTTACCTCCTCTCCCTCTGATCCTTCCTACCAGGAAACCGGTGATGGCAGTTTGGTGTGCATCCTTGCACGTCTCTCTCCTGTTTAATAAGTTATATTTGGGGTGGGGGAAGGGAGAGTTTTGCTATTTGTTTTACAAAACTGAGAATATGTAACATAACATGTCTTTTCCTCTTGCTTTTTTCATTTAACCATGCGCAGCCATCCCTCCAGGATAATATAGCTCTAACTTGTTCTATTTAGCTGCCTAATATCCTAAGGAATGAAGATCCCACAATTTCTTCAACCACTCCCGTGTTGAAGGGCATTCAGGTTGTTTCCAGTTCTTTGCCACTGCACATAACGCTGCAGCAAGCCACCTCAAATATATATATCCTTGGACACTAATGCTTTTGTTTCTATAGCATATAGTCCCCCAAATGGGAATTGTTTATAGACAGTAGATTGGGGCACAATTTATAAATATATGAAAGTACACAGTTTATCACCATACATTCAAAGAAGTTCAGTAAATGATGACAATGCTAAGGCTGTTTGACTATGCAGTTACCTAGCAGCCATTTGATGGGAAAAGACATGTTTCCCAGCAACTGGAAAGTACACATCATCGAATGAGAATTTGTAAGGAAAGCACAAAAGACAGAACCCGGCCCTTGGCAACTAAGAATCGTTGTTAAAAAGCATATTTCCTGTTGTACTTGTTAGGTGGAGGACCAGGGTTATTTAAAGCTCTGTTATTGGACACTGAGTCCCCAACCCTGCGAGCTGATCAAACTGCAACAGGCTTTTAATAAACCCGAGCTTTGAAAAATCTCATCAACTGCATTATCTTGAAGCTGGTTGGCTTAAGAGTGATGAAGGTGTCTCTTTAAGGCAGTGTGTGTGTGTGAAAGAATGTTACATTGAGAGTCAAACACTGATCCTTGGCTCGGCCAACTTGCCAACATTGTGGCACTTTGAGCAAGCCTCAAAATCCCCATGAATAAAATAAAGCTAATTATACTCCTGCTGCCTGCTTTGCTAGGTTGTAGTGAGGAACAAATGGAATTATGTAAATGAAAGTGCTCTGAGAAAGCTACCCGGATATTAGCATTGTTAATGCCATTCTGATGCCTGAGGAGGCAATGTACTGTGTGTGGCTGCACCTTTCCTGTTCTTTGTATTGCCAAGAAAGAACATACTACCACCTAAAAGAAGATTGCTTTTGTAACAATCACAAAGTACACTATAAAAACACAGATCAATATAAAAACAATAGACTAGATGTCAGCCACGGAATCTATCTGCAGACATTGTTCAGTAGACTTCTATAACAGTGAAACTATTTACAACGCTGCCTCCGTTTTTAATGTTTCATAGATAAATGAGAAAAATCATGCAGTATGGGTTGTTTTCTTTCTTTCCCTTAAGTTTCTATTTTTAACTCCTGTACGTTATCGGATGTAATATCCTGGTGTTCTTTCCCTAGTCCTGGCCCCTGCCCATAAAGCACACACACGCTCCAGGAATCCCGCTGCACTGTGGATGCTTCCTGTCCAATTACAGTTATTTTTATTGTGACTAAAACATTGAGAAATTGGTGCCTTTATAGAAAATACTTCATATATGTTATGGATGGCCATCTCTATGGATGGAATAGCAGAAACCACCTAACAGACGTGAGAGATCCTTCATTCCAGACGTGTGGCGTCCTCCCCGTATTCACTCTCTAGCAGGACAGAATCCGCTGCTGTGCAGGGTTCCAGAAATCTCAGTGCCAGTTGAAGACTGGCAGTTGGTTCCTTCCAGCTGTTCTTAAAGGTATTCTCTCTGCAGGAATTTAAAAGTGGCTCATAGTTATGGCTTAAGATTTTTATGTCTAGCTGTTTCTGTTTTGATTCTTCCCTTAGAGAAAATAGGGTGTTTTTCCAGTAGTGAAGGGTTTACGAAGTTCTGTAGAGTTAGATGTAAATTATCACAACTGTCAATAGCTGGCAAAATCCGTGGAGAATTAAGTCATTATGTGTGGGGCTTACAATTACATTAGTTCATTTTTACTGTGAATGTTCTACCCTTCAGCTGGCCCCGGCAGCATCAGGTAGACATGCCCCGAGAGAGGGAGATGCAGAGAGTCCTTGGAGCAATTTCACGTTTCAGACTTCTTCATGGTCTTTAGAAGCCATCCTTTTGGGGTTTGCCTGTCATGCTGTTAGGCATGCATCTGTTGAGAAAAAAGAGGAAGAGAAAAAACTGTTGAGATTAAAGTTGGCTTTATCTAAAATGCTTTTTTAAGTCTAAACCTTTTTCACAAAAGGGAGATTTTTGTTGTTGATCATTTTACATTACTTTAAAGGGTTAAATTTGTTAAAATTAAAAATGTAGGCCTGGCATGGGGGTTCACACCTGTAATCCTAGCACTCTGGAAGGCCAAGACAGGCAGATCATTTGAGTTCAGGAGTTCGAGACCAGCCTGAGCAAGAGCGAGACGCCGTCTCTACTTAAAAAATAGAAAGAAATTAGCTGGACAACTAAACTATATGTAACAACTAGCCAGGCATGGTGGTGCATGCCTGTAGTCCCAGCTACTCGGGAGGCTGAGGCCGGAGGATGGCTTGAGCCCACGAGTTTGAGGTTGCTGTGAGCGAGGCTGACGCCATGGCATGCTAGCTCAGGCAAAAGAGCAAGATTCTGTCTCAAAAAACAAAAAAATTTAAGAATTATCTTAAAAATAATTTTTTTTGGCTGGGTGCGGTGGCTCACGCCTGTAATCCTAGCACTCTGGGAGGCCGAGGCGGGCGGATTGCTCGAGGTCAGGAGTTTGAAACCAGCCTGAGCAAGAGCGAGACCCCGTCTCTACTATAAATAGAAAGAAATTAATTGGCCAACTAATATATATAGAAAAAATGAGCCGGGCATGGTGGCGCATGCCTGTAGTCCCAGCTACTCGGGAGGCTGAGGCAGGAGGATGGCTTGAGCCCAGGAGTCTGAGGTTGCTGTGAGCTAGGCTGACGCCACGGCACTCACTCTAGCCTGGGCAACAAAGCGAGACTCTGTCTCAAATAATAATAATAATAATAATTTTTTTTCTCTAATTTATGTAAGAATTATCTAGAATTATCGAGAATGGGAACAAATAGCCTATTCAATGAGTACCATCTAAATAGCTTGAATTTAGTCTCCACTATATAAGTCTTGACCAAAGTTACGTGAATGATGGAATCGAGTGTTGGTATTGAGCTTTTATTTATTTATTTATTTTTTATTTTATTGAGACAGAGTCACTTTGTTGCCCAGGCTAGAGTGAGTGCCGTGGCATCACCTAGCTCACAGCAACCTCAGACTCCTGGGCTCAAGCAATCCTCCTGCCTCAGCCTCCCGAGTAGCTGGGACTACAGGCATGCGCCACCATGCCCGGCTAATTTTTTCTATATGTATTAGTTGGTCAATTAATTTCTTTCTATTTACAGTAGAGATGGGGGTCTTGCTCTTGCTCAGGCTGGTTTTAAACTCCTGACCTCGAGCAATCTGCCCGCCTTGGCCTCCCAGAGAGCCAGGATTACAGGCGTGAGCCACGGCACCCAGCCTCAGTATTGAGCTTTTAAACATCATGTGTTCATGGTAAAAAAAACTCTGTCTATACTTGAATTTTTAAAATTTTATGACCAAAATGGAAATTTTTGATTGTTCAAAACTCTTCATTAATCTTTCTTATTCATGCAAATGTAGCACTACAACAGTTTTCATTTCTGAAATTATACAGGTATTAATATTAAAAACAAAATTCATTGTAAGGAGGGTACTGTACAAAGGCAAAATGTTAATAATGTAGGAAACTGAGTATAGGATATATGTGAACTCTCAGTACTATCTTCTCAATTTTTCTGTAAATCTAAAATTGATCTAAAAAATAGTCTATTAAAAAAAGAAATAAACAAGAACAAAAATCATTTGTTTTATACAATCTTTTCATTATCTGTAAGATCTAAGTGTTCAGAGGTAAAACAAATGTTAAAATATATGTAATATTTTCCTTTTGAAATATATTGCTTAACTACTTGAACCATTTCCAGATTTAATCCAGGCCCCTCTTTAATATTTGGTTTATTAGTACCTAACAAGAATAGTACATTTTTATTTCCTCTCCAAGGCCAAAGCACATGGAAATTTTTTGCTACCTATTGTCTCTACTAAGTTTAAAACATATCAGTTTTATTTACTTTCAAAATTTGAGATTTTAGACTTAAGAGTGAGGTTTAATTTATATTTTATAATTTAAGCATTTTCTAAAGCTAAACACTAATAAGTAGCAGATCTTTGGAATATTTACATATGTTTAGGGTACAATAAAAACATGCAGTTCACAACAGATGATAATGTGAAATTTTATCTTACCTTGAACTGGTACATTTAAGTATTATTTTAAAAACTGTTCATACTTATTACCTTAAGTTTATCTTTATAGCTGCTTTATACCTTAATTTTTTTCAATTTTTACCCCATTCAAGATTGTAAGAAACATATTCTAGTTGCTGTAGTCTAAAATTGTGCTTAGAAATACTGATGCTTAGTGTTATTTCTATGAATACTTTGATAAAATTGTTCTGAGTTTAATTTTTTCCATCACCCAGCTATCTCTCAGAGACTGGTATATTGATTTTTCTAATTAATATCCTATGTTCTTGGGACAGTATTTTTATTTTCTACTTCTAAAGAACTGACTAGCATAACCACTATTAAGTGATGTGCTGGTATGTTTTCATATAAATGCTCAAGGTACACCTTCTAATGTTGAAAAATAGGAAAATAAATTGACCTTGATGAAGTGTGTCTTCTTTTGTCTGTTCCCAGGAAAGTTTATTTCAGGTATTTCTACTGCTGAAATGATTAGCGTTAACAGCTTTCCCCCTCCATTTTATTTTACAGGGTCTCTTTATCTTCCTGATATATGGGGTGTACCACACAGAGGTAAGTCTGCTTGGAGTATCTCAAGGCTGACAGAGTGAATGAGAGAAATGACAGGTTTCTTATCTTGATAACTGAGGAACAAAGTTGGCTTTTCATATGAGTGTCCTACTGCCCTTCATGCTTGGACTAGCTTATATGCATCCCAGCCTACCATTAAACACTGACACCCTGAATCAAGGGACAGCCTCATTTCTCATAGGCATTGCTAATATTTTACTACTGCCTTAAGTTTTTGAATTGCCAGTCTTCAACACTTAGTTATTATAGAAAAAAACAAACTGAGCTTCTCTTACACTGTCACCCGACAGTCAACACAGAAGACTTCTGTGACCAAGTGTGTGTGGTCACATTTCTGCAGTGGACACCAGCCAGGTGTCCTCCAATCTAATTCTGACACTGTCTCCCTGGAGATAGCATCAGCCCCCACAGGTGAAGGGCTCTGTCCTCCGAGATGGTCCCCTCTTCAGATGCCAATTACAAGCTCCAGGTTGTTTTATCTGTGCTTCTGACCGACTGGCTCCAAATCCGGGTTCCCACGAGCCCTTCCTTGAATTCAGTTAATTTGCTAGAGCAGGTTACAGAACTCAGCGAAACACTTGCCTGTGTTTACCGGTTTATTACCAAGGATATTGCAAAGGGTATGGATAAACTCTAGATGAAGAGATGGATAAGGTAAGGTGTGTGGGAAGGGGCAAGACCTTTTCCAGAGCACCTCCCTCCAGGAACCTCCACCTGCTGAGTTATCTGGAAGCACAACAAACCCTGCTCTTTCGAGTTCTTATGGCAGCTTCATTACATAGGCATGATTGATTAAATCATTGGCCATTGGTGATCAACTTAACCTTCAGATCCTCTCCTCTCCCTGGAGGTTGGGGGGTGGGGCTGAAAGTCCCAACGCTCTAAAATCCTGCCTGGGTCTTTCCGGTGATCAGCCCCCCTCTGAAGCTACCTAGGGGCTGCCAGCCATTAGTCAACTCATTAGCATACAAAAAGACATTTATTACTTTGGAGATTCCAAGGATTTTAGGGCTTGTAAGCCAGGAAACGGATTGAAGACCAAATATATATTTTGCCATATCACAACTATACTAGACTGTATTAAAGTTTCAGTTTAAGTGGTAGAATGCTTACATTGTTGCATGGGGTTAGAAAAGTATGATTATTTATCTCAAAATGATAATTAATATTGTCTTTTAAGTTTTTAAGGCAGGCTAAGAGAGGCCCATAAGTATTAGTAAATAATCCTTATGATTTCAATTGTGAAATTCATCAGTTATTATTTAATTATTAGAAATTATTTCGCTAGAAATATTGTGAGGTGTACATATAACTTCATTAAGAAAATATGCTATGTAAATAAACTATTGTCATACTTCTAGTTCTTTCTATTAAAAATTTATGTGATATGTCCTTTCCAACCTTGTCTAAAAAAAAAAAAGGAAAAAAAAGTTATGTGATTTATAAATACTCTTAATTAGGAAAATGTCTGGTTTAGATTTTTGCATGCCTGATATGAAATTAAGTGCATTGTGTACATTAGGAACTGAATAAATATTTGATTTTGCTGATAACTTTGATTTCCAGATTTTACTTGATAATTTTCCCATAAGAGAAAAATTCGTAATTTTGCATGAGTTCCTTGGTATTCTACACTGGAGAGGAAAGAGGGGACCCTTGCAGAGATCTTAGAAGGGCCTGGTTGTCAAATAACATATAACGTGGCAAACAGACTCATTAGCCAGACTGAGAAGAAGGTACGTGGGCATTTAAATAACATCTGATGATGATGAAGTATGTGTGTGGGCGTGTTTTACAGGACTGCTACACCTGGATTACTCGCGGTTTCCTTTTCCAATAGCCTTCAGGTAGGTTGGCAGTAAGACAACTTTTTTTTTTTTTTTTTTTTGCCAAGGTACCACTATTCAGTTTCAAAGTAGGCTCCCCCTACAAATGCAAAGGCTATGCCCCCGTTATTGTTTCCAAGAGAAAAGGAATGACAGAAGAAATCTATCCACTTAACCATCTTAATAAATGTTGAGCACTTAGAGTTGAATGCTTTTACATGAAACTTAAAGTGCCCTAAACGATTCACTGCTGGGTTTGGATTTTGTTTCAATACCTGGATTGCAAACCCTAAGTGAAGAAAGCCCCAACATTCGTGCCTCAGTTGCCCCCACCTTCTCCTCCAGCCCCTTTCTCTGCATCTCCCACGGCACCCTGCGGCACGGTCTCCCGGGACTTCCTGCCGTCCGGGTTCCACCTCCTGAGCGCTTTTCGCCCAGAACCCCCTCAGCCACTTTCACCTCCTTCAACGCAGCCCACCAATCACGCCTGTCCGCCGCGGAAGCCCCTTTTTCAGCCGGGCGCCCAGTCCCGGCCCCTCTGGCCGTGGCCCCACCGCCTCCACCCAACCGCCCCGGTGATTGACAGGCAGGCCGGGCGGAAGCCGAGGCGCAGGCGCCGTGGCGCCGCAGACCTCCCCTCCGGCCGGGTCGAGGAGTTCCCAGCAGACACCGCGCCGCGGCTGCGCAGTACCGGGGAGGCTTTTAATTCCATTGTGGAGAGGACGGCGTTATTTTTATTAACTGGAGGCGACGGCGGCTGCGGCGGCGGCGAGACCCGTAAGTGTTGCCGGTGGGTGTGGGAGGGCGCGGGCGAGGCCCGAGGAGGAGTCGCAGGGTCGTCCGCGCCGGTGCCGGGGGCGGCCGCGCTGGGACTCGGTGCCCGGCGCGTTGCGGTCTGGGCGGCGGCGCGGCGGGGTCCGGAGCGCTGCGGTGGTCCCGGCCCGGGCCCCGGTTCCAGCTCCTTCCCTCCCTCTTCCCTTCTCCTCCTCCTCTCCTCAGCCAGGCCTCCTCCGGGGCATGAAAATCGGCAGTGGGTTCCTGAGCGGCGGCGGCGGTCCCGGCAGTAGCGGTGGTAGCGGCTCCGGCGGCGGCGGCGGCTCCGGCGGCGGCAGGAGGGCAGAGATGGAACCCACCTTCCCCCAGGGTATGGTTATGTTCAACCACCGGCTCCCCCCGGTCACCAGCTTCACCCGGCCGGCGGGGCCGGCCGCCCCTCCCCCGCAGTGCGTGTTATCCTCCTCTACCTCCGCAGCCCCGGCCGCCGAGCCCCCCCCTCCGCCGGCCCCGGACATGACTTTCAAGAAGGAGCCCGCGGCGTCGGCCGCGGCCTTCCCCTCGCAGAGGACCTCCTGGGGATTCTTGCAGTCTTTGGTGAGCATCAAGCAGGAGAAACCCACGGATCTCGAGGAGCAGCAGTCCCACCACCACCACCACCACCACCACCACTACGGGGGGCTGTTCGCTGGGGCTGAAGAGAGATCTCCGGGCCTAGGAGGCGGGGAAGGAGGGAGCCACGGCGTCATCCAGGACCTCAGTATTCTCCACCAGCATGTCCAGCAGCAACCAGCCCAGCACCACCGCGACGTGTTACTCAGCAGCAGCAGCAGGACTGATGACCACCATGGCAACGAGGAGCCAAAGCAGGACACTAACGTCAAAAAGGCAAAGAGGCCAAAGCCAGAATCTCAGGGAATCAAAGCCAAGAGGAAGCCAAGTGCATCTTCCAAACCTTCTTTGGTTGGAGATGGAGAAGGTGCCATCCTCTCCCCAAGTCAGAAACCTCATATTTGTGATCACTGTAGTGCTGCTTTTAGAAGCTCCTATCACCTGCGGAGACATGTCCTCATTCACACAGGAGAAAGGCCTTTCCAGTGCAGCCAGTGTAGTATGGGTTTCATTCAGAAATACCTGCTGCAGAGACACGAGAAAATTCATAGTAGAGAGAAGCCATTTGGATGTGATCAGTGCAGCATGAAGTTCATTCAGAAGTACCATATGGAGAGACACAAGAGGACGCATAGTGGAGAAAAGCCATATAAGTGTGACACTTGCCAACAGTATTTTTCAAGGACTGATAGATTGTTGAAGCACAGGCGTACGTGTGGTGAAGTCGTAGTTAAAGGAGCCGCCAGTGCGGAACCTGGGTCATCAAACCATAACAATATGGGTAATCTGGCTGTGTTGTCTCAGGGAAATACAAGTTCTTCAAGGAGAAAAACGAAGTCAAAAAGCATAGCTATTGAAAACAAGGAACATAAGACTGGTAAAGCAAATGAATCACAAATCTCAAATAATATAAACATGCAGAGTTACTCAGTAGAAATGCCTACTGTGTCTTCCAGTGGAGGCATAATTGGCACTGGAATAGATGAACTACAGAAAAGGGTGCCAAAATTAATCTTCAAGAAAGGAAGCAGAAAGAATACAGATAAAAACTACCTTAATTTTGTGTCACCGTTACCAGACATAGTTGGACAGAAATCCTTGTCTGGGAAACCAAGTGGCTCACTTGGGATAGTATCAAATAATAGTGTGGAGGCCATTAGTCTTCTCCAAAGTACAGGTGGCAAACAAGGTCAGATAAGTAGTAATTATGATGATGCCATGCAGTTTTCAAAGAAAAGAAGATATTTACCAACTGCCAGCAGCAACAGTGCCTTTTCTATAAATGTAGGACACATGGTCTCCCAACAGTCCGTCATTCAGTCTGCAGGTGTCAGTGTTCTGGACAATGAGGCGCCATTGTCACTTATTGACTCCTCAGCTCTAAATGCTGATATTAAGTCTTGTCATGACAAGTCTGTTATTCCTGATGAGGTTTTACAAAGTATTTTGGATCAATACTCTAACAAATCAGAAAGCCAGAAAGAGGATCCTTTCAATATAACAGAACCACGTGTGGATATACACACCTCAGGAGAACACTCAGAATTGGTTCAAGAAGAAAATTTGAGCCCAGGCACCCAAACACCTTCAAATGATAAAGCAAGCATGTTGCAAGAATACTCCAAATACCTCCAACAGGCTTTTGAAAAATCCACTAATGCAGGTTTTGCTCTTGGACATGGTTTCCAATTTGTCAGTTTGTCTTCACCTCTCCACAACCACACTTTATTTCCAGAAAAACAAATATACACTACATCTCCTTTGGAGTGTGGTTTCGGCCAATCTGTTACCTCAGTGTTGCCATCTTCATTGCCAAAGCCTCCTTTTGGGATGTTGTTTGGATCTCAACCAGGTCTTTATTTATCTGCTTTGGATGCTACACATCAGCAGTTGACACCTTCCCAGGAGCTGGATGATCTGATAGATTCTCAGAAGAACTTAGAGACTTCATCAGCCTTCCAGTCCTCATCTCAGAAATTGACTAGCCAGAAGGAACAACAGAAAAACTTAGAGTCCTCTACAAGCTTTCAGATTCCATCTCAGGAGTTAGCTAGCCAGATAGATCCTCAGAAAGACATAGAGCCTAGAACAACATACCAGATTGAGAACTTTGCACAAGCATTTGGTTCTCAGTTTAAGTCGGGCAGCAGGGTGCCAATGACCTTTATCACTAACTCTAACGGAGAAGTGGACCATAGAGTAAGGACTTCAGTGTCAGATTTCTCAGGGTATACAAATATGATGTCTGATGTAAGTGAGCCATGTAGTACAAGAGTAAAGACACCCACCAGCCAGAGTTACAGGTAAGGTCCCAAAAGTGACCAGGCTGGGGGTCTTCTAACGTAATTTTGTTTTATTTTGACAACACTGCCATTGGAATGTTTCTACACGATCCTATTAAGAATAATGTAATGCCCTTTCAATGCAACTTTTCATATTTAGTTTATTTTGTTAGCGTGATTTTAGCTCTGTTTGTATTATGATTTTTAATCAAAATCAATAGATTAAAAATAGTTTGACATTCAAGGTGACAATGTTTAGCAATCAAATTTACATGTATAGATCGTCAGGGAATAGCCCAAATGTTTTAAATGCAAAAAACAAAAAAACAAAAAAATCTCACAAAAAAAAACCAAAAAACAAAAAAAAAACAAACAAAAAAAACTTTGTTGCTAGGATTAAGGTTAATTCTAATTGCTTTACTCTCAGGAAAGTGTAATAACGCATGGGAATTCTGTACGTTATCACTGTAATGGAATATCCAACTTACAGATAGTATAATATACATTTCATCATTTAAGTAAGGGATCGAAAACATTTCAAATTGCTCTGTCTGGGCTGATATGATACATTTTGTCATTTAAGTAAGGGATCGAAAGCATTTCATATTGCTATCTCCATCTGGGCTGATCCAAAATTCTGAGATTGTTGGCTACCTATATTTTGTTGCAGCTTTTAAATGTACTCTGAACTTACAAACCACATTCATTCCAGCCTGGTAGAACAAATATTCTTGGATCTTTGATCAAAGCCTGGAATGATAGCTTTAATAAAAGAAGAAAAAAAGCACCCTCTCTTTATCCCAACTGTAACAAGGCTGTAATTCCATTAAGCGATTCTGACATCTAGTACAGTGTTGAAGCCCAAGTAGTGGGCTGGTGCCAGTATTAGAACCCAAGTTGGAATTGTATAATTGGTTGAAATTTGGGGTATGTATTATTTATTATACATGACCTAAAAATGTTCTCTTGTCTGTGCTGTTACATATTACCCAACTTCTGGTTTTTTTATTCTTGTTTTTAACCTGTCTTTTTTCTTAGAGTTCTGGGCCTGCCTTTTTCTCTCTTGTCTCTTGTCTTGACAGTTTCAATTTTAGAATCATTTACATTCCAATAGGTAATTCATTATGCATTTTATTTATATGCCTTGTGGCATACAAATACAAAACAGTAGGATAAACTTCCCCAACCCCCACCTTTTTTTTTTTAAAATACAGACCCTACAGATTTCCATGTATAATAAAACCCCACATACTCGATGGATGTTAATAAGGATGTAATTCCAACTCGTGACATAGCTCTTGTGAGGGATAAGAGTGTGCCTGCGTATAGTAATGACATCAGAACCTCTTTGTGAAATTGCAGCCTTTAATGTACATTTTAAAAGGGTGCATTAGTCAGTATTGTACAGGGGTCTTGTAAAGTCATCAAAACTTGCTATGAACGCTAATTGCCATTTGAAGCTACTGATAGGCAGTGGCTCTGCTCTAAACCGCTTTTTAGCAATTGTATTTTTTTCCTGATTATATTTTTTAATGTACTTTGATGTTTATGCTAATGAGTTTTTTATGTACTTTTGGTGATGTTTCAGTCTTATGTACTCTTCTGACGTCAGAAAAGTACCACTGGTTGTTTGCAGTCTTATTGTGTAATCAGCCTACCACAGGCTTCCATGTATAATAAAGTAATTAATATTGTGCAAGTGTAAAACACTTCTGTTATAAAAGCAGTGTTTGGAAAATAAGAAATTATTAAAAATGGTTACAAAATACTAGTTAATTTCCTTTTCCCACTTTCCTCCTTTAGCTTTAGCAGCTAAAGGGTCACCAACTTGTCATTGCAAGATTCATAGAAAATGTGTTTAATCCTCTTAAATACACTCAATACTAAAACGTCTGTATTTCTTATTTCAGTAAGTGCGGTAAGTTCTATTGGGTACAGAGTACAAGCTGTAATCAAAGGATGGAGAGGACCTTTACCACTGTATCTCTTAAGCTGTATGATTTTTCTCCAGTTTTTTGTTTTATACAGGTTTTGAATTTCTTTAACTTTTATTGTGTGTACTGAATACTGCATATGTATTATTCTGATTGTTTGCTCTAGTTTACTACCAATAAAAGTCCTGTTAATCACAAAATTTTAAAAAGGAGATATCGCTTAATATCCAGCCACATTTTTCGAGATTTTTGCTGACATTTCGTAAAATAGTTACATCAGTGGTATAATCTGCAATATAAGGATGTACATTTTTATGGTTCGTTTTTTAAATTTAAATATTTTATGTTTCTAGGTTTATTTTATTTGAAAATGGGTTGAATATTATTAAAGTGCACAATATGGAAGAATAGAAATTCAATATTATGTAAATCAGAATGTTTTATTGAAATTGGGTGAGCCATCCTAAATATTACTCCTGAGAGATTATTTATTGAGGGCTTATTTTAAATCAGATTCCAGTGTCTTTTGGTTCTAGGTATATCCTTTTTGCTTCAAAAAAGTTGTGATAAAATGATAGTATGACTTGGACAAAAATGGCCTTGAGCATTTTTAGTAGGAAAAAGTATTGTTAAATCATAATGTTAAAAAAATTTTGAGTGTAAATATTAAAGGGAAAGAGCTAAACCATGTAAATATTGACGATTCAGAAAAGGTATTTGAAAGTTAGTAAATATGTTAACTTTTAAAGTTGGAGTAGAAATTGTAGATCATGAGAAAATTGCGCTTTGAAATTTAGTGGCTACAAATAGGGCAGAGTAGGTCTTTGAGTCTTTCCTTTTTTTGGTATATAATAGTATTGTAGGATAAATAATAAATGATTTCTATTAAGTAAGCATGGCTTGAAATATCTCTTCCTGTGGGTCCATATGATGAGGAAATGGAAATGTAAATTTTTTTGGAATGTTACTCCCTAGATTTAGTCATTTTCTTGAACAAGAGTGCTAAGCAGAGTCTCACTCATTCTACATGGAAATCTAACTCTTGATTATTTCTCTGTTCGAGATTAGCTCTAACAGATTAATTTTTTTAACCCACCTACTTGCCCTTTTTTTTTTCTTTTGTGGAATGTCTGTGTCTGAATATGATCATTTTAAAATTAAAGCTTTACTTGTAAGATGTTATGGTATGAATTAGGAAACAGTGCTTTAGATTTCTGTTGTGCTACTATAAATTCAGGAATAAGGATTATCATAATTTAGCAATTGCTGATAAGTAATTTGTGAGGTGTTTCAGTATGAGAACACAAAAATGTGGGGAAAAAATCTGTACTTAAAATTTTTTTGTTTTTTAAAATATTGCGGATTGGTATAAATATTTCGACCTCAGTTTAGTTCCCTGTATTATACTAATCATATGAGAGAGGCAGAAGTTGTTCATTCTTCTTGTTTGTCATTATTAGCGTATTGGCCCGAAGTGGGTAGCAGTGGGGCATATGGCCCAGTGAGGACACATGCAGTGCATACCTCCAGTTTCATAGGTTCTTGTTAAAGAGAACTGCTCTCAAAAAAGAAAAAAGACGAGCTTCTGAACGTCAAAGTTCTGTTTTAAGAGTAAAATGCATTTCTGAAGGCTCACTTTCTGAGTTTTATGGTCTTCGTGTTTTCTGTGATATGTAATGATAGGATTTCATTTTTAAAGTATGATGCAAGATTCCTTGTCAGTGCTATGATGCGATCCATGCATCATGTTGCATGAGGTTATGTCAGTAATGTTCCACGAATATTTTTGTTACGGGATCCCTCCTCGTGTTTAAGAGGAGAGAGGTGTGGTGGTTTGCCAATCTGTTCACTCTGTGAGATGATAGAGAGTCCCTGATAGGTTTTGAGGGAAAATGTTGTTTTCTACCTGTTATATTTTTTTGTCCTTAATTTATTATTTTAAATGATGAAGACAGCATCTTGGAATTCTGTTGTCCTGGCCTTGATCAAAAAAATCTAAAGTCCTGTTAGGCTTTAGTTTTTAAAGAGATTTTTACCATAAAGAAGGCATACACTTGAATAGTTTTTCTTTTTTGTATTTGCTTTCTAAAAAATAAAAGCATTGGCTGTATTTGAGCGTGGCTAACTTAAACAGAAGCTATTTAAAGTCTTGATGAAACTTTGGCTCACTCATGCAGGAAAGTACTGCATAGCATTTTTTGGGTCACGGACTCTTTGGGCAGCTGATAGAATTGATGTCCCCCCAACCCCAGCACATTAGCAGAGATACAGCTACACGTGATAATTTATAAGCCAGTCTACATGCTCACAAGACCTCTCCTGACTCAAAAAAAATTCTTACCTGTAGACCCCAGGTTAAGAATTTCTGCTTTAGAAGATTGCCTAAATACTGAAATTTTATTGTACAAATAATTAGAAAGTTAACGCGTAAACTAAAAATCATCACGTTAGGAGGACTTTTATCTGTCTGCAATTTAACTACTTAGAGTAGTTAATTTAACTACTGTCTGCAATTTAACTATGGAGTACATTTGGGTTCAATAAAGCCATAGAATTTTATAATAAACTAATCAAATAATTTTATAATTCTTTGCACACTTTCTCATCTGATAATAACTACCACACAGGTACTAGACTTCACAGTATTTCAGTGTATAATAATTATAGTCAATAACTGGTTCTTTATTTGCACAGAATGGCTTCCCACATAAGTACTGGCGAAAGTGAATGAAAACCCCCAACCAACCTGTACCTTTTTACCTAGGGGGAATAGCATTGAGTTCTTAATATCTTTAAGACTGCTCTTTATAGCCCGAGTGTGGCTACCTAGGTTGAAATGTGCTCTGCAAGGTAAGCTTTGTAAAGCACGTTATATGTTGAAGTAGGTACCTCTTGGGAAGTGTAGATAAATAGCTGGAGGAAATTTTCATGAGTCGGACCTTATACTCCAAAGGGGAAAATTTGTTCTCTGTGTTTGTAGAGGAATAAAAGAATAATGGGTAGGGGTTGAGTGTTAACCTTTTGCACTCGCTTGCTTTTTTCTCGATTCCTTTATTCTACTCGGGGTTTAATTTTTTAAATACCCCAGATTTTACAAAGCACGGCAGCAGAATAAAAAACTGGAGTTTCTTTTCATACAAACTTACTTATTTGGATTTTTTTTATATTTCAAATTATTGATACATTCAAAGAGTAATTTTAATCTCTTTAATTTTTGCTAGCTGTGTCGAGTCACACTTGACATCCGAGTGCAAAGGGTTAAGGGAAGTAAGGCCTATCTTAGAATGGAGAAAAAAAGGGATAGATTTTGAGGGAATATAAAATTTGCTCATAATTAAACAGTGGTCCTGGAGAATTTAAGAGAGTTACGGAGATCTTGGAAAACTCTCTTCTTACATTGTCATTCTTTCAGTTCAGACTTATTTCAGTACTTCAGTTTGTTATGAACTTTAGAACTATTGTGGAACAATTAATAAATAACTCTTAGCAGACAACCATGGTGAACTTCTGTTTACATTCCCAATCTAGGAAAAAGATGGCTAATCTTTGTGTTTATATATTAAATCTTTTCTTTAGTAACTCACAAATTACAGCTTCCGTTGGTTGGTAAGAATTTTAAATAATTTTTTTCTTATCAAAGCAATTGCAGTCAAAATTATTGTTATGTGTGATCAAATGAATATGCACAGAATTTAGGAATTAAGACCAAAGCTCTGAATCCACGTCCCCCACCTGCCAAAAAATAAATTTACAAGCACAGTGTATAAAGGCATGTATCATAACAAAGGAAAAATGTGGGTGATTGTAAAAAGTTGGAAATTCATGATAATTTTTTTAAGTTTTGCTTTGTAAAGTGTTTTCAGTTTTAACTTTTGACTAACTCATTTGTTTACATTAGATAAGAATCTTGTTTTATAAACATCTGTTAGAATATTAAAGTTTTAAATAGCTAAAGTTTTAATATTAAGTTTTAGGATAAATACAGTGTTTTTTTTTTTTTTTTTTGAGACAGAGTCTCACTTTGTTGCCCGGGCTAGAGTGAGTGCCGTGGCGTCAGCCTAGCTCACAGCAACCTCAATCTCCTGGGCTCGAGTGATCCTTCTGCCTCAGCCTCCCGGGTAGCTGGGACTACAGGCATGTGCCACCATGCCCGGCTAATTTTTTATATATATATCAGTTGGCCAATTAATTCCTTTCTATTTATAGTAGAGACGGGGTCTCACTCAGGCTGGTTTTGAACTCCTGACCTTGAGCAATCCGCCCGCCTCGGCCTCCCAAGAGCTAGGATTACAGGCGTGAGCCACAGCGCCCGGCCGGATAAATACAGTTTTTAAAGTCGAAGTGACATTTCCAGATTAATTTTTTTTAAGAGTAGATTGCAAAATTGAATGACAAGATCAGCAGTATAACTATTTTATGTTTATGTGTAAACTGGGCTCTTCCTACAAGGAAGCCAAATGCAAACATTTGAAAGAGAGTTCCTCCTTTTTGGAGGATAATGAGAACTGTAGATGGGTATAATTGTGGATCTCCGTGGATAGATAACCCATGACCTTGATTAGTTTAGTGGTAGAACTGGAACGAGCCTTTCTAAGGCTTGCAATTTTTACTTTGTGGCCCAAAACAACAAATGTGCCTGGTGTAGATTAGAAAGCAGACTGAAGGCCAGCACGGTGGCTCATGCCTGTAATCCAACCACTCTGGGAGGCCGAGGCAGGCGGATCTCTCAAGGTCAGGAGCTGGAAACCAGCCTGAGCAAGAGCGAGACCCCGTCTCTACTAAATATAGAAAGATATTAATTGGACAACTAAAAATATATAGAAAAAATTAGCCGGGCATGGTGGCACATGCCTGTAGTCCCAGCTACTGGGAAGGCTGAGGCAGGAGGGTCCCTTGATCCTGGGAGTTTGAGGTTGCTGTGAGCTAGGCTGATGCCACGGCACTCACTCTAGCCTGGGCAACAGAGTGAGACTCTGTCTCCAAAAAAAAAAAAAGCAGACTGAGATGAGACCTGAAGTTTTCATCTTATAAGTGAATAAGGTACAGGAATAAAAATTATGAAATTGTTTGCATTTAATAGACCCAATATGTGAATTTTGTTTAGTCATAAGCACGTCAGAAAACTGAGCAAGGTTCACAGCACTGCGTAAATACATTAAAACATTTGTAAAAATTGCTCTTGTACTGCTTTTCACTTTTACAAGTAGCCTTTCAGTGAACATCTTAAAATTGTGTTAATATGTTCGGGATTGTGTTGTTTGTAAGGTAAATTACTGAGGAATATTATTCCTTTGGATTTTGGGGACAGCTGCAGAAGTTCCAAACGTTCAATTTCTTTTTTATGAAGTCTGCTAAGATATGCACATTTCTACACTCAGTCCCATTTGGAATAGTTAGCTGTGTATTTTGTATGAGTGTTTATGTTGGTAATTTGATCTCCTAAAGGTTTAGTTCTGAAATTTTGCAAGGGTGATTCAAAACCATTACACTCTAGCTTTGTAAATTGTCTCTTATTTTTAGTAAGTAAAAAATTAGTTTATGACAAACACTTAACATAGATTATTTAGGATTTATTTGAAGAAATGTAAAAAAACCTATGAATGTTGGACATGGTATTAAAAAAACTATTAAAACTATTGTGACAGATTTGTCTTTGAAAGGGAAGGAAGGACTATTGTGTAAAGACATTGGAAAGGGGTCTAAGGAGATTAATATTAATGGGCATGTTTACAGTGGTTATATACACAAAAGACCTTAAAGATTTGAATTCCATACATTTGGAAGACTGATAATGGCAAACTGACAATGGGTCCCTGTGGGATACTGCTGGGATGTATATCAAGGCAAAATTAAAATGTGATCTGGGAAGATTTCTGGAGTGGCCTGGTAGACTAAGTAGAACATTACAGTTTTTTTCTTTTTGTTTATTCTTTGATTTTGTTAAACCTCTAAAACAAATTGATATTTGGGAAGGAGATTGATATTTGGGAAGGAGAGAGAAAGGCTATTAATGAATGAAAGGTGTGATGGTATTTTGCTGATGATGCTGATGTAAGTATCCTATAAAGAGGAGAAAGGTAACATTTAGGAAAAGAGGAAAAAGGAGTGCCTTGGTTAATAATTTTTTCCTAATAAGAACATTTAAATTTTCTCTTGAAATTTTGAATTACTGTAATTCAGTATGGATTAAAATCTTAATTTAGAAAAAAGGTAATACTATTACACAACTGATTTTTAATACAAGGTAAAAACTAACATTATTCTTAGCTAAATATTAAATAGTAAAAAAGAATTACAACAGAAGACATTTTTTGCTTTTAAACCCTGTCATTTCATCTGCTTGCTATTGAAGTCTTATGGAACACATAAGTAAAACTTTATAGAACTGGCTGTGTAATTTTGAGGATTCCCATGACATTTAATGATGGAAATTGTTTTTTCTGATTTCTAAACCAAAACTAACATGCATTTTATAATTTCATAATGAATCATCACCCGATTATACGCAGTCATTCACCCAGCTGAACTAATACTCCATCTGGAACTGAAATGCAAAAATCATTTTGAACGGTCTGAAAGTACTGTCTGTTCAAGATGTTCAGTACTGAAATACCAGTTGGAATTTCGGCAGCTGAATGTGAGAGAGAGCAGAGATTCAAAATGTATGTAGAATTGCCTTTCCTGTTTCCCTTAGTGCTTTTGTTTATAAGCCACATATAGTTATTTAGATGATGGTGTTTGTTCTTACCCTCCCTCCCTGCACATATTTGCTTTGTCATAAAATATTCAGAACAAAAATTACTGGAGGCTGAATGTATTTTTAAAAAATACATTTTTCAGATGGAATACTAGCAAGAGCAGATGGTGGGGACATCGCTTTGCAATAAGTAAGATTAATGTGTTCCGAGCTGCTAAGATTGTGAAGAGAAAGGGAAGACTGGCCTATCAGCCTGTTAGTAGGCAGCAAACCAGTGCCTAAACCTGACTCGAATTTTGAAAAAGCTCATTTCTGATGAATGTGCCTAGCAAATTGGGCTTCTAAGAACAGATATTATTTTTTTAATTCTTTGTTCACATAAAGTATAAGGAATATCTATAGATTGTTTCCATTTTCAAGAGGCACTTCACATCTTTTAGGTGGCTTTCAAATGGTGGACACCAGCAGTTGTTTGGGTTTATAATGTAAGTCAGAACTGTTTCTTGGAGAAACTGAAACTTTTCATTGAGTAAGGTTACAGTGCATTTCTAGAGATACCCATTGAAAGGTGGAAATTAAAAGACACTGAGTAATTACATTGTGAGCATGTGAAATTACTTACCTTTTAAAAATTATCACTTTAGTATATTATTTTAATAGAGTGGAACAAAGCATTCATAAACTTAGTCCATACTTCGGAAATGAGATGTCTTAGAAATTCTGTTATTCCTTCCAGGCATTTGTTCCATGAAACCATTAGATTAGCTGAAGCATGTTAGTAGCTGTAATTTATAAGTGAATCCAAGTCTTAATCATCTTTTTTTTCTTTTATATATACAGTGTCACTTGATTTTTAAATTAGGGATAGATAAGAAGATGTTTTGCTAATTTTATATTTTCACTTTACTGATTAAGAATTGCCTTTTGTAATAAAAATAAATTGAGTACTTTACTGTTACGAGAGGATCTCATAAGTAGCCATAATTTATACCTGGGAGATGAATGATGCTCCGTGCTGCTTTTGCTTTTAGTCCCAGTTACATTATTACCCAAATTGAAGCTGGATGGACAACCACTGGGTCTTGGAATGTATTCCCTCCTCCACTTAGCTATTTTTGATCTCCTAATTTTCAACTGCTCATAATCTACCAACTACTAAATTCAGAGGCTGTGTATGTCTTGCATTAAGTATTTATTTATTTATTTATTTTTTAAATTTAGAGACGGGGTCTCGTCCTTGCTTAGGCTGGTCTCCAACTGACCTCCAGCAGTCCTCCCACCTGGCCCTCCCAGAGGGCTAGGATTACAGGCATGAGCCACCACGCCCGGCTGCATTAAGAATTAATGTTGAAGCAGAATGACTGTGGAAAAGAAAACTTTTGATAATCTGTTGACATTTGATACATTAGTCATGTGTCAAATTGATATGTTGTCTTTATGGCAATCAGAAATTAGGCTAAATAAGTAATTGCATATATATTTCAATAGTAAACATTTCAGTATATTATCCCAAACTAGACTAAAATATAGATAGATAGATAGATAGATAGATAGATAGATAGATAGATAGATTGCATTGTGAAAAAGATGCAATATGTATGTAAATTGTTTAGCACTGAGATTCTCAGATTCTTCATTTCATAAAGTATTCCATGCTTCATCTCATCAGCCTTAGAAGCTGAAAGGAAATAAATACAGAGAGATATGCAGGCACTTTCATTTAACAAAAGACTCACCTACCTAGTCCTCTGCAGCGCTGACTCCCATCTCAGTGCAGAGCTGTCCGGGCTCTACCCAAAAGCACTTGGTCGTCGCTGGCCTGGCTGTGAGGTCGACCAGCAACCTTGGCGTCACTTAGGAGTGTGAAGGACATGCAGACTCCCAGCCCCACCCTAGGTCTGCTGCATCCGTCCGTGCCTGCATCACGTTACATTTGGAGGAGGGCCGTCTTAAAACTCCTTTACCTGTGCTCTTGACACACACTTTTCTGACTTTCCTTTCTCATCTCTGATCAAAATCCATCCAATTCCCACAGGTCCTTAATTCAAATTTCACTGGTTTAGTTTTATAAAAATCCACTGAGCAATTATCTGGGCACCCCCTATGTGCCAGGCACTATTCTAGGTGATAAAAGTGAAACGAGCAGAATCCAGTGCCCTCACATTCTAACAGAGGAGCTGGGTGAGCACAGACATCATGTGTGGGGTAGGGTTAAGTGCTAGGAAGAAAAAGAAAGGGACTAGAAAGTGATAGGTATGTGCTCATTCTGATAGGGAAGTCCTGGACGGGGTAACTTGGGAGCAAAGACTCAAAGGAGAGAATCAGGGTAAGAGATTTTTGTAGTGCTGATATCCAACCGTGAGTATTTTTAAAAATTGGTAATTTTCTATGTCATAGTCCATTGGTCACTTGCGTGCTATAGGTGGGAGTATTTTCATATCACTGGTGAAGAACAAAGGCTCAGGGAGGGCTGCGACCTGCTGTTGCCTAAGGTTGCACCACTGGATTTGGTGCAACCCCTTGGTGATTCCAGATGGTGTGGGGTTTTTTGTTTTCTATTTTGAGCCAGGGTCTCGCTCTGTTGCCCAGGCTACAGTGCAGTGGTGTCATTACAGCTCACTGCAACCTCAAACTCCTGGGCTCAAATATCCTCCTGCCTCAGCCTCCTGAGTAGCCGGGACTACAGGTGTGCACCACCATGCCCGGCTAATTTTTCTATTTTTTATAGAGTTGGGGTATTGCTATATCGCTTAGGCTAGTCTCGAACTCCTGGCCTCAAGCGATCCTCCCTGCTAGGCCTCCCAAAGTGCTAGGATTACAGGCATGAGCCGCTGCACCCTGCCTTGTTTTGTTTTTAACTCCCCTACTCCACTATGCCTTCTCTCTTCAGGCGTCTTGTGGCCTTATGAAAGAGCCATGTAGAAAGCTCAGGCAGACCTAATTTAAAATCTTGGCTCTGGCGTTGACTAGAAGTAAAGTTACTTCATCTTCCTGACCCTGAACTTCCTCATCTGTGAAGTGGCGCTTGTAGCAAAGGGCGAGGGCTCGTAACAGTGTGCAGAGGTCAGGAGTTTGAGACCAAACTGAGCACAAAGGAGACCCCGTCTCTACGAAAACTATAAAAGTTAGCTGGGTGTGGCGGCGCGAGGCGAGCCTGTCGTCCCAGCTGCTCAGGAGGCCGAGGAGAGCGTGAGGTTGCAGTGCGCTGTGAAGACGCCACTGCACTCTAGCTCCGTAACGGAGGGAGGAGACCCTGTCCCGAAACAAAAACCAAACAAATGGGCAATTTTTAGTGACAAGTTTAGGAAAACTTCTTGTGCCTACCTGATTCAATTATTTAATTTTAAGCTTATTTGGTTGCCAGTCACCCTTTTATTTCTTTTTTTGTTTGTTTTTTTTGAGACAGAGTCTCACTCTGTTGCCCAGGCTAGGGTGAGTGCCGTGGCGTCAGCCTAGCTCACAGCAACCTCACACTCCCAGGATCAAGGGACCCTCCTGCCTCAGCCTCCCCAGTAGCTGGGACTACAGGCATGTGCCACCATGCCCGGCTCATTTTTTCTATATATTTTTAGTTGGCCAATTAATTTCTTTCTATTGATAGTAGAGACGGGGTCTCGATCTTGCTGAGGCTGGTTTCGAACTGCTTAACTCAAGCAATCCGCCCACCTTGGCCTCCCAGAGTGCTAGGATTACAGGCGTGAGCCACCGCGCCCGGCCACCCTTTTATTTCTGATCATGTTTTATAACTATATTGGTTATAAATATTGAAGGAACTTACTGCTTTTTATTTATTTATTTACTTTGAGACAGAGTCTCACTCTGTCGCCCGGGCTAGAGTGAGTGCCGTGGCATCAGCCTAGCTCACAGCAACCTCAGACTCCTGGGCTCAAGCGATTCTGCTGCCTCAGCCTCCCGAGTAGCTGGGACTACAGGTGTGCACCACCATGCCCGGCTGATTGTCTTTTTAATTTTTTTGTAAAGACAGGGTCTTGCTGTTACCCAGGCTGATCTGAAACTCCTGGTCTCAAGCGATCCTCCTGCCTCTGGACCTCCCAAAGTGCTAGAATCACAGGCACAAGCCACCACGTCCCACCAAAAGTCTCTTTTCCTTAATTAAGAGAAATCTTCCTTACAGACCAGTCTCACTTGGTATTCGTTGTCTGAGTGATGCTGAGTGGCCGCAGCTGGGGCAGAGTGAGTGGCCAGCGATCGCCGCCTCCCTCGGGCAGCAGGTGCTCGCAGGTGAGCGGGGAGAGCCCTCTGGTATTGTTGGAGGAGAGGTTCCGTGTGACTCGGGACTCCCGTGGTTGACTGCAGTGCGTGACTTTGGAGCGCGCAGCAGGAGGGCACCGGGCCTGCACGCCCTGCCGCGCTGGGGTGGGGCGCCCCGGCAGACACGCCACTCGCCCCTAAGAACCCACCTGGGGCTGCTCGTGACAAGGCCCACGGCTGCTCGTGGGAGTTCAGTGTTGTCGTTTGGGTTTCTGTTTGTTTTTTCCTTTTCCTTTTTCGAGTGTTCCACGACCTCCATCCGGTATGGCCTGTTGGGCATCTACTTTGTGTGGAAGAGCTGTGCGGGCTCTGCCTCATTTGGTGCTCCCGACACACCGAGAGCAGGGTGGCGCCGGCCTCGCTTCCCAGGCAGCAGGTGGGCCAGGAAACCCACCAGAGACACGCTGGGCGTGGGGGAGTGGGCCCAGTGCAGGCCTGCTCGGCCTGGGGCCAGCTGCGCGCTGTGCCGGGTGCAGCCTGGGGCCGGCAGCTTCTGCTCCGATTCTGACTCCAGGGCCTTTGAGCACGTGCTTCCCAGGAGACTGGTGAGTCTTCCTTGGCTGCCTGTCCCACAGATGGGAAGGGATATAAGATGCTCGCCTGCCTGGCTCTCAGGACTGCTGGGAGAGCAGAGATCCAAACGCTGTAAACAGGCCGGGCGAGGTGGCTCACGCCTGTCATCCCAGCACTCGGGGAGGCCCAGGCGGGCGGATCGCTCGAGGTCAGGAGTTCGAAACCAGCCTGAGCAAGAGCAAGACCCTGTCTCTACTATAAATAGAAAGAAATTAATTGGCCAACTAAAAATATATAGAAAAAATTAGCCGGGCATGGTGGCGCATGCCTGTAGTCCCAGCTACTCGGGAGGCTGAGGCAGGAGGATCGCTTGAGCCCAGGAGTGTGAGGTTGCTGTGAGCTAGGCTGACACCACGGCACTCACTCTAGCCAGGCCAACACAGCGAGACTCTCTGTCTTCAAAAAAAAAAAAAAAAACGCTGTGAATAGGTAAAGACCAACAGCTCAAGGAATCCTAACCTGCCGTGTCAGGTAAAAGAGGGTGATGACTCCTATATGAGGAGCGAGGGTTTCTATTTTTACTTATTCTTTTTTAGGGAATCTTCTCATGTCCTATTTGTGATTCCTCAGGCTGTGTTGATGCTATTGTGCTCAGCTGTTTGAAATTTTCAATGAATATAGTTTATAGCGCTAATGCTTAGAATTCTCCACGCTGGGAAAGGCTTGCTTTTTTGCAGAAAGCAAACCTTATAACATCAAAGAGTAGATTATTTTCTATTCCTATGGTGTTCAGGTTATTTTTAGTTTCCATTGGAAAGATGAATATTAGGAAATGTAGTGTAAATATGCCCACCTTCCTCATTTTGCTTCCCCAAAACATAACAATGTGTAGGAATGCTTAACTCTTATCTTGCCCATAGCACTATTCTTCCTTGATGTGTATTAATAAGTAGATAAAATACAATTTTCTCAGAAATAGAAATTGTATAATGAAGTCAGGGTGGTTTATAAACCATGCAGTTTGATTTGTTTTTAGAATAAACTTCTTTAGAGGAAAAAAATTTTAAAGACTAAAAATTTCAAATTTATTCTTCGATATATTGAAGAATAAACAACACTCGTGTTTATATATTAACTGTATTTTTGGAATTGTAGCCTATTGAGGAAACTTTCCTGAAGCAGTTTAACATAGAACTTGCCTAAAAAATGAACTGAGAAATCGAAGAGAATTTGATAATATATTGAAATTTTTCTTGCCAAAAGCACCCCTTGATTTTCTGCTCCTTGCGTTTATAGTCTGATGACTGTTTTTTCTGGGATTCCTCATTGTTTAACCAGTTAGCCTACTTAATGTCTTCGAAAAAATAGACAGGAAAACAAAATCTGTGCTTGTTTTGGGGATGTGACCTCAATATTCTAAGTACATGAATGTCAAGCATAAAACATATAATTTAAGTGAATATAGATACTTATAGATGCTAGCCCGGCCCATATTTTGTTATTATCTCTTCAAGATGCACCTCATACTATTTTTATTTATTTATATACATGAGGTCTTCCTCTGCCCCCTGGACTGCAGGGCAGTGGTACAACCATAGCTCACTGCAGCCTTAGCCTCCTGGAATAAGCGATCCTCCCGCTTCAGCCTTCCAAGTAGCTAGGATTACAGGTGCTCACCACCATGCCCAGCTTCTTTTAATTTATTTATTCTTGTAGAGACAGGTTCTCACTGTGTTTGCCCAGGCTGGGCCTGAACCCCTGGCCTCGAGCAGTCCTTCCACTTGGGCGTCCCAAAGTGCTGGGATTACAGGTGTGAGTTGCTGCACCAAGTCTGCTTTTTAAAGGAGTTAACGTGACTAGTACATTTGTTGATTTTTAGCAAAAAATGAAAGATGCCTGTATAAGATCAATATCATAATTACATACACCAAATGTGCTTTATTGTTGAGACCTCACATCTTGTCGGTCTCAACATCATGTCGACATAAACTAACCAGTGTTTTCCATCAGATTTAATGGCATCACATTTTTAAAAGGGTGATTTTCTGTATTAGCTTTTAAACAAAAATTGCCAAAAAGGAACAAATAAGTGAGCATTTATGATAGTCCATGTTTCACATATTCTGTGCTGCTAAGTAGATCCTCACATCAGCTGGGTATGATGTGGAGTTACACTGTTGGTCACAGGGAGATCAAAAGAGTTGTTCCGGCCGGGCGCGGTGGCTCACGCCTGCAATCCCAGCACTCTGGGAGGCCGAGGCGGGTGGATTGCTCGAGGTCAGGAGTTCGAAACCAGCCTGAGCAAGAGCGAGACCCCGTCTCTACTATAAATAGAAAGAAATTAATTGGCCAACTAAAAGTATAGAAAAAATTAGCCGGGCATGATGGCATGTGCCTCTAGTCCCAGCTACTTGGGAGACTGAGGCAGGAGGATCACTTGAGCCCAGGACTTTGAGGTTGCTGTGAGCTAGGCTGACGCCACGGCACTCACTCTAGCCTGGGCAACAAAGTGAGACTCTGTCTCAAAAAAAAAAAAAAAAAGAGTTGTTCAGTGTAAAATCAGTCCCGGCTGGCGATGAGCAAATCTTGCATCACTGCCCTATTGCTCAGGTGTTGCCTTCACACACGAGACAACAAATAGGTAAGTCGAGTAAAAGACATATAGTTATGATTGCACTTTTCCACGCAAAAATAACTGCACTTTCAATGTTTGGGTTTTTTAAATACGACATCCCTCATGACGGTATTGATGGGGTGCCGGGCACTGCTCGCCGGCAGCTGGCAGGAGAGTGGAGCATCGGATGAGAGCCTTGCTCTCGAGGAGCTCAGGACGGTCTGCGGCAGCGAGGCCCTGAAGCAGAGGGCGGTGGCGCGGGGAAGCGCTGCGGGCGGTGCATAGCTGGGGTAGCTGGGGTCACCCCAGCGCGGGCTGATGGGGACGGGCGAGGAGCTAGGCGGCTCGCAGAGGGCGCAGAGAGCCAGTGCCCGCTGTGGGCCCCCGTGGTGCTCGGCGTGGCGGACGGGCGTGGGTGTGCCAGGCGCCAGCCGGGGCACTGGGAAAAGTGGGGTGTTGGGCGCAGGGCTGGACCCTGAGCTAGGTAGAAGGGGACAGGCCCGGGGAAGAGGGGAGCCCTGGAGGATTTAGGGGACGGCAGTGCGGAATGAGGCGAGGAAGCTAGAAGGAGAAGAGGCTGTTGAGAGTGGAAGGCCAGGATCCACTTCAGTGGCGGGGGCAGGTCGGGCCTTGCAGGGTCTGGGCGCAGCCGTGGGAGATGAAGGGGTGCAGGGCAGAGTAAAGCCAGGGCCGGAGTGATGGATGGGTGGCCCCTGCAGCTTGAGGACACTCAGAAAGATGGCAGGACGAGGACGGGAGAGGAGGCCACTCTGGTGTTCTTAGGAGATGTCTGGGCGGTAAGCAGACGTCAGCCAAGGGAAGTGGAGAGGGCCGTAGCCAAATGCCGTGAGACTTAAAGAAGGGAGTTTTACAGGAAGGTAACAGAGCGGAGGATGTAGGCAGGGGAGGCACTGACCCCACCCAGCCCCAGACCCCAGGCTTTGTTCATTCTTCCCATTTCTGTCTGTTGGCAAATTCTATTATTATTTTTTTTTTCTGAGACAGGGTCTCGCTCTGTTGCCCGGGCTAGAGTGCCGTGGGGTCAGGCTAGCTCACAGCAACCTCCAACTCCTGGGTTCAAGCGATCCTCCTGCCTCAGCCTCCCGAGTAGCTGTGACTACAGGCATGCACCACCACGCCCGGCTAGTCTTTTCTATATAGTTTTAGTTGGCCAATTAATTTCTTTCTATTTTTAGTAGAGACGGGGGTCTCATTCTTGCTCAGGCTGGTTTCGAACTCCTGACCTTGATTGATCCTCCCGCCTGGGCCTCCCAGACTGCTAGGATTACAGGCATCAGACACACCTGGCCCTTGTTGGCAAATTCTATCGGTTGACCTCTAAAATGCATTTCCAATCAGTTCTCTTCATTTTCACTGTCACTACTCAGGTCCAAGCCAGCACTGTCTCTTGTTCAGGCTGTTTTAACTTCCCAACCCTCCTCCCTGTTTTCATTTCTGTCACTGTCTAATGATCCATCTCGCTCTAGAATCATTGAGGCCATGTCACTTCCCCTGCTTTACATTGCAGCTCGCTTCAGAGGCTCCCTGCCACTCTTAGAATAAAATCCAAACTTCCTGTCGGCCTGCACGGCACGTTCCCGTCAGCTTTTGTCAGGTGGCAGCCTGCTCTGCTGACACGCGGGCCTCCCCTCTGTCCTGCGAGGCCACAGCCCCGTGACTCCCAGCACATTGCGTCTGTCACTCCCTGTCCCTTACCGTGTTCCTGGTGCCTTGCGCACTGCACTGGCTGTCACTCCCTGTCCCTTACCGTGTTCCTGGTGCCTTGCGCACCGGCTGGCACTTGGAAGGTACTAGTATCTGTTAAATGCAGGAAAGAGCAGTCTGCTTTTGGGAGGACGGTGGGGAGAGGGAGGTTCCAGTTAATGCCAGGAAGGGTGAGTGGGGGTGGAGGAGAGTGTTTCACCGAGGAAGACGAGTTCCAGAGCATACAGAGGAAGGCTTTACATGAGGAAAAGGGGTGTGGCCAGGAGAGGGGAAGCACAGAGAATTTGGGTTCTGTGGTCGTACCGGGCCGTGTAATTATGGTGTGACCAGCAAAGTCTAAGAGGTGGACTAGGATTTAATGTGGCCACACTGCAAACACTCCCCAGTTTGATTCTGGACAACTCAAGGCTTCCGAAGTTTTAAGGTTGACTTACGGCGTAACTATAGAATCCCTCTATCCTAAGTTATTTTTGCATGCTTACCAGGAGTACTTAATTTGGAGATTTAATTTTTGATTAGAGGTGGGGGCGAGTAGTTTATTGTCGATGTTATTTTTTCCTCCATCACATTGGAGTAGAAACTTCCAAACTTTTTTCCTGTGACCCCACAGTAAAAAATTACATTTACGTCACCTGGAGTACAAATCGTAAGCTGACATAAAAGTTTTCGCACAAAATACTGTTTTTATTATTGCCTTCAGCTATATTTTATTCTATTTCGTGTGTTTTTTTAAAGTGCTGGATGGGACTCAAAGACAATTTATCACTTGAAACACACTGTTCTGGAAGATGAAGGGAGTCACTTCCTCTGCCCCAGAGGGGCCCGTGCACGTCTGCCTGGCTTTTGGCCCTTCTGGAGGGAGAGAGACGGGAAGAGACGTTTGTGACTTGTTTTCGCATCAATATTTAAAACAGGTTCTTCGTGCTTTTGAAGGATAAGCAGCTAACTGAGAAGGCCTCTGTCCCACTTCCTTTTCCTCGCCCTGTTTCCAAATGTCAGGTAGTTGCAGAGGGTGATGAAACGGGGACTAAATGCCGAATTCTTTTCCCTTTGTCTTCCGTCACTCCCAATGGTCTTTATCGGAGGGAGACATTTTTATTGCCGCACGTGCCATAGGTAGGGCTCCAGTGGAAAGTCACTGTGCAGTTAAAAGCTGGTACACATTGTCCTGAAGAAAGACAAATTTTAAACATTTTCGCGAACTACTCAGACATTATGGTACATTGGGAAGCGAAAATATTTTAAGTTACGGGCCTTCTGCTGAACAATTTCCGTGAGTAGTATAAGCTAAGATGCTGAAGATAAAACTCAAATAATACATCCTGTATTATTCGATGATGTAGTAGCATTTTTACTTACAAAAACAAAGTTCAATGACTGCATACACATTTATGTTTCATTTGTATACCATGTTTATTGTCAAGAAGTTGGAAGACACAAAAAAAATGGGGAAAAAGATCCAGCACTCAACCATTTAATTAACATTTTATTATATTTCCTGTCAGCGTTCCTTATGCATACAAGCTTTTGTCCTTTTAATTATTTTTTTTTTCACTTTTTTTTTTTTTTTTTTTTTTTTTTTGAGACAGAGTCTCACTTTGTTGCCCAGGCTAGAGTGAGTGCTGTGGCGTCAGCCTAGCTCACAGCAACCTCACACTCCTGGGCTCAAGCGATCCTACTGCCTCAGCCTCCCGAGTAGCTGGGACTACAGGCATGCGCCACCATGCCCGGCTAATTTTTTCTGTATGTATTAGTTGGCCAATTAATTTTCTTTCTATTTATAGTAGAGACGGGGTCTCGCTCTTGTTCAGGCTGGTTTTGAACTCCTGACCTTGAGCAATCCGCCCGCCTCGGCCTCCCAGAGAGCTAGGATTACAGGCGTGAGCCACAGCGCCCGGCCTTAATTATTTTTTTGTGTGTATCTTTTACCCCCTTTATTTTGTTGGTGCCCTCTTAATGGTTGTCGGTAATTCTTCACCGTTATTGTGATTAAATACGTAACATTCTGAATGCCTTGGTATATAGTTCTTTATTTCTGTCTCTGATTATTTTAGTATGATAAAATCTACAAGTAGAACATACCAGGTTGAAGAATTTGAAAATTCTTAATGCTTTGCTAGTGCTGAGTCCATCTCCATGAAGCCTGTGCCTCTCTGCTCACTTAACTGCGGCATATGAAAGTGCCCGCGTTACGCCCGCCTTTGCCAGCTCTGGATACTCGAGATTACAGGCGCGAGCCACACGCCTGGCCTGATTTTGTCTACATTCTGATTTAAGACATCATTTCAGTTAAACACACCCTAACAGCATGTCGTATGTGACCCAAACTTTCATGTACTACCACTTGGTAGTTTAGTACAACCTTCCTGCGAGTCAGTTTATTTCACAAGTCTTAAAATATGGGCTGGGTGTGGTAGCTCACACCTGTAATCCTAGCACTCTGGGAGGCTGAGACAGGAGGATTGCTTGAGGTCACGACTTCCAGACCAGCCTGAGCAAGAGCGAGATCCCATCTCTACCAAAAATAGAAAAATTAGCCTGGGCATGGTGACACATGCCTGTAGTCCCAGCTACTCGGGAGGCTGAGGCAGGGGGATCGCTTGAGCCCAGGAGTCTGAGGTTGCTGTGAGCTGTGATGACACCATGGCACTCAGGTGTGACAGAGCAAGATGCTGTCTCAGGAAAGATGCACAACATTTAATCAGTTTCTAAAATATAGATTATAAAATAAAATGGAGGATGACTCCTTTTTTTCTTTTTGTAAGACTGTATGCATAGGATAAAATCTGGAAGGGTTAATAATGTATTATATCTGGGTGATGGAATTGTGAGTAGTTTTTTTTTTTAAATCTTATCCGTATATCTTAATTTGTCTACAGTGACGCATGTATGCATAAAAAGTAAAGCTTTGCAAAAAAACCAACAGAAATAAGGTGGCCTAAATTTAATAAAGTGTCAGTATTATGGGAGACAAAAAGCATATATAAAGTTTTATATATATATATGTACAGATACATGATTAACTGGAATATTCTGTTTTAAGATAAGCTAATGTGAAGTGTCTTTAAAGTCGCTCATTTAATTGGAATATTCACTCCATTTTAAAGTAATGTAAAATTTAAATTCACTGTCATCATAGTGACAGGTCTTTTGTGAGTATGCTGACATGAAAACCTCTGACCCCAGCTTGGTTCACAGTGTTAGTTGTCAGCGATAGTGCCCTTGCTATACAGAGAAGACAAATTCGTCCAGTGTCATTAGAATATAGCTAGAGTTTTTCTACACCCTAGAATATTTCTAGGATGGCTCTGTTTGGTGATGAATCCTGTAGCTTTTTTTTATTAATGAAAATTAATTTTTAAGGAGAGCCTGAATTGGGCTGTCTCTAACTACATGAATATTAAGGAACATAATAGAATTAAGTTATGTATCACCTGTGAGTTTAATAGATGTGATCACTGTTGGATTCTTTAAAACTGCTGCCTCTGCTGTTGACTCCAGGGGTGACTCTGTCCTCTGCGTCTTGTAGCTTCAGACGAGCACGTCCTGCATTTGACTCCAGCGGGTCTCTGTCAGTGCTGAAGCCAGGGCATCACATCCATTTATTTTTGGTGCAGCTATTAGCATTAATTAGTTGCCAAAATACCGCGCCTTACTATTGCATACGTAGAGAACGATGCTTGGCCCAGAGAAGGCGTCCACTACTCGGTGACGTGTGACTGGATTGGAGGTCGCGATGGAATTGAGGAAGATGCAGGTTGCTTAAAACCCTACGTACTCTCTTGCTGGAAACCTTTCTAGAACATCTAGAAAATCTAGAAAGTGCATTATTGTAAAGGTGGTTTATGCTGGACCCTGTAGCCACTGTTGACCAACTTCTAGTAAGTAGAGGCCACAGATCGTAAGGCAATTAAACAAAGCGCCTTGGTTTTTTTGTGCGTGTAGTCTCTTCTTTCTTTGCTATATTTATAACACTTCTCATGTTAAGTTATCTAACATGCTTGGTATAGAGTTTGGTCCTTCAAAGGAGTAGAAAAATAGTCCGGGCGCGGTGGCTCACGCCCGTAATCCTAGCACTCTGGGAGGCCGAGGCGGGAGGATGGCTCAAGGGCAGGAGTGCCTGACCAGCCCGAGCAACATAGTGAGACCTTGTTTGTACAAAAAATTTAAAAAATTAGCCAGTGGTGGTGGTGGGCCCTGTAGTCCCAGCTACTCAGGCGCCTAAGGCAGGAGGATGGCCTGAGCCCAGGAGTTCCAGGCCGCAGTGAGCTGTGATGCCGTTGCTGTACTCCAGCCTGGGCGACAGAGCGAGACCCTGTCTCAAGGAAAAAAAAAAAAAAAAAAAGGATTAGAAAGATACAGGACATCAGCAAAGAGTGTCCGTGCATGGGTTGTTAGCCTGGGTGGGACAGACACTATGACGTAAGTGTGGCAGCAACGGCAGGCCCTCAGGGAGGAGCTAGAACTGGAACCTGGCCTCACTCAAGGGGCCCAGGACTGAGTGGCCTGCGGTTGTCTTCCGTCTGTGAGGCGAGTTCTGACCAACAGGCTTGCCCAATAACATGTAGTTCAGTAAGTTAGATTCCTTGAGTAGAGGCCGGGCGCGGTGGCTCACGCCTATCATCCTGGCACTCTGGGAGGCTGAGGCGGGCGGATCCTTTGGAGCTCAGGAGTTCGAGACCAGCCTGAGCAAGAGCGAGACCTCGTCTCTACTAAAAATAAAAAGAAATTACTTGGCCAACTAAAAATATGTAGAAAAAATTAGCCGGGCGTGGTGGCGCATGCCTGTAGTCCCAGCTACTCGGGAGGCTGAGGCAGGAGGATCGCCTGAGCCCAGGAGTCTGAGGTTGCTGTGAGCTAGGCTGACGCCACGGCGCTCTAGCCCGGGCGACACAGTGAGACTCTGTCTCAAACAAAAAATAAGGCCGGGCGCTGTGGCTCACGCCTGTAATCCTAGCTCTTGGGAGGCCGAGGCGGGCGGATTGCTCAAGGTCAGGAGTTCAAAACCAGCCTGAGCAAGAGCGAGACCCCGTCTCTACTATAAATAGAAAGAAATTAATTGGCCAACTGATATATATATAAAAAATTAGCCGGGCATGGTGGCGCATGCCTGTAGTCCCAGCTACTCGGGAGGCTGAGGCAGAAGGATCACTCAAGCCCAGGAGTTTGAGGTTGCTGTGAGCTAGACGCCACGGCACTCACTCTAGCCTGGACAACAAAGCGAGACTCTGTCTAAAAAAAAAAAAAAAAAAAAAAAAAACAAAACAAAAAATAATAATAGTAATAAATAAATAAATAAAACTATGCTCATGTATGAATGGAAATGAAGTGTTTGATTTGATACAATGACAGTTATTATTATTTTTTTTTAACATTGATCTCCATCAATGTTGCTGTAACATTTGTGCAAACCAAAGCTGAGTGCTGCAGTGCGTCCGTGCTGCACCTGGTTTGGGAGTGACCATTGATGGGGGCAAAAATCTCATCTGTTTCATGGAACGCAGCGTGCAGAGAGGGTGGTGGCAGCACTCAAACAGCTGAAACTGAGTGTCGAGCCTTTACACTTCTTAAAGTTTTTAGCTAGACTCTGGATTGTCGTGGAGATGCTGTGAAATACCAGTGTGTCCTGTGTCTGAATATATTGCAAAAAGATGGATCTGATATGTGTTTATTTAGGTTTTTGGTGCCCCACAGTCAGCAACAAATTATATGGATTCATATCAACACAGTCCTTTATCTCCAAGGTTAGAGTCGAGTCCGTACCATGGGTGTGATACACCCAAAGAACCTGCTCCTGTGAAACCATGCCATCATTCAGGGAATGTAAAGTAAAGGAACTACAATTAGTTAAGCTAGAATTGAACCCGCAGCCAAGTTAAAGAGGTCTGGATCTAATTTCATACTTTTACTGGCTCATGAAAGAAGGCCCTGTTAAGTAAAATCTTTTCCTGAGAGTCCAGATATAATAATAAAAAAAAAAAATACAGAGTATCTTAAAGTTGCTAGGTTAAGGCAAAATGAGGAAATTAAAATGTCTTTGACTCAATTTCTGCAGATTCGCTGTTGAATGAGTGAATGGAATATTTGTACTGTACCAGTGATAATTAAGAAGAATGACAGGAAACTTAAGGGTTACTTGTTGAATTGAATGGACTTGCAGATGGTGCTATAGCTTGAATCTTGAAGTTTTTTAATACCTTAATTTTTTTAAAAAAAATTATTTTTGGAAATATAAGCCTCTCTTTAAATTTGAGAGCAGTCTGAACTGTCGGGATCTTTCTTAGAACCTATCTGTAATGGGAGGACTTGAATCATTCATTTGTGGATAATATGACAATTACTTAGAAAGCCTTTTACCAAATCTTATTTAAAAGCAGGATTTCATGTTGTCATATTAGCAGTCTAGAGCAGAAGTTCTCATACCTTCCCGTAGCCAGCAATTAGCTATTTACATCGTCCTTGGGTCTGGTAGGTACTTAGTCACTCATTCATTCATTCTCAAACATGTGAATATCTGCAAGGTGCCAGGCCCTGTGTCAGGTGCTGGAACACAGTGATAAACTGAGACAGTCAAGGTTCTTGCTCTCCTGGAAATAACACTGTAGGGAGCAGGCAGACAGAAAGTAGCAAACAAACAAGATAACTGGGCTATGATAAGTGTTACCAAGGAAGGACACGGGATAGGAGCTAGAGGGGAATGGGGGTGGGTGCACTTCAGTTGCTGCTTGGGGGAGAGTTAAGATGCACCTGGGACCGAGTTTCCTAATGCTGCCAGAAGCAGTCTCTGGGCCCCGTTACCGCACACCATTGAGGCGGCCAATTAGCGGGTAGAGGAGATGAAAGTGGAATGAGGGGTTGCTCAAAACTTCTTAGTCAATGTGACCAAGAAATTTCAGAGACTCCAACGTGATTGACTCTTCAGAGGCAGTCTTTGAGAATGATCCCAATTGGTTCTATTAATATCTTAACCATGTTTTAAAGGTAGGATCAACACTTAAATTATTTTAATACCCCATTTTTTTTTTTTTTTTTTTGAGACAAGAGTCTCACTCTGTCACCCAGACTACAGTGCTGTGGTGTCAGCCTAGCTCACAGCAACCTCAAACTCCTGGGCTCAAGCGATCCTCCTGCCTCAGCCTCTCGAGTAGCTGGGACTACAGGAGTGCGCCACCATGCCCGGCTGATGTTTTCTATATCTTTTTAGTTGGCCAGTTAATTTCTTTCTATTTTTTTTAGTAGAGACGGGGTCTCGCTCTTGCTCAGGCTGGTTTCAAACTCCTGAGTTCAATTGATCCTCCCGCCTCGGCCTCCCAGAGTGCTAGGATTATAGACGTGAGCCATCGTGCCTGGCCTATATCTTAACCATGTTTTAAATGTAGGATCCACATTTAAATTATTTTAATACCCAATATTTAAATTTAGTACGTAGCAAACATAATCACTTGCGGGCAGCGTTTTTCTTCCAACTTGCTAAGGCAAGTATGTATGGCTCTGTAATTTTACAACGCGAATTGTGTTTTTATTTTGGTGAGCTCTGTTCCTTTATCTGGGCATGCATCCATTCAGCAAATATGTACTGAGAGTCCGCAGGTCCTGGGGACAGTGCAGGGAAGGATACACAGCCGTCTGTGCGCTCACCTTGTTACAGTTACAGCCTCTGCTTACACCACTGGGCTCCTTTTCCTTTTCTTTCTGACTTCTGCTGATGTCACTGCTTGCCCTAACACCAATTTTGGAGGGCAACATTTATGTGATGCAAATAGATCTATTTTATGTTCTGCTGAGCTTAACACTTAAACGTTACTATTGTTCAGTGATTTTTTTTTCATTCTTTGGGATGTGGGCAATTTCACTTTTATGAAGGTGATCTTGGTGTGTTAGATACTCGACTCTTCTGGCCATTGGAGTGCGTTTCTTTATTTAGGAACATGCCGCTGCTTGTCCCTGACTGATTGTGCAGTCTGACGTAGCCGGAGCGCAGATCCAGCTTTAAACACTGTGAGATAAATCATTTCCACATTCTTGCTTAAGTGGCCGTTTTAGTGTAGAGAGGCACATTTTCTGTTGAAAGCCAACGCGGGTGTCTCCTTGACCCAACGTCTCAACAGTTTCTGAGCAACACAGGTGTGACGGTTTAGAAAGAGCTTCATAGATAAAAAAAGATCCTGTAATATTAAAATCTTTCCCTTTCAAAAATCATTGACAAAACCATTCATTTGAAATAGTATAATTCATATATATCAATAATGAAAATGGAGTCTTTTTCTTTGTCTGTCTTTTTAATTTTTAAATTGTTAAAAATATATTATTCTTTTATTTATTTATTTATTTATTTTTCCCCAGTTAGCTAGAAGAGAAGTCATTCATATCTTTTTTTTTTTAAAGACACAAGGTCCTGCTCTGTTGCCCAGGCTGCAGTACAGGGAAGCCTCGAACTCCTGGGCTCAAGGGATCCTCCTGCCTCAGCCTCCTGAGTAGCTGGGACTACAGGTGTGTGCCACCACGCCCGGCTAGTTTTCTTATTTTTATTTTTGCAGAGACGGGGTCCATGTCACCCATCTGGCCTCCAACTCCTGGGCTCAAGGGATCCTCCCGCCTCAGCCTCCCAAGGAGCTGGGACTATAGGCGCGTGCGTGCCACCACGCCCGGCTCTATTTGCATTTCTTATTATTTACTGACATATGGGAATGACTATGTTTGTGAGCTTAGTAATAGCTACATTTCTCTGGACAGATTTTTGAGCTCCTATGAAAATCTGTATCTCAAGGTAGTGAAACAAATCTGTAGAAGGTAGTAGTTCATTTCTCTTTTTTAACGCTCTTTGTAACAAACAAAAGCTGCCTCCTTTCATGCATAAACATTAATGCCCCGTATCTGAGAGTGCAGAGCCTGCGCAGCCGAGGTTAAAGCCCGTCCCCCTGCACGGTCTGTGGGACGGGTAACGGTTCTTGGTAGCAGCCAGAAGCAAGAGGGGCAGGCCCCACCGCCTGTCTGTCTGTGCAGAGCAGCAGGTGCATGTAGGAGAGAGCCGCTCCCTGTGTCCTGGATGTGAACAAATCCATCTTGTCGAGAAACAAAGGCCGGGCGCGGTGGCTCACACCTGTAACCCTAGCACTCTGGGAGGCCCAGGCGAGAGGCTCCATTGAGCTCAGGAGTTCCAGACCGGCCTGAGCAGGAGCGAGAACCCGTCTCTGCTAAAAATAGAAAGAAATCAATTGGCCAACTAAAAATACATAGAGAAAAAATTAGCCAGGCACGGTGGCGCATGCCTGCAGTCCCAGCTACCCAGGAGGCTGAGGCAGGAGGATCTCGATTGAGCCCAGGAGTTTGAGGTTGCTGTGAGCTAGGCTGACGCCACGGCACTCGCTCTAGCCCGGGTGACAGAGTGAGACCCTGTCTCAAAAAAAAAAAAAAAAAAAAAAAATCCCAGAGAAACAAACATGAAAACAAAGGCCTCACAGCTGTGGATTTTTCTGCCTTTGGGTCCAGGGTCCAAAGTCCAGGACTCATTGCCTTCCAGAGCACAGGGGCAGTTGCAGGGGTTGGACCCAGATGGGCTCACAGGTCAGGTCTGCCCTGGCAGTAGCAGAGGCCTGGGACCCAGGTGCCTGCGGCCAGGTGGCCGGTCGCCTTAGGGGAGGGCCCGGGCCAGGAGTGTCTCAGAGGCAGAACCTTCCTTCTGCCTTTGCGATGTGACTGTACTCCGGGCGTAGGTGAGTCCAGGCTGACTTTGGAGAGGCAGAGGTGTTGAAGCAAAGGGACGTGAACGTTCTGCTGGCTGTCAAACGTTGGGCAGGTGCCCCGCCCCCAGTTTTCCAGGGATGCATATTTGAAATAAGCTCTTGATGTTTTCTAAAGTATTTATGTGCTGGTTTATTACATGAAAAGGGATATGAAGCATTGTATATCACTTGTTTTCCTTTTGAAAATTATCAAAACAATATATCAACATTACAAAATGGCAAGGAAAAAAAGGGAGAAAAACCACCCGTAATCCTCCCGTTCCATTTTTCCTATATGCAAATATATTTAAGCATGGTTCCCATCATAATACACACATATAATTTGTAATCTGCTTTTTAACTCTGTCCTTACTGTTTTCAGTATATTACGACAGTCTTCGTAATTCATTTTTTAATGACTGTGTAATATTTCATTAGGAAGATGTGCCATAATTCACATTTTTTCCTATTAGTGGGCATTCAGGTTGATTCAGATTTTGTAGGGCCGGGCACGGTGGCTCACGCCTGTAATCCTAGCACTCGGGGAGGCCGAGGCGGGCAGATTGCTCGAGGTCAGGAGTTCGAAACCAGCCTGAGCAAGAGCGAGACTCCGTCTCTACTATAAATAGAAAGAAATTAATTGACCAACTAATACATATAGAAAAAATGAGCCGGGCATGGTGGCGCATGCCTGTAGTCCCAGCTACTCGGGAGGCTGAGGCAGGAGGATCGCTTGAGCCCAGGAGTGTGAGGTTGCTGTGAGCGAGGCTGACGCCACGGCACTCACGCTAACCCGGGCAACAGAGTGAGACTCTGTCTCAAAAAAAAAAAAAAAAAAAAGATTTTATAGTGAACATCTTTTCTTTTGGGTCCTTTCTTAGGATCCGTTTTTCAGCAATGGGATGACTGTTTCGAAGGGAATAGACATTTTTATGACACTTAGTACACACTGTTAAGCTGCTTTTCAAAAGGTTTGGCTTTTTTCTTTGCACCACTTTAAAGGTGAATCATCAGCCATGAGCCAATGCTTACATTTTTGGACGGTTAATTATTATTCCCATATTAGGCAGAGACAGAGAGAAGCTCTGTGCACATCTGATTTCCTTCTAATTGCTTTCGTTATATGGAGCTGACGTGTTGAGAAAAATGTCCTGGCTGTGAGACATTCCAGACGACAGAGCCATCGCTTTCGAGAAGTCTGGACCCATCCCAATTTTGCAATCAGTTCCCAGCAGCCTCCGTATTTCTTTTGGCAAAGATGCCCGTGGCCGCGGCCAGTCGCCGCGCAGTGGTCAGAGCCGTCGCGGGGCGAGCTGATCAAGGTGCCTGTTTTAGCATCGGGTTGGCAGGCTGTGGCCAGGTGTCTGGGTATTTTGAGAGAAGTAATTTTGAAAAGCAATTTGCAATTCATAACTGTGAGCAGCGTCAGAGGAGTCAGAGGCAGGTTTTCTGTGGAAATCTTCTCTCTCTCCCACTCTCTCCTCCTCCCCCACGGACCAGTTGGAGGGTAATCACAGGGCTTTGGTGAAAAGCCACCGACTGCAGGGAAGTGTCCCGGCTTCCTTGCGGGATGCGTCTCAGCGTCTGCGCTTTGCCTGTGTTTCCTCTCCCCTCGGGTGAGGGTGTTGGAAGCAGGAGTCCCGATACCCCTAAAAATGTTTAGGTTCTCTGCCTGGTGGATGACTCCAGCTGAATCTTCATTTTTTGTAGCCAAAGATACCATTTCTCTATTGGTCGGTGCTGTATCAGACAGCAAGGGAAAAGAACAGGATGTGAAACAAACTGGTGTTTACCCTTTGCAGTTTCCACCAGAATATTTTGTGGCATATATATATATATATAATTAAAACTAATGGCAAAAAATTATTTTGGCTACTTGTGGCTCGAATTACCATAGGCCGTCCCTGCTGCTCATTAATATGTTAATCACAGGGGGGAAAAAATAGCGCTGGCTTCTAATCCAGCAGGTTGAGAGGAAGCTGATCCAGTCTGTGGAACTGGTCTTGAATTTACTGACCCTTACTTTATTTGCTGACTGTAAAAATTCTAGCTTAAGAAAACAGCACTCTCAGCAACATCATCTTCAAACCTGAAGGCCAACAATATTTTATTTAACATAGCATTTTGAAAATCTAATGGCAGTTTAATAAGAAGGACTTAGGCCATTGAGGGGAGGAATAAAAGAGGAAAAAGTGGGAGTGGCGGTCGCTTTCCGCAAGTTATTTTTCATCTCGTCCGTTACAAAAGTAGTTATTCTCATTTTCCCCTGTGAAAGAATAGAGTCAACAGAGAGATTTAACATTGGAGATGTGTGGTGGCTCTAACCCGTATCTTTGCAGCTGCCCGTAGCAGGGTTTTCTGTTGAGGGTGGAAACCCCACCATGAGAAGCAAGGCGGAGGCCAATCTCCCTGAGCCCAAGTAGCTTGCTTAACCTCTCTGTTTTGATCCTGGTAAAATAGGTTGTGTGGCCGGGTGCGGTGGTCAACACCTGTCATCCCAGCACTCTGGGAGGCCGAGGCGGGAGGATCGCTCAAGTTCAGGAGTTCGAAACCAGCCTGAGCAAAAGCGAGACCCCGTCTCTACTAAAAATAGAAAGAAATTAGCCGGTCAACTACAAATGAAACAAAAAATTAGCCAGGCACGGTGGTGCATGCCTGTAGTCCCAGCTACTTGGGAGGCTGAGGCAGGAGGATCGCTTGAGCCCAGGAGTTTGAGGTTGCTGTGAGCTAGGCTGATGCCATGGCACTCACTCTAGCCCGGGCAACAGAGTGAGACTCTGTCTCAAAAGATAAATAAATAAATAAAATGGGTTGTGGCTAAGATCAGAGCTGATGCAGCTAAAGTGCCCAGCCGCCCTCTTGCAGATACTGGATTTAGAAAGGGACCCACCCCGGCCTCTCCCGGGGGAATAGCAGCGGCAGCGTGCCGGGTCCCAGGCCCAAGGGACTTTTCCATGGCCTTTGGTACGCAGAGCCTTGGGTACCCGTTCATCACACTCAGCCTTGTGTGCGTGCGTGTGCGTGCCTGCTCCGAGCCAGCTGCTGTGCCGGGTACCACGGGCGCTGCCGTGAGCAGGACAGAGACCCGGCCCTGCCCCCAGCACACGCAGGGCGCTCAGATGGAGACCAGGGCAAAGAGGAAGGGGCAGGCGGTCGGGTGGCAGGCGCCATTTGGGATGGGGCTTTCGGGTTCAGTAAGGACGAAGAGCCCTGCAGGAAGTGAGGGAGCTCCGAGCTTATCCCAGGAGTGCTGGGAGAAAGAATGTTCCGGGGGCAGAGAACAGCAGGAGAAGAGGCCCTGAGGCGGCAACAGCCTGCTTTTGGTCTGTCCCACTCTGGAGGGCAGAGCTGGAGTCAGTGAGGAAGAAAATGAGATAGGGACTGAGGTCAGAGAGGTGGTGAGGCCTTGTCAATCAAGATAAGGACTGCCTCTGGCTTTTGAGCAAGATAGGAAGCCATGGAGACTTTTGAGCAGAGGAGGGACATCATCTGACTTTAGAGGAGCTTTCACAGTGTGATGCTGGCCAGACGTGGTGGCTCACGCCTGTAATCCTAGCGCTCTGGGAGGCCGAGGCGGGCTGATCACTCGAGGTCAGGAGTGCGAAACCAGCCTGAGCAAGAGCGAGACCCCGTCTCTACTAAAAATAGAAAGAAATTAATTGGTCAAGTAAAAATACATAGAAAAACGTAGCCAGACGTGGTGGCGCGTGCCTGTAGTCCCAGCTACTCGGGAGGCTGAGGCAGGAGGATCGCTTGAGCCCAGGAGTTTGAGGTTGCTGTGAGCTAGGCTGACGCCACGGCACTCACTCTAGCCTGGGCAACAGAGTGCCCAAAAATATGGTGTGGTGTCGTCTCTGGGAAGAGGCGGGTAAGGTAGAGCTGGGCTTTCTGGCATGGTGGCCTTTAGCCACGGGTGGCCCCTTACGTGTCATTTACATTTTAAAAGTCAGAGACTCACTTCCTCAGTTGTGGCAGCCACGTGTAGCTGGTGGCTACTGCGCTGGACGGTGAGACGCAGGCCAGGTCCGATGGCCCAGAAAGTCCCCCTGGACAGTGCTGCAGAGTCCCACAGGGCTCTGTGGGCGCTTTGGCTTTTCCTCTGAGCACGGGGAAAGCCGCTGAGGGTTGCAGGCGGAGGAGGGGCCTGCTCTGAGCCAGGATTCCGAGAGACGACTGTGCGGAGAACAGACTGGAAGCGGGCAGGGGAGGCCGCCGGCCGTCGGGAGGGAGACAGGTGTGTCTCGGACGGCCGCGTCTCGGCCGAGAGCGGTGAGGACGAGAACTTGTTGGGTCTGGGGTATATTTCGAGGGCACCACCAATAGGCTCCTCTGCTGGATGGGTGGGGGTGTGAGGGAAAGGCGGCAGGAGCGCTGTGGTGATGGGGAGACAGGCCCGGCCGCCAGCGAAGGGATTGGCCTCGCGGAGGCGGAGCCAGCTCGCCAGAGCCAGGAGGGCAGGCGGGGCTCTGGGGGGAAGGAGAGCCGAGAGTTTAAGGATGACAGAGAAAGTCCCAAGTGGCCACTGGAAAGTGAGCTGAGAAACACTCAGGACAGTGGCGAGTGTCGAGGGCCCACCGGAGATGGCTGGGTTCACCCAGGGCTGGCGTTCTCCTAGACGGACTTGTAGAAAACACAGAGGAGCAGGGAGCTTAAGGGACTGGCAAGACGGGTGTTATAAGGACAGACCATGCGATCTAAGTTGAGTAAGGAGGAACGTGAGAAAAGCAGAGGGCTGATGAATGGGGAGAAAGGAGAGGAGTCAATGTAGGCTGCAGGCCCCAACATTTCCAAGAACCGTTGCAGTTGTTGCTCATGCACTTTGGAAGGAGAGATGCTTATCAAAGAGCCCAATGCTTCAATCAGTAATTTCCCGGGCAGGGCTACTGTAAGGAGTGTCAAGGTCAGTCCTTTGAAGTCTAGCAGATATATATATCTTCATTATAGACTGACCTGCCAAGTCCAAGAATTCCACACGATACAACCTTGCCGTGCGCCCCACCTAAGCAGATTTGGTAGCCAAAAGCCCGGGAGCCCAGACTCCTGCCCTGTGGCCCAGGGCCTGTCACAAGCCAGTTGTGTAACCATGGACCTCAAGAAGGAAATGAGCCTCGCGGGTGGTTCCTGCCATCTCCAATCCGCGACTCTGTGGCCTCATTATCCTATAGTCTTTTCCCAGTACTTGGACCCTGGGGATTTGTCTATTAAAAGTTTGCAGCTCCGCAAATGTTTATCTGCTGATGCCTCTTGGAATATTAAAGGCTCAGAAAGCTGCCCTCCAGACCACGTTCCCCGGCCACTGCAGTCCACAGGGATCACACGTACGCCAGCGTCCGCTGTGACTGGGTGTTCTTCAGGTTTGGGGAGGGCTGCCTCTTTTTACCTGTCTTCTCCAGCTGTCTCTACTTTTAAAAAGCATCTTTTGTCTCTTGATTTTGTCAGAGCTACATAGAAGTGCTCCTTCGGCAGAAATGACCGAGGCTGTTGCTCTCAGAACCAAGTGCGATAGGGTGACCCATGAATCCCTGTGAACATTCGGACGTTTTGGAGATATTTATTCAGGAGAGATTCCAAGAAGCAGAACTCTTCCCTCCCTGGGCCCCAGCCCCCTCCACTCTTCCCTCTTTAGGGCACAGAGAGAATGAAGAACAATCTAAAGTAAATTTTTAATGAGATGGTCTAACTTGAGCTCTTGTAGGCTTGGCTGATGAAGTAAGCGGTAGTTCGTAGATAAAATAACTGCACTGTTTGCAGAAGTTTTCTCCTTTGAGTCTTCTGGGCTCACTGCAATGATCTAGCTACCATACCTGCTGTTTGAACTGGTTGAGCCTCTTGAGGGACAGAAAACAAAAGAAGGGTGTTGAAATGCAAATAGATAGTTTTGGGTTCCAGTCCCCGGCTGCAAAAATAAAAGCCAAAAGCTGACAACCACGGTCTCCTTCTCCAGGGAGGGTTTGTGGAAAGGCTCTAGAAAAAAAAGTCTCAGAAGATAGATTTCTTCTCGTGGATTGGAGTCCCACGGTAGGTAAGAAAAACAAAAACAAAATAAAGACAAACAAAGGATTCCGTACTTGGAATTCGCTCAGTACCAGTTTGAATAGCTAATTGTTTCTCGTGTTCCTCCCCTCCCCCACTCCTTCTGCCTGAATAGATAACCCTGACAAAACCTCTATTCATTCCACAAGTGAAAATTTCAGGAATATTCGATACTGACCTTGGCAACAGTAATGGAGGGAGCTTGAGCGATGAGCTTGTGTGCGTTGCGGCTGACGTGTGTTTTGGTGTTTTATGTGCACAAAGCCAGGTTAAGAATATGTTAGCAAGAGGATAAGAAGGTTTATGGTGGGGTTTTTAATTAATGAATACATTATGAAGGCTAAAACTTGTAGATAATTTGTAAGATACAACATTATTTTTATAGCTTATTTTTGAGCACAAACTTGGTTGTCTTCTGTTGGCTTAAAAAAGGATCTGCCGATAATTAATGGTGGCTTCCTGTTGTATTTTGATGTGACCAGTTGAATTGATATGTAAACAACTATTTTTTTTTTAAGGGAAATAAGATAAGGAGGCGATACAGCTTAGTGAAAAGAACATTGTATCAGATTCTTAATTACTAGATTAAATTGGGGCTCTTAGTTGGCTTTTGCTATGAACCGGCCGCATAACCTTGGGTAATTTGTTTGGATCTTTTTTTTAACGCATAAAATTAGAGTAAGTAATGTGCGATCGTGGAAAAAAAATTTGGAAAAGCGTTTTGAAGTCCCACGTGAAAGGCATGATCAGAAAACACAGTTGGGTGATTTTTTTTTAAACCGAAAATATCTGATATTGTCAGCAACCCTAAATATTTTTAGTATATTAGTTTATTTTTTTTAAGCTGTCATTTAATTTCAGGTCCTCATGAGCCCTTCAATTTGTTAATGGGAAGAAACACCATGTACACCGGATGGCTACAAAGCAACTTTATTCTGGTAAAATAATCTCTTAAACCCTTACATACACAGGAACTGTTGGTTTTATAAGGTCAGGCCCAGCAGAGCAGCCTTGTGGGCTGTCAGGAGCCCAGCGTGTTCAAGATAGCGCTGACCGGAACAAACAAACAGCGAACGGCTTAAACAGTAGCGTTTGATTTGAATTTCACCCGGTCTTAATGGAGGACTCTTAAAAAAAAATCACCAGCAATGTTAACATAAATTATGGAGATTGTTAGGTTCTATCAATGCCCTTTGGCTGTGCCTTTTAAAAAGCGAAGGCTAAAGAGTGTGGAAGCCCTTAAGTTCAGATAGTCTTAAACTATTAAAGGCTACAAGCTGCAGGCCAGTGTTTATTTGTGACTGCTGACGACTTTTTTTTTTTTTTTTTTTTTTTTTTTTGAGACAGAGTCTCGCTTTGTTGTCCAGGCTAGAGTGAGTGCCGTGGCGTCAGCCTAGCTCACAGCAACCTCAAACTCCTGGGCTCGAGTGATCCTTCTGCCTCAGCCTCCCGGGTAGCTGGGACTACAGGCATGCGCCACCACGCCCGGCTAATTTTTTATATATATATCAGTTGGCCAATTAATTTCTTTCTATTTATAGTAGAGACGGGGTCTTGCTCTTGCTCAGGCTGGTTTCGAACTCCTGACCTTGAGCAATCCGCCCGCCTCGGCCTCCCAAGAGCTAGGATTACAGGCATGAGCCACAGCGCCCGGCTATGCTGACAACTTTTGAAGGAAAAAGCTCTAGAGACTGGCGTTCTGGTCCTAGAGGGCTTCAAAGAAGCACAGGCTAGTAATGGAGGAAATTCTGCTGGGGTTAAGGAGAGCCTCGAGGTTTTAGGAACTTAGAACTGCAGGCCCCAGGGCTCTGAGTTCCAATATTGACTCTGCCCAGGAGTCACCCTGAACCAGTCACCCAGTCTCTTGTGTTTTCCTCTTTAGAGAAGAGCTAAGACTGTTGACTTTTCAGGGTTGCAAAACACATTATAAAAGATAGGAAAGAACTACGCAAACATGCAAATGTCATGAAATATAGAGGGGGTGCATTTTAATAAACTGCATTATCCCCATCATTGGAAGCTGATAATCTTTATGTAAGAACGGGGGGTTTGGTTTCGAAATAGAAGTTTGTCCCCTAAATTTTAACTTGAACAGTGTACATTTGGGTCATTGTTTTACTGACCAATGTTGCTTACTGAAAAGAAACTCTTAACAGGTTGCCTTACTAGAGTGGTAAATTATCAGAGCTCAAAGCCCCAGGCTTTCTAGACATGTGTATTAAAATCTGATAATCTAACTTTCAAAGAGGAGGACTGATATCCGTCGAGTACAGGACAGTGAGCTTGGTTTTCTACATATATTGTAAGCAAGCTACATACACAAAGTGAACTCGCTATGGACTTTTAAAAAGTCTTTTTTTAAAAAACAATTTTTTAAAGGAAATTGATGGAGGCATCCATTTTATTCCTTACTTTTCCAGAATAGCTTTTCAGTACCAGCCTGGGTTTGTGATTTTTTTTTTTTTTGAGACAGAGTCTCACTCTTTCACCCGGGCTAGAGTGAGTGCCGTGGCATCAGCCTCACTCACAGCAACCTCAAACTCCTGGGCTCAAGCCATCCTCCTGCCTCAGCCTCCCGAGTAGCTGGGACTACAGGCATGCGCCACCATGCCCGGATAATTTTTTCTATATATATTAGTTGGCCAATTAATTTCTTTATGTTTTTAGCAGAGACGGGGGTCTCACTATTTCTGGTTTGGAACTCCTGACCTGGAGCAATCCGCCCGCCTCGGCCTCCCAGAGTGCTGGGATTACAGGTGTGAGCCACTGCGCCGGGCCTACAGTGTGTAATGTTTAAATGTCAGCAGTGTCTATGTATTTTTACTTGGCCAGTTAAATTCTCTCTATTTGTAGTAGAGACGGGGTCTCGCTCTTGCTCAGGCTGGTCTCGAACTCCTGACCTCGAGCAATCCGCCCGCCTCAGCCTCCCAGAGTGCTGGGATTACAGGCGGGAGCCGCTGCGCCGGCCCACAGTTGCCCGGTTAATCCTCTGAAGACCGCTCTGCTCAGGGCACCCCTGGCCAGATACCTGGGGAGGCTCTGCAGCGGCCGCTCGGTCCCGATGGCGCCGTCCTCTGCAGCAGCCTTCCCGGCCTGCTCTGTCTGGGCCCAGCATCCTGGAGTGAGCGGCTCCCCACTTTCCCAAACTCAGCTTTTATTTCTCTGCTTCTGCAACTTGACCATGTGCTTCTGCATTCCTTTATTGATTCGATAAATATTTATTGAGCTCTTTACATCCTGCCAGGTGCTGGGAACTTGAAGGTAAAAAAGAAAGACAATATCCAGGCACTCGGGGAACTTAAAAATTTTAGCAGAGGCTGGAGATGGGAAGACAGTAAAGCAGTAAAAAATCGAACAAGGTAATTTTCCATAGTTTTTTTTTTTTTTTTAGGCATTCCCAAACATTCTGTAGATTTTCCATAGTTTTAAGTACCAGAAGGAAAGTAAAGGGCCGGGCGCGGTGGCTCACGCCTGTAATCCCAGCACTCTGGGAGGCCGAGGCAGGAGGATCGCTCAAGGTCAGGCGTTAGAGACCAGCCTGAGCAAGAGCAAGACCTCTGTCTCTACTAAAAATAGAAAGAAATTAATTGGCCAACTAAAAATATATAGAAAACATTAGCCGGGCATGGCGGCGCATGCCTGTAGTCCCAGCTACTCGGGAGGCTGAGGCAGGAGGATCACTTGAGCCCAGGAGTCTGAGGTTGCTGTGAGCTAGGCTGACGCCACGACACTCACTCTAGCCCGGGAAACAGAGTGAGACTCTGCCTCAAAAATAAAATAGGGCGTTAAATGTGAGCCTGTGTGGGGAGCGGCGGGGGAGGATGGCCGGGATGTGAGGATGCGCAGGTGGGGCGCGGAGGGCAGGTGCGCAGGGGAGGACATGGCCTGGAGGGCGCAGCGTGCAGCTCTGTCTAGGACTAGCAGCGTGGTGGCCGTGAGCGTGGCGGCCGTGAGCGTGGCGGCCGTGAGCGTGGCGGCCGTGAGCGTGGTGGCCGTGAGCGTGGTGGCCGTGAGCGTGGTGGCCGTGAGCGTGGTGGCCGTGAGCGTGGTGGCCGTGAGCGGGCGCAGGCTTGGAGCTCGGAGGGCCGGAGCTGCCCGGAGGCCGCGGTCGGGGCGAGGAGGGCGGCGAGTGCTGTGGGAGATGAGGCCAGCCCTGGTGACGCTTCCGTGCAAACCCACTGCAGGGAGCCACGGTCTGCCCTTGAATGCCCTTTACAGCTGGGATCACACGATCAAATCCTCTCTCTGTAATCGTCCCTGACCCCGTGGCGGAGGGCTGTCTCCCCGGAGCGCCGGCCACGGTGGCACTTAGCACGCTGGGGTCCCGGCGTCTGCCTGCCACGAGCTGGTTTGCCTTCGTGTTGCTGCCTGTTTCCGCCTTGCAAGGGACAGTGCTCCACCGTGCGGGCCGAGTCACTCTGGAATGAACCGAGCTTCAGTGACACGGACCTTCCTGGTGCGTGTCTGAGCGAATTTTCACAATGGCAAATAGGATGAGTTTAACTTTCCTTGATAATCGGTAAGACCAGTTGGAGTTCTAAAAGTGTTTTGTTTTGTTTTGGTGTTTTTTTCCACCCTTCCCAGGTTTTCTTCTCAGAATAACAGATAGTTTGTGACTGTCACCTGAAGTATCCTGTTTTCGGTGCTGTACCTCCTCCGAGCTTTAACTTTCATTTATTTATTTATTTATTTATATTTTTTTGAGACAGAGTCTCGCTCTGTTGTCCAGGCTTAGAGTGAGTGCGGTGGCGTCAGCCTAGCTCACAGCAACCTCCAACTCCTGGGCTCAAGCGATCCTCCTGCCTCAGCCTCCTCCCGAGTAGCTGGGACTACAGGCATGCGCCACCATGCCCGGCTCATTTTTTCCGTATATTTTTAGTTGCCCAATTAATTTCTTTCTATTTATAGTAGAGACGGGCGTCTCGCTCTTGCTCAGGCTGGTTTCGAACTCTTGACCTCGAGCGATCCGCCCGCCTCGGCCTGCCAGAGTGCTGGGATGACCGGCGTGAGCCACCGCGCCCGGCCGTGCTTTAACTTTTTGTCCAGAAGTCCCGGCGCGCCGGCTGCAGTGGGTCCTTTCCCCGCGTCAGCGGGCTCCCAGAGATGACACCGTGCACTGCAGACCGGGCCGGGCGTGGGTTGTGTCTCTCCGTGCCCACAGTGACCTCCGAGTCGCGGGTCAGACCTGGCTTGCCCATGCAGAGGACCGTGGCTCGCGGAGGCTGCTACTGGTGTCCCTGTGGCAGAGTCCGTGAGCAGCGACGCTGGCGTTCGCAGCTGGCCTTCCGACCGTCCTGCGCGCAGCTGCCCTGCGTTCAGCGACAACAGCAGACTTTGCCAAGCGCTTAGCTGCCGTTTCCAGATGCAGCCTCTGTGCTCCTAGCCTCGGCCAGGCGTTGTCGATGGCACCTTCCCTCCCGAACTCATTTTCTCCGAGCGCCCGTGGCGGACGGGACGGTGAGACGCAGCTCGCGCCGTGGGCGTGGGGAGCTCGCGGGCCGCCTGGAGCTGCGCCGAGCCAGGGTCTCCCGCCAGCCCCGGCTGCGTGGCCAGTGAGGCGGCCTCGCCGGCTCTGCGGGTAGGTTCCCTTGTTTTTAACGTGGGGACAGTAACAGCACCTACCTCGCCGTCGTTGTGAGGATTAAGAGGGATAGTGGATTAATGCTTAAAAGGCCGGGAGGGCGGCTGGCGGTTAGTGAGGCCTCAGCCAGTATCTCCCTCTCGCTCAGCTCCCATCTTCCCTCCTGGGGGGGCCTTGCCCGCCCGGCACTTGCCATCCCCTCCCCGCATGGCGGCTTCCCTGTTTGGGGCGTCGGGTTTATTGACCGCCTGTTCTTCCCCTCGACAATCTGAGCTGTCCACGGCTGGCCTGCCCGTTCCGGTCTCGGCCTCCCGGCAGCGCCTGGCGTGGAGCTGGCGCTCGGCGCGCGGTGGTTTAATGGCTCTCTGTTTCTGAACAAGGGCTTTCGTTCTGAACACAGTAGCTCCCACTTTGGCTTCTCCTCACTGTGCTCTGCGAATGAGTCCTGAGACTAAGTGGAAATGGGGTCCTGAGGCTCCATCTCTAAAGCTTCAGGTAGGATCCCAGCTGACTCCGGAGTCCCTGCTTCCCGCCCTGACTCCTCCTCCCGTCTGCGTCTCCAACTACTAGTAAAACAAATGCCCGTGCGCCTCCCGAGCAGGGCATGTTCCAAAGCAAAGCCACTGCCTCGCTTTCTAAGCCGGGTGCCCTCCCTGTGCCCCTAGACTGGCGGGGAGTGTGGGCCTCCACTCGCCCTGCGAGGGACCTTGGAGATGTCCCGTGCTCTTCCCTCACTCAGCCTCGGCCTGCAGCCAGGCAGCCAGCAGAGTGTCTGTCTGTCTGTCGTCATCATCACCATCATCATCATCATCATCATCGCTGTCATCACGGCCGGTGGACTGAGAACCTTGTGCAGATGAGCACGGTCGCATTTCCTTGGACAGTGACACGGGAAGCATGTAAGATAAACAAGGCGAGGCTTTAAAGTCACTTGCCTGAGAGCCGTGGCCGGAGGCATCGAGCAGCGTCCAGCGCGCCTGGCTCCGAAGCTCGTGCCCTGACCCTCAGAAATGTCTCCAGTGAGGTCACCCCTTGGACTGCAGGGCCATGGCTTTCGTTCGGGCCGGGTCCCGCCTGGATTCTTGCAACAGCCTTTAGCCTGCTCTGCCAGCCGGTGTCACCCTGCAGCCCCTGCTGCGCCCTAGAGCGGCTTTCCTCACGCAAGGATCAGGCCCGGCGACTCTCCTGCCTAAAATCCACTGTTGGTTCCCTTTTGGGTCTTTGAAGTCTAAACTCCTCACGTAGCATAAAAGCCCCTTCTCCTTGGTCTTTTTTTTTTGAGACAGAGTCTCACTCTGTTGCCTGGGCCAGAGTGCCGTGGCGTCAGCCTAGCTCACAGCAACCTCAGACTCCTGGGCTCAAGCGATCCTCCTGCCTCAGCCTCCTGAGTAGCTGGGACTACAGGCATGCACCACCATGCCCGGCTAATTTTTTTCTATATTTTTTTAGCTGGCCAATTAATCTCTTTCTATTTTTAGTAGCCATGGGGGTCTCGCTCTTGCTCAGGCTGGTTTTGAACTCCTGACCTTGAGCGATCCTCCTGCCTCTGCCTCCCAGAGCGCTGGGATGACAGGTGTGAGCCACCGGGCCGGCCCCGTCTTGGTCTTTCCCTAGCCTCCTCTCCCTTGCTCCTTACCCCTGTCCCCCAGCCAAACCCCGGCGCCACGGCCCCGCTAGACAAGATGGGCTCGGCGAGCGCTGCCCCAGGCCCCGAACACCCTTTCTCCTTTTCGCTTAGCGGATCCTTTGCATCCTTCGCCATCCAGCTCCTAAGCTGCCTTCTCCGTGAAGGCTTCCACAGGCGCCCCCCCGGGACACGGCCGCTCCCACCTGCGCTCTTCCGAGCATTCCCGGCCCAGAAATGGGGCGAACGCGTTTCTGAACCCCAAGCGGCGGTGCGGACAACAGAGAGTGGGCTCGCTGCTGGGTCTCCAGCGAGGTCCCGAGCAAAGCCCCGGGGAAGCTCAGGGAGCTTCCTCCTCTGCCCCTCTGCCTCCCTGCGGGGGCCGGGGAGGGCACTTGCAGGTAGGGAGCGATTGGTGGCCTTCATATCTGCCCCCCACACCTGGCACTTGCCCCGCGCAATCAGTTGCCTGCTGAATGTAGGAAGCCTGCACCAGGCCTGACGTTCCTTTGAACGTGTCCAGATCCCACGTATAAATCTCTCCAAACAACCGAGCAACCGACAAACCAGCGCTTTGTGACGGGCCGCCCAGCGTGAGCAGCAGGCCTCCGTTTGAGTCTCGGCTTTACCACCGGAACCATTCTCCTAGCCTCCACTATCCCCATCTGTGAAATGGGGGTGTGCATTAGCAGCTGCTTTGCAGGGGGGGCTGTGAGGGTTCTGTGAAGGAACTGAAGGAAACTGGCAAGCACAGGGCCTGGAGGAGGAGTCTTTGTCTCCGGCACAGAGATCTGTGTAGCTCATCGCTATAAACGGAGCTAGAAGGCAAGGTCACGTTCTAAAATAACTTTTTTTTAAGTTAGGATTTCAGTGGGGATTTTAGAAGTGAAGACAATTGGCCGGACAAGGTGGCTCATGCCTGTAATCCTAGCACTTTGGGAGCCCAATTTAGGAGGATCGCTTTGAGGCCAAGAGTTTGAGACTAGTCTGAGCAAGAGCAAGACCCTGCCTCTACAATAAAAAAAAGAAAGAAAGAAAGAAAGAAAGAAACATTATCCAGGCATGGTGGCACGCGCCTGTCTGTAGTCCCAGTTACTCGGGAGGCTGAGGCAGGAGGCTCGCTTGAGCCCAGGAGTTCGAGCTTGCGGTGAGCTGCGATGAGGCCGCTGCACCCAGGAGACAGGGCAAGACCCTGTCTTGGGAAAAAAAAAAAAATTGAGACAACTTAAAGCAGTGCTGGTGCGTGTGAGCTTTCCGTGTGGGGATACAGCCCTGCGAGTTTCAAGGTGCTCTTTGCCTTCCTACCCGTGCGATGTGCAGCCGGGCTGGGAGGAGACGCGAGTCACCGCTCGCTGCCCCTCGCCTGCGTGTCTATCAGCTCCGTCTGATTCCCAGACCCAGCCTGTTTGTTGGGATCACTCGGACGAGTGTTTTGCAGATTCCTGGGCTCCACGCCAAACCCGCTGGATCAGAATCTGGGGCGGGAACGCGACCTGTGAGCGCAAACCTACGTTTTTATGGAAACCTCCCGTGTCGCTCTGATAACCGGCAAGCTTCGGGAACCACGAGCGCGCGCGTGGAAAAGCGCAGTGCTCGATGTGACCAGTCTCTCGGCCTTACAGTCTGTGCAATGACAAAAATCAGTTTATTCGCCTTTTTTGTAAACAACATCACCTTTCGCAAGGCCTGTTTCGCCTTCGCTGTGGTCTGTTTATCCAGCCGGGGGGAAAAACCGGCTCCAGTTAAACAATAGGAGAAGAAAGGTGCAAACCTCACCGGCTTGCCCACCCCGCAGGCATCGGTGGGTAGCTATTTCCTCCCACGTCCCACTGGGGCAATTTAAATGCTAATGCCCTTAAGTGCAAAAATCTTTTTAGCAATCGGAATTGTTTTTAGGACAATCTTATTTCTCTTTTCTCCAGCCTATATCATCCTCTTTTATTTGATTCTTTTTTTTTTTTTTTTGGCCAAAGAGGCATATATTTAAATTCTTTGACCTTTCAAACCTTAAAAGAAAAAACCCTCCTAATACCTTCTCAGTATTTGCAAGAGGAACATATCTGCCCACTAAACCTGAGCTCTGCAATTTGCCTGTGCTGAGTCACCTAAGCTTCGTGGGGGGTCAAACATTTTGCACCTAGGAAAAGTACTGCAGAAAATCACACTGGGAGCGACTGGCTGGTATGTTGTTATTTGAATATAAATAGGAAGACTGCAAAGGGGATCGCGCACACATAATAACTTATGCGTACTTTACAGTTGTGTTTTAGAGATTTCTAAAAGTCTGCTAAGTCCTCTTTCTAGTGGATGATTTGTTGGTGAAATTCTCTAAATATTTTCTTCCTGTTCCTAGAATGGGAAATGGATATAGATGGTAAAGCCTGTTGTCTTGCAATGTTTAGAAAAAGGAGAAAATTAGTCTCCGCCATCATTCTGATGTTTTGCATAATTAAGGTTCTTGAATTGATTTCCTTCTAAAGAATGAATAACAAAAAAAACCCCACAGTGTTTAACCAGCTATTTAGAGCTGGTGTCTAACTTTACTTCAGCTTTTAGGAAGTTTTCCTAGTTGATCACATAATTGAATGGACAGTGAGGTGTTACACTGTGTCAATAGGGAAGTGGCAGGAAGCTACAGAGTTTCCTTAGAATCAAAAAGAACATTTTTTTTTTTTAGAACTCTTGCTGGGAATGTGGATTATAGATAAAGATAAAAGCGGGAATAATTCGTACTGAGAACTGCTATTTTATTTTTGTAATATAAAACTGGTTTCCTTTAAAGCAGGTATTGGGGCTAGAGAGAATGCAAACACTCCTCAAACGGGGACGTCAACAAACGTCTCAGGTCATTCCACAAGCTGGAAATTGACTATGGAACCAGTGAGCGTGGTGTCTGCCTCCGCGTGTTGTTTTGAGTCCGGAACGGGGAGCAGTCTGAGCCCTTGTGGACAGAGCCCTGGGGAGGGGTGTGTCTGCCTCCGCGTGTTGTTTTGAGTCCGGAACGGGGAGCAGTCTGAGCCCTTGTGGACAGAGCCCTGGGGAGGGGAGTGTCTGCCTCAGCACCTGGGAACTATAGGCAGCTAAATTCTAGAGGCTGGAAGAGGCCAGAGGCTGGCGAGGGCTTTAGTTGCATTTGGCTCACTTTGCAATCACTTTGCATCCCTCCATCCTTACTGTCCTCTATAAAGGAGGAACTTTAATATTCAGTACCTTTTTTTTTTTGAGACAGAGTCTCGCTCTGTCGCCTGGGCTAGATAGAGTTCTGTGGCGTCAGCCTAGCTCACAGCAACCTCCAACTCCTGGGCTCAAGCGATCTTCCTGCCTCAGCCTCCCAAGTAGCTGGGACTACAGGCATGCGCCACCATGCCCTGCTAATTTTTTCCTGTATATATTAGCTGGCCAATTACTTTCTTTCTGTTTATAGTAGAAACGGGGTCTCGCTCTTGCTCAGGCTGGTTTTGAACTCCTGATCTCGAGCAATCCACCCGCCTCGGCCTCCCAGAGAGCTAGGATTACAGGCGTGGGCCACCTCGCCCGGCCTTACTCTTAGCTATTCTTGATGGTAGGTAATTGACACCTAAAGATGAAAACGTAAAATGTATTAAGAATTTTTTTTGTTTTTTTCCGGTTTAGATTGATAGACATAATACAATGACTTGGCAATTAAACAAGAAAATGGCCAGGTGCAGTGGCTCACATCTGTAATCCTAGCACTCTGGGAGGCCGAGGCAGGAGGAGCGCTCAAAGTCAGGAGTTCAAAACCAGCCTGAGTGAGACCCCTTCTCTACTAAAAATAGAAAGAAATTAATTGGCCAACTTAAAACTATTCAGAAAAAAATTAGCCGGGCATGGTTACTACATGCCTGTAGTCCCAGCTACTCGGGAGGCTGAGGCAGGAGGATCGCTTGAGCCCAGGAGTTGGAGGTTGCTGTGAGCTAGGCTGACGCCACTGCACTCACCCTAACCTGGGCAACAAGCGAGACTCTGTCTCAAAAAAAGAAAAGAAAAGCCCCAAACCCTAAACTACCTGCCTTTCATCATTCCGCTCCCCAAGGAGACCTGGAATTGTCTGAAGACAGAATGAGGCCTTGCGGGGCAGGACGGCACTGGGCGCGGTGGCAGGGCCGGCCTCTGGCAGCCGGGCTTCCAGTCCCCACTGTTTACAGGCTTTGTGATCCGGAACAACTGATTTGATCCCTGCAAAACGGGGATGGTTCCTTTCCTTAGGGCCTGGCCCGGGGCCAGAGGAAGCCCTCGGCAAAGGGAATTTTCCATCCTCACTTCCCGAGGGGCGCAGGTCTGGCCAGCCCGGTCCTGGGCCTCCGTGCGGGGCCGGGTGCTCCCCCTGCTCCGGGCTCTGGTGCCGGGCCTGAGCCCGGCGGTCCGCGCGCTTCCGCTGGGAAGATGGGGTTTTTGCGGAGGGCTGGAGCTGGCGAGGGAGCCCTCGGGGTCCCAGCGAGGAGGTTTCCAGGCAGAGGAAACAGCTCAGGCCAAACAGGAAGTCGCCTCCGGGCAAGAGCTGGGAACAGCAAGGGAGCAGCCAGGCTGGAACAGAGTGAGCGAGGGGAGCGGCAGACGGCGGCGAGGTCAGAGAGGAGGGGGTCAGACCACTGAACGCCGTCCTAGGGGCCCGGGGTTTTAGCCGTGGCAGACATGCGGCCACATTGCAAGGTTTCAGGAGAGGACCTGGTGTGACTGAGAGGTGTGTTTCTTTGTTTCAAAGAGACAGGGTCTTGCCCTGTTACCCAGGCTGGAGTGTAGTGGCCTCATTACAGCTCACTGAATCCTCAAACTCCTGGGCTCAAGTGATCCTTCTGTCTCAGCCTCCTGAATAGCTGGGACTACAGGCGTGCGCCACCGGGCCTGACTACTTTTTCTGGGTTTTTTTTTTTTTTTTTAATGAGATGGGGTCTCACTGTGTTGTCCAGGCTGGAATGCAGTGGCCATCTACAGGCGTGATCACAGCACGCTACAGCCTGGAACTCCTGGGCTCAAGCGATCCTCCTGCCTCAGCCTCCCCAGTACCTGGGACTACAGGTTTGCACCACCAGGCCCGACTGATTTTTCTAGATATATTACAAAGTGACTTTGGGGCTATGACTTGCAAGGGTTTCAGATAGTCGAGTGACATTGTTGTAGCTAGAATACTTCCATCCCTTCATTTATTTATGGGGAAAGTGTTTCTGAGTGACTGCATCTATAAGAAGCAGTGACACCACTGGCCAGCTCACGCCTGTGATCCTAGCCCTCCGCGAGGCTGACGGGGGAGGATCCCTTGAGCTCAGGAGTTCAAGACCAGTCTGAGCAAGAGTGAGACCCCATGTCTACTAAAAATAGAAAAAATTAGCTTGGCATTGTGGTGGACTCCGAATGATCTGCGGTTGGCGACTGTGAGGCCTTTGCTTCTGGCCCTGTCCGTTGTGATGAATTAGCTGCAGTCCGGCGCAGAGTCTGGCGGCTGGAAACAGAGATCAGAGCGCTCAGAGGAGAGACCCAGAGGGAGGAAGTGAAGACATAGGCTGCGGACTGCTCTGAGAAGTCAGAACACAGAGATAATAGAGCAGCAGTTTGGTAACTTTTGGGGAGAAGTGGTGTGAAGGTAGTCGTTACTACTTTAAACATGGGGTGGGTTTGAGCGTGTTTGTAAGCCAAAGGTAAAAAGCTGGTGGGTGAAGGTGAACGTGGCGGGGGGGATGGTCATTCCTGCAGGGTGCGAAGCGTCCGCCAGTGGCGAGCCCTGGCTGCAGCCGGAGGAGGCGCCGGCTCTCCTGCTGCAGAACGGGGGCCTTCTCTTCCAGCGAGCCGGGAGTGTCCCTCAGCAGTTCTGCAGGGACCTTACACATTCCCATGCAGGCAGTCAGCCACGCTCCGGACACTTACTTTCCAGAGCTGCTTGTTTCTATAGAGCTTTTTTTTTTTTTTTTTGAGACAGAGTCTCACTCTGTTGCCTGGGCTAGAGTGAGTGCCGTGGCGTCAGCCTAGCTCACAGCGACCTCCAACTCCTGGGCTTAAGCGATCCTCCTGCCTCAGCCTCCCGAGTAGCTGGGACTATAGGCATGCACCACCAGGCCCAGCTAATTTTTTTTATATATTTTTAGTTGTCCAGCTAATTTCTTTCTATTTTTAGTAGAGACGGGGTCTCTTGCTCAGGCTGGTTTCAAACTCCTGAACTCGAGCAATCCGCCCGCCTCGGCCTCCCAGAGTGCTGGGATTACAGGCATGAGCCACCGCACCCAGCCTAGAGCTCATTTTTTTTTTTTTTTTTTTTTGAGACAGAGTCTCGCTTGTTGCCCAGGCTAGTGTGAGTGCCGTGGCGTCAGCCTAGCTCACAGCAACCTCACACTCCTGGGCTCAAGCGATCCTCCTGCCTCAGCCTCCCGAGTAGCTGGGACTACAGGCATGCACCACCATGCCCAGCTGATTTATATATATATATATATTAGTTGGCCAATTAATTTCTTTCTATTTATAGTAGAGACGGGGTCTCGCTCTTGCTCAGGCTGGTTTCGAACTCCTGACCTCGAGCAATCCTCCCACCTCGGCCTCCCAGAGTGCTAGGGTTACAGGCGAGAGCCACCGCGCCCGGCCTTAGAGCTCATTTTTAATGTTGCAAATGTTTATAGAGCTACAGCAGGATACGGGTGTGGATGGACCAGCCCGCTGAGCAAGGGTATGATTGTAGGGTATGAGCGGCTCCTAAATGTCTTGGGTAGGAGGTGGCTCACACCTGTAATCCTAGCACTCTGGGAGGCCGAGGCAGTAGGATTGCTCAAGCTCAGGAGTTCAAAACCAGCCTGAGCAAGCACGAGACCCCGTCTCTACTAAAAAAATAGAAATTAATTGGCCAACTAAAAATACATATAAAAATTATCCGGGCATGACGGCGCATGCCTGTAGTCCCAGCCCCTCGGGAGGCTGAGGCCTGAGGTTCGCTGGAGCCCAGGAGTGTGAGGTTGCTGTGAGCCAGGCTGACGCCACGGCACTCACTCTAGCCTGGGCAACGGAGTGAGACTCTGTCTCGGAAAAAAAAAAAAAAGGAAAGAGGAAGGTCATGTATGTGAATATTCACAGCGAACAGGAGTTTTTACTCCAGAGGTGCTTCGTGGTCGCTTCGCTTTACTTGAACTCCTTTCATTCTTCTCGCACTCTTATGAAATGCTCGCGGCAGCAGCTGCAACAGCGAGCAGAGCGGAAAGGAAGTGTTTAGCAACAGAGCGGCCGTGCTTGGCAGGACTCATCTTGCATCATTCACTGCTGCAATGGGAAGAGAAAGAATGTGCAAAGGGAATCTCTTGTATTTCCCAAGTATTTAGAGAGCTGCAGGAGGCATTTGCAGGTCACGTTGTACGTGGTGAGGCCACAGCCAGGGAGTTCACTTCAATCCCCACGCCCTTCCCCCCATCTTTATATATCTCTTCTCACGGTTTGAGATTAATGCATCGAAGAATGGAAGACTCTGCTGTAAGGCGGCCAGGGAGCGCGCGGCTCCGGGTGGAGGCGCTGGAAGTCCTTGGCAGTCGGCCAGCCGTTGCCAGGGTAGACTTTGGTGTGAGCGTACTAGTAGAAATGGCAACGATTATTAGCAGGAGAGACTGTTTATCTTTGGTTTTGAATTTGTACTTAATACTGCTATTGCTGTTGTTACGTTGTTTTGCAGCTGGGATATCAAGTCCCCCCGCTGTGCCGAGCGCATTGAGAATCCAAAGAGAAGCAGGACACAGCTGCCCGAAACAGCTCTTCCTACCCAGGGAACCGCGGATCCCTGTCCTGGGTGGAATTCAGGGCCCTGCGAACTTGTGTGGGGAGAGGTCACATCTTCACTGACCTCTCCCTGCAATGCAGGCTCCTTCAGGTATGAGTGGCAACGACAAGCCGCGGGAGCATTAGCTACCCCGTGACTGTCACCAGGAAACCACACACTTTCGCAGCATACTGTAGCTGTCCCAGCTCTCTCGAAATGTTGTTTCCACATGGCACTGCTTTGAGACAATGGCAGTAGTCTGGCCTACTACTAGATTGTGTTAAGACATCAGTAAAAAGGCTCATAGATTGTTATATCCAACCTGTATTTTAGTAGTATGATAACTGTATTTCATAATTCATTTTCGGCGTGTGCCTGTGTATTTTACCTTATTCTGTGAAGGCTTTAGGAGGCTGCCGGAGGAGTCCAAGTTACAAAAACTGGTTAAGAACGCCTTTAGGTGTTGTTTTTTTTTTGGTTTTTTTTTTGAGACAGAGTCTTACTCTGTTGCCCAGGCTAGAGTGAGTGCTGTGGCGTCAGCCTAGCTCACAGCACCTCAAAAACTCCTGGGCTCAAGCAATCCTCCTGCCTCAGCCTCCCCAGTAGCTGGGACTACAGGCGTGCACCACCATGCCCGGCTGATTTTTTCTACATATTTTTAGTTGTCCAGCTAATTTCTTTCTATTTTTAGTAGAGATGGGGGTCTCTCTCTTGCTCAGGCTGGTTTCGAACTCCTGACCTTGAGGGATTCTCCCGCCTCGGCCTCCCAGAGTGCTGGGATGACAGGCGTGAGCCACCGCGCCAGGCCCAGAACCCCTTTTGGTTCACAGCCTCATGAGGCCAAACAGATAAAATCAGCAGCACAACGTGGTGAGCGGCCACCAGAGACATGCCCAGGAGCTGCGGGCACACGAGGAGGGGCTGGAGCTCAGGGTCGGGGCAGCCTCTGGAGAAGATTCCTGAGCTGCGTCGGGAATGCAGAAGAGGAGAGGGAAGCAGAAAGTCATTTGCAGGGAGAGAAGAGAGCAGGCCCTGGCGTCTGTGGAAAGGAGGAGTGCCTAGGCTTACTGTCCTGAGTCCTGGGGGCTCAGGAACGAATGGGGACAGCCTAGGTGCACCGTGCTTGTGTTTAGAGCAATGTTTTGGGGGACAGGATGGAGGGCTATAGTTTGAGAAGGAAATTCAGTGGTAAAATAGAACTTTTAAAAGCAGCTTTATGATTATGGAAGCTTAGAGGAAAAAAATGATTAAAATAAATAAATAAAAAGAAAAAAATAAAAATAAAATAAATAAATAAATAAATTTTAAAAAGCAGCTTTTGGCCGGGCACGGTGGCTCACGCCTGTGATCCTAGCACTCTGGGAGGCCGAGGCGGGCGGATCACTCAAGGTCAGGAGTTCGAAACCAGCCTGAGCAAGAGCCAGACCCCCATCTCTGCTAAAAATAGAAAGAAATGAATTGGCCAACTAAAAAAATATAGAAAAAATTAGCCGGGCATGGTGGCGCATGCCTGTAGTCCCAGCTACTCGGGAGGCTGAGGCAGGAGGATGGCTTGAGCCCAGGAGATTGAGGTTGCTGTGAGCTAGGCTGACACCACGGCACTCACTCTAGCCTGGGCGACAGAGTGAGACTCTGTCTCAAAAAATAAATAAAAAAATAAAAAGCAGCAGCTGTGTTAACATTTACTTGACACACAGTGAACTGTACATGTAGACACGCGGACACATGTGCACGGGGGGGACATCGCAGCTGGGTTGGTGAGCGCGCCCGTCACTGCCCTGCAGTTTCCTAGGGCCCCTCCCGCCCTCCGTGCCCAGCAACTGCTCGCCCCTTCCCGCCGTGCGCACTGGGTGGCTTTCCAGGATTTTATGGGAGTGGGTCCCACGCCATGAGCCCTGGCAGGACTGGCGTCTTCCGCTTGCCGTGACGCGCCAGAGGCTCGTCCCTGCCGCCGCCCTGCTGCACGTCAGCGGCTCATTCGCCCTCGCTCGCTCGCTCTCTCTTTTACTTTCTAACTTTTTGCCGAGTAGTGTTTATTATAGAATTGTATACACTGAAAAGGGAGGGGGAATAATTTATGTTCTCATAATACACACTTTTAGGAAGGAGCGAGGCTCTCTGATGCTCCTGAAGTGGGGGTCTGAGTTAACAGCCGTTGAGAAGAGCCGCCTGGCAGTGCGGCGGAGCACATTCCAGCCCAAGGTTTTCTTGCCACTCATGCAAAATTCGAGCACATTTGGAAATATTTTAGACCCGAAGGGAGGCGGGACATCAAAACAGCCGCGTGGGCCTCTGCAACCGCAGACTCTCCGAGGAAAAGACCTGCAGAGGCCGCCTGGCGCAGCGAGCAGGGAGCACTGCGCGCCCTCTGCGCTCTGCAGCCGCGTGCTCGGCAGATAAAGGGCGAGAGTTATTTTCCATGTTGCATAAATAGGAAATGAGGTACGGCGAATGTGAAAGAACGGTTACCCAAGACCGCAGCGAGTCAGGGGCGGACTGCAGACGGCTCTGCCTGGTCCCCGTCCTCCCCTGCTCTAGGCTGCGCCCGAGGCTTTAAAGAAAACACAGTCATTTCACTTTCGCTTTTGCTCTCATTTGGATTGTGATAGAATCTTTAGTTTGGAGGAGCTAAGGGTTTTCCTTCCTTCCTTTCTTTCTTTTTGGTGGGGAGGGGTGGGGAGACAGAGTCTGACTCTTTTTGCCCGGGCTAGAGTGCTGTGGCGTCAGCCCAGCTCACAGCAACCTCAAACTCCTGGGCTCAAGCAATCCTCCTGCCTCAGCCTCCCGAGTAGCTGGGACTACAGGCATGCGCTACTGTGCCTGGCTAATTTTTTCTATATATTTTTAGTTGGCCAATTAATCTCTTTCTATTTTTAGTACAGATGGGGGTCTCGCTCTTGCTCAGGCTGGTTTCGAACTCCTGACCTTGAGTGATCCTCCTGCCTCGGCTTCCCAGAGTGCTAGGATTACAGGCTTGATCCACCACGCCTGGCCTACACTCTACTTTTTGATAGGAAGAACTGCAAAGAAGAATTTGTGGTCCTTTTTATAAATTGCCTCACCTGGTCATTGAATGCATTCATTCCACAATATCTAATAGACATTAGGCACCTAACAGAAATCTGGAGTTTTGGATAAATTATTGGCCACACACACACACACACACACACACACACACACATATACACATATATGTTAGACTTACTTTGCAAGTAGGCTTGAAGCATTGCTAGGAAAAACTGAGTTCTCTTTCCAGTCCATCTTATTTTTGGATGATTGATATTGGTATATAGAGCTTAAATATTGCAGAGCTATTTGTAAAATGTTAACGTCAATACCTCAAATGCATTTTTTAAAAGGAGAATTACTGAAGAATATGGAGTTCGATGTAGAATTGAGTTAATTAAAGACAGCAGCCAAAAGCCTAAAATTATTGGATTAGTGCCTGGTATAGATGAAAGGCTACAGAGAGATCTGGTTTGCATGTCAAAAGTATCCCGTGCATGAAGCCACCTCACATCTTTGTGCCTTATTGTCATTTTATCTACCCAGTAGAATTATTTCATATTTCTTTTTTTTTTTTTTTTTGAGACAGAGTCTCGCTTTGTTGCCCAGGCTAGAGTGAGTGCCGTGGCGTCAGCCTAGCTCACAGCAACCTCAAACTCCTGGGCTCAAGCGATCCTCCTGCCTCAGCCTCCCGAGTAGCTGGGACTACAGGCATGCGCCACCATGCCCGGCTAATTTTTTTCTCTATATATTAGTTGGCCAATTAATTTCTTTCTATTTATAGAAGAGACGGGGTCTCGCTCTTGCTCAGGCTGGTTTCAAATTCCTGACCAAGGAGCGATCCGCCCGCCTCGGCCCCCCAGAGTGCTAGGATTACAGGCGTGAGCCACCGCGCCCGGCCTATTTCATATTTCTAAAGTTGTTTGCTTTTAACTGGTTGGGTTACAGCTCAGGCTGCATACCTGAGTGTTTCGCAGATAAGCAGCTGGATCTGGGTTACAAAACAGTGGCAGGAGTGAGGTGAATGGCGTTTGTCATTCCTGCATGCGTGCCTCTATCCCTCCCAGCTAACACCGATGGGACTCCACTTTGCACCAGGCATTGTCGTGACACAGAAAAAATCAGACAAAAATTCCTGCCTCCTGGAGCTCCCCCTGTGTGCGGGGAGGGAGAGAGAAGCCCAGTTCCAGAGGCAGGCAGTACTGGAGCACACCCGCCCATATCACCCCTGGGAATGCTCACTCATTAGGTGTGGGGTGGGGCCCAGGTAGCTGCATTTCAAAAAAAAAAAAAAACCCACAAGTGATTCAGAGTAGTACTTAAGAACCATTGCTTTATAAAATGTTAAGTTTAGTTACTGTGGTGTGTTTTAATTAAGTTTGGGGGAAGAGTTTCTGCGTCTTTTACTCGTTAGAATAGGCCACTTGCATCACCGGCTAAGTTCCACAATTACAAAGGTAATGTGCACTCCAGAAAATGTATGAAATCCAGAAGAGCAAAGCGAAGAAGGTAAATATTACTGACAGTCCTCCCACCCACAGATAACAGGAAAACCCTTTCACTATTTTTTTTTTTAAAAAAAACAACATACCGCAAATGATCATACTGTTTTGTAACTGTTTACATTTAATATACCCTGACCATATTTTCACGTTATTCGCTAATCTTCTATGGCATTCTAAATAGCTCCCAATAGCATCTATTTACATACTCTAATTTATCTGACTAATACCCCATTGCGGGTGCCGGGGAGTCACGGGTGAGTGAGACGTGGCCGTTGTCCTGCAGGAGCCCACGCTGTGGTCCAGGAGACACAGGTAAAAAGGAGGACGCCACTGGGGAGTTACTATGAGGAATACCTGCTTGTATACTTCGCTCAAGTGCTCTTGGCAAACCTGCTCACCCAAGACCCAGATGAACTCGATGTCACTTCCCAGTGTGCCTCCCCCAGCGAGTAGCAGCCCTCAATAACCGTGCTCATCTACTGCGCTTTGTTTGCTTAGCAGGTGACTTGCTAAGCACTTCACGTAAATTCTCTCCAGTTCACAGGAATGATGCAAAGTAGCTTTTCTGTTTTAAAGAATAGTTTTACTGAGCTATGATTCACATATATGCAATTCGCCCATTTAAAATGCATAGTTCAGTGGTTTTTAATATATTCACGGAATTTTTCAATCATCACCACAATCAGTTTTAGGACTTTTTTTTTTTTTTTTTTTATCACCACACAAAGAAACCGTGTACCCGTAAGCAGTCACTCCCCATTTCTCAACTCGCCCAGCCCTAGATAAGCTGTTTGCCTTCGGTCTCTATAGATTTGTATCTTCTGGACATTTCATCTAAATGGAATCACATAACATGTGGTCTTGTGTGACTGGCTTCTTTCAGTTAGCATAATAATGTTTTCAAGGTTCTTCCATACCGTAGCATGTATCAGTACCCTATTTTTTTTTAAGGTTATTTTTAAATTATTTTGCTAGAGACGAGGTCTGGCTATGTTGCCGAGGCTACTCTTGAACTCTTGGCCTCAAGTGATCCTCCCACCTTGGCCTCCCAAAGTGCTGGGATTATAGGCATGAGCCACTGTACCCAGCCCCATTCTTTTTTTTTTTTTTTTTTTTAATGGCTGAATAAAATTCTATGGTGTGAATGTAGTACATTTGGTTTATCTATTCCTTAGTTACTGGACTTTTGGGTTGTTTATACAACCCGAAATTTGTATTAGCCAAATATTAGCCAAATTCATATTAGCCATTCGAATTGGCTAATTCGTATTAGCCAAAAATTTGGGGCAGTCCTGGCTGGGCACCCGGCCTGATGTCCCCAGTGCTCTGCCGTGGGGGCTGGAGGGGCCGTGGGGGAGGGTACTGGTGGCTTTGGCCGTGGGGAGAAGGCCGCGCAGGTAAGGAAGGAAAGAGACTGAGTGGAGCAGGGTCTGTCAAGTCAGGGGAACGCTCCCTGACAAAGACGTCATGCTCATGTGCTGTGACTCCTTTCTCTGCCCCCAGCGTGTTGCTTTGAAACGCTTTGGAGAGAAGTTGAAATACTAACACAATGAACTCCTGTGCTGTTTGTAACTAGACTCGCCTGTTGTTAACTTTTTGCTGTATCAGGGCTGGCTTTCCCTCCTCCCCGCCTTCTGAACCATTTGAAGGAAGATGTAGTCATCTCGGCCTTTACATTTAACTCCTAAGAATAAGGATATTTTCCTATATAACCATACTACAATTATCACATAAGGAAATGTAACATGGATATAACACTGTCATCTAAATGGTTTTTTTTTTTTTTTTTTTTTTTTTTTAGACAGAGTCTCACTTTGTTGCCCGGGCTAGAGTGAGTGCTGTGGCGTCAGCCTAGCTCACAGCAACCTCAAACTCCTGGGCTCGAGTGATCCTTCTGCCTCAGCCTCCCGGGTAGCTGGGACTACAGGCATGCGCCACCATGCCCGGCTAATTTTTTATATATATATCAGTTGGCCAATTAATTTCTTTCTATTTATAGTAGAGACGGGGTCTCGCTCAGGCTGGTTTTGAACTCCTGACCTTGAGCAATCCGCCCGCCTCGGCCTCCCAAGAGCTAGGATTACAGGCGTGAGCCACAGCGCCCGGCCTTTTTTTTTTTTTTGAGACAGAGTCTCGCTTTGTTGCCCAGGCTAGAGTGAGTGCCGTGGCGTCGGCCTAGCTCACAGCAACCTCAGACTCCTGGACTCAAGCCATCCTCCTGCCTCAGCCTCCCGAGTAGCTGGGACTACAGGCATGCGCCACCATGCCTGGCTAATTTTTTCTGTATATTTTTAGTTGGTCAATTAATTTCTTTCTATTTCTAGTAGAGATGGGGTCTCGCTCTTGCCAGGCTGGTTTTGAACTCCCGACCTTGAATGATCCTCCTGCCTCGGCCTCCCAGAGTGCTCGGATTACAGGCGTGAGCCACTGCGCCCGGCCTACCACTGTCATCTGATATACAGTCTATATTCATCTTCCCCAGTTGCCCCTGTTAGTGCTCTTCATAGTTATCTTTTTAAATCCAGGATCCAATTGAAAAATCAGGCATTGCATCCAGCTGTCCTGACTTTAATCTCCTTTAATTAAGAGCATGCCTCCTTTGCATGTTTTTTGTGTTATCCTAATACTGACATTTTTCAAGAGTCTAAATCAGGTATTCTAAAACAATGTCCCTTGATTTGGATTTGATTATTTTCTCATGAGTAGATCCAGATTATGTATATTTGTAGACTTTGTTTGTTTGCTTTTGAGACAGGGTCTTGCTCTGTCGCCCAGGCTGGAGTGCAGTGGCGTCATTGTAGCTCACTGCAGCCTCGAACTCCTGGGCTCACGTGATCCTCACGCCTCAGCCTCCAGAGTAGCTGGGACTACAGCCACCACTCCTAGCTACTTTAAAAAAATTTTTTTTCTGTAGAGACGGGGTTTCACTATTTTGCCCAGGCTGACCTCAAACTGCTGGCCTCAAGGCATCCTCCCACCTTGGCCTCCTGAAGTGCTGAGATTACAGGCTCGAGCCACTGCACCTGGCCTTTTTTATTGACTTACCGAATAGGTGATGGATGCTTCTCAGTGGATCACATCAGGTGATACCACTGCAAGACCTGATCACTTTCTTTAGGAGGCATTCAGCAGATTTTTTTAATCGTAAATGCACCTGCCCCCTTTGTAATTGACAAGCAATGTTAAAGGTGATAGAGTCCTTGCGACCATCTTCTTCTCCAGTGACCTCTCACCTGACGGTGTCAGCATCCAAGACGGCCCTTGCCTGGGTCTGTTGTTTCAGTGGCAGCTGCAAACCGGTGGCTTTCCAGTTCTAGCTTCGCTCTTATGTGTGTGAGCGGGCAGTCCGTGGCTTCATAGAGCCCAGTGAAGACAACGCAGGGATCATCTGAGCCTGTGAATGTTACCGTTATTTGGGAAAAAGGTCTTTGCGGATATAATTAAGGATTTTCAGCTGAGAGCATCCAGCACGCTTCTGGTGGGCCCCCAATCCAATATCACAAGCGGATCTCCTTAGCGGAGGAGACGGGAGGCAGGAAAGGAGAAGACAGAAGGGGAGAGGCAGTGTGGCCAGAATCCAAGGAACGCCGGTGCCCGGGCGCGGGGCCCTGGGAGAGTGTGGACGGCCAGCACCTGGCTTCCGACTTCTGCCCCCGGGAGCCGCGAAGGGGTAAGTCTCTGTCGTTTTTAGCCGCGTACTGTTACCGCAGCCCTAGGACACCGAGACGACGGTAAAGACAGGGCTGTCTTTGTTTGTTTGTTTTAAAGTGTGGAAGACGCGTCGGCAGGTTTGGGCGCTGATGGGAGGAAAGAGCCAGTGGCGAAAGTGCGTGCGGGGGAGAGGGGAGAACCGCGGGGAGCCGTCCTCGTCCTCGTCCTCGGGTGGGCAGGGCGGACATGGGGTCGCACGCCCCGGTGGGGAGTCCGGCCTTGGCAAGACGAGAAAGGCGTCATCCGGGAGAGGTTGTTGGGGAAAGAAGAGGAGGAGAACAGGAAGGCAGGGATCTAGGCCGGGGTCGGGGCCGGGGTCCGGGCAGCCGGGGCCGGGGGTGTTTGCAGAGGGAAGAGAGGCGAAGGGGATGGCGGGAACTTCTGCCCCTTCTGCTCCGCTGCTCTGACTCCCTCTGTAAGGTACCAAGTGAGACCCTTAGCTGAGTGTGGACAGCGGGCCCAGTGTGGACTGGGTGTTTGGAGAGGGAAGAGAGGCATCAATGTTTGGTTTTTATTATGTGGGCAATAGTGGCAAAGCCAGACACAGCCGTGCACGGAGCTGTCCTGCCCAGAAACGCAGGGCAGCACTCCCTGCACGTGGCCTCTGAAATGCAGCTCGTCCTTTCTTCTCTGGCGCAGTGGTGTTTGCAGAAGATCTGGGGGCCCGAGCGGAAACGAGTGTGGATAATTCTGGAAAAGGAAAGGGGCCATGAAGATTGTCAGTGTGGGGAAAATACCTCTTCAGGTTATCAGAGGTAAAAAGAATTAAGAATCCATCGGAACTGGGAATGCGTTCATGGCAGAATTTAAGTACATGGTGCTAAACAAATGGTGGGTGCTGGACAGAAACTTCAGAAATGGATGTGGATCTTTGCCTGTTAACACTTTGCTACCGGTTTCTCAGTACTTGACACGTGACCTGAATTAATACAGTGGGTGTGGCCCTTAGTTATGTTTTATTGGGCGCATCTGAGATACTTAAGTGGAAAAAGATACGTACCCAGAAAAAGACCGCCCCGTGTGCTGGAAATCTTACGTCTGCACCTGTTTCCGCTCTCTCCGCTTCCTCGCCCGCCCGCCCCGGGGCAGTCTGATCTGCGTGGGCTGCGGCCAGGACGTGCAGGGTCTGGCCAGTGGGAGCCCAGCAGATGGAGGGGAGGGAGACGGTGATGTCGAAGTGTCTATTTCCTTGGCTCCCTGCTCTGGCGTCTCCTCAGCTCGGCTGTGCCCCCAAGTTGAAGGTCACGGGTCCTCTCGATGTGTCTCCTCTACCTGCCTCTCAGTCTCTTGGGGCCTTGCAGTAGACAGCTCACCAGTGCTTTCCCCTGGGGTCTCCTGTACCCCGTCTCTACTGACAAATAGCGTCTTTATCCAGTCTCTTTGCCTTGTGCAGAGTGGAGCATGCTGTCTCTTTCTCCACTGGGACTCTGACTGGTACAGTTTGAGTGGGTAGAAATCCTCGATTTTTTTTTTTTTTTTTTTTTGAGACAGAGTCTTGCTTTGTTGCCCAGGCTAGAGTGAGTGCCGTGGCGTCAGCCTAGCTCACAGCAACCTCAAACTCCTGGGCTCAAGCAATCCTCCTGCCTCAGCCTCCCGAGTAGCTGGGACTACAGGCATGCGCCACCATGCCCAGCTAATTTTTTCTATATATATTAGTTGGCCAATTAATTTCTTCCTATTTATAGTAGAGACGGGGTCTCGCTCTTAGGCTGGTTTCGAACTCTTGACCTCGAGCAATCCGCCCGCCTCGGCCTCCCAGAGTGCTAGGATTACAGGTGTGAGCCACCGCACCTGGCTGAAATCCTTGATTCTTTAGAAATGTAGACGGAGTTTCAGGCAGCATGACTAGTATAGTAGATAAATACTTTTCAGATAGCTGTACCATTTTCACACTCATTTTCCAGTAAAAGCTCTTCTGAGCACTGCTCATGTTTAATCTCCTTGTGTCTGCTCTTAGACCACTCTCAGTCTCATGTCTTATGTCTCATGTCTTATTTGTTCAATGGTTATGTTCAGTCTACTGACATTTTCGCTTTTCCTCCACGTCTTGCCCACAAGTAAAATACTGTCTTGATCACGAGTAAATCACAGCATGAATTGAAAAAATTCTAGCTCGTATCCATATGATTTTTTTTCCTTCCTAAGGACTTTCTTCCTAAGCAACACATGCCCTAAGTTATTTGTATACTTCTCATGGTCACTTGTTTGGTGATTAAAATACTATGTCCTTTGAATGCCTAGAAAGCTGCCTTTTGCAATTCTCCCCTCTCAAGGCAGCCATGAGCCCACAGTTCTGATCCTTAGTGCAGAGTGGAACTCCAGTCTTTAAAATTCAGGCTGAAAGCGTTGTGCATGGTCTTCACTGCCGGGCAGCTTCCCAGACACACCGCCTCTCAGGTTTTGCTCAACACAAGATAAACACAGACACGATGGTGAAACCCAGGGTATTATTGACACTGGAGTCCAAGAGACTTTTGTTTCCTGTTTATCATTTTCAAATGATAAACCTGGTGACAAGGCCGTTTCCAAGGATATGGCTAGAGCTCTGGGAAGGCATGACAATTCCCAAACTTGGCCGCCTGGTTTTGCGTGTGGGGCTGACTCTGCAGCAGCCTCTCCTCAGCCTTCCGTGCTTGGTCTGCAAAGCACCTTCGATGAGCACTTCAGGTTCATCGCATCGATCATTAAACGGAGAGGGAGCCACCTGGGGAAGCAGAACGCACAATAGGTGGGGCATGCGGGTAAAGGAACAGCTAGGATTCTTTGGGGCGAAAAAAATAGATTTGAAACATCTGTGGAGCACACCTACTGTGTGCCGGGCACCTACTGTGTGCCGGGCACCTACTGTGTGCCGGGCACCTACTGTGTGCCGGGCACCGTCGACTAGTCCTTCCACGATGTTCTTCCACAACCATCGGGATGCTCCTCATTTTCCATCTCTGAGGAGTCAAGCAGGGAGTGAGGTGGGGCCCTGGGACCCCGACGCTTACCGAGGTAGTCCCTTCCCGACCGCTCACAGAGCACAGGACTGGGAGGCGGGACCTGGGCTTGAGCCTGGCTTCTCTGGCGACCAGGCGTGGGGCTTCTGACATCCCTTCCCATCTCCGCGGTGGAGATGAAGCCCCACAGGTGTGCCGCGGGGCAGGCGTGGCCACAGGTGAGGGGGCACGCAGCCTCTTGCCTCTCGGGAACGGCCCCACCGGGTCCACCGCGCCATCCCGTTCCTCCGCCGGATCGCAAGCCCCAGCCCGCCGCGACCTTGTTTGTTACCAGGTTCTGTTTAAGACGTGCGCTTCCTAAGGGGAGGGGCTCTGCCTGTCCCTCTTCCCTTTTGTGTGCTCAGCAGCGTTCCCTGGCACACAGTAGGCACACAGTAGGCACTCAGTACACGTCTCGTTGCCTCCACACCTCCTCATCCACTGTCTCTTCTCCTTTCATCCGTCGTGCTCCGGCTAGCCGCAGCTCAAGAGTCAAGTCAGGGCCGGGCGCGGTGGCTCACGCCTGTCATCCCAGCACTCTGGGAGGCCGAGGCGGGCGGATTGCTCGAGGTCGGGAGTTCAAAACCAGCCGGAGCGAGACCCCATCTCTACTAAAAACAGAAGGAAATTAATTAACTAACTCAAAATATATACAGAAAAAATGAGCATGGTGGCGCATGCCTGTAGCCCCAGCTACTCGGGAGGCTGAGGCAGGAGGATCGCTTGAGCCCAGGAGTTTGAGGTTGCTGTGAGCCAGGCTGACGCCACGGCACTCACTCTAGCCTGGGCAACAAAGTGAGACTCTGTCTCAAAAAAAAAAAAAAAAAAAAAAAAAGAAATTTCTTCTTTTTTATTTAGTAAAAAGTCATTTTTATCATCAGTCAAAAGTAGCTTCCCTTTAGAACCTTTGCAGGAGATATCAGTGAAATAAATACTTTGCAGGGGTCTCTTCAGTGTAATTAATGAAGTTAAATGTTGGAGATTCAACATCTAATCAGAGAGTTCTTTTTTTAAAAAAAAATAAATAACAATAAAAACCTGCTGGGCAGGAAGTGCGGCTGCTCTTGGGGACGAGGCCGCTGCTTCAGAGAGAGTTGGGACACCTGGCAGCGGGAAGGCTGACGCTCCTGAGCTGCCGGTCATGAGCCGCCTTCTCAGGGTTCAGACCTCCACGTCTTACAGCCCAGTTGCCTTCTCTTGCCATTTATTTATTTTATTTTTGAGACAGAGTCTGACTCTGTTGCCCAGGCTAGAGTGAGTGCCGTGGCGTCAGCCTAGCTCACAGCAGCCTCAAACTCCTGGGCTCGAGCGATCCTCCTGCCTCAGCCTCCCGAGTAGCTGGGACTACAGGCATGCGCCACCATGCCCGGCTGATTTTTTCTATATATTTTTAGTCGTCCAGCCAATTTCTTTCTGTTTTTAGTAGAGATGGGGTCTTGCTCTTGCTCAGGCTGGTCTTGAACTCCTGAGCTCAAACAATCCACCCACTTTGGCCTCCCGGAGAGCTAGGATTACAGGCGTGAGCCACTGTACCCGGCCCTTCTCTTGCCTTTTATTTATTTTTATTTATTTATTTTTTTGATACAGAGTCTAGCTTTGTTGCCCAGGCTAGAGTGAGTATCGTGGCATCAGCCTAGCTCACAGCAACCTCACACTCCTGGGCTCAAGCAATCCTACTGCCTCAGTCTCCCGAGTAGCTGGGACTACAGGCATGCACCACCATGCCCAGCTAATTTTTTCTATATATATTAGTTGGCCAATTAATTTGTTTCTATTTTTAGTAGAGCCGGCGTCTCGCCCTTGCTCAGGCTGGTTTCGAACTCCTGACCTTGAGCGATCTGCCCGCCTCGGCCTCGGAGCGTGTTAGGATTGCAGGCGTGAGCCACCTCGCCCGGCCCTTCTCTTGCCTTTTAAAAATTAAAAAATTGGAATACAGGCTCTGTAAAAAAAAAAAAAAAAAATTAAAAAATTTAAATCGTGGTACAATATATAACATAAAATTTTGCTGTTTCAAAGCAAAGAGAGTAGATACGAACATACACTTTGGTGGCATTTGGTACATTTACAGCGTGAATTCACAGCTATCTCCATCTGATTCCTGAGCAGTTGGACCTCAAAAGGAAACCCCACACCTGACAAACAGCCACTCCCCATTTCTCCTACTTCCAGCTTTTCTGTCTCTGTGGATTTACCCATGCTGGAAATTTCACTGGAATGGAATCACACGACATGCGGTCTTTTGTGCCTGGCATCTTTTGCTTGGTGTCATGTCATGTTTTCATGGCTCTTCCTCACTGTGACCTCTGTGAGCGGTTGGTTCTTTTTCATGGCTGGGTAATATTCCCTTGCGTGGGGATAGTGCTGTTTGTTTTCCCATTCATCGGTGGGTGGACATTTGGGCTGTCTCCACCCTTTGTCTGTTGGGATACTGCTAGCATGAACACTTGAGTGCAAGTTTGAAAAGCTGTTTTCAATTCTTCTGTGTGTATACATGGGAATAGACTTGCTGGGTCATGTGGTAACTCTGAACTTAGAGTCACTGAACTGTTTTTCTCTTATATTTTAAATGCCTTTCTAAACATAAAACTTTACCGCAAAATCGATATTCCAGTATCCGTTATGGAGTATGTATTCAAGAACGGCTGTATTTCTAGACTGAGTTTTAGAAGTTTAAGAAGCTTCCTTGTGAAAATTCATTCAAAAGACTTTGCCAGATGAACAAGCAAAGCAAGCAGAAACCACTTACATTTATTTGTTTCTTGCTGTGCTTAGCTTTTTCCCTAAAACATTTGGCCTTTCACAAAATTCAGTATCTCTAAAGAGGATGGTTATAAATAGATTATACCGTCACTGTCCACTTCGGTTTTGTACTTTTTCTGGGTCAAACGGAAGCTCCCTAATCTCTGGTGCGATTTAGTCAAATGGAGAGTAAGCCAAGGGCAAATCCGCGTCGCTTACTCATCTCCCTTTTCATGTTTACTTTTGCCGAAATACCGTGGCTCCAACGGGCAGGGGGACAGAGACGTAGAATGATTACGGAGCATGCCAGTCGCTTCCCAGCGTCAACTCGGGTGGTGCTGACTGTCCTTGTCCCGGCTGAGAGTGGACACAGTGAAGATCGGGAGCTGCCGGCCGCAGGCAGGGAGCCCCACGGGAGGCGTGCAGACCTGTTTTCTTGCTCTCCCGCGTACCCGAGACACACAGCACTCGGGTCACGGAAAGTGTGAGCACCCCACCCCACCCCAAGCAATTCCCCGGCGACGCCACCTGCGTGTCTTGTGACTCCATTAATAATGCCGACAGCATCTAACCGGAAGGAGTCTGAGTCCCTCCTGCTGCAGGATGAGGGCTCAGCCCCACAAGACTGCTCCCGTTTCAGGCCCAGTTGCAAGGACAGTGACAGGCTGTCACCTACACGGCTGACCGGTGGCCGGCTGTATATAAACCGGCTTCCCACGGCGCTGTCCTCAGGCTTGGTTAATTTGCTAGGACGGCTCACAGGACTCGGGGGAAACATGTTTACTGGTTTATGAAGGAAGACTGTGATGAAGGGTGCGGATGGACAGCCGGGCCGACGGAGAGACAGGCAGGGCAGGGACCGTGGCAGGAGCACAGAGCCGCCCTGCAGGCACCTGCTCCCGCCCCGCCCCTGGGGTTTTCACAGAGGCGCCACTGCAGAGGCAGGGGAGGACGTCTCTGGCTCTGGGAAGGGACTTTAGGGTAGCACCTGTTTACCAACTGATACAGAAGTATTTTATTTGTTTATTTTTTTGAGACAGAGTCTCACTCTGTTGCCCGGGCTAGAGTGAGCGCCGTGGCGTCAGCCTAGCTCACAGCAACCTCCATCCAGCTCCTGGGCTTAAGGGATCCTCCTGCCTCAGCCTCCCGAGTAGCTGGGACTACAGGCGTGCACCACCATGCCCGGCTCATTTTTTCCATATATTTTTAGTTGGCCAATTAATTTCTATTTTTAGTAGAGACGGGGGGTCTCGCTCTTGCTCAGGCTGGCCTTGAACTCCTGACTTTGAGGGATCCTCACGCCTCAGCCTCCCGGAGTGCTAGGATTACAGGCGTGAGCCACCTTGCCGGTCCTGCACTGTTTTGACTCTGCCTTGGGGTGTGTTACGTACGTACATGCGTACATGCTTCATCCTGGGGATAAGGCCCTGCAGGAGGACAGATTCCCGGAGGGCCAAGACCAGATAACCAGGTGTAACCAGGGAGGGCGGGTGCTGAGTTGCTTTTCTGTGAGATGAGTCAGGAGGGAAAGGACAGGCTGGTAGGAAAAGGGACAGGGGACCAGGCTCGCGGCTGGCTGGAGATTGCTCAAGAAGAAAAAAATCCAGCCCAGAGTAGATACGAACATTAATGCTTGTAGGCAGAGGGGCCTTGGGGAAGCGGGAGGAAGAAGGCAGCAAAGAAAGAGGGTTAGCTGCAGAAATGCAGTCTCAGGACCGGCAGGCGGCTGGGAGGAAGGGCCCCAGGAAGTTCAGGCTTGGGAAGGAGGAAGGGTGTTTATGCAGAGAGATGAGAAAACAGAATCTATTCTGATCTGGTGACATTTTAACATGCAGAGGAGCTGAAGGAATACATACTTTGTGATTTTAATCCTGGCAACGAAGAATCTCCTTAGTTTACTGGGCATGATATTTAAGGGTTTAATTGCTCTTACAAGGGCTTTAATTCCCCAGGCTGTTTTCCTTAAAACTTCCTTGAGGGTGAAGCAGCTGTGTCTTCATCCTTCCTCTAAGAAGAGGTCACCTCTCACCAGCTTCCTAAAGGATCTCCTTATCTCTATTATTCTCTTTCTACATGGATCTATTCTCTACCCAGTGTCTGGCACCCTAAATGTAAATCTTATCTTGTCACCTCCTCTCTTGAAACACTGCACAAGCTTCCCAGAAATCCTAGAGTGATATTTCCAGCCCTTAGTTTAGCACCTAAGGCCCTGTTTTCGGTCCCAGCCCAGCACCTGGGGATATAGGTGAGGCTAGGGCTCTGCCCGCCTGTCCTGACCACCTCCAACCACTTCTCACCTGCCCCCCTCGCTTCCCTCATTTCCACCTCACGATTCACACCTCCGGGTCCTGAAGGTACTCACCTGTTTCTGCCAAGCCCTGCCCTCCTTTCAGCTCTCTAAATATTTCTACACGTTGCATCAGCTTAATTCAATAACGTTCATTGAGCACAAAAAAGATACCTGTTTCCGTAGTGAGAGCGGCAATAATCTTACGCAAGCTGGTTCGCTAGGCAAAGTCCTCTTCTCAGTTTCAACTCAAATCCTGCTTCTCTGGGAGCCTTTTCTAGAACCCTCCAGGGAGGGCTAAGAAGCATTGCTTACCCTGTAAGATCACATCAGATGTGAAAATGATTTACGTGAGCAAATTCAACTCTACTTTTCCCCTACAACAGGGATTCTAAATATGAGCTCACTGTCTCATGCATTAGTCGCTACAAAATCATATTTTGCATTTTCTTTGACATAGTAGATATTACTGTATACATACATGTTATTGTATAGGATTATATGTGTGTTATGGACAAATCAAGGGGTTTTCCGGGAAGAAATTTTGAGCATACCTCAGAATATTTTTCTTGCTGAGTTTAGACCTTATTCCTTCCTAAGATTAAGGTATAAAGTGAAAATTGCATAAATTATGCTTAAAAACCTCTTATGAGGCATTGTGCTGGAGAATGACATTCAAATCCAAGAATGGCACCTCTTTTTTTTTTTTTTTTTTGAGACGGAGTCTCACTCTGTTGCCCGGGCTAGAGTGCTGTGGCGTCAGCCTAGCTCACAGCAACCTCAAACTCTTGGGCTCAAGCAATCCTCCTGCCTCTGCCTCCCGAGTAGCTGGGACTACAGGCATGCGCCACCATGCCCGGCTCATTTTTTTAATATATATATTTTAGCTGGCCAATTAATTTCTATTTGTAGTAGAGACGAGGTCTTGTTCTTGCTCAGGCTGGTTTCAAACTCCTGACCTTGAGCGATCCGCCCGCCTCGGCCTCCCAGAGTGCTGGGATGACACCACCCCCGGCCAAGAGTGGCACCTTCTGCTCCAGCGTTGGAGCAGACCGTGGCTCTTTCTCGGCCGAGCAGGAGCGGCTGCGGGTGGCTTGCGTGTGGGGCCGGGAGCGTGGTGAAGCCCTAGACTCGCCGGTGCTCACCGACCGTCCCGGGGGCATTTAGGGCGTGAGCTGCCTGATGGGAAGCACAGCACCACGTTCACTACGCTCAGCTCCTCATTTTGTGGAATGGCCTGCGCTACTTACAGCATTTTGTTTCTCTCTCTCTTTTTTTCTGAGGCACTGGCCGGGCTCACTCGAGTCCACGTGAGTCGGAGACTGACTCGGTGCGCCCCCACTGCGCTGGCCGGAGCTCTCCGGAGAGTTCTAGTCTGGGAGTGTGTGCTGGGCGTGGTCGGTGTGGAGGTCGTCGTTACCGTGGGTGTTATCCTCTGGCGGGAGGATGGGTGTGCCGTCACCAAGGGGCACAGGTGGCAGGGGTGGCAGGCGGCCCAGGACAGAGCCTCACTGAGGTTTGTGGGGCTGGAAGAGGAGGAGCCTAAGAAAGCCTGAGTCTGGAAAGGCACCTGCAGGCCAAGGGAAAGAGTGTGAAAGGACAGAGTGGTGACAGGCGGCTGACAGGCAGCAAGCCGTGGTCGCCTATCTTAATAAGTCAGATAGCCCAGAGGGCGTCCTCAGACACAGCCGCCTCTCCAGGGCGTGCTGAGAGGCGCTGGGCAGGGTACAGACCCCGTTGCAGAGGGGGACGTGGGGACGGGAGACTCGTGTTTTTTCAAGAGTTCGGGTGAGTGTGGAAGGCTACTAGGGAGAGGGTTGCAGGCTCAAAAAAATGCTTTAAAAATATAATAAATAGAATGGAAAATTCTTGAGCCTCTTGTTATGCTGAAAAGGAGAGGTTAGGAATAGAAGTGCGTGGGAGGCGAGATGGTCAACGGAACTGGGTCCCGGAGGAGTTGGGAGGCGGCGGCCCAAGGCGCAGGCCCAGCATTCACTGTGGACGGGGGGAGGGGAGGGGGTGATGGGGGAGGGGAGGGGGTGATGGGGAGGGGAGGGGAGGGGGTGATGGGGAGGGGAGGGGAGGGGGTGATGGGGAGGGGAGGGGAGGGGGTGATGGGGAGGGGAGGGGAGGGGGTGATGGGGAGGGGAGGGGAGGGGGTGATGGGGGAGGGGAGGGAATAGGAGAAGCAGAGGTTTTGCCAGCCAGGAGCGTGTCTTGTGCGTGTCTTTGCCCTGCGCAGATGGTGCCTGCTGATGGGGGGTGAGGGACATGCACGTGACGCTGTGCTGACAGGGGACCTAGAGTTCAGGGAGCACCTGCCTCTTTTCAGAGAGGTTCAGGCTGGCCGGGCGCAGTGGCTCACACCAGTAATCCTACCACTCTGGGAGGTCCAGGTGGGCAGATCGCTCAAGTTCGAGACCAGCCTGAGCAAGAGCGAGATCCCATCTCTACCAAAAATAGAACAAATGAGCCGGGCATGGTGGCACACGCCTGTAGTCCCAGCTACTCGGGAGGCTGAGGCAGGAGGATCGCTTGAGCCCAGGAGTTGGAGGCTGCTGTGAGCGAGGCTGACGCCATGGCACTGTAGCCCGGGCAACAGAGTGAGACTCTGTCTCAAAAAAAAAAAAAAGAAAGAGGGGCAGGCAGGACCATCTCCGCACTGGGGGCTGGAGGGGGATGCAGGTGGAAGGAAGGAGCTGGGAGAGGGAGAGGCGCCTGCTGAAGGGGAGGCCGCCTCCGGGGCCCTGTGGTTGGAAGCCGCATGGGGCATGGGGGGTCTTCTGCAGCTGTGGGGTCTGCAACAGTGAGCAGCGGCCACGGGTGGGGCCGAGGAGGCCGCACCTATCAGCGATCAGCGTAAGTCCCTGGGGCAGGGCGGGAGGGTGAGGGCCCCTCTCCACTTCTAGCATGAGCTTTGCATTTCTCTAAGCACAAGCCCAGGGCCTTCGGGTCCTCAGCCACAGGAGGGGAGGGTTCAGCTCCTGCAGGTCCCCCACCCCAGGGCATTTGCCCCTGAGCAGTTAGCGACCCTGTGCTGACCTCCCCAGCTCTTGAGCCAGCCTGGGGGGCTCAAGTTCTGACCACCGGGCTTCCAGGCTGCCCAGTCTCCTGCACCCCACCGTGCCTGGTCCTTGTCCCTCAGATGGACCCTTTTTTTTTTTTTTTTTTTTTGAGACAGAGTCTCGCTTTGTTGCCCAGGCTAGAGTGAGTGCTGTGGCGTCAGCCTAGCTCACAGCAACCTCACACTCCTGGGCTCAAGCGATCCTCCTGCCTCAGCCTCCCGAGTAGCTGGGACTACAGGCATGCGCCACCATGCCTGGCTAATTTTTTGTATATATATTTTTAGTTGGTCAATTAATTTCTATTTTTGGTAGAGATGGGGTCTCGCTCAGGCTAGTTTTGAACTCCTGACCTTGAGCGATCTGCCCTAGGATGACAGGCGTGAGCCACCGTCCCCAGCCTGGGCCCTTGTTCTAATCCTGTTTTTTAGTTCCCGTACCACTCGTCCCAGCCCTCCTGTGCTCTGGGGCCTGCCCTTTATGCACATGCATGTTGGTAAACATTTATCACTTCTTCTCTTCCCCCTGCATGATAAAAGTAATCCATGCTCCTTGTAGAAAACATGGAAATACAGGAGAAACTGAAAAACACCCCTAATCCTGCGTCTCAGTCCTGGCCACTATTGACATAAAGAGCTTTACTGGGACGTGTTTTTGTATAAAGTGGGATAATATGCTTTGTGTAATTTTGTCTTTAACATTACATTGTGGGCCGGGCGCGGTGGCTCACGCCTGTCATCCTAGCACCGTGGGAGGCTAAGACGGGTGGGATTGCTCAAGGTCAGGAGTTCAAAACCAGCCCGAGCAAGAGCGAGACCCCGTCTCTACTATAAACAGAAAGAAATTAATTGGCCAACTAAAAATATATATAGAAAAAATTAGCCGGGCATGGTGGCCCATGCCTGTAGTCCCAGCTACTAGGGAGGCTGAGGCAGGAGGATCGCTTGAGCCCAGGAGATTGAGGTTGCTGTGAGCTAGGCTGACGCCACGGCACTCTAGCACCCCGGCGACAGAGTGAGACTCTGTCTCAAAAGGAAAAAAAAAAAAATTGTGGATATTTTTACGTATCATTAAGCGTCTGTTGGAAACACATTGAGTGGCTGCCTGGTATTCCAGGTTACGGCTGCATGAACCTCTCTTTAACCATCCTTCCTTCCCTTTTTGCTGCGGCTTGTCCCTGCCCCTTGGGTGGGCACTGTCCCCTCAAGTGTGATTTGGACTTTGGGGCCTTCTGGTGCCGCCCTGCCCGTGGTTTGCGGGAGTGAGCTCTGCAGCCTCACACCCAGATGTGACTGAGCCTTCCTAGGGGACTGTCCCGTCCCCGGGCCGTCATCCCTCTCTTCTGCTCGCTCTTCTTGCCTGCTGAACGTGACAGACAGGCCCCTCTGAGGTCCCGGGCCAGGACCTCGGGGAACGTAACAGAATGCGGTAGCTTAAACTAGAAGCACATATTTTATTTTGCAACCAGACTGATAGTCCATCTTTTTTAGAATGTTTTTGTCTAGATTATAAAAAGAAATAATTGTTCATTATATAATAATTGGAAAATACAGAGAAGCCTAAGGAAGAAAATTTTAAAAATCACCAACTTTGGGGTATCCAGGGATAATGACTGTTACAAGTTTGGTACATTTCTTTACTGTTCCCCACCTCCCGCCTCCCGGTTTTATTGGAGTATAATTGACGCGCAAAAATTGAATATACTTGGCATGTACAGTGTGATGTTTTGATGTACAGAGCAAGCAGGGATTCTCACTGATCATGCACCCAAATTCATAATTAAAGAATTACAGACATTGACTTGCTTCTAACGTGGGTGCCGTACCTCTCACTTGGGTGTCGGAAGCGGCGGGGATTCACTGAATTATAGACGAAGTTACCGATTCAACCAGGAAGCTCTACTTCTGCACGCTGACAAGTATCAGCGAGCAAAAGGGGTCAGAGGAGAATTAGAATTTGGAGCCCTGTTGGGAAGGAACAGACAAGAGGAATGACACAGGCCGGGCGCGGTGGCTCACGCCTGTAATCCCAGCACTCTGGGAGGCTGAGGCGGGCAGATTGCTCGAGGTCAAGAGTTTGAAACCAGCCCAAACAAGAGCGAGACCCCGTCTCTACTATAAAAATAGAAAGAAATTAATGGGCAAACTAATATATATAGAAAAAATTAGGCATGGCGGGCGTGGTGGCGCATGCCTGTAGTCCCAGCCACTTGGGAGGCTGAGGCAGGAGGATCGCTTGAGCCCAGGAGTTTGAGGTTGCTGTGAGCGAGGCTGATGCCACGGCACTCACTCTAGCCCGGGCAACAAAGCAAGACCCTGTCTCAAAATAAATAAATAAATTAATTAATTAATTAATTAAAAAAATTAAAAAATAAATAACAACACAAAAAATAAAATAAAATGAAATAATTAAAAAAAATTGGCAACTCGGGTTTAATACCAACTCATGCTTTCCCCCAGTAAGCTCTAGAGATGGTCCTTCCTATTACAGTGGTTCTCTACGAAATAATGGGTGTAAGAGAGGCGGCCTCTTCGGAGCTTGGGTGTCTGCAGCATGTGTCATCACCCCAGCTTCATAGGTGGGGAAGCAGGAGTTGAGTGATTTAAGCCCCCAGTCCAGGGCTCTTTCCTCCGAGCCACGCAGCCTCCAAAACCAAAAGCAGGGACCAGTTGTTTTAGGCATGACAAACATTCGTTTTGGCTGAGTTGCCAATGTGAAGACAGTTCCATACATCTGATCCTAGTCAAGACAGACAGAGCAGCTAGCCACGTGTGCGTTTGATATCTGAATCTTTACAAGAAAAAAAAGTCAGGGTCCTCCATCCTTGGATGCTCTAAATAATCCTTCTGGAAAGTGCTTCTTGAAGCTCCAACGTGCTGGCGCGTAGTCCCCTGCCTTCGTGAATGTGAGGCGATCCTGGCCTTCTGGAAATTCCCCGTCTGGCCAGGGTTTGGCAACACACACAGGTGCGCACACACACACACATATAAAGGCAAGAGGCAGCACTGATGCGTGGAGGGTCACACAATGCAAGCGGAACGCACGGATGCCCAGCAAACGGGCAGAAAAGCTGGCGCAGGGAGGAGACTGAGTCATGTGTGCGGTCGGCCAGCACGTGTTAAGTGGGCACCTGTGCGGTGGGCAGTGTCCCAGGCTCTGGTGACCAGCGGTGGTTCAGCCAAAGCAGCCTGGGGGGGTGGAGAGGCATCAGATGCAGCCTGTTTATGGGGGCACAGATCCTGCCGCCCATCTCGAGCCAGCAGGGCAAATGACACCATCCCTGAGGCCGCATTTCCTCGATAATAAGATGACGGAACTGCCTAGTCCAGTGTATGAAATTAGGTCACGTACCTAAAGGAAGCCGGGCACGGTGGCTCACCCAGTGCTTTGGGAGGCCGAGGCAGGAGGATCACTTGAGGCCCAGAGTTGCAGGCTGCAGTGAGCTGTGACGAAGCCACTGCACTCTAGTCGGGGTGACAGAGCGAGTCCTTGTCTAAAAAAAAAAAAAAGAAAAAGGAATAAGAAGTGATCGGTGGCCTTTACAGGCTTAACATTTCTGGGAGTTCATCAGGCTCTGTGCAATCTGGCCTTCTCCGTTTATGCTCTTTCTTCAACAGATGGGGCTTTAAAATGACCTGGGATTACACATGCTCATGGCTGTTTCCTCTTCTCTTAAACTGCCGATTACTCGGTCTCCGTGTTCAAACGTGGCGTCGGCGCGGCGTTTGTGACGGTTCTGCTGCTGCCCCTGACGCCATGAGTCCCGGTGGTGGAGACCGAGAGGGTCCCTCTGCTCAGACCACGCCTGTCCTCAGCTGCGCCTGTTTCGCTCCGTGGGAGTGCTTTTGCCCGTGGATAGCTCTCAGGATGGTTTTGAGAAATTACGTATTCTTTTGCACAGTTTTTCGTGGACATCTAACATTTTTCATAGATTTAAAAAATATCAAATTTTGCAAATATGTGATGAATCCATTATATCCCTTATTTCAAGGTTCCTGACCAGGGGGAGTTTTGCCCCTCAGAGGGGACATTGGGCAATGTCTAGAGACGTTTCTGGTGGCCACAACTGCGTGTGTGTGTGCACACGTGTGTGTGCACGTGTGTGTACGTGTGTGTGTGCGCACATGTGTGTAGAGATCATGGATGCTGCCCGACATTCCATAATGTACACATTACAACAAAGAATTATCCGGTCCCAAATGTCAACAGTGCTGAGGTTGAGAAACTTTAGGTTTGAATGTAGCCAAAGGAATATGAATATGAGTACCACGGTGACTTTGTACTCGCCGCATCCATTAAAAAAATTACACAGACTCTTCTGTAACCTTGTTCCTTTTTCTTCTTCAAATTGTGTTTCCGTTCTCTTTCTCCCACAGAATTTTATCTGGATGGACTAAATGCATCTCTATGCCTGAAAGCCATATAATTCTGTGCTACAAAACTATGTATGTCAATTGAAAAAAATTCTTCGGATACCCTATGACTATAAGGTTCTAGAGCAGGCGTCCTCAAACTGTGGGCCACATGCAGGTGTTTTTGCCCGTTTGTTTTTACTTCAAAATAAGATATGTGCAGTGTGCATAGGAATTTGTTCATAGTTTTTTTAAAACTATAGTCCGGCCCTCCAACCGTCTGAGGGACAGTGAACTGGCCCCCTGTTTAAAAAGTTTGAGGACTCCTGTTGTAAAGGTTAATGTTTTCCTTTCATGTTGAGGTAGCATTAGGAATTGATCAAATCACCATGAATATAATATATCTGATACATTTGATACAATGTATTCGGTGGATGAGTTTTAAACACAAAGCTCTTGGCTGAAATGCAACTCTTAATGGGCTGAACTGGGGAGGTGACTTCAGGGACTTGGTAGGTACTCTCTGGGTGATGTGGAGGTTTTCATCCCTGGGCAGGAGGAAGCCTGGGGTGGGAGTTTCCCTTTTGGAGAAAGACTGGAGAACATCTGTTGTGAATGGGGTAGGAGATGAGAGTTAGCATGGTTTTTCTCAGGTGGATCAATTTTAGAAAGGAAAACATATGGACTCTGGGGATTTTGAAATGCATTTTCTTAAAACTCGTCGTGCCCACGTACCCTCTGGAAAGTTCTTCGTGTTCCCGCAGAGATCCTTGTATATCAGCTTGATTTGACTCACTCTGGTCTCCGAGTAACTTAGCAACTCTTTTCTTTTAATGATTCTGTTTTTGCATGCAGCAAGTGCATGTTAAAGAAAGCTAAGCCGGTGTATATTATAAATACTTTATAAGCCAAGCAAGTGGAATTGCTCACAGGAGGCGTAATTACAGAGTGAGCGGTGATGCCGCCGTAGTCGAGAGTGCTTGCTCTGGAGGTAGACACAGTATTGGTTCATATTCCCCACACTATGAGCTGTGTGACTTGGGGCAAGTTATAACCTGCCCTGGTCCACAGCTTTCTCAGGGATAATTAATTGGGACTAAAACTAGATGCATCATTCGGTGGTTGTGATATTTGAATGAGGTCATGCATACAAAGTACTTAGTATGGCACCCAACACATGCTAAGCGCTCCATAAATACTAGTTGTTCTGTGTTTCCCCAAAAATAAGACGGGGTCTTATATTTATTTTTCCTCAAGAAGACACCCTAGGGCTTATTTTCAGGGGATGTGTTATTTTTTTAAGTACAGTACGACCATCTACCTGGTTTCAAATAGAGTGAAGTCGTCGTCTTCTGGAACATCATCATCACTCTCCAAACCCCGAATTCCACCCTGAATGTCTTGCGACTCTATTTCCTTTAGAACCATCGGCCCCCATCTCTCATGTCGAGCCATAGAGCTCTCCTGGGGCAGATGAGAAGGGCTGCTCGTCTTCTTTCTCACTCCCCAACAAAATGCATGGGTTGTGCAGACGCGCTGCGCAGCCACACTCGTCACTAGGGCTTATTTTCGGGGTGGGGCTTCTATCGCGCACATGCTTAGAAATCCTGCCAGGGCTTATTTTATGGGGAGGTCTTATTTTCGGGGAAACACAGTGGTTATCTTTAGATATTACAGTGTTCACCTCAAGGAATGGGCATCAGGAAAGTGCTGGAATAATCATTTCAGCCTTATTTCTTACATCCTGGCTCTTTTGCACACAAGTTACTGTACCTGACCACCCTCGTTTTACGAACAGCTGTAAGTGTTTGATATTCCCATGGATCGTGAGTTCTAGAAGCCCAGGGCTCTGGGGCTGCTACAAGCCATCTGCCCCCACCAGCAATGTGCTCTCAGTTTCTGGCCAGCCTCCCAAGGACAAACATAAACTCGTGAAAAACTCCTTCTGGAGGAGTGGACCTCTGAATACTGCTGGCAGCAAACACAGGTCAAGGTGCGACTCCGAGTAACAATACCAAAGTACCTTAATCCTCGTATCGACAACCGTGCTATTGGGTTACACAGTTTTAATCCCAGAGGAGTTGTCCCCTGACATTAAACTGTCCAGATGGTATTTATGTCTGCAGCTGCCCTGCAAGATCACTTAACCCAGCGCGGCCGTTTAAAAGTAGTTAATGACAGAACCGGCGCGACTCGGCCCTTGTGACTGATCACATAAGTTCGACCTGTGCTGTCATGCTTTATGGAGGAAGGCAGTTTGTCCGTAGCCGGCCTCAGCCACAGCAGGTAATTTGAAATGAAATGAGACAGTTTCTACAAGCAGATTGATTTGGGAATCTCGCCTGTTCTTCCCTTTGACCCTTGACAAGTTGACACTACAAAGATTGTGACTTTAAAAAATGATTGGGTGCAAATACATTTAGGTAGATGATTTACTGAGTGCTAGAGCAAGGACAGTGCATGGAGAGCCATGCTGTGAGGGAAGGTAATTGTAAACTTTAACAACTCGCGTTTTATGTTCCTGTGCCTTATTAATTATCCCACCAGGTGAATCTACTGTGATAACCCTTGATCAAGGGCTTTATATTCCTGGTAAGAGACCAGGGACCCAATTTCAAGATTAAGAAAAATACAGTATTTGCGACAAACTTATCAAAAGTTACAGATTCAGTTTGTTATTTTGGTCAAAAATCACAGCTTGCATATGAGAATAAGAAGTCGTGTTCTCCTTTATGGATTCCATTTTTTTTCTTTTTCTTTTTGGTTTTCATAAATATAGTTAAATGTATTCAGGAGGAAACACCATGAATAGAAGGATGATAGGTTTGATTTTTGAAAAGCAGAGTTACCAGGAATACCTGAACAGAAAAATCCCATCTGTGCATGAACACGTTTTTTTTCCCCTAATCATTTGTAATCACATTTAGATTTTCACACCAAATAGTAGGTAATAAGTGAATGGATATTTTCCATATTATTTTTATTCTGTTCTTCTGCTGCAGTTTTTCTTAGAAGTGAAATTTCATCATAAATAGAAGCTTATCGTAAGTGGAATTTAAACATTAACTGTCTTTCTAAACAACAAAAAAGACAGATCATTTTTTAGAAAAGCTCTTAGCTTCAGTTCACAATCACACAGTATTTATGCCTGGATTATTTTAAATGAACTTGGCGACAGAATTGTGTTGATTTATTAAGGTTTGGCTTTGAGTCGAAGCACCACGCTCCTTTGCATTTGCCGTAGAAAATAGCTGCACCATAAGGTTTGTGAAACTTGGGCTGTTCTCTGTGGCTTTTGTGTTTCTCTCTATTAGAACCACTTTGTTTTGAAATATAATTTTGAAGATGCTAGTAAAAAATATAACAGATTCCCTCTTGGTTTCCGTTTAAATTATTTACTGCCCTTTCGAGCCATATCTTCATTGAACTATGTTAGAAGTATTTTGCTGAAATGTTTCTTTATGTTGCCCATTGGGTTTAATGGACCCGCCGTTTAATAAGCTCTCTACCTGTAAGGATAGACTGTGTGACCTCCATGCCCTGCCGCGGGTAGACGTAGTATAAGATTGCTTTGTGAAATAAAGCTGTCGGTAACATCAACAAAATAAAAAATGATCGTATTCCAATACTCTCTGCTGAGGACTATGACAGCCCTGAAATATGGAATAAAATTGAAAGTAGATTAGTTTTGGGTCTTAAGTCATGTTTTGACAAGAAAGAGGAGAGGAGAACATATCTCTGAACTTTTAGTTTTAAAGTTTTTTAATGAAAATATTTATCATTTTGTAAGGTTCCTCCTTTTCTTTATCACGCCGGGGCCGTATAACCTTAAAACAATCCATTCTCTTATCGCGAGGGGTATAAATACTGCCCCATCTTTACATTAAGCATCGGGAAGGAGGCGCGCTCGGGCGAGGCGGCCTGACACCGGCGAGCTACGCAGTGTCACGCCAATAAAGGAAAGCGTGTCGCACGCAGGAGCCGGGGAGTCGCCGTTGACGAGCCGCGCGTTCCCGGGTGTGTAGAGCATGCAAATGCTGCGGGCGTCGCCCATCTGTCGCGCGCTCCTGTGGAGTGGTGGAGTCTGACGAGGAGGGATGCGTGTGTGAGGGCGGCGAAGGGCTTGCCGGCCCTCGCTCGCCTTCGGCCCAAAGGAATCCGAGCGTTCCCGCGACACGCAGATGGTGAAATTATTATTATTGTTATTGTTATTTTTCTGCTTCTGTAGTTACATATTAATCAGGTGCAATCATGACAAATAAATGGCATCGATGGCCCGCGGGGGCCGAGGACAGGAACCCCTGGGAGTTTACAGACGCCCCGCGCCGCCGACGTGAGAGCGCACGGCTCCTACGCGCCGCCGACGTGAGGGCGCACGGCTCTGACACGCTGACATGAGGGCGCACGGCTCTGACACGCTGACATGAGGGCGCACGGCTCTGACACGCTGACATGAGGGCGCAGGGCTCTGACACGCTGACATGAGGGCGCACGGCTCTGACACGCTGACGTGAGGGGGCACGGCTCTGACACGCTGACGCGAGGGCGCACGGCTCTGACACGCTGACGCGAGGGCGCACGACTCTTCCACGCTGACATGAGGGCGCACGGCTCTGACACGCTGACATGAGGGCGCAGGGCTCTGACACGCTGACGTGGGGGCGCACGGCTCTGACACGCTGACGTGAGGGCGCACGGCTCTGACACGCCTCCGATGTGAGAGCTCACGGCTCTGACACACTGACGTGAGAGCTCACGGCTCTGACACGCTGACGTGAGGGCGCACGGCTCTGACACGCTGACGTGAGGGCGCACGGCTCTGACACGCCTCCGATGTGAGAGCTCACGGCTCTGACACACTGACGTGAGAGCTCACGGCTCTGACACGCTGACGTGAGAGCTCACGGCTCTGACACGCTGACGTGAGGGCGCACGGCTCTGACACGCTGACGTGAGGGCGCACGGCTCTGACACGCTGACGTGAGAGCTCACGGCTCTGACACGCTGACGTGAGGGCGCACGGCTCTGACACGCCTCCGATGTGAGAGCTCACGGCTCTGACACACTGACGTGAGAGCTCACGGCTCTGACACGCTGACGTGAGGGCGCACGGCTCTGACACGCTGACGTGAGGGCGCACGGCTCTGACACGCTGACGTGAGGGCGCACGGCTCTGACACACTGACGCGAGGGCGCACGGCTCTGACACGCCGACGTGAGGGCGCACGGCTCTGACACGCCGACGTGGGGGCGCACGGCTCTTCCACGCCGACGTGAGGGCGCACGGCTCTTCCACGCCGACGTGAGGGCGCACGGCTCTGACACGCCTCCGATGTGAGAGCTCACGGCTCTGACACACTGACGTGAGCGCTCACGGCTCTGACACGCTGACGTGAGGGCGCACGGCTCTGACACGCTGACGTGAGGGCGCACGGCTCTGACACGCTGACGTGAGGGCGCACGGCTCTGACACGCCGACGCGAGGGCGCACGGCTCTGACACGCCGACGTGGGGGCGCACGGCTCTGACACGCCGACGTGGGGGCGCACGGCTCTTCCACGCCGACGTGGGGGCGCACGGCTCTTCCACGCCGACGTGGGGGCGCACGGCTCTGACACGCCTCCGATGTGAGAGCTCACGGCTCTGACACACTGACGTGAGAGCTCACGGCTCTGACACGCTGACGTGAGGGCGCACGGCTCTGACACGCTGACGTGAGGGCGCACGGCTCTGACACGCTGACGTGAGGGCGCACGGCTCTGACACGCCGACGCGAGGGCGCACGGCTCTGACACGCCGACGCGAGGGCGCACGGCTCTTCCACGCCGACGTGGGGGCGCACGGCTCTTCCACGCCGACGTGGGGGCGCACGGCTCTTCCACGCCGACGCGGGGGCGCACGGCTCTGACACGCCGACGCGGGGGCGCACGGCTCTGACACGCCGACGTGAGGGCGCACGGCTCTGACACGCCGACGCGGGGGCGCACGGCTCTGACACGCCGACGCGGGGGCGCACGGCTCTGACACGCCGACGCGGGGGCGCACGGCTCTGACACGCCGACGCGGGGGCGCACGGCTCTGACACGCCGACGCGGGGGCGCACGGCTCTGACACGCCGACGCGGGGGCGCACGGCTCTGACACGCCGACGCGGGGGCGCACGGCTCTGACACGCCGACGCGGGGGCGCACGGCTCTTCCACGCCGACGCGGGGGCGCACGGCTCTTCCACGCTGACGTGGGGGCGCACGGCTCTGACACGCCGCCGATGTGAGAGCGCTGAGCCCTTACACGCGCGGTGCCCGCTGCCTCCCCTCCGTCCCCGAGCGAGCGAGGTCATTGCAAAGAGGACGGCTTCATCACGCTCCTCGCACACCTCCGGGGAACCTGTTCACTAATCGCGTCCTTTCCCTTGAAAACACAGGATGCGGACTCTCCGCACGCGTCACGGGCCGCCCTTGACCCTCCGCCGTGACCCCGGCCCTCGCACACGGCCACCCCAGGCGCGCGGCGGGAGCCTTCCAACCACGGCTGCTTAAAAAAAAAAAAAATCTCAGTGGACTTTCCCGCCCCTCATACATGTGGATTCCGTGAGGGCGAGGAGCTCGGACTGTGTGATCAGAGCCTCGTGGAATGCTGTTTTTTTTTTTTTTTAAATTATTCATTTCTTTTTTCTTCTGTTCCTGATTGAGGCGGTATTACCCTGTTTAGGAATGCTGTTTTTTTTTTTTTTTTTTTTTTTTGAGACAGAGTCTCGCTTGTTGCCCAGGCCAGAGTGAGTGCCGTGGCGTCAGCCTAGCTCACAGCAACCTCAAACTCCTGGGCTCGAGTGATCCTTCTGCCTCAGCCTCCCGAGTAGCTGGGACTACAGGCGTGCGCCACCATGCCCGGCTAATTTTATATATATATTAGTTGGCCAATTAATTTCTTTCTATTTATAGTAGAGACGGGGTCTCGCTCTTGCTCAGGCTGGTTTCGAACTCCTGACCTTGAGCAATCCGCCCGCCTCAGCCTCCCAGAGTGCTAGGATTACAGGCGTGAGCCACCGCGCCCGGCTAGGAATGCTGTTTTTTAAGTGACAGAAAGGGCGATCCTGTTGTCCTCATCTGAAAATTCCCATACTCAAAACTCCAAAATGTGAGGTGAAAATGCAAAGATCGTATGGGCTAAAGATTCTGAAAAATAGTGGGTTTTTTGGTTTTTTTGTTTTTTGACACAGAGCCTCACTGTGTTGCCCTTGGTGTCAGCCTAGCTCACAGCAACTTCAAACTCCTGGGCTCAGGTGATCCTCCTGCCTCAGCCTCCCGAGTAGCTGGGACTACAGGCATGCGCCACCATGCCCGGCTAGTTTTTTTTATATATATATATATATACATATATAAATTTTTTTTTTTAGTTGGCCAATTAATTTCTTTCTATTTTTAGTGGAGACGGGTCTCGCTCTTGCTCAGGCTGGTTTCGAACCCCCGACCTTGAGCGATCTGCCCGCCTCGGCCTCCCAGAGTGCTAGGGTATCAGGGTTTCAGTGTGTAAAATGGAGCTACCACCGCGGTGGCCGCACTGGCGTGTGAACTAGATGAAATAACCTACTCGAAAGTGCCTGGCGTGGTGGCCCGCACGTAGCACCCACGCGCTCAGTCCTGGTGGCCTCCGCTTCCCTCTTCCGCTCTGAAATAAGAGCGTTACCCTCTTCTTCCCTTCAGATTTTGGGAACCGGAAGAGGTCTAATACATGCGTGGGAAAGGGCGTGTTCCAGAAGTTTTTTCACCTTCAGTAAACCAAATATTCCAATTTCAGTTACTCCAGTTATTTGGTTTAAGAAATCCGGACTAGAACCATAGCGTCAATGCATTGTAGAGGTGATCTGCGTGGTGGTTTTGTAATTTAAGCTGAAAATCAACTTTGGCTCCGTGACATTGATCAATATTATTACAAGAGGATGTGGGAGATGTGATGAACAAGTTTCTCACTTGGGCACTTACTCGTTTATTTATCTATTTGCTTACGCGTTTAGTCATTCTTAAAAACATTCAATTTGGTATTAAGAGAAAAATGTTTCCTGAAGCAATATGTTGAGATAAGGTCTTTGTTCTGGAGTAATTTGTAAACTCTTAATAGTAAAAAAGGAAACCCTGCCAATGAGAATTTGAGCTAAGCCTGGTGGTGAAGGAAAGAGAATATTGTTAGGAGGGTTTTGCAGAAGCATAGAAGTGACCTTCAAGAAGTTGCCAGGTTTGGCCAGGCGCGGTGGCTCATGCTTGTAATCTAGCACTCTGGGAGTCCAAAACAGGAGGATTGCTCGAGGTCAGGAGTTCGAAACCAGCCTGAGCAAGAGCGAGACTCCATCTTGACTAAAAATAGAAAGAAATTAATTGGCCAACTAAAAATATATAGAGGCCGGGCACAGTGGCTCACACCTGTAATCCTAGCACTCTGGGAGGCCGAGACGAAGGATCTCTCAAAGTCAGGAGTTCGAAACCAGCCTGAGCAAGAGCGAGACCCCGTCTCTACTAAACATAGAAAGAAATTACTTGGCCAACTACAAATATATAGAAAAAAATCAGCCGGTCATGGTGGCGCATGTCTGTATTCCCAGCTACTCGGGAGGCTGAGGCAGGAGGTTCGCTTGAGCCCAGGAGTTTGAGGTTGCTGTGAGCTAGGCTGACGCCACAGCACTCACTCTAGCCTGGGTTACAGAGTGAGACTCTGTCTCAAAAAAAAAAAAAAAGTTGCCAGGTTTGAACCCCAGGGTGGAGGTGAGCATTTCGGGGTGGGAATGAGGACCAGGAGAGCTGTGCGGGAGGTTCCAGGCATCGTGGGGAGCAGCTGTGCTGAGAGGCAGCCCCAGGGCAAGAGTGCCAGCGCGTCACACCAGCCACCAATGGGTTGGAGGCTGCCTGTGGCTAATCTCACCCATAGACAGTAGGGTGGGATGGGACTTAGTTTAGAGGTGTCATTTGGACACTATTAATCTCACTGTGATGTCTTAGTGCAGAAACAGCTAGAAGGTTGAAAATTCCAGTTAGGGAAGTCAGATGATTCCAGTGAAAATAAAAGTAGAAATATTTTTGTACATGGTGAGCCAGGACCTGTGCTACGCATGGTTAAGGGCTGAGTTTCAGTTGGGCCGTGAACTCAATAGACCGCAAGGTTCAGGATAAGAGCTCAAGAGATCTAACATCATGATTTTGGAAGCCTTTAATGTCTTTTGAGAGTCTTCTCTATCCCTATTAAAGTCAGAGGATAATAGCAATAATTGTAACAACATATATATGTGTTCACCTTGTGCCAGGCACTGCTCAGTGTAATTTGTATATATTAGCTCATTTAAACGGTATAACAACGCTATAAGGTAGGGATTATTACCCCTATTTTATAGATGAGGAAACTGAGCACAGAGAAGTTACGCAACATGCATGTGGTCATCCGGTAAGTGGCAGAGCTGGGATTCACAACAAGGAAGTCTGTTGTAAGAGCCCGTGATTCTTACAAAGCCTGGCATGAATCATTATTTTGTGATTCACTCATGTATGTAGTCATTCAACCAGCCAACCGACCGACACATTTGTTAAGCGTCTGCTACATGCCAGTTACTCCGCAAGACGTCAGAGCTGGGGTGGGGGCCAAAAGCCGACACTGCTTCATGAAGCTTACAAATGAGGAAGGTAGACATCAATCAAACAATAGCACAAGTACTCATAAAGTTGCAATACGAGCAAGAGGTACGCGGTGCTACGAAAGCTCCCGATAGGGGAATTGGGCCCAGGAAGGGAAAACTTCCTGGAGAAAATGTAGTGTGAGCTGGGATCTGAAAGATGGGCAAGACTTAAGCAGGCAGGTAGGACCGGAGTTCGGGCTTCACGGCCCCTGTGGCGGGAGGGAGAAATTCACAGCAGGTCACTGTGATGCTAGGGAGAGACTGACGCTACGTGAGGTCGCGCCATGTAGGGGGACCTCGTGGGCCGTGGGAAGGAGCTTGTCACCTCTCTCAGGAAAGCAACTGGAGTGTCTTCAGAGCGGGGAGGAGGCACGATTTGGGGTTCGCATTGGGAAATGGGTTTGAGATGGCCCTGCAGTGATGTGGGGAAGGGAGGTGTGGGGACCACGGTAAGATGGGACGTAGCTCAAATCGGAGTGACCGTGGAGGTGGGGAGAAATGGGCAGAGTTGAGAGATACTCAGAAGGCAGAATCCACGAAGCTCGGTGACGGATTAGATGCGGGAGGAGGTGGACCCTGGTGGGTTTTGTTCTGGACAGTTGAGCTTGGAGTCTTTGTCTCAAAAAAGAAAAAAATGTTTATAGCAGAGTCTCACTTTGTTGCCCGGGCTAGAGTGAGTGCCGTGGCGTCAGCCTAGCTCACAGCAACCTCACACTCCTGGGCTCAAGCGATCCTCCTGCCTCAGCCTCCCAAGTAGCTGGGACTACAGGCATGCACCACCATGACCGGCTGATTTTTTTCTCTATATATTGTATATATTAGTTGGCCAATTAATTTCTATTTATAGTAAAGACGGGGTCTCGCTCTTGCTCAGGCTGGTGCTGCAAACATGTTTAATGATGCAGAGGATAAAGTCAAACTGTAATTATTTTCCGATGAAATTTTACAAGAATTGAAAAGAAGCAAGAAGACTCAGAACCATTGCCATGTTCATCATCCATTGTTCTCTTATAAAACTGGGTTTTACGGCGAGTGTGTTCATTTTGTTCCTTGCATAGCAAGTGCCCCGCTTTATGTTTATGTTTAAGTGCATTTAAAGTCATCTTTTGGAACAAAAACTGTTACTAAATAGAAGACTACCGTGAGTGTAATTGCTTCTAAAATGACTGCTTATAGCCAGACTTGTGTAAACCGCCATTAATTCTCTGTATAATTAATGTATAAAATGCAGAATTTCCATTAATGGAAAAGTAACCTCAAGCATCACGCTGATAACATCAATAACACGCACTTATAATTACACACTGCAGATAACTGTGCAGCAGCTGCATTTTATGACGTTAATAAAACGTAAAAACTCCTGAAGCCACCCGGACGAGGTGCAGATGAGACTACTCGGGCTCCCTGCTTGGTCAGTTAGGAGTCTGTCCAGTTGCTGTCAGCTGGTGGTGACACTCACAGCACATTGGGGAATCTTCCCCACCCCATACAATGATGATATATTTTTCAAGATAAAATACTGCATGTTGGGGGGGGAGGCAAGGGCAATATACGTCACCTTAACATTTTGTTTGAGGCAGAATCTCACTCTGTTGCCCCGGCTAGAGTGCCGTGGCGTCAGCCTAGCTCACAGCAACCTCACACTTCTGGGCTCAAGCGATCCTCCTGCCTCAGCCTCCCGAGTAGCTGGGACTACAGGCACATGCCACCATGTCCGGCTGATTTTTTTATATATATATATTTTTTTAGTCCAGCTAATTTCTTTCAATTTTTAGTAGAGACGGGGTCTGGCTCTTGCTCAGGCTGGTTTCGAACTCCTGACCTTGAGCGATCTACCCGCCTCGGCCACCCAGAGTGCTAGGATGACAGGTGTGAGCCACTGCGCCCAGCCTGTAACCTTAACATTTGTTACCCCCCACAATATGCCAGAAAAATAAATAAAAAAGGAAAATAAAAATTTAAAAGTAAAAAAAAAACCAAAAACAGATTGCATGTTGATGGAATAACACCATAGGAGCGTTATGAGAGCAACCACACAAAGGTGTAAATATCAAACTTAATGAGGACAAAAAGCGGGATGCTTCTTACTCCTCTGGGCAGATGGAGGGACCAGATTCCGTCCCTGTGTGTGGAGAAAACTGCCTAGCCTACACCCTAAGCACGCAGCAGGTAGCAGGGGGGCTCATGGAGACGGTGCTAATTTCAGGGCGGGGAGGTGTGCAGGGTTCCAGGCGTCACTAAGTCGATACCGTGGTCACACTGACAGGCGAAAGGACCGGTGTGGTGGGCGGCCCGGACCGATCGATACCTCTTTAGGTGTCTGCCAGTCAATCCATTAGGAAGGGAGACTGGCTGGGTTAATTCGAGGAGCAGTTTCTCCGGTGCTCCAAGGACCTGGCCAGCAGCCCCTTCTCGCTGTGCAGGAAATGGGAAGGATGGCCTCGTTTAGCCGGGGGTGTGTGTGTGTGTGTGTTGTGGGAGGCGGGGAGCGAGGAGACCTCCAGATTTGGAGGGAGATGCCGGGCCGTGCTCTCCCAAGTGCATCTTTAAGCATCTCCAGCCGGGTCACACAGAAGCTTGTTAAGTATCGGATTCTGGGTCTTCACGTGGCTGAGTGACAATGAAACGTCTCAGGATAGACTTATTTGCTTAATGGTATATATTATGTGACACTAGTAATTCTTAGCGATAAAATTAAGCCTGTGCCTGAATCTTAAATGGATCAAGCATCAGACCACAAAAAACTTAGAGGCAGCTGATGGCTCCGTTGCAACCTGTGTTGCAAAAATATCAGTAGAGACACACGGAAGACATTTCTGTAAGCTACACGAATAAGCAGGCCACGGGCACCAGGCCAGGTTACGAGATCCACAACTAACTGTGGGAGGAGGATTTAAGACTTCAACACTAGAAGTGTCAAAAGCGTAATGTTTCTGTTGGAAATGCCACCCAGAATTCCCAGAGGGCCTTTCCCATTGATTAACTTTGAAATGAAATCCAAACATTCTTTGCTGCAGGAAAATGTTTGAAGCTTTTTCCCCCTCCCCCTTTCAACACATTACCAATTCTGAACTAAAAATCACTTTATGTCAAAAATTTTCTTCTGAATAATCTCACAGCATACCATCCTCCCAGAATGCCCACTTTCTTCCATTTTACAGAATCTTTTGTCATTGCATGAAAAACAAGGTTTCTCTGCCATGTTTGTAGTCTAGAAAGGAGTGCATGGATGGGCTTTAGGTTGTCCAAATTTATCTACAAAAAAATTTATCGTGTGTTTTTTTTTTTTCTCATGAGATAATCCAGAGCTTTCGTAATATTCCCAAAAGCTCTGTGAGCTCCCCTTCTCCCGTTTAGGAAGCATTTATGGACCCTAACACAAATAACACTATGAAGAGATCCATCCAGCAGAGATCTCCTCCTCCTCTCTCTGTGGTGTATTTCCTTATAAGGCCAAGAGGTGGCAGCATAAACGCCAGCCTGCAGCAGCCCCATTTCCCTGACCCTAGAGAACTTCTAAAAGGTGGAATTTAATGATGTGAGGTCTCGTCAGTAACCTTGCTTTGGCTTGGATGGGTTGTGAATATAGCGTCCCATCAAACTGCCCTCAAATATTCGTGGAGGAGTAGAGCGAGATTGAGTGAGCAGTCCTGGACTTTAAGGTCACAAAAATGGAAAGACGACGTTTGATGTACTTCTGTTAGGGAGTTGAGCACCATGCAGAGAGAAGCCCAGAGCTCGATTATTGGTTCAATCCAAGGCACTCACGTACTATAAAATCAGATATAATTTCCCAGGCTGCGATTAGTATTTTATTTTACTACATAGTATCTTTGTTTAAATACTATATAAATTACACTAAAAAAATTACTTATTCTGAACAGGAAAACAGTTTCTTGGAACCAACAGCCAAAAGATCTCTTTCAGTTCTTCCACTCCTTAGGGGATTGAAAATAACAGGAAAAAAAAAAAAAAAGAGGAAGTTGTTTTATATATGTAGATTCTGCAGATTTTTGTTTTGATAATTAAGTATCACTTTCATTTTCTGTGAAAGTATGAGAAGCAAGGATGTGGAGGTTTGTATGCTTCAAGTGCTTAACTAAGTGCACATTGCACAATTTTTCCTCCTTTAACATATATCTCTAGCCAGTTCAAATATAAGCATGTTAAGTAGCAGATTCTGGGTCTTAACGTGACTGATGGCAATGAAACATCTCAGGATAGACTCATTTCTTTAAATGTGATACTCGTAATTCTTAGTTGATAAAATTAAGCTTGTGCTTAAATCTTACACTAGCCAAGCATCAGACCTTAAAAAACAATTACTTGGTGCTTACGTCAGATATTTTTTGCCCGTCATTTCTTTTTTTTTTTTTTTTTTTTTCTTAAGGCTGGTCAAGTGAGGCAGTGGGAGTGGATACCTGTCATTTCTATTCTTTCCAAAAGTTTCCATAAAACTCATAATTATTAGGCAACAGAAAGTAAACAAGCCCACCTCCACAGTTTCAGGCTATTCTGCGTAGGAGAAGGTGACAGAAAGGACCTGGTGGCATTTTGACAAATAGAAGCAATGCAAATTTTGTGGGTGGAATAGAATTTGAGAACTGTTCCGGCCTGTTTTGGTTCATTTTTCACAGTCCAGCTCAAACTGTGAGCCTCCCTTGAAATGTGAAACAATCTCCTGCAGTTAAACAGGAACAAAGCGTTGGCATGAGTCCAGCTTCCCTCCGGTGGTAAGTGAGGTTAGAAGGGCCACCCCTTGATCAATTAATTAATCGATCAATTGGTATTTATGGAGCATCTATTTTTTTTTTTTTTTTTTGGCCTAGTCCTCTGCTAAATGTTCTGAGGACTATGAGGCAAATTCCATGCGTAATCCCTTAGCTGTAGCCCTGTCGGCCCCTCTGCCTGGATGCATGGGGTCGGGGAAGAAGGTGTGCTTGGGATCCGTGGACAGGCACAGGTGTGTAAGGGCCATTTTAATGTAAGCATTTCTGTCTCACTTTCTGATTTAGAAAGACTTGAATGCAACCCCTCTTGTATCTGCCGACGCCCCTCTTCCTATTAGTCCAGGTGGTTGACACACCTGGAGTTCCTCTCATAAAACGTTTTCATTAAGTAAAAATTAGTCCAGTTGGGGTCAGGGTTTGAACCGCTCTTAGGCTGCTAGCTTCACCGTCTCGCTGGCAAGGGTGCTGCTGTGTGTGTGTTTTCTCCGTTAGCTCCGCCGCAAGGGAAGGAAGCAGGCAGACGGCTCATCAAACGCACGGCGCTCCTGGCAGCCTGGAGCCGCAGGGTTGTGGCTGTCCTCCCAGGCAAGGCCGGCCCAGGTAGAATGCAAGCACTGAATGCGCTTCTGAGAACACTGTAGGAGCCTGTCCCTAGGGCTCTGTTTTTAAACACTCCAGGTGCGTTGAGGGCTAAGGCAGAGGCTGACTCAACAAAAATGAAATATACCACACCTCGGGTTATAGATTCCATAGGGGGCGGGAAGAATATTTCTGGACTCTTATTCAACATAGTTTCAGGATTCTAACACAGTGTCTACTCGTCTAGTTATTTAAAACATATATATTTTTTTCTTTTTCTTTTTGAGACAGAGTCTTACTCTGTTGCCCAGGCTAGAGTGAGTGCCGTGGCATCAGCCTAGCTCACAGCAACCTCACACTCCTGGGCTCAAGCGATCCTCCTGCCTCAGCCTCCCGAGTAGTTGGGACTACAGGCATGCGCCACCACGCCTGGCTAATTTTTTCTATATATGTTAGTTGGCCAATTAATTTCTTTCTATTTATAGTAGAGGCGGGGTCTCACTCTTGCTGAGGCTGGTTTCGAACTCCTGAACTCGAGCAATCCACCCGCCTCCCAGAGTGCTAGCACTACAGGTGTGAGCCACTGCGCCTGGCCTATTTTTTTCTTTTTAAAGAGACAAAGTCTCACTCTGTTGCCCAGGCCGGAGTGCAGTGGTGGGATCATAGCTCACTGCAGCCTCGAACTCCTGGGCTCAAGGGATCCTCTCACCTCAGCCTCCTGAGTAGCTGGGACTGCAGATATGCCTGGCTAATTTTCTATTAATATTTTTCTGTAGAGACGGGGTCTTGCTATGTTGCGCAGGGTGGTCTCCAACTCCTGGCCTCAAGTGATCCTCCTGTCTCAGCCTCCCAAAGTGTTGGGCTTACAGGTATGAGCCACCACTCCCAGCCTAAAGCATCTTCTTTTTTCTTTTTTTTCTTTTTTTAAAAATACAATGGGGCCGGGCATCGTGGCTCATACCTGTAATCCTAGCACTCTGGGTGGCTGAGGTGGGAGGATCACAACGTCAGGAGTTCGAGATCGGCCTGAGCAAGATCGAGACCCTCTCTCTACTAAAAATGGAAAAATTAGCCAAGTGTGGCGGTGCATGCCTGTGGTCCCAGCTACTCGGGAGGCTGAGGCAGGAGGATCGCTTGAGCCCAGGAGTGTGAGGTTGCTGTGAGCGAGGCTGACGCCACGGCACTCACTCTAGCCTGGGCAACAGAGTGAGACTCTGTCTCAAAATAAATAAATAAATAAATAAATAAATAAATAAAAAAGGGTCTCATTAAGATTCCTGTTCTGAAAACTCTCTTTTTGAAAATAGGCTTTTTACATCTTGGGCCTTTTATGTATAATTTAACAACAGAAACCATAACAACAATCATGTATGGAGAGGGGCGTTTACCCTCCTGAATGAACAAATTAGGTCATCAGCAAGCGGTTTTGTTTAATGGGAATCCCTGTGGGGTGCTCACAGAGAGAGCTCTTCTCCAGTTAGAAAAGAACATTCTCTTCCATGTCACACAAGAATGGAAGGGGCCGGGCGCGGTGGCTCACGCCTGTCATCCTAGCACTCTGGGAGGCCGAGGCAGGAAGATTGCTCAAGGTCAGGAGTTTGAGACCAGCCTGAGCAAGAGCGAGACCCTATCTCTACTAAAAATAGAAAGAAATTAATTGGGACAACTAAAAATACATAGAAAAAATTAGCCAGGCATGGTGGCGCATGCCTGTAGTCCCAGCTACTCGGGAGGCTGAGGCAGGAGGATCGCTTGAGCCCAGGAGTTTGAGGTTGCTGTGAGCAAGGCTGACGCCACGGCACTCACTCTAGCCTGGGCAACAGAGTGAGACTCTGTCTCAAAAAAAAAAAAAAAATAATAATAATAACGGAAGGTGCAGTGACCACTGGGCGCACCTGACTTCCCGGGAGTGGTGCTGGCGCCGTCCCCATCCGGGTAAAGCCCGGGCTACAGCCACCCCTCGCTGCGGCGAGTGCGAGGTCCAAGTGTTACAGAAGACCACGGTTCCTCTCTTGCTCTTGCTCTGAGGTTGCAGTTGGATAAGGCCGGGAGACCCCAGCACGTCTCTGATTTGGGGCTTATTAATAGGCTTCCCTAATAAGATCACTGATTTAAAAAAAAAAAAAAAACCCTGACCATGAAGTGCGCCTAAAATGTGATAAATCTGACCTCAGTGGGGGTCATGGCACAAAGGACGGTGAAGCTCTGATCTTCACTCCCCACGGGCGGTGGGCGTCTCACCTTAAAAATCCGCCAGGTGCCCAAGGCTGCACTCCAGGTGCTGGTAACGGCCTTGGGGACTCACCTCCAACCCTCCTCAGCAAGGAGGGACCTGAAACTGCCAGGGGAGATTTGCTGCTGCTGGTTTCTGGAGCACCCGGGGAGGGAAATCCTGGCTGGAAGGTCCCTGGGGGGGAGTGCACGCCTTTCTAACAGGTCGCAGTCAGGAGAGCCAGGCTCAGAGTGTGCAGATAAAAGTCACCCTAAAAATGCCCAGGCCGACCAGCCTGAGCACCCGGTGGATTTTCCAGTGCAGACCAGACCCTTTTAGAGGAGAGAGCGTCAGCTGAGCACACGCTCGCTCTCACTTCCCTTCGCAGGGGCTCTGCCGGCCGGGCTGGGGGCGTGGGGGTGTCCCTCCTCCCGCGCTGGGGTTTCATCTCATATTAATCGCTCCAACCTCCGGTGGTTTCAGCGGTTTTATGGGCAGAAAGCTGCACACAGCATCCAGGCGTGGCCCGGGGCTCCCTCCCTCTGGCTCGCCCTCTCTGGGGAAAGGATGGGCTGGATTTTGCAGAAACAAACCCAAGATGTTAACGAGCCTGGCAGCTCGCAGGGCACTTCGCAAATATCAACGCGGCCTGGCTGTCAGCTCCGCAGGGGCTTCCTTGTCTGTTCGGTGCGCTTTTTTTTTTTTTTTTTTTAGAACGCATTGTGGTGTCATTTTGAGCATTAAATAATTCCTTGAGAAAGTGTTTCTGGAAAAGAAAGATCAAGGGAGAAAAAGGGAAGTTATTCCGCCCCCCACCCCAGCCCCGCCACTGTCATTGTGTTCTTTTCCTGTGGATTTTACAGACGACGTGGGTCTTTGAGAAAACCATATAAAGTATTTTAAAGGGGAACCAGGCGATGCACCGTAAGTGATAAGAAAACTGGTGCTCGACCTCTGACGATGGCTGTCACTGAGTGTGTGTTGTGTGTCGGGTTCTGTGCACTATTTTTCTTTTTTTAAGTCAATTTCATTTAATCCCCTCGACTACCTGCTGAGATGGGTGCTGCCAATCCGGGGCTGGAGGTGAGGACATGTTTTCTCTGCTGGCCGCAGAGGGAATTCGGACCCTGTCTCTGAGGCTGGGTGGGGCCCGCGGCCACCGCCCCCTGGCACCTGGCTCCCTGACCTCAGCAGGCAGCCTTGGAAGTCCGCCTCCCTCGCTTCCGCTGTGCCACTCTGACCAAGTTACTGGCCCTGTCTCCGTCTCAGTGTGTACGTAGCTCCCGGGGTTGCCGTGAGTGTGCAGCCAGAAATAGTGGGGCTCAGTCTTAGAAATGCACAACTTGTAGGAGCGTTACTTTTTTTTTGAGACGGGGTCTCCCTCTGTCACCAGGGCTAGAGTGCAGAGGCAGCATCACAGCTCACAGCAACCTCAAACTCTTGGGCTCAAGCGATCCTCCTGCCTCAGCCTCCCGAGTAGCTGGGACTACAGGCATGCGCCACCATGCCCGGCTGATTTTTTCTATATATATTTTTAGCTGGCCAATTAATTTTCTATTTATAGTAGAGATGGGGTCTTGCTCTTGCTCAGGCTGGTTTCAAACTCCTGACCTAGAGGGATCCGCCCGCCTCGGCCTCCCAGAGTGCTAGGATTACAGGCGTGAGCCACCGCGCCCGGCCTTGTTAGATAAAATTTGTGGTTTGGGAGATAAAGACTGCAGGACTTGGTGTGTCGTGGAGCCCAAGGGGTCAGGGGACTTGAGCAGTGGGTAAATAGTGGGATTGCAGGTTCCAGCTGAGTAAAGGCTTTGTGGAAACAGTCGTATTCTTTAGCCTTTAAAAAAAAAATATGGCAAAGTCCAAATTAGCAAAGTTATCAGTTAATATGTAGCAGAAGCTGAGCTGCCAGTTTTAAAGGTTGCAGAAGTAGGCTATCTGGGTTTCAGCTGTTGATAGCAGCTGTTGATAGGAAACTGGCTTTCTGTGCAGAGGAGCCACCTCCCAGCGTGGTCTCTGGGTCGGAGCAGCCCTGCCCCGTGAGGCGCTGCCTTTGCCTTCCCCGCCGCCCGTGGTCATCCCCTCTGTCAGCTTCACTCTGTCTCCTGAGGACACAGTCGCTGCACTCTGCAGACCGTGCTGACCACGTGGTGATGCCAGATCCTTGTGCGTTGGTGTCCTCGTGGCTCGGATGTTCTGCACTGCCTCATTTCTTACTGCTTTTGGCGAAGAACCCAAATTCAACGTAGTGTTGATAGGGGAAAAGGAGCCCTTGCAGGTGAATACTTGGTTATCTTCCAGTTTACCCAGTGGGGAGGGCATTTTCAGCTCAAGCGGAAGGGGCCTACAGAGGACCGAGGTGAGCAGCCTGAGTAGGGGCTTCAGCCATTCCCAAGGACGTGCCTAGAGCAGAACTTAAGTTGCCGCCACCTGCTATGGACCGAACGCCCGCGGCCTCCAAAATCCGCGTGTGGAGGCCCCGATCGCAGTGCGGTGGCGTGTGAGGCGGGGCCTGCGGAAGGTAATGTCACCAGGGCGAGTCCTCACGAATGGGATCAGTGTCCCTGTCAGAAGAGACAAGAGGCAGACGATCGTCTCTGCTCCGTGCGGGGCTCTGGGAGGAAGACAGCCGTCTGTGGGCCGGGAAGAGGGACTTCTCCACGCCCCCAGCGCTCCAATCTCAGACCTCCCACCTCCAGGACTGCGAAAAACGAATTTTTGTCTAAACCACTCAACCTGTGGTGTGTTGTCTCATCAGCCCAAGGGAAGATGACACAATCCTAGTGTATTCTCTTCGGCCGGGCGCGGTGGCTCACGCCTGTAATCCTAGCACTCTGGGAGGCGGGGGGGGGGGGGGATTGCTCGAGGTCAGGAGTTCGAAACCAGCCTGAGCAAGAGCGAGACCCCGTCTCTACTATCAATAGAAAGAAATTAATTGGCCAACTAATACATAGAAAAATATCAGCCGGGCATGGTGGCGCATGTCTGTAGTCCCAGCTACTCGGGAGGCTGAGGCAGGAGGATCGCTTGAGCCCAGGAGTTTGAGGTTGCTGTGAGCTAGGCTGACCCCAAGGCACTCACTCTAGCCTGGGCAACAGAGTGAAACTCTGTCTCAAAAAAAAAAAAAAAAGTAATGTATTCTCTTCTCCGTCTCCCAAATACATCTGACGAGGTCTTAGACACATTGCGCTGCTTCTCTGACCAAATGATTTTATAATGCAGTGGTCCAAGATGACATGGATGACATCACTGTTTTGAAGTTGATTATACTGACTTTTAAAATGCATGGAGCATCTTTAACAATTTCTAAGTATTTTCCTCTGCTGCGGAGTTGGTCTCCCGGCAGGGCTGGGAGGTAAATGGGCGAGGACTATGGGCACCTGTGAAAGCAGATTCTTACGATCTGTGACTTGTGTTTTGGGGGAACCGTTAGAGGATTCCCGTACGCTGTCACGGTCACTTTAGGGCATTAGAACGGCCAGTGGAATTTGGAACTGCCGCTGCCCCAGGGTTCCCAATCTTGTCCCGCTCCGGAGGTGAAACGCTCCAGGGAACTGGATAGAGCCAAGGGAGCCGCCCGAGGGGGAAGGGGTCCGCGGGGGAAGGGGTCCGGCAGAACGGCCAGGGCTCGTGTGTCTCAGCTGGCTGGAGAGACAGCGAGCGGTGCCGGCCTTACCTAATCCAGGTCTGCGGTTGACGCTCTCTGGCGGCTGGAGCACAGAAACCAGAAATGTGAAAAGGTCGGACAGTACGAGCTCCTGCAAGGGGCGGAAGCTTGGGATAGGCCTGCTCCTGATCTGGCTCATTTGCTCACGGCTATCAATAATAACTTAGCAAATCCTGTCTTTTTTTCTTTTTCTGAGACAGTCTCACTCTGTTGCCCGGGCTAGAGTGCTGTGGCATCAGCCTAGCTCACAGCAACCTCACACTCCTGGGCTCAAGCGATCCTCCTGCCTCAGCCTCCCGAGTAGCCGGGACTACAGGCATGCGCCACCATGCCCGGCTAATTTTTTCTATATATTTTTAGTTGGCCAATTAATTTCTTTCTATTGACAGTAGAGACGGGGTCTCGCTCTTGGTCAGGCTGGTTTCGAACTCCTGACCTTGAGCGATCCGCCTGCCTCGGCCTCCCAGAGTGCTAGGGTTACAGGTGCGAGCCACTACGCCCAGCCCTGTCTTTCTTTATACCCACCCCAGTATATGTTGTTGAGGGAAACAACCAAAAGATTAATTTATTTAGACTTTTATTAGCTTATCTTGTCATTTTATTAGTCAGATGATAATGTTGAGCTCATGAAACAAAACGAAGGCTGGTCAGTCCCTATAATCTATAGCTTTAAAACAGAGCCTCACTGCACCAGCCACTCTCAGACGCTGAGGTCTGCAGAATGCCCGGGGAGCAAGCCCTCGCGTGGCGCCTGCTTTTAGGATCTAGGAGAATGAGCTATTGGCCTGGGGACGTTATGAAGCTTTCTGATGGTGAGCATTAATAATAATAAATATCTTACATTTTTATTGGCTCATTTAAAGATGGGTAAGCACTTGGGCACCGAGTCTTTATCTTGGCTGCTGGTTGAGAACGCGTATCTCATTGTTGGTGATTCACGTTTATTATTAACTAAGTCATAAAAAAATTAAAAGCACTTTATAATAATGAATAAATTACTTTAAATGAATATGCGAGAGGCGTTGGCGTTTTCACTGTGCCAGGAATTATGGATGATTGCGGTGTGGTTACCGGTCGGGGGAAACATGGTCCCAGCACAAATGAGCTTAGACTGCCGGGAGTTCCGTCCTATTCCTGTCGAAGTGTGCTTGGTACCGAGCACGGGCGTGATCCTCTAGTTAGCGCTGCTCTAGCCTCTGGTTCCATCAGTCGAGAAACAGTCGTTGGGCACCTTCAGTGGACAAATACAGCCTTTGCTGGGGCAGGGAGGCAGACATGAGGAACTTCATGCCAACGGGACTGTGGGTCCTGTTTCAAAATCTGGAAAAGGCCCAGTGTGCTGGCTCACGCCTGCACTCCCAGCACTTTGGGAGGCTGAGGTGGGAGGATCGCTTGAAGTCAGGAGTTCTAGATCAGCCTGGGCGACATAGTGAGACCCCCGTCTCTACAAAAAGAAAAAAATTAAAAAATTAGCTGGGTGTGGTGGTGCACGCCTGTAGTCCCAGCTGCTCAGAAGGCTGACGTGGGAGAATCAGTTGAGTCCAGGAGTTGCAGGCTGCAGTGAGCTATGATTGGGCCACTGCACTCCAGCCAGCCTCTAAAAAATAAGTGTGTGTGTGTGTGTGTGTGTGTGTGTGTGTGTGTGTGTGTGTGTGTGTTTATAAAACCTGGTAAGAGGGCAAGCAGGGCCTCTGCTGCAAATATGGTCGCTTTGATGCAGAAAAGGTTGCTGCCGCCCCTGGGCGCGCACAGCCCCTCAGGCCGGGCTTTGGCGGGCTCAGACCTTGTGCTCGAGAGCAACACACAAGCTCTTTGGACTGACCCAGCTCGAGGCAGGTCAGAGGACCGGTTGCACAAGACGCGGGCTGCATCCCGGCCCCCACGTTCCTCCTGCCCGACTGTACCCTGCAGCTTTGCACGAGATAGTGTGGAGTGGATGAGCCAGTTCTCGAGGAAGTCGTGAGCTGGGCCGGGAGGGTGGACCGGTGCGTGCGTTGATCATTTTCCCTGGTAAACACACACACGAGGGGGAAGACAGTAAGGCTGCCACAGTAGAACCGAGCAAACGAGAAAGCCTAGAGCAGTGAACACGCTTTTTCAAGCGGTTAGGTGGTAACCCAGGATTAAGATGTCTAAATCTCTGCTCAATGCTTAAAATCACATTCTTGGCATTAGTGGCGTGTAAAGCTGTTTAAAGCAAACACCTAGCAAAGTTTAATGCATGTGCTTTGTCATCAGGATTAAACCCAAATTTCTTAGACTGACATTCGGGTCCCTTTGGACTTCGGTCTCCATGTGCCTTCCTAGCGTTTTCGGCTGCTAGTCCTCCTCGGGGTGCGTGCCGCAGTCTCGCCGAAATGCCCATGCCCAGCGCCCCGAAACCCGCGCTTTGTGCGAAGTAGCCTTTGCAAAGACTCTGCTGCCTCCGGCCCACGGTGACGTCTCTCCTCTGAATCCAGACTGTTTTGCTTTAGTTCTTATGGCGTGTGGAGTATACTCTTATAATTATATTTCTTTTTTTTTAATGATCATGATGGATAAAGATGTTTTCCTGTTCCTCTTTCTGTCTCCTACAGCGCTGAGTTGTTTTAATTAGGGGAGGGAGACAGTGTATGCGGTTGGAAGGAGTGAATTCATTGGATTTATTCATTTAGGAGTTAAACTTGGGACATAGGTAGGTTCCTTCTCTCTTGGTAAAATACCATGTTTCTAGTGTCCTTAATCACGTTAAAGTATAGCTATATTTATTTTATTTTGTTTTATTTTATTTTATTTATTTATTTGAGACAGAGTCTCACTCTGTCACCCTGGGCTAGAGTACCGTGGCGTCAGCCTAGCTCACAGCAACCTCAGACTCCTGGGCTCAAGTGATCCTCCTGCCTCAACCTCCCGAGTAGCTGGGACTACAGGCATGCGCCGCCATGCCCGGCTAATTTTTCTTGTTTTGGGTAGAGACAAGGTCTTGCTCTTGCTGGTCTCGAACTCCTGAGCTCCAACGATCCTCCCGCCTCGGCCTCCCAGAGTGCTAGGACTACAGGCGTGAGCCACCGCGCCCGGCCCCTCCAGTTACTCTTCACCCCTTCTCCTTTTGCAGAGTGTTTTCCGAGACCTCATCGTGTCCTACTTTTTCCTTAGCCCGAGATGGCCTCCCGGCCCCTTCGCCCTGCCTGGCCCCCTGCCACCTCCAGGCCGTGGGAGTGGGCCAGGTCGAGGTTCATCGACCCCCGTGTCCCTAACTCCAGTGGCCTCTCCCCATTCCATTTCACTTCGCTGCAGCATTTTATGTGGTTCATTCCTCCTCCTCGGAATTCTCTCTTCTTGGATTCCATGAAAACTCCTCTCTCCCGGCTCTCTTCCTTCTCCTCGCAGTTCCTTCTCTGTCTTCTTTAGAGATCCCTGACTTTCATCCACCCATGTGGCCAGTATTTATACTGTGCCTTGTATATGCTACACAGAAAAATGACGGGCAAAACATCCTTGTCCTCAAACTCCAACTCCATCACAAGTAAGGGCTGGGCACAGTGGCTCGTGGCTATAATCCTAGCAGTCTGGGAGGCCGAGATGGGAGGATTGCTTGAGGCCAGGAGTTTGAGGCCAGCTTGGACAAAATAGTGAGATTGTCTCTATGAAAAAAAATTTAAAAAAATGACAAGTCATTATGGAACTGGAACACACTGTATGATCACTAACATGATTTACGATGCTATAGGAAATGCAACTCGGATTGGGGGTTACCAAACTTTTTTTTTTTTGAGACAGAGTCTCGCTCTGTTGCCCAGGCTAGAGTGAGTGCCGTGGCGTCAGCCTAGCTCACAGCAACCTCAAACTCCTGGGCTCAAGCGATCCTCCTGCCTCAGCCTCCCGAGTAGCTGGGACTACAGGCGTGCGCCACCATGCCCGGCTGATTTTTTTCTATATATATATTAGTTGGCCAATTAATTTCTTTCTATTTATAGTAGAGACGGGGTCTCACTCTTGCTCAGGCTGGTTTTGAACTCCTGACCTTGAGCAATCCGCCCTCCTCGGCTTCCCAGAGTGCTAGGATGATAGGCGTGAGCCACCGCGCCCGGCCTTAGCAAACTTTTGCTAGAAAGAGGTGTCATCAGGCTGGGCGCAGTGGCTCACGCCTGTCATCCTAGCACTCAGGGAGGCCAAGGCGGGTGGATCGGTCAAGGTCAGGAGTTTGAAACCAGCCTGAGCAAGAGCGAGACCCTGTCTCTACTAAAAAAAAAAAATAGAAATTATCTGGACAACTAAAAATATGTAGAAAACATTATCCGGGCATGGTGGCCCATGCCTGTAGTCCCAGCTACTCAGGAGGCTGAGGCGGGAGGATCGCTTGAGCCCAGGAGTTTGAGGTTGCTGTGAGCTAGGCTGATACCACGATACTCTAGCCCGGGAAACAGAGTGAGAGTCTGTCTTAAAAAAAAAAAAAAGTTAATTTTATGTCATGTCAATTTCACCTCAATTTAAATAAAAACAAAAACCCTGTGATGGCCCTTGAAGAAAGAAGATCACACCTCCAAGCTCAGCATCCCCTCCCCTCCCCACTCCTCCCTCCCGGCCCCTGCTGTCCTCGCCCTGCTTTCCCCTCTCTACCACCCCCCAGTGGCCGTCATGGGAAGCCCAGGCACCTTCTTGTTGCTGAGGCTTTTCAAAAACCCCTCTCCTCCCCAGTCTCCTCTCCACACTATAGGCATCCGCTTTCCGCCGGGAAGTTGGAGACAGTGCCGGACACAGGGAAACACAGGGAGCCCGGGATTTTTGGAGGGAAAAAAGACCTGGATTCGATTTCCTGTTCTACTCCTCGCTTAGCTGTACGACCTAGAGTCAGTCACTTAACCTCTCTGGGCTCACGTCCCCCATCTATGACACAAACTCATCTCGGTGGTGACATAACTTGAATTTCTGGCTCCCTCCCTCCTTCCCTCGTGGGCCTCTCCTGCTCTCCCTCCTGCCAGCCCGTCCTCCCCCTCCCCCGCAACTCACTGCTCATGCTGGTTTGGCTGCCACTCGGTGGGTGGGTGGGGGCACCAGCCCACCTGGCCGCTGACTGTGCTTGTGGATGCGTGTGCCGCAGGGCGGCGGCTCGGCCACCTGAGCGGAGCAGGTGACGGCTCTCGGTTCACTCGAAAAGCTCTAGGTCCTATTGAGCCTCCGTTGTGACTCTGGGTCCTTGGGGCAGAAAATGATACAAATGGTTAAGATCCTCCGTTTACCACCCTGTAGTGTGATCACTTCGTCTTCTCCTTTTGTGCTGCACCCACGGCCCGGCGTCCACGTGGCCACCGCTTGACCTGATGATGATGGTTTCTAGATCCTGATGATGATGGTTTCTAGATCCTGATTATGGTGGTTTCTAGATCCCATTTCATGGGATGGATGGATATCCAACAATTCATTCAGCCATTCCTCGACTAATGGGCACTTAGGTTGTGCTCAGTTTTTTATCATCACAACAGACAAAGCTGTAGTGAGTATCTATGCAAACAAATCCATAGATACCAGTGCTTTTAGGTCAGTAGGATAGATTGGTCACCTGACCACAGCAACTGACCACAGCAGGTGACCAATTCAGTCCCGGGTATTTAGGAAGAGCAAGTTCGGTGCCAAACAAGAAAGCTCGTGACAGCCCTAGGAGCCCAGGCGGAAATCCGCTCGTGTTCTGGAACATTCCTCTTGCACTCCTTCCAGGATCGGTGGTAGCATTAGTGACTCGACTGTTTCCCAGAGCTCCCCACTGCCTTCCCTTCGCCGGCCGGCCCTGCGTCTTCCCAGGAACCAGGAAAACTCTGATCTTGCCGCTAACCACGTTGTCCCTGGTACCACTAACTCCTTTTTCCCTGCAAAAGCTCCAAAACTTTGCTAGACCTTTAGAGCTTCTTGGAACAAGAAGACAATTAATTGATATTCTTCCCAATAAAAATTTTCAGTGTTCTCCAAATCCTTGGATGAAACCATAGATGGAAAATCTTGTTATGCCTCTGTGCCTCCCCCAACCCCTTCCTCCTGCTACTTGTGAGATGATTTCTGATAAGTGAGGTCAGCCTGGGTTCAAGTTCACAAGGGGGGGGAAGGGCCAAGGCTCTGAGCCGGTAAGACCTGGCTTTGGGTCTCAGTCCCACCATGAGCACCAGGGACACATGTCACTTTCTGTCTCAGTTTCCTCATTTGGCCAGTGGGTGAAACATCCTCTCCAAGGTTGCGCTGAGGATCACTGAGGGATTTTTGTACAGCGCTTGGCACAGTGGAATTTTAACAAATGGCACAGGGGAGTTTTAACAAATGCAAGTCCCCTACCCCTGGCCTCTCCTCCTTCTCTTAGGCCAGGGCTGGTCCTAACAATTTTCCAAAATCAAACTCTTTACGGGTTTGAAGAAAGCTGGAATTTTTTCTTTTCTATGGAGTGCTTTATTGTTAAGCACATGAAGCTTTCAGTTGTATTTTAGAAGTACTTACCAGTGTGCTGCCACTATACAAAGTCGTCTGGAGAGAGAGGTGTGAAGTGAACAGGGGCTCGCTATGAAATGTTGTGCAGCTATTAGAAACAGCAGATTAGTCCTCCAAATTGTAACACTGATAGACGTCAAAACCATAGTGCACTCTTCTATAAATTCAGAAGTGACAACTGAAAAGAAAAAAGAGTAAAAAATATTTATTATTAAATGGAAAAAAAAGCATAGTGCATAGTGAGAAAAGTAAGAGGTACAAAGTGGTTTATTAATTAATGGTAATTAAATACCATTTATTTAAGTAAAAAATACAGTGCACACTCCTGAGAGTCTATCCTATTGACCTAAAAGCACTGGTATCTATGGATTTGTTTGCATAGATACTTATTACAGCTTTGTCTGTTGTGATGATGATGAACTCAACACAACCTAAGTGCCTGTTAGTCGAGGAAAGGCTGAATGAATTGTTGGATACCCATCCATCCCATGAAATATTATGCAACTAACTACAAAGAATGCATTCCGTCTATATCCTACTGCCCTGGAAGGATGACCATGACATATTCTTTTAAATGAGAAAAGCAAGCTGCAGAGATATTGATTATGAATCCAATTTCATTAAACGAAATCTCTCTCCCTGTCTCTCTCTCTCACACACACCCCTATGTGTATCTACTGGTTCAGTGGATCGACTGATCCTGGAGAAATGTGTGGAGAGGTGGACCCTGCCCATCCTGCCCTTGCTGTTGGCAGGGCTCACCTGCTGGGGGTGCAGGGAGATAAGGAAAAAAAAAAAAACAAACTATCAAAGACAAAAGGAAAAAAAAAGTAAACAACCCAATTTGTGATAGAAATGTTAGAATTTCTGTGTTCTGATTTTTTTATTTATCACTGATACTACTTAGGATGTATAAACAATGAAAATGCAAATGGACAAGGGCCAGATTGTAACATAAATACTGGATATATATAAAAAAATTATGAGCAAAGAGAAAAATACACAGACATGAAACAGCAATATCCGAGCAAACAAAGCAAACCTTAAACACCCAGGGGAGCCCCCCCCCCCCGTGGGTGGGAGGGGAGGGGAAGATGGGAGGGAGTGGGGAGATCAAAAGGGAATTCAGAACATTTTGCAGAGCGGGCACATGCATGGACCAGTGACAATGATCATCAATCGAGATGGGAATGTGATGAACTCAACACTCTGCACCTGGGGTTAAAAAAAAAAGTGAAAAAAAAACTACTGTCGCGTAGAGTAGCTGATGAATAGAACCAAACTAATGCTAGAACCTACACATAGGGCAACAGATGCCCTTCGCCTTAGGATCAACTTTTCCGTAGAGGGAATTGAAGGGTGACCGGGGTGAGACAAATCCCCAGAGACACAGCAACAAAAACTGAGCAAGGGTCCGAGTAAGTGCTAGTAAGTGTCGTTACTATTCCAGGCACTGGAAGTCCCAGACCAGTCCTCAAGGGACTCGGCATGGCATTGCCTGAAATGACCAGTGGGAGAAGGAGCATTCCGCCCAACATTCAGCTTTTGTTCTCGTAAACCTTCTAGATTATTCTGGGGAGAGCGTTAGCTATTAATTAGTTCTTTTAAAGAGTGGCTTTGAACTTGCGGAATGAAAATTAATTGGTGGTACAAAAGAATGCCACATAATTTTCATGGCATTGAGGTCGTCCCACCCCTCACCCCCGTGGGATTAATCCGACTTTGTTCTCCTCCCCCCCTTACTTTCCCAGGCTCGTGTCTGTTTAGCAGCCCAGTGCATTTATTATCTTTCGAGCTTTGAACCCTGCCCCAGTGAGAAGTAGCTTCATTTAGGTAAACAGTCTCCAGAAACAGATGCAAACCGTGAGCAAACAGCCGTGTGTGATAACGGGCCCTGCCTTGCGGCCGGGGGCCCCGTCTGCTGAGGGTGGGAGCGGAGCCTCCCGCTCGGTCAGCGGTCCCAGAGACGTGTCCTGTTGTCTCAAGGTGTGCAGGTCGGGGCCTCTAAATAACATGGCTTTTACCAGGACCGACCTGGGGCCCGGGAAGAGTCACACAAACTGCAGAGTGGCCGGTCCCGGCTCGAGTCTGCTGCAGCCCCGTGTGGACTGTCACCCTCGAGAGCCCTCGGGTGGCAGAGGGCCGGCGCCTCCCTGGCACGCCCCGCGCCCGAGCGATGGCGCTCGTTATAATTAACGGGCTGTTAGCTTTTCCATTAACGGATCCTCCTGAGGGTTTATAACCCGGTATGATAACGATAACTTGCTGCGGGCAGAAACCGCAGCCGCAGGGACGAGTGGCCGGCGACTGCCTTGGCTCTCGTACGTGCCGCTGGCAGGGCCCTGCTCCGCCCGTGCTCGCAGCACACGGAGAGAAACGTGTGCAGGAGCTGGAAGCCCTTCCCTTACTGTTATTATTTTTTTTTCTTTTACAGTCACAGTGCCAATAGCTGTATCGGGTATAAAATATTTCCAGAGAGGACAAGTGTCGTCAAGAGCCCCGGATGGGGCCAGGAGTCGGCCGCGGCGCGCTCTGGCCGCCTCCCGGGGTGTGTGCGGGAGGTTCTGCGAGGCCGGGCGCGGGAGCCCGCCGGGAAGCCCTGGTGCCCGTGCCGGTGCTGGTGCTGACCCCGAGGTGGGTCGGCCGGGCTGCCAGGGGTGCAGGGAACCCCAGGGCTGCTTAACTGCCGGGCTGGCGGGCCTGGGTGCTCAGGCAGCCCCCGCACACGGCTTCCAGTGGAAGCCACGGGCCACCCGCATCTGTCCAGACACCCTGGGGACGCTGACTTTGGGAAGGGCCAGCGCATCCTGCAGGGCTAGGCGTCAGGAGAGCCTTGTGCCGCGTGGGTGGCGCGAGTCCCTGCGCTGAGCGGGCGGAAGCCGTGGGTAAAGCGGGCCCGGGAAGCGAGGATCCATGCTGGATAGAGAGGGACGGGCCGAGCGAGGGAGGGCGGGCGTGGACTGGAGGAGGCGAGCAGCTCAGACTCGCAGATTCACAGGGCAATAAGGAGCGTCCTCGGCCCGGGCAGGGGCGAGGGGTCTCAGGGCGGCCCTGGGAGGGAAGGCTGAGGATTAGGAGCGGAGCTCTCGTGTTTCCAGGTATGCGGGTATGACTCACCTGGGGTATGAGCTGCCAAGACCGTGGGAAACGAGGAGGGAGGGGGTGTTGGGACGTGGCTAACCCACTCTTCACGTCGTCCGCTGACTGTTGGGCCAACGCTGCGTCAGCCAGAAAGGAACCTGGACTGTCTGGGGGACCCAAGGCCTGCATGAAGATTTTTGAGGGATCGGAGGGTTAGACCGCCCTTTCCACTCCTCCCCACGTCTCTCTTGGGAAGAGCTGGCTGTGCCTGCGGAAGGCTGGTCCAGGGAAGGGGGCATCTGTGATCCGGAAGACACGTTTAACGGAAGGGCCTCTCACCGGAGGCAGGGGAGTCGCTTGAGCGCAGGAGTTCAAGGTTACAATGATCACGCACTGTACTCCAGTCTGGGCGCCAGAGTGAGACCCTGTCTCTTAAAAAAAACAAAACAAAAAAAACAGGCGCGGTGGCTCACGCCTGTAATCCTAGCACTCTGGGAGGCCGAGGCGGGCGGATCGTTTGAGCTCAGGAGTTCAAGACCAGCCTGAGCAAGACTCTGTCTCTGCTAAAAATAGAAAAAGTTAGCCAGTCAACTAAAAATGAAACAAAAAATTAGCCGGGCATGGTGGCGCATGCCTGTAGTCCCAGCTACTCGGGAGGCTGAGGCAGGAGGATCGCTTGAGCCCAGGAGTTTGAGGTTGCTGTGAGCTAGGCTGACGCCACGGCACTCTAGCCTGAGTATCAAAGCGAGACTCTGTCTCAAAACAACGCTTAAATCTGAGTGTTGAACTGCTTAGCATGTAAAAAGAAGCATTCCAATATAGGAAAAAAAACAGTAAATGGAAGAGGTACACGGTCATTTTTCAAGAGAAAAGACTGCTGTAGGGGCCATTGCCAAGAACATACGCAGGTTCCCAGATGTCTGTGCATTAATTACACTTTTAAATAGGTTCCATCTCCCAGTTTTAAAATAATACACCATCACTATAGAAAATGTAGGAAAATATAGCTAAGGGTAAGAATAAAGAAAACTCATTATTTCCCCTTTCCTCCCTCTAGCTACAATTACTGTTAGACACTTGCTATGTTTCTTTTTCATATTAAGTATTTTTAAATGATATTTTACATCTTTTTTTATTGTAGATATTTTAGATAATTGGCAAAGCACAAAGAAGTGCAATATACTCACTTGCAATGCTACCTCCTTATTAACATAGTTTTTAACTCCTTACTATGGAAAAGTTCAAACATATATAACCTGTTAACATTTCGTTGTATTTTATTTTGTCTTGCTCTGTGTGTGTATTATATGTCTGCATATTATATATCTGCATATGCACATACAGGCACACATAGACATACAGGCAGAACGAGGAGTGTATTATTTATTAAACAGTTTCTTGTGCTGTTTGCGCTGTTTGAAATGACATTGTGACCCATTCCCATCTCTCTCTCTCTCTTTTTTGAGACAGAGTCTAATTCTGTAGCCAAGGCTAGAGTGCCGTGGCGTCAGCCTAGCTCACAGCAACCTCAATCTCCTGGGCTCAAGCGATCCTCCTGCCTCAGCCTCCCGAGTAGCTGGGACTACAGGCATGCGCCACCATGCCCGGCTCATTTTTTCTCTATATTTTAGTTGGCCAATTAATTTCTTTCTATTGATAGTAGAGACGGGGTCTCACTCTTGCTCAGGCTGGTGTCAGACTCCTGACCTCGAGCGATCCTCCCGCCTCGGCCTCCCAGAGCGCTCGGATTGCAGGCGTGAGCCGCCGCGCCCGGCCGGGGCTGGGTTTTGATGTGCATGCAGAGTGGGAGCGGGGAACTAGGAAGAAGACAGCATGCAGCTTAGTTGGGGTTGGAGACGCTGGATCGGCGTGGGGTCGGTCCGTGTGCCCATCCCGGCCAGTGGCGACACGTGCGTCCAGGAGGCCACGTCAGGAATCCCAGCGTCCTCCTGGATTCCTGTGACTCATGCTCAGGCGTGAGCCACCGCGCCCGGCACCACATGGCCTTTTAAAAGAGTGTATCGAAATAGTGTTGTATCACGGGCTCGTATATAAAAATGCATATTCATAGAGTAAACAAAAGCGCCCAAACCCACCGCGTGAGCCCTTTCATAGGGCCGGTGGTGACGGGGCTTCCCCAGAGCGAGTGGGGTGCGCGGGGCGGGAGGTGAGGGAGGGACGGAGCGAGACAGCTGGACTGAGACGGGAGCCGCAGGGTCTCTGTAACCTGATCTTGCAAGGGACATGCCGTCACTCCCGCTGGCCACACAGACCGGCCTGGGGCACGGTGGGAGAAGAACCAGCGGGGCCGTGGACGCCAGCCGGTGAAGCTCGGCCGGCGCCGTTTGGGGGTTCCTTTCGTCCATCCGTGTCGTCCCTTGCCCTTAGGGTCAGGTCCAGACTCGCTGTCACAGCACTTGGGGCCCTTGGGGCCCGGCCCTGATGGGAATGCCTTCTCTTTAGCCCTCGGGTGCCGGGCGCGGGTCACGTCGAGTGTATGATGAGAAAACGCGAGTGGGGAAGGGCTGACGCGTTCAGAGGCTCGCACGTGCAGTGGGCGCGGCCACGTGTCAGAAACGAGACAGGCGGAAAGGTCTTTGGTCCCGTGGGTCTTGCGATCTGGTGAGAGGGCACAGGAAGCGCAAGAAATAAGTGTATAAACGACAAACGTACATAAAACTACACAGCATAGCGGGTGCCACCGTTCTTGGCCATCAGAAGGTGACGACCGCACCCGGAGGAGAAAAACCAGACTGGGGGGAGCAGGGGGAGGGTTCTGGGGCGCAGGGCCGGGCTGCGGTCTTGAGAAGGTCGCTGGCATGGGCTGCTGGGTGGGAGACAGTCAGGCAAGACTTGCTAACACCCCTGCGGCTAAAGGTCCCCTCCACTTTGCAAAAGTGGTCGTTATTTGAAAGGCCTTACACCGTAGAGTTCTCCGCCTCTCCTGTCCCCTCAAAACTAGAGGGCGCACGGCGTGGCTGCTGGGAGTGCGCAGTTGGGAAACTCGCGTCGGGAGCTGGCACGGGGGAGGCCGGAGGGTTGATCGTAACTCCTCGGCTTTGTAATTAAGCTCTCCTGCTGTTAGGGCCGAAATTCTTGAAGGCCCTGCCTGTGTGGGCCTGGGAATTATTTATTATAGAAATTCAGTCTGCTTTGCTATAAAGATGTTGATATATTATTTTGTTCATGAGATCCAGACACTGTTGTTTTTGTTTTGTTTTTTAAAGGTCTCTAGCTATAGAGGTGAGGACATCATATCCGCTTTTCTTACTAATGTCAAGTTTTTGAGCTATCTGTGTGTGTGTGTGTGTGTGTGTATGTGTATGTGACTAATGTTTTGACCTTTCTTTAAAAATTTTTACTTATTTGAAGGACCTAGGGAGTGTTTCAAACTCACAAGAGCAGTCAGCATTGGGGATCAAAAGAGCACACAACATCACATATCCCTTTGCCATGTCCCGTCCACATAATTCTGTGTCCCTAGCAGTCCAATGATGGCAGCAGCCATCAGTTAAATAAGCACTCCAATGACAGCAGTGGCCATCAGTTAAATAAGCAAGCACTTCTACTGATGGCAGCAGCCATCAGTTAAATAAGCAAGCTCTTCTGATGGCAGCAGCCATCAGTTAAATAAGCAAGCTCTTCTACTGCTGGCTGCAGTCCCAGCATCTCACACCTGCCGTGTTACTCTCTATTGTGGAATCTATGCCGACGATGCCTTAGTTAAGAATTTAGTAAGTTTTTCCTTCTACGTGGAGCCAATTACCACAAAACATATGTGAACATGTATTAATAACAAATAGGCATTAAAATATATTAACAAAGATCTATTTTAAGCAAGAAGATGTTAAATGCTGGACACGCTGTTGTTACTGACACCTTCCCCACGTGTTGTTGTCCATCACTTTGATCAGCGTGCTCGCTGTGGTGGGGTGCAAGTCCACCACCTTTGTTTTGTGTTTGTCCCCATCGTCTTTGTTCCTTTCTTCCTTCCTTCTTGCTTTCTTTTTTGGGTAAATTGAATATTTTTCAACATTCCATTTTCTCTCCTCTGTTGAGTTTTTATTAATAGTTATGCCTCCTTGTGTGTGCGTGTGTTCTAGTGGCTGCTCTAGCTGGACGTTACAATATGCACCTTTAACTTATCACAGACCACTTGCAAATCATGTTATATTACTTCTTTACCATCCCTGTAGATGGTTAATTTTTCATATGATCGCACGAGAAAAAAAAAAAATCAATGCCATGCCTATTGTATTTATGCGAAGATTAGCCATATTCAGATTTGCATTTTGCAGTCAACGTGGGCGCGGAGCTCTCCTCTGCCTAACCCAGAACTGACTGTGCGATCACAGACATCCGTGTGCCTGCTGGTTCCCGGCTTACCTGAGCATTTCATTTCCTTAGAGACGATCGCTCTTTTTGTTTTTTCTCTTTTGAAATAGCTAGTGCAAATTAAGAAGAAGAAGAAAAAGGGAAACGTTAAGCAGAAATCTTTCTCTAAGAGAAGCTGAAGCAGGGCCGGTGAAGCACGGGCCACGGTGTAACGGCCCTTTTTACAACGAAGGTGATGAGAGAGTTCACCTAGGCGTCGCTGGTACCGTTTTATTGAGGTTTGAGTTGGCTAAGCTCATAGTCTAAGAATGCGAATGGATTCGAGAGGCTCCGTTTAAGGGTTGACTTTGCTAAGCATAGATCTGTGTGTCTTCTTCAGATGAACCCCTTCTTGCCTTTTTTTTTTTTTTTTTTTTCAGACAGACTCGCACTCTACTGCCCAGGCTAGAGTGCCGTGGCGTCAGCCTAGCTCACAGCAACCTCCAACTCCTGGGCTCCAGTGATCCTCCTGCCTCAGCCTCCCGAGTAGCTGGGACTACAGGCATGCGCCACCATGCCCGGCTAATTTTTTCTATATATCTTTAGTTGGCCAATTAATTTCTTTCTATTTTTAGTAGAGACTGGGGTCTAACTCTTGCTCAGGCTGGTTTTGAACTCCTGACCTTGAGTGATCCTCCTGCCTCAGCCTCCCAGAGAGCTAGGATTATAGGCGTGAGCCACCGCGCCCGGCCTGTTTGGCCTTCTTGCACAACACACACAGGGAATCCTATTTAGCGTGTCTGTGTCTGTCACAGAAATAAGCATGGTCAGCTTTGGACATGGTGGCATGTATATGCTAACTGCTTAGTACATATTAGTAATCAAATGTAGATCTTAATCCACTATTTCAGTTGGATTGGTTGAAATGTTCTCTATGTAAACTGGCCATCTTTGGAAACTAGTTCTCTTGACTACCAAAGGTTCAGTTAAAAAATAAATTAGGTGCCTATACAAATAAACTGGTGAAATATCACCTTTGCTTATACATGCTTGATTTGAACCTCAGGTGTTGAATTGGTAAAGTCCCATTTGTTATTATTTTATAAGGTACAGGGAGTTCATGTTATTCTGTGTCACTGTATGTGCACTTAATTTTCGAAGTTGCGTTGTAGTGGCATGTCGTATCCTATAGCACGTTATGCCTATGTGGTTATTTTGGCCGATCAGCAAAATTGAAAGGTAGGAAAGGCTGTGATTGTGAGGGCAAAGAAGGGAAGAAAGGGTTTGCCTTATTATTCAGAATTGATTTATGAAGTACTTTTACCTGTTTAACACATGTACACATTCAGAGCCCTAATCCCATCTGACTCGTGTTTCGCTTTTAACTGGCTACCTGGAGTAGTTGCTTTCCAGGTTCTTACCGGGGAAACATCATCTCAAACTCGCTGCCATCAATACCTTTCGAAAGCTCTGCAGAGAGAAGCGATATTTATGGAGGAGTGCCCGAAGTCTTTGCTGTCCATCCATTTTTTAGATAAGTCATCAGCAACCTGTTGTCTCGCAGACCACTGGGGGACGCAGAGTTATTGCCCGGTTGTCTGCAGACCCTCTCTCGGAGGTGGTATTATCTGTGTCAGTGATGTGTAAGGACACAGCGGTGACATTGAGCAGTTTGTTTAAGGGAATAGAGCCTTTTCCAACACCCAGCTCTTTACTCAAAAAAAAAAAAAAAAGAAAGCCATGCGATGCGTGCAGTCAGTGACGGGAGGTGGGCTGGCGTCTCCAGGCTTTGGGCTTCACGGCTTGTGTTGCACGCTCCGCGTTAGCGCGGCAGGGGCCTGGAATGTAGGCGCTGTCACAGACGCCGCGGGCCCGGGTGGGTCAGTGACGGCTCATCTGCACGGAGAATGCCGTGCAGCAAACCCCAGACAGCGTGGCTTTTCCCCCTGGCGGGGGTGCGTTTTCTGGGATGCTCGAAGTTGCCTTTCCCAGTCGACCTCAATAGAGGCAGCGAAACATTTGCTTTAAATGCCTATTTCTACAATGTCAGTAAGGAGAGTAATTTTTTCTTTTTTTTCCCAAGACAGAGTCTCACTCTGTTTCCCGGGCTAGAGTGAGTGCCGTGGCGTCAGCCTAGCTCACAGCAACCTCAGACTCCTGGGCTCAAGCGATCCTCCTGCCTCAGCCTCCCGAGTAGCTGGGACTACAGGAGTCTGAGGTTGCTGTGAGCGAGGCTGACGCCACGGCACTCTAGCCCAGGCAACAAAGTGAGTCTCTGTCTCAAATAAAAATAATAAAATAAAGATAATAGGCATTTATTCTCTGACAGTTCTGGAGGGCATAGTCTGAAACCAGTTTCACTGGGCGGAGATCAGGGTGTGGGCAGGGCTGTGTCCCCCACCCCCGGGGGCTCCAGGGAAGAAACCATTTCCGTGTCTTCCCCAGCTCTAGAGCCTCGTTGCTTACACCCCTTGGCTAACGTCCCCTCACTCCCCCTTCAAAGCCAGCAGCCTGGCATCCAGTCTCCGCTTCCGTCTCATAGCTTCCTTCTCTTCCGTGCCACACCTCCTGCCGCCTCCCTCTTTTTTTTCTAAATCTCCCCAACTATCTTTTTACCTTATTGTTGTTTGGACACGGGCAGGAGGGGTGTGCCTCGCTGTGTTGCCCAGGCTGGTCTTGAACTCCTGGCCTCGAGCGATCCTCCCACCTCAGTCTCCCGGAGTGCTAGGATGGCAGGCGTGAGCCGCCGCGCCCGGCCAAGGAGATACTTCTTAAAATTGTGGCACCCTACGCATAGGTCTATCATTTTATCCATTTTTAGGTGTGAGTTCAGCGGTATTAAGAACATTCACATTGTCGTGCAGCCATCACCATTGCCCATCTCTGGAGCTCAAGGCACCAGCCTGGGTGAGACGAGCTATTTGCTATCTGTGTGGGCAAGGACTAGTCACCTCCTGGAAATGTGGCTGCAATTAGTCTGACACTTCCCGGAGGTCCTGTGACTGCGGTTCCACTGGGCCGTGCAGTAGACACGGGTCAGACGTTTGCTCTGCACCATGGGGAGATTGTTCTGCTAAATTGACGCCATGAGTGAGAGACACAGATGCAATAAGCTAAGAGATACCTTTCATGATCGAGGCCAAAAGAAAGTGATCCATCTCACTTTTTTTCCTAGGAGCAATTCAGCTGGGGAACTCAAATCTCCGTAGGCGTGGCTGCGTAGGGCCGGGCTGGTGCTTAGGGCAGTGTTTGTCTGAGGCCTTCCTCTGCTGGGAATTTCAGAATTACGGGGTATTCACAAAACCCTTCTTTGTCGAGGAGGAAAAGAGACTCAGGATATTTTTATATAAACGCAGATGCTGGCCAGGCGCAGTGGCTCACGCCTGTAATCCTAGCTCTCTGGGAGGCCGAGGCAGGCGGATTGCTGGAGGTCAGGAGTTCGAAACCAGCCTGAGCAAGAGCGAGACCCTGTCTCTACTATAAATAGGAAGAAATTAATTGGCCAACTAAAAATATATAGAAAAAATTAGCCGGGCATGGTGGCGCATGCCTGTAGTCCCAGCTACTCGGGAGGCTGAGGCAGGAGGATTGCTTGAGCCCAGGAGTGTGAGGTTGCTGTGAGCGAGGCTGACGCCACGACACTCACTCTAGCCTGGGAAACAGAGCGAGACTCTCTCTCAAAAAAAAAAAAAATGCAGATGTTAAGTCTGCACAAATCGGATGCAAGTGGAATTCCTCTGGGTGTGGAGCCGAAACAGCTTTGGTAATATGTCCACGCTAACGTGTGAGGGTCAGGCCGAGGGACTTGTGAGTAGGAGACAGCTGGTGTGACTTCTGGATCTCTGTGCATATCAGTCCACAAAGACGGTTCTGGCGCGTGAGGCCCAGGCCCTACGGGGCGGCGGGCGGAGGGTCTGCCCCGCTGGGGGGTCTCGTGTGGCCAGAGATGGGCAAAGCTGCCCTGCTGGACCAAGTGAGGCAAAGTAAGTATAAGCAAAGGGAAAATTGTGAGAGAAAAGGCAATCAGAACACTTAGGAGGAGTCTAGGAGTTCCGTGACATCACTAATCATTCATTCGGCTGCCCCATGGTTCTCATTGTAAAAAAAAAAATGTGAGGAAGAGTGAGGAAGGAACGGCCACGGGCTGAGGGGCGAGGCACGCATGATGAATGGGCGCTCTTGGTGGAAAGTGCTTCATGCGACAATTTTAAACTCACTTCGCGGAGGATTTCCAGAGGAGCGTCCCCTTTATCCACATGTGCTCCAGCCCCTTTTGCTGCTTTAGTCACCTGGCGCCTGCAGGCTGACAGACGTCACTCCGGGAAATAGATTATTAACTCGTGCTCAAAGAGCGAGGCTCAGATTGGCGCTCATCCTGCCCCCGTGGAAGGGTTTTATTTTATTATATTTTTGAGCCAGTCTCGCTCTGTTGCCCGGCTAGAGTGCCGTGGCGTCAGCCTCGCTCACAGCAACCTCAGACTCCTGGGCTCAAGCAATCCTCCTGCCTCAGCCTCCCGAGTAGCTGGGACTACAGGCATGCACCACCACGCCCGGCTAATTTTTTCTATATATTTTTAGTTGTCCAGCTAATTTCTTTCTATTTATAGTAGAGATGGGGTCTCGCTCTTGCTCAGGCTGGTCTCCAACTCCTGGCCTCAAGCGATCCTCCTGCCTGGGCCTCCCAGAGTGCTAGGATTACAGGCGTGAGCCACCGCCCCCGGCCCCTTGGAAGGGTTTTAGCAGGCGGAAAATTCAAGCTATGTGAGTGTGTCCCCCTGGTCATTAATTAACAAATCGGGGTGGCCAGGTGCGGAGTGCTCATCTGTCAGTTGTGGCCTCCTCTCTCCTTTCTTGCTGCCCGTGGGTGCGGGTGTACCTGGGAGGGCAGCATGAGTCCCTAAGGAGTGCGGGGCTGGAAGGGCTGGCTTGGGCGTGGCCTTCTCACTGCAGACAGTGTGTGGTTTTGTGTTTTCTGTAAGGGCGGGGAGAGGAATTCTGGAACTTGGGTTCTGGGGCGCTGCCTCCCAAATACTGGCTCATTCAGCGCGGGGTGGATTTCAGCCATGCTCACGCCTCTCGTAGCCTGACTCAAGACCTAGCATCCAGAGGTTTCCAAAATGCAATGTGTATACTGTGGGCATACCAAAGGAAAATGTTAGAATTTCCTTTTTTATTTTTATCTCACCCCCACCTTTATCTATTTTTTAAAGCCTATGTTTTACACTGTACCTAATAAAATATTAAAGATTCAGAATCCCTTACCCACAATCCTGGTGCCTGAAAAGCTCTGAGAAACAGAAGTTATTTTGTAATTCAATCGGCCACTCAGCTTGAACTGACCTGAACCGAGGCCTGGAGACCGTGTGTCCCCGAAAATAAGACAAGGTGTTATATTTATTTTTCCTAAAGAAGACACCCTAGGGCTTATTTTCCCTAGGTATTTTCCTGTGGTATTTTCCCCTCAAAGGCTCAGCTTGCAGCACGCACAGGGTGGCCGGGACCCGACGGGGGGAACCGGCCTTGTTGGTGGGGCTGCCCGCACCTTTCCGGTCACCTCTGGGATAGTAGCTGTCACGTTGGGGCAGATGAGAAGGGCTGCTCGTGCTCTTTCCCGCTCCGCGACGACACGCATGGGTTGTGCAGATGCGCTGCGCAGCCACGCCCGTCACTAGGGCTTATTTTCGGGGTGGGGCTTCTATTGCACCAATGCTTAGAAATCCTGCTAGGGCTTGTTTTATGGGTGGGTCTTATTTTCGGGGAAACATGGTATTTATGTCTTTATCTCACACAATTATTGTGAATAATCACACTAATCCCTCATTTCTCTTTAGAAACCTTGATGTGTTTTGCTAAGTGGGTCCTGCCCCAGCCCCCACTGGGGATATAATGTCCAGTCTATGGCGCCCTATTATTATATCTTGCTAGAATTGAAAAAAATTTGAAGGACATTTGGTTCTGAGGATTTTGGAAGAGTCTTCCGGACGCGTAATGGTGTATGTAATAAGATAAATTGTGCATATGTTGAGGGTGCAGGCCCCAAAGTTTTTTTGTGTTTTACTGATGGGGGCGTGTGAATCTTGGAGTCCACTGCGCCCGACCACAGGGACCGACGTTGACCTTGTCAAGACCCGGGTCTCCTAACTCACCAGGCAGATCAGGCCGGGTCCCACGTGCTGTGACTGTTTCACCAAGCGTCCACTGGTTACCCACGTTGGTTAATGACAGGTGGGAGGAGGACAGGTGTGAGGTACAGACCACAGACAAAAAGAATAAAAGGTTCTGTGTAACCTGCTCAGAAAAGTCTCACGGCCTAGAGCCGGGCTAGACATTTCTTAGGATTTGTGGCTGAATTTAACAAATTAATATTTATTTATTTATTTTTGTACCCATGTAAAACAGTGTGAATTTTTGGATAAGTAATGGAAGCAGTTATTCATGTTTTGAAATCGAGCGAGAACAGGAAAGTAGGTTTGCACATTACGAACGACGTAGAAAATTTCCAGCTCCTTAACTGTCATGACGTAATGATGAAATCATAGGCACAAGAAGAACCAACGATGGTTGCAGCGTCTGCACCACGGTGTTTTTGTTTGTTTTTTGAGACAGAGTCTCGCTCTGTTACCAGGGCTAGAGTGAGTGCTGTGGCGTCAGCCTAGCTCACAGCAACCTCCAACTCCTGGGCTCAAGCGATCCTCCTGCCTCAGCCTCCCGAGTAGCTGGGACTACAGGCATGTGCCACCATGCCCGGCTCATTTTTTCTAGATCTATTAGTTGGACAATTTTTTTTATAGTAGAGACGGGGTCTCGCTCTTGCTCAGGCTGGTTTCAAGCTCCTGACCTCGAGCAATCCTCCCGCCTCGGCCTCCCAGAGTGCTCGGATTACAGGCGTGAGCCACCGCGCCCGGCCTGGACCATGGTTTAAGTTAGCTTTCCTCAGCTTTTTTTGTGAGTCGCCACAGTGTTTTTTATATTCAGTGCGTTAAAAATAAATAAATGAAAGCTGTACAATGCTGAGAGGGTCCTCGGACTCGTTTTGCACTCGCCTTCGCGGCCGGGACGCAGAAGTGGAGCGCCCGAGTTCTTCCCGCCAAGGGGCCCGGACGTTGGCGGTATTTGCTCCGCGGTAGCAGGACGCTCGGGGCCGTGTTTGCTTCTGGAGTTTCCCGGTGGACTCTGGGGACACGCCGAGTGTCGGTGTGACTCCAGTAAGTAATGCCAGCCGCACAGGTGGCCGGGCCTGGGCCGCCTCTCCCCAGCGAAGGCTATCCATCAGCGCCCGAGTCCCGGAGCCCGAGCGGGTGACAAGGGAATGACACCCCTTTCTCTCCCGCCGACAGGGGCAATAACTCCTCAGTCCCCGGGGACAGATTGTAAAAGCCAATAGCCGGGAGCTGTGAAGCAGGGAGGGTAGAGGAATTGAAAATTACAGAGGGAGTGGGGATTCTGTGTGAGAGCTGTGGTGCGAGGGAATAAACCATCGGACGTCGGTCTTTTAATTGCCTTGTTGCCGGCACGGGCTTGCGAGTGTTCCTCTCGGCTGCTTATCTTAAGTCGGCTGTTGAAAACCGTGTCTGTCACAGGAGTGCGGGTCTATGCCTCGCGCGCGCACGTGTGTGTGTGTGCGTGCGCGTGTGTGCGCGTGTGTTTTACTAGGGAGTGCTATGATATGCTCATACTTAATACCTGGATTTCACGAAGTCATTGTTAAAAAAAATTCCTTATGAACATTCATAACAGCCGATATGGAAACACAAAATGAAAAGCAAAAAATACTATAAGAAAAAAATATATATACTAAAAAAAAATTCCTTATGGACAACATACTTAAAAACACTGTAAAGGTAGACGCCCTGAACGTGTTACTGGGCTGCTTGTTCGTTGGCTCTCGTCTCTGCCCCACCTGCGTCCCTGCGTGTCGCGTGGAGGCGGACGGCAGGCGCCGGTTCCCAGTGGTCCGTGAGAATCTCCGTCTCCGAGTAATCTTCCCAGTGACTTGGGTGCCCCGTGAACGTCTGGGGTTCCAGTGGCAGCCAGCGGCGCGCGGACGGGTCTTGAGGTCGGCGGGGCCCACGAGAGCGTCCGGTCAGGGCCCCCGTGAATGAGCGAGTTTGGGGGCCCGGGCGGTCACTGGTGGTGGAACGCGGCGCCCAGGGGGACCGAGCGCTCTGGCCAGCCGCGCCATCTGAGAACAGACGCCCTCGGATGCAGGAGGCAGGCCAGCGTCGCTTTGAAGCTGGGGCTGGTGTTGAGTTAAATCTGCCGAGCACCCAGCTCCCCGGGGGTGACAGAGGCTCTCGCTCGGCTCGGTGAGAAGGAGACCGTAAATTTCCCCGGCGGCGACAGGAGATCTTGTTATAGGAGCCGGCGCGGGGGTCAGGGCAGGGCCTGTTGATGATTGAGGAAAAGAGAAGTAAATTCATTCCGCTCCGGGCACTCTGTCAAGTGCCAGCAACTCGCCATTGAGAGCCAGTCACCCGTTCCCGCCGCTCGGCCCTAGAGGTCACCCAGCCGGCATAAATCTCGGCCCGCGCAGGCCCGGCAGCCCGCTGCCACTCGGGCTGAAATAAAGAAGAGGGATGCCGCTCCCGGGCTGGGAATGACCGCGGATGTCCCACCACATGTTGCTGTTTAATGCAATATGCGGCCGGGCATCGATCTCCCGGATCAAGTCATTAAAATGTGCAGCTTTTGTTTATTGGAATGAAGCAATTAAATGCTTCAGTTATGCCAGACCTTACCTTTTCTGATGAAAACTATTGATTTCTTGCCACGGCTTTATAAGCGACAATGTTTTTGATTACTCTTGACAAACCTCCCTTGGAGTGTTAATTAAAACCGTACCAGATGAGCAGGTGCGGGAGATCGTTAGATCTCGGGGATCGCCGGGCCGCCCGCACGCTCCGCAGCCTTGCATAATGAGCAGGGCACGGGAGGGGCACAATATCTTCATCAGCAGAATCGGCATCTTCACTTTTTGCGACGCGAGGAGACGGCACGTTTCACGGTTACTACAGACGCCTCGGAACCCTTGCCTTTCGCCCCTAACCGCCACGTTTGATCGAAATTTGCTTTTCGTGTTTTGCTCTAGTTCTCGGAGGGTCTCACGAGTTGCTGCTTTTGTTTCTGAAGGAGCAAATATTTAAACACATCCAGACAGAAATTTTGAGAAATCAAATAAGGCTCTTTCAGTGCTTATGCAGATGAAGTCATGAATATTAATATGATTCATTTAACACTTGGAAAAAAAAAAAGCCCCTCCGTAAGACAGCCTCCACGTGATTTTAAAAAAATATTTTACTATTTATTTTTGAGACCTGCATGAACTAGGATTATTTAGAAATATGCCCTCTTGAAGACTGCATTCTGTTGGTTTAAAAACCATTTTTTCTTATGGCTATTAAAAGATGGTGATTGTACGTTTGAAAACTTAACAATTTATAAAATCAGAGGCACATAATCAAGTTTTTGAGAAACCAGTCTTTTTACATTGATGCTATTTGTTATGGCACGTGATTTAAGTGTTACTTCATTAATATAGGCATTGAAGTAGACTTTTTTCATTTTTGTATAATGCACAGAATTTAAATAATTGGAATTAGATTTAAAATCCTCTGTGATCTGCTGTCTATAGACAGCAAGGCAGCTTGTATTTCTCAGATTCATAGGCCCCGAAAAGAACTTTGAGGGGTCATCTAATCCAATCCCCTGCTGCCAAAGTAGCTGTTTAAAAATGCACTATTTTTCATTAGTCTGGAATTTTAAAAAGGATTAATGAATTTATAAATGTATTATTTACAATGTTCTGATCATGGATATCTGACTAGAGCTAACTGTTAGACTTTGAAATAAGTTTTGTGTGTGAGTGTGTGTGTTTTAAAAATCTCAACTTCTCTTGGTAGAATGATTTATGGTTTACAAAGCGTTTTTCTATTTATGTTCTTTCACTTGATCAATAACCGAGTTTTACGTCTCAGGAAAATATCTTACAATTTTTTAAATGAAACTCTGGCTCAGTTTACCCAGTCGACTTAGTAATATTTATAGGCTGTAATTATTTGAAGCCGCATTGTTGTTTTACAGCCTCTACTACAGATAGCTTCTAGAAAGGACAAGTAAACCCTAAATTGTTTTTCGAGTTATGTGGGTTGGAGGTTATGTACTTTGTAGGTGAAATACAAAGTTCAGGTGAGAACTTCAATTTTTTTAGTGTGAAAATTTAGTCCACTATTTCTAACAAGTCCCACAGCCAGTAACTGTGTTCTATTAACCACAAAAGCAAAAATATTACAAATAATGAACATTCTACAAAGCTTTGTAGAATCTTAGAATCTAATTTAAGAATCTCTAACTGCTATCTATTTCTGTATAACAAGCCACCAGAAAACACAGTGGCCTAAATCAAAGAAATCAAGACATGGTTTACCTGGGCCCGTCTCTGCGCCCTGAGGAAGGGCCGGGGCCGCCGGGCTGGGGGCTGGAGGACCCGTTTTCAAGGTGGCTGCCTCGGACGGCTGGCGGGTTGGGGCTGAATGTCGTCCTGGACTCAGCCTGAGCTTGGGCCAGGGGCTTTCCATGTGGGCTCCCCCGGGGCAGCTGGCCTCTCCTCCCGGCCTGGAGGCCGGGTTCCAAGAGCAAGCGTTTGGTTGGGAGGGAACAAAGCAGAAGTGCAAGGCCTTTTAAAATTTGGGCCTCAGGGTTGTATGAGGTGGCTCACGTCTGTCATCCTAGCACTCTGGGAGGCCGAGGCGAGAGGATCGCTCAAGGTCGGGAGTTTGAGACCAGCCTGAGCCAAGAGTGAGACCTCTACTAAAAAAAAAAAAAAAAAAATTGGAAAGAAATTAGCTGGACAACTAAAAATATATAGAAAAAATTAGCCGGGCATGGTGGCGCATGCCTGTAGTCCCAGCTACTCGGGAGGCTGAGGCAGGAAGATCGCTTGAGCCCAGAAGTTTGAGGTTGCTGTGAGCTAGGCTGATGCCACGGCACTCACTCTAGCCTGGGCAACAGAGTGAGACTCTGTCTTGGGGAATAAAAAAACAAAACATCCTCAGAGTGTCACCCTCAATGTACACAATAATATAAAATTTTATTTGCCAGATGTAATAGAGAATATATTTCCAGTAATCTCCATACTCTTTTAAACTATTAGTGTTTCTTTGTTCAATTTGTAATCATGAAAAAAAATTAAGAGAGAAGGGCAAATTTTAGAAGCGGTTGGAAAGTTTATCTTGCTCTTGGTACATCATGATCCATTAATAGAACTTAGAATCTTTGGTGTAATTTGTTCAATAACAACGTAGAGATCTCTCAAAAACTAATTTACTGAGCTGTTTTTTATTAATGTATTTTTAAAAACATATTGTTGTGGGTCCGTATTTGCCTACATACCAACTTCACACAATCAAATGTTCCGTTAGATATTGTCTGATGATCAGTTTTTAGCCAACAGTTGTTGAAGATACTACACCGTACTTGGCATCTTTCCAGGCACAATCTCATTTAATCCTTAGAAGAAATCTTGGATTGGCGCATTGAGATCCCCATTTCACAGATTAGTCTACCTCGCTCTCACTTCCTCTTTTCCTTCGGGCTTTTCCTTACCTGTTTCCACGCTGCCCGAGGCAAGGAAGGAAAGGGCAGCAACCGTGGTACTGGCTAGAACTCTGTGTGTACCTAAATCGCGCCCCCGGGGCTACAGAAATCATAGCTTTCACTTCTGCGTGAAACTTCTGCCTTCGTTGCTGCTCTTCGCTGCAGTCCGACAGGCTCAGACGAGAGTTACTGTTTCCAACACGGAGAGGAGCCGAGATCACGTGCGGGCTGAGCCGCCCCCATCCTACGGCCCGCAACGCGCCGCGCCCCACACCCGAAACGTTCTGAGCACGGACGCGATGCACGGGGAAAATTTCACACCTGACCTCACGTGACAAAGGTCGGAGTCAAAACTCTGTTTCGTGCACAAAGTTATCAAAAGTAGTGTGTAAAATTACCTTCGGGCTCTGGATCTGAGGTGTCTATGAGACCTAAGCGAACTTTGTGTTTAGACTTGAGTCTCATCCCCAAGGCATCTCAGCATGTGCATGTTAATACAATATTCCAGAACCCCAAAACACCCAAAAAGCCTATATACCTCTCGTCCTGAATATTTCGGACAAAGGATGCTCAGCCTGTACGTTATCTGGTTTTTACGTTCTCCCCAGGTCAAGTGAAATCTCATTTACTGAACTATTTTTTAAATGACATAGTAGGGAATAAAAAAAGCCGGAGCTGGATTTTTGCCCCAATTCTGCTGCGTCTCCTCCCCGTCTCAGCAGGCGGCAGTGAGACGGCGGAGGGTGCGGAAAGCTCCGGAAGAGCAAATCGAGCATCTCACAGATGTCCCCGCAGAGCCGCGCTGGCTGGCGAGCGCTGGGCGGTTTCGGAGCCTTTCTGTGCCCCGCAGGCCGCCAGCTGCGCGAGTGAGCCGCTAGCAGCGCTGCTTGTTCAGTTCCCGCTCCGTCGCTCGCGCTCTCTCTCTCTCTCTCTCTCTCTCTGCGGTGGCATTTCTCACCTGAGCGGCCCTGCTCTGTGCAACAGTAGGGTGGACAGGAGAGGGCTGCTCTTGCAGGGGAAGCCGACCCGCGGTGGCACACCGCAGAGGGGCTTGTGCGGGTGGAGGAGAATGTGCTTTTTAAGGAATAGTCTCCCCCTTTTCAGAAAACCAACCACTTCTCGTTTATGGGCGGCTTTTTCTCTGGTGGTGTTTTAATGGCTTGTCAGCGACGTTGCACATTAAGCAAGCAATGCCGGGGGGAGATCTCCCGGGACCCAAGGTGTTCTTTCTTCTCTCCTCCCTATTGGAAATCATTGCTGTCAGCTCCCGCTCTGCAAGCTGCCTGGGAGAACTTTGGCATAGTTTTCCTAACCTCTCAAGCAGCGAGGAAAAAAAAAAAAAAGCAAAACTCTCCTTTGATTTAAAAAAAAAAAAAAAAAAAGCCGGAGGACTCTGGCGCAGAGCCATCGAGGATGCAGGCGGCTCTCGGCTGCGATCTGACAGAATAATCCACACAACGCTGAGAAGTCCTCGCGGAGGTCCCCAGAGCGGGCCGGGGCACTTTGGCTTGTACTTAACATATATCAACTGTCACCCGGCGGCAGTCAGTGTTGAACCGAACACAATGGAACATCCAGATGGTCCAAACAAAGCGAGCAAATGTTCATGCTATTAAAAGCTGTTTACATCAACTTCCAGGGTTTCATGCAGTGGAGTTTATATTGTGTCACCGCGGAGGTGCCCGGGCTCTGTCCGCGCCCACGGCCGGCCTCTCTGTAAACTCCTGTTGCTTGCGGGCTCCTCATTCTGGCATAGCGGCGTCAGCCCCAGACCCAGCAAACACGAGGCAGCCCCTCTGCTCTGGTGGGGCTGTGCCGTGGGTGGGTGGACGGACGGACGGACGGACGGACGACCGCTATCTGCCACTGCAGCCGGGGCCTCCGAGTCTCGCTGGCTCCTTACGGGGGGATGTTTACGCGGCAGGGCTTTTGTTCTCTTCCTCCAAGACGCTGTGCTGTCATCAGGCCCTGCCTCACTGGGGACGGGTTTCCATGGGCGATAAACCCACACTTTGCCGCCTTCTTCCTTTGACCTCACTGTGGCATCTCCTTTACAAGTTCCAGACACACTGCCCCCATTGTTAGGAGTTTGTCGTTGCCATTAATAACGATATTAATAGGAAGGGCGTCCGGCTAATTCCTTGTTAAAGAAGAATCGAGAAAAACCGTCTCCGCAGTTCAGCCTGTTAATCACTCTCGATTTCTCTTGCCGTGGCATACCCAAACTCATGAGGTGGATACTAAAAGCACGCTTATGTATTAATTTGTCCTACGGTTCAAAGTATGAGAGTAGAAAAGACCTTCACATGTGCAAGCTCAATAGTTAATTTAAATAATTATTTTCAGATAACACAATTCTGTCATATTTGTGTTAAATGTTGTTACACATTTTAAAAATGTACGTCATTTGTTGTGTCATTTTTAAGTTGTCGTGCTTCGAGTTCTTAACGAAGTCCTTTTTTTAAACATGGGTCATCTCATAAGTGATTACGCTCAAATGTTTAGGAAAGTGTGATTTCTTGGCCTTATTTTTGCCCAGAGATGACTTTTGTTTTAAGATCAAGATGGATATCAAACAATGTCATATGGCATGACATAGAACCGAATTCTACTGATGATAGGTAATGTCCCCAAAGAAAGAGTGATATGGGCTCTTTATGAGCACAGTAAAAACAGGCTCATCTCTATTATTTGAGGAAACTTTCATCTTCACAATTGTTCTGGTAAATTGGACCATTTCAATAAATTTGGTAAGGAACAGGTTGTGACATATATATATATATATATATATATATATATATATTTTTTTTTTTTTTTTTTTTTTTTTTTTTTTTTTTGAGACATAGTCTCACTCTGTTGCCCAGGCTAGAATGCTACGGCATCAGCCTAGCTCACAGCAACCTCCAACTCCTGGGCTCAAGCGATCCTCCTGCCTCAGCCTCCCGAGTAGCTGGGACTACAGGCATGCGCCACCATGCCTGGCTAGTTTTTTCTATATATTTTTAGTTGTCCAATTAATTTCTTTCTATTTTTAGTAGAGACAGGGGTCTGGCTCTTGCTCAGGCTGGTTTCGAATTCCTGACCTCGAGCGATCCTCCCACCTCTGCCTCCGAGTACTAGGATGACAGGCGTGAGCCACCACGCCCGGCCAGTGCCCTATATTCTCATGGGGTTACAGACCTTCTTTGCATAATTTCGTGAGATCCAAAGTTTTACCTCCCATGTTTAAGTATAAAGAAAAACATATGGTTCATAAAAAGCCAACCTAGGACAGTGTGCATTTGTGCACACTAGGACGCTAATACCCTAGAAATATGATAAAAACTCTTTTAAGAGTTTGAAACTTTTCCCCGACAACAGTCGTGTCAAACACTGCGTGAAGAAGGCAACAGGGAAGCCAGGAAGCCATCGCGCGTGCCTCTACGGTTTGGAGTAGAGACATGCTTTTGTCGGTTGCTGGCATGCGCAGTATTTTCCATAGGTGTCTCACGGCAGTTGGACAGGATCTTGGAAATATGGACAGTACAGATGTGAAAATAAAATGTGACAGAACAAGGGCTTCGGCCTCTGCCCAGGGCCGGCGCTGTGGGGCCGCTGTGAGTGTGTCGTGGGTCCCGGCGCGTCCTGTGGATGCCCGCGCGTCTGCGTCTGCGTCCGGCCTCGCCCCGGCCCGCGTGTCCCGCACGCCCCAAGAGCTCTTCCCTGAAAGGGCCCGTCCCTTCTCATCTGAGTAAGCCGTCGGAATTTTGCTAATTCCTGTTTCACTTAGCACGCGCACCATGCTGTCATTATCTGGGGGAAGATGATGCTGGCTTGTAACTGTCGCCCGTGGTGCTCGTTAGGCGACCTCTGCAGAGCAAGCCCGGCCGGGGCGTGTGAAGCCGGGAAGGCGGGTGCCGAGCTTTCTGCCTTTCCAGGCCTTTGGGTGTGCAGCCGAGGCCGGCAGCAGTGAGAGCCCTCGCTAGTTCTTGGGAGAAATCCCCGCACTTTGTGTTTTACTGAATTGCTCAAGATGCTGAAATCTCTTCGGCTCCGGCCAAATAAGGAGTTGGCTGAGACGGGCCTGGCATCCTCCTCCTCCTGGCTTAGCCCTTTCTCCCTCACGGCTGTCTAGATTCTTCCTCATTTCCCTCTGTCCTTTATCACCACCTGGAGAGATCATGACAACCCAGTTCACACTCCAGAATAAATGACACTTTGCTTAATAATCAGCCTTTCCTGGGGATATTTGCATTTTGTTTTATTTTATTTTCCCTTTTATCAATTCATTTTATTTTTATTTATTTTCAGCATATTATGGGGGTACAAATGTTAAGGTTACGTATATTGCCCTTGCCCCCCTCCACCCTTGAGTCCGAGCGTCAAGCGTGTCCTTCCCCCAGTTGGTGCGCGTCTCGCTCATCATGTATGTATGTACCCGTCCCCCCACCTGCCCGACACCCGACAGATGTTCCTCCTATGTGTCCACTTAGGTGTTCATCTGTTAATACCAATTTGCTGGTGAAGTATTTTAAAATAAGATGAAAGCCTAAGCTAACAAATAAGATTCTGGAATTTTGCACTTCCGTGTGAGAGGTATTTCTGGGGGCAAGAGAAGCTTCCTAGCAGCCCTGTAATCGTAAGCCTAAGAAAATTGGTCCTTCTAGTCGGAGCTATGTTGTATTCATTCCCTTGCCTTCGTTAGATGATGTGGCATACTTTTTAAAAAATTCAAATTTAGATACAGTCCAAGTTTAGGCTATGGAGTGAGAAACTATACACTTTGAGGTTTCCATTTTTTTCCCTGAAAATCTTCTGATGACCTCATTTCTTAGTTCTATGTCAGCAGAAGGGGATATCTTGTTTTCCTTTCTTATTCCTCCTAAAACATAATTCTTTTCAAACATTTTTGAATTACATGAAATTGTTTTTATGAATGTTATATTATCTTTTAAATTCTATTGACTTTTTAAAAAGCACCTATTTTTAAACAAGAGGCTGAATTGCCATCCCCGTTTCCAATTTTCCCCTTTTCACTGACTCCTATAAGCCAGCCGTGGGTGTCCTGGCCATCAAATGCCACTTAAGAATTTTGGGAATGAAAGTGTAAAGTGTATAAAATAAATGCTGATTATAGACTATTATTGAAAAGCAGACAAAAGCAAACATTCTGATTGAGGTTTTTGTTTATTAATGATTTTGATTCTATGACCTTTGCAATATTTCAATATTTATAGCTTCTGCCTTAATTATTACAGTAAGAGAAATATTTTTGCTTTGTAGTAATTGATGGAGAAATCTTTCAACACGTTGCACTCTGATTTATAAAAGAGCACAAGATTAAAGTTGGGAAGATTGTATTAGTCTGACACTAGGTCTCTCTGTAACATACCTGATATATGGTGTGATCACAGTAAACACGTAATAAAAAGTCAAGGGAGTATATCCCAATATAATTGCAAAAAAAAAAAAAAAAGCAAATACCCAGTGGCTTTGCAAAGAATTAAAAATGTAATACTTCTTTACCTTAATAGGGCTGAAACACATCCCAGTCCAAACATAAGATTTTATGGAATTAAAAAGCTTACAGATAGAATATTATTGCATCTTGCTTTTTGGGGGGGTTTTGGTTGGTTGGTTTTTTTCTGAGACAAGGTCTCACTCTGTTGCCTGGGCTAGAGTGCAATGGTGTCCTTACAGCTCACAGCAACCTCCAACTCCTGGGCTCAAGCGATCCCCCTGCCTCAGCCTCCCGAGTAGCTGGGACTACAGGCATGCGCCACCAGGCTTGGCAAAATTTTTTATTTTATTTTTCATAGGGTCGGGGTCTCACTATTGCTGCACCTTGTTGTTTTTACTGGGCCTTGGGAATGTATTTAGTAATCAAAATCCTGCGATCTGTAAGTGGTCTTCTATTAATAGTTGTAACGCCGTATGATTTGGTTACTTTCCCAGATTACTGCCTCCTCATTTTCAGATGTACGCACAATCTTTTTCCAGCAGTCCTCCTTGTATCAAGGTTTTCCCATTATCAGCAGCTCAAAATATTTACATTTAGAATACTAGACAATATTGCTTACCTATTCTTTTATATTTCTCACATTCTTCGTGAATTGTTGTGATTCTGTGTTCTATGGCTGATTTATTAAAAGGCAATAAAAAATCCAATATCTCCCCAAGTACTCCACAATCAGCCGTGTTTATAAACATAGCTTCGTAAAGCAAAACAGGGCATGACGCTCTGCTGGCCAGAGATGGCTAAACACGCGGATCCTTGGAGAACCACGCTCGTGTTGCGTGTCGAGTCGGCGCACACGTTGTATCCATCACCACAGGAGCACCCGCTGAAGGCTTTTCCCCATGGTAATCAAGGCAAACGTCAGAGAAAAATTGTATCCCCTTCAGAGATGAGCTGCATAGTCTCAGAAGACTGGCCTTGCAGTACTCATTCCTTTCTATGATAACGTCATTTTAACCAAATTTGACTTTTCCAACTCACTGCCAAGGTGTGTGTTGACTCTTTTCTTGAGAAAACCTTGACTTCTAATAACATCTTCACAGAGGCAGGGTGTATCCTGTTGCTTTCGTTAGTACACTTTTTTAAAAAATCTTTTTTTCAAATTGCTTGTAAAAAGATTATTATATGATTTATTTGGTTCGCTGCTCACAGTTTCAACAGATTTTTAATCATTCGTTTTTTTTTTTTAAAAATGTTAGAAGCCATGAAATAATTTTTAGTATTCACAGTTCAATTCTTAAGCACGGTCAGTTCTCCTAATCCTACTTGGAACGCTAGGCAATGCTTGTCCTTTGGTTTGGTTTGTCACAAGTATGACACATTCACCCGACTTTTTTTTTTTTTTGTTTAGTGACAGAGTTTCGACTCTGTTGCCCCAGCTAGAGTGCAGTGGTGTCATCATAACTCGCTGCAACCTCAAACTCCTGGGCTCAAGCGATCCTCCCACCTAAGCCTCCCAGAGTGCTGGGATTTACAAGCGTGAGCCTCCACGCCCGGCCCACAAACATTCATTCGGTCCTACTATGGGCGTCCACTAGGGGCACCGCAGAGCGAGTCGTGGGCTCGGGAGCCTGATGTTTAACAGGGGAAGCAACGACATGCATGTTCCCGTGTCAGAGCAAGAGGAGCACGCTAGGGCTGGCATTGAAGACAGGCTGCTGCTTGTTGTCCCCAGTCTGAAAATCCAATACCCAAAATGCTCCAGAATCTGAAATTTCTTGAGCTCCAACATGATGCTCAAATGGAAATGCTCCTGGAAACAATCATATATGTGTGTATATATGTGTGTATATATGTGTGTATATATGTGTGTATATATGTGTGTATATATGTGTGTGCATGTGTATGTATATATGTGTGTATGTATATATGTATATACGTATGTGTATACGTATGTGTATATACGTGCATGTGTGTATATATGTATGTGTATGTGTATATATGCATGTATGTGCATGTATATGTATGTGCATGCATGTATATGTATACATGTATGTATATATGTATATGTAAAATTTGAAATCCAAAACGGGTCTAGTCCCACGCGTTTCTGATGAGGGACTCTCAACCCGCACCTGGAGAGTGGGGAGCAGGCGGGCCGGGGCAGGGCCGGGCAGGGCCGGGCAGGGCCGGGGCTAGCCCCGAGCGCACACAGCGCAGAGCGAACGTCCGAGCAGGAAGAAGGTTCTTGCTGAAGACGCGACCGGGAGCCCATCGTCGTGTGGGCGGCCACTGAGAACACACTCGAGGGTCAGAGAGCGGCGGCGGCCGGCAGCTGCGGAGGTCCAGCTCGGAATGACCCGACACCCAGAGGGGATTCGTCAGCTCGGAGGACAGGCGCGGAGGCAGGGCGGTGACCAGGCGTGTCTCTCGTGGGGCTCCAGCCTTGCTTGTCCCACGTGCTCCGGGCTCTGCCCGCCTCTGCGTCCCTTCTCCTGCGGCTGGGGACCGACGGCTCCGTCAGCGCTCGGCCACCTCCATGTGCCCATCTGGTGACACGCAAGAGGGGAGAGACCCCACCTTGCAATATCTCTCTAAGAGAGTGAGGCACAGAAGCCTTCCCACAACGCTGGCCGCGGTTCGGCCGCATGCCCACCTCCGAACCGATCCTGGGCCCCGTGGAGCACTGTGGTCCCTGTCCCCGTCAGCGGCACAGAACACGGGGGCCCAGTGGGGCCAGCCCGGGAGCTCCGGGTGCAGCCGTGGCTCTAGGAGAACCTGAGGGAGGGAGGGAGAGTCGAGGGATCGTTTGAGCTCAGGAGTCCAAGACCAGCCTGAGCAAGAGTGAGACCCGTCTCTATTACAAATAGAAATTAGCTGGACAACTAAAAATATATAGGAAAAAAGAGCCGGGCATGGTGGCGCATGCCTGTAGTCCCAGCCACTTGGGAGGCTGAGGCAGGAGGATCGCCTGAGCCCAGGAGTGTGAGGCTGCTGTGAGCGAGGCTGACGCCAGGGCACTCACTGTAGCCCGGGCAACAGAGCGAGACTCTGTCTCTAACAACAAAAAACAAAACAAAACAAACCCCCCTACCTTTTCCTCGTCCTTCCCAGCTCATTCTTACAAGGCTGCGCTTCTTAAAATGCCGCATTTCAGGAAAATGAGGGAACTTCGACGTGCCGGCCCTTGCTTGTGAAATGGAAACTTCTCTTATCTGTTGCTGCTGCTGAGAATGGAAACTGCCTGCGGTCCCGCTGTCCCCCTCCAGATGTGGGGACGGGCGGCTTCTCCACGGCCGCGTGAGGAGGGCCTCGTGAGAGGACGGTGAAGCCCCATGGAATTTTCCTAAAGGCCTAACAAGCCGACCAGGCCGGGAGCTCTGCGGGTCGCTGTGAGTTGCGGCAGGCGCCCAGCAAGGTGTCGTTGGGTGAGAAACCGCAAACGTGGCTCGAGCTGCAGAGGTGGCCGGCGTGAGAGCGCTTCCCTGTCCCCTTCCCCTTCCCCACCGCCGCCAGGAGACCCCCCAAGCAGGTGCTCCCCTTCCGTGCAAGCCCCGGCCCCAGCAGCCCCTTGTCGCCGATGAGTTCGTAGGTCATCTGTCCGGTGTCTTGGGTGTCATTAAACTCCATCAGACACAGGCTAGGGCTTCGCATCGGATAGGGCGGGCCACCCTTCTGCGCCGGCCGCGTCTTTTCGGGTTGTGCTTTTGGTCGTGTCGTTTGACCACTTGGGGACCGCGCTCACCGGCCGCGACACCTCGCCCACGGCCGCACCCACGGCTTCGCTGTGTGTGGGCCACGAGTCGGTTTCCCTCTCGTGTGACGAGGAGAGCTCAAAAGCGCCGACAGCTCGTTCTACTTTATGGGCAGCTTTCCTTGTCGCGTACACCAGAATAGGTGGCACGCGCAGGTATGTTTTCATGACGCCATTTCTAAATGTTCACGGTTTTATTTTCATAAATGAAAAATCAGAAAAGTCGTGTCACGGCTGTCGGCTACAGTCGCTGTGCGCGTTCGTCTGCGGCCGTCGATGACAGTCGAGGCTGGTCCGAGTGGTTAACGCCCCTTTAAAGAGTCGCGTAAATTATCTTTTTCTTTAACCACCGGCCGTTCAGTTTCCAGTACCTGTAGTCTACGTAGTATCGATTAACTCTAAATTTTCTAAACAAGTGTAAATATATATCCTTTCTATATAAGACACCATTTCTTTTTTATAAGTGACTGCTCTGCTTTTCACTTTAATGACGTATCTTAAGATTTTTTCCTTCTAGCTATTCTCCCCTAGGTGATGCCCTCCGTCGGAAAGACTTGTTTAAAGTCTGTGTCCTCGCGGTAGCGCTGACGGGGACCCCGGTCCCGGCGCCCTCTCTTTCTTCTTGTCTAAAACGCGGTGCCGGTCTCCTCGGAGACCGTCGGGCAGTGTCTGCCAGTGATTCCAACGTCCGCGCCCGCGCCCGCACACTGCTCGGCCAGTCTGTTTATAGTCGGTCTAGCACCGCGGAGCGTCGCACACAGACGCGCTCCTCGCGCACACAGACTGACGACGTCTCCCACAGTTTTGTTTCCGCGGGGGCATGGAAAAGACAGACTTGCCAGAACCGATTCCGCGCGCGTTTATTCGCCAGTTACTTTCTCAGCTGCCACGTGAACTTTTCGTGGGTTGGCGAAATGTGGGACGGAGTTAGAGGAGCGATTTCGGAACCCGCTCTCCAATGTGCACAGGGCGGCGAGCTCCCATTCTAGCCTAAGCCCCGGCTTAACTGAGACCGAGGGGGGAAAATGACTCAGGCAAAAACACCTTCAAACAGCAGCCTTATAATTTAGGATACCGGGAAATTACTAGGAAGTCGTGCAGCTGCTGTTTAATGGACACGAGCTAATTATAGCCCGAGAGCGGTGAGTCTCATCCTGCGGATACACGATATAATTCCTTTTAGAGAAGCAGCAACCTATTGTTAAAAACATGCCATATTAGCTTATATGCTCAAAATTTCAAAGAGATTTCTCAAAAACGGGGCATGGCAGAGAACCAGCATGTGGCAATCTGAGCTTTGGACTTTGGACTCTTCTTTGGTAGCTCTTTTGTGAATGAATTCGCATAACTAAAAGCTCGGAGCCACAGTTCTCTAGCATGCAATGTTTATATCTTTATAACGACGACTTTTATTTCTTCACGGCAACAATAATTATAATCGCCACCAATTAGTGAACCTTTTCTCTTTGCTAAGGGCTTTTATATACCTTAACTCATTTAGTCTTGCCAATATCATTCCATTTTATTTTATTATTATTTTTTTTTTAAATTCCATTATTTTATAACAGATGGGAAAATGGTAGCTTTGAGAGGTTGAGGAACTTGCCCAAGATCACACAGTTAGTAAGGGAACAACCTGGGCTCAAATGCAGGTGAGCCCCTGAATGTACTCATTCCAGTCTGGGATGGTTAGCTGTGCTACTCCTAAGTCTGGGCTCAGTGTGATGGTGACTTTTCCAGTGCCTTCTAGGGTTTTGCATGCTTTTGGAAGCTTAGAGGTAGCTTGCCCCTTAAGCTCCAAATGTGATGTGTTTTGTAGTCCTGGTCAAAGATTGTCCTGAGAGCAGGGGCTTTATGATAATGGGACTCCTGGGCGCTGCCCCAGGTCTTGGAAACTTCAGATGTTCCTGGTGACCTGGTGGGAGGCATATTTATCTGGATATTGAGTTTATGTCTCACAAGATCGAGGAAACACCTAGGGGTGCAAATTTCTCAACTAGTTGGTTGATCTGAGATATTCTGGCAAAGGTCAAATCCCTTTGGGTCCTGAAAGAACTCAATTTCTTCTCCAGAGCTCACTCTCTTTGCCAACAACCTTATTTATTCTAGATTGATCCTCTTCAGGAGTTGAGATTGCTTTCTTTTTTAAATCTTTTTTCTTTTGAAATTTTTTAAAAATTAATTTTAACATGTTTCCTTTTTTTTGTTTTTGAGATAGAGTCTCACTTGGGCTAGAGTGCCATGGCATCAGCCTAGCTCACAGCAGCCTCAAACTCGTGGGCTCAACCGATCCTCCTGCCTCAGCCTCCCGAGTAGCTGGGACTGCAGGCATGCGCCACCACCCCTGGCTAATTTTTCCTATATCTTTTTAGTTGGTCAATTAATTTCTTTCTATTTTTAGTAGAGATGGGGTCTCGCTCAGGCTGATTTGGAACTCCTGACCTCTAGCGATCCTCCCGCCTCGGCCTCCCAGAGCGCTAGGAGTACAGGTGTGAGCCACCGCGCCCAGCCCGGGTGGTACCTTTAGGCAGAAAGGCCAGGGAGGCGTCACGGAGGAGGGACCTTTACGCGGAGACACGAACAGTCCCGACATCCAGCTGCGTGAAGACCGGAGGGTGAGATTTCAGGCAAGAAAGAGCCCGGCCTGTTCACGGGAGGGACGCAGAGAAGCACAGGGCCGGGACGAGGTGGGCGGGCGCGGTGCGGTGGAGCGGCCGCCTGTGCGGGAGGCCCCGCTGCTCCCTTGCTGCGGCCGGCCGCGTGCCCGCTCTCACCGCACGGGCGGCGCCCGCTCCCTGCCGAGCCCTGCGCTGCTGGGTGGCTGCCGCGGTCCCCGAAAATGAGACAGGGTCTTACGTTGATTTTTTTCCTCAAGAGGACACCCTAGGGCTTATTTTCAGGGGACGTGTTATTTTTTTTAAGCACGGTGCAACCGTCTACATTTACTCAAATAGAGTGAAGTCGTCTTCTTCTGGAACATCATCATCACTCTCCAAACCCCGAATCCCATCCTGAATGCCTTGGGACTCTGTTTCCTTTAGAACCGCTGGCCAGAGGTCACCGTCGGCTGGGTGAAGGATGGAAGGAGGCCGGGCGCGGTGGCTCACCCCTGCAATCCTAGCACCCTAGAAAGGCCGAGGCCAGCAGATCGCTCGAGGTCAGGAAACCAGCCTGAGCAAGAGCGAGACCCCGTCTCTACTATAAATAGAAAGAAATCAATTGGGCAACTAATATATATAGAAAAAACGAGCCGGGCATGGTGGCGCATGCCTGTAGTCCCAACTGCTCGGGAGGCTGAGGCAGGAGGATCGCTGGAGCCCAGGAGTTTGAGGTTGCTGTGAGCTAGGCTGACGCCACGGCACTCACTCTAGCCTGGGCAACAAAGTGAGACTCTGTCTCAAAAAGAAAAAAAATTAAAAAAAAAAAAAAAGGATGGAAGGAGAGTGATCCAGGTGGGAAGTTTGATGGCGCCGTGTGGATGGATCAGTCGTGCAAGACGTGCCGATTTTACTATGTAATGAAATGCACGAGGATGTTTTTAATTTCCAGGAGCAATGCAATACGACGAGAGATTACAGAACATAAAAGGGGGAAGGAATTAAAAATATCTGTCATTTTCATACTCTGGGGAATTTTTATGTCCAAATGACACTTTTATAAGCTTAAAATTTTCTCCGTGATAGAACTCAAGGTTCAGAAAGGAGGGTCGTCCTCTTTAAATGCTTGCTCGATCCCGGCCCTTACTTTCGTGACACGCCCCAGGTACAAGCCCTGTGTCACTTGTTTTCGGTAACTGATACAGGCACTTTCATAAACAAGTTATCTTGGTAACAAAGGACACGGCACCCGCAGGAAGGAAGGTCACAGAGAGACTGGAGTTACTGGGGAAACGTATAATGCATGACCACGTTTTTTTTTTGTTGTTGTTGTTGTTTTTTCTTCCTGGGGAGAAGTGTTTTGCTCAGAGCAGTGTCACGCGGACGGCGTTTCGCCCCGTTAACGCGTGCCCGGAGCGGAGACGCTGCCGAGGCCGCGGAGGCGCGGAGCTCTGTTGTCGGCGTCTGCCCGAGACACACACGGGTCGGAAAGTGAAAAAGGAAAGGAATCTGTCCCTTGCATAGGACGCGCAGAAATGCTACATCCTGACCCCGGCGGGAAACTCGGTTTTCATGCCGTTCTTTTTTTTTTTTTTTTGAGACAGAGTCTCGCTCTGTTGTCCAGGCTAGAGTGAGTGCCGTGGCGTCAGCCTAGCTCGCAGCAACCTCACACTCCTGGGCTCAAGCGATCCTCCTGCCTCAGCCTCCCGAGTAGCTGGGACTACAGGCATGCGCCACCATGCCCGGCTCATTTTTTCTATATATATTAGTTTCTATATATTATTCTCTATATATTAGTTTCTGTATATATTAGAAAGAATTAATTTCTTTCTATTTTTAGTAGAGACGGGGCCTCGCTCTTGCTCAGGCTGATTTTGAACTCCTGACCTCGAGCAATCCGCCCGCCTCGGCCTCCCAGAGTGCTGGGATCACAGGCGTGAGCCACCGCGCCCGGCCTTCATGCCGTTCTCGTCCGGCGTGTGGGTGCATGTGAATAATCCAAGGGACGAAGGGTGCGTTCGGCGTGGGGAATGGGGATAGGTTCCGCAAAGCCGGTGCGCGGCGCGGGGTTGCCAGGTTGGTGAGCCACGGCGCCTAGGCTGCTGTCAGTGCACGCGGTACATCAACCGAGCAGCCGGCAGATCCTTTTTGTAAAAGGTGTCGTCTCACAAGCACGTGTTTTGCGAATTTTAAATACGAAAACTTTGCAAAGAATGTGCCTTTTCCTGTATCGTGAAAATTCAGTTGATGCCGCACGGCTTGCGGGGAAAGCTGGAAGAATTAAGGTAGAGTCCTCTTTCGATGAGTGGGAAATATTTTTACTTGAAGTAAATATTAGTTTGTATATGTACAAAAAGATGAGTCTCCTTGAGAGACTATAGTACTTAACAAGAGTCCTGTCTCTTAACAAGAGTCCTGGTGAAGCCATCAATTTCTAATTTTCTTTGAAGAATCCAGGCGAAAATTACCAAATACTCTGTAGTCTTTATTTGAGCAGGCGTTTCAAACTATCCTTTGTGGGAGGGAAAACTGCAGGTCGTGTCTGTCTCTCCCTATATCTGACCATGTCTCTGTCTCTATATATCTGAGTATATATAAAAATGACACATTAACAATTCAACGTAAAACTTTAGAAAGAAACGACTGTAGTGTAAAGGTGAAAAGAAGGGCCAGAAGTTCTGGGATGTAAAAGTTTTACTGGCCGTGCGCCGCGGCTCAGGCCTGTAATCCTAGCACTCTGGGAGGCCGAGGCGGGCGGATTACTCCAGGTCAGGAGTTCGAAACCAGCCTGAGCAAGAGCGAGACCCCATCTCTACTATAAATAGAAAGAAATTAATTGGCCAACTAAAAGTATATACAACAAAACTAGCCGGGCGTGGTGGCACATGCCCTGTAGTCCCAGCTACCCGGGAGGCTGAGGCAGGAGGATCGCTTGAGCCCAGGAGTTTGAGATTGCTGTGAGCTAGGCTGACGCCACGGCACTCACTCTAGCCTGGGCAACAGAGTGAGACTCTGTCTCAAAAAAAAAAAAGTTTTACTTTGCACTCTGATTTAAGGGACTCGTGTCAGAGCTTCGTTTATGTGTGCGAATGAGCAATGTAGTCGGGTTGTCCGTAGTCTGGCCCCGGGCGAATGCACATAATGACACGGAGAACATCTTTAATCTTTACAAAGATTCGTATAATGTGATCTGTTTCCTGACTTTATGGACAACCCCGCATGAGGCAGCTGATTGAGGAAAGTGCTTTGCAAGATAAGCACACGTATGTTACAGACCTGCTCCCCCACCCGAAGGCCCTGCCTTCCCCCCTCCCACCGTTCCTCACCCTGCCTGGGCGGAGCAGGTGCACCTGTCCCCAGAGTGCCCTTCCTGAAGTTCTGGAAGTCGAAGTGACCGGGCACATCTCAGAAAAAAGGGCAAACAGTAATACAAAGTAGCCAAGCGAAGGCCAGAGCGAGGTTGCTCACGCCTGTGATCCTAGCACTCTGGGAGGCCGAGGCACAAGGATCACTTGAGGCCAGGAGTTTGAGACCAGCCCGAGTAAGATCAAGACCCTGTCTCTACTAAAAATAGAAAAATTAGAAATTAATTGGCCAACTAAACATATATAGAAAAAATTAGCCGGGCATGGTGGCACATGCCTGTAGTCCCAGCTACTCGGGAGGCTGAGGCAGGAGGATCGCTTGAGCCCAGGAGTTTGAGGTTGCTGTGAGCTAGGATGACAATACTGCACTCTAGGCTGGGCAACAGAGACAGACTCTGGCTAGTAACAAAAAAAAAAAACCAAAAAAAAAAAAAAACCGGAAAAGGCTGAGGGATATTCAACTGCAGGGGGTCAGAGTCAGGGGTGCACAGGCCGGAGGAAGTCAGGAAGGCTTCCTGGAGGAGGAGGGTCTTAGGCTGACCACCATTTGGGCCACATGCAGAAGACGCAGCTAGGGTGGGCAAAACCTAAATGCTGCTATGGGATCGCCACAGAGTGTAACAGGACCCCTCAGACGGTGCTCTGGGCACCACGGGGGCGGCTCAGCACTTCCTGCGTGCTGTTTGTAATCGCAGGGCTCGGCCCCGTCTCAGAGGCCCCTTGCAGCTCCGCGGTTAGTTGTGGATCATGAGCACCCAGGCTCTGTTTCTCTAGCGACCTTCCAGAACAAACTACAGAAACATTCAGCACAGGTTTTTTTTTTTTTGTCTTCAGCCCAACCTTGTCGCAAATCTCACATTTCTGATTTGAAGACCGTTGTCATTCTCTCTCTTCCAGCACCGACCCTCTCGTCTCTTCCCCAGGCTTTGTCTCACTCTGTCCGCTGAGGGAGACTGACCCGGTCATCTAGCTCGGGGCGGGCACGGAACCGTCATTTCTCGCCCGATCTGTGGTCACGCAGCGGTCACGCAGCCCGCGGCCCGGACGCGCAGAGCCGGGGAGCGGTGAGCAAAGGCCCCCGCGAGAGTTCCGGGTGGTCCGGCGTGATAGGTTTTGGCCAATACGACCCACGACACAGAAGCCGAGTGGTTGCAGGTGGGGGACGGGCCGCTTCTACATGTCACAGCTCGCTGGAACCCAGAGTGCGAAGCCCGAGCTCGGGGGTTTCAGGGCGGCTCTCGCCTCTGCTGCAGCGGGCTGCCCTCCTTCACACACGCTGTTGGGTTTGCTGAGGAGTTAAACTGTAAAGGACTTCTAGGGAGTGCGGTTGTGAGAACGTCAGGGTCAGGGTCAGGCTCAGAAGACTTGCTTGGGGGCGAGCTCCTTGGCCTCGGCGTCTTGTTCTCCCACTTTGCATGTGTGTGTGTGTTCGTGTGCATGTGTGTGCATGCTCGTGTGCATGGGTGCGTGTGTGCGTGCATGTGTACATGGGTGTGCGTGCATGTGTGTGCGCTCGGGTGTGCATGTGTGTGCATGCTCGTGTGCATGTACGTGCAAGTGTGTGCATGGGTGTGCGTGTGTGCGCGTGTGTGCATGGGTGTGCGCGTGCACGTGTGTGCGTGCGTGCATGTGTACATGGGTGTGTGCGTGCATGTGTGTGCGCTCGTGTGCATGTACGTGCAAGTGTGTGCATGGGTGTGCGTGTGTGCACGTGTGTGCACGTGTGTGCATTGGTGTGTGCATTGGTGTGTGTGCGTGTGTGCACGTGTGTGCATGTGTGTGCATGCGCATGTGCATGGGTGTGCGCGTGCACGTGTGCGTGTGTGCGTGTGTGTTAGCACATGTTTGCCCTTCAAACCATTTCCCACAAGCGGAGCTCTTGGAGTGGAGATTTGCCGCGAGGGTGAGGACTGCAGGGCGCTCCCGTCGCTGTCCATGCAGAGACTGCTGCAGTGGTGCAACTGTGCACCACTGTCGTTTCCTGGTCCGTTTTCGCTGTGCTAAAAATAGCGAAGGCTCAAGGCTGCCAGATGGTAGATTTGGGATTTAGGTCTATCTCTAAATCCCTTTGACATATGGGAAATCTCAGACGGGACATGCAATCTTACATACAGCGCACACAGACACGTGCACACACACACACATTCTCTCATATGACAAGGAGGAGAAGCTGCAGATTTAGGGGAGTCAGATGTCTTCTTATATAAAAAGCAAACTCGCCCAATAGTTCTGCGGTCCCCAACCCCCAGGCCACTGCCTGGTGCCAGTCTGTGGCCTGTTAGAAACGGACCAAGCATGACCACCTGAGTCCTCCCTCCGGCCCCACCTCGCCCCTCCCCTGCCCACCTGTCCGTGGAAGAACCGTCTTCCACGACACTCAGGGATGGGGGTGCACAGAGCAGGGGTGAGTGTTGGGCAGGTCAGCCGAGCTTCCTCTGTACTTACAGCTGCTCCGCTCCCCATGGCTCCCAGCACCACCCGGGCCCTCCCCCTCCCCTCCCCTCCCCCTCCCCTCCCCCTCCTCCTCCCACTCCCCTCCCCCTCCTCCTCCCACTCCCCTGGAAAAACTGTCTTCCACAAAACCAGTCCCTGGTGCCAAAACGTTTGGGAACCGACCACTGCAACAGTTCACTGAAGGACATTTATTTCTGCTTCGACAGTTTAAGATCCTTTGGAAAGGTGGGTAGAAAATGCTCAAACTGGCCGGGCGCGGTGGCTCACGCCTGTAATCCCAGCACTCTGGGAGGCCGAGGCAGGCGGATTGCTCGAGGTCAGGAGTTCCAGACCAGCCTGAGCAAGAGCGAGACCCCGTCTCTACTGTAAATAGAAAGAAATTAGCCAAACAACTAAAAAATATATAGAAAAAATGAGCCGGGCATGGTGGCACATGCCTGTAGTCCCAGCTACTCGGGAGGCTGAGGCAGGAGGATCGCTAGAGCCCAGGAGTTTGAGGTTGCTGTGAGCGAGGCTGATGCCACGGCACTCACTCTAGCCTGGGCAACAGAGCGAGACTCTGTCTCAAAAAAAAAAAAAAGAAGAAGAAGAAGATGCTCAAATGACCATTGGAAAAACAGCTGCTCTGTAGACGTGCAACTGTAACATTAGACTGAAGATCCCGGGCAAACTTGCAGAACCAGACAGTCGGTAGTGACACCGCTCTTACGAGATTTGGGTGAGGTGGCTTAAGACGAGCTCAGGGCAGGGTACGCGGTGGTCGTTGGAAGGAGGACAACCAAAGAAACATCTCAATGCTTGCTTCTCGGGAGACCTTGCACCCCCGCCTTTCCTTCCAACTCATATTTTATCGTGGAAACTTAAAAAAGAAAATTACATTGACTGGGAATAAGTTTTAAAAACCCAAAACTTATCTTGATCTTTCTAGGCGTCGCGGTGGCTTCGAGCAATGCATCACAAAGCCGTGGCACTCCAATGACGCGCTGGAGCCATCCATCATAACAGTGCCACGGCCCTCGTGATGTATTAGCGTATCGGGTCGTTAAGGCGCCGTTGGCCTCGTGATGAACGGCTGCACACGCTGCCGATTGGCCAGACCCACGCGCCGGGACCGTGTGCTGGGGACGGAGAATGGCAGACAATCTCGCACCCAAGCGCAGTGGAACTTCTGGGAGATGACTGGCGCACAAAGGCCGTTCTGTGCAGTTGGATGGGCTTCCAGGGCTTGCTCGGGAGTGGCGGTCGCGCTGCAGGGAACGGCGACGGAGAAGCCTGCCCCCACCGCGTTAGAAACCCGTGCCCGGGCCGAGTTTTCACACGGGGGGAGGAATATGCCCGTGTTTTGCCTGGCAACAAACTACGTGCTTTACTCGTGTGATTTTTTTAAAAAAAGTCTCCACTGAAATGTCGTATGGATGTTTTTCACCTGGTCTTGGAGATCAGGGGAAACCGAGGGGCAGAGAAGTACAGTGAGGCCCCATAGCTACCGTGTTTCCCTGAAAATAAGGCGGGGTCTCATATTTATTTTTCCTCAAGAAGACACCCCAGGGCTTATTTTCAGGGGACGTGTTATTTTCCCCTCGAAGCCTCAGCTTGCAGCAGGCACGGGATGGCCGGGACCCGACAGGGGGAGCCGACCTTGTTGGTGGGGCTGCCCGCACCTTTCCGGTCACCTTTGGGACAGTAGCTGTCACGATGGGGCAGATGAGAAGGGCTGCTCGTCTTCTTTCCCGCTCCGCGACGACATGCACGGGTTGTGCAGACGCGCTGCGCAGCCACGCCCGTCACTAGGGCTATTTTCGGGGTAGAGCTTCTATTGTGCACATGCTCAGAAATCCTGCTGGGGCTTATTTTACGGGTAGCCCTTATTTTCGGGGAAACACGGTATCCTAGTGAATGGCGGGGCCAGGCTTTGAGTCTGTGTCTGCCGAGCTCAGGAGTTGAGTTGGACGTGGTTATTCTGATTGCGTGCGCCCCCAGTTTTCGGCAATTATTATTAAAGGGGAACTTGGGAGTGAGCTGACTTCCTTCTTCCCCACCGCACCCCCTCACTTCCGTCTCTCTGTCTAGACTGTGCAGAGGGGAGGCATCTGGAAAAGCAGATCTGGAAAAACTCGGGCGGTGCTAGAAGGCATCTGGCAGGTGTCTCTGGTTCTCAGCGTCCTGCCAAATGCCCGAGCTGCGGGAAAGGGTCGAGTGGCCCCTGGGACGGTGGCTGTGCTGGTGACCAGAAGCTTCCCATGGTTCTGCTGAGCAGCCTGGCTTCCTGGTGTCTCTGGGGCTCCCTCACACATCTGCGCTCTGCACCGCGGCCCCAGCCTTGGCCTGGAAATGCAAGCCGGGCCGCGCCGCCGTTTCGCCCGCTCTCTCCGGAGGCCTCCCGCTGCGCTCGGGCACACCCGGCCCCCTCGCCCGGCCCCCAGCTGTAGCTGCCACGGGTCACAACCAGCCTGTCCCTCGGTGGCCGGCGAAGTGACGGGAGGGAGGCTCGTTTGGAGCTAACGGCTGCCTCTGTGCCGTTGCCTTCGATCTGCCCGCGGCCGGCTCCTAAGGTGACTCCCTGCGGCCGCCGCTTTCTGTCTCAGGCCCGGCCGGATGGGTGTGGCGAGGGAGTGTGGCCTCCCCCCAGGGTGGGGCCCAGGCAGAGCCCCCCAGGTCTCCCAGGACGCATGGGTGGTTGGAGGAGCCACGGGTGGCCGAGAACTTGCGCAGGGAGGGAGCGAATGAGTGAGGGGGCGTGGGGTGACCAGAGGGTGACGAGCCGGCACGGTGAGCAGAGTGTCACCAACTCCTGGCCGCTCCACAGGGCGGGGGGTGGTGACATCTGAGAGGAGAGAAATGGGGACATCTTACATGGCCTGTGGGGGCTCCTCGTGCCAGTCGGGTGTCTGGGGAGACTGTGTGTGCGACAGGGTCAGAAATTCACAGCTGGGTCGTGAGTAATAAATGTGCTGTTTCGCATGCAGCGGACTGGGGTGCCCCTGAGCTGTGGGGCGTCTCTGGCACAGGTGGCTTGTGGGAGGCTGGCGAGTGGGTGCTGACCGCTGAAATGGGGACAGAATTGGTGCCCCTGGCACTACGGTGTCTTATGGCTATAAGAGTCCTTTCCTTTTCCTTTTCCCTTTCCTTTCTTCTTTCCTTTTTCCTTTCCTTTCCTTTCCTCTTTCCTTTCCTTTCCTTTCCTCTTTCTTTTTCTTTCCTTTCCTCTTTTCCTCCTTCTTTTCCTTCCCTTCCCTTTTTCTTTTCTTTGACAGGGTCTCACTCTGTTGCCCAGGCTAGAGTACAGTGGCATCATCATAGCTCACAGCAACCTCAAAGTCCTGGGCTCAAGGGATCCTCCTGGCTCAGCCTCCCAAGTAGCTGGGACTACAGGTGTACACCACCACGCCCGGCTAATTTTTCTATTTTTTATAAAGATGGGGTCTCAGACTTGCTCAGGCTGTTCTCAAACTCCTGGCCCCAAGGGATCTTCGTGCCTCAGCCTCCCAAAGTGCTAGGATTATAGGCTTGAGCCACCACATCCAGCCTATGAGAAGATGCTGAATAGCTGTCACAACTGAGAACTAAGAACCTTAACAGGACACATCATTTTCAATTGTTTCCATTTCTAACACTCTTTAAATTGTTAAACTCATTTAAGAAACCAAGAACAAGAGAAATAAAAAGAAAAATATAAACGGGGCTGGTCACATAAAGGTTTCTTCCATCCTTATAATGCTTGCCTTAACAGAGTAATTTATAAATACAAAAAAAAAAAAATCAAGACTCACAGTAACAGGTTGCAGAGAGCTGAGCTTGCTTCTTCAGGTTTTGCAAAAAGGGTTGAGGCCGAGGAGTCTAAGCTTCCAAGTCATCAATCCCAGAGTGTTAATACCTGAGAAGACTCAAAATGTAAGAAAAAAAAAATGGGCACAAAAAGTATTTGTCTTACACCTATTTAAGATGTATTTGTGTCTTACACAGAGGTGCTGGTGGGATATTGAAAATTACAACTATTGCCTCATTCAACTAACGTCTCGCTGAACTTCTCTCTCTGTCCCACCTTCTGCTGGCACCGGGTGGGAGGGCAAGGCAGTCACAGGCAGAACGACGGAAAATACTTACGATCAGTGCTGCTGGGGGTCCACCCTGCTGTGCAAAGGCTCACGCAGACTCCCTGGGCACTGCCGGCTGCCGCAGAGAGCACCGAGATGCCTGTGTGTGTGGGGACTCCCGGTGAGACTGAGTGGATAATTCAAACCACCTCAAGGAAGAGTGAGAAGTTGCTAGCTCACGTGAAGTTTAAGATAACAGAAAAGCAGTTGAGAAAGCGCCTGCATGGCCGGACTCAGGTGCTGTGTGTCCACAGGGATCTGTCTCTCATCACATACGTTCTGCTTTCCTCCGTTTTGCTCTATTTTCAGGGAAATCTCCACCCAGGTGGTGGCAATACTGGCCACAGCCATTACAGACATTTCCCCTGCACTCAGGGTGAGAAGGGGGCCTCTGCCCAAGAGCTCTGGCTGAAGTTCTGGGGGCCGTTCCCATCAGCTATGTTTGGGCTCTGGTCCCTGGTCGAAGCCATGGTGACGGTTCTGTGGTGCTCTGGCCAGGCCAGGGCCAAGGCTCCCGCTTGGAACTAGAGGTCACGGTCCAGTCCCCAACCTGAAACATGGGCTGTGAGGGGTGCCGGGAAAGTGGTTCTAGAAAGGAAAATGGGTCCTGTTACCAAAAGAAGGGGAAAGGGACAGTATGCAGGGAAAAACAAAAGGTGTGCACCAGAGTGCTTGTCTTAGTCCAGTTTCTGTTGCTGTAACAGAATCCTTGAGACTGGGTAATTTCTAAAGGAAAAAAAGTTTATTTGGGTCATGATTCTGGAGGCTGGGAAGTCCAAGAGCACGGCACCAGCACCTGGCAAAGGGTCGTTCCGTGGTGGGAAGACAAAGGTGGGAGGCAGGGCCCATGTGACGGAGGGAAAATACAGAGGCAGTCTCCCTTACAACAACCTGCTCTCGAGGTAACTAATCCAGTCCTGAGAGAGAGAGTAGGAACTCACTCACTCTCGTGAGAAGTAATGCAGTCCTGAGAGAGTGGCAGTCACCCTTCTTAACCACTGAGGGACCAGCGTCGACTGTAGTCGACAGCCACAGATGAACGCACACAGCGACTGTAGCCGACAGCCGTGATATCACTTTTCTAATTTTTTATATATCAAAATAAAACTGTGAACATTTAAAAATAACGTCAGGAAAACATATATGTCTATGTTACCTATTCTGATTTACATCACAAGTAAAGCTGCCTGGAAAGTTAAACAAGCTTTCAGTGCTTTCAAGCTCTCCTCACCACACGAGAGCAGGACGGACTCATGGCCAATGAGCAGCACAGCCGCCGTGCGGACTGTCAGCGCCGCTGTGGGCGAGGTGTCGCGGCCGGTGAGCGCCTTCACAGAAGTGGTTAATGACGTAATCGCCTCTCGCAGGCCCTCCCAACACAGCCAGCCTGGAAACACTCATACACACACCCTGGCCCCGGGACATCTATCTGCTTATCCATCCATCCATCCAAACCTTTCCTTTTTTTTTTTTTTTTTTGGAGACAGAGTCTCACTCTGTTGCCTGGGCTAGAGTGCCGTGGCGTCAGCCTCGCTCACAGCAACCTCAACTCCTGGGCTCAAGCGATCCTCCTGCCTCAGCCTCCTGAGTAGCTGGGACTACAGGCACGCGCCACCATGCCCGGCTAATTTTTTCTACATATTTTAAGTTGGCCAATTAATTTCTATTTATAGTAGAGATGGGGTCTTGCTCTTGCTCAGGCTGGTTTCAAACTACTGACCTTGAGCGATCGGCCCGCCTCGGCCTCCCAGAGTGCTAGGATTACAGGCGTGAGCCACCGCGTCCGGCCTAAACTTTTCTTCTTTCTTTTTTAACAAGTAGTTTATTTTTGCATATTATGCGTATTGCTCTTCAACATGGTTTTCTACTTAATAATATTTTTGGTATCTTTCCATATCTGGCACACAAAGATGCTTGTTTGGCATCTGCGTAATATCCCATAAAATGGGGATACTATACTATACTAAATACTATATTTAATCATTTTCCTATTAATGTGCATTTATGTTATATTCATGGTCATGTTTCAAACCACTCTGTCACGGACATACCTATGCCCGTGGCTTAGTGCACCTGTGCAGTTATAGCTGCAAGCCAGATTTCTAGAAGCGCAATGGCACGCATTACCACGCGCCACATGATGGCGTTTGGGTCAACAGTGGACTGCACGTACGCGGTGATCCTGTGAGATTACAGTGGGGCTGTAAATTTCCTGTCACCTGGTGAAGTCACGGCCACAATGCTGTCTTAGCTCAGCACATTACTTACGCAAATCTATGATAAAAAAGCAAATGAAGCGAGCCACCATGGACGTGTTTCTGAAAAGAATGACACCTCCTCAAGAAGAGCCTCGGGCAGTTACTTTAGGAGGCGTTCGGAAAGCGGGCTCTGCTATCACAGGAGGTGACAGCTCCACGCGTGTTGTCCTCCCTGAAGACTAGGCGTCCTCAAACGACCGGCCCTCGGGCCACATGCGGGTGCTTTTGCCTGGTTTTTTTTTTTTTTTTTTTAACTTCAAAATAAGATATGTGCAGTGCGCATAGGAATTTGTTCATAGTTTTTTTTAAACTATAGTCCGGCCCTCCCACGGTCTGAGGGACCGTGAACCGGCCCCCTGTTCACAAAGTCTGAGGACCCCCGGCGAAGACCCCCCAGTGGGACAAGATGTGGAGGTGGGAGACGGTGACATGCATGCCCCTGACCCTGTGCAGGCCTGGGCTAGTGTGTGTGTGTGTCTTAGTCTTCAAACAAAGAAGTTTAAAAATAAAAAAAAAAATTAAAAATTTAAAAATAGATAAAAGCTGATAGAATAAGGACTTTTTTTTTTTTTTTTGAGACAGAGTCTCACTCTGTTCCCTGGGCTAGAGTGAGTGAGTGCCGTGGCGTCAGCCTAGCTCACAGCAACCTCAAACTCCTGGGCTCGAGCGATCCTCCTGCCTCAGCCTCCTGAGTAGCTGGGACTACAGGCATGTGCCACCAAGCCTGGCTAATTTTTTTCTATATATTTTTAGTTGGCCAATTAATTTCTTTCTATTTATAGTAGAGACGGGGTCTTGCTCTTGCTCAGGCTGGTTTTGAACTCCTGACCTCGAGCAATCCTCCCGCCTCGGCCTCCCGGAGAGCTAGGATCACAGGCATGAGCCGCCGCACCCGGCCTTAATTGCATTCTAAAATTACCGATGAAGTTGAGCCTCTTCTAACGTGTCTAGCCCGTTTCCGTTTCGTCTCTGTCAAGGTGAAGTCCGTTCTTTCTCTCCTCCTCAAAATACCAGCGTGTGCAAGCTGCGGCAGGCAGCTCCCCCGCTTGGCGGCCGTTCGCTCCTGCCCGTGTGCAGTATGACACTTGTAGAGAAACCGTTGGCGGTGACAAGCCCAGAATGTCAGAGCTGAAGAAACCCTTGGGATCGTCCTGCGACACGTTCCCCTTTCCAGACGCGGCAGCCGAGCCGTCCAGGGAAGGAAAGTTTATTGTCCAGACACTGGGGCCGAACCCGAGCGCCGCCGCTGCGTGCGGTCACACTCAAGTCCGCGTTTCCGCTGCTGACCCAAGCTGGCGGTGTGTCCTGCGCGTCGTGCAAGCCACTCGTTTAAATCTATTCACATGCCAAGGAGCTGCTTGTGACTGTCGCCGCCGCCCCGGTGAGCCCGTTTCTCTCTCCCGAGTCTCACTCGCGGTGTGGTCTACTGCGGCTCAGCAGCCCCGGCGCTGGACGTCTGTGCCAGGCGTCAGGCTCCTCGAGCGACACGGAAACACGATCCGACGTCCGCGCCCGGCCCAGGGGACGGGGCTGCCCATGCTCGGTGAACTCCCGCTCGGAACCGACCGGGAGAGAGGACTCGGCGTGCAGATGATACGGATTGTCGAATTTAATGAAATTGTTACAGGACCAAAAAAAAATTTTTTTTAAGTCCATATTATGTTCTAATACCTCCATAGCACTGCTATTTCAGATTCCTCATGAAATTAGATCCGTGAGGTTTCGATCTTGGAATTAGGGTTTTATCTTCCTTATACTCCTTAAGGGGCCCTTAAATAATTACTAACATCCACATTTTTAGTCACGAGGGGAATCCAAAGAGGAGGATTGCTCCTTCGCAGACTTTAATCCCGGGAACCCTAAGGGCAGGCTCTGAGCCCTCGCCGTCTCCACAGCCCCACGTTGGGTTTTCTCATCCCCTACGAGAAGAGCAAGACGTTTTATCATCCTTACGATTTAGATACATCTGGGTCCTCTTAAACTTAACTTTTAAGAACATATTCAAAGAGCTTATAACTAACCCATCAACTACAAAGTTATTGATGTCATTTTCCAATGGATGGAAAAGACAGGAGACTTTGAAGAACTGAGAGAGACCAAAATAACTGGCCATTGAAGAGCTAAGCTACATGTTGCAAAATCATCCGTATTTGAGAGCTAGAAATACAAATAGATGAATAAAAACAAATCGTGAGGTTCTAATACCAAAAAAAATAAATAAGTAAGGCCTATGCATCTTACAAATATTTTAATGAGTAGAAAATGCTCTAGTACGTAGTCTTAGATTTTTTCTTTGTTAGCCGAATGTGTGCAGCTTGCTGCCGTGCCGCTGGGAATCTGTGCCGAGCAGCCTAAGCGAGCTGTTTGTTTCCCGAGAGAGAGTCCTCCTGCTTCCTTTCTTTCTCATCTCCGGGCTGTGTTCAGCTCATTACCGCAACGCTGGGCGCTCCGTCCCGAGACTCGAAAGCTCCGGCTCCGGGGAGGCGGAGGGCAGCGTGCGGGACGGGAGGGAGGGAGCGAGCTTCTCCCGGCCCTGTTTCACGCCCTTCCCTCCGAGTGCGTTCAGAGGAAATCGGGTTCAAATGCGTCCAATTGTGCCTTCGATTTTCAGCCAAATGCAATTTGGAACCTGCTTATTAAATGCTAATAAAAACGTTCTTGCTTCGGGAAGTCAACTTTCTGTGAAAACGGCAGCCAATGCGGGCAGTGTTAAGCACGCGTGAGAGCGCTGGTTTCTAACGCAGGGGCTGGGGGGCGGGGACCCTGTCCCGGGTCCTTCTGACCAGGACGGAGCCACCAAGACTGAAGAGCCGGCCTGGGGGGGTGGTCGTGAGGAACGCTTGCACCTAAGAAGATGCTCAGGACGAGGCTGCAGAAACGGTTGCTTGCTCGGCCCCGCCCCACACCCCTAGGAGGCTGGGGAGCAGATCTGGGGAGACGCTGGGTCGCCGGTTACCTATGGCGGGGTCGCTGGGACGCTGGCAGCCCCGAGCATGCGCTGGGAGCACAGGTGAGGCGGGAAGGGAGCTGCGCGCGGTCAGGTGAGTCCAGGCAAAGGAGCTACAAGGTAGCAGCGCCCGGGGAACATCAGCGGGCGCGACGTGTGGGCCTCTCACCTGCGCGAGCCGGTGACAAGTCACTGTCAGAGGTGGAAGTGCAGTCTGTTGTCGCTCTGGGAACATGCACAGAGGATACCATGATTTTGCGATGGATGATTATCCATTTAAAAAGTGCATCGTTGGGCGGGCGCGGTGGCTCACGCCCGTAATCCCAGCACTCTGGGAGGCCGAGGCGGGAGGATCGCTTGAGGTCAGGAGTTCAAAGCCAGCCTGAGCAAGAGCGAGACCCCGTCTCTACTATAAATAGAAAGAAATTAATTGGCCAACTAAAAATATATAGGATAAATCAGCCGGGCATGGTGGCACATGCCTGTAGTCCCAGCTACTCAGGAGGCTGAGGCAGAAGGATCACTCGAGCCCAGGAGTTGGAGGTTGCTGTGAGCTAGGCTGACGCCACGGCACTCACTCTAGCCTGGGCAACAAAGTGAGACTGTCTCAAAAAAAGAAAAACAGTGCCCTGCTGTTACACAAGAGCCCCTGTGTCATGCATGGTTACAGGGAGGCCGGCCAGGCCGGGACTGGCAGTGCCTGGTGCCACGGCGGCCCTGGTCTGCACCGTGTGGGCCGATGGGGTTGCTCAGACACAGTTGAGAAACGACAGCGGTGTCAGCCTGCCGGGGCCACCGTGACAGAGCCCCACTGGCTGGCCAGGTGTGGGGCGGACACCTGCAGTCCCGGCCTCTCTGGAGGCCGAGGTGGGAGCGTCATCCCTTGTGCCCAGGCGTTCAAGTCCGGCCCAGGCAAGACAGCACGATCTCGTCTCTAAATATGAACACACAACCCCCCACAGACTGCGTGGCCTAAACAACAGAAGTTTATCTTCTCAGGGCTCTAGAGGCTAGAAGTCCAAGGTCAAGGTTCAGGGTGCTGGCAGGGTTGGTTTCCTCCCGAGGCCTCTGTCTTTGGCTTGCAGGTGGCACCTTCTTGTCACCTCCTGCCACGGACAGCCCTTTGTGCATGCACACCCCTGGTGTCTCCTTGTGTGTCCAGAATCCCCCGTATAAGGACTCTAATCCACTCTAAGTGGATCAGGGCCCACCACCCATACGACTTTATTTAATCTTAATCACTTCTTTTTTTTTTTTTTTTTTTTGAGACAGAGTCTCGCTTTGTCGCCCAGGCTAGAGTGAGTGCCGTGGCGTCAGCCTAGCTCACAGCAACCTCACACTCCTGGGCTCAAGCGATCCTGCTGCCTTCTGTTTATTTTATTCATCCGAAATAAACTCCAGGGCTCCGAGGCCTGGCCTCCGTGGTCAGACAGAGCTCAGCGCCCCCTCTGGCCCTCCCCCTCCCCGCCTGCGTGTCTTTGGCAAACATGCGGCCGAGAGGCGACAGTTTCCTCTCCTGTGCCGTGCCTGTGACCCTGCCTCCCTTGTAGGGTTTTGGCAAGCATGGAATGGGGAGATACGTTCATTAAATGAGGACAGGCCACTGGCGAAGGCTCGGTCACAGTCACTGTCATCTTTATTTTCATAAAGGGCCATGGCGGGAGCGGGAGGGCAGGGTGGTCGCCTGTATCCAGAGAGGCAAGGCCACCTTTCTCCCCCGGCCCCGCCCAGGAGGCCGTGGCTGCCGAGGGCTTCTCCAGGGCGCTGGGGGGAGCGAGCGCCGGGCTGGCCCTGCCCGGGGAGCTTGGCTGGGATCCAGGCCACACAATAGTGGCAGGGACATCTGACACTCAAATAACACAAGGCCACCAGGCAGGAGCAGAGGGGAAGTGTAAAACCTGTTAGAGCAACACGCGGGGGGAGGCAGCACGTGCTTCCACGCTATTTATAGAAGCTCGGCCCACCTCTGGGGCAGAGCCCTTTTGGCAGTCTCGATTTTTTTTTTTTTTTTTTTCCTGGGGAAAATCTTTGGGACAAAAATCTTAAAAATAGCCAGCGCTTTACTAACTGCGCCAGTAGCAACGGAGCGTGAGCAGAAATAAGAAGCACAACCTGTTTTCTCTTCGTCCACACTACTCCATAGAGGACGCTGTGCAGATGATTCTGCGAAAAAATGAACGAGGGAAAGAGGGATCCGACTGAGGGATGAGAGAAGTAGCAGGGGCCGGGCGCGGTGGCTCACGCCTGTAATCCCAGCACTCTGGGAGGCCGAGGCGGGAGGATCGTTTTGAGCTCAGGAGTTCGAGGCCAGCCTGAGCCAGAGCGAGACCCTGTCTCTACTAAAAAAAGAAAGAAATTAGCTGGACAGCTAAAATTACATAGAAAAAATCAGCCGGGCATGGTGGCGCATGCCTGTAGTCCCAGCTACTCGGGAGGCTGAGGCAGGAGGATCGCCTGAGCCCAGGAGTTGGAGGTTGCTGTGAGCGAGGCTGACGCCACGGCACTCTAGCCCAGGCAACAGAGCGAGACTCTGTCTCAAAAAAGAAAAAAAGGCAGCACAGCTCCTACAACTCGGTCGGGACTGCCGCTGGGGAGGGGCTGGGGTTGTGGCGACGGGCCCCGTTGGGACGGAGCGTGGATAAGGGCGGCCACCTGCACCCTCATCCGCGCCAGACTCTGCGCGTCCGCGCCGTGGGTGTTCCCGGGGCACGGGGCGGCCGGCACCTGCTCTAGGTGTGCGTGGTGGTAGCGGAGCTCGTCTAGACCCGTGTTGAGGCCAAGAACGTTTCTGGTCATTGGGTGTCCCTGGTTTTTAGAGGTGTCCCTGCCGCCACTGCTGCTTTTCAGCGCTAAAGAAAATGCTGGGCCGACAGAGTGAGTGCTGGCCCCCAAGGACGCCGCGGTGTGTGCTTTCTGGAGGCGCGACGGCTGCGTGGGTCAGGCCATGAGGCCGGGAATCAGCCAGCCCTCTGTTTGAGCCCTTCTGCTCTGTCACCTTCCAGCTGTGGGACTTCGGGCAAGTGACTCAACCTCTGTAAACGTCAGCCTCTTTAGCTGGGACGCAGGGGGCGCTGGGATGGGCTGGAGGCATGCGTGGATATCGGGAGACGCGGTGAGCTCTTAAACAAAGCCCCGGGGACGCGGTGGCTTGCGCGAGCCAGCGTGCTCTCCTCGCCGGGGCGGAGGCTGGTCCGTGGACGCCACCCCGCCGGGTCACGCAGGGCCCCAGGTCACTCTGCCTTGTTGCCCTTCGATCTCTGGCCTTCGGGGTGGCCGTCCAGTCCCGGGGGCCCGCCGGGACAGGAGGAAGAGACAAAGACGGGGGAGTGTGTCCTGTCTCCACAGATGGAGCGGACTGAGAAGTCACGCCTGTCATTTCTGCTCACGTCCCGTGCCGTAGCCCCAGGCCACTCACAGGCCGTGCCTGCTGCAGGGAAGGCGGGAAAACGTAGTCCTCAACTCGGTCCAGGAGAAAAGGGGGGCGAAGTTTGGGGAGCTGTGACTGCTGGTCGGCAAAGCTCGGCGCACAGGTGCTGACGAGTGGCCGCTGTGGTTTCCCGGGTTCTCTCGGGCACGCTCCTGGGGCGCTTCCTCCGCTGGACCCTTGCCCGGGACAATGCTACTTTTCAACGTGAGGGACACTGGCTAAATGGACAAACGGTTTTCCCTTCGTTTGGGACGCTTTTGCGGATGTCACGGGCGCTCGGCGCGGCGTTTGCAATTTGCTCTCTGGTCGGGCGGTGCGGAGAGCGCGGGGCGGCGCCGGGCGCAGGTGCCAGGTGAGCCGCCTCGCCACAGCCCGCGCCTGGCCCCACGGGGGAGTTGGGGGCGGCAGGTGCGGGGCGCGTTGTGTGCCCTGAAGCAAGACGGCTTTAAAAGCCGGGCTTTCTGAGACGTCCGCGCTGCCTGCGTGTGAGGGCTGGTCCGACGCGCGGCCGCTGTGATTGCCCTCCCGCGCCGTGGGCGCACCGAGGGGAGCTTCGCGAGTCCGGCTGCTCCACACCGGCGTCCCCGGGCTGTGCCCGTCCGCCCGGCAGCGACTCACGGCTGCGGCAGACGAAGGCACGAGCAGTTCCCCGCAGGGGACAGTGGGAGAGGAGGTCCTTCCTCTCGGGTCCATGTGTTTGGCCGACCGGGCTGGAATCTTGGACTGTCATTAAACATGACCCAGTCACCCCATGTAGGGGTCATGCCCCAACACCGATGTCAAGGCCAGCCTTAGGGGGACAGGTCCTGGGAGATCACTAGCCTCTAATCTAGTTGGTTCCATTTTGGGACAGCTGTGATTGCTACACTTTTTTTATTTTTTCCACGTTGCATCAAAATCTTTCCCCTGTGGTATCCATCTGTCTTACCCCTACAGGTTTCTTTTTTTTTTTTTTTTGAGACAGAGTCTCACTCTGTTGCCCAGGCTAGAGTGAGTGCTGTGGCGTCAGCCTAGCTCACAGCAACCTCACACTCCTGGGCTCAAGCAATCCTCCTGCCTCAGCCTCCCGAGTAGCTGGGACTACAGGCATGTGCCACCATGCCCGGCTAACTTTTTAAATATATTTTTAGTTAGCCAATGAATTTATTTCTATTTTTAGTAGAGACGGGGTCTTGCTCTTGCTCAGGCTGGTTTCGAACTCCTGACCTTGAGCGATCCTCCCATCTCGGCCTCCCAGAGTGCTGGGATGACAGGCGTGAGCCACCGCGGCCCCGCCAGCCTTAGAGGCTCTGCTCTCTGGGCCACAGAGCGCGGTCAGGACCCTGTCTGCGGCTCCTGTCCAGCTGCCGGGGCTGACACTGAGCAGCTCGAGTGGACGAAGCGAGGCCGTGCTCGCCCCGAGGTCTGTGGATTACCGACGCGCTCAGGCCAGGAGCTGACTCGCCCGTGTGTCCTGTGAGCCAGCCCGCAGGGAACGAGGGGCGCATCCGTGGTGTAGGGTTTGGAGTGGGCGAGCGTCCTGGGCGAGCCCCAGACCCTCCCGGTCCGGGCCCCACGGCCAGAGTCAAGGAGACGGACGGGGGGCAATGCGGTCTCCGAGCGCGGAGACTTGGGTTCTCGCGCGAGGGCCGGGCCTGCCCCGCACGTGCCCCCCGCGCCTCCCCCCCACCCCGCGCCGAGCCTGTCTCCGCCCTCCGCGCCCAGCCCAGGGGCCGCCCGGGAGGCGGAGGCCACGAGCCCAGGGCCACGCGCAGCAGGGGTCCGGGGCCAGCCCGCGGGTGTGTCCTAGGTGGGGAGGGGCGGCCTCTTGGCCTCAGTTTCTCCGAGTGTGGTTGGAACTTTCCGGGCCACTAGGGAACGGTGTGTACGGAAGCAGGAAGGAGCGGCCGCGCTCAGGGTGTGGGGGGCGCACAGGCAGGTGTGCAGAGGGCTGGACGCGGAGGCTGAGAAGGGAGGCAGAGGCTGCGCCAGCAAAGGCCGGGGTGCCCCGTGGACACCTGGCGTCAGAGGACCGTCGGCGGCGGGGCGGCAGCATCGGCTGGGGGCGGAGGGGCGCTCTGGCCACCCCCTTGGCAGCGGGGTTTGGAGGGCGTCCGGCTGGAGCGCAGGGACCAGCCTGGAGGCCACCGCGTGAGGCCACCCCGTGAGGCCAGGCGGGAACTGCCTGGCTGGGCTGCAGGGCGGGAAGGAGAGGAGCAGCCTGGCGGGCAGGGGAGGAGGAAACCAACTGGTGAGACTCGGACCGAGGCCTCGTGGGAGGGAAAGCCGGCGGGGCCTGGGCAGGAGGGGCTTGTGGAGGTGGGGAATCTGGGGGGCTTCACTTCCTGTCGCCGAAGTGCTGAGAGGCCCTGGCTGCCCGGCTCTCAGGGCTGGGCCTCCCCTAACGGGGTCCCCCACCTGCCACGAGCAGGGCCCGCAGTGGGCACAGGTGGGGGGACAGGACGGAGTGCGCCAGGCAGGTGAAGGGTCAGACGCAGGCCTGGGGAAGGACGACCCTTGTCTGTCCTTGGTGCTAACATGGTCCTGGGGACGGTGTCAGATCTGACCCAGTGCCTGGAGGGGCAGCCCGGGACCCCCGGTGCCTGGAGGGGCACCCTAGGGTGTGATCCACGCTGGCTTCATTCAGGGCTGGAGCGTGGAGGGCCCGGCACCCTCAAAGCTTCTGCTTTTCTTTTCTTTTTTCTTTTTGAGGCAGAGTCTCACTCTGTTGCCCAGGCTAGAGTGAGTGCCGTTGCGTCAGCCTAGCTCACAGCAACCTCAAACTCCTGGGCTCAAGCGATCCTCCTGCCTCAGCCTCCCGAGTAGCTGGGACTACAGACATGTGCCACCATGCCCGGCTCATTTTTTCTATGTTTTCAGTTGTCCAGCTAATTTCTATCTATTTTTAGTAAAGACGGGGTCTTGCTCTTGCTCAGGCTAGTTTCAAACTCCTGACCTTGAGTGATCCACCGGCCTCGGCCTCCCAGAGAGCTAGGATGACAGGCGTGAGCCACCGCGCCCGGCCCTCTTTTCTTGATAGTTCAGTTTCAAACTCACTTCAGGGACTACTCGGCGATTAGTCTAGTTTCACCCCGTTTCTGCCCCTTTCTCTCTTTTCTGGCAGCAGACTCACAAAGTTTCGTTGATTGGTTCTTGGCTTTTCTGCAGATAAAACCACCATCACAGCCTGTTAGCAGTCACTGAATTATTAATTCCCAACTTAACATAAAACAAATGCCTGTGCGAAGCCGTAATGAAGTATTGCAAGAACATGTATGTTCAGCGCTAAACTGTGCGCTTCCTGTTCAGCGTTAGGGAAGACTGGTCCGCATTACTCCAGCGGAACGCCAGAACCGCTAAGCGCGGCGGCGTTGCCTGCGTTGGGTTGAGTGAGCCCGCCACATGTTTCTCATAAAAACATACATCAGAGATGGCTTCGGACTGAATGTCAGACTTAGTTAAAGGTACAAACCTCTTCAAAGTTACTTTGAATTTCAAACAGAACAATCCAACGCACATTAGCCTGAGCCGTGTTTTTTCCTCCGAGGCGGCCTCGTGCCGATGGATTTAGCAGCTGCGTGCGCTGCGCTGCGTGCCAGGATCGAGGCCTCTGCTCGCCCCGGAACCCCCTCTGCCAGGCTGGGCTTTGGAAACCCTCTCTCCTCCACTTTTAAAAAAAAAAAATATATATATATATGTAACCACTTATTAAGAAACATTTTTAAAAAATTGGGCCGGGCGCGGTGGCTCACGCCTGTAATCGGATTCTAGCACTCTGGGAGGCCGAGGCGGGTGGATTGCTCGAGGTCAGGAGTTCGAGACCAGCCTGAGCAAGAGTGAGACCCTGTCTCTACTAAAAATAGAAACAAATTAGCTGGACAACTAAAAACATAGAAAAAATTAGCCGGGCATGGTGGCCCATGCCTGTAGTCCCAGCTACTCGGGAGGCTGAGGCAGGAGGATCGCTTGAGCCCAGGAGTTTGAGGTTGCTGTGAGCTAGGCTGACGCCACGGCACTCTAGCCCAGGAAACAGAGTGAGATTCTGTCAAAGAAACCCCTATATATATATATATATTTTAAATCTATGTGCTCCCTCTCACTTGATCTCTGTGATCATCACTGGGGTGTGTAAAGATGCAGAAAACTGCGCAGGGGGTTATAGTTCAATTAAATGTGAGTATGTGTGTTTTCATAGTTCCTGGAATGTCTGCAAGAATAATTTAAGAAGTTCTTTCTAGTTAGGGGCGGAAAGAGGAGATGTGTTTTGCAGGCCACTATTCAGTTGCTTAAGGATCTTAGTTCCATGATCTGCTAGGTGCGGCGTTTTGGGTCCGCCTCCTTGGTGTCCTTTTGTAGAAACCGAGGGACGGTCAGGGTCTGCTTGGCAAAGGACGGTACCTCCTGCGTGTCGTGGCCCGGGTAGGCTGGGAAGGGTGGAGGGTGACGAGGGGGGCTTGACCGCGGCGTCACAGGCACTGTTAAGTGATTCGGGCCGCTTGTGCTGTTCTGTAATAGAAGTTTTGTCAATTTCCAGAATGGATTTTGTTGTTACTTTGTTGTCTTAAACCTCTCCAAAGGCACAAGGGTACTAAAGGAAGCTAGTTTCTAGAACATTGGCACTTCACTTTTTACGGTTAAACTCTAGAGTGTTGTAAAGGCTTCTACATTTCTGAGTTATTGATAAATGCTTGTATGCTTGGTGGTGACGTAATGCCCGACTTTCTCTAATAGTTTTGCCTTTTGGAGTAAGTCTCAAGTGTCACCCTGGCTTAGAGACAGAATGGGACAGTTTTGGGGAGCACCGATCCTGGGGTCAAACTGCCTGGCTACAATCCACTCGTCCTCTGACTGGCATCCGGCTCTGTGCACGGAGCTTGAGGACGAGAATAACAATACCTCGCGCAGCTACGTGAGGATCCCTTGAACTAACGCAGCACCTAGGAAGGTTGTCGGGCACCGTGAGCTCTACAGAAACGTTAGAGACCGTTCAGATTTTTCTGCCAATCTGTTACGACGTAAAATTCTTTATTTGCTGTGCAGAGACGACGCGCGGAATCAGTTCCGTGCTTCAGGTGTCCATTGGAAAGACGACGGGCCACTCTAGAAGCTATCTAGAGGGCAGGCACAGCGGCGCGCCCTGTAGTCCCAGCTACTCAGGAGGCCGAGGCTTGAGCCGGCAGTTGAAGACCAGGCTGGGCAACATTTCCACAGTCCATCTTGGCCGGGCGCGGTGGCTCACGCCTGTAATCCCAGCACTCTGGGAAGCCGAGGCCAGAGGATCGCTTAAGGTCAGGAGTTCAAAACCAGCCTGAGCAAGAGTGAGACCCTGTCTCTACTAAAAATATGTAGAAAAAAATCAAGCGGGCATGGTGGCACGTGCCTGTGGTCCCAGTTACTTGGGAGGCTGAGGCAGGAGGATCACTTGAGCCCAGGAGTTGGAGGTTGCTGTGAGCTAGGCTGATGCCATGGCACTCTAGCTGGGGCAACAGAGCAAGACTCTATCTCAAAAAAAAAAAAAATCCCAAACAAGAAGAAGAAATGATAAGATCTAGAGAGACAAATGTATCTATTCTTGTGGATTTGGTTTTTTCATTTCATTCCTAGTCAAGTATCCTAATTACTTAGAAGCTTCAGCATCCGCTAGAATGAGGACAACAAAAAAACTTTAAAAAATGGTCAGGCTGGGCATATCAATATTTATTGAAATACTGAAAAGAAAAAAAAACAAAACTTCCATTTTGTTGAGAAATTCCTGGCAAGAACTGACATGACAATATGTGTTTCACTGACACAGCAAGAAAACGAGTAAGCAACGTCACACTCTAAACATCGCATGGGTTCAAATCCAGGGCAGCTGCAGATCTGTGGTACAAATATTCAGACGTTACAGATCGCGTGTTTACAAGCACACACCAAGCTAAGCCAAAAACCTTTACGTTTGAGTCTGCTTTTACTAATAAGTCCTGTTGGCGATAAGGCAGTTGCTAAGCAAATGTCGGGTTACAAACTGGCTGACAATTAACATTAAGGAAATTCCGCTTGTCAACTTTGGGTGGCCCAGACGCTGGCTGTGGTGCATCCTTGTTTATCAGCTCCTGTCCTCGTGCCACCAGCAGTGTGGCTGTAACTCACGGTGTTGCTTTTCAGCTGTTCTCACGGTGTAATCTGCTAGGTCAACAACATACCACATGCCACTGCACTCTAATCTGGACAGTAAGAGAGACCCCAATGCTAAAACGAAACCCTAATCAATGTATTTGGGTTTTTTTTTTTGCAATGTTAAAGAGCCTCCAAATAACTATCCTTTAAATTGTGTAATTGTCTCCGCCCACGTCACACATACATGATGGAACCATTTCATTAACTGCTGGCAACACCATTCTTCACTTGTCTTCTAGCCCGCTTGGTTTGTGACCTGGGAGAGCAGCGGCGCTGCCAGTCTCTGTGATGCTTTGGGTGTGAGCTCGGCTCAGCGATTCTGCATTGTCTTTCGAGCCACCAGAACAACACAGGTGACTGAGGTTCTTGCAAGAGTCGATGCCCAGCTTAGCTAATGTGTACCCTTCATGTGGACGAGTATTGGACGTGATTAATAAAAATAATAAAATAATCCTTTTTGTACACACAGAAGTAATAACTGATATCTTTGGTATACAACTTACAATGCTTGGAAAACAAAACCAGGTAAGACTCCACCTTTCACTTGAAGACAGGAAGCTACAAGTCACTTATTTTACAGTAGATATTAAATAAACTATAGTAAGAATTATGAAGATTTACAGACATTTAATCAAGTGAATGATTTTAATTCATTAAGACCCTTCTATGTCCCTGAACTATGTTCCACTAACTTGAAGACATGCTACAGTAAACACATATATTTGGTTTCTTCAGTCTTGGCTATATCTTTTACAGAGGTGAAACCAAGGAACAATAAATTAGCATCATAATTGTCTACAGTTGAAACTAGGATATACAATATAAATAAACTATTTAAAAGCCAGAAATATTTATGAAAAAATTAAGGGACTAGGAGATACTCTTAACTTTTTACAGTTTCTACAAGTGATTGTGCCGCCAATAATCTCAAAAAATTAAAGTCTAAATGAGATTCCTGTTTTTGATTTTAGTGTCTCACGACATACAATAATTAAGTACTGTTAAAAAATAATTACCAATCAGAAAAATAACATTAAGGACATTACTGCTTTTGCAATATCATGGTTCCCCCCCACCCTACCCCAGGACCTAAAGAATGTAAACACTATATTTTATTTGACTTTGAAGTATTAATACTTTATTTTAAAAACAAATGTTGATCCACATCTGCACAGCTACCTTTTAGAGTTGTGAAGTAAGGCAAGACTTTCATACCTGTGGCATTGCATGTTAATAATACTGATAGAGTCGTTTGGAGAATTTGTTTGTAACTCTTTGTCCTCCAGAATTTGTTCTGCAGCAGACTTTGGTCTATGACTTAGAAAGGTCAGTACCACTCTCTTCCTTTTCCCTTGGGGGAAGAACTGGATCACTTTAACGTTTTCCAGGCCACATGTAAAACTCTACCATTTCCATCCCAAGTTTAGGGGATGCTCAATCACAAAAGCAAGAATGAACCTTGAGTCAATCAATTTATCAGCTCACCCTTTCTTTTGCACGGTTTAACACGCGTCAATTCTGTTTCCAACTATTCAGAACTGTGACTATCTGACATCCCAGCAAAATAGGCTTAAAAGAACTATAAAAGACTGATGCATCCTAATACGCCTTTCTTTTTTTTTTTTTTTCTAGACAGAGTCTCACTCTGTTGCCCGGGCTAGAGTGAGTGCCGTGGCGTCAGCCTAGCTCACAGCAACCTCACACTCCTGGGCTCAAGCGATCCACCTGCCTCAGCCTCCCAAGTAGCTGGGACTACAGGCATGCGCCACCATGCCCGGCTAATTTTATAGTAGAGACAGGGTCTCGCTCTTGCTCAGGCTGGTTCCGAACTCCTGACCTTGAGCAATCCACCCACCTTGGCCTCCCAGAGTGCTAGGATGACAGGCGTGAGCCACCGCACCCGGCCTGATATGCCTTTTTGCTAGAAATTTTTATGGGATCCAAAAATGCCAAAGCCACACTTCAGCGGCAGAAATAAGGCCTAACTTGCTTTAGCTATAGAGCATTTGCTTTAAAAGTTAGATTAATGCTTGTAGAAGACAGAAGAGGGATACTGCCTTTTTTTTCCCCCCTAACATTATGAACACGTGACAAAACAAACTTCAGCACATACTTAAAATGGCAAGCTAACATAGTAATAGACTGTTCTTATTTGCAGGTCTAAGACACAGACATTCAGAATTAGGCTTTTCCTGACTCGGTGGCGCTACCATGGGGTGCGGCTGAGCGCAGGTGTCGCGGTCACGGGGCAGAAGGTGCCGGGGCCTTCCGAGGACGAGGGAGGGGCTGGGGTAGGTGCAGCCGAGGCTTTCTTGAGAACTGTTTCAGGTCAGCTTTACCAGGGAGGCATTCTGTGAGCTTAGATCCCCCCAGTGTTTAAGCCTAATTAATAACAGATTAGCTCCTAAATTTCTTCATAGCGGAGATCAGTTTAAATATACAAGAACTGCTGTGTCCGTTTTTATTCTAATAGCGTCCGTGTCCATCTGTGGGTCCAGTCCACTCCAATGTCTCTTATGTGGAATCCTGTGGGGAGGTGAAGCCTTTGATTCACAGTTTGCAATGCATATACCCTGATGCGTCATTTTGTTGCCATTAAGTATCTGATTATTATGCCTTTTTAAATTCAATATCCTTAAACCAAGTTTTTAATTAACGTTGCTTGGAGCCGTTCAGTTCAGAGTACTTTCTCGTTGTTCTTCCCCTACCTGTCCCCCCTCTCCCCCCCCCCCCCCGCCCCCAGGGGCTGTGACTTATGCTCTTTTCGCATGCAGCATTTCAATGAGGAGGTTGTTATAGGGCACGTCCCCGTTCAGGTGCTTGTAGTAGAGGTATTCTTCCGCCTGCATGCTGAGGGCCCGGATTTCCGGTAGTCGAAGGAGTAGCTGCCCAAATTTCTCTGTCTGCTGCGGGTAGTTGCACATCGTGTAGTCCAACAGGGCCGCATGCACTTGTTCCTGCACACCTTCCACCAGCTGGAAGTTCTCCAGGTTTTTGACATCTGCATTAAAAAAAATTTCAATGGCATTTTACTTCCTGTTTACTAAAGCAGTGGGTTCCACGAATGGACGTATTTTCCTTTTGACATAAAGCATACTCTACATGCTGCTGAATATTCAGCAAGCCCCACGCTTCCTGGGAAAAGGATCACAAAGGAGATTTAGAAGGGTGTCTTGTTGAAATTCTGCATGTACCTCAAATCAATTAGACACCAATGGATTCTGAGCAAGGTCAACTCTTTTCATATCTTACAAAAGGAAAGGTTTGAGGATTCCTAAAGTAGAGGGATCATAATATATTGCTAGCAAATGAGTCCCTGGAGGAAGACCTATCTTAACCCAGTATATTACACAATTCATATAATTCTGTATTAATTTTTCTGACCCAAGGTGAAATCTGTGTCCAGGGTATGATGTAGTTAATTCTAATAAAAAGTGACAGGGTTCTTGTTTCTGTTTGACATTTTCTAAATGATTCTGAAAGCCTTTGACTTGTCTAGCCTATGCTAATGAACCATCTGGTACACTCCAGTGGCTGCCAACGGAACATTGGCTGCTGGGAACTCTCTAGAATATATATCTCGGTGACTAATGATCTTTATCAAATGAAAGCCTTGTCCTTTAGGCAGAACACAAGCCAGGATGGTCAGTGCCCTTTAACCTGAACGCGGGTTCTGAACTCTGATACTTCGCGTTTCCTTTTTTTTCTTCTGGTCCTGGGTCACTCACATGAAGACGGCCAGCACAGGCATCTCATTCTCCCTAACTCCTGGTGACCATCCAGCTGTTTTAAGACATCTGCCCTAGAGGGTCCTTATAAATACTGAATAAGAGAGAAACACAGAATCAGAAAAGACAGACTGACATGCAAATACGCACAGAGACAATGGTATGTTAAATAAGCCCCAGAGGAGCAATTCTATGTTAACTGTACCACTTTTATACAGTATGTATATAGAAGCCCCTGGAAAAAGTATACAGATATATGTGTGTGTTTACATACACACCCACGCCCAGAAAATAGAAAATAAAGGGGAGGGTGGCTGTATCTAACTGGACAAAAATAAGAGAGAGAAACCACATAGTAAAAAGGCTAAACTCGGTTAATGGTTACCATGGTAACGCATAGCCAATACTGTCAGCGCTGTGTACTGTTTCACATATAGTACACACGTGTGTGCGTGTCCATTTTGTTTCTAAATGGTTTTACGAGGCTGCCATACATTTCCTATTGAAATGTGTTCACATTTGGGCTGTGACTTTGCATTAAATATGCCTCCAGTTTGCAGCCCCAGTGAGGGATTAGTACTGAAACACATATTCGCTGTGAGAGTTGGATGCTACATCTGTTGCAAAGTGAGAGGGGAGATTCAAAAAAATATTTGATTATTTATTGAGTGGCACAAATAGTACTCTATTAGGAGCTGTATGTCTTCTCGTGGCAGCCAATTCCGTGTCCCTTGGATGTTTTATACACAGGTGGCACTTCACTGTTAATAAGGCATTTTCCATCTATCATGTTTAAAATATTTTAAAATATGACTATGAATCTAGAGTTGCACTTGGTTCAAAATTATAAAACAATCAGAAAAAAACATGCAATATGTTGTAACTTGGCACACAATAGAAAAATCCACATCACTCTGTTATGATATAAATATAGCTATAAAAAATTTGAAATGGAGTATTATTTTACACTAACCCGAGAGATACTCATGCAAACGAGAAAAGCCAACAGCAGTCATAGAGATTAATAGGGAAAATATGTAGGAATATGCACAGCCTAAAATGTAAGATAAAATAGTCTTTTTAGAAAGACTTTTTTTGAAGACTGTTTTTGAAGCTTTCTTTTTTTGATAAATGTATTTTTGGGGAACAAGTTTTAACATTCTGTGATAAATTATGCCACTCTGTTGAGGAAAAAAAACAAACTACCAACAAGAATAATAAAAAGAATAGTTATAAGTTCTGGTTTATTCACTTAGTATAGTTACAGGATGATCATTTAAAATCTTCAGATGAGCATTCACTAGATAATTTCTAGGAATACTGGTCCAAACTAGCACTTTTCTCCCCCTAAAGTTGAAAAAGGTGTACAATTCCCCTCTGGCATGAAAAGATACAGATTTCCCATACTATGGCCAAATATACATTTTTTTCCCCAAAAAACTCATTAGAATTGAATTCATAAGACTGAAATAATTATCCCATTAAGCTATTTTAATGACTTCATTAAATATACCAAAACTCATGCTGCTAATTGCCACAAAGATACTTATTTGCTGAATGTCTATTCTGTTTCTATGTCTATACATGGTGACGATTCTGATATTTAGGCTAAAAGGTTTAAAGAAAAAAGGACAAGCAAGGAGAGACTGGGGTGATATTCTCAGATAAGCAAAGACTGAGGGAATTCACCAAGACAAGACTGGCCCTCTAAGTAGTACTCAAAACAGTGTTACCCACGGATTAGCACAATAAACACGAATATAAAATTACTTAAAAGCTAAAGATTAAAGGCCAGATACCACAATGGCTCAAGAAAGAAAACAAAGCAACGAAGTTCAACCGAACAGTTATCTCAATAAATGTGAATGGCTTCAACTCCGCACTCAAGAGACATAGGCTGGCCGAATGGAAAAAAAAATACAAGCCAAGTATCTGTCTTCAGGAAACACCTCTAACCTGCAAGGATGCATTTAGACTCAAGATAAAGGGGTGGAAATCAATATTTCAAACAAACGGAAGGCAAAAGAAGGCTGGCATGGCCATTTTCATTTCAGATAACTTAGTTTTTAAATCAACAAAAGTAATGAAAGACAAAGGTCACTATATAATGGTGAAGGGTACAGTTCAACAAGAAGATATAACAATTCTAAATATGTATGCACCCAACTTAGGTGCACCCAGATTCATAAAGCAAACTCTACTTGATCTAAACACCACCATAATAGCCGGGAGAATTCAACACCCCACTGACAGCACAGGACAGATCCTCCAAACAGAAAATTAAAGAATTAATGGACTTAAACAGAACTCTAGGACAAATGGGCCTGACGGACATTCTACCCAAAACCCACTGAATATACGTTCTTCTCATCAGCTCACAGGACATTCTCTAAGATTGACCATATCCTAGGACACAAAGCATGTCTCAAAAAATTAAAAAAAAATTATACCATGTATCTTTTTAGATCTTACAATGGAATAAAAGTAGAAATTAACCCTAACAGAAACTCAACAACCTTCTGCATCAAGATGGAAATAAAAAGATTCTTTGAACTAAACGACAAAGGAACCATAAGTTATCAAAATCTGTGGGACACAGCTAAAGCAGTCTTGAGAGGAAAGTTTATTTCCATAAATGCCTATATCCAAAGTCAGAAAGATCACAAATAGACAACCTAATGAATTGAGTCAAAGAGTGGGGAAAAAGAACAGACTGACCCTAAACCCAGCAGAAGAAGTGAAATCAGTAAGATCAAATCACAACTAAATGAAATTGACAACAGAGAAACTATACAGAAGATTAATAAAATTGACATGCCTTGGGCTAGACTAATGAAAAGCAGAAAAGAAAAATCTCTAATAAGCTCCATCAGGAACAATAAAGGAGAAATTACAACTGATGCCATGGAGATAGAAGATATGAATACTACAAAAACCTTTATGCACACAATCTGGAAAATGTGGAGGAAATGGACAAATTCTTAGAAACACACGGCCTCCCTAGGCTCAACCAGGAAGAAATAGAATTCCTGAACAGAACAATATCAAGTACTGAAATTGAAACAGCAATAAAAAAAACTTCCTAAAAAGAAAAGTCCCGGACCAGATGGTTTCACACCCACAACGAAGAACTGGTGCCTATCCTGCAGATATTATTCCACAACATTGAAAAGGATAGAATCCTCCCCCAACACATTTTATGAAGCCAACATCACCCTGATACCAAAACCAGGAAAGGATGCAACAAAAAAAGAAAACTATAGACCAATATCCCTTATGAATATAGATGTAAAAATTCTCAACAAAATCCTAGCAAACCAAAGCCAGATGCTTATCAGGAAAATAATCCATCACGACCAAGTGGGCTTCATCCCAGGGATGCAGGGATGGTTCAACATATGCAAATCTATAAATGTAATTCATCACATAAACAGAAGCAAAGACAAAGACCATGTGATCCTCTCAATAAATGCAGAAAAAGCATTTGACAATATTCAACACCCTGTTATAAGAATGCTTAACTAAATAGGAATAGAAAGAGCTTACCTAAAAATGATACAAGCCATATATGACAAACCCACAGCCAACATCATACTTAATGGGGCAAAAATCAAAAGCATTCCCACATAGAACTGGAAGAAGGCAAGCTGCCCACTATCTCCACTGCTATTCAACATCATGCTGGAAGTCCTTGCTATAGCAATCAGACAAGAGAGAGGAATTAAGGGCATCCAAATGGGGGCAGAAGAGATCAAACTTTCACTCTTTGCTGATGATATGATATTATATCTAGAAAACCCCAAGGATTCAACCAAGAGACTCCTCGAATTGATAAATGAATTCAGTAAAGTCTCAGGATACAAAATCAATACACACAAATCAGAGGCATTCATATATGCCAATAACAGTCAAAGTGAGAACCAAATCAAGGACTCCATTCTCTTCAAAATAGCAACAAAGAAAATAAAGTACCTAGGAATATATTTAAGGAGGTAAAAGACCTCTACAGGGAGAACTATGAAGTGCTGAAGAAGGAAATAGCAGAAGATGTAAATAGGTGGAAGACCATACCATGCTCATAGGTCAGCAGAATCAACATTGTTAAAATGTCTATACTACCCAATGTGACCTACAGAGTCAATGCAATCGCTATTAAAATACCATCATCATTTTTCACAGATATAGAAAAAATAGTTTTATGTTTTGTATGGAACCAGAGAAGAACCCCTATAGCAAAAGCAATCCTAGGCAATAAAAACAAAATGGGAGGTATCAATTTACCATACTTCAAACTATACTACAAGGCTATATTAATTGAAACAGCTTCGTAATGGCACAAGAACAGGGACATTGACCAGTGGAACAGAGAACCCAGATATAAAACCATCCTCATATAGCCCTACACCGGGGAAAAGAATCCTTATTCAATAAATAGTGGTGGGAAAACTGGATAGCCACATGTAGAAGACTGAAGCAGGATCCACACCTTTCACAAAAATCAACTCACACTGTGTAACAGACTTAAACCTAAGGTGTGAAACTATTAGAATTCTAGAGGAAAACGTTGGAAATACTCTTCTAGACATTGGCCTAGGCAAAGAATTTATAAAGATGACCCCAAAGGCAATCACAGCAACAACAAAAGAACTAAATGAGACCTGATCAAATTAAAAAGCTTCTGCACAGCCAAAGAAACTGTCACGAGAGCAGACAGACAACCTACAGAATGGGAGAAAATTTTCGCAAGCTACACATCTGATAAAGGGCTGATAACTAGAATCTATTTAGAACTCAGTGTTCTTTGATTGTTTTCTTGCTGATTTTCCTATCAAAAAGTGGGCAAAGGACATGAACCAAAACTTTACAAAAGACAGAATGGCCAGCAAACGTGAATAAATGGTCAGTATCTCTAATCATCAGAGAAATGCAAATCAAAACCACAATGAGCTATCACTTATCTCCAGTGAGAATGGCCTTTATTTTTATTTTATTTTTTTTGAGATAGAGTCTCGCTTTGTTGCCTAGAGTGAGTGCAGTGGCGTCAGCCTAGCTCACAGCAACCTCAAACTCCTGTGCTCAAGCAATCCTCCTGCCTCAGCCTCCCGAGTAGCTGGGACTACAGGCATGCACCACCATGCCCGGCTAATTTTTTCTCTATATATTAGTTGGCCAATTAATTTCTTTGTATTTATAGTAGAGACGGGGTCTCGCTCTTGCTCAGGCTGGTTTCGAACTCCTGACCTTGAGCAATCCGCCCGCCTCAGCCTCCCAGAGAGCTAAGGATTACAGGCGTGAGCCACCACGCCCAGCGAGAATGGCCTTTATTAAAAAGTCCCCAAATAATAAATGTTGGCATGGATACGGAGAGAGAGGAACACTCCTACACTACTGGTGGGACTGCAAACTAGTTCAACCTCTGTGGAAAACAATATGGAGATACCTTAAAGCAATACAAGTAAATCTATGATTTGATCCAGCAATCCCATTACTGGGCATCTACCCAAAAGAACAAAAGGCACTCTGTAAAAAAGACACCTGCACTTGAATGTTTATAGCAGCACAATTGCAAAGATGTGGAAACAACCCAAGTGCCCATCAATACACGAGTGGATTAATAAAATGTGGGATGTGTATACCATGGAGTGCTATTCAGCTATAAGAAACAAGGGTGATCTAGCACATCTTATATTTTCCTGGATAGAGCTGGAACCCATTCTACTAAGTGACGTATCCCAAGCATGGAAAAACAAGCACCACATGTACTCACCAGCAAATTGGTATTAACTGATCAACACCTAAGTGCATGTATAGGAATGACATTTATCGGGTGTCGGGCAGATGGGTACATACACACATAATGAGGGGGGTGGACGTGCCTGAAGCTCTGACTCCGGCGGGGAAATTGGAGGGAAAGGCAACACATGTAACCTAAACATTCGTACACCCATGATATGCTAAAATAAAAAAGAAGAAATTTTGATTGACTTACTCTCATTTACCGACCATTTAGTTGCTGGATCATTGCACTACTGTCTGTCTCTGTCTATTTAACTGTTTATTTCTCTATGTAGATTATACGCTTCTTGATGTAAGAATACACTTCAGTCAGGCATTCCCGGAGAACACACCAACTATTCTTTGCATCACTTCCTTGGTGTATTTGCCCAAGATTGATTTAATACGTCCTTTGACAATTATAATATCTTATAAGCCAATTACCTTTTTCCAATTAGAAACTTATTTCCAAATATTTGAGCTATATATAATAAATCTCTCTCTGATAGTGTTTCCTATTCAAAAAAATCCTGTGGTAAATCCTTTCATGATCTCAATAATCAAATCCTAATTTACATGTTTTGCAAATGAGAATTTTCACTGGTCAGTTTTGTTTTAAGGGAAATATACCCATGTTCTCCCTGAGATTGACATCAGTCCTTGGGATCCTGCGTCTCCGGGCCTGACCGGTAGACCTTGGTTTTTCACAAGGACGTACAAGCAATGGAGAAGGTAAGCGTCAAAATACAGATGATACCACATCCCCAGGAAGACTTGAAATTTTCCCTCTTTTATGTGGTTCACTTATATTTATTTTTTAGGAAGAGTCCAGAAACTTAAAAATGTGTACCCAAAATACTCATGGAATTAGTTTTTATGCAAATTCATTTTATTTTTCGGGAAAATTTGAAGGTGAATTCTATTTACACAGAAATTTAAAATCTCAATCATTTTCTCTGGGATGTCCCTCTGTATAAAAATCAAGCCTTATTCCACATTAAGTAACGGATAGTAGCTGGCAAGAGTTTGTAATACCAGGAATTCACAAATGAATTGACATTAAATTACATTAGAAAACAAAATCCAGACATGATTATTTTGTTCTGAGAACTCCAGAAATATATATTTTTGAGATTTGCTGTTTGTTTTCCATATTAAATAGCCTCGTACCACATCTGGATTTTCACAAGAGACCCCCAGCTGGGGGAACAGAGATTGATACAAGACCAAAATTCCCCCCAGTTCTTCTATGGCATTTTATGCTGGATCTCAAAGTCTCCTGCATTTGGTACTCTGTGTGCTCCTTTGAAATTTATATAAGCTTCATTTTAATACAATTTAAAAACACTAGTTAATGAACCCTATCATTACAAATTCTGAGTTGGAAATTGTATGTAAACAGACAGAGCCATCCCCAACCCTTCCTCCGTAGCCTTTAAATTTTGATGACTGGCAAGAGCACTTTGTGCTTCTCCTCGTAGTATCAATCTCTTATCTATTCTACTTTATTCACTCAGGGACTAATTACCAACTTTTTATATGAAGCAGAATTACGATAAGCTCACAGTGGGGTGCTCAGATTTTTTTCCGTCCTTATTGGAAAGTAAACCCTTAGGTCTTCTTGAATATATTATAGTGCTGACTGTTCAGTCACACACAGGCTCAGGCTCTCTGAGATACTGCTGTCTGCCTCCCTGGTAGCCGCCACTTGGTGCAGTCTGCAGACCTTCCTGTTCACATTTTTCCAGAGATGGGTGTCTTCTGCTGAGCCCCGAGTGGAGGGTGCTGTCTTTTGCTGAAAGGATAATCATCTTTGTTAATTTTCCACACGTGGGGCAAAAAAAATCATATCTAGTTATTTAAAAGAAGTACCATTTTGCACCCAGAGAGACTTTGGAGAGATGACAATCTGTAAATCGTCACACAATTTGTGCTCAGAAGGCCCTTCCCCTTTGATAAGCCAGAGAAGGAGAAATAAAATATATTTTCTGTAAAGAATTCATTTTTAAAATTAGTTTTTAAAGGGCTACATTTGAATAATTTGCACAAATAATTTTGTAAGAAATTTTGGAGACCGGAGAGCAACATGTTCTTTTCGACTGAACAAAGTTCATTTAAAAAAGAAGTCAGGGCTGTTTAGGGGTTGGAGATTTCTGGTGCTGATGCCTACAATTAGACTCTATCCTCAGTATCCAGCAAAACCTGAAACTCAAGATTTCAAATTCATCCCCATAAATCCCTAACAACATAGGTGTGTGTGTGTACATGCTTATTAACCCAATAGCAATTTTTTACCAACTAAAACATGCAATTCAGTGCCTGCACATGCCAATTATGCAGGGTTTAGAAAAGAAGGGTCCTGCTGATCAAAACAGATTGGAAGCCATTGCATCTTGCGGTGCAACACCACTGCTCAGAGACAACGGAGGTCTACTCTGGCCTTCCTGGCCAGCCCTGTGAGCAAGTCGCTCAACCCCTTAGAGTCTGATTTTCCATCAGCAAAAATGGGCAGGTAATTCTTACTTCTTGGGGGCCACTTAAAAGTAAAGTCATACGTTAAATATGAGTAAGCTTCTAAAAATGTGCAAGTATTCTATACTCCCAAGGCACTATTTTTCTTACAATTTTACCAATAAAACTTTGGAGATTACGTTTGTTCCCAGTCCACAGCTGGAAGGTGATCCTCCTAAACAGCAATCTCATCACTTTCCCAGTCTCTGTTGTTGCAGCTTTGCACAATTAATGGAAGGCAGAGGGAATACCTGCAAGTTTATCCCATTCTCAAGCACAAAGAATAGTTAAGAAAACAGGGCCAAATCTTAAGTTTCACTTAAAGACTCCATGTTCTGTTTTATGAATGTTGAAACCTGTTTCCCCATGGTCCACGTGGCGCTCTGCACAAAATGCTACCCACCGAGCATGAGCATGATGCTCAGGAACTACTGTTGCAACGTGGCCTGCCCTTCTGTCAATTTTGTGTTCAAAATACGCAATCCTGAGAGGCAGGAAAGTTCTTTCCCAGTGGATGAGAATATCCTCACGAATGAACGCCTTGATTTCTAGTCTTAGTTCTGCCTCTGACTGTGAGGTCACTGAGATCATGGGCATGCCACTACTTTGGGTCTCAAGTTTCCTCACCTGTGAATAGCAAGGGCTGGACCTGGAGAGCTCTACTGTCATCCACAGCCCTACTGTCCTGCATCTGGGTGATTATGAATCAGAGTTTTGAAAGGAGGACACTGGGTTCATGTTAACAAACAGGCTCTAGCATCGCTCTACATTCATCCGATTAACCCATCACTTGCTTTTTTTGTTTTTGTTTTTAACTGTTGTGTGGTACTTCAATTTCTCAAGATGGTATTTTACCTGAATTGCAAATTATTTCAGGCTTTGCTTAGCAGATAGCTCTGATGCAGCACATTGCGCCACAGGAAAATGGGAACTGGATCCACGTACATTAACGTAGCGGCCCCCTCCTTCGCGAGGGGCAACGTGGCGTCTGCACGCACAAAAGCAAAGCTTGTGGAGATCCCAAAGCCGGCCCCCGGTGCTGCGACACGGCAGGCGCTTTGCTGCGGGGACGTGGAATACAGAGCAGAATACGACGGCATCACTGAAATACTTCAAGACAACAATCACGCATTTATACACGTTTCCTTGGCAGAATGAAGCAGCCGGCCCCTTATCATAGTCCAGCCCTGGGAGCCCGTCTCTTTGCCTGGCTCACTCCTGCCCGGACACACTGGTCTGTCGCGCAGCTGCTTCCACACACCAGCCTGGCCTCGGCCTCAGGGCCTTTGCCCCTGCTGTTCTCACTCCGCGGGGTTCTCCCCACGGTGTAGGGCTCGCTCCCCAACTTTAGGACTCACTCCCCGACTTTACTTTAGTCACCACCTCAGTGAAGCCTTTGCTGACTGCCCTTTCTAAAGGGTAGCCACTCCCAAATCACTCTGTCCCCTTCTCCTTATTTTTCATTAAAATTTGCTTTTGTAATGTATTGAACGTGATCTGCATGCTCATGTTCGTTTGTCTATTATTCACCACGGCCAAAAGGTGGAAGCAACCTGTGTCCGTCAGTGGATGAATGAAGAAACAACATGTGACATATACACGCAATGGCATATACTATCTCTGCCTTAAAAAGAAGGGAAGTTCTGACACATCCTACCGTGGATGAAACTCGGAAGACATGCAAAGTGAAACAAGCCAGTCACAAAAAGACAAACACTCATGATTCCAAATTACACGAGGTACCTAGAACTGTCAAATTCATTTACCAAGAAAGTAGAGTGGTGGTTGCCAGGGACGGGGGGAGTGAGGAGTATGGGTACAGGGTTTCAGTTTTGTAAGATAAAAAGAATTTTGGAGATTGGTTGTAAAACAATGTAAATGAACTTAACACTGTTAAACTGTATATTTAAAATTGGTTAAGAAGAAAATGTCCATACAAAACCTTGCATATAGATGTTAATGGCAGCTTTATTTATAATTACCTAAATTTGGAAGCAACTCACATGTCCTTCAGTAGGTAAGTGGATAAACAAACTGTGGTACATCCAGACAGTGGAATATTATCCAACGCTAAAAAGAAATGAGCTGTTGAACTGTGAAAAAACACGGAGGAGCCTTAAATGTGCATTGTTAAGTGAAAGAGGCCAGCCTGAAAAGGCTCTATATTGTATGGTTCCAACTGCATGACGTTCTGGAAAGGTCACTATGGAGACAATAAAAAGGTCAGGGGTTGCCAGTGTGTGCGTGAAGGGAAGGAGGAACAGGCAGAGTGCAGATTTCCAGGGCAGTGACACTACAAGACTGACACCATACAGGGGACACACGTCGTTGCACATTTGTGTCATACAAACCCATGGAACGTACAGCACCAAGAGTGAATCTTAACATACAGGACGGACTTTGGATGGTAGTGCTGTGTCAGTGGCGTTTCAACAGCTGTGACGAAGCGCCACTCTGGTGAGGAGTTTGCCAGCGGGCGGCTGTGGGCGTCGGGCAGGGGCATACAGGAAATCTCTACACCTTGTGCTCAATTTTGCTGTGAACCTCAAACTGCTCTAAAAAAAAATAAGATTGACACCTAAAATAAATTCAAAACCTATGTAAAAATGGTTAAGATGGCAAATTTTATGTTGCGTGTAATTTACCAAAATTAATCTTTTTAAATGTAACGAACGCCTGTGAACCCACCACTCGTCTGAGAAACCAGCGGCTTCCAGGCTGGGTGCCCCTCCCATGAATGAATTTCTGATGTCCCAGAGGTGTGACCGTGATCTAGAATTTTGCATTTCCTCTCTCCTCCAATGCCTAAAGTACACGTTCTCACTATTGGTTGTTTTTGATGGGCCTTCCATTACACGTATATTTGTCTAAGCAATTTTACAGCTGCCCGTCACCCCCCTGGAGTGGCATCAGCAGAGAGCTGGTCCTATTTGCAGCCGTCTCCAGCACCTTGCTGGGACAAGCACCAAGATAAATAAGTAAACAAGTTTCTTGACGTTGCCCTAAAACATCTTTTTCTTCTCTTTTTTTCACCTTTGGCATGCTGCTATTCTCTTCCATACCAAATCCGCGGCAGACTTTGTGTTTCATGCAGAACTGTTTTATAACAGCAAGCAGAAAGCACAAACTCCGTTATGTATTATGTTTTCTTGGGGAAAAGGTTCAAAGTGGACTTTGGGCTGGGTGCTTCAACTACAGTGCCAAGACTGCCTGTTTTCCTCCACTCCTTCGGCCTTTTCTGGGTGCAGAAGATTCTAGTGGACATTGTTCAACACCTTCCCCAGCTGCGCGACTTTATTACATGCTCCACAGACAACTGCTCCCAGGGTATCTCCACCCAGACGGCATCGCAAACTCACAATGTCTAATACTTAGCTCTGTCCCCCCAGTTTTCTAAACCTGCTCCTGTCTTTCTTATACTGATTGCTGGAACAAGATGGATCCATCCAGTTACCCGATATCTAGCCAGGAGCTCAAGCCAGAGACCTAGACTCATTGACTGCTCCTCCCGCTCCCCTTCTTTTCCTGCCAAATCTGCTTTCTAATTATGTTTTGAATCTGTCCTTCACTCTCCACTGCCACCACCACAACTAGCCTCCACCATTTCCACAACCTCCTAACTCCTCTCAATCCTGCCAATATTGCCTCCGCCGCCCGTCCACCCTCCTCACTGCCCACAGAGTGCTGGCCCCTCTGTCTGGGACTTTCTTCCCCTAACCTTTATTTGGATAATTTCCCTGGAACTCAGTAGACATCACTAGTTCCAGAAAGCCTCCCCGGCCCTCCCCCTGCTGTGGCTGCACAGGACGTCCCACCTGCCCATCACACAGGGCACTGGGTTACATGGAGATTTTGCTGTCAGCGGTGAACATAGGGATGTGACGACCTTGTTCACTGTCACCCTCCCCATGCACAGCATGGTGGCCGGACAAAGTGGGAACCCATATCACGTTTGTCAAATGGAAGAACCTGTTTTCACATTTTATTTCCTATCACCAGTCTTCCCCCTAGCTTTTGTCTGGAAGATTTTCCACATCCCTGCCATCACGTCTTCCTGGTCAAGCCTTCCTTGATTCTCTGGCTGCTGACTTTGCCTCGCCCCTCGAGTGGACTGCATCCTCTCAGAAGGCAGAGAGCTGTCGCATGCTGCTATTCCCCATGTAGCACAAGTATGGCACCGCACACACAAAAGACACGCAAGGCATGCATTATTGAACCCGCTAAGCTCCCGTGAATCCTAAGCATATGCAAATTAGTTCAAGGAAAATATACTGAGCACTTGCTGTGTACCAGTAACACTAACTATTACACTCTCAGGCACTTTTAAACAGTAGAGCTCATCTCCTATAATTTTTCTCTAGAAAAAATATAATTTGATTCAAAATGGAAAAAATTGAGTTGAATGAATAGAAGGAAAAACATTTGATATGTTTGATGTTGTGACGTAGGCATCTGAATGTTTTCAGGAAAACCTGTTTTGGGGCCCTGTGCCCTTAGAGACATCAGCTGCCACAGAGCGTTCTAGTTTTCCCTCTGTGCACAAATTTCAGATATGCGTTCCAGAATTCTTAGGGATAAAAATGAGGCGGGAAGGCTATACTAAAGGTTTTTAAGGTCATGAAACAGATCCTATGTTTTATCAACCTCTACATATCAGATGATAGTGAGACTACATTAAAATGCATGGAGAATGAAAGACAAAAATAAGGTCTCTGGCTGGGAATTGATTAAATTGTGTTTCCTGGCTCAAAATATTCAAAGGGGCATAGGATAAGGCACTTTCCTGGTTTGGGCTTAAACTTCAAATAAAGTTGTGTTGTCAAACAGACTGAACAATAAGGCCAAATACATACAGTGTTTGGTAAAATAGGTAGTAGCGTACAGCATTTCAAGCATGAAACTCAAAATTGCAGCAGCCTTGGCTGGTCTTGAAAGTCACAGTCCTTATCCTGCTATAGAGACCATCTGTTCCCAAAGAATATGAAACATCCACATTCATAAAAAGCAGCCTTTCCTCAGAGAAAAGCTCTTCACTCCAATTTTTGTAATTATGTCTTGTTTTTTGAGCCATAAGTTTGTATTTGATTTCCATTCAGAAACTTTTGTGGTTTTTGCAAAGTTTTCTTATTCTCTGAGAATAAGATATGAGGTTCAGTTTGTTCAGGTGGCAAGCCAGGACCATGAATAAACCAACGTTATCATATGAAAGAGAATTAAACAGGCAGATCCAAGTGGGGATATATTAAGCCAAATTTAAGCTCCAGTTGTTGAATTTAGCCCGTACTAGATGTCTGGTTTGCCTCGGGATAAATTCAGCTTTCCAGCTAATCGAATGAGGAAAACTGCCTCAGGTATGATAAAATTTACAAGAGAGCACTGTGGAACAGTTCTTGTTAAAAATATTAGCTTAAAGGCATTCTTATCGTCTTTGGGATGAAGACTGTATTTGCATTTAATTATTTGATTTCAAATTTTTATGAACTCGGATCAAATATTAGCTTAGCCAATTAAAATATTATTTTGTGTGAGTGTGGCTAAGAGCCCAGGTTAGCTCAACTTTCTCAGCTTTGGTGTAGTACTCTACAAATTTCTTACTGACTTTCTGAGAGATTATTTCTAAGAGGAAAAAACAGGTAACATTTGAGAATACAAGTGTACATTTAGTAGACAAGGTGTTACATTCGGAATAAATAGTTGACTTGAAACATTTCTCTACATTATGGCTTTACTCAAGATGAGAAAAGATGTAGTCTTCCAGATATTTCTACCCACAGATCAATACTCCTTCATAATTCAGCACTTTAAAGAAATCCTTTTCTTTTAAACCACTCTCGTTAGTCTGTGGGCCACAGTGCAGTTCAGATTGCCAGGAGCAGCGTCCTGTTTCTAGGCCGTGGTCCCCACGGAACGCTGGTCGGGGACTGTGGTTCTGTCTCCTCCAGTCCCAGAGAGCAGTGAGGGATACCTGCTCACGCTGCAAAGGGACGTGGATGAGAAGGGGGGAGGATGCCTTGGAGAAAAGAAGTTCGCATGAAGCGAAAGAGCCCCGGGACGCTCTTTCAAAAAAACTTCTCGATGGAGCCAGGTGCAGTGGCTCACACTGGGAGGCCACGACAGAAGTATCTCGCGTGAGGCCAGGAGTCCGAGACTAGCCTGGGCAATAGAGCGAGACTCCATCTCTACAAAAACAAAAACAAAACAAACAAACAAAAAAAAACGGAAGGAGGGAAGGACTAGCCAGGTATGGTGGCTCCCACCTGTAGTGCCAGCTACTCAGGAGGCTGAGGCAGGAGGAGTTTGAGGCTGCCGTGGGCTACGTCTGATCCCACCACTGCACCCCAGCCTCCAGAGACACCCCAGAGACAGAGGAAGACCCTGGCTCTAAAACTAATAATATAAATGATAAATAAAATATCTTCAAAATGGAAATGTTGAATAAAGGCACTCAGCCATCTCCACAGATTAGCCGGTTGGTTTTGTATGACCCATGTAACTCATACTGCCTCAGTGCCAGCAGTGGATTGGGCAGGAAACTTCATACACTGTTTTCTAGAACTCAGCCCTCTGGCACCAAAGCCAAAATATAGCTCTTTCTGGTGCCAGACAGACACAGCTGCGGTCTCCACTGTCCTGCTGTGCTCTCAGCACCCCGGCTCCCTGGGTGATGTGGCCCCAGGGGACACCTTTGCAGTGGGTTGGCTTTAAACCTCCCGTGCAGGGGTATGCTCAGATGTGAAGGAAGTGAAACAACTAGAAAACCACTGCTTCCCTGCGTCTCAGTGCTCATTTCAACTAAAACTGGAAACCAAGATATGAATATAACATGCCTGTTTGTTTGAAAGAATAGGTACTAGTCAGTTTAAAAGAACGAAACACATTATGGTCAAGTCAATACATGAATGTACAACAGGAGAGGAAATTTTGCCTTCTAAGCAGCAAGAAATAGATAATGTGGAAAATAGCACCACGGTGTTCTACAGTGTTTGCTGATGGTTCTCTATGACTCAGCAATGTGAACTCTATGCCACTTCAGAAATCATATTTGCATTTTATTTATTATTATTTTTTAAACTCCTGGGCTCAAGTGATCCTCCTGCCTCAGCCCCCCAAGTAGCTGGGACTACAGGCATGCGCCACCATGCCCGGCTAATTTTTCTATTTTTAGTAGAAACGGGGTCTTGCTCTTACTCGGGCTGGTCTTTTTTTTCTCCTCTTTTTCCACCTCAGGCTGGTCTTGAACTCCTGATCTCAAATGATCCGCCTGCCTCAGCCTCCCAGAGTGCTAAGATTATAAGGTGTGAGCCACCACGCCAGGCCTTAGGTTTTATTTTCCATAGGAAGTGTAAAGAATGCCTTTCTGTTTTACACTCTAGTACCTAACTCACAAAAAATAAATTTTTATCTAAAGCCAGCAGCAGGATCAGAAATTCAGGGTATCATTAATGCGTTGCTGATTTTAAAATCCAATTTTTTAAGTGTTAAAGATCTTCATAAAGGTATCTTATGAAATATAGGCTTATTGTGAATTACAATTTCTGAAAATAATACTTTATCTTTGCTTAGTTAGTTCTTTACATTTTTATCAAAGCCATTCCATTTCATCTATTTTATCTCACTTTTGCTAACATTCTGGCAGGTCTAACATTATCCTTTCTGAGAAAGAGACACACAGTGAATTAACAATAGGATGGGAAGGAGAACTAGGGGTTTTAGTGCTGGGTCTGACGCTCCCAACCTCTTTTTAAGTGTACTGCACTGTGCTAACTACATCACTCCAGAGAAAGCACTGGGCTGGTGTCACGATAATTGCATTTCTTTAAGTATCTATAAATTAAGCTTTTGGGTGCCAAGTTTAAGTGTTCTGAATTAGTGAGGCTTATTGTACTTTTTTGTACATTCTGTTTCCATTTGTGCTAAAAAATAACACATCACGATCAGAAAAATTATTGGAACTTTATGCCCCTGAGAACTTTATACATCTGTTCTAACGTTAAAGCTACTCTTTAGGAGCTAGATACACTTGTTACTTATTATTACATCATTCCCCTTAGCTTATTAAAATTCTGCTCAGTAAGATCAGAGGTTGAATTGCAGGGGGAAAAAAATCATTCAGTAGACCAAGACATATTCTGAATTATTTGGCTTGAAAAAAGAAAAGAGAAGGTCTTTGGGATGGAGAACTACAGGGGAAGGGAAACTAGTTACCTAACAAGATCACTAACGCCAAATATTTATCCATTTTTTGAATAAAATGAATAATTCACTCAATTGCCCAGGGATACATATGAAAGACAGAAAATCCATATTACCAATTCGTTTTGTATTTGTATTACCATGTGGCAGAGAAAATAACTGGAAAGATTAATCTAAGAACTTCAAAAGCTTGAAACATTTTGCAAAGGAAGCTGTCCCCATTTTTCCCCCAGTGGAATCATAGATTTTGCTAAGACAGTGATAATAAAATATCTGATCATATTGGTTTTATAAATACTTAATTCTAATCCTTATTTAGAAAGAAACTATGTGCGGTCAGCATATCCTTTCACACCCAGAGATCATGCATTCGAGTGTGGGGAAAAGTTTATATTTCTGCAGTCTTGTTATAGTCAACTCCTGATTATTAAGAGGAATCACTGAGACCTGTATTTGCATAGTTCAGAGAAATAAAAAGGATTGATTTTAAATCTGTGAACACCAAACTGCCACAAGACCTCAAAATTAAGAAACTGCTCTAAGTCTCAGTTTCCATGTCTTTAATTACCACAACAAGGTCTAACAGTGCCCGGCTTATGAAGTCCCATCGGTTTCATCTTCCTGCCACGATGCCTTTATGGAATGAGAAACATCTCCACCCCTTCCCACCCGGCACTATTCCCAAGCAAAGCTCAGGTACGATTTCTCCTGGGCCTGATGTGTCAGCCAGCTTACACAGACAGCAGCTCCCTTAAGATGCCAGGAACACAGACACGCCTTGACTTAGGATGGGGCTACATCCAGGCAGAGTAGGTTGAAAATACCGCAAGCCGCAAATGCACTTCCTACACCTAACCTACCGAGCCCCACACCTTGGCGGAGCCTGCCTCGAGCATGCTCGGGACACTTACGTTAGCCCACGGTTGGGCAAAATCAACTAGCACGAAGCCTATTTCTTAACAAAGTGTGGAACGTGTCATGTAATTTATCGACTATTAATAGTGAAAGTGGAAAACAGAGTGGTTGTCGGGCACTCACAGTACGGTTTCTACTGAACGTGCATCGCTTTGCGAACCGCAAAGTCCACAGTCCTAAGCTGAACCACTGTACGCCAGAGACCATCTGTAGTGTCCATACTCCGAGCTGCTGCGGCCTCTCCACGGAGCTGCCCCTGCGGGCGGGAGTGCACGCGGGCCCACCGGTGTGCCGCAGCACCGGGGCTGCTCCTCGGCCCCCCAAGGAAGCCCCCCGTGGAGTCCGCCCTGTAGAATCATTACTGTGTCATGGGGACTTTCAAACTTAAACATTTGGGACCTAAGACAAAACACCAGAGACTCTTCGCATGAGCCCCATCGCGGCCCAGCAAATGTATCGAGTTCAAGGGCAGCCTGGGACCACTCGCAGGTCTCCAAGTTGCAACCGGTAATAAGTTCTCCCCTTGTGAAGCAGACTTAAATAACTGTCTAAAATTTGATTGTCAGGTTGTCTGTGGATCCAGTATTGTCCTAACACCTTCGTTGACAGAGAAAATCAGGGATGGCTTTATACGCTCCAGCACAGTGACACAAACGGCAAACCGGCAGTTGATCTGGCAGTGCCCAAAGTCAGCAGTGACTTCAGAACATCTCACTTCTACGTGAGGTTCTTCCGAGAGCAGGCGGTGGCGTGGCTACTCTTTGGCGGAAGAAACAAAAGAGCGTCCATGTCCCAAATTTCAAAATAAACACTTCTTCGAGGTATTAAACACATCTTTTTAAAAAAGTGATTCTTCAGATGCTTGGCTCTCTTTCTCCAAGTCCACTGTATAATTAAGTGAAAGCTTTTATCTTTTGAGCTTTATTTTAAACTATGAATCTGTCATTTAGATGTAGAAATGTTTTTTAAAGAAAAATGCATAAAGCTTAGATTGTGTGAACAGAATAACTGTTTATCTTTTCTAACACTATTTCAGTACAAATTCTTGATCATCCAACTAGTATCTAATCAAGAACAGCTCTTACTTCCCTGATAAAAACAAGTCACGGTGGAAGAGAAGTTATTTTGATGCACTGAAATACATACTATATGTTGCAACTGCTGTCTAAGCATTTTCAGTTTGTACAGTGTAGCACATTTATGTTTATTATTAATGGTCTATTTACTAATACTACCAGCAATTAAATTCCAGTGCCTACCTGTGTTAACACAATCTCAGTATTATCAATATTAACTAACATTATTCCCATGTCTGTATTGATTGGTGGCGGAATGGGATAAAAACTGACATCCACTGGATCCTAAAGCTTTGCCATCACAAGCTGCACTTCCTCCCCTCCCCCTGAAACTCTGCTGAATCGGGGTCCCAGCGTTGCGAACAGTAGATATTTATTTCCAAACCCCAGTTCACAAAGGGAGTGCCCCCAAAAGACAGGATGGTCAGAGGCTTTGATGAGTCAGTAAAATAAAACATCTTTCTAAGCTTCCTAGGCTCTAAAGCAGGTGCCAGAAGTGGGGGATAAGGGGCAACATAAACTGGGCACCCGTTGGCGTAGGAACAAAGAGCTTGCTGACCATCCGCCCACCCATCTTCATTTCTCATGTGACCCTTCTCACTGTTTTGTTGAGATTCCCGTAACGCCTTTAGTGACCTGCTCATCTACTTTCGAGTGGTGGGCAGCTGTGGGGCCACCAGAGACAGTCACCCTCTGGCTCCTGTGTGTCACCCCACAGAGCTCTCTGCCGACCCTTGGGTCGGTGGCCATCACTACCAAGGAACCACGCGCGGCCGCAGGTCCCTCCCCCGCCGCCAGGCCTCGGCCTTAGCACAGAGCGGTCCCTTTCCCGAGTGTGTCAAAGGTGAGCCTCGCTACCAGCGACGGGAAGTCTGGCACAGGAAACACCGCCACGTGTGGGGCTGGGCACAGGACACTCCCCCCAAGTCCCCTTTATCACACTCACACGCACAGCGCCGGGACTGCGGAAACGAACGTGAAGGGCCGTGCATGGAGGAGCTGCAGAGAACAAGAGCAGACAGCCCTTGTGGAAGGGAGACGCTTCTGGAAATAAGTGGTGAATGTGAAAAATATATTTGTAAAACATATTAAAATATCCAAAATTTCTTAAACAATTTGCATAAATAAGGCACCAATTTAAGAGTTCAAGTAGATCACCAAATAACATTTATGCTTGTGCAACTCTAGAGTACCTTTTCTTTGACGTATGAACTTTTTTTCTTAATTAGGAAGAAAATTCAAAGCTTACATGATTAGGGAATGAAATTGCTATTACAGTTGCTTTTGCTTTAGTGTGTGTTTGATTTTCAACTAACTTACCTCTTTCCTTCCTTCCTTCCTTCCTTCCTTCCTTCCTTTGCTTTTCCCTCCCTTCCTCCCCCCCCCTTCTTCCACTCTTTCTTTCTGCTTATTTGCTTACACATTAGCGCCTCATCATCAGGACATTGTCAAGTCCTCCGTAAAATGCATTCTTTCAGTATACCTATTTTTTACAACCTATTGAACTCCTACTACACGTATAGACATCTGACCAGCCACCTACCTGGCAGGCAGCCATGAGTTGCTGGCAAAATTGCTGTCATTCTGGATTTCCCCATTATTTTGAAACTGCAGGACTGGGAGCGCCTGGGTTGGAAAGCCCCTACTGTGCGTAACATCCTGCCCTGGGTTTTCCTGCCAGAGCTGGTGCCCGCTGTGTGCAGCGCGGGCGGCTCCAACACCCCCAGAATGACCCTTCCCCTAGCTGGGTCAGGGAAGCACCTGCTCATTTGGTATCAGGGTTCAGTGTGCCATGGATGAATTTCTTTTTAACTATGCAAAAAAAAAAAAAAGTGGAAAGAATACACTTTTAATCAGAGCATGAGTGCTACTTAGAGGGAGGTGTTAGCAGAATTCACAGAAACCTCGTCATTATGCGAATGATATCCCATTCTGCGTAGACTCCCGGTTACTGTTAGGACAACCACATTCACAGTAGACTTTAAGTAACTGCTACCGCATGTAAGTAACGTGCAAAGCACCAGCCAGGAAAATAGCAAAAGAAATAAATGAAAGAAAGAGTATAATTAAGATTGGCATTAGATGAACTATTTTTACAGTGTTGATTGTTAGGGACATGGGCAAATTAAAAGGCTAAACTTGTGGAAATCACAGCTACATGAGCAGCTGGGCAAGGAGGATCTTCCTGTTGGGCAGCCGTGCAGAAGGAAAGAGACCCTGTTGCTAGGCTCTCAGCATCTTCTGATGTAACCAGCCTGGGCTAACTAATCTTTTCACAGTCCTTACAGAGCAAATCTTTCGGGATGTCAAATACTCAATGTAGTAGTCACGGCTGAGAGTACAGTCCATCCTGTTGTTAGAATGTCAAAGGGAAATGTGAGATTCTCACATAATTTGTTTGGACAGAAATACAGAAGGAAAAAAACCCCACAAAAGTTGCAAAAACTATGAAAGAAAATGGAATATTTTTAAAGTTTATCATTGAAATAGTCCACCCTTCCCTCAAGACAAAAACAATGAACAGAAAGAAATCAAACTACTTGTTCAGATTCATCAATATTTTAAAATGGTATTTTGGGGAGATTGAGCTGGTAGTCAAGGTTTTAGTTTGGTGTTTGTTTAATGTTGCTGTAGTATTTCCAAAAATTGTCGGAAGTTACTGAATATTCTTATATGAGCACAAAAATTACGAAGGCACAAATATCTACCTTCTTGCTAAATATATTATCATTAAAGATATATAACTGGAGCTTGGAGTTGGAGCACAACAACAACATACGGAAAATCTTTATGTAGATCATCACTATCAGAAAGTAATCAACTAATTACTTAAATATATAGACCTGAATACATTCACTGCACGTTTTCAGATTGGGAATTCTATGGGATTTATGATTTTGCATAGTTCAGATTTAGGACTTGTTAGGATTTGCTTTGGAAATCTCCTCTTTATGTTCCCCAAATTAATGCTGAAAAGCTGGAGGACTTCTGAGGCCTGGACAGCCCCCCGACTATGGGCACGTGCAGTCTGTCTCCCGCACGCTTGATTTACATGTGCTAATTGGTAGCTAATGTGCTCCCAGAGGCAAATAAAGGTATTTGTTGCTTTAAAATCCTAAGTCCTTTTCCCAACATGTGTTTTGAAAGAGAATAAAACTTTGTTCACATGTACGTCTGGGATTCTGAACCCGATATTTTACACTCACACAGCTCTGGGGGCCTCGCCCCCTGGCTGGGTGTTGAGCCCACGGCTATTGCTCCACCCACTCCAGCCAGTGGTGGCTTTCTGCCGATTAGAGTCCGTCGAGAACACGAACCCAGTACTTACAACCACCGACCTGCTGACCTTACCACGACAGTTGAAAAACCAAACAAACATGGGAAACGCACGTTTATGTTCGTTTGGGACATGCTTTCGTTGAGACATGGTTATGCTTGCCTTTTGTCCCTGCCCTTTGAGAGATTTTTCTAGGGTCTCTATGCTTCCATTTAGAATAGGACAGTACTCTAAAAATTCCCTGCGGTTGGTTGACTTTCCTGACGCAGCCTGGGGAAAACAGTCGGGCCCGCGCCCTGCCCTGTGGCCCCGACAGCGCGGGGCTCCGCGCGTGATGTACCGGTGATGAAAGCTCGCTATTGATTTTTCTGTAGCCGCTTGTAACTATTATAGTTGATACATCAATAGAAAAGGAAAGCACAATGTTTCACGGGAGGCAGGAAATCAGAGAATACGTGATGCTCTGACAGTAAATCATAGCATAATCTTAAGAATTGATAGATGGTCCCTGCTAACTTGAAACCCACGGCTTCCTCTAAGAAGACGGTCCTATAATCGCCCCATATGTCCTAGCACAGTGACTGCTCAGAATGGCGCTAAAGGACACGAGACAATGTTTCATCCTCTAAGGCAGGCTGCTTTTCCCCCCTCCAGGGGAGTGTGTGAGAGACATCTCAGCTAGATGGGCTGCAGTCATTTTATGCCTCAGACTCTGAGAAATCTCAGAGAGTGGGTCATTTCCGAGAACAGCAAACAAGGAGAAAAAAACAGACAAACAAAAAACTGAAAGTTACCATTAATTCTTAACTCCCAAGGGGCCTGGAATGAAACAGAGAAATCTTGTGGGACTCGGGCATTGTGAGTGACAGTATTTTTAATTACTGGGTCAGAAACATGACTAAGACCAAATGAGCTAGCACTCTAGCAGCTTCTGACTTCTACAAAGTACCCAGAGTCCTGTGACTCATGGGTGATGAGCTTATGTAATTAGAGACATGGTCCAGAAACGATTAGGGCGTTGGGAAGGCCTGCATTCTGGCTTTATGATAGAGTCTTTTTGGAAATTTGAAATCAATAGCTAAGACTTCTAAGCTGGTGTGATATCTTAGGATCTCTCTTTCTCTCTCTCCCACCCTCCACACTTATCTTTGCTGAACATTTTTCAACATTTATACACACAGGGTTGACGCTAAAACAATTAAGCCTATGCAGTACCTTTTAGTGTTTAAGCCATTTTACAAACATCTTGTAATTAGTCCATTAATTACTGGAGCTTGGAGCATTGTTTGAAGCTCTCCCTGATCAAATGTATTAATTATTTAACAAGGAGACATAATTTTAAGTGGTGCTGATAGCCATCCAGAGTTTACTGCACTAGCACAAAGGCATTAAATATGGATGATACTAGTGTTCGAGATTGTTTTTGTCTTTATACCAGGTTGATGCTATAAAAACAAGCCAGGGATGGATAAATTGGTTTATCTATTAACTCCTTGCTTGTACGAATAATACAATTTCAGATTTGCTCCACCAAGTGTCCACCAAGGATGACACAAGATGGTTGAGGCTCTTAGTATTTAATTTGATTTTGGTTCCCTTTTATGCATCGTTCCACGGATTGAATAAGTTGAAATAGCAAAACAAGGAATATAGGAGAGAGTGCTTCATCCAATTACTTGAGACGGCTTCGAATCAATTAATTCTTTATCCATTCATTCATTCATCCATCCATCTGTTATACATTGGTTGAACACCTACTATGTACCCGGGTTTGGGATTATGAGCTTCAGACAAGTGATGTAAACCCTGGTACAAACAAATGACTTGGACGTGACAATCACCACACTCAGCCAGGTACAAAGTGTCACGGGGGAGTCAAGCAGGCATCTCCAAAGAGGCAACATTCATATAGGCTCTACATGATGAGTAAGAGTCCATCTATGGAAACACAGGTTAAATCGCTACAGGCAGGGACACCCCTGCACAGTTTGTATTGTGCTAAACACAGCCGGGGGGTGGTATAGAAAGCAATGCAGATGGGCTCCCTGTTGAGGTGTGAGCTCCCAGCACTGTGGTGCACACACATGGCTGGCATGTGGTTTTCTGAGTTTGCACCACTCCCTGCTACAGATAGCCCCAGGTGCTACCCCTGACAGCTGCCAGGGTCCTCTGTGCATGGGCCTCCCTGGTTTTGTCCCTTCTATTGCACTTCGCTGTGTGTTGCTTCCAAACACTGGTGATTCAGTGACACACTGACTTGATGAGGCATAGTCAGAATAAAAAGGAGGGCAGGGGGCAGTGGCTCATGCCTGTAATTCTAGCACTTTAGGAGGTTGAGGCAGGAGGATCATATAAGACCAGAAGTTCGAGATTAGAGCATATAAGACCAGAAGTTCGAGATTAGCCTGAGCAACATATTGAGACCCCGTCTCTACAAAAAATACAAAAATTAGCCAGGTGTGATGGCGCATGCCTGTAGTACCAGCTACTTGGGAGGCTGAGGCTGGAGGATGGTTGCTGTGAGCTATGATGATGCCACTGCACTCTAGCCTGGGCAACAGAGCTAGGCTCTGTCATAAGAAGAAAAAGAAAGAAGAGGAAAGAGGAAAGGAGGGGAGGGGAGGTATCATAGGTTCAGGGAACATAAAATTGTCCATTTTTCTGGGGACACAGTGTACTATGAGCAGGGGACAGTGAGACATAAACTTGGAAAGGCAGGCTGGAGTCAGCCCCCACTGTACAGGGCTTTATGAGATCATGGCCTTGCACTTTATCTTGTATAGGATGCATGTGTGTGTGTGTGTGCGCGTGCGTGCATGCGTGTGAGCACTGGTGGTGGTGGCTGTGAAGTGAATTAAGGATGTCAGGATCTCTGGAAAGAAAAGAGCCTTGCTGGACTTCCAGTCAAAATGTAGCAGTGTGCATTTTCATGCAGCCTTGCTATTGAAAACAATGACAGAAAACACCACCGCGAGGCTCAGTCAACACCAACATCTGCGCCAGCAACGCAGCAGAAAGGCAGGGCGGCGGCCGGGACGCCGATGGCGAACGGCAGCTGGCGCCGGCTTCTGGCGGGCGCTGTGCATCAGGCAGCCAGAGCTCGGCCTTGCTTACAGCAAAGCAGGGCACTCGGCTCAGGCGGAGAGTCCAGGCCTCCACTCCCATTGTAAAAGGAGACTACCAGAAAGGAAGGAAGGAAGGAAAAAGAAAAGTATTCCTAAAATACTGCTTCAGCAATATTGTAAGCTATAGAGTCAGAGAAGGTAGCAGGGCAAAAATATGTCCCTGGACTGGAAACTAAGGCAGGTGGCCCACATGTGAGTGGCTGGATCTGAAATATCTCCACTATCTCCACAGTCAGAAAAAGCTACATGCCATTATAAGATTTGACTCTGGACTCAGGATCTTATAGAGCTGGATGAGAGCAAATACAGAAATACCAAATAGGGAGGAGTGAGCATAAAGTAGGCAAGAGAGCAAACACAAGAAAAGAGAAAGAGACAGAAACAACAGCAACTACCAAAAGTCTTACTTAAGGCCAGGCGTGGTGGCTCACGCCTGTAATCCTAGCACTCTGGGAGGCAGAGGCTGGCGGATTGCTCAAGGTCAGGAGTTCGAAGCCAGCCTAAGCAAGAGCAAGACCCTGTCTCTACTATAAATAGAAATTAATTGGCCAACTAATATGTATAGAAAAAATTAACCAGGCATGGTGGTGCATGCCTGTAGTCCCAGCTACTCGGGAGGCTGAGGCAGCAGGATTGCTTGAGCCCAGGAGTGTGAGGTTGCTGTGAGCTAGGCTGACACCACGGCACTCACTCTAGCCTGGGCAACAAAGCGAGAATCTGTCTCAAAAAATAAAAAAATTATTACTTAAAACAAGCATGTAAATTGTAACATGAAAAACTATGAAGATATATATTACTAAGGAAGAAGTCAGCAAAAAAAAAAAAAATCAAAACATCACTTTCCTTCTGAAGAAACTATTTCTATGGAAAAGTCAGATGAAAACTTTAAAATCAGTTTGCTTAGTGAGTTCAAGAGATAAATAAAGGGATAATATCCATTAAAAAAGAAAGGTAAATTGTCAAACAAAAGAGGCAAAAATTAAACACTAATAGGTACATATGAAAAAGGACCTATTAGAAATCTTTAAAACAAAAAACAATTATTCAAATTAAAATTTAATTGAGATGCTAGACTAGATATAGTTGAAGAGAGAATTAGATATTAACAAAAAAATTACCAGAGTCAATTAAAGAGAAAAAAGGTATAAAAAATGGAAGACAAAGTAGGTTGAGAGACTATAACATATGCCTATTAGGAGTGAGCAGAGGGTTTTTCACAGAAGTAACATATAGGAAGAAAATTACAGAATTTTTCAGTAGTCTTTAATTGGATGTGCACTTCCAATATAAATCTATACTTAGATATCTTATAGTGAAAGTATGTAAGACATTGGCAATAAAGAGAAAAGCTTAAAAGCTATCGAAAGGAAAAGATAGACTTCCTTCACATTTCCTAAGTGTTGAGAGAATATATTGTCAACCTAAAAGTTTTATACCCAACTAAACTGTCCTCTAAGAGAAGGTTAAATTTAAAATATTTTCATACATATAAAAACTAGGATGGTTTACCAGCAGGAGATCAAACTCACCTCTTAAAAACTGGAAACAAACCAAATGTCCTTCAATAGGTGAATGGTTAAACAAACTATAGTACATCCACACTAAGGAATACTACACAGTCATAGAAATTAACAAATTATTGATACACTCATGGAGAAATCTCAGGGAACATTGCTGAGTAAAATAAATCCAATCCCCAAAGGTCACATATTATAAAATTATATTTATATAACATTCATGAAATATCAAAATTATAGAGATAGAGAACAGATTAGTGATTGTCAAAGGTTAGGAATGGGAGCAAGGGTGGGTGTAGTTATACAGGGATCTTACAAAGGAAACGTCTGATGGAAAAGTTCTGTATCATGATTATGTTGACAGTTACACAAACCCACACACGTGATAAAATTGCAGGAATGGGCACACACACACACACACAAATAAGTACATATAAAACTGGTGAACTATGCAAACTGGAACTGAATGAATGCTACAGACAATAACAGTGTTGTTTTCCTCATTTTTATATTGAAGATAGTTATGCAGGTATTGTCACTGGGGGCTGGTCGCTGTAATCCTAGCACTCTGGGAGGCTGAGGCGGGTGGATTGCTCGAGGTCAGGAGTTAGAAACCAGCCTGAGCAAGAGCGAGACCCCTCTCTAATAAAAATAGAAAAAAATTGCTTTATTTGGATAGCTGAAAGTGTATAGAAAAAATTAGCCGGGCATGGTGGTGCATGCCTGTAGTCTCAGCTACTAGGGAGGCTGAGGCAGAAGGATTGCTTGAGTCCAGGAGTCTGAGGTTGCCCGGAGCTAGGCTGATGCCATAGCACTTCAGCCTGGACAACAAAGTGAGATTCTGTCTATAAATAAATAAATAAATAAAAGACATTGTCATTGGGGAAACCAGATGAAGGGTAATTGGGACCTTTCTGGATGGTTTTTTAATTCAACTTTTTGCAAATTTATGATGATCTCAAATTTAAAAGAGGCTGGGGACAGTGGCTCACACCTATAATTCTAGCACTTTCTGAGACTGAGGTGGAACATAGCAAGACCCTGTCTCTACAAAAAAATAGAACAATTAGCTTGGTGTGGTGGGGGTATACCTGTAGTCCCAGCTACTTGGGAGCCTGAGGCAGAAGGATTTCTTGAATCTAGGAATAAGAGGTGGCTGTTAGCTATGATGATGCCATTGCACTCTAGCTTAGCCAACAGAGCTAAAAGCAAACAAACAAAAAGTTGAAAAGAGATTATAGACTAAAGAAAAGCAAAACAAAATATAACAATATGCTGCTTACTGGAAACATACCTAAATCACAAAAGTGCCAAGAAACACCACTAAACCTATTAAAAGATGAAAAATAAAGACATGGGGGAAAATGCCAATGTTAATTTAAAGAGCTGATAAAACTTTCTTAATATCAAACAAAGATTTTAAGATATAAAACAAAAGTTGAAAATAAATAAAAGTTACTATAAAATAATAAAAGAGGTAATCCACCAAGAAGATATAACAAAATTGTCAAGAATGACATAAAGAAATAAAACGTGGCACCTAAAGTAGAGACTGTGTCACACATGCCATATTTATAAAAATGAACTACATATCACACCACAAAGGAAGTCTCAATAACATGCATAACCTCATAGTTATGCATAATCAATCAACTTACAATTCAAAAATGAAAAAATAATCAAAACTCCCACTTGTTTGGAAATTTAACAACCCGCCATGAAATGAATCATGGATAAAAAGCACAATAGTTCACAACAAAGATCACAGCATATTTGGAGCTGAATATAGGGCCACCAGATAGGGCTATTCGGGTTGTACATCACACAACTGTAAGGGATGCGTGTGAGCACCCCCTAGAGCCCTGTAGAATGATGAGCACAGCACTGCAGCAGCCCCGAATGTCACGCACCTCCCACACCAAAACCTCTGCAGATACATCCATGGCTGTGCCAAAGAGGCAACTTTCTAACACTAAATGCTTTCAGTAGAAGCAAAACCAAACCAAAACTACACCCTAGAATATATGGCTGAAAAAGAGGTGAACAGAATGTTCAACCCAAGAAGCTAGAATGAGAACAACAATATAATAAGAATTTATTGAAATAGAAGAAAAAGAAAAATAGCTGCCAGAGCTCCAAGACCAATAGCTTCTTCCCCCTTTTCTGTAAGAAGGCTAATAAAATACACCAAACTTTTCATACTAAGTTGTGAGATTTTTTTTTCATCACATGGAATAAAGTTGTGGAACTTAAGAATTATTCCCATTCAACATTGATACAAGGCAAGAGCACCTATGATCACAGCTTCAAGGCAACATTATCTAATCAATAAAATAAGAAAAGGAAATAAGAAAATGAAAAATCTGTATTTTCAGACTATGAATGTCTATGTGGAAGGTAGAAGGCAAACCACAGAAAGCCATTTCAAATAGTAGTAGTAACAGCAGATTCATCAAACACAAGATCAATATAAAAATAGTTACTTACATGGATATTAACCAATTAGAAAATGTAACAGAAAAGGCTTGCATTATAGCAATAAACTCTGTAAAATACTATAAAATCAATTAACAAATGATGTACAAATACTGCTGTGGGAGAAAATTGCATGGCTTTATAGAGGGGCATCAAAGTATACCTGACTAAAGGGAAAGATAAACTATGTTCATGAATGTGAAGGATTCAATTCTGAAGAAAATAATTTTCCCTAAATTAATCTCTAAATACAGTGCAGTTCTACTCAAAATCCCAACCATGTTCTTTGTGGAACAATGGCAAGTCAAACCTAAAATGTAAATGGGAAAACAAAGTCTTAAGAAAAATTAGGACTATTTTGAAATAAAAGCAGAGCATCTATTCCATCAAATATGAAGATTTATTATAAGAATGCTTAAAACATGTGGGATTAGCACTCTGAGATAATCATATAGGCCAATGGAACAAAAAGTCCAGAAAGAGACCTACACATATACAGATCTTGAATATATGAGAAGTGGCATTAAAAATAGCAGGAAAGACAAGTATTCAATAAATGTGTCGGGACAATTTATTACCTTTAAGGAAAATAAAATAAGATAAAAAAAAAAAACTAGATCTCTACCCTCAGACCATATACAAAAATAAAATCTGGGCATATTAAAGATCTACATACAAAAACATAACGTTTTAATATATTTGGAAAAAAACTTATGACCTCAAATGTTGGGAAGTATTTAAAGAAAATACAAAAACCAAAAACCATATAAACTACTGATGGCTATGAGGCTGGGTGCTGTGGCTCACGCTTGTAATCCTAGCACTTTGGGAGGCTGAGATGGAAGGATCGCTTGAGGTCAGGAGCTGCAGACCAGCTTGGGCAACACAGGGAGACCCTGTCTCTACAAGAAAATTTAAAACTTAGCCAGATGTGCACATGCCTATAGTCCCAACTATTTAGGAGGCTAAGATAGGAGGATAGCTTGAGCCCCGGAGTTTGAGGTTACAGGGAGCTATGATTGTGCTACTGCACTCCAGTCTGGGCAACAGAGAAAGACCGTGGCTCTTTAAACAAACAAACAAACAAACAAACAAACAAACAAACAAAAGAAAGAAAAAGGAAAAAGGTGATGGATATGGTTTCTTCTGTGAAAGAAAACATACTGTGGAAAAAAAGAATCCAACTATTCCTTTATCTGTCTTTCCATCCATCTATCTATGGAAGAGGACCCTTTAAATCAATAAGGAAAAGTATACAATCAAATGGACAATGGATATGAACAGATGCTTCAGAGAAACAAATAAAAAGATGCCCAATCTCACTGGTAATCAGAAATACAAATTTAAGCAGAATACTCACAGTAATTATAGTGTCAATGATGATAAGAAGAAATGGGGGGGGGAGCTGTCATTTACCGTGGGCAGGAATGTAATTTGGTACAGCCACTTTGGAGAACAATTTGGCAAGTGATAGAATCGAAAATGATTGCCCAGCAAACATTACAGAAAGACAAGGGAAAAAATGGCCCTTTAACCTTGTTTGTAATAAATACCAATCAACCAGAGAATGAAGAAGGAATCAGTAAATTGTGGGGTATATTATATCTAATATGATGAGATACTATGGATCAGTGAAAATGATGATTCTAGCTCTGAATTCCTTAAGGATTCCAGAGCTATATGAGTCAAAATAGAATCTGGAAAGCGTAACATGGGGCAAAAAGGGAAAATTAGGCTGTTTTTAAACCCTAAAAGCCCTATTCTTTTTGTAAGATAAGAATAAGTTTCTGCAGCTACCTCTTTGAGAGAGGAATTTCCTTGGAGTTATAATTAGACATGATACTGTTACAGTGTTCACGCAGCCCAACTTCTTTTGATATGGGCTGCCCTGGACAAACGCCAGCACATGTGGTTATCCAATTTGTCCCATAATTTCTTGTGGCAAGCAGCAACAACTTTTTTTTTTTTTAATTTTAGAAAAAAAAAAAAAAAAAGCTAATTACTCAAAGTCTCTCCTGTATCAGGAATATACTAAGAGCTTTATGATGAAAGTTTTATTTTGATACTCTTACAATACTAAAAACATACTCGAATTCATGTTTTAATCTCCATCGCCTATTCTCTCATTGTTTTGAGTTCAGTCCTTTGAGTCTGAAACTAGCAATATTAAAAAGCACAGACCGGGGCAGGGCGCGGTGGCTCACGCCTGTAATCCTAGCTCTTGGGAGGCCGAGGTGGGCGGATTGCTCAAGGTCAGGAGTTCAAAACCAGCCTGAGCAAGAGCGAGACCCCGTCTCTACTATAAATAGAAAGAAATTAATTGGCCAACTGATATATATATATATATAAAAAAATTAGCGGGGCATGGTGGTGCATGCCTGTAGTCCCAGCTACGCGGGAGGCTCAGGCAGAAGGATCGCTCGAGCCCAGGAGTTTGAGGTTGCTGTGAGCTAAGCTGATGCCACGGCACTCACTCTAGCCTGGACAACAAAGCGAGACTCTGTCTCAAAAAAAAAAAAAAAAAAAAAGCACAGACCGTGCTAATAATACGGGCTAAGAATCTCTGATCAGTTATCAGATTCTGTTCGCAATTAAGATTTGTAAGAGCACTCTTGAAGCTCTGACTCGGGTGAGGCAAAGGCAATACGTAACCTGAACATGTGTACCCACATTACTACGCCGAAATTAAAAAAATAGAAATAAAAATATTTGTAAGAGGAAAGGGATTTAGACACCAAATGTTTCCTCGTGGTAACATGGAAATCTGCAGAGAGTGAGCAGCCAGCGTGGGTGCCAAGTGCCCTGCAGTTTCAGCAGTGCTTGTGACTCGGATAAAACCTGTAGTAATAACCCTAAAACCGGTCACGAGAACCCAGTTCTGGCTGAAACCACACTTGCCAGTCTTGAGCAGCATGTTGGTGAGGGAAATGCTCACCATTTAAAAAGGTAGGATTGGTATCCAGCCCTCACCCTTTCCAGCAAGCCCTAGCAGGGCCATATTTCCTCCAGACTCCTGGATGGTGTATGGATTGGTAGGGTGGGTTATCATCACATCATCGTCATCAATGACAAGCATTTGCACAGTGTCCTCTGGTTTACAAACTTAATCAATTAGCCAGAAAAGCAGCAGTTGAGTAGTGGAGAAAATCCAGATTTTTGTGTCTAAAGCGTGCAAATCTCAGTTCTACTGCTGACTAGCTGGGTGACTTGGTATAGTTGTTTGACTTCCCTGATCTCAGCAAAGGGCAATAAAACAGGAATGGGTAACAACATCTGTCTTTCAAGGTTTGCTTATGAGGATTAGAGGCAACATGTATGAGGTGCTCTGCTCATAGACAACAATAAGACGTAGCAGCTATTATACCGAGTACATCAACTAAGCAATATTGGTTTTTAAAATGAACTATATTCCAGACATGGTGCTATGCGCTAGGAATGCAGAATGAAAACAGAGCTGGTGTTCCAGTTGTGGGACATACGAGAAATAATCGCAAAATAATGTGATCAGCAGAGAATCGTGTAAGGAGCAACAAGAGCTCAGAGGAAGAACTGTGCTGTGTATGTATGTGAAGTTAACATTCAAGAGAATGTTAGTCTTGAACTAAGACATGAAGGACGAACTTTACACGACACCCTGAGGTGAGTACTGAAGTCTACCTCTTATAGTTTAGGGAGCTTAAGGTCATGGTAGGCTGACATATTGTTATTAAATGTGGATACTACTGACACCAGCCATGCCCCTGTTGCTCAGACTTCTGGGTGACAGAAGTCAGGACTTTGGACTCTAAAATCTACATCTTCAAACTATGAAAACATTTTTAAAACATGCACAAAGTTCAGGCTTTAATCTTTACTCCTTATCCTCCCACTCCACGAATTCCCTTGAATTTAAGCTAGTAGTATGAGAGGGGAGAATTTGCTGATATTATTATGTAGTTACCATAAATATTTAGTATTAATACCGCATATCATTTTAGATTATTTGGTCTAAAATTTGTTAAAGAACATAGTTAATTTCTCTAAAAGGTTTCCGTGCTCAAATTCCAACAATTCCCTTGAAAGGAATATGTTATCCAGGATTTTAGTTCCAAAAGACATAGGCTTCTTTAAGTGAAATCTTCCAATTTCGTATGTTGTAAATAATTTCTATTTAACCAGTAGCTTTAAAGACTAGGTATTAGGAAGTCTAAACAAAGAATTACCACCTTTTCAGGCAAGTGAATTCACTATAGAACATTCACAATTCTAGAAAATTGGAGGGAAAAGGGTTTCTTGGTGCAGGATTCCCCAGAGAGCAGGGGAGGGCCTGGCCACTCCACTTGCCATAGTCTAGGTAGAAAACTAATTTCCTATTATTTGACATTGGATTGATTCGGGGATTCATGGCAGATGAAATAAAGGGAAGTGTCTTGAGTTTAGTTACTCTGACATATTTCAAACTATCAAGGATAATAACAACACCTTCAGTTAGTGGATCAAAGATGTTAAACTGTGGCTTGGTACTGAATTAATATATCAGTTATTGCTGAAATGAGAACGATCTTTTTCATATAATCTGCACACCAAAGATTCTATGTGATTAGAGGCACTTCTCAAAAAGCAGCCTTGATTCATATGACATTCACGGATATAAATACAGATGTTTTGAACCATAACCATTCATTAGGGCCATGTGCGAGACACTGTGCTAAGTTTTTCATCCTATTAACAGTTACTGCATTTCGCCCTCACTGCAATGCTGCAGGCAGATCATTATCGCCCAGACTTCACAGATGGAGAAAGGGAGGTGACACAAGTTCCTAAGGATGCAGAAGAGCCAGAACCTTGGGTTCAAGCCTACAGTCATGACCGTTGGGGGCCCGCCTTGATGGTAAGAAAGTGGGCACGAATGCTCGCTTTCGTGAGAAAAGGGAATGGTCCCTTTTCTCGCTTCACCCATTATCCTCTCAGACCCCAATCATGAGGTTCCTTTCCTGCACCGTACAGAGAGACGACAGGCCGGAATCGGTGAGCCTGGTGTGGTGCGTGGGCTCTCGGACTGATAGCCGTGTGCCTTGGGCACGTCAGCCAGGCTCTGAGCCTAGTCACATTATGTAAGATAACCGTGACTTCTAACGGTGCGTTACACGCCAAGGATAATGTCACACATGGAGGGTGTTTCCTAAGCACAGAAGGTCTATGGGGGAAACAGAATGTGGTTGGAGGTGCTGGTGTGGGGGAATCGCGGAGTTATCGTTTCCTGAGCACAGGGTTCTAATTTTGGAAGATTGGTCACAATCAATGTGTATGTACTAAATGCCACTACACTGTCCACTTGAAAATAGTCAAAATGGTAAATTTTATGTTATGTCGATTTTACCACAATTAAATAAAAAGTGAAGAAAATGTGCACGTTACAAAAAGTTCTGTATAGATGCTAATGAGCCGACTGCAATTATTATTCTCCCTTAGGATAAACAGCGCAGAGCAGGGATTGTTACACCAGGTGTGCCACCAAGGCTTATCGGCACAGTCACATGTTGCTTAACAACAGGGAGACACTCTGGAAGTGCCTCATTAGGCGATTTTATCATTGTGCGAAAATCAAAGAGTGAACGTGCACCAACCCACCACACACTGAGGCTACCTGGTGGAGCCCATTGCTCGTAGGCTACAGACCTGCACAGTGTGTTACCGTACTGCATACCAGAGGCATTTGTAACACAGTGGCAAGTACTTGCGTAACTAACATATCTAGGCCAGGCGTGGTGGCTCATGCCTGCAATCCTAGCACTCTGGGAGGCCGAGGTGGGAGGATCACTTGAGCTCAGGAGTTCGAGATCAGCCTGAGCGAGACTGAGACCCCCATCTCTACTAAAAATAGAAAAATTAGCCGGTTGTCATGGCACGCAAGCCTGTAGTCCCAGCTGCTAGGGAGGCTGAGCCAGGAGGATTGCTTGAACACCAGAGTCTGAGGTTGCTGTGAGCTAGGCTGACGCCACGGCATCCTACATAGGGCAACAGAGTGAGACTCTGTCTCAAAAAACAACAACAACAAAAACTTAGCCCGACATGATGGCATGTGCCTATAGTCCCAGCTACTCGAGGACTGCTTGAGCCATGGTGATGCCACTGCGTTCTATCCTGGGCAACAGAATGAGACTCTGTCTCAAATACAATAAAGATAAGAAGTATAATACAGTAAATATTAGATGATAAAAAATGTTCAATTCCATTATAGTCTTATAGGACACCACCATCATATAAGTAGCCTGTCATTGACCAAAATGTCATCGTGTGGCACGTGACTGTCTAATCAAGATAGGACAAAATGATGATACACAATTAGAATGGGATCACTCCCCCAAGGGATTTGGCCGAATTGTCCGATTCGAGCACACAATCGCCACTCAGGCCACACGGACCCTTACGGGTGGCAGAGAGCTCCAAGTGGCCCCAGGAGTCAGGGCTGTCGAGGTGTAAGAGACGGTGGAGCGAGTGTGTCTTGCATAGTTCAGGCTGCCCAGTGCATAGCACACGCAGCTGCCCTAGCGCAGCAAAAGGCAAGGTGCACGCCTTACTTTTCTGGGAAATTACTTTTACACGTCACAGTGACGGTGTTTTTAGATTTAGTTAGAAAGGACGACCAAGAAACGTGTCTGTATCTGCATGTGTCCTCTTCCACGCAGAGCCCAAAAATCTCCGTTCAAACCCTGGCTGTGCACGTCTGCTCGTAAGTCACGTAACCTCTGTTCACCTCCATTTCCTTATTTGGAAAGGAGAGGTGTCTGTACTTGGCAACGTCGCAGGTTCTTTTCTATGCTAATGCTCTAGCATTCAGTTTTTCCAGAGTTGAGGCCAAAGTTGCTGTCCAAAAGCTAGGCAGCTCGAAGTGTGGGTGTTGGAGACAGTGCCGCTTGATGACACTCCTGGAGGTGACCCCACGCACAGTCCCCCTGCTCTTTTTCACGCCTCCAGTTGCTGTCAGCTTTGTGTAATGCGAGGGCTGACGAAGGCCCTCTGATTAATGACACAGGACGGGAGAGAGTAGCATGTGTGTGGAACAAGCATCTGTTCCGTGGACAGCAGGAACAGACAGACGGACGGGAGATGCACGCAGCGTTGTTGGTGGCATGCCGTATTTTGGAATCACGGCACCTTATTTGGAAGGGCGTCCCCAGGGTTCAAAGTGCAGTTTGGTTTCTATGGAGGCATTTTCCTGTCTTTGGAAAGATTACACGTTGCCAGTTCATACGCTGCCTAGTACAATGGTTTTTGCATAGTAGGCACTCAATATATTTTGTGGGATTTAATGTTTCAAAAGTGATGAAAAGCCTTTTACTTTCACATTTGTTTTGGTTTCCTGGCTTGAATTGGTCTGCTTGGAATTTAACCTTCTTAACCAAACATAGCCAGAACTCAAGATTGGGCTCATCAGATTTTATCAGTGAGCGAGAAGGAAGTTCTAACGAAGAGCTCAGATGTGAGTCACTCATTGACTCCATTCCAGAATAGACCTGAGGCCCAGGTGTCCAGAGTTCACGTGTGTGCAGGATCTGAGCAGATTGTGTTAATCGACTAACCGCTCCCGAGTCTGCACTAAGACAACCACGTTATCCTGAGATTTTCGCAGAGCGCTGGCATGGCTAACACAGGGAGAAATGTCAAAGGGCACAGCATTCTCACTGGACTTCTCGTATTGCTTATTTCCAGCTTGCCAGGCAAATATGTCTCTGAGAAATCACCTCGCTAAATGGCAGCAGTTAGCAAAATGACAACATTAGCATTAACAACTAAAATATGATAAATATTTTTTGGGGCATAAGCTATTCAGAAATATGCTTAAATAAATGCTATTTAAGCAATTATATTCTTGTGCCAGCAAATAACAAATGATAATCACTTCTTCCCTGGCTGTAAGTATGTATTGATTAAGTTCAAACTTAGAACTCCAAAATGAATTATATCTGGCCACTGCTAAACTGCCTCGCTTGCTGAAAGGAAAAAAAAATCCACACAACACCTATTATGCCGCATTTAATTAAGACAAGCATCAACTTTATGTGCCATTATTTGCTTCTGCCAAATCTCTATGGTGTAAATATTGAGCGGTGGCATCTCTTGAATGCTAATCAATCCTTTCTGAATTTCAAATGATTACATAAGTTTTAGGAAATGCTTATTTGCTAGCATTGCCCTCAGCTGCATACGTATGGGCAAGGCATTAGTATGGAGATACGTGTGGTTGACAAGTGTCTAGTGAGTGTTTTTCTAAATTAGAATGTCACATATGAAAAGATAAAAACTGAGACAGAATACAAATTGTAAGAACACTGGGATATTTCTTTTCTGTCTTCCTGAGGAAGAATTTAATCAATGCACTTGGGTAAAGACTGAGGTAGACGCACTGCTTCACCACACTGTGGCCGGTCAGTGGTGGTGTGTATGCGTGCACGCGTGTGTGTGTACACATGCATGTGCATATGTGCGCGTGCGTGTGCAATCACAGGTGGAGGGAGCTGTAAGAACACAAATATTGCGACCAGCTTCAGGAAGGACAATCACTACAGAATGGGAAGATTGGTTTTTGCTGTTTCAAGACCAGCCTTTATGCAGCTACCAGATAGGAAGACTTTTATGGCTTGCAGACTGCCATACCTGTTTCAGAATTAATACTCAGACATAAATTATTATGTACAAACGTACATTTTTACTGGTTTTCGACCTTCCAGAAGCTGCTTCCAGCACCTGGGGAGAGGGTCCCTTAAGGAACAAGAGGCTCGCCTGTGCTGCTTTCCAGGTTAGCTGTAGGTTGCTGTGCGGCCAATGGCACGTTTGGTGCGGTTATCCTCTAACATGTAAAAAAGTATCCTCTTTCTTTTTGTAACCCCCTTCACTCCCTTTTCCAAAACTGTGTCGACAAAATCTCTAGGCTTCTGTGCAACTGCTGAGGAGATGGAGCTTGGGGACTCCAGCCATGTCCCCGTGCACATCTTCCTCTGGGGAGCCGTGCTGAGGAAGGGCAGAAGCCCGGCCCCGAGTTCTGAACGCAGCCCGGGCCAGAACGACTCCCTTCCCAGTCGGACAGCCCATGCCGCAGTCACCCGGCGACCCTTCAAACTGCTTCCTCTCCAAGAGGGTGGAAGAAAATCCCCTCCGAACGTACGCTGCACTGCCCACGGCCGCCGGACTCGGATCTTCAGGAGGAATGGCCATGTAAGCGCCAGCTTGAAACACGCTCACTCCCTCCACTGCATGGCCAGCCGTCCTCCCTCCCCAGGACTTCGTGGAGTCTTTTCTCCTGACAGGAGATCACGCACCAGCCCTGGTGGTAGCTTCATAAGCCTTCTTCCCACTGAGCAAAAGGAGAGGCCCTCTCTTACAGAAAAATACAACAGGCAAGCAGAGAGAGGCTCCGGCTGAAGTGCTGTGGTTTTCTGGGCTGTGTTAACACAGGAGCCTCTTGTCTGCCTCACTGAACCCTGGGAAGCTGTAGAAATCATCAGGTCTCTGCTGTCTCTCCCCTTAAGTGAGATGTGAGGGCAGTAGCTGCTCTGTAATTCTCTGCCCAATTATAAAGCCTTTACTTTTTCAAGTGAATAGAGAGAGAGAGAGAGAGTGTGTGTGTGGGAGGGGGGGACAGGGAGGAAGGGAGGGAGAGAGAGAGAGAGAGAGAGAGAGAGGGAGGAAGGGAGGGAGGGACAGAGAGGGAGGGAGGGAGGAAGGGACAGAAAGGGAGGGACAGAGAGGGAGGGAGAGGGAGGGATAGGAAGGGAGGGAGGGAGGGAGAGAGAGGGAGGGATAGGAAGGGAAGGAGGGACAGAGAGGGAGGGAGGGAGGAAGGGAGGGACAGAGAGGGAGGGAGGGAGGAAGGGAGGGACAGAGAGGGAGGGAGGGAAGGAGGGGGGAGGGAGGGAGAGGGAGGGAGGGAGAGGGAGGGTGGGACAGAGAGGGAGGGACAGAGAGGGAGGGAGGGAGGGACAGAGAGGGAAGGAGAAGGACAGACAGAGAGGGAGGGGCAGAGACGGAGCCAGCAGTGATGAGAGGAAGCTCCCGTAGGGGACAGGCTTGTGCCAGGCTTGTGCCGGAGTCTCAGCTCTGCACAGAGACCCTGCCTGGGCTTGGGCACAGGTGATCAGACCCCTATAAACATTCTGCTTCCCCAGCTGCCCTGCGGGAAGCTTTCACAGTGAACCCCTGCCAGGTTCTGACTCGGAAAGCCAGAGGAAAAATGGCATTCTTAGGTAAAGGGAAAACAAGTGCTAGATCTTCATTTAAATGTCAAAGCAGAAGGATCACTGAACAAAATTCACAGAAGGGAAAAAATGCTAATCATATCAGAAACTAAAGACTCTTGGAAAACTAACCATGGCAGATATGAATTCCCTTACTCAAAACACTAAACCCACCCACATTTGTCAGCAAATGTGGGCGACTCTATTCACCATCAGCAGCGTCCACATCGTGCCCCAGGAGCGACTGTCGCCTCTAGGGAAGCAAGAGGCCCCACCTGCGGCAGAACAGGGCGCGTCACCGCCTAGACCTCACAGACAAGTTGGCTCCTCCTTTTCTACCGCAGGATTTCTAGTCCCAGCCATGACCAGAGGGGAAGAGGGTGACCAGTACTTTAGTAATTTTTTCCCCCTTTACCATCACAAACAGACATATAAGCTGTGATCACTTAGCTTTCCTAATGCCTAGTAAACGGCCCACAGAAAGTGTCAAAGCTAAGAGGCAACATGAAACTATGAAGAGGAAGTCTTTGGACAGGGAGGGACCAAAGCTTCGTGGTGGAGGCTTTATACGAGCTCACCTGGAGATAAAAACAAACAAAAGCTTATCATATACAGTTGACCCTTGAACAACATGGTTTGAATGCGGGGTCCACTTATGTGTGGATTACTTTCAACCAAACGCGGATGTGAAACGCAGTACTGGTAGGAGGCTAAACCCCAGGGCTGACGCCCATGGGACTGCAGCAGGTGCAGATTTGGTACCTGTGGGGTTCCCACAACCACCGCCCCGTGGACACCAAGGGATGACTGTGTTTAGAAACCTAGCGAATCAGAAGCTACACAACTGCTTGGCATATTCAATGAAGATTGGAAATTCATGTAAAGTATTTCCCTGCTTTTACCCAGTACAGGTTGGCTTTCCTTTGGCTCCACGTTCTTTAGATGATTGTCCGAATTTCCTACATCATTCTACCTGAATCAGTGGTACCTTCGTAAGCACAGTCATCCCTCAGTACACTGGGGTGGGGGGTCCATTGCAGGAAGCCCGCATTTACAAAAAACCCTAAATACTCAGTTCCGCAGTTAGACCTTCCGGACCTTCAGAAACTGCAGATACGAAAAGTCAGCCCCTGTACGTGGGTTTCACATTCCACAATACTGCGTTTTCCATTTGCCTTCGCTGGCAGAAATGCAGATACTTTGGGCCAACCTGTATTTATTGAAAAAAAAAAAAAGATTGGTGTATGAGTGGACCTGCCATAGTTCAGCCCGAGTTGTTCAAGGGTCAGGTGTATATAGTGTTTTCAATACCAATTGATGAGTTAGAATGTCTCTAAAGAGGATGGCGCACTGGAGCAGAGACTGGCATTTGGGGTTGTTAGATCTAGACCTGGCGCTGAGCCTACAATGTTGGATAAATCACCTAATTTTGTTTCTTCAACTACAAAATGGGAGGGGTGTTCTCTTAGGTTCCCCACTCTCTGTAAGGGGGAAACTAAGCAATTTACCCACCAGAAGCCCTTATTACTAACACTAGCAAAGAAAAGCATGCTTTGTCAGTGTTAACGCCTTCTGTGGCTCTTTTTGGTGTTTGACATGCTTAGTGTCAAAATTTCAAATAGACCCTACAGGCTGGTTATCAGTAATCAATTCCATTTAATATTTCATAAACAAAGAAGGACTCTGTTTAGTCTGTTTTCTTATAATAATCCCCTTCATAATGTGAAGATTTACCTACTTTATAAAGTTTTTTTTTAAAAAAAGCCAAATCCTCTAATATTTATCCATAGGATCTATTTTCCAGCCTCTCTTCAAATTTTGTGCTTGTTTTTCTTTCTTTGAACTAATTTTTCCATTTCTCATTATTTTTCTTTTAAACCTAGAAATTGGGAGGAAAAGCATTCTTTCATTCATGAATGCAATAAATATGTATTAAAAACCTATATCTGTCAGGTAGCATATGAGGAGGAAAACATGCACCGTGTTCACGAACCTTGTAGTTTATTACTCTGGTAGATGAAAGGCCTTTGCTTCACTAAGAAAACCAGAGCAAGCACGTGGCCCCCCCTTGTCTGGTGTCAGAAGTAGCTTAAAGCAGCCATGACAAAGAGAAAAATATTCTGCTCTGCCTTAAATGAACCAATTTTTTCCTTCCAAATTATGGGTTTTTTGAGACAGAGTCTCACTCTGTTGCCCGGTTAGAGTGCCGTGGCATCAACCTAGCTCACAGCAACCTCAATCTCCTGGGCTCAAGCGATCCTTCTGCCTCAGCCTCCCGGGTAGCTGGGACTACAGGCATGTGCCACCATGCCCGGCTAATTTTTTCTATATACTTTTAGCTGTCCAGCTAATTTCTTTCTATTTTTAGTAGAGATGGAGTCTTGCTCTTGCTCAGGCTGGTCTCAAACTCCTGAACTCAAATGATCTGCCCGCCTCTGCCTCCCAGAGTGTGAGGATTACAGACATCAGCCCCCTCTCCTGGCTCCAAATTTAAAGGTCTTTCAAGACCTTAAGGTGTTACTACCCATCCATTTTTCCCCCTCTACCCATCTATTTTCAAAACCCTTTCTAGTTGTTGATCAAATCACATTGTTTATTAATAAATAATACTGTTTATTCTGGGACATTTCACTAATTGCTTAGATGATCTTATATTTAAGATAATGTGCTTTATTCACAGCAGTGGCTCATGTCTGTAATCCTAGCACTCTGGGAGGCCGAGGCAGAATTGCTAAAGCTCAGGAGTTCAAGACCAGCCTGAGCTAGAGCGAGACCCTGTCTCTACTAAAAATAGGAGTCTCTACTAAAAATAGGAAAATTAACTGGGCATCCTGGTATGTGCCTGTGGTCCCAGCTACTTGGGAGGCTGAGGCAGGAGGATCGCTTGAGCCCAGGAGTTAGCTATGATGATGACCCTGGACTCTACCTGGGGCAACAGACCAAGACTCTGTCTTTAAAAAAAAAAAAAACTCCATTTGTTTATCTATTTTATCAGTAAATATTTTGTAAGCCCCTACTGTATACCAAGCAATGTGCTAGAAACCTGGGGTACAGAGAAAACATAAAGGACAATGTCTAACCTCAGTCGAGATTCAGTCCAGAGCATCAAATTCTGCTGCATAGAAGTATTCACAGTCCCTTTCAAGGGACTTAGAAAGTCTAAACTTAAAGAGACTTGAAGTAAATTTTCCCAGAAATTTGGGCTTGGGAAACTCCCTCAAAGAGAATAACAGTCTTTAATTCAGCTGAATATAAGAAATGCTTTCAGAAATATTGGTTGGTAGGACAAGGGAATAATTTACAACAAATCAAGGGTATTCATTAGGGGATATAGGATGTGATATGCCTCTCGTATTTTCTCTTGCCACCTGGGCGTCAAGAAGAGTCTAGCAATGTCTGGCTACTGAGTTTTCAGGATAAGAAAATGCAAAGGCCAGAGTCACATCTTAGTTGGCACAGTCTGGCTACTTGTTGCTTTGAGCACTTAAGCCACATTCATACTCTTGATGGGCTTGAACCTGTCATGGGGTTACTCAGGATGCTGTAGTTAGAGATCAAGCAATTGCTTTCCAGTTCCGCTTTTGTTTCCAGGGGAGAACAGTTTGTAGGGATTCTACTTGTCTTGGGAATGCAGGCCATGATGATATTATTTGAGGATCACGATCCCCTGTGCTGCTTCCTCTATAGGATTTATTTCTACATTGGTTGATGACGCCAGTCACTGATTCATTTTTAGAAGAAGGTAGAAAGAAATATAAACCAATCAATAAACATTAGCAATCTTATTCTAGCCTCTCAAGCCAAACTTAGACTATCTCCTGGTCAACTTAGAATATCTCCTTTTTCGCCAAGTTGTAAACTGGCTCAAATTATATCGTCTCATCATAGTTAGAAACAAAATATGGTAAGTTAGCAGGATTTTAAGAAAACATTGTAACTAACAGAAATAGGGTCTCCAGAGACTACTGTATTAAACACAGAGAAACAGCCTCCCAGGACAGGGCATTTTTTACTGTTGTTTCCTTTTTCACCCAACGTAACAAATCGATGTATCTGCTCACGGATACAATGTGGGGGAAAATGAGACAGATCAGGATTTGTGTCGGTGGTACTTTTCACGTCAGCCCTGCCACTAGCTGTCTGTGAAATCAGCAATCAGCATGAGTGAAGAAAGATTTTGAGGAGGAGGATGGCTCCTACTGACCCAGCTGGTCAGTTGCTGCTCCTGCGGACCCTTCCGTTCTGGCAGAACACCCAGGGACCTGAGACTCATCCTAGACTGACTTCTCCCTCTCCGCTGCCACATTCGTGGTTTGCCACCCATAACTGAATCACATCCCTCGTTTCACGCCCTTTCCCGTGGGGTACTAAAGCCACATCTGAGTGTGGGGTTTCCAGCATTGCCCCCACCCCCGTCCACTCCACTTTCCACGCTGCTACCGCCAAGGCGAACCAACTTGAGCGACTCGGCTCAGTCCCGCCTTTTATGAGCGCTTTGCTGTACTTTCCGGCGCTCTGCAGAACCCAAACCGCAGCACCTGCTCCTGCTCGCCGTGGCATCCCAGCGCCCGACGCGTGGTCAGCGCCCAGTGAGGATGAGCTGCACGGCTCGGAGGCCCCCAGTGCCGCAACCAGGCTCTCGTCTACCTCCACTTACGTCTGCGGCTAACCCCAACCACAGTCATCGACCAACTGTCCCCACACTCGTGTGCTGTCTCGTGCCTCCACGCTGTTGCGCTGGCCACGCTTTTGGCTTGTAATGCTGCACCTGCTCGGGCCACAGCCCACCTTCTCTCACCAAATCTGTCTGCAAAACAGCGTCCTCTCTCTGCACAGCCCCTGGCCTCTGACCAGCCCAGAAAACCCGCATGCTCCTCCAGCACCAAAGGGGCTCAGGGCCGAGGTCAGAGCACGCTGGGTTTCAGGCTCAGGGGGCTGAAGGCTCGCAGGGGTTTGGGACAGCAGGTGCTGGCTTAGGGCTTGGGCTCAGCTTTTAGCTGTCACCCTGGTATGATTTTATCCTCAGTCTAGGTGTTCTGGGTATCTGAAGGTTGATTATCTCCGTAGCTCAATAAAGTTGAAATTAAAAAAAAGATTATTCATTGTTCCTGTGGGGTAAAATGTTTTCCACTCATAAACTGGAAACTACCTGAATTTTCCTGCCAGTTACATTTTTCCCTGCTTCTTTAAAAATAAACTCTTGGTCAAAACTGTATTTACCTCTGATCTGAAAGCCATGTTTTCCTTTCTTCCTTAAACAACAAATAGACATGGTCTTAAATGGCTATGAAGCTAGCTATTGACTAGAGCCTCCGGTTCCTGAAACAGTCAGCATGCTCCTTAAAGAAGAGAGTGTGTGGCTGAGGTTCTGGTAAATATAAGCCCCAGTTGTTCAGGAAGGTAGTTCGTGGCGTTCAAAGGTTGAATGCTTTTCAGATCTGCTCCCCTCCCTTCCAGCATTGGCAGAGAGTGTAATCAATTTTTAAAATGACGAAGGAAAGATAAAAGTGTTGAAAACTAAAGATGGCTCACGGTTAATGTGTGTGTCTTCAAATTTAATACAGTTCTTCAACTAATTTAAAATACCATTGAAGTGAGATGATATTCTCTAAATATTTTATCACTAAGATGCTATAAGATTTCTGACACATGTATTACCACATTTTCCATTTAATTACTGATCAAATGTACTAGTTGAAAAGACTAAGATATTGCCATAAACCAGAATAATTTGTGCAATTACAGCAAGAAGGACTCTGTTATCTTCCCCTTTATAAAAACTGTTGTGGGGTAAAAGATGCAGACTCACTTGAATAGAACTTTCCTTTTTATTGTGGTTAATACAGAAACCACACAGGATCTAGTCTTGGCATCGCAAACCTTTGAACACTACATCTGTGAAATTCTGTTGTCTTTTTAAATTTTCAGTAACATTTCTTTTTGCTATATTTATCACATTTTCCAAAATATGAAAAATGCTCTTTTTATTTTAAATGTTGACTACACGTGAAAAATTAACTCTGGTTCCATTACTTCAAACTATTCCTTTATTAGCAACAGTTGTGCAGTGCTGTCAAGAAGAATTTTAAAACTAAAGTACCAAATTTGGAGAGTGGACACATCTGTTTTGCTTTGCAGTTTGTTTTATTGTTTTATTTCTTAGGATATGAATTCACAACTATCTTATAACTGAAGACTAAAGAAAAAGCATATGTTGGTAAATCTGATTTCTGCATTTTTCTTTTTCATTCGAGGGAAGTTGCCTCCCTCAGCTGTCTGCCAATAAGTAATAAATGGACTTGGCAAAAAGTTTATTTAAGTTGGCTTTATTAAGCCAACAAAATACAGAAATCAAGTAAGGGACAGGCAGAAAAATCTGTTCCTTTGAAGTCAATAAAAATCCATCTCCTTAATCCTTTTTTTATTCCGAGCAGTGGTGATTTTTCTCATCTGACTCACTGAGAACCTTGATTTAGCTAATCTGTCTTGCTTAGTTATCTTTCTTCTCCAAAGCTTTCCTAAAGAAGCATCCTTTGCCCTTGACAACTGTCATCTTTTATACTTGCAGAGTGGTGCATCTAGTTATAAACATTCTTTAGTTAATCCCGAAAGAGATTTAAAAAACAGGTTTTTAATTACTATCCATATTTTAGAAGAATAAAAACAGCAGTAGGTAGCAAGCTGAAACAAAAGACACATAGAAATGATCAAGGTGGAAAGGTGGCTATAATTTGATGCCACACGTCTTTTCTGAGCTATCTCCTTCAAGCTCTGTCAGAGCTATATTTGACTATTTCTTTCCTGTCCATTGTGAAAGAAAATCCAGGACTGCAATACTTTAACCCATTTTCCACACCCCAACCTATCCACAAAGGGGCTATGAATCATGTAGAAATATGTAAGGAAATATGTTCATGTTTGAAGGTTTCATGTGATTCGAAAGGAAGGGCATTATCTTGATAGAAGAAAAACACAGATTGACTTCAAGACACTCAAACGTCAGTATCATTTAGTAACCTCTGGTTGTATGTGGTATGAGAAAAGGATTTCTTACCTAGACTGAAGAGCACCAAGAATTTCAGACACACAAACTCTCGTTGATCAAACTGCAGAGAACGAAGTTTTGCCACTAACTCCTGCGCGTGACTCATGAGGTTGTTGAGGGTGGCCCCAGCCTGGGACGCTATGACAGAATAGTCCACCTGCAACACAGAACCACGCAGTTTTGTGGATGATTAGAACGAAAAATGTATGTTTCACTTGAGTTTGTTTAGAACTGAGGATAAAAGTCAGGCTGCAATACAAATTGGTAACAGAAGACTTTCCCCATGAGAGTAGTTTAGACACATTCTATTTATTATAAAAGTTCTCTTAAAGTATATATACCAAAAAGGTATATATACCATTTTATATTATGAAATTACACTATCACATAAGATAAAAATGCTTAATTCTCATGAATAAGTGGAAAGAAAAATATACTGCCCATAAAAAGTAAATCTAGAGCAACATTCTATGCGATTACCACGATATCAACTAGCACACGAGGAGGATAAAGGCAGAGATACATTTCTGTTTGTATTATGAGACTACATTTTAAAGTAACCACGGTTCAAGACTGCATGCTTGTGGATGAGGAATCGCATTTAAATTATTCTTTAGTTTGCTGCTTCCTAAAAAGCCATGGCATTAAACTACTACGTTCAGATCATTACATCAGATTACACCAGATTAATGCACTTCTCTCTAAAGACAGCAATGACCTTATTTATAAGAAGAATAATTCCTTAGTCTGGAAAGCAAAAAAAAAAAAAAAAAGGCTTATTTGCCTTTTCATGAAAAGAAAAAAAATTGCTGCTGGGCACTAAGCTTAGATCATTCACGGGGACACAGGGGCTGCACGTACAGTAAGTTAAGACGTCGGGAAGGCTGTCAGCGGCAGCGCGGCTCGGCCGCTGCGATTACGGCATAATGGGAAAGCCCAGGTGGTACCTGACGCTCCGTCCTTTCTTTACTGGGGAGTTCTCAGGCAACCAGATACTCTTTCAGGTGCATTTAATATTTGCAGCAGCAGCAAATTTGTCTGGGAGGCAAGTCCTCATCTGCCACTCACCCAGAGCAGACTGTATTAAATTTTTATATTTATTGACATTTCATTACCATAATTGACTGCACTGGCTTCTCCAGGAGAAGGCACGGGGCTGCCTCCTAAGCAGGAGAACTAGTCCCTCGAGCAGAATTTGCAATTAAAAACAAGGCGGAATGGATTTTTTTTTTATTGTGTAAATATGATGAGTTGAATTTTCAGCTTTAACTAGAGAATACAGGGTGTACAGAAACCTTTTTCAAGAGTGAGAAAAATTATGAGTCAGTGGAAAGACGACCCCCCAAAGGTGTCAATCAGTTTATGTGGAGTCAACTATGCATGAAAAAGCCACAGTTACCGTGTGTTTGAGGAGAGCTCTAGCATCGGGCCCGGCGCCGCCCTACCTGCTTTCCCCATGTGCTGGCATCTGCCCGCTGAATTCAAGCACCAAGCCTGCTAAGAGCTCCTTTGGTTTCTATTGGGAGTGTGTGAAAGAAAAGGGTCAGTACAGGGTCAACCTGAACCCTGAGCTGGAAGCAGAGGAGACGAGCTGTCGGGCTCTGCGCAGCATGTTGGGATTACCTGCCTAGCATGCAAAGCGATGTCCCAACGACCATTTTGCCAGTTCTCTCTCTCACATGGGGAATTTTCTGCTTTAAGGAAGTTCTTACCTAAAAGGTGTCTGTGCTCTAAATTCTTAAAAAAAAACAAACAAAACTACACAGAGTCTAACGACGTCAGGTAATAATGACATAAATTCTACAGGGACAAAGGAGGTAGACAAGTGAAGGACAGCCAGAAGGCAGCAGGGGTGGGAGGGCCTTGGACAAGATGGGAGGTCTGATCTGGGCCATCCCTGCCTTTTACTAACCAAGAGCCTTGGGCATGCACAATCTCCACGCCTGGGTGTCCTGATCTTCAACTATGGAAGTTAAGGTCAATGATGATAATAAGGTACTTCCCACTTCTGTGATTATCAAAAAAATAATCTTAGCTGGGACAATACTAGCGATTTAAGTTTAGAATCCATTGAATGCACCATAGTATAGCTTAATAAATACATAGTATTATACATTTTAATAAAAAATCACTACTTAAGCCTTAAAGCAGGAAGACTGTGCTAAAATAAAGCATAAATATATCAGTGTATATTAATTTTTCATTATGATGATGGGGTTAATTAAATTCTGATATGTATGTAGTCACAACAGGTATGTAATAAGTTCAAATACTAGAATTTCATACTTGGAAATGTACTGCACTATAACTGAAAGGAATCTAAATTGTTTCACAGAATTGCACATTGAGTGAGAGACCTTTAGTGAGATGGGCCTCAAGAAATCAATTGTCTTACCAACAACTTTACAGCTATACATTTATTTACATGCTAATTTGAAAGCTCAAACATGCTTATTAAATGGGGGCTCCAATAACCTTTCTTTCAAGGATAATTTATCAGATTGCATGGCTCTGAAGAAGGATGGGTAATTCCCGAAACAGCACACAGATCTACAACTTCCTTACATTTTATTACAAACATAATTATGTTTTCATTGTTGAATGCAGAGTTTGTGCTCATTTCAGGAGCAGCTGGCCTTGTCTTTTATGTACTTAGTAAAATTAATTTATTGTTCTCTTACACGTAATCTTTGTGCCATTAAATTCAAGGGAGATATTGAAGAAAATACTCTTAACCAATGTCCCCTTTGGATAAATTTCATTCATCATGAAGGTAGAAACAGTTTTAGCTAAATTGCTTTCAGTTCTAATCACCAAAATTTTGATGACTCGTATATTGTAAGATGCCTGTCATTTTAATATGATGCACAATAATAGAAGATAATAAATTGCCAGCAGACCCTTCCCTTAGGACGATGCTACAGTGGCTGTTAATTAGCTACAATATGCAAATAGTAAAACCCAACTCCACTTCAAAGTACACTATTATTTTATACATAGATATAATATATATATTTTTAAATACTGGATAGAAAGAATTCTAATCATAAATATAAGATGCTACAGTATAGAATTGATTTGACAGTGCTTAATATTACTGATAATCATTATTTCCTTTTTGCTTAATAAGGTTACTTAATGTACATTTATACAGATGCCTGATTGAAAGACACAATTAAAACCTAAGTGCTAACTTCAGGGTTAAGCAAAGCACCGAGTCTTTATTTCAATACTATGTACTGGTGTCCTGGGCTGCTCTGTTCAGTGGGACTATTTTGGTTCCTCTAGTTCTGAATGAACTGAGAGAAGATTCAATTCTGCAAACATGTACTGAGCAAACTTCCTAGCCGTGGGGCTGAAGACAAAGGTTGTGGCATTTTATGTAACTTTCCTCCCTCTCTTCAAACTCCAAGTAGCAGTCTCTTGACTATCGCGCTCATTTTTTCAATTCAGTCTAGCCTTTTTCTTCTTCCTCTGCTGTAACAAATTCACCACATGATTTACAGAGAGCTGCATTCAGTAGGAAAAGCCAGGAGACCAGACAACGGAGCACCAGAGGCCTCTCGTCCCTCAAGAGGGATGCCCGGGGTTGCTATGAAGCAGTGTGGACGCCACACACCCGCTTTCAAAGCAAGGCAAGATCCCTGTCCGGGGGGGTCCCACTGGGCCAGGACTTTGGCCCTGATATCATGGACTGAGGCACATTTAACGTTACTATTTGCTAATCTGAAAGTACTGAATATGAACATTTTCATTTGTTCCTGAAGTAATCATCATGGGGGAGTTGAGAAAATTCTACAGGGAAACCTGGACATTTACCGGAGAATTGAGAATACTGTACTTCTGGTTGAGGCTAGAAAGGGTGGAGGGGGTTTCTCTACCCCTCAGAGGATTTTGAGCACTGCTATCTGCTTCAACTTGCAAAGAAGAGTTCAACTAAACATCCTCACCTTAGGGCTAAGGCACTTCCCCATAGAAGCTGAATCACCTGGCCAGCTCTGAATGCCCATCTTATTCCTCCTGCCCTTCCTGCTCTGAACTTTCCTCCCACCTTATCTGACCCTGTGTCCCGGGGCTTGCTTGTGAAAGTGCTCAGTGGGAAGCTCGATGCAAAGGGCAGTCATTATAGTCATCAATTAGGTAGGTGAATTACATTCCTTACCATTATTGCCTACAGGGCTGTGTCTAATTTTTTCCCCTCACATCTTCGATTTCCCTTTATTTATCAGGCCATCAGATATATTTTTGAAATAAATGAAAAATATTCTTCTGTCCTATAGGTGATTGCCAAGCTTCCTGTAGGGGAATTTTGCACGCTTTATTGGAAGAGTGCCATTTAATTCTTTGCCGTGATATCAACAACACGGCTTTGATACAAGGCATCATAGAAACAGGCTTCTATCGTTTTAAAGTTCACATTCTGCACAGATCCATTGTAGTAAGTAGTAGGTCAGTATGTCTCTAGGGCGGATAAATTATTTTATTTAGAAAAATAAGAAAAATATTTATTTAAAATATCCATTTTCTCCAAAGATTGGAAGAGAACTCAACAAAAACATCTGATATATGACAGATTTATGAGCAATATTTTTTTATTTCTAGTTTTGTCTTAAAGGTCAAATAATTTTATACGAGTAATATTCACATTAAAATTGTTTCTGTATAATTTGAATTTACCTTTAAAATGTGCTTATAATGCCACACTAAAAAAAAAATCCTCCCAAAGACAAATAAATAAACACACACACACACAAATTATGCATTTAGCCTCCATAAAAAAGAATGAACTCGTTTTGCTCGGCAGTTCACAGAGGCTGCCATGCACTGCAATGACACATGAAGGACAAATTAAACACCTGCAGTGCAGACGAGCTCTGTAGCATCAGTGAGCTATCCAAAGGCAGAGTGGTGGGTTGGTGAAGAACACAACCTCTGGCACTAGCCTGCCTCGAGCTGAAGATCCATTCTACCACTTAACTACATCACCTCCCGTTGCCTCAATTTCCCTATCGACAAAAGGGGATCATGCTAGAGCTGCTTCACAGGGCTGCCAACTCCATACATGTTAGCCTGTGTGGGCCCAGCTGTGAGCACTTCCAATTTTTGTCAGCATTTTACAGGACTATTTCCTGTAATTTTTATTGCGATTCACTCAGGTAGATACCATCACCATCTCCATGGGACAGGTGAGGACACGGAAACTTGAAAGGTAAAGGAACATGCTCAACATGACATAGTTAGGAAGTCTTGGAATGGGGACATGAACACGAGTTGTGTCCTAGTTCTGAACTACATGGCACGTGGTGACCAACCACACACACACACACACACACCCCTCTGCACTAGTAAAGAAAATATACTTCACCAATAATTCAATTCTTATAGACTGTAAACACAATAAAAAGACAGTTCTTTTTTTTTTTTTTTTTTTGGCTATCCTCAACTACTTACATATCTTTTCTTTTTTATAAATTATTTTGCTCCAGAATATTGCTTTACTCTTTCACTTAATAATTCCTTTCCTTCCTTTCATGATTTCGGCTACCTTCTTAAAATTGGCATATGCCAAATAATTTATTATTGTTGTTTTTCTTGTTGTTTCAACCAAAATCCAGTCTCCCTCGCTTGCGATCATGGAAGTATACCAGTCAAAAAAAAAAAAAAAATTATACTTGAAACTTTCACATACCTCTCTGGGCCACAGAATAGGGAGCAGTCTATAGCAATAAAAGGGCGATATACTTCTAGAAAACTATTATTGACATCCCAGCCCCAGAGAAGTAAGTTGGCAGGTATAAGAGGGTACGGATGAGACGTGGGAACACAGTGAGTACTATCATGGGTCTTGAGACCCAGTCAACTTGTTTTAGGTGAGCAATGAGGCTAGAGACATGACAGTTCTCATCCCATACAATCAGCTAATATTTATCATGTGCCTAACACAGTCAGCATTTTAGTAGGTGCCGGGGGGATACATAAATCATCCGTATAAGACTTTGCGTTAAAATATCTTCCTCACTCTGTTGGAGAAGTCGTGTGCTTCTGGAAAGTCTTCCTTTGTAGCACTCTTGCTTTCATCCTACGAAACTGCAGGAAGCCCAGGGATAAGTTCAAATGTTTTGTCTAATTCTAACTTATTCCACAAAATATAGCTGCCTTCCATAAGTTGCCAGAAATGGGACTGTCTGGTTGTAATTAATCATCATCAGGCTATTCGCTTAAATTGGATGGGAAAAACTGAGGGAGGGGCTTGGGCAGGCCTGTGGCGTACTAAGCATGGGGGAGCTGGAAGAATATAGGAAACAGGAAACATAAGGAGACGACTCTCTCTCCACCAGGGAGTTCCTCTTTCAATTCTGACGGCAAAACACAAAGCAGCAGAGTAAGCAAACTAAAGACTATAATAGCATCTATTCCTTGACTGTTCTTGGTTTTGAAAATCAGAGAGGAAAGAAATGTTCCTTTTCTACTTTTCAAATGCTAATGACCTTTACCCAGGAGTAGCACTTAAAGCAAGATAAAATGTGAAATAAGAAGTATTTCTAAAGAGCAGAATGGAAGTGCTTTGAGAAAGAACGGCACAAACCCATTTCATTTTCTGAAACTCAAAAAGACATGAAATCAAATTAATTTGTGAGCTGAGACTCGTACTTCTAATGTAGCTCCTAGTTGGGCAGAGGTGGGTGGACTACCTAATGACTGGACTCTGAAAATGGGTACATTTCCTCCAAGGACTTGGGACACAGGATGAAAACGCTAAACAAAAATTTGAAAGCACAGGAAGTCAGACCCATTGAGACTTCATTTGCTCATCTCAAAAGCTTTTCTCATGAGAAGTGCAGAAAGCAGGGACCAGATAGTGACGGAGGTGCTCGATTTGATCCAATTTGCAAACACTCTAAGATGGTACTTGCCTTTAATTTGATTGGGGAAATTTGATTTATTAGCAATACAGCAAACGATGTGGAGCCAGCCTTCCATTCCCAAACACGCGCTGCTGCGCTGGCACAGCACATAAACGTTTATGGCTGGACGTAAAAGATCACGGTGGCCGAGTACTGAAGTCACCATTGCTGAGCAGTGTAAGGGGCCCTGAGTGGGTATAACCCACAGGACTGGAGGAACCGCTGGGTTCCACGCGTTTATTTTAATACATTAGTTGTAGAATGGAGGGGAAGCGACTGCAGGGGCTTGCCCAAAGCCTGTCTTGTTGGAATGAGGGCCCTTAAGCAGATACTCTGTTTTTTAGGACATCCACGGAGCTGTCTCTCCTTTCTAAGTCTTTGCTCAAATGTCACTTTTCAATAAGGCCAAACCCGCCATTTCTATCGAACACTGCAACCCACGGGTCACGCTGCAGGTGAATGCTGCTTTCCCTCTACCTGGCCTTTTTTATTTTCTTTTGCTCAGTAACACTTTAACCTGTAACACATTACAGGTTTATTAGGATTATTGTTTATTGTCATTTTCTCCCTACAACAACATTAAGTTACATGAGGGCAGGAATTTTCTTTGTTTTGTTCACCAATATATGCCAAAGCCCCAGAAAAGGGGATAGCACATAGTAGGAGGTTCAATAAATATGTGTTGATTGAACAAACATCTATTCAGAAAGGAGTAGAACTTAACAGTAATCTTTTCTTTCTCTTGCTTTTGAATGACTGGATCTGGAAGACTGCAAACTCCTGTCCCTTCTGACTTGCCTGCCTTTATGCCAACTATTTAGATCAGGTGTCCTCAAACTACAGCCCGCAGGCCACATGCCGGTCGCCTAGCACATTTATCCGGCCCTCCGGGTTGTTTTTGCCACCACTGCCTGTCCTGCTTCCCAGGCCCACAGTGCACACTCTCCAACGGTCTGAGGGACAGTGAGCTGGCCCCCTCTTTGAAAAGTTTGAGGACCCCTGATTTAGATTGTATGTGACATCTGAATCCGTCTCTTCCACCAACATTGTTCCAAAATAGTAAGGATTCCACAATTATAGGGTCTTAAATACCTGGCAAATAAATATGGTAGGTTGGCCGGGCGCAGTGGCTCACGCCTGTAATCCTAGCACTCTGGGAGGCCCAGGCGGGCGGATTGCTCGAGGTCAGGAGTTCAAAACCAGCCTGAGCAAGAGCGAGACCCCGTCTCTACTATAAATAGAAAGAAATTAATTGGCCGACTAATATATATAGAAAAAATTAGCCAGGCTTGGTGGCACATGCCTGTAGTCCCAGCTACTCAGGAGGCTGAGGCAGGAGGATTGCTTGAGCCCAGGAGTTTGAGGTTGCTGTGAGCTAGGCTGATGCCACGGCACTCACTCTAGCCTGGGCAACAAAGCGAGACTCTGTCTCGTAAATAAATAAATAAATAAATAAATAAATAAATAAATAAATAAATAAATAAATAAATAAATAAGGTAGGTTAATAAAGAAGCTGGGAGAAAAAAAACCTGGGTACTAATCATTGCTTTGGATTTCGCAGTTGCTCGGATGCTTGTAAGCAGAACTTTCAATCAGGGCAGGCTGCGAGCGGCAGAATGCTTATGATTATGTTTGCTTTTACAAGTTTAACTGCAATCATGAGAGCAGGAACAGAGTGCACCAGGTCATCTTTTCTAAATTATTTGCAGCCAATCTCCCCCTTTCAAAGCACAAGAGTGCTTCTGACCTAGTTAAATTCCTGCCATTCTGAACATGCTTAATAAAAAGACACTTTTTTCTTTGGCCTCTGCACTCACTTGCTGCCCAGTAACCAGGAAGATGGAGCCTTCTTTTCCGTGTACCACTTGCCGGTAAATGTGGTCGAGGATTAGGAGCTCACTCCAGCAGTTCTGAAGCAGCTTCATTTGGTCGTCAACCTGTAAAAGACAGAGACACAATTGACACTGTCATTCGCTACTTTCCAGTTTTTGCACGATTTTCTGCAGAAGAGGACCACCTATACACAAGGACATCTCCACCACTGGCCACCGAAGTGCAGATGCTCACAATTCACATCACTGCTGCTGAAGGTCATTATTTTCATTTGGACAAATAATTTTTTGGCCACATATACAAACTTAACCTAGGTATAATTAATGGACTGCTAGGAACAGGCACTCCATCAAATTGGTCTATCTGACATTGATACAGCTACTGGAGTTTGGTTGAGGGAGGTAGAGGCAACCTTAGACTGTCCGCAGTAGACCCCATTAGATGACCCAAAGTGCCCATGCTTACCTATCGAAAGGCTCATAGAGTGCATCGAACTGAAGCTGAAAGAGTATACAGACGTTAACAGTTGCCGAAGCAAGAGGATTTACATGCACAGCCAAGACGACTTTCGGAGATCAAGGAACCTGCCACTACTTGTCATCGGTGCTGGCTGGAAGTCCACGCTGTGCCAGACTCTGCACAGAACACTCCCCACGCACGACCTCAGCACTACCACCCTGAGTTTGCTTTCTGTGATTTGGACAATTTTCCCACAGACTCTCTAAACTCTCCTTAAAAGGGGCCAAGAACAGCACTACCCGCATAGCGTCGTGTGAGGACGGAAATGAAAAGTGCTATGTCACAACGGGCACTGGACACACATCCCATCTCGCCCTCCCGAGAGCTGCCTTCTGCAGTGACGCACACATGCCCAGCTCTAGCACGGTCCCCTCGCCGGATGCAGACAGCACGGTGACCCATCTCCACGGTTCTGTGTCTGTTTCCTTTTTATTCTGTGATGTTCACCAGTCACAAATCTTGGCATACGCAAGTGCGGTGGCCGGGTTTGGACATACAGTATGCATCCATGAAAACAATACCTGGCACAGTTTTAAGCGGGTTTTCGAGTATTATTTTAGATTTTATTCACAGGACATGTCTTTGAAGTTAGCAGAGCTGGAACCGTTCAATTTGCATATGAAAAAAATGGGGTCTCAGACAGGTTCAGGAGTTTGCCTAAAGCATGCTCTCTTCCTTTCTCACAATCTAGGCTGTCTCCAAATTACATCAAGAGGTCCCCAGAGAAGGAATGGGCTGCACCTGCTTCGGCAGCACATATAATAAAATTGGAACAATACAGACATTAGCATGGCCTCTGCAATTAAATTTTTAAAAAAATTTAAAAAGTAAGGGCCAGGCTCGGTGGTTCACACCTGTAATCCTAACACTCTGGGAGGCCGAGATGGGAGGACAGCTCAAGGTCAGGAGTTGGCAACCAGCCTGAGCAAGAGCGAGACCCCATCTCTACTAAAAAATAAAATAGAAAGAAATTAATTGGCCAATTAAAAATATATAGAAAAAATTAGCTGGGCATGGTGGCACATGCCTGTAGTCCCAGCTACTTGGGAGGCTGAGGCAGGAGGATCGCTTGAGCCCAGGAGTTTGAGGTTGCTGTGAGCTAGGCTGACACCATGGCACTCTAGCCTAGGCAACAAAGCGAGACTCTGTCAGAAAGAAAGGGAAGAAAGGGAAGGAAGGGAAGGAAGGGAAGGAAGGGAAGGAAGGGAAGGAAGGGAAGGAAGGGAAGGAAGGGAAGGAAGGGAAGGAAGGGAAGGAAGGGAAGGAAGGGAAGGAAGGAAGGAAGGAAGGAAGGAAGGAAGGAAGGAAGGAAGGAAGGAAGGAAGGGAGAGAGAGAGAGAAGGAAGGAAGGAAGGAAGGAAGGAAGGGAGGGAGGGAGGGGAGGGAAAAAAAAAAAGAGGTCCTAGAATTTTCTATACCAAGTAAATTTAATTCACTTTGCCAAATTCTTCTCCTCAGCTGCTTGAATGAGAAACCAAAGTCATTTTTAAGTGGCCATTCAGTGAGATTCAGGACAGTTGTCACTGATACATTAGTAGTGAAAGATTATGGCTAACTTTATTTCTATCAGTCCAAGACACGTGACCATGGTAAAGAAAGCACTGAACTTAGACTAAAAACAAGGATTTGAGAGATGGTTCTATACTTCCTAGCTGTGAGAGCTGGCTCCACCACTTAATTCTCAAGGCTTATTTTCTCAGCTAAAAATATGTAAGGTGGGGCTGGCCATGGTGACTCACACCTGTAATCTTAGCACTCTAGGAGGCTAAGTCGGGTGCATTGTTTCAGCTCAGGAGTTCGAGACCAGCCCGAGCAAGAGTGAGACCTCGTCTCTAACTAAATAGATAGAAGAAATAAAATTAGCTGGGCAACTAAAAAATATACAGGAAAAACAAATTAGTCAGGCATGGTGGCGCATGCCTGTAGTCCCAGCTACTCGGGAGGCTGAGGCTGGAGGATCCCTTGAGCCCAGGAGTTTGAGGTTGCTGTGAGCTGGGATGATGCCACGGCAGTCTATCCTGGACAACAGAGAGAGACTCTGTCTCAAAAAAAAAAAAAAGTGAAGTGGGCCTTGTTGTGAAGATGAAATGAGATAGCAGATGGGAAAGCCCTTTGCAAAGTGTAAGCAATACACAAATGAAGAGACAACAAACAGAAAGTTCTCAATTGGAAGACCATATCAGTTCTGTTCAGAAGGAAAAAATCAATTGCAGAGATCAAAGCTACAGTCAAGCTCTGGCACCAGGAAAAGGCATCCCCAAGCGCATGACCATTGCAAATATTTCAAACCAGTATGTCTGTTCTGACCGAAAGAACTTCATTTGTTAAGTAAATAGCAATTTTGAGAGCCAATTATTTAGTGGGTACAAGTGCCAGGCCCTGGGATCTGGTGATGAATAAGATAAACACAGTCCCAGACTTTGTGAAAATTACTCCCATAGGACACTATTGTGGTCCAGTTGACAGTGATTCACTTCTTTCACTAGAGGGAAGTCTCCCAAGTGTCGAGTGGTGCTGCAGTTCAGGCTGTGGGCAGCAGCTTACCTAGATCTGCCCAAATGTTCTCTGCAAACAGCTGACTCCAGGAGCCGTGGCCTAATGTCCTAGCAACACGCATGTCATTGTGCTCAGAGCAGATTCCAGGAACTGTTTCTTACAGGGGCTGAGGAGTGATTTCAAAACAAAGTGCACTTTGCTCCTCTGGGTTTTATTATATTCTCAGACACCATCAGCATCTTATTTCAAACTTATCAGGCTGTGATGGCAATTTGGTTTCATTATGTATTTTTTCCTATGATGTGAAGCATTACTTATTCGTTAAGCATTTGGTTTTTTTGTGTTTTTTTTGTTTTGTTTTTCAGGGAAGCCCAAAATACTGTACTTTGAAATGATCTCCCCAGTAACAATTACCATACGTGTGAGTGTTGCATGGAATTTCCAGACGAGTGGGGGAATACAGACTCCCCAATGTCCATTTATTTATGGATGTCTAACGGGGATTCCAGGTTAAGAACCTATTTACACAGCAAGAAACGTCATTATTATCTGCTGTCCATGTTGAAAAGGAGAACAGGTGAATGAAAATTAAGAGAGAGTATCTTCTGGAGCCATCTCATTAAGGGGTCTTCTTTTCCATTTGCATTCGGTGGTTCCTATCCTTCATATGGAACAGGATAGTAACAGTTATGGTAAGAGTTTGCCACAATTAAGCCATATGAAAATTATAGGGCAATAGCTAGGCATGATGGCTCACACCTGTAATCCTAGCACTCTGGGAGGCCGAGGTGGGAGGATCATTTGAGCTCAGGAATTCGAGACCAGCCTGAGAAAGAGTGAGACTTCGTCTCTACTAAAAAATAGAAAGAAATTAGCTCGACAACTAAAATATATACAAAAAATTAGCCGGGCATGGTGGCGCATGCCTGTAGTCCCAGCTACTCGGGAGGCTGAGGCAGGAGGATTGGTTGAGCTCAGGAGTGTGATGTTAGTTACCGTGAGCGAGGCTGACGCCATGGTATGCTAGCATTGGCAACAGAGTGAGACTCTGTCTCCAAAAAATAAAAAATAAAATAAAATTATAGGGCAAGATCTGACTTTTCTTAGCTTTTTTAGGATGTTGATGATATGCTTCCAAAATCTGGGCCAGGCACAGTAGCTCGCACCTGTAAGTTATTTGGGAGGCCGAGGAGGGACATTACTAGAGGCCAGGCACTCGAGATCAGCTATAGGACAACATAGTGAGATCCTATCTTTTTTTTAAAAAAAAAAAAAGACAAAATCTGCATATTCCCTATTGCTCTGCTTCTTTAGAAACTGCAGGAATGGGTGAAATTGAGCATGCCTATTTCCCATAATCAGTACTTCATTTTGTGTTGTGCATTTCTCTTTGTGTCTGGCAGAGGATCTCCTCTAATCTGTTCTCACATGGTATTGTGATTGCTGTCTCTCTGCCCTGTTTAAGGGCACTGCCAAAGTACCTGGCAAAAAAGAAGCATGTGATAAATGCTTGTTACATACAAGAAGGAACAACTGATAGAATTCCCTTCACTGCTGAAATTTTCTGCTTTTCACCTGTTCATCTCTAGTACCTAGCCCGAGATATAAGCAAGCAACTCCTTCAGTGTTTGTGGAATGAATGACAATCTCCACACAGCAGCGACGCATGAGCAACTTGCATCTGACCCTCCTCACACCTGCCCCTCGGGTCTGCGCCCACCGCTGGCCCTTGGTAAAGACTTGTTGACTGATTGTAATTTTAACACCCCTTCTGAGCAATTGATTCCTTGTTTTAATACCCTCCGAGGAGGTTTGCCTTGCGCACAGTCCATTTCATTATTTTCCATAATTGATTATGTGATATTTTATATTATCTTGAAATTGGTGAGTGTGCATCTTCCCAGTGCTTTGGGCGACACAGTTTCATGCAAGTCTATGAATAAAAGGGCAGGCTAAGCAGGATGGCCAGCTTGTTCCCTGTCTCTAGATAAGAAATAATGGCAAATTTGAAGTTGTTTTTTCAATTAAAACAAACCAAGTTATAATAAAGGGTAGATTAGGGAAATGGAAGAAAAATAATCTACTTCTTTTGAGTAAATTCTGCAGGTATGAATGCTATCAGTAAATAATTCAAGGTGGCATCGGGGAGCCCCGGAGGAGGACCACTGGAGTATGAGTCCCATTATGTATCAAAACGGCTCACTAGTAGTTGGCAATAGCACCTCCTATAATCCTGTGTTATCAGCATAATAAAAGGAAGGACTTATCTCAGAAACGTAGTTACTCATCAGAGAAACTATTTATACAGATATTATAGATAAGAGTGTAAAGGAACACAAGTCTCGTATTGTTATGAAGCACAACTTCCCACAACCCAGAATGTTAATCATTAGAAACTTGTGCTTTTTCACAAGAAGAGTGAATTTGGCAAACAATTAGAAGAAAAATGTGTAGATCTTTCTCAAGCCCACATTTAACTGATCAAAAACTTTCTATTACTCCCTTCCCTTTACTTTTTAACAGCCCAGCAAGTGAGCTGTCATTCACTTTCCTTCTTTCAGAGCTTTTTTAAAAATTGACATCGTGAATCATTTGGGTAAAGCGTTATGAAAGATATTGTCAGGAAAACTTTCTACAATACAGGCTGGTGGTTTAAACTGAATGTAAATCCATTTCTTATTTCTGGTCATTAAATTTGGTGTGTCAGGCCTTGTGTTACAAACTGGAAGGAAAACAGATTATTGAAATACAGCCCTGCCCTCCGGAAACGCACGCCACTGAGGAGACAGAAGCCCGAATCCGTTACTACACTCCCAAGCGCGCAAGACCACGGGAGCACTTCACGCCGCTCCGATTCCTGCGGCGACTTCCTGGGGGTCAGACCAGGATGTATTTAACCTTGTAGATTACTTAATAAACATTTTTTTCTTTCTCAGCAGCTGCTATTAGAATAACTCTAGGAAGAAGGTATACTCTTTTTTAAAAAATGACTCTAAGATGCTTCAGAATCGTTACAATGGGAGTCCAGCTATTTTTTTTCCATTCTGGCAAAAAGAATAAAAAAAAAACCCTCTCAGCATAAAGAAAAGGCAAACATTTAAAGTGATGGCTCTCCCAGTTACTCTGATTATACGACTGTATCTAATTTTCACATGTACCCACCAATTACATATCTGATATGTAACAATTTTAAAATAAACAAAAAAGGAAAAATAATCCCTAAAGATGGGTTTCTGTGTCTTCTTGTGTCAATGATGACATTTTTTTTTTTGTTTTTTGTTTTTTATACTCGAACCATTCTGAAATGATGACATTTATAGAAGTATATTTTGAAGATCAGAGAGAAAAACCAAAACCCAAATAAGCTAAAATCAACTTAAATCTTCATGAGAATCTGCTCTGGGCTGGAAAGACACAGAACTGCTTTCTTCCTTCCCTGTTTTTTATCAAAAACATGATGATTATCTGCAACCTCTATGATAAACTGCTACAAAGTCCACGAAAAAATGATTTCACATTAACCATGATTAAACAAGCACTAAAAACAATAGTGTACAAGAGAACCAACAGCCAGTAAAACTCCCTAGTCAATTGTTGCAATACCCAATAGATTTATAACCAGAAGTTCTTCCCACCCCGAGATAACTCTAAGCGATTCCAGTGCTTTCTGATTGGGTTGTGGCTGATCCATAACACAAAGTCCTGTCTGTCAACTCTGCACCAGGGAACCAAGCGATTCTGGCTCCTGTCTAAGTTTCTGCAGTGGAGCAACAAAGGATTTTTCCTTTCTGGGATCTGAACTCTCAGATGAATGAAGGGAACCTTCTGGGGCTTTCACTCATTTCACCTCCCATCTAGGGCATGCCCGACAGTCTCCCAGAGTCTCGGACCTATACGGTTTGCGTGCTTCCGTCTCTTGCTCTGACCCACCAATACACAATCAATAGAATTGTCTATTTCGGTCATTGCTATTCCTTTGGACATGAACCTATTCCAAATTCCTTAGATTTCCCTTCAAAGATCTCCACCAAACCAGATGTAAATACTTCAATTTTCTTTTCTTTCTGTTTTTTTTTTTTTTTGAGACAGAGTCTCACTCTGTTGCCCTAGGCTAGAATGCCTTTGTGTCAGCCTAGCTCACAGCAACCTCAAACTCCTGGGCTCAAACGATCCTCCCACCTCAGCCTCCCAGAGTGCTAGGATTACAGGTGTGAGCCACCCCGCCCAGCCAGTGAGACATACATTATGGTTCATGATAGCCTAGTTCTTTGGAAAACATTGCCTATTTGTTTGTTATCTTGCTCTTGACTTGCTGCTACTACTATCAGGAAACACATGCTGGTCTCAGTCACTGTTGTAAAATCTTTAAAAGCATGAGCTTATGTGCACATTTAATTTTCACAACTCAAAAAAGCAGGATTTTTACTATGATCCACATTTTACCGTGAGAAAACTGAGACATAAAGGTTAAGCAACTTGCCAAATGTCACACCACTAGTAAGCAGCAGAGCCAGGATTTGAAGAGTTCGTGATCGTAGGGACTAGGCTAGGACAGTGTTATCCCTTACCTGGAATACGCGTCAACGCGCTCAGAGACCATTGCAAAAGCTGCCTCCTTCAGTCCGCCCTGATCAGCTTCACCCCATTCTGGTCATTCCTGCCTTCGTGCAACATTTGTAACAGGTTAACCTACTTTAGTTGATTTGAGCCCAGGAGTTTGAGGTTGCTGTGACGCCACGGCACTCTAGCCCGGGCAACAGAGTGAGACTGTGTCCCCAAAAAACAAAACAAAACAAAAAGAAAAATATACTCCAGAAATAAAAAGAGAAGGCATGTATTTTATGCCCCTTCACTAACAGCAGGGTTGAGGGCCATTAAAAGAAATACATGGGCCGGGCGCAGTGGCTCACACCTGTAATCCCAGCACTCTGGGAGGCCGAAGCGGGAGGATCACTCAAGGTCAGGAGTTGGAGACCAGCCTGAGCAAGAGCGAGACCCGTCTCTACTAAAAATAGAAAGAAATTAATTGGCCAACTAAAAACATATAGAAAAAATTAGCCGGGCGTGGTGGTGCATGCCTGTAGTCCTAGCTACTCGGGAGGCTGAGGCAGGAGGATCGCTTGAGCCCAGGAGTCTGAGGTTGCTGTGAGCTAGGCTGACACAACACTCTAGCTGGGGCAACAAGAGCGAGACACTGTCTCCAAAAAAAATAAATAAATAAAATAATTACATGGCTTGGAGCTCGGGAGTCCTGGGCCCTACCTTGTCTCTCTCACCTACCAGGTAACTTTAGGCAAAGAACTCAAACCCCATAAACCTCAGCCAGTCTCAGAGCCGCTGATTTTGTCAAATGGGATCAATGGAAAAGTTCCCAGCCCAGTGACTGATGCACAGTGGACACCCTATTGGTAATAGTGAAATAGAAATCTAAATAAATAAAAGAAGGCAAAATATGAGAGGTGCTAAATGAAGTACAAAGGAAAAAATCTCAGGTGATGGAAAGGGTTGATGGACTAGAAAAGAAATATCTTAAAGTAGATTAACGTTAAATGTTTTTCAGTGATTTTTTGCTGGGTATTGTTTTTTGACGACCAGGACCTGTTTCCTGTTCTCTAGTTTAGAAATCTCTCAAGTATTATTAAAGCAATGTTTCACATGTCTGACCTGGCTGACAATATTCAAGCAAGGAAGACAAAATCCTTTTAAGCACGATATGTTTTCTTTTGGCCTGCTTGAAATGTCAGAAAAGCATTTGTGACCATGACGGTCATTTTTGTGATAGGGGCATGGGGTTGTGTTAGTAATCCTCATTTTGCAGACACCACCTTAAAGGTGATAACGCCACCAGGCACGGGAGAATCCCAGGTGTGCTGCAGGTCCATCACCTGGACGTCAGTGATCACAGACGAAGGACCGTGTCAGCTGCCTGGCAGCTTGAGAAACGGACACGCGGCTGGGGTCCTTGGCCCAGCGGGGCGAAGAAGAGGGGAGAAGATGGGAGGTGTTCCACAGAGTCTGCTCTGCGGCTCCAGCAAGGTCACTTTCCGCAACTCCTTCCCTTATAGACTGCATTCCAAAGACAGAAGAAGTTTGTAGAGGCGAAAATGTCCTTGAGTCCTTTTTGGCTGGCTGCTTCCATCAGGCAGTTGGCCAAAAAAAGGAGGAAAGAACCCAAGTGGCCTAAATATCACTCACCAAAAATACAGTTGAAATTAGGGCAGAGGAGAAGGGGAGGTCCCTACGGACCGCTCGGTGATGGGAACTCTCCGGGTGTAACGGCTCCTGGGAGAATTGCTCTGCTCGGTTCCCCAGGGACACACAGAGGACTTGTCCCCTAAACATCACTATGCTAAACGTACAGTCTATCCCTTTGGAAATCCCCAGAAATGGATTCATGGAAAGGAGTAGCAACTGAGGACAGAGCTCTAGGAGCCAAAAGTGTGGACCAAAAGTACACAAAGGTTATTTCTATGTGAACCAAGCAATTTTTGCCTTCTGAGAAACTTCTCAATGGTGCATATGGGAAATAGTCACCCCAGCGCTCTAAACACACTATCTAATTTAGCTTAGCTCCTACCTAATTTCCAGTCTCTGGGACGTGAAGGGTGTCCCCTCTCGTTACCTGGATTAAGGACACCCCCATACTGTTACATGCTGAGTCACACCCTGGTCCAGGGCTCACAGCAGGTGCCCCAAACATCTAGTAACTACATTTTGTTCAACTCCTTCAATTTGCAGAAGAGGAAACCCAAGCTAGGTGGGCTGCGGTTTACCTGAGGCTGCCCCGGCGCCAGAAACAAGGTGGGATCCAGGTGTTCCCAATCCACCCAGGGCTCCTTCCCTGTGCCTCTTTCACACAAGGGGAACAAAGAGCACCCTTCTTTTTTTCTCTGTAAGTTTATTTTTTAATACAACGTTGCCCCAATTTCTTTCCTGCGAGGAAATACATTAATGGTAATTTGATTTCTCTATTTCAAATGTAAACAAAATTGTGACCTGGGAAATAAAGTACTTTGGAAGTTTGCAAAAGACAAAACCACACATACCAAAGGACAGAACCTTGGAATTATCTGGATATAAAATCTAGATGGACGCTCATTCCCGCGTGGGGGAAAGACAGAGACGGTGACTTGGGACGGGGGACGAGCCGAGAGACCGAGCGCTTGTTTAATCACCGAAGGAGTCAGTTTTGTGTCCTGGCTAAGGGAGGAATAAGGTTTTTCTGGGTAAACTGGAGTCAAAATCAAAGTGGAGAAAAAGCCTAGAGAAAAAAAAAGGTTGCACTGTCTTCCTAATTTTGGAAATCCACAATTACCATATGATATGATTGATCAGGTACTTCTCTCAAGATAGGTAGGCAAACAGTAACTTAACTTGTTCCCGGGGCATCTTTCCTGGTGGCTCACACTGAACGGGGGCAGATTGCCGGAAGGGAACGGAGAGGCCCCTTGGTCCCACAGAGTGAGTAGAGCTCCGCCGGCAGTCCCGGGGGGCCACCTTGCCCCAGCCTTCCCCACGGGGGCAGTGTCTGGGGTCACCTGTCCTCAGCCTTTCGGCTTTGCACCCCTGCACTGCGACGCCCCTGCATTCTTGGTGTCCCGTGGGGTCCTCACAGGATAGCTCCTTCCTGGCCTGGCCCAGCCCCAGTAGACCCGGGGGCGAACTCCTTGCTGCCAGTGGTGCTTCTTACAGTTAATGGCTGGTGGCCCAGCAGGGTGGAGTATAGGACCTGCCACCCACACCAAAGGGCCCAAACCTAAAAATGAAGGACACCATTGTCATGGAAACAATGTTCACCAATAGTGTTAGGCAAAAGTTTTGACCACATTTTTAGTTCCCCTGTTCTGGCCAGAAAGGGGGAAAACATCCTATACAAGCTGCAAGCTAATGATTTTGGAATCAAAATCACCTGAGCTAGGTATTTAGCCCTACCATACCCACCTCTATTGTGTGCAGAGGGTGCTCCTTGCAATATATTTTCCATTGCCTATGCTTTTGTATTCTTTCTATTCCCTATTAAGGGAGAAGAACATGGGTGCTGCTGCACTGTCCCCCTCCCCCCCCCAACACGCCCTAAGACATAGGCACCACCCTGTTGAATCTGTCCCCAGGAGGTGAGGACCCTGTAAGGCCAGTCCCAGGCCAATCCCTTTACGTCTTCCATACTTCGAGACAGGCTTTCCCTTATTCACTCTTAGTAACCTCTACAACTATTGGTATATCTGAATATCAAGATGAAAGACAGCACATCAAGCTCCGTAAGGATTTATGGATAGCACAGCTGTCCTGATACACAGAATGCAAGTTCCTCCAAAGGTGGCTGAGAAGTGAAATGCAAGGTGTCGGATTCCATGGTCCCAATTATTCGTAGAGTGAAGTAATCCAGGCAACTCATTGAGCCCATTAACTTTTTAGCGGAACTGACGGACAGCCCCTAGCAGTGTAGATGGATGCCGGCCGGGGAGCGCTGTCACCGCACTCAGCACGCCACTGCTGTCCGCACGCAGCTGTCGACGCAGTGCGTGCCCTGGTGTATTTGAGTGTGAAGAAAGTGGCATTATGGTGTGGATGCAGATTGATAACTGGAATAACAAAAAGGCAGCAGCAACATGAGCATCAGTTTTAAAAATCAGTGTCTCCCATGTTCTTGTCTTAATGAAGTTGGCCGTCATGTGTGAGACAGGGAGCCAAAGGTTCCCAGGTCCCACCTGCAGTACTTGCTCTATTACTTTTTTGTGACCCATTAGGACTCTTCCCTGCCAAAAATTATTTTAAAAATCTTTCTTGATGATGGTACCGGACCTTTCTCCAGAAAATACCAAATAATAGTCACAACCCACTGGTAGGAGAGAGTATCTAACAACATTCCACCAATGCACACCTAGCCAGGTGCTCAAGGCCAGTTGAATTTGTGCCTTGTTGTTCTACACTAGCTCCCGAGTCTCGTTCAGATCTGTCCCAACTGCCTGCAGAATTCTCACTAGTGGCCCAAACCTGGCTGTTCGGATTGAGGATGACCCCGGGCATCTCATTGCTATTTCATTCGTGCAACGGGAGCTCAGACAGAGCTTGGCCGAGAGGTAAAGTATATCCTCTTCCTCTTGTGACCTTCTGCCGTCACAAATGTAGGGGACAGAAGTATGTCCTAAGATTTGGAAACTCACAAAACTGTCCACCTTCGTGTTATATTTAATATATTCCTTCACGTTGTTCTCTATCTATGAAAGCTCTAGAAGAACACTACTCTTCATGAAAGTTCTTTTGGTGACCAGGAAATCTAACCTTTAATCCATCTAAAAGGCCTATTTTCTATCTGAAAAACAGTCATATTTTGACATTCATGGTATTTCATAGATGTCTATTTTAGAAATACCCATCCAAAGAATGAGGTTTAAGTCCATTTACAAAAGCTTAGCCTACACGTACTTGTCTCAGACTCAAGCTTCACACTATTCTTAAGGCAAAATTTGGTTTAAAAACTAGGAAAATGAAGTCTAGGAAAAGTCTATGAGCGCAAAGCCCCCTGCTCGTGGCTGTGCACGGCACTGTGCTTGGGTTGGAAGGGATTCAAGGATGAAGAGGAAACATCTCTCAAAGAGCTTATAACCAAGTATACTAAAAATATTGAGGCTGGGGGGATGTGGAGGCTGTGTTCTCAATATCTAGTTTCTCTTGGAAACCACGTCTGAGTGTCAGAAGGGCTCTGATTGTGCCTGCATCCAGTTTGAATCCAGAATCCACACCGAGTGTCACTCTGGTGCCCGGGCTAGAGTGCCATGACATTAGCCTAGCTCATAGCAACCTCCAAGTCCTGGGCTCAATCAATCCTCCTGCCTCAGCCTCCCGAGGAGCTGGGACTACAGGCATGCACCACCATGCCCAGCTCATTTTTTTCTGTTTATACTATAGATGGGGTCTCGCTTTTGCTCAGGGTGGTCTTGAACTCCTGCGCTCAAACAATGCACCTGCCTCAGCCTCCCAGAGTGCTAGGATTACAGGTGTGAGCCACTGCTCCTGGCCTGCAGGTTTTTTTAATGGGAAATGGCTGACTTATTGGCTTGTTCTACCTCACTTCTAGAATTCACATGGCCCATGACTTCAAAGAAGGATACAGCCTGGATTCACCAAGCCTCTACTTCCTCAGTGTTTCTGCAATTGTACAGGAATGGCAGCAAGTTGTGACAAAAAGGAACAGATGGGAGACTCCTGAGCCCTAAAGATCAAATTGAACAAATATCTTTTTAATTAAGAAAGGAACTATGTTTCAGTAGTATTATGTTACACTTTAAAGCAAGCATTCTGTCTATATTTAGATAATAAAGTTAACTCAAACTTTGAGCACACAGAATTTATAAAAAGTACAGAAGAAAAACAACAAAAACCCCTAGTAAAAAAGGAATGCATTCCTTTTAAAACTTTTCTTTCCCATGTAACTGATAAACAAGTGCAAGATCCCAGCACCAGGGACCAAAAGGACCACGCTAAGGAGGACACAACATCCACCTTTGCTTAGGGTGGCGCCCTGCTAGAGCGCTCGGGCTCAGACAGCTGGCCGTCTCTGTTCGCACGCCAGCTGCCGGTTCCGAGAGGGAAGCACCAATGCGCTGCCGGATCAATACGGTGAAGTATGGAGATTGATCTCATCCCAGAGTAAGTGCATTAACGAGCTCCTCTGCATGACCTTTGCCCAGCGGTACAAATTATATTCTACCGCAAACCGCACTCTTGAATGGGGACCTTCAGTCTTTGCTTGATTTTAATAAAGCACAACTGCAAGGCTGACCCCAAAGATGACTAGAAGGCTCAGAGTGCATCTTTTTTTACTTGCTACGAGGCCTTGCAGAATTAGTATAGAATGCCTGAAACTGTGGACAAAATAGCATAAACACATGCTTTTAAAATAAAGCATATTCTTTTAAGAAGCATTTTTTTATTTGTTTTTTACTAAAAGTGCTGATTATGTATCTGAGCCAGAAACCCTATCAATGGCTTAACTTAATTTTCTCGTAAGAGTTCAAGGAGATATACCTGTGCTCAAGATCCGTGCTTCTCCAAACTTCAACACATCTACAAGTCACGCAGGGGTCTTGTTGAAATGCTCGTTGTGACTCAGCAGGTCTGGGGACTTTGACTCTGGTGTTTACCTGGCTGGCCAGCGAAGCCAATGCCGATAGTTCATAGACCACGCTTTGAATAACAAGCTCTAAAAATTTCCAGCGAATATTATGTCCCTCCTCTACACATGCATGTCTGGGCACACACATAGTCACACGCTGACCGAAACTATAGGTACAGGAACATGGGATGAGGACGGTAACTATGACAACACAGGGTAAACACCTGTGGGGTCAGACAGGTCTGGGGAAAACTCGGGTTCCCCCAGTGGCCAACAGATTAGTGTGAACTTGGGACAATGACTGAACTCCCTCAGCCTCAGTTTATCCTGGCTGCTGCAAAATTCTAAGTAATATTGACTCTCCAAACCTCCCTTGCTGTAAGGGTTGAAATAATGCATGAATAGAACTCTAGACAAGACTTGGGCTCAATAAAAGTTAGCCATTAGAGTGCATCACCGTTTTTCTGTGAGAGTCGGATCTAGTTCCTAACCAACAGCTCAAAGAATACAAAGCAAATAAGAGTCCGACAAAAATGATAACCAAAGCAACAGCGCCAGGCTGTTGTTTGGACGTGGTCTCCCCCTAATTCCCTGATTTGTCTTAGGGGCCAAACACAAAGACACTGCAGCTGCTGAAGAGGCCGAGAGTGATCCTGACCTCAGAAAGGTGAGTTCACAGGTACCCACGGCCCCTTAAAGGCAACTCAATGAGGTCAAGGCCCAGGATGGCACCAGAGAAGTTAGGACAATGCTGAGCTTCTCCCAATTCCTGCCTCGCTCCAGGGGGATCTACTGTGTGCTGGGGAGGGAGAGAGGGCTGACATGCAGGGAAGGCCTGTGTCTATTTGACAGTGACCTACACACACAGCTGTGCCGCCTCCCCTAGCTGTCCTGGCCTCTCCTCGCCCCCAGGAGAGCTGCGGCATAACCACTGGTGGAGGAGTCCCAGGGCACTGAGAGGGGCTCTTGTTCCCATGGGTGCCTCTCTCGCCACTCCTCACACTTGCCGATTTGAAAATTCCAGTTTGGGAATTGCATTCAGTTGGCACCAATCTTTAATCCCTATGAAAGTGCAGATACCCAAGAGTGATTTTTTTTTTGAGACAGAATCTTGCTCTATCACCCCAGGTAGAGTGTCGTGGCGTCAGCCTAGCTCACTGCAGCCTCAAACTCCTGGGCTCAAGCGATCCTCCTGCCTCAGCCTCCTTAGTAGCTGAGACTACAGACGCACACTGAGGCACCTGGCTAATTTTTCTATTTTTAGTAGAGACGGGGCCTTGCTCTTGCTCAGGCTGGTCTTGAATTCCTGAGCTCAAGCAATCCTCCTGCCTTAGCTTTCCAGAGTGCTAGGAACACAGGCGTGAGCCACCGTGCCCAGCCAAGAGTGATAAATATTTAAATCAGTGGTTTTACAAGTGTGGTCTCAGGGTCCAAGAGGTTAGAACTATTTTTCCAATTATGCTAAGATTTGCCCTTTTGACCCTCCACCTCCCATGAGTTTATAGAGTGTAATGACATCATTGTGGCAAAATGGAATGTGTGCTTGTGGAGGCTTGTGTTTTAACCATTTCTCAGCTTTTAACTCCTAGTACATGAACACTTATAGTCAAAACTCATATAAAGTAAAGAACTTTGGAGTCCCCAGTCATTTTGAGGAGTGTAAAGTGTCCTGAGACCACAAGGTTTAAGAACCACTACTTGAAATCAATACCAATCACTTACCATATTATCATAAATGAATTCCTCACATGTTAAACGTTTTGTGGAAGAACTTACTACTGAGCTCAAATCTCTGTGCTAGGGTTTGCTGGAGGAAAGACTCACAAGTAAGGGGGGAGAAGAGTTGGGGAGGTAGACATCTGAGTAACACAAAGCAGGCTGGGAGAAAGGGTGTGATTATGGCCACCTTATGTCCCAGATTTTGCCAGACAGCCCTCATTCCCAGTAGTCCCATGGCTACATTTAGACTTGTCAGACCAATGGCTTTGCGTCGGAGGGGTGGGGTGGGGGAGTGAGAGACAGTGATGATGGCACACCTGGTTGAGGAGTGTTAAATTCTCCTATGTACGCCACAGAAAGTTATGATGTGATCAAACCAGAAAACCCAGGATAGTAACTGCCGAGAATTTGTTATTCGGGAATACAAGAAAGAAACAGGTTGCAGGACTAAAGGAGGCTTTTTTGGAGGCGCTGATCGTTTACCTGCTCGGCAAGCGACTCGGAACGCGGCTGCAGGATCTGGAAGAGAAGGCGCCGCGTAACCGCGCTTAGGGGGGAAATCGCTGAGAGGAACGGGTAGATGGGAGGGAAAGGGAACCAATGACAGAAACTTACAGGAATACATTGCTTAAAGGGTGCGTAGTGGGAGAGGAGCCAGGGAAGGAATGTAGCAAGGGACAGTCAGAGAGAAATACTGAGTAGTGACCAAGTAGTCTGGGCCAGAAGGAATTTTGGGGACATGAGGATGGCCAGGGGTGTGAAATGGACAGAGAGGATAAGGGCTGAGATCCGGCTGCTGGCGATGTCTCAGATCCAGGAGAGGCGTCTGTCGTGCGGAAACGCAAGTGCAGCTGCCCTGCTGCCTGGCTTTAGTGATCCAGCCCCACGGTGTTGGCTGTGCAGGTGCCGGGAGAGGAGGTGGCCAACGGTCAAAGGTACCATGGTCGGAAAAGGCAAGACGGTGACAGACACACAAGGAGGCCTAGACGCACAGTGGGCAGGAGGGGAGTTTTGCACATAGGTGTGGACTGATGAGAGCCAGCAGAGTGGAAAGACTTAAAATGTTAGCGAGGGATGAAACAATACACACAAGTGAGAGAAAGCAGGATGGAGAACAAGAGTGGGACAATTAGAAGAAGGGATCCCTCAAACACCACGAGGAGGGATGGCTGCTGAAGTGAAAGCACAAATGCAAACCTTAGCTGACAGCAGGTTTTGAGAGGACGTGATCATGTGCACGTGTGTGTTGCCGCAGAGGTACACATGTTGCGGGGGGAGGTTTGGGGGCGTGTGCATTAGAAGAGGGAAGGTTTGCTTGTGGCTACGACAGAGCAGACAGAGGTCAGAGCTAGAAAGCAGAAATAACCAGAATGAGCATCTTCAGCTACTCCAGAAACCAAGATTTGTCTACCTTTTCTTATCCCCAATTTTAACCCAGCTCAGGGTTACAGAGAGAAAAAGAAGACATTTGTTGAGATTTTAGCCTCCTTAGTGGACTCCTATTATTGCACTCACCATGTTGTAATGTATTGACCTGAGCCTTTTATTTCTAAAAAAGTTTCCAGAAGTCATTCTCTCCCCATTCCCTTCCCTTTCCATTAATATAGACTCAATTGTTTGGCATAAATAAGATTGTCTGACATATTAGTGAAAGGAAGGCAGAATGTCACTTAACAACAGTGTAAGGAATCATACTGGACTCGAGCAGTTCTCTTCATTTTCTCCACCCCAACTCCGACCAGCGCGCCAGCATCTCTACCCTGTAGGTGGATCGGCTGATGGTCTCACAAACCACTCCTGAGTGAAAACGCCATCTCAGTCCTCTCTCCTTTAGAGGTGACTAGCGACAAAACAGGCCTTACATTAGGCATAAGAGAAACAGGAATTACACAGACTAGAAAAAAAACTGTCCCGTAGAATCCTATTGCACTATAGAGGAGATATCAAATGCACATGGGTAAACACATTTGTTACTTTGAACAATAAATTATGTTGATCTTTTGTAGCTGTTCCTTTACATTGAGTTTACAAAATGTAACTCCTGCTTTGGTAATTTGAGATGTACATTCAGGAACAGCATTCAAACATGTTCCTCTACAACGGCATCGGCACTCACAATCATACATGTGCACCACCCTCTTTAAGGGTAGAGACCATTTCTAATCCATCTGTGTACCCAGATTCTAGCACAGTGCACCCTACGGATATTGCTTAATTTTTAAGTACCATTTAAGTTATATAACAATATCTCTATTTTATAGACAAACATACTGACGTTGAGAGTTAAGTTACTTTCCCAAGAGCACATGGCCAGCAAATGACACAGTGGGGATTTGGGGGCATGTCTGCTTGAATCCAAAGTGCGTCTAATTTCCACACCAGCAGGCCTCTGTTGCGAAAGGGTGGTGTCTACCCAGCACCTGCGCCAAGCCTAAACACCTGCGGAATGAGCCGCAGACTGCACCAGGGACTGTTAAGCATTAATAAAGGAAGGCGCGCCGGGCGTGGTGGCTCGTACCTGTAATCCCAGCACTCCGGGAGACCGAGGCGGGTGGATCGTTTGAGCTCAGGAGTTCAAACCAACCTAAGCAAGAGCGAGACCCCGTCTCTACTATAAATAGAAAGGAATTAATTGGCCAACTAATATATGTAGAAAAAATTAGCCGGGCGTGGTGGCGCATGCCTGTAGTCCCAGCTACTGGGGAGGCTGAGGCAGGAGGATCGCTTGAGCCCAGGAGTTTGAGGTTGCTGTGAGCCAGGCTGACGCCACGGCACTCACTCTAGCCTGGGCAACAAAGTGAGACTCTGTCTCAAATAATAAATAAAGGAAGGAGGAAACTGACATTTCTTGAGTATATATTATCTACCAGGAACTTGATTTGTGTTAAGTCATTTATTCCCCAGTAAAATCTCTGAAGGAGATAACACCACATCTTACCGATGAGGAAACTGGGCCTTTAAATGAGTTATAAATAACCTGCAACTAGGAAAGGGTAAGTAAAAGATGTGTCTACTTTCCACCCCTCTCCTCCCAATCCTTACTCCCCATCAGCAAGAAACCTCCCCCTGGATTGTTGTGGGGGCAGAGCCCGAGAGACTTTTTCCTGCCTCGCATCTTCACGTTTAAACAAGTCATTTGGTCTGGTGCGATCACATCTGGAACAAACAGCTCACAGTGAGGCGCTCTGGCGGAACTCTCAAGGTATTAGATTTTAGCAGTGTTCAACAACAGCATCATTTCGTGGCTAGAAAACCTGATCCTCCTTTGGTAAATGTGTTCGTTTTCCTGTTACATTTTATATTTGTGGATATACTACCCTTTGATACTGTATTTTTGTTGTGCCAGAAATGTTTTCTGTTCTTGTATTAGCGAATCAATGAATTAGGGAGCGGTTACTACAAAGGGATTAATGCATTTTTAATGAAACTGCATGATATAACTTGTTATTCACTAAGAATAATGGCAGATCTATGAAGTTTACAGGGATAAGAGCTTTGTGAGTTTATCTGAAAGCCTATGTAATGGGTCTCATTTAGCTGTAATGTGGAAAAATGTTCTTGGAGACTAGCAAGCTTGAAAATCCTTTGTTTATTCATATGATTTCCACACTTCTCTGTGATCAGTTCACCAACACATAAAGTTGGTAACTATAAAATTTATGGTTAAAAATTTACTATTTTCCCCTTAAATCAATATGGTTCATTTTCCCCTTGATTCCAAGTTTCAAAAAGAAACAGTAACTACTAAGACAATTCTTGAGCACATGCAAGACATGTATCAGACTTGAACCCACCCTATATACCAAGTGGGAAAGCCAGAGAGGTCTCTTGAAGCCTTAAACAGGAGCAAGGGTAAGTAAGGGGGACCAGGAACAGAAATATTGCATTACTTAGATTAGTCTGGTCTGCCAGGTGCTTTTTAATTGCATTAGTGCAATTATTTTAAGTGAAGATTCATAGTCACTAAAATATACACAAAATAAAATGTGCTCCTCAAATGCAGGGATTTGTCTGCAGTCTTCATGCTGAATCTCTTAAGTCCTAAAATGTTACCTGGTATACAACTAGTAATTGATAAGTATTTACTGAATGAAAGAAGGAATCTTAAGACTATCTGCCCAACTTCATGGCCATTAATCTGTAATTATTTTAACTGTATACATGGAAGGCAATCTGGAGTTCATATTGCCTGGCAGGTCCTGGTGATACACACAGGACCGAGTCTTCCATTATCCAGTGACTATGAAGAGGCTGCATAGGAATTCACAGAATGCATAAAAATTCCTATCATCTCACCATTTGAAATGGTTTTAAAAATGTACACTTACATATTTAATTTCTGGATTATTTAAAAGTGATAAGAGAATTTAGAGGAAACAAAAATGAACATTATATTGAGATTACTTTGGTAACATATGATAACATTTGTTACTTAAGAGGAGGCAATTGGATTCTTTAGAATCATTCTTTAGAATGAAATGATTTGAATTCCAGAAATAAGTAAATTTAGTATTATATACATTTCTTTAAAAATTTTTTCTTACTCTGCTCCTACTATATTTGTAAATATAAAGACAATTAGGTCACAATTATGGTTGATAGTTTGATATCTGCAACCCATGTTTCATTTAAATTTGCTATTAGAAGTCTGAGTTCTGGAAAACTTATTAACTGGTAGAAAAATTGTGACTTTTTACTTTTAAATGAAAATAGATTTTTTTTTTTTAAATCAGAATTTCAGTCTAACATTCCTAGACTGAAAAACTCAGAGACATATAAGTCTGCGTTTAGTTTCTTAGGGCATATGTTACAAGAGCCACTCTAATTGCAGAAAAAAAGATGTTTTTCAGGTACCTTGCATACATTTTTAGATTAAAAACAGATTAATAAATGTAAAAGCTTTGTAGATTCACAGCAAGTGTTTTGAGGGCTTATGTTGAAAAGCTGACAACTAATTATAAAAGCCTGACTGGACTGATCAATTATTCAGATCAACATTAGATGCCTATTATATACAGAAACATGGGAATTATATCTCCCTTAAGTAATGTGCTAAAATCATGAGTCTAAAACATTGTAATGTGAAATGTGAAGACAGCAGTCTTAATACAAAGACTCATTCCAAATAATGAATTGAATTTTATATGTACACTAGACACATAAAAGATATTGTTTTTGTTTTATTTTTGTAACTTTTTAAATTTTGTAATTTTGTATTTTTAAAATGACAAATATGAATCAAATAGTTAATACAAAGTATCCTGGTGTGAAACACCTAACACATAACAGCAGCAGCAAAAGATCATTTTTTGTTCTTCAAGGAACTTTTAGAATTGTATACATAACATAGATATAATTTCTAATCATAATTTCTAGAATAGAAACATATTGCTGTCTTAAAAAGTGCATCTGTTATATCCAAATCTATTTTCAGCATTTTTCCTCTAATCCGGAAATTTTTCCAGACTAATGAAAACAAAAATTTCCTCTTACAAACAAGCTTTCGGGCAGTAGTTGTCAGTCAAATATATGCTATTCCTTCCCTCCAATGAGAACTCTCTCTGGCATTTAGGGGGAAAAGCAAGCTCTTAAATAGATTCAAACCATACGAAAACCAGGAATAGATGCAACCAGACACCTGCTGACAAACAGTGACAAATCCCACTGACACTGCAGTGACCCCCTGTTAGTCAAGATTTAATTAAGAGGCATAATTAAGTCAGTGGAACAGAACACTAATGAGTGTTTTTTTTAAATACGGGTAATTACACGTACAAATACAAAGTGTGATAGAGACCTAAATATATCATTAAAATGAATAGTATAGAATAACAGGGTGTTAAGCATGCCTCTTCTATTGCTGTTACCAAAAAAAAAAAAAAAAAAAAAATTGTGTCTCAGGTTGAATAATACTCTGGCAAGTTTATGTTGGCCTCATGCTGGGAACATTTGTTATTCTAATTTTGCAACAATAAGCGACTATGTGTATTGAGATCCTGTTTTCAATGCAGATTCCATTGGCTTTGAAGTCTTTCTGCATTCAGCATTTTGTCCAACTGCAAATGAGCAATTAAGAGGCTGTTTGCAAGTATTTGGCTTCCTATGGATCAGCTTACAGGGGTGTCCATCTGAGCTGGGAGACTTTGACAGATGCAGAAGACAGGCGGGTGTTATTTACTAATTCAGAATGAGCTTCCATTGTAACTAGTTATGTGGGATTCTTTGATTTGGTCTTTGCTTTAGGCATTGGCATAACCCACAGGACTGTGGTCTATGGACTGGGAAATACCACAGAGGAAGGGAAATAGGACTGAAATAAAGTTGGTAACTTTTCAAACATGAGAAGGAGGCATTTAGGTCACCAGCTAAAATGACTAAAACCACCACATTTTTTTCTGTGATTGAAAAGCGTGCCTGTGCGCTTTGGGACCTGCCCTTCTGTTGGGAGTGTTTTAGGATGGTACCCCCAGCTGGTGGCCTGCAGTCCCTCGCAGCCTTTTATCCATTTACCCAAGCAACAAGTGGAAAAGCAGATCCTTTTGAATGCTAACACTCCTCATTCAACTCTATGTGATTAGTGATTCAGAATCTTTCCTCTAAATTAGTGATTACATTTTCTTCCTGTGAGTAAACATGTTTCTCCAGTCTTAATGCTTCTGGTCTAACCTGTACTTTGCAATATTCCAAAGGAAAAGAAAGGAACATTTTTTTTTTTTTAAATTTCAGCATATTATGGGGGTGTAAATGTTAAGGTTATGTATATTGCCCATACTCCCCCTCCCCCTAGAAAGGAACATTTTTATAATCTTATATTAAGATGGGGCAATGGCCACACTGCACCCTTCTACCGAGGGCTGTATAAATAGAGGGACTGGGATAAGGGTCCCTTGTAAGTACATGCGAAAAGTGTTTGTAATCTGTTGCACAGAAGTGCCTCTCATTCAAGAATTAAATTCCTACTGATATTCATATTATTAGATCAGTTGTCCAATATTAACTTCTTACAGATCAATGCCAATGTATCTATGATGATAACAGAATATTTCTCCATGTGAAGAGTTTGTTTTTGACAAAGCTATTCAAGATAAAAATGTCCACACATTTTGATATTTCATAAAGTAAGTGGTTTGAGAATTCACCCAACGCCTGGGCAACGGAACACAAACGAACTGGAAAGAAAAATCACCTTTTGTTTAGATAGTGCAGTTTACAGAGCTCATTTTTCCTTAATGCTTGCCATAAAAATAAGCATTCTCTGACAAGGCTGGTATATCACAGTTATCAGGAATTATAAAGTCAAAGATTTTATACATACACACCCCAAACCAGAGTTAATAATTAATTTCAAAATACCATGAATTGATGCATAACAGAATTCCAAATATTCTCATGAATATTAAATCTGCGGACATCAGGAAGCTGAGGCTAAGTGATCTTTGCAGTCTGAGACTCTGTGGTACAACTTTTGAGAGGCCACACAAGGTTAACTCAAGTGACTGGTTCCATTAATCTAGTGACCAATTCTATTCATTTGTAACATTTGAGTCATCAGACATATTTCTTGGTAGAACTGCCTGATGGTTCTCGTTAGGCAAATTAATCACTGATCTCTGCGTAAAGCATCTTTTTTCCACCTATCTGTTCCCACCTTTTCTCCAGGCCACCTCAAACTTCAGGAATACAGTAAAAAAAACAAACAGAGAAAGCCATTTGTTAGTAGCTTGGGGGAAATGCGAAACAGTTATAAAAGTCAGAGCTGTCTGACAGTCTGTCTCTGATGTAAGCAACTTTTGAGGCCCAAATGACTGAATTTTGGACTGAGCTCGTCTCACCAGACGGACACACATGTGTGATTCCTAACATCCCTTTCACCTCTTCTCCCCCCCCCCTTTTTTCTCTTTTTGCAAGGCCACCCTTATCAAGTTATGTATGAATGAACAGAAGTGCCTTTCATCCCCCACTTGCCTCGCGGTTCAAAAGGAGCTACTAAAATAGCAGCGACAAGAACCCAGCAGCCTGCCAGGAGGCTCGCACACATCCCGGCCTGAAAGGCATGTGAAAGGTTGGGGAGCTCAGCAGAATTTTTATGTACGGGAGCAGACCCAAGGAAAACTCACACGCCATAACCAATTGTGGACAGAGGATCATCTATCAGCAGACAAATGCAGGAACTCCAGAATGTCTCTCCTCAAATGAAATAATATATCTTTGAAAGCCAATGCCCGTTTTAGGCCCGAGGCCCATATATCAAGCCTGAGAGGCTTGTGGAATCGCTCCAGGGCCATTAACCTTCCACCTGTTTCCCCTTGTCCTTCAGGATGAGACCCTGCCCTTGATTTTCCTCCCTTCCCCTGTTCATCTTCCGGCCGAGTGTAAATGTAAAGCAGCGGGCCTGCGAAATAATTCAAAGGCAATGGACCAGGGGCACGGTTACAAATCTCTGCCACTGGCACTGTGACTTATGCAGGCAGTTTGTCACACATGAGCCAGGTGACCTCTGTGACATAACAGAGAAAAATATCGCCGGAGATCAAAAATGGGATTCGGAGCGCACTAAGTAACTCTGCTCTGCCGGGTGGGTGGGTGGGTTGTAGGGTAGCCAAGGATTCCCCCTTAGACCAAGAACATCTGTCCTTAGAGAAACAGAAAAGGTGGCCCCAGGACTCCCTAACTGAAATCATTTTCCTCAGGTAGAATTGGGGGCGTCCCTGTAACCTCAGGCTTAGCTTTTCTCCTTTCTTGATCGTGCCTGATCGTTGCTGTGAATGCCAGAAACAGGCAACGTAAATCCATCTGATCCGACCTGAATGCAGAGAAATTAATAGAATTTGAAAAACATAAAAGTGAGATCCTGAAGAATTTGTTAGCGTGAGTACTTAAAAGCTACAGTAAGAAAGGTAAAAAGAAAAGTTTTACTAGAGCTTATACATTTACTAGGTGAAAGTGGTTTAGTAAATATTTTGAGACTTACACTATTCATTAAAATGAATCACAGATGCTTACTGTGTAGCATTGAGAAAAGGAGAGTAAAGAATCTAATGAGATCGCATGGATAAAGTGACTTTAAGAAGTTCAAAGCATTCTCCAAATGATATTAGAATTTAGGAAAACATAAGATGACCCATGAATGGCTTAAAAAAAGAAGAGATGTATAGCGGAAGAAAATTAGCAGTTTAAATATTCATAAATCTGAATTAGAACTAACTTCTAGTTTGTATTTATTACATAAATTATGGTTTTCACCAGTCATTTTGGGCATTCACGTATTATCTGTTGCATCCAGAAGATGGATAAGACCTTGAAACAGTCCTCCCTAAGCCTCTTGTCTTTTTGTTAGGAGCATTTAGTTTTGATTTTTTAATTAAAATAACAATAACAACAATTAGTTTTAGTTCACTGGTAGAGAGATGCAAGCTCACCTAAGTTCCTTCACTTCCTGTTCTAGAGCAAGGACCAGCTGGAATGTGAGAGAGAGATTTCCCTGGTAGCCCTAAACTCCAGATACACACACAGCAGTGCCTCTTTCCCAGGGTGTCTCCGATTTTTTTTCTGTGGGCCACCTCCCTCCTCAAGCTTGCCGATACCAATATTAAATTTCTATCATGTGGAAATGTCTGAAAATAAAAATATAAGCAACTTGTTTTTTTTAATAAATTAGAAAGTCCTCGTGCCACAGTTGGGAGCAATTGCAAATGCCTGCTTAAATCTGCACAGAAACGTGAGGATTCTAACCTTCCTCAGGTAGGTTCTTTACTTGAGGCTGTTACTAGGTTTCATGAGGCCTGTGAAGCCTGCAAAATTTTTCTTTATGCATTTTTTAGGGAAGGTTAATAATAGCTTGCATCAGATACTGGAAGGTAGTTATGATCCAGAGAATGTTAACAGTGACTGTAAAGAGTAAAATTTGAAGCTCTAAACTAGAATCAAAAACTGTGAGGACCCCAGAGCCCCTCCAGCCAGACCGCCCTCCTGCAGGTGAGAAAAGGCAGCCAACCAAGCAGAGCTGCACAACTACGATTTAGTAAAACAACAGCCAGTGAAAATTGGTCAGTGAAACTCCAGACTCTTGCTTCCTAATCGAGGACCTCTTCCACTCCATGTGATACCAATCTTTCCTTTGGCTGTGGTATAAAAGCCAAATTTTGTTTTATGTCCCTTAAAATAATTTTTTCTGTGATGTAGAAACCTAATTATGAGAATTACATGTTTTTCAAAGAACATAAAACATTTTGTAATTACAGCCTTAGGCATCTGTTGGTATGAATAAATGTTAAATGACTTTCATTTATAGATTAAAAAATTTGTTTTTCTAAAAAAAAAAAAAACAGCTCTAGTGGTAGATAGTAAGCCTTGAATTCTTGTTAGGTTTCCTTCCTGAAAATGACAGATTGTGTACATGTCACATGACATGGTGTGCCTAATTTTCAAGGAGCTTTGTTGTATCTATTTCATTGTAAGTGCATGTTAAGCGTCTCGATAATTAATATTTAATTTACACAAATAAATCCATTGTCCCTTACAGTAAATATGAGTTAGTGGATGCTCTTTTATAATATTTATGAAAATCTCAAACCAAGATCATACCATGCCATCTATTACCAAAAAAAAGTTTCTACTTAATGTTTGATTATATTAAATTTTCTAATACTTCCAAATAATTAACGAAAATGCTAAGCAAGTCATGTTGTTCATTTAAGTAGCAGCTTTGTACTTGCTCAACAGCAAAAACACTACATCTGAAAAAATGTCGACTGCTCTCAGAATCATCAAACTAAGGCATTTAATATTTTCAGCAAGCCACCTAAATTGGTTACTCCTTTTAGAGGAGAGTACAGGACAAAAAAATGGAAAAGATATTCTAATAGTAAGTTATCCTAAAATGTTTAAGCCACTAATGTTCTATGATTTAAAACAAATAAAATATGGTTAGCTTGTAGCCAAGGGAAAAAAAAAATTCCTGGGCATGAATCATTGCTTACATTCTTTTCCATCCACAAACAATTTCATTTGGGAAAGTTGCCACATAGTATCGACAGTGACAACAAATGGCATTGTCCCGTGAACATCTGTTTCCGACTCCCACACTGATACTGCAGGCTGGGCACTTAGGAGTTAGTTGGTCTTCACAAGTTGCTGAGCTACAAAGGAACTGGAAATCACTGGTACGTTGAGGTTTTATTATTGGAACACAGGAAAACTTTATCATCATGCTGGGAAGTTCTGTATCTTTTGAAATATTGGAACCGGGGTTATGTTAGCACATTAAGCCATGCAGAAGACTACTTCTGAAGAAAGGGGAGGAAAAAAAATTGTTTCTTGTCTATTATGTCCTTGGGTTGAGGTTCCCACTCAATCTTCATATAACTTCCTTACCCACCCTCAGCTGAAAACTATTTTGTTTTTTAAAAAATGTTCTGGCGTTCAGCTTCTTCTTAAAATTGAGAGAACAGAATACCAAAGGAATCCTAAGCTAAACACGATAAATAAACACTATTGTTTCTTAACAAAAAAACCAAATGAAACCAGAAGAGCTTTTATATACACTTTTTATTTTTTCTAAGTTCACACTACCCTGCTTATGTTTTCTGAAAACCTGGCAACGTAAGGCTCATAATGACTTCGGACTAGAATCTCCTGACCTCAGCTCACAGTGGCAAAAGAAGGGCAAAGAGCTGCTGGGGAAAAGCCAGCAAGAGTGGGATAAGGGGGGAGGTGGTGAGCAGACAGACAGGGACCCTGCCTTCGCTGCTGAACCTGCGCTTCGGGGCTAACGTGTATGCTGGTCTATCAATAACCATGCAAGAGCACAGGACAGATACCCACCCTGCTCTACACCTTTTCTCGGTGTGGCATTTAGTTGTAGCAAAAGCAGTAATGGAAGTGAAAGCTATTCACAATGATACTTCTAAATCAATGTATATTCACACTATTTACATGCTCCAAATGAATTTGCATATTGCTGCAGCTAAGAGGCTTCCCTCTTTTGGGGGGTTAAAAATAGGAAATGTTGAGTGGAATATGCAACCAACGTCTGACTTGCGTAAGATTTTTTAAATCTTTCCTTCCAAATCGACATATTAGAGCATGTTCCAGAAGACATTGTTTACCTCGTTTGGCATTGCACAAAATAGGCACTGGCGCTCAAAAATATATTTGTTAAATAGATCACTAAATGAAATAATCACAGAGCTGTCTGGTTGAAGATAGGACAATAATAGATTCCTACTGGAGAGAAATGATTCTAGTACTTATTTTGCCTAGAATATGATATTTCACCAGAATACACATATAGCTTATGTTTTAAAAAATAATCTAATTATTACTAAATACCACTTCTTCATAATTTCACATGCTGAAAACCACTACAAATGTAACTATAAAATAATCATTCAGACTATCCTTACTACTTATGAGAAAATATATCTGCATTTGGAGTTTTTCCTTCATTCAATTCCAGTCCATACTGATTTTTTTAAAAAAGGCCAAAGTACTTGATTGTATCTTATACTCAATTCTCAAATAATTGCACTTATTTCAATGGTAGACTGTCATACAAAGAAAAGGAAAATAATAGCACATGTATAATTAGTCATCAAAACAAAAATTTTAATAAACAGGCAATCAAAAATTAGACATAGACCTGTAATATTCATGCATATGAATCCTTTTATCACAAAAAAAAGAAAAAATTGGAATTTTATGTTAGATAGGACAATAATAGCCTATGTTTACATGTGCTTTTGTGTTTTTCAATATACTGTTGCCATGTCACTGGCTCCTCACAAGGCCCTTGGAGGACAGGTAAGGACAGCCATTCGCATCCAACTCAATCCTGAAGATTGAGTTAATTCAAATGGTGCTACACCTGCAGTTTTCCCTGCTACCCTCTCCACAGACAGAGCAGTTCTGTTCTCTGTTCTAACAGGTCTCCTCTCTACTACACACCCTTTGTAAATTCTAATTGCGTGTTTACAAGTGTCTCCCCAGCTGTGCCTGGCTAGTAAGAAAGGACTAAGTATTTTAATTGATCTTGTATCCCTAACTGCTTTGCACTGTGCCTGGTATATTGGGGGGCTCCATTTATGTTTGCTGCATTAATTAATCAGAAAACTGTGGCTCAGAGAGGATATGCGTGTGTGTGTGCAGGCGTGTGCATGTGCGTACACAGGTGTGTACCCTCCATATCTGTGAATTCTGCATCTTCTGTATCCATGGATTCAACCATGGATTGAAAGTATTCGGGAAAAACAGTTGCATCTGTACTGAACATGTGCAGACTTTTTCCCCTTGTCATTATTCCTTAAACAATGCAGTGCAATAACTATTTACATAGCACTTACATTATGTTAGGTATTATAGGTAATCTAAAGAAGATTAAAAGTATATGAGAGGATGTACATAAGTTATATTGCAAACACTAAGCCGTTTTTGTATCAGAGACTTGAGCATCCTTGGATTTTTGGTGCCTGCAGGGGGTCCTGGAACCAATGCCCATGGATACCAAGGGATCACTGTACACATATACACTTACATGTATGTATATAAACGCTTTGACCCAATGCCATAAAGCTCGTTAGTGGTCCAGGCGAAACAGAATTGACTCTTGGTCCAAGGCTGTCCATTATGTACTACTTCTTCCAACTTAATTGGCATTAACTGATCTTTTATAGCTGCAATCTGATAATAACCAAATAAGTTAACAAAAAGGCAAGCAATCAGTGCTGATTTTAGTAAGGAAGTAAAGATAAAATTCTTCATCACACCTTGTCTCACCCAGAGGAAACATCAGCCTGCCAATTTTACAAACATGCCAGTAAAAGAATTTCCTTGGCAAACTGACAGCATGGAAATGTCCTTTTTAAAACTCAATTAACCCCCTAAATTCATGAGCTTGCTAGAAACATCTCTTATGCCATGGAATACAAGGCTCAGGGAGATGCTCTTCCCCTTTCTATTTCTGGACATCTTCTTTTGTTCATGCTCGCTAATAATAGTGGCAGAGCTAGGGTTGGCTATTTATAGACCTGAAAGCAGCATGACTCTGTGAACACTTTATTCATTTATATTTCCTGTGTTTATTGTTACCTTACCTTTTTAGTAATTAAAAGTGTTCATCCAAGATTTTATTTAGTAACAAATCAGTTGTAAATAGCTTTTCTTTTAATATATGAAAGCCTATATATAGACTCAATAAAATATTTTACTCCCATTTCCTTATTAACTAAAAACAGATTTCAATGGGGGGGAGGGTGGGAGAACAGTAAACAGCTGTGTTTTCTTTCCAAATTTTATATAAAATCCAATTATTTGACCTTCAGGTGTTTTGATTAAAAGAGTCTCACTTTATGTGGTAACTCACTCAAATGTAGATATTGAAGCAAAATTACTACTATAGCCAACATACTTATATTTATTAATCAGACTATAACTTTAAAATATATCTGATTGTTATATAATATGGTTAGAAAATATAATGTTAAAAAATGCATCCTCTGCTCCATAAAAAATTGCTAGCTAGAATACAGGGTCTCTAAAAACAGTCCCACTAGGACTTCCATTTGAAACCAATGGGTGCTCTGCTCTAAGCAGCACTCAAAACCAGAAAGCTCAGCTTTGCCAGTTACTTCTGCTATTCCCTTACCTTGATTTTTGATAAGCGAGTTAGACCCAATCTCTTTATAAGCAGCTCCTAGTGAAGACAGTCACATCAAACATCAATCCATTTCTATACCACATCTAAGACATCAAAAATGCACATTCTGTCAGCCTCAGCCAGCATTCCATATCTGCCGTGCCATTCATTACGTAATACAGACTGTTCACATCACAAAGTGAAACTCAAGAGAGTTCGTATGCACCTATTTTAAAACAGACCAATTTTTAAGACCCTCAGCACACAGTATCTGCTACATAACACGATGGGCTCTGTCTCCGAGAGGGGAAGTGCCTGGTAACACAGGTGGTGTCCGGGTCTGCTTTTCCTCACAGCCTCAAAACCCGCTAGCACAGAGACAATTAGGGTTTTAATCTACTATAGTCTATTTAGGAAAATAATCAGCAGTTAATTAGAGCATTCAATCTCAAAAGCTCTCTTTCAATGAAAGCATTTTTTACTCCTTTGCTCGAAAACTGATCAAACTAAGAGATTCAGCAAAAGTGGGAGCAATTATGTAAACATTTATTCACCAATACTCAATAAGGGATAATTTAGCTACTGGATTTACCCTGTGCTCAAATGCAATGGAACAATAGATTTTAGGTGCTGTTAAGTGCCATTTTGATGTGTTTTTGTCTAAGGTTTTGTTTTGTTAAAGTTAACGCTAAATACTTCTTAGCTCAGAAACCATTGTGAGGCATTACATCTGTGCAGCAGAGTGCATTCAGATCTAAGCTAATTATTGATATTTTAGGGGATTTCCCCCCCTATCTGCTGAAGTGAAATCAGATAGGGTTCAAAGCTGTGGAAAAATCTACGGCAAAAACACATGAAATAATATTCTGTGGATATTAACTCCTCTCTCTGATAACTGTTTTGTCTGGCACATTTGATTTATAAATCAAAGAACATTAATCAAAATAGTTCTACAAATGATTTGACTTAGCTTGAATTCCCAACTAGTGAGCCATCTGAGTAAATAATTCCTAATCAACTGCTCAAGAAAGATCATCTCACAAAAAGACATATCTGGAAACATAGTTTTGTTTTCATTTCAAAAGATAAACTCATTTTCACTCTCTCTTACAAAGAATGCCAACACATTTCTATTATTCCCCACAGATTCTTCCAGAATCCTCTCATTTACTGGAGAACCTGAGCACACAGGCGGTCGCTGTGCTACGTGTCATAACTGCTCGTGTACAAACACAGCCAGGTGTGGCACCTTCCCACGGGGTGAAAGCCAGCAACTTAACCCAGCTCTACGTCAGACTGGTTTACACATTGGTTAGATTTCCTGAACAGATTTTTGATGAAAGGTTCTTATGCAGGAAGTCAGTGAAATCTCCTGATTGATCGTTTCATTTAAAAAATATATTCTTGACGTATTTAGAAACAAAAATCATCAAACACTCCAAAATATGTGACTGGCTCACAGAATTTCTTGGGCTGCCTTCTCTCTTTACCTTAATGACTCTTCAAACCAGAAGACAATGAAAGCCCAAACCCACCGCAAATGCACAGAGGGGCTTTGCTATCCATTCACTTAACTAACATCTACTGACAGCTTATCGTGAACAGGAAAGTAGATGCCTGTGACAAATTACCTAAAACCAATTGTGGACAAAACCACGTATGATTTGTATCAGTCACACTACCCCAAACAGCAAGTGCTCAAGAAACTTTGTTTTTCTGGCAATATTAGAAATTAACAAAGATCACTTTTATTTTTAACTTTCACAAAGCCTTTTTTATTTATATCAAACTTGGAGATCTGGACAGCAAAGTCTTCATCAAAATGTCTCTAACATTCCATCTTAAAGCCAACCAGACTTCATCTTAGAAAAAACGACTCACGGACACATGTATAGTATTGAGACTTAATTAGAGATGATGTTTTCCAATGTTCCTCTTAATTAGTCACTTAAGAATTCTAATCTTTTTACTTACACGTAAAGGGCAAGACTGGGTAAATAAAATCAAACAGGAAATGTGAGATTATTTAGTAGTTTATTATGTTATCCCTCTTAAGAATAGCAAAATTGAATTTCTGCAGTAGGAAGGACCCCCACGACCTTTATGATGGGCTTCATAATCTCACCATAGGAAACCCCACATTTTCCTAATGAGGTCACCGTGAAATCTGCATCTATACACAACACTGCCGCCGCTGGAGGGAGCGAACTCTTCAAGAGCCCTTCATGCATCAACCGAAACAGAATCTAAGGCGTGTTCTACGTGCATCCTGGCTCGGCATAGCTATGGCGACCGGTGCCCTTCCCTCCTGCGTCCGCCAGCTGCCCCGGGTCCCCACCCTCAGCCTGGCCACTCAGCACCCCTGTGTGCCCCGCGGGGACCCGGACAAGGCCCGGGTTCCAGAGCTGGCCTCAGTGCTAGCACAGGTTCCGAGTCAAGTCACACAGTTGTGCCCCTGGTACAGTGACGCTCCACCCCTTTGCCATTAGAGGGAATCAAGGACTGTGTTCTTCATGTCTTGAAACTCTATGCCAAGAGTGACCCAGAGAAGCTCTCAGTAAATTCTCACTTTATGAAAGACAAGGGCTTAGAGAGTTTGGACCCAGTGAAGATCATCATGGCCATGGAAGATGAATTTGGGTTTGAAATTCCTGACACAGGCTGGGCGCAGTGGCTCACGCCTGTAATCCTAGCACTCTGGGAGGCCCAGGCGGAAGGATTGCTCAAGGTCAGGAGTTCGAAACCAGCCTGAGCAACAGTGAGACCCCATTCTCTACTAAAAATAGAAAGAGATTAATTGGCCAACTAAAAATATATATACAAAAAATTAGCCAGGCATGGTGGCTCATGCCTGTAGTCCTAGTATTTTGGGAGGCCAAGGTGGAGGGATCACTTGAGGTCAGGAGTTCGAGACCAGCCTGAGCAAGAGTGAGGCCCCATCTCTACTAAAAATAGGAAAATTAGTTGGGCGTGGGGGCACACATTTGTAGTCCCAGCTACTCGGGAGGCTGAGGAGAAGGACAGATTGAGTCCAGGAGTTTGAGGTTGCTGTGAGCTATACTGACACCATGGCCTTCCAGCCTGGGCAACAGAGCGAGACTGTCTCAAAAATAAACAAATTCTTAGGGTAATTCAAAAATAAAAAAAAAAAAAAGAAAAAAAGAAAAAATCCTGTCTCATCGTATATTCAAAAATAAAAAAAAAAAAAAAAATTCTTAGGGTAAGGAGAGTGAAGTAGAACTAATGGGATTGGGTCTGGTACCAGCCAGTCTAGATGAGGTAAAGAGGAGCAGAATGGTTAGGGCTGAATAGCCAGAGTGTCTAATTACGCTGTAAATGTTGAGCTCAGCTGATGGAAAAGTTATTTCTTTAGTCGACAGGCATGACTGTCTTGAAAGTCCCAAAGCCAATGGGAAATTATTTTTAGAATGAAAGACTGCAGAATCCAGGTACAGTGGCTCACATCTATAAACTCAGCATTTTGGGAGGCCGAGTGAGGCAGGAGGGTGGCTTGCGGCCAGGAGTTCAAGACTAGCCTGGGGAACATAGTGAGATGCTGTTTCTTAAAACATTTTTTAAAAATTGGCCAGACATGGTTATAGCTACTTGGGAGGCTGAGGCAGGAGGATCACTTGAGCCCAGGAGTTTGAGATTACTGTGAGCTTTGATCACACCACTGCACTCCAGCTGCGCAACAGAATGAAACTCTGATTAAAAACAAACAAAAAACTAGAAATCTCAGTAAGTGTGTCTGGGGGTTAAAATCTATTTCAGTCAATTTGGGTAGTCTAGACTTAGATCCTATTAGATCAAATTTTAAAATATTATCATCTATGTACATTTCTGTTTTTATTCCCACCTCCTCCCGGGCCACATGATACTCTAGACATGAAATGCCTTAGCAGAACTGCAAGTCAGACACGAATTTACCTGAAACTAATGAGATGGAGCTTCGAAAACCCTCACCTGCACAAGCACTTCCAAGGCTCTTCGAGGGGCTCAAGCGGTATGTATGCACAAGGTCCAATGTTTTTGTAAAATATGCAAAGGAGAGAGATTTTTGCATTCTCTTTCATTAAGAGTTTCCTAAATTGTATAAGCTTTAGGGTCCACAAAGACAGGATCAATTTCTGCTGCAAGGGACCACTGGCTTGAACTAACAAGTGAACTGACAAGAAGCTCTTTCAACTACGGAAATATTAGACAATATAATATCAGTTTGGGTTTTTCCCCCCAAATGCCTAGAAGTAAATTAAGTAAGGTACTAAGTAGTGGGAAAGTAAGTCCTGTTGGAATATTGTGAGACTTAAGAATGATCATAGATGAAATACTCGCTGCTATTAGCAGGGTTATTGATCCTGATGTGTATGACATACTTATGCTCATCTATAATTTTGTAGATAAATCCCTGGATTTGTTTTATAATCCAAACCCCGACACCGGTCTGCCCCAAGGGGAGAGAAGCCTTGGAAAAAGTGTAGCTTGGATATCTTGTGCTACTACTGAAAAGAAAGTTGAAAGAGTTCTTAAAAAAAAAAAAGCAGCAATGATGATTAACGTATTAAAAATGAAGCTTAGAAAAAACATTTTAAATAACTAGCAATTTTGCCCTCATCAAAAGTACTACAGAGGAGAACAAACTGATTCTATGTCAAGTCCCTGCCACAAATCTTGGATCAAATTCTTCTATAGCATCCACACCGGAGTGAGAAAATACTTTTAAAGGTAACATCTCATACTTTTAAAATAAGGAGTTTGATGTTTCCCGCTTCCTTGAGCTCATAGCCAGTCTTAGAACCAGGAAAGTCTAGGGGGGAAGAACTAAAGGTTTTCAGTCTTTATTTCCCTGTGCAACGACCCGACCGAATTTGCAGCCTGGTCAGTTGGTGCCTGCAAAGGGGGCCAGTCTTAACTAGACCCCTCCGTCTTAATTACTGAAGTTTAGACTCCCCTAAAGACTGAATACTTTTAGGTTTTCATGTAGCTGCAATTCAACAAGTAATCATAGCAAAGGGTAACCACATGTCCCATCTCTCTCTACTGACAGACCCAAAGGGAAGGATTTAAGTTTTCCATAAAAAACTATCTTGACTGCTGCTAAACTCTGAAATAGGTTGTAGGGGACTTATAGAGGACGACCCCTAACCTTGAGAAATCTTTGGGAAGAGCTTGAACTCTTATGTGCATGGAGTGGCTTAGCTGTGCTCTCTTGAATAAAAATAAGGACTAGAATAAACCTACGGTTCCCAAAGGGGGCGTCTGAGAACCAGCCCTGGCATCTGGAGATCTCTGTTAGGGGAGCTTTTTAGAAAAAGTGCAATGCTTGCCCCTAGAAACCCCTTCTCCACAAATGGCTCCCAAGGGCTTAAGCCAAAAACTTTAGTATTGCCTGTTTTATCTTCTATTCTCAAAGTCCTTTTGGCGAATTCTATCACCTTTACCTTAACGTGAATCCTGGGTCCATCGGCTTCTCCCCCAGCTCCTCTCTTGTGCCCTCGTCTAAACCTCCACCAGCCTCTCGCCGGGGCTGCCTGCCCTCCTATATCCTTTCTTGCTTTCCTTCCACATTTTTCCCACCTGCAGCCGGAGCAGTATTTTCTCTAATGAGAATTTGGTGGACTCAGTCCATTGCTTAAAATCTCCCTGTGGTTTCTTATTCCCATCAGAATAATATGCAGGTGCTTCATGGGCTAGACCTTGTCAAACCCTTCGACTTTATCAGGAGCCACTATCCCTCCTCAATCACTGGTTCTGAGGCTCAGTGACCTTGCTTCATCGTTCTTGAAAATACTGAGCTGGTTTCCACCTCAGGTGCCTGGACTGTCGTGTCTCCAGGCCCAGCAAGGCTGTTTCTTTCTTGCCGTTTAGATTTCAGCTGAGGTGTCAACTCTTCATACTGGTCTCCCCTGAATCACTCTAATGGCTCCCTCCTTCCCCGCTCACTTGTTTGTTCTTTCAGTGAGCACTACCTTTGTTGGCCTGTTTAACCTCTGCTTCCCTCTCACTACCGTGTGAGCTGTGAGAGGCGATAAAGGCAGTGCCCTTGTTGATCTTGTTCACCACAGTATCCATCCCCTGGTCTAGAGCACAACTGGACACACACAGAATGCTTAATTCATATATGTTGAATGAATGAATGAATGAATGATTGATTCATCCCCTTTAGGTGGATAGCCCCCCTCAGTGTGTACAGACACTGGAAGGTTGACTTGGTGACATTAAATCAATGACTATGAAATAAACAGCAGTAAATCAATGTGAGGTTAAAAAGAGAGAAAAAAATATAATACTGTGTGGCTCACGCCTATAATCCTAGCTCTCTGGGAGGCCGAGATGGGAGGATTGCTCAAGGTCAGGAGTTTGAAACCAGCCTGAGCAAGAGTGAGACCCCATCTCTACTATAAATAGTAAGAAATGAATTGGCCAACTAATATATATAGAAAAAATTAGCCGGGCATGGTGGCACATTACTGTAGTCCCAGCTACTTGGGAGGCTGAGGCAACAGGATTGCTTGAGCCCAGGAGTTTGAGGTTGCTGTGAGCTAGGCTGACGCCACGGCACTCACTCTAGCCTGGGCAACAAAGCGAGACTATGTCTCAAAAAAAAAAAAAAAAATATATATATATATGTATATATATATATATATAAAATATGGGATTTATCAACAAAAAAAAAGAGGAAAAACCTTTTTGATCAAAAAAATATTATACTGAAAAAATTTTAAACCATTACCTTGATTTAAATTTAACATGAAACAAGGACCTCAAATATATACATGTCACCAATAACCAAAATTTACCTACAAGGGAAAGGCCTGTTGGAAACAATAAGCAAAATAACTACGCATACAAGAGGTGCCAACTCTATACCTTCTTTACAACAACAAAGTTTAAGCAATACATAAAGAAAACATAGAAATGCACTTTCAGCCAAATGCTGGCAAACTAAGGAAAACCTATACCAGAACCCAAATCATGAAATTAGACGGCAGGCATGTGTCCAGTAGTTATTATGGATTCTGATATATTTTCAATCCTTCCGGTTCCCCCCTGCTTAAATCCCTCTGATGGCTTCCCTTTCCCTTAGATAAACTCAGTATTTTGAAAGCCTTAGCAAACGCCCCGCTCTTCTGTCCGGCTTTACCTCTCGCGCTCTTCCCCATACTTGATCCTCCAGCCCTGGGAATTGCTCCACGTTGCCACAAAGCGCCATGCCCACACCTCTCTACTTTTGCACAAGCCTGAGCCCCTCACTCCCACTTGCCCATCTGGTTCAAAACTCCTGCTCATCCTTCAAGACCCCTCTTGGTTATTTTCTCCTTTCTTGACCACACTCTCCCCTCCCCCACACTCTTGGTTAGGTACCCCTCAAAGGGCTTGCACTACCTTCTAGGCAAACCTGCCTCCTCTTTACGTTTTAGTCATTACTGGACTAATGCAGTGTTTCTCAGGGGTTGGCTTGTTGTCCTGAGAATTAAATTGTACTTTTTGGTTCAAATAGAATCTTAAACATTGGTGTGAGCATAGTAGGTCTGATCATGCAGGTGTTGTCATAGCCTTGTCCTCACACAAAACTTCCAGGTCAGTTTGCTGTGGTGTTTGCTGCTGCATCGATGCCAGGGAGGGGTTCCACATTAGTTGGGGAAAGTGCCACTCGGACTTAACATGTGTAAAGTGAAGACTGCATTTGTCTTTATCTTTAGCAATTTAGCACAGGGACTGACACACAGTAGGAATGCAATAAATGCCCGCAATGAATGAGTGAGTGAATAAATCCTGAGTCAGAACTATTCATTTATAGCAGAAGTGTTTTAGGGGCAGCTCTGAGAATGTGCTTCAACTCTAAAGCGGAATGCAGCATCCCAGCAAAACGTGGGCGTAATGTGTTTTGATCCTTTTCAGAAGCTGAACTCTCAGTTGGATCTTTCCAAACACGTGACTGAAATGGAGTTATGTCTTCGAGATTGCAACACTTCATTGATAAAACCATAAAAGTAATTCTCAATGGTCAAATAAAACTCCTTCCATGACATTCATAACCACAAATACCAACACGTGAGCGTAAAATATTAATGTTTTCAAAGCATGTCATTCCTCACAAAAGTGAACCAGGACCATTGTTTTTACTGCAAATATCTGGTGTGATTTGAACTTAGTGTCAACAGCAATATTATTGTGTGCAAAGCACCTTCTCGCCACTTAATTTTGGTGCCAAACAGATCCATAAGTTTTTTTCCTCCAAAGCTGGAGCAAGAATCAATTAGAGTCTGTAATAATGTGTTAACTAGCTAATACCACAGTTAACATTAAGGGGCATTTCAAGCCTCAGAGTTTTCAGCAGTAGTTAGAGCTTTTCTTTCATTCAATCTGTAAGATCTATAATTGAAAGAACACTCTGAGAGATGCCTTTCATCAGCTCCACGAGTTACATTTCCTGCTTTGATAACTGTACAAGGAAAATCTAAGGCACTTCAAGCCACCCAATTACGTTTGATTAGCTAGTCAAAATAACGTAACAGCTTTTCATCACCCAAAGGAAAACTTTTGAAGAATTCTGCTGCCAACATTTCTTCGCAAACACTCATCTATATCATTATTTTATAAGGGGAAATGTAATATTTAGTTAAGTTTTTTAAAAAATTAGGCACTAATTAAAGCCTCTTATTCATCACAACTTCAGATCAAAAAGGCCCGACTGCGACGACATTATGTGGGTAGTAGAACAGCATTTGTAGCCATCTCAGAGTCGACAGGATACAGGATACAGTGGTCACAATGAAACAGGCGGCCTTAAACTGAGCCGACCGTTCAGAGAACACGTCTGAAAACAGGATATGTGCTGAAAGCTCTATGATAGAGACACAGATTTGGCAGGGAAAAATTATTTGCAACCCCAAATCTTTGCATGTCACTATTTTTCTAGCAAATGAATGTTGAGTGTGCCTGTCTAAAAATCAGGAGCACTAATTAGGAAGTCATCTAAAACATCATTCTAAGAATTTTCAGGTTATTGAGAATATGTACTGAGTGTGGTTTAAAAGTAAAGCCAAGATGCATAGGTATTGCCCTCACCACTGAGGAGTTTGTGTCCCGCCTTGAAGTTTTGAGCACATCAGTTCAACATGTATCCAGTGTCTACGATGTTTCATTCCCATAAAAATATGTTTTTAATTTAAATGAAATAATTATACTGCTCTCTCAGGTAAGTCATGTTGTAAACAGGGCATTTAGAAATGTGATAGTCAATTCATAGGAGGTGGCCCTGCTGTGGACTTCACAAACCAACAGTCCTGAACTACTGATGAAAGACCAGTTACATCCATGCTCCCAAAATGAAAGACAGAGACCAGGACTTTAAAGGCACCAGTCTGAGATTGCATTCCACCTTTGCTATGCTCTTATTGCACAGTAACGGACAGACTTTAGACCTATTGGCCAATTATTCCATCTGTCATGTAAAGAAAAGGCATTCTTATGGAATTAGAAGTTGGATCAAGTTTGGTAGTAACATTAATCCCCACTGTTGTGCAATCTGAGTGGCGTTTCCAGACACACAAGATAATGTGGTTTTCTTTTAGCTGTTGTAGAGAAACGGTCAGCAGCAGCGCTCCATAAGCCCTGTGTACGTCACACTTAATCTTTCTCCTCTAAGTTTCTGGCTGTTCCCTCACAGTACAGCACAAGCAAAGAATTCACAGAATTGGTCCTCCTCAGTCAAAAACATAGCATTTGAAAATTATTTCCAAGCAGCAAATTACAAGTGAGGAAAACACTGGTGACCATTAGTGGCACTGTGTGGAGATGTGGCTTATGAGATTTAAGTAGAACTTCCTTGCTGTGCACAAAAACCCTCACAACTACTTGAAAACAAGAGAATTTCAGAGTTGACTTTGTATGAGCAGGTGGGATTCGTACCTACTCAACTTGCTACGTCCACCCTCAGTATTCTTTCTCGCCCTTCCTAACCCACTGAAGCTGAACTGCCATCTCCAACAGAAAATGCCTGCATGGAAGTCACCTTGTAGGGTGGAAGGAACAGATAGAAGTTCTATCGACTATCACTAAATACAGCCCATCTCTGGGGTCTGTCAGTCCTCTGTTCCCCCTGCCTTCTCCACTCATCCTCAGACCTGCGGACTCTGAGTCTTCCTTGCTCAAGCACATCCCATCTGAAGGGTGGATGCAGATCTAGCTGAGGACAGGGGTAGCAACCATTTGGTTCCTGAAACCACACTGCTGTAGAAGGTAGTACCCAAGGGTGTCCCTGGGATCCTGGGGCATAAGATGGGAAGGGAAAAAAAGTAAATTGAGTCAGAAGAGAGAGAAAGTAAATTGGGTCAGGACAAGGAGAAAGGGAAGAAAGTGGAATAAATAAAAAGAAAATGATGCAGAAGATTAGAATTTCTCCAAGAGAGTCGGCCAGGGCCCCCGTGCCGTTGGCTGCCCGAGCACTCGCTCATCCAGGAGAGTATGGGAGTGCAGAGGGGAATTAGGTTTAAGTATCAGACATTCATGAAATACCCAGCTGCCTGCCGGAAGAGGTGCTGTAGGTGTCGTTTATGTTATTCTTGACGGTGGGTGGTATTCTTGGGTTAGAGATTAATGTCTTTAACGTGAAGACTGGTTTAAGTGCCCAATTTCCATGCAGCCATTCTGCAAATGGATGTGGAGCTTTCAAAGATTTGTATGATCTACTTCCCAAGCTGTAGAAGAGTCAGTCAGAGCAAAAAGTCATTCTTTACTTATCCTGCAAAATAGAAAAATCTATTTTACCTCAGAGGTTCAGAGGGCAAAGTCCTTCAGAAGTATGTTAAGGGGTGTCACAGAAGAGTCATGTTTTTTGCTTTTTTTTTAACCCGTTGCCTGACTTTGTATGACAGTATACAGACAGGGAACCGGGGGCTCAGACTCAGCGAGTTCTACCTCCCCCAAACCGAGGGACTAACTCTGGCAGGACTTCCACACGGTCTGTGAGCAATTTGTGTGCCCTACTGGCCAAGTGCAAGTATTAGAGTAAGCAGGGACCCTAATTATTCTCAGAAACCAGGCTTGTAACTACTTCCAAGCTGACAAAACTGCTTCTACTATTTATTCAGTAGGAACTGGTGCTGGGCATTGGGAGGTTGGATGGGGAGGGGAAAGCCTACCCAGGTATTCACAGCACACCTGCCTGCCTCAGCCTGAGCCCTCCAGGGAGAGCCGGGCTTGCAAACTGAGGCTTTGGCTGCCCTAATGGCTAGCCCTGTTCCTGCTCTCATGAGCACTTGCTGAATGATTCTGGACTCAGTTTCCTATGATGTCCTCCTCTAATTAAAAAAACGATGAATTTATAAGTTTTTGGATCAACATGAAAAACTGCTCTCTTTAGTAAAAATTAACAAATCCTTCAAGGCCTATTAGAAATGGTATAGGTATGGGCACAGTGATAATAGTAAGAATTATAAAGTACTTTACAGTTTACAAAAGACTTCCATATACATTTTTTAATAATAGCACTCTCACATACTAGCTATGTGACTTAAGTCAGTAAATGTCTTTCAGTCTTAATTTGCTCATCTGCACAGTGGGAATTACAATGCCTATCGCACAGGGACCAGTTAGTATTAAATGAGATGACACATATAAAACTCTTAACAATTGTCTGGTTCATGGCTCAGTAAGTGGCAGCTATTAATATTACCATCTATTGTTCAAACTCTGTAGTCAAGGAAAAAATGCAACTATTTTCAGCTGACCTTGAATCTTCTCTAAGCCCTTACCTATTCATGTTAGCCAATCCTTAGGGGTAGGTAGATTGCCTCCTGGGGTTTATTTTCCCCATGCCTTTATTTCTTTTTTTTCTCTCTCTCTCTCCAGTCCTCTCCACACCCCTTAAAACTGATTCAGCTGCCTTTGTTAATTTTACTGGTACTAACCAATTATTTGACTAAAATAATTGGTTAAAACTTGAGTTATCAAACTTTTACTAATCAATTAATTTGATGTCTATATGGGCCAATATGACCTTAAACATGGGGAGGAACGGATGGACACATCCTCTAGAAAGAACATGTTATATAAGAAAAATGAGGCCGGGCGCGGTGGCTCACGCCTGTAATCCTAGCACTTTGGGAGGCCGAGGCGGGCGGATTGCTCAAGGTCAGGAGTTCGAAACCAGCCTGAGCGAGACCCCGTCTCTACCAAAAATAGAAATAAATTAATTGACCAACTAAAAATATATATACAAAAAACTAGCCGGGCATGGTGGCTCATGCCTGTAGTCCCAGCTACTCGGGAGGCTGAGGCAGGAGGATTGCTTGAGCCCAGGAGATTGAGGTTGCTGTGAGCGAGGCTGACGCCATGGCACTCACTCTAGCCTGGGGAACAAAGTGAGACTCTGTCTCAAAAAAAAAAAAAAAAAAAAAAAGAAAAATGGTCCGACTCCCACCTTGGGCCAAAAGGAGACTATATCCTGTGCTCACTTCACAGAACCATCCTAAGGACCAAACCAGAAATGCCTGGAAAGCACCCAGGATCGCGGCAGGCATTTAGTGGCATCCAGTAGGTTACTTCTCCTCTCTTTCACCATCTGACCTGGAGCAGAGCAAAGAAAACGCTCATCTTCCCACTTTCCTCGTTCATATTCAGACACCTAACAACAACCCAGCTAGTTACGCATGGATTTCCTGGGTGTGTCTGGCTATGCTCATGTTCTCCCATGATTCTAGCAGATAACATGTAGATTAATAGGAACGGGAAGCTCATCAGGTGTGTGAACAAGCAAACCCAGTGTGGAGCTATGATCATCACCAACCAACGCTCTTGCTGAATATTCCGGCATCTCGCGCATGGAGGATATGTTTACATGGAAACTACAAGGACTCAGCTGTGCTGAAACCAAGCTTTAGGAAGTTAGGGATTTTAAACTGAGCCCACAGTTTGCAAAGATATACTCACTGAATAAAGCAAACTTAATTATTATTTTTTTAAAAACAAACAAAAAAAACTACAAGGACAAAAACATCAGGATTGGCAGGGACTGGAGTGGGGACAGTTTACTACAAATGGGTGTGGGGGGATTTTGAGGGGGTGATGGAACTGTCCTATTATTTGTGCACTAAAAAGAATACATTTTAAGGAATGTAAATTATACTTTGATAGAAGTAACTAGTGCATGGCAGTTTCAAGGTGGTTGCTATACTTTCAAGACATGCCCATGAAGACCACAGAAGGTGCAGAATATACATCCTCACGGCAATGCCCACCAATGAACCAGCCATCGCACATGTGGGTACCGACTGAGAAGAGCTGATTCATCCAGTGAATAGTGAACAAGGAGAACGCTACGATGATGGCTTCCTTGGTCTATGACACTTATGCATTAATATAGGTGTGTAAGCAAGAAGGCTGAATAACATACATTCTCAACACCGTCAGCCAGACCAGAGGCTTCTGTTTCGGATCTGCAGATGCTTCACACCTAAAGAGACCTAACAGACCATTAATCCAACCTGCCAATTCCAACATTCTCTCCAAATTCACAAAGACAGAAGAAAACTTTCAGATCCATCTCCAGGGGATGAAAAACCAGTTTTCTCATTCCCTTGTAAACCTATGTAGGTCAGATTTATTTTATTCTGCTATCTTTTTTGATGAGTAGGAGAACTGGCAATAGATGGTTTGGTTTGCCTTCAGATCAAATTTTCCAAGGGAAAAATTTGAGATTTCCATGAAAATACGGTTGGAAAATATGGCGGGAAAACGAACTTTAAAGTTTTGCTCCTTCTCATTCTCCAACTCCTTCCCAGGTTAGCCACTTTGCATGCAGAGAAGCGAAAACAGAAGTAAGTACAGTGCGTAGCTGTGGAACATCACATGCTCAAGGAGGAATGCTGGGATTGGATTCCTGACCCAAACTCTCGGGCAAAGGCAGCAGACAGCCCCATGTCAGGGAAGTGTGGGAAGACCCTGGGCAGGCTCTTCCTCTCTTGCTCTCTCCTACACAGAAGAAGGGCTACGTCAGTTTACCAAAGAATATAGCTTAAAACTGGGACCGACCCAATAAAGTAGAAGATTTTGACCCACATTGGTTGGGCAAAAGGATCTAGAATGTTAAAAATCAATACACAAAATTCTGCTCAGATTGCTTCTGCAGCGGACCAGAGGGAAAGGAAGGGTTGCTCCTCCTCTTTCCCCTCGCTGTAGAGAAAACTACACTTAACTGGCTTCGCAGCAGGGCTGAATTCCTTTGGCACAAACTCCCTGAGTCTCTGAGACCTATTTTCCACAGAAACGCTAGTTATGAGTTTCAGTCAGGATTAACTTAGATTTTTTTTTTAATTCCTACATGTATCAGAATCCTTCTTCGAGGGGAAGTTCTTATATATATCCATTCCCAGAATTCTCTCAAGACATCTGGTCTCATTAGAAGATCAAATAGATCCTCCAGATTCATTAGTTGTTTAACAAAGTGGGAATTATTTTCTCACTGCTCTTGTGTTTGTGAGATATTCAAGACAGAGGGGAGAAAAAAATGAACTGGGGGAAAAAAGTACAATCTTCTTGACCTGTCACAAGGACAACTCTTTCAGCAGAATGGGGAAGTCTTGTATTTGCTCTTAATTTCCAAAAACACAAGGAAAAAGTCAGAGAAGTATAGGCCACTTTAACACAGATTTGGTTTAAAGAATTGAATATTGAATATAATCAGACACTATCTCAGAAAAGTTTATAATTAGTGGCTCATCTATCACCTGGTTACAATCCTGTCTTCTTTTTATGGGAAGATTCACAAATTTGCAAATCACCCCTACGCAGGAGTAATGCTAACCTTCTCTGTATCTTTCCAAGCACCCTGTGTTCACATTCTGCCTATTTTCACCAACATACAGAAAAAGAAAGCCATGTTAAGAACATGCCCAGCCTCGGGTAGAGCACAGGACACAACTGTGTTCAGTCATTTTAACTGCTGTACACAACTCACATGCTGCTGCTGAACAGACTCTCCCAGAGAGGAAGCTGTGTGCAGAGGGGAAGGCACCAGAGAATACTCTGGAAACTTCAGGCCCAGAAGTGCTCACTGGTGGATCCATGGTACTGAACGATACCCTGATGGCCTGAAAGAATTATTGTAGCTTTCTAAAGTGACTCATTCACTCCCAGGGGGTTGTCTGGGCTGAGGGAAAATCTGTCTCGCTGATTACTAGTGATTTAATAATTGGATGGTAGTGATGGACTTCTGATAACCTAGAGATTTGCTTTAGCTTCACTGGCAAAGCTCTGTGTTTTTGGAGTCAAAGGTTACACTGCCTATTTGTGTGTGTGTGTGTGTGTGTGTGTGTGTGTGTGTGTTGGGGGATAGGGGAGGGGAGTGTGCTTCTTTGAACCTGAATCTACCGATCCCATTTCTGCCATTTAGTAGCTGTATGATCATGGGCAAGTCACATTCCCTCTCGAGCCTCAGTTTCTTCATCTGTAAAGAGAAGAGGTCAAATGATTTCTACCATCTCTTCTAGTTCTGAAAAACCTTGTGGTTTCTAGAAGATGATGAGTATCTTTTGATGCATGTTTGCTGTTGCAAAAGCTACAAGTTTCAGGGTATTAATTTCATCTTTCTCATGTCATTATTTTGAATGGAGACCAGAAGTGCTCCATACAGGTATGTAAGAAATCAACACAGCTCACTTGTACTGTCCTCAAGCCCTTTTCCTTTAATCTCCCAGCTCTGAAATTCCATGGTTTCTATGAATGCAATCTTTTTTTTTTCTGAATGCTATTTCACAAGCTAAGAGTTCAAGAGTTGTTAAATTCCTCTTTCTCATTCCAACATTTGAATGGAGACCAGAATGCCTTTTTTGCACCTTTTGTAGATATATTGAGAAACAAAACAACCCACTGACTTTCCTGGTCCTTCTGTGCCCTTAACTAGTAAATAAATGAAATCTATATTCTCTTTTTTCTACATGGTAAAGTGTATATCTTCTCCTGGGAGAGTAAGCAACAGGTCATTTGCAAAAATTGCGTAATTAGGAGCAAATATATGACTTTTCATCTTTAGGTTGTAAAGGTATAAGTAACCTGCCCTGTAAGTCTATCACTTGAGGGAAAAATTGCTATGACATTAACAAGGAAAAGGTGAATGTTTAAAGAAGAGCATTCATCTTCCCAAATGATATTTAAAAATACCAACTTTTGCAAAAAGATGGGGTAGGGACTTGGGCTGCAGGTTTCAGGGGTGTCTTACAGGCCGTGCCCGGAGAAAGAGGACAAGCCTTTTTCAGGGGTTGTTCTGAGTGGTACCAGGTAGTCCACATCCCACACAGCTGGCCAACAAAACACCCCCCAGAGCAATGTTCCTTGAATTTCAGGTCATGCTTCATGTGTGGATCATGAAGTAAATTTACTGGATCATGACCAGAATTTTTAAAAAACATAAATTATACTAAAGCAGAATAGAATAGAAAATATCAGAGTGCATGGCATGTGTAAGTCTAGTGAAACTTTGGTTCCATTGTGTGTGTGTGTGCCTGTGCGTTTGCTCGTGTGTGTAAGTGATGTGTTTGGTACAATATGTTCCCATTCAAAATATATTTCCTACTGCAGGTTAAAAGATTTGAAAGCCACAGCTCTGGAGATGTCTGAATCCTGGCTTCAAACAACTCTCTTTTGTTTTCTGACAGAGTAAATTTATAAACAAAAGGAAAAGAAATTCTCCCAAATGTAAATAGTCACTTCACAACTCTCTATTGAAACTATCCCTAAGTTACTCTGGATTCAACTTTTTGTTCTCTGAAAAATACTTTGAATCAGCCCTGTTCCGTGTGAGACCGAGGCAGCGGTGGAATGGGGCAGGACTGTCCTTCTGTCCTGGGGCCAGCGCCTCCTCCTTCCTTGTAGGCGCCCCCAATACTTGTATGCACTTTCCGTTTTTCTTTTTCATTTTCCCATGAAAGAATGATAAATGCATTAAACAATAGCACAATGATTGACAATGTTTTAATATGTGCCATTCCCAAAGATTTATATTGTAGCCAAGTATTTAAACTCATGCCATATAAAAGACTCTCATTGTAGAATTCAGTTGCAGGGAGAAGAAAAGAGGAAATTTGGAGAGAAAGTATTTTCCCAGGACTCCTGAAGTCCAACTTGTGCTTAGCTATGTTCACTTTATAAAATTTCCTTTTCTACATGTAAATAGTAAGCATTATTTCTTTCCTTATTTGTGAAATATGCCTTTATTCTCTTCAGCTGTCTTCATCTTTTAAAAATAATTATTCATGAAAAAGTCTTATATATAAACTCTAAGAGGATACATTTTGTCTCATCCAACTTTGTATCTCTCTTACACCCAACTTACTGCTTGGCAAATTTTAGGTCCTTCCTTAGTACTGATTGACTGCTAATTATAACACAATTATACTACTCTTTAACACATGTAGTGATGTTGTTTTCCAGTGCTAAAGGGAATATAACTGTATGGGGTTTCTTCCTGAATATAAGCTAAAATTATGTAAAGACTGTGCTTTTCATAAAATAATAACAATTTAAGGATAGTATCACTTATATTGAGCATGTAGTATATGCCAGACTCCCAGTACTAGGTGCTCAATCACATATTCTCATTTTTTTCCTGCAAAACCTCTTCAATGTAAGTGTTGATATGTTTCCCATACTCCTTAACAAACACGATATATACAATTTTACAGATGAGAACATTGGGCTCAGAGAGTATGGTAATCTGCCTATAAAAACACAATTATTAAGCAGGGAAGATATAATTCAAATCAAGTCCATTGTATTATCAAGGCTGTGCTTTCCTCACTTTTACATTACCTAACCTTTCAGTTGTATCGAAAATTATCATTTTAATTTTCATCTCCAGTCTGGGCAAGGTGGCTCACACAGAGGCGAAGGTGGAAAGATCACTTGAGCTCAGGAGTTCAAGATCAGCCTGAGCAAGAGCGAGACCCCATCTCTACTAAAAATAGAAAGAAATTAGCTGGACAACTAAAAATATATAGGAAAAATTAGCTGGGCCTGGTGGCACGTGCCTGTAGTCCCAGCTACTCGGGAGGCTGAGGCAGGAGGATCGCCTGAGCCCAGGAGTTTGAGGTTGCTGTGAGCTAGGCTAACGGCCATAGCACTCTAGCCTGGGCAAGAGAGTGAGATTCTGTCTCAAAAAAATTTAAAAATGTTCTGATTACACAGAGTGGTTACAGACACTACATATTCAGAAAATATCTGGCCTGACCCCACTAATACGATGCACTCTGCTTGGCCTCTGCAGCCTGCTGTATCCTTCAGGCATCTTCTAATGTAGCAGTAAAGAACACAAAAATAAAGAGTTGGATATGTCAGCAGTCTTCACAGCATGCTGGTGGCATTTTATTAACATACTTTGGTATGTTCAGATAACTTTTTTCATGCACAAGAAACAGAACTTAGTGAAGACTGCCATGAAAATTATTATTTTCCATTTTCACATTGCTTCCACATTCCCTCATCCACCTACCTGCATAGGCCATTTTTAACAGTAACTCTTTAAATTAAAAGCCTGCTTTGTATTTTCTTTCTCCCAGAAATTTTAAAATCTCCTGTCCTTGGCAGTCAGAAGCCACAGATAGTTAGCAGCCACATCTCCCCACATGACAGCAAAGGGAAGAAATTGATGTTATGATAGAATACACTTAGACATCAAATGCAAGACTCACTTTTAAAACAGGCAGGAAGCCACTGGCTACCAAATGTGGTTTTGTAGCCACTCTTAGAGATTCCAAACTTCTAAATAACTTTCCTATATTAATTCAGTCTTCAATTTCGGGAAACAGAATAATTATATAGTTAAACAAGATCCCTACGCAAACAAGTACTGTGTTTACAGTGCACCAATCCATTAAAATCAACGACAGACTATGTGAACTAAAACCCCAGCCAAATAGACCAGCACTCACAATCTGCCCATTCCCCATCCAATAAACATCCTATTGGAATTTGCTCCAAAAACAAAGTCTTTACCAACCTAATATCCAGGTAAACAGGTAGTAAATACCTACTTGATACTACTAACCAGTGGTACTTTTTAATTTAGAGTCTAAACACAACTCAATGTTGGCATTTTTTTCTTTTGGAAGAAACCTTCAAGATAATACCATTATAATATAGGTCTTTACTTAGTAATTAAAAAAATCATTTAGTAGGTGCTGTTTCACATTGACTTGACCTTTTTTTTGGCCATAAACCATCTGAGTTAAAAGGAATAAAGACATTCTACCATTTGGGGGAAAAAACCCATTTTCTATATTTTATATTAAGTTCTATCCCTCCCCCAAATTAAGAGCTACACAGAATAAAAGCCCCATCAAGTTTAAACTACAGTATTCCTGGTAAAAATACTTCCACACTGTAAATCATACAAAGAAGAAAAGTAAGGGCAATGTTTTCTCAGCACCAAGAATATGTTAACTAGGAACATAGTTAGGTCGCTTGCAAAGGGTATTAGAAGTGGTAATGGCTGGTGGCGTACCTTAAGTTCTCGGAAGAAGATACTACTCCTGGCCCACTCCACGATGGAGAAGAGGGTCTGATCTGCCATTTTGCACATAAGCCCAAAGGTGCTCAGCTTTTCGTGTTTGCCCCGGTTAGCCTGCTCTTGCTGCAAATAGGCCATGATTTTGGCCTGGACTTGAGGCTCATCTGGTTCACACTTCAAAAGTTCCAGTATCAGATGTGGGATGCTTGCTGGAGAGCTCGTCTGGTAACTGTCCATGTAGGAGTAGCCCATTATTGACTCTGGGGAGCTGGTGTAGGGGTCGGGGTACTCAGACTTGATGGCGCGACTGGGAAAGTGGCCATATGTTTGGTAACCTTGCAGGCTGCCGTGAGGGGGCATTGTCATGCTAATGGGGGACGTGACAAAGGGGCTTCTGTCATAGTCTGTGGGAGGCAAGGCAGCGTGGTTCAGAGGTAGGCCTTTGGAGGCAGAATGGATGTTCTGAATCGCAGAGGAGATGGTCAGGTCTGAGGGCATCGCTTGGATCACCTGAGACATGGCTTCTAGCTTAAGTCCATTGGCTCGGATGAGGGCTTTTTTCTGTTGCTTCAGGGCCCTGTCTCTCTTGTACATTGGCCCAAACTTATTTCTTCCTCCACGCATTCGGTCAGCCCTTACCGCTGTTTGGGGGAGAGGGGGCGAAAGGGAAGGAAGAAGCGTATAAATAAGGTGTAAATTATCATCATTCTCTAGACCTCCAGAACTTGAGATATTGAAAATCAACCAGAAGCGATTATGTATATGGTTGTTTTCCTTACAATAGCCCACAGATTTCCCAAGGAACCATGTCCTCTGTATTTGTGAATTCTTTCCTCCAAGTATGTGTTCTCACCAAAAAAAATATTTTGGATACATAGGGACATATTAACCTTTTCATGGACTGAAGGGATTTCGCAATTTTTGCTAACCACAAGGGTATTTCACATCACTAAAAACAGCATCAGTTGACCTACTCAAGTATCAGCTTCTATTATGCCAGTTATATCATGACCCCAAACTGCTTTGGGTTTTTTAGGGGGCAGAGAGCAGGAATCAAATCACCATTTCTGGATTAAATTGCAAATATTTTTTTCTTGGGACATCTTTCTCCCTCAAGCCACTTTAGCTAATCTGCTGCAATTGCAGAACGGTTGGGTACATGCTCTTCTTGGAAAGTCATTTGTACCTGACTTGATGAACTCACATCAGATAACCCCCGTTACTGCTTTTAACTTAAGTGGAGTGGGACACAATTAAAGTAGATTCATTTTAGAAGAGTCTTCTGCCACAGTGGTGTGTGAGTCTGGGGCCATGCCTAATAAGTCAGTTGGCAGTTCTCTCCAAGCCCATAAAAGCCAGTGGCAATTAGACAGAAACCATAGGCCTCTGACAGCTTATGACAGATTGAAATTGCTGGAGGTTAAGTTTTTCAGCTTTTTATCTTAGGATTAGTGTAACATTAAAAATTTATTGTGAATTCTAGGTATCCAGAATAATGCACAAGATCATAAAGAGTTTTTCATCTGGATGATAATTTATTGAATATTTAATTGTTTCATATCACTCCTAAGGAAGTATGAGTATATACCAAAAGTGACTATTATACAATTAAGAAAGCGTAATTTTTAAGATAAAGAAATGCAAACTTTTTCCTTCTGTTGAAAAAAAAATCAAATGTTGTATGAAATCACAACATATCATTACTTATCTTCTTAGTTTCATACCATAGTAAGCACATACGACAATATTTTGCTATTCAAGAAATATTAAAGTGATTGGTGATAAGGAAATTAATAGCCATCAATTATTTCCTTTCTTGATCTCTTTTAAAAAACAATACTGACTTTAACAGCCCTCATAACCAAAGTGGCCACTTCTATTTGGAAGGAATCTGTTAGCAATTTGGCATATTTATATGAATTTTTTTAGCATGAGTTCCATATAACATTAAAGCTCCAAATAAAAACTGCCTGTGCCTCATTGATCAAATAAAATGCATTCTTATATCTAGCACCATCAGTGATATGTATCCCTTGTTATTGCTTTATTTGCAGTATATTTAATCCGTGGAAAGCCAGTAGGTCAGAGGTTGGAAAACAGCAACATACTATAATAGTCCATGAACTACAAATTATTTACAGCAGTCACATATTAACTTTACCGCCTGCCAACCTGTACCTTGTCGTATAGGTTTTGCTCTTGCAACAAAGTTTAGTGCGACTTTTGAGGAATCACTCTTATTCTTGTCAAACCATGGCTATTGATTTAATAGTTCATTATTATTCATTATAATAGTTCATTATTATTTCTTCTCAATTTTTCTATTTTGCAGACTCAGTCATTATCTTTAAAAAAAGGAATGTGTATTCCTACACTATCAAAAATGATGCTCTACATAAGAAACTCCTTTTCACAATTAAAGGCTTTAACTCTTACTCAGGAGTCATGAAATTAATAGTAACAATTATGACAAACACACCTATTTAAAAAGAATTGAAATCAAACTTTTACCAGGGCATCCCAGTCTGTAAACTTAAAAGATATTTTATGTTTATAGTTTTGCAAGCTAATTCTATTTTTTCTCAGTTGGCTTGCTTTACTCTTGTTTTCATGTAACCTAACCTTTTTTGTGTAAAATGCATCTGCTCCCCAAACTAAAAAAGGGAGAAACTGATATTTAAATTTTTTTTCCTGGTAGATGTTACCATGTTTAAGTGAGACTCAGACTATTCTGCAGACAAAACATAAAAAGATCTTACATTATTGTCAGTAGTGTTAAAAGACTGGGAAAATAATGTTACCATGCTATGAGTACAATGTTGTTTTAAAGTCCATGTCCTTGGAGAGTTTTAATAGGCAGTAGTCTTTAGAAGAATCTTACCTTCTAGCTTCATTCCAACACTTAGACATTTTTGAAATCGACAGTAAGGACAACGTTTTCTCTGTGTTTTGTCAATTTGGCAGTTCTGGTTTTCTATACATGTGTACCTTTTATTATTTTGGACTGTTCGCTTAAAAAATCCCTATAAGACAGAGAAAATAGTGAGACGTATTATAAATCTAACACCCGTCTCTTCCATTGTTTCATTTTAAGGAAATCACCAGTTAATCCTTTCATTGCACCATTTGAAGCCCCTATGAGGTTCAGTGGCTTATTTTACATTTCAGCAAGAACAACCCTCCAACACAGTGCCAGGCCATGGTGGAGGTTTTTTGGCATCAGAACTATATTCCTGAAGAATTACATCAAATCTTGGGGAGATTTGGCTACATAACATTTTAGAAAAAAATACTCTGTATATTTACCAGTGATTTTTTTTTTTAATCTTTTTTCCTATTAACCTACATGCTCCAGATAGAGGTACTCATGAAGATCTGGAATTGTAGTATGATACAATTTTAGTGATAAAGCATTGCAAGATGCCAGTGAAAAATGGAATAGCAAAACACCTCAGATCTTTTACAAATGTCAACACTGGAAAGTTAAAAGCAAAAGGATTTAAAGAGTAAAATGGGGAAATGCTCTTAATTCCACTGGAATACATTCAAGTATGGGAACTGTTTAAAAAAAAGGTGAAACTAATGGAAAGGAAAGGCAGGCATTGCAGAGGGCTGGACTGCAGCACACACAGCATGTGCTTTACTTATATTTCACTCAAAAATAAAATTTGTAGCTTTATGATGTAATAACAGCTTTAACAGGATAGTATTTATAATTTTCCTACTAGCCACAAAGAGAAACAATCTTACTTTGTTATAAAGAATGAAGGGATTTTTCTTGGTAGTGGTTTAAGTAATTGGTAGTGAGTTTTCTACTTTAAAAAAATTACTGAAAGTGGTCAACATTGAACTTACTGGGAATAATAAAGGTCTGAGATAAATTCTTAAAGTATAATTGATATTTTAGTAGCAACATAGTACATTATGTATATTAAAATACTTTCATTTAAAAAGGTCATACATGCTATGAAAATTACTCTGTTAAAAACTAAACTCTGGTTTCTTAGTCTTTATGATAAAAATTTCAAAAACCTTTAAAATTATTTTTGGAATGAATCAGGATGAAATCACAGTTGGGAATTTAGACTTTTGCGTCTGTGGATAAAAAATGTGTAGACTTGGAGCACAGAATACTCTCAAGCTAAAATGTATTTGGGAAATACTTTGTCACGTCCCCTCTCAAGAACAACGATGCTTTAAATGTATATAAGTCAAACAAAATCAATATTTAGGACTGTTAGAAATGGAAGTCTTTCCACAGCTACATCACTTCACTACAGTAAAATATTTTAAAACCATGAGAATGGCAAAGTTTTCTAAACAGCATAAATTCCTTTGCCTTTTGAACTAAATCAGACACATATTTCTAAGAATCATCTCCCTAAGACTCTTTCTTTGTGTCTCATTTTTAATTGAGTCTAAAAAAGATAACCTAAATTTAGCTTAAAAAAAGTGACCCAATGGCTTATTTTGGTTTCAAACACTGTATTTTTCAGGTAGCAATGTGTGAACTAACCTTGCAGCTCTCACAGGTGAGAAGCCCATAATGGTAGCCAGACACTTTATCTCCACACACGGGACAGAGCTCTTCAAGGTCTTCATCATAGGAGTAATTCACCATTTTAAATTGAGACACTGAAACAAGAGAAATGTACACACATATATCCAATTAATGTACTGTGTAGGCTTTAATCCCGGAAACAAAAGCATTTTGGTGACTGGTGGGTAAATATCAGCAGGTAAAACGTAAAATAAAAATAATTTTTTACCCAGGTTGTACTGAAGAGAACTACTTTTACACAGTGAAAGTAAAACATCTTTTGGCATCAATGAGCATGTACTTCATTATTTGTAAATTTTAAAAATAATTCATCCACATGGAAGCATTAGGAGGAAGAAATATAATAAATTAGTAAAAAAAAAAATAATTCCAACTTCTTTTGTTAACACTTTAAACTGACCACTGTTGAACACAAGTCTCATAACTCTGCAAAGCAACAAATTAGAATGGAATCATGAATTGTATAAAGTGACAGCTTAGGATTTCTTTGATTTACATCTCTGTAAAGTTCCAAAATGTCACATTTGGCTGAGAGAGAGAAGCAGGCACACACAGAATGCCCTCCTCACTCCTGAAGGAGTCTGCTGTGAGTGCACCTTGCTAATAAGGGTAGCAGCTCTGGTTTGCAAACTCTTCAACAGAGAAACTGAAGCCCCCGCGGCGGCTCCACTTAAACTGCCTGCGGCTCCCCATGCTCAGATCTGCTAGAATAATCGAAACATTCAGTTCCACATGGACAGTACTTCTGGATACTTCATCTCCTCACGTTTGAAAATCTGTGAAAATAAAAAGGAGGAAAAAGAAGAGAGAGGACGCCCGGATGGGGGGAAGGGGGGAAAAAAACAGAAGAGGAAAAGATACACAGGAGGGCTTGGTTTCGTTGAAAAGTATTGAAGCTCTGTAATGAACTTCACGTTTCCGATCATCACTGCAAAAGATAAACACCTCAAAGCGATCGCCCTGTGAAAGTTAAACGGAAATCAGGCCGCTGCGGACGCGCTGCCGGGTCCGGTGACCGCCTGGCTCTAGGCGGCCCGGCCGAGGCGTCCCTGCAGTGGAAAAGATAAAGTATGCGCAGGAAGCGCAGTGACCAGAGGACCCCGGGAAGTACCTGATCCGGCCCTTCCCCGGGACTCCGCATCCATGCGACCCGGCCTGGGCGCGCGGGTGGGCAGCACCACGGGCCAGGGCAGGTCTGCACGCCCGCACTGTCCGGTGAGACCCCTGCGCGCCCGGCTCTGCGCCCGGCTCTCGTCCTGGCCTCTGCCGCCCAGTGGCGCACAAACAGGGAGCCGAGTTTGTTTTAAGTTAATCAGTGGCGTTTGCAGGGGGTGGGGCGGGGGGATGGGGAACCCACAGCCCGGCAGAAGTTTCCTCTGGTTTGTTTACCACAAAGGAAAGAGAAATCGCCCCCACCCACCCCATTGCCAAAGTGCCCGGCCACTCTATCACCGCAGTGGCCTCATTTCGGATGACTTGTTCCTTTTAAAATAAAGTTCTTTTTTGCTCAGCTTCTGAGGGCCTCGGAATGGGCCGTCAGCGGGGTGGGGGGTCACTTACAGCACTTGGCGGCTGAGGGCCGAGCGGGACCCGCCGAGCTGAAGTGCCTCTTCCGGAGCCGCCGAGCCTGGGCTGGGGCTCACACCCGGGCGGGTCAGCCGGAGTTTGGGAGAATCCCGGGAGAAGAGGCTCCAGCAGACGCGGGAGACTGGGCTCAGTGAATTGCAAATAAAGGGATGTTGGGCTCAGTCCTCCCAGCGGGGCCAACCTCAATCCCACACCTAAGAGATCTCTAGGGTTTGGGGAACCTGGGGGTTTAGGAAAGGCTGAGGGTTCAGAAGTTTTGTTTATAGCCCTAGACGTTTATGGCTCTCCTAAAACTTAGGATTACTGTCTTGAGGCATGTTTTAGGGACAGGGACGGTTGTACCTCCCCTTCCCCAACAAAGTAAACTCTGACTTCAAACCTAAGGTGCACGGGTAGGAAACTGCTTTCAGAGGGACTCTGTGCCCACCTCGGGGATCCAACATCGAAAAGACCGAGGCATGGGGTGGGGACCCTCTTGAAAAATCCAGAGACAGAGCCTGAGTGGGGGAAAGGACGTCGCTGCCCGAGGCCCAGGCGTCTTCTAGAGTTTTCAGGTGTCCTGGTGCAGCTGAATTAGGGATTTGGGAGCCACTAGAAGAGGATACTGCGGGCTTTGGAAAGCTAGGTGCGTGGGGAAGTGAGGCGCGCCGCGCTATCCCGGGACCTAGTAGTGACTCTTTTTGGGTTCTCCTAGGAGTGAGACGACGGACGCGTCCCAGGTTGGAACCAGAGCAAGCCTGGAAATGAGCGCCCGTCCCCTGGGGCTCCACTCAACTGGCAGGCTGCTGGTCCTAGAAGCCGTGCCCAGGCTCACCATGCTGCTTGCGAATCAGGGGCTGAGCGAGCAGGCGACAGGCGACTTCTGAGCCCCAGGCACAAGGGAAAGCTAATTCTCTGGTTTGGGGATATCAAGCAATGTGTCAAGAAGGCCCCTCTCGAACTTTTCCAAGAAAACGTTAAGATGGCATTCCCTCCCCTGCTCCCAAGTAAGCCTTTGTTTTTGCCTCCCTTAATTGTTGTCTGGCGTCTCCTTTAGCTTCTTTTCCCGAGTCCCCCAGAAATGCCCGCTCCAGAAGGAAAAGCAGAAACTTTCCTTTTGGACCCAAGAATCGCGCTGGCATCACCCAGAGGCCCCAAGGGTAGGCCCTCTCCGGAGCTGGTGGCTGAGGGCCCGGCTTCCCACGCCGCTTCCTTTAGCCCCACTACTCTGGAACCCCAGGTGCGGGGGAGAAACGCCTCTTGGGGCCAGCCGAGTCCCCCAGCAGCCAGACCCACACGACAAATCGGTCTCTGGGGCCTTAGCCCCAGGGGACTTCCACAGCCCTACCTGAAGAATTGGAGAAACCCCAGGGTCACCACCGTAGGGGTGACCGACAGCACCAGTCAGACTCAAGCCCTCCTGCTACCCCCTTCCCCATCCGCAGCCGGGCAACATCAGGTCCACCAGCTTGTGCGCCCCAGGCGCGCCGCCCACTCCGCACTGCGGTGCGCACCAGCCCTGAACTCTGCTCTCAACACCTCCCCGGCCCTTTCAAGTTCGCGCAAGGGGACAGCAGGAAGCGTGCCGGGATCACAGGCCCGCCGGCCCGCACATCCTGCACGCTGGAAGGGGCGAGGATGGAAGAGCACCGGTGACTTTTCCTAGCATTGTTCCCTCCCCGGCCCAGGGCAAATGCGATAAACTTCTGAAGGGCTTAATACAAGCCAGATCTAGAGCTGCTATTTTGGAATGAGGAGAAAACATAGACGGCGGGATTTGTTTATTTGTTAGCAATCAAGAGCTGGGAAAACAAATGGGACTTCATATTCCCAGCTCTCGGTTTTAAACCGGGGCAATAAGCTAAACCGCCGCTCCCGAACCCCAAGGCATTCAACACCACCCGCGCAGGGAGTAGGGTTGGGGTAACTTTGGTTCCCTGCAGTACTGCAGCAGTTTTGAAGTTGTCCAACTCCAAGCCAGCTGTTGGTGTCCACTTTGGCTTTCGGGGGTGCCCACATGCCGTTCTAATAACGCTACAAGCCTTCCTGGGGTCACCTTCTCTGTCTGTAGTAGACTTTCCCAGGCAGGGTCTTGCCTCTCCACACAAGAACACTGGCTAAGTACAGCACACACCGCTTCCATTGACGGAGAGCCTGCTCGGGTGTCCAGCAAGGCATTCCGTTTCTTAGAATGGTCTAATTATGCTAAAGTACCTTTAGCCTGGAGCTGCCCCGCTCGGGTTGCCATAGAGCTCGCAGCCTCTCTTCTCTTAATTAGAAGCGGCCAATTACACGACGCTTGGAAAAACCTCTGCCCCGCATTGTTCAAGAGCCATAAACTTTTATGCCTGCACCTGGGGAGGAGGCTTGTCGCCCGCGCGCCGCCTGGAAGCCCGCGGCTGCAAGCGCGCAGCCCGGCCGGGCCACGCCGCCGATGCCAGGCAGAGGAGGCAGGAGCCGGCAGGGCGAGCCTTGGAGCGGTGAAGCCGCGGGAGCCGGAGCGCCGCGCGGCGCCTCCTTACCTTGCATGTTTTCCGGCATCTGGCCCTGTTCCCCATGCGATCGAGCCAGTCCCAGGGCTTCCGTCTCCACTTTGGGCAGCATGACAAGACGGCCGCGGGCCGGAATGGGGGGTCCGTGTCGGTCCGGAAGCCCAGCACCTGGACACGGGCAGCACAGATTCAACTCCGGCGGAAAGAAGGAAGGGGCTACCGGGGTGCCCGCGCGCCCACCCGCTCGCCAGAGCGTGCCTCCGCCGCCTCTGGGCTGCCGGGCAAGACCTTGGAGCCCTATCCTGTCTCACAGCTCCGGAGCCGCCCCCCGAGCTGCGAGGAAGAGATCGGGGATATCAACGGAGGCGAAGACGACGGCGACCGGGCGCCCTGGTTTGGCTCCACCAGGGCGGCGGCAAGGGCGCAGCTGCCCGGGGCGCGGAGCCACGAACTGACGAGCTCCGGGCGGGCAGCGCAGGCGGCCGCGGGGCTGCGGTGCCGCTGCCGCTGCTCCCGGACGGCTCGGGCGACTCCTTCCCCTCCCTCCACCGCCCTCCGGCTCAGGATCGGCAGGGTCTCTCTCTCTCTCTCTCCCCTCCTCTCTCCTGTCTTCGCCTCTCCGCCCCTTTCTCCTATCTCTCTCTGCCTCCCAGTCGCTCACTATCGCAAGTGCGGACTTGTGAAGTCGCAACCTCCCTCTCCTGCCTCGTTCAGTCCTCCCGCGCGTCCGAGAGCAGCTCTTGCCAGCCCCGAGGGCGGCGGCGCTGGGAAGGCAGGGGCAGACGAGGAGGGGAAGGGAGGTAAGTGTGGCCGGGGGTGGAGGGAAGGCAGGGGAGAGGGGTGAAGACGGGGAGCGCGGACACGGGTTCCGGACTCAGGTCGGACACTAGCCGCCAGCCAATGAGGACGTGGGGCATGCTCCAGTCCCCCAGCCTGTCCCAACCTCGTCACCCGCCTGCACCCCCTCCCACCCCACCCGGGCCTGGGGCGGGGGGATGTAAATGCAGCCGGGTCTTACGGCTGGAGAGAAGCGACCTCTGTCAGCGCGCTGGCGAAGGATAAGAAGCCTGGGCGGCGATTTCCGCGAGCTGAGGGAGCAAGGGGAAGGGATGGGGGTGTGGGCGTGTGCCCTCGGCTGTGTGTCGGGTGAGGAGAGTTAAACTCATCAAGGAGAGTTAAAGGCCCATTGAAACAACCTGAAGAAGAAAAGGGATACTGAATTCAGCTGACCGCTCTTCCCCAGTGCAGAGTTGGTCTGCGGTCTAGTGTCTCCCATTTTCCTAGCCCCAGGGCACTCAGTCCGTGGAGAGGCGACACCGTGGGTCCCCGGCGCCCTGGAGAGCCGGCCACATGGCCGAGTTCACTCACTTCACGGGAGTGAGAGGAAGTTGGCGGCCACTCCTATTTCCCCACGCTGCTCCCAGCTCTTTCGCTCGCTCACCAACGACGATCTACTCCTGCCCAAGATTGTTTAGGCGACAGACTACCCAGTTTTAGTGAACTGTGTTTCCATATAGAATACAAGGATCAGTCTGGTCCTTTTTCACTCTGGCGACTCTTTAGTGGGACAGATCCGCATGAGGCCCAGAGGCCCAGCATTAAAAAAAAAAAAGTTTTGAAGAACCATCTGTTAGGCAAGCTCCTCGACCACCAGCCCAGCCATATCTTCAAAGTTCTCAAATCTCATCCCAACGAGATGAAAAACATTGTTTCCAGCCTCCTGACTGCATGCAAAAAGCCTCACGTCCAGGGTCTGCAGTACAACTGAGCAATTATCAGAGTCCACTCACAAGGGGGTGAATTTGAATCTCAAAAGATCTGAAGTTATTCTATCTGAATGGCGTAGAGATCACACATTCCAACTGCCCAGACCAGTATCTGGTGAATTGAAAATTATTCTAATCCTTATAGCACATAATTTACATGCAATGGGTTGTTCAGCACCCACCCACCCCTGGCAATTCAGCTACTATTGACTCTCTAAACTGATTTGTCATTATGCTTTTCAATATATATTCAGAATCAAAGTTACTTGTCAGCTTAGTAACATCTCCAGGTTTTATGGAAACATTTAAACTTAGGGAGGACAGTCCATTAATTTGTATGGGAAAGGGGGCTGAAGTTGTCAAAATTAGTGACCCTTAAGCTCAGATTTTCATGATCGTATTAGGTAACACTGTCAGTACATTTGCAGTATTACTAGTTGTTTTTAAATGCTGTGAAGTAAGACTATATATTCTTACATAGCTCAGAAAGGGGGTTGGTCCCAGGTCTCATTGCAGTACTTGCCCTGATTTGCTTATGAGTTCAGGTGAACTTTGAAAATCAGTTTATTTCAAAGCCTTCGCTTAAGAAAAACCTCTCACTACAATTCAAACAGCTTGTGGGGGCACTTATCCAGCACCTTCCCCAGCATGGCAAGGATGCAGGACTCCAGACTCTTGGTCCTAAGAGGGAGCTTCCTGCCCCTAGTATAGTGGTGGCTTCACCACTTCTGCTGAGTGGAGCAGGAGGAGGTTAGGAGAGTTGCAAGAAGTTGAAAAGGGCCTGGCAGGACCACCTAATTGCAGTGTGGCAAGAAGCCCTGCCTTGACTTGAAGCTGAGGCCAAGGCTGACCTAGTGAGGCAAACTTTAGATTGTGCTTTAAATGCCAGCTGCAGGGCCAGAGGGACTTGCTGAGGCCACATCAGTGAGGACCCCTCTGTCCCTACCGGTCTGCACTTCCACCACAGCCCCTAAAGACCGCCAGCGATGGTGGCAAAAGGCCAGCTGGCATCATTTTATCTCCCCACAGGTAGACTTTCCAAGAAAGAAAAATTGTCACACAATGGAAGGGGTGTGCGAGGGAATAGCGGCTGGGGATGAGGTTTCAAAAATCTATTCTTTGTATCACAGAGGAAAGGGACGGGGCTCTTTGCCCTGCTTTAATGGTCAGACAGACTCCTCGGCTTAGTTAGCAGCTAACCAACGGGAGACAGAGAGGAGGAGAGAAACTGCCTTTCCCAAGAACCGAGGGAACTCCGCACCCAGAAGCGTCGCCCTGGGCGCGCCAGGCCTCCATCCCTAGGGAGGGAGAAACTCCCTAGGGCCGGCCCTATTCCAGATCCCCTCGGGGGACGTCGAAGTTCCGCCTGCGGTGGACGAGGCGGGAATCTTCCACTAGAATTGGCACATTCAACGCTCCTAGAGTCGCTCCACAAAGGGTTTAGGAGAGAGGCCCGGTCTGCGACACCGAGGCAGACGCGGAGCGAGAGACGACGACCGCAGTCAGGCTTCCGACGCCAAGCTCACTACTGCCCTCCAAGCGCACCAGTTCTCAGCCCTCGGAACTCCGTCCTGGTTCCGCCACTCACTCTGACCCTTGACCCTACAATTCAGCTGGACAGAGCCCCCTACTGAAGCCGGGTGACCTTGGATCGGCCTGGGCGTCCCCCAGAATGCCCTCTCCGACAGAAATCTAGCCAAAGAGGAACCCGAGTTCACGGCATCTTAAGTGTGGCCACCTGGGGATGGTTCTGGGTCCCCGAGGCTGCAATGTGCGGAGAGCCAAGGGGCCGCAGGAAGGGCAGGCAGTTGAGGTGGAAGCAGGGAACAGTGCCGGCCTGTGCGGTCTGGACTGACCCACAAAGCCACCGACCGCGGGCAAGCAGACGCCCCCCACGCTCCGCCGGGAACATCTTACCAACCGCCACTCTGACTCTTAGTGGAAGCACACTTGGGACTCCACCTCCGCCTGCCAGGTGCGGGGAATTTAACTGGAGGTAGAGGCCAGAGACCGCAACCTGGGAGGCCGGGCTTGGGGGTGGGGAGGACTGCTCTGGGTTTAGCTACCGTGCGCGTTTTCCCATTTTTTTTCTTTGCACTCCCTCTGCCAACTTCTGGCAAACTTCTCTCCTTTCCCCCCACCTCCCCTACGCCGCCTCCTTTCCGACGGGACTGGTCTCCCGGGCTAGCCCTTCCCGGTTCTGACTTTGTCTTAAAGCGTTGATTGACGGTTGCAATTACAAAGGATGATGGCTCGGGGAGGCTCCCGCAGCCTTGATGAGCGCGAGAAGCGCAGTCCTAGCATATTTTATCCACGCTCGGCGTTCCGGGGCCGCGCGCGCCCCATTCACCCAGCCGGCTGGAGCGGAGGAGGTCCCGCGCTCCCCACCCGCGAGGAAGCCGCCGCCACCCTCCTCTCCGCCTCCACCTTCCCGCGGGGCCGCGCCGCGTCTCGGAGCGCGCGGCGGGAGCAGCCAGCCCTTGACCTGACCTGAGCGTGTCGGTCGACCCGGCGCGCTTGACCTGTGCGGGCTGCCGAGGGATCAAATGCCAAGATTTTCTGGAGCGCTTCGAGTTTCCCGGCGCAGCAAACACTGAGTGGCAGACACACCTTTCTCGCGCGCCTGGATGGATGAAGCTTAGCGGGATCCACCCAAACTCTCACGAAGCTTGCAAACCTTCATCCTTGGAAACAACTTCTCACAGCTCCTTCAGCTCCACCCTTTGGCGTTTCTAAACCAGTACTATTACTTTTCTCGTCCCCACGCGTCTACTTTTTATCTCGCTCCCCCCCAAGAAATCTGGATTTTTTTCAGGTCTCCACCTAGTCGCTGGGATAGCCCGAGGGAGAAGAGAACCAAGTTTATCAGCTACCGAACCTCTGGCTCTGCCCGATTTTTCTACTCCGCCCACCTGAAAAGCCCATCGGAAGCTGCTTTAGCCTATCCTCTGAAAATTAACTTTAGCAAAGGAATTTCGGTTCTTGGATTCAGGAGCTGGGCTATCCGCCCCCACCCCTAGGCTCCACCCGCCCTCATCCGGAGTGCTTTGTTTTAAAAAGACAAGAATTAAGTTGCAATCCTAGCACTCTGGGAGGCCGAGGCTGGCCGGATTGCTCGAGGTCAGGAGTTCGAAACCAGCCTGAGCAAGAGCAAGACCCCGTCTCTACTATAAATAGAAATAAATTAATTGGCCAACTAATATATATAGAAAAAATCAGCCGGGCATGGTGGCGCATGCCTGTAGTCCCAGCTACTCGGGAGGCTGAGGCAGGAGGATCGCTTGAGCCCAGGAGTTTGAGTTTGCTGTGAGCTAGGCTGACTCCACGGCCCTCAATCTAGCCTGGGCAACAAAGCAAGACTCTCTCTCTCTCTCTTACACATACACACACACACACACACACACACACACACACACACACACAAAAGTTGCTGTGTAGACTTAAGAGCCACCTAAGAGCTTGATGTTGGCCCAAGCTTTGTAAAAACAAACCTGAAGAGGTGAGAAGTATTGCCTCGTTTAAAGAACAAAAATGCCTTTCTGTTGCATGTGTAAATAACTAAGCAAGAGGAAGAACTGCTGCAATTTAGACATTCTACCCTAGAAAGACTGGTTGTTAGGGTTATCCCGCAAATAGCGACTGACTCACAACCACTATGAAAGTATCTTGATATGTTACGGTCACTCGGGAGGAAAATGAAAGCTGAAGCAATTATCTGGGTGATACACCCCCTTCCGCAGACAACCTCCCATCCTTACCTGGAAGGCAAGAAGGGGGTTTGGTGAGAGTTTGGGCTGGATTATCGGAACCTGAGGCTGTTTGTATAAAAAGATTTCATTGAAGAACTTTTTGATTTCATTTTCTTTGGGGCGTGTTGCCCCAACCCTGCGGTCCAGGCGCGCCCCGCCTTGGTGTGGTCTTGTGCCTGTCGCAGTGAACTGGGAGATCCGGTCTTGAGAAAGGGGGGGGGGGAATCTCGGGTAGGTGGTCCAATCTAATCTATTTCTTCCTCTCTGTAATTGAAATGGAAATTTGAGCCTAACTCAAACTGAGATTCCATCCACTGGAACCGTCCCTCCACTTCCAGTCCAGCCTCGAGATGTACCAGAACGTTGAATGACATTCGCAAGGACCATCCTGGCACCAGCAGGCCAACAAGCGCTTAGTGAAATTGGCAGAACACTTGCAAATCCAGTCCCTATACCCCCTCTCCGCGTCTTAGCACTGGGTTACTCTAAACTACCATTCAACTGTAACCAACCACACTGGAAACTTCTTGATAAAAGGGCAGGGAGGGGTAACATCCCGCATCGCTTTCTAATTCCTTGCTTTTGTAGCGCTGGAGGGACCCGTCTGAGACTCTTCCTTCAGGAAAGCCCCTGCGCTGGCGGTTTTTGATTGTTAAGATCGGAGAGCGCCGGGCCACGCAGAGATGTGGGCGTCCAGCAATTTGGGTCGCTCTTGGTCAGCAAAGAAAATGAGGGCTTGGAAAGGCGGGACTTAGAGGCACCGGGCGCGGAACTAGCGAAAGTGTTAGGGTCCAGGCGCTCATAGAGGTCGCGCAGTTCAAAGGTCATCGGCTTCTCCAACCTGAAAGCAGCTTTTGCTATAAAGAGACGGTGATCAGCGTGCGGCCAGGCTTGGGACAAATTCATTCACTTTCCCCCAGAGTTTGTCTGGAAACTAGGAAGCTAATTCCAGGACCAACCAGATGATTTGCCCCGATTTTCTTTCTTTTTTTTTTTTTTTAATTTTTTTTTTTTTTAAAGACTAGTCAAGTGCAGTAGTGAGGAGGGGGGAAAGTAGTAGAACAAGGAGTTCAATCTGTAACTGACTGTGAACAATCACGTGAGATAACTCACTACCTTCGGACCAGCCTACCCCGATTTTCTTTCCAATCCTGTAGAGGCCACTGGAGCTGGTGGGGCTTATGAAGTGGGGGTGGGGCAAGGGCGGAGGCTGCCAGATTCCCAAGCAAGGAACCCAGCTCTTACTGTGAAAAATGTTAGGACTGGGCAGGGGACCAACATATCTCACTACAGGAGGCACAGTCGGATTTGTCAAAAGTTGTTTCCCCCTCCCCCGCACTTAAAGTGTCTCTCTCCCCATCCCCTTCTCCTTCGGGACAACAGTATGTTTGTTTCTGCTGTGTGATTCAGTCACTCAGTTTGAGTGACTTCCCTGCCCTCCCTATACTCACTGACTCTCTATAACAAGTATATGCTCTGAATTCCCTCTTACAGTGCCTTCTTCCTGTCGGTAGCCCTGCGAGCTAGCACCATACATCACATACAGACATCCACAAGCTAAACTACACCCAAACTCCAGAGATCCTTCCAGCAAATCCCAGAATAGGAGACCAGAAGTACCTTCCCACCCAACCATGCTCTGACCTCATTCTTCCCAGATGCTGTCTCTATTCTGCCCTCCATACCCAACTCCGATCCCATCCTTCTGAATTCTACAGGGATCCAAATCTGATTCCCACTGTGGAATGGAAAGGAAAATAAACAGCCATTTACAGATGTCTTTCTTAAGCCTGGAATATCTTTTGGAAGGCTGAGTAGACCAACATTGTTTTAAATCAAAATTCCTTATAGCAACAAGAATAATTAGTTACTGCCTCCAGGAAAGAGCATAGATTTCATAATCATATCTCTGGAGTTCTATTTACAGCTCACTTTCCTCGAAAGCTGAGTGATCTTGGGTAAATCACTTGACCTTTCTGATTCCATTTTTTAAGCAATATTGCAATATTGGGTTAACAGAGTAAACTTCATAGTTAATGAGACAGGGCCAGTAAAGTAGCATTCCAGCCTATAAAATAAATATCAGTCCTCCTTTGTCTTTCTTTCCTCATAACTTCACCCAAACTCTGCATTCTGTAAGGAAAATAACTAAGAAGGGACTCACTAACCATCTGAGGACCATAAAAATAGATCCTTCCATTCACGCCTGTAATCCTAGCACTCTGGGATGCCGGGTGGATTGCTCGAGGTCAGGAGTTCGAAACCAGCCTGAGCAAAAGCGAGACACTGTCTCTACTATAAATAGAAAGAAATTAATTGGCCAACTAATATATACATAGAAAAAATTAGCTGGGCATGGTGGCGCATGCCTGTAGTCCCAGCTACTCAGGAGGCTGAGGCAGAAGGATTGCTTGAACCTAGGAGTTTGAGGTTGCTGTGAGCTAGGCTGATGCCACAGCACTTACTCTAGCCTGGGCAACAAAGCAAGACTCTGTCTCAAAAAAAAAAAAGATCCTTCCAGTGGGAGGTGCTTACCACATGATTGTCTTGATTGGCTTGACACATCCTCAGGGACAATTACATTATCCCCAGATAAAAGTGCTTGCACAAGTGCTCATGATCATCTGTATTCAGTTTATTTGGAGTTTAAAAGTTAAACTCCAGATACCTTTTCTTCCTTATCAATCACACAAAAACACATGTAACAGAGGTTCCCCACAAGACAGGCAAAAGTTGCCTCCAAAAAGAGGCAACCTTTATGAATTTATCTGGTCAATTTCAGTTCACATGGTATTCTCAGGCTAAACCACTCAAGTTCACATGTATTTCAGCTCTTTCTTAGGCCTTCTTAGAGCACAATGCCCCCTAAACTCCTTAAGTTCCTTGAAGCCAACTGGATTTCTCAAAGAAATATTTGTTCTATTAAGGTGAAGAGTAAGGAAAAACTCAAAGAAGTAGCTCTATCCTGAGGTAGGTTCTAGACCCTGGGAGGGAAGGTGTCTTGCCCTGCTGAGAGTATCCCTGGAGGTGTTTGTGGGAGGCTGAACCTCTGGGTCGGTCTGCATGCCCTTCTCCAGCTCAACTCACATTCAAGGCCAAATTCAAGATAACCCCAGACATTGTGCCTAGTGGAGTCAAGTAAAGGGAAAAAGCATTTCCAAGCCTCTGTTCTCCCTTCCTCTACAAATCTCTCCTGCTTTATTAAAACAGGTGTGAAAGAAATCCTTTAACTCTGGTCACAACTTGCAAACCCAGGCCAGTTAAGAGGGATCTGGGAAGCACTGCTTTGCAGATGGGCTGGGGCAGGGAGGAAAGGAGGCTCCTGAGTTTAGCTTCCTGGAAGAAAGTGGCAGTGTAAGCCCCAGCTGCAAGATTCAGAACACAGGCTTGAGTGGCTGGCATTCAGAACTGCACTGCAAATAAAGCTAGCTAGAAGTTAGGATAATATAACAGCTATCACACTTTCTACTGAATGATGATGTCAACTTTCAGAGGTCCTATGGACACAGAACTTGCTAGAGGTTATCAGTGAAATAAAATCAGACTTCAAGAGTGTTCAGGGGACCAGAGAGCAAACCTTATATCACAGATTCAATCAATACAGGGTTTGTATTGTGTATTGTGCACCCCTAAGTATGCAGACATAATTTCCTGTGCATAATGTATAATTTGATGTTGAATGTGCATAAAATATTATGTAAATGTACTTCATTTAAAAATTACATAAATTTAATACAAATCAAAGCCATAATGTTGAGGCACATTGCTGGGATTGGGGGAGGTATCAATAAATACTTGTTTTATATATATATATAATATATATATTATATATGTATTTCCTACCACACAGATTTAGCTCTTGATATAGATAAGAAAAGCCTTTTTAAAAAGTTAGTATTGATTGCCAATATACCTTATTGACTAAAAAAAAAAAAAAAAAAAAGTTAGTATTGAATATCATTCAATACAAACTTAGGCCAGAAACCTAGAATCCAGGCAGTGTCCCAGAACTAGTTAACTTTAAGCGAACAATCTGGTTATAACCCGAGTCTGCTGCTCTCACTGAATGATGACAGGTAAGCAGAAGGAACAACTTTCTCTTAATTCTCTTTTTCTATAAGAGCACAGACATGTAACCACCAGTGTGCCACGACCAGTTAAGAGCCACGGAGAAAGCTTTTTAGATAAAAGGAGGCACGGTTACTAATGCAACACAACTCAATTAAATGTGGAGTTGGAAACCCTGAGTACTGTCTACACACACTGGGCTCAGTATTGCGATCCACTCCCATCCCCCATCCCAACTTGCAATTTGCCATCCGAAAGCTCCCCAGAGACCTCAGACGCTCTCTGTGGCTGCACCCTGGGTTCTTCCCAGTGGGCCTGCCTGGGACAGTCAGAAAGACCCATTGAAAGGGCAGCTGTCCTTCAGGAAGGGGGTGGGCCCCTTCAATCCAACCGTTCAGTCTGATGGCTCCACACTGCCCCTCTTCTTCTCCCTCAGTCCTCTGCATGGTCTGTCCAGCCCAAAACCCTGGAGTGGCCCTCAGCGCCCCTAGAAGGCTACGCGGTGAGCAGACCCTAGCAGCGTCTCCGTTACGGAGCTGTTGCAGGCGCGGACATCTCGCGACCACCTGTGGGGCAGCGATGCCGGAGGAGGAGGATGTGCCTGGTCTGGGAAGGGGCGGGTGGCTGCGAACCAGGTCTGGAAAAACACCTATTTTGCCAGAAAATTGACTGGACTTTTAGTCATCCCCAGTCCGGGACCCGGAAGTGCCCGAGCCAGTTTAGGATGTTGGGGGAAGCTAGCCGAGGCCGGTGGGCGCCTCCTTCGGGACTCTTTTAGAGGCACAGTCCTCGGTAGGCCCTGGGGCGATCCCGACCGTCCTGCTGTTCCCGGGCCCCCGTGCTGGGCCGGTCCGAGGCTGGCGGGTGTCTCTGTTCAGGCTCAGGATGGACCCGCCTCTGTCCCCGCACAGCCCCTGCTACGTGCTTGCCGAGCAGTGTGGTCGGGAAAGACACTTCTTCCTCCACGGTAGCGGAGAGAAGTGAAGAAGGGTCTTCTCCCCCTGCCTCACCCTCTTGAATTCACCCCCAGGGGCTGGAGACACGGGGAGTGGGGGGGACCCGCCTGTGTGGTCCACCTTTATTTCAGCCTCGGCCAGCGGGGTGCGCGCACCGAGAGCCCGGGATCGCCCCGCTAGCGCCTGAGCCCCGAGCCCGCTTCGCCCCCTGCGCGCCCCCGCCGCCCGCGCCCCCGGCACCCGCGCGCTCCTGCTGCGAGCCCGGACCGCCCAGCCCGAGACGCCTGGGAGGACTCCCCGCCGCGCACCGCCGGGGTCCTGCCCAGCGATGGAGATTTGGAATCGTTCTGTGCTTCCCTCCCATCTTATTTCTTGAGCCGGTATTCTCTTCCTTCGTTATCTGCAGAGCAATTGATTCTCTGTTGCACTCTGCCCGCCTTCCCCGTGTTTTCTTTTTCGTAAGTACAGAACATTTTTTGGTAAACATTTCCTCAAGTGATATACTTGAGGGTGTAGTTGGCCCATTAAAAAAAAGCAATCACTGCATTCTGTGGAGTCAGCTGACTACCGAGGGGGGAAGAAGAAAAGCTCAAGACTTGATTTTCCTTCTTGTTACAATGGAGCTGGAACTCAGGGCTCAGGACGAGCCCTTGCAGATTCAGAGGGACATTCCAGCCCGAAAGCCTAAGAAAGTACTACAAGAAAGGGCACAGGTCCTCCAAAAACTAGGGAAGGGAAGACAAATAATTACAGACCACTGGGAATCACTTCCCTTCAGTCCTGCACTTTTAGGATTCACTGAATGCAGTGTTACTGTAAAATTAACAAGTTTGTAACTCTTCATTTCTTGTGTTATTAAAAAATGAAAACTGCTTTATTTGCTTGTTTTTGTTTGTAAAAACAAGACATGCTCATTATTTTGAAAAACAGTAACTCTTAACTTCTAATCCTTAATGAACGATTTTTTTGACATGACTTTCATTTGCCAGAAAAATAAAATAAAAAATTTTCTAGAGTATCTGCAGTGAATGACACACCACACCGTTGTGTGGCTTGAAACTTCACATCAATGATCACTTGATTAACTTGTTTCAAATTGTTCAACTTTCATCTTACTATTTATGATTAAAAGTTCTCAGAAGATATTAAATATGAAATTGATATGTTATGAATTATATTTTCTGGCTGTTTAGGCTAATAGAATGACATCCCAAACCACTGGATATAATAAATTATATTCATAATGTTGAAATATCCATTTGCCTTTTTTGAACTGCAAGAAAGATAAATGTGTGATATATACATGGGCAGTGACTTAAAACACAAAATCTGTCAATGAGTTTAAACTACATGTATTAATGTAGTAGCAGAATAATAAATAGATAATAAATAAAGCAAGTCCTACTTACCAATAGGTGTAAGTTCATGCTTTAAAGATTCTTGTAAATCTCCAGTATCTGAATTAGAAGACATTCTTAGTGAAATTATAGGCAGTTCTTTGGTTTAAGGCAGAAATCATTGAGCATAAGAAAAAGTGCAGCTTGTCAAATAGCGTGGCCTTGGGAAGGACACATCAGACTACAGTAACCCTTAGTGAAAGTTAAGAAAAAGAAAAAAAAAAAACAGAATTCAGAAAGTTACAAGCAAGTCATTCCCTGGACTCTGTCCTTTTTCCAGCATTAGTGACCTGCTGTAAACCATGTATCCAGTTTCATGATGGTTTCTAATCAGAAGAATGGAAACTTTTGATAGGCTTTGACTGATCACATGACTCTGTGCAGGTTGATAAGAGGACCCTGTTATAAAGTGACAGCAAAAGAGATAAGAACTCTTGGCAGATAATGGCAAAGAAATGATTAACTCAGAAGTGGAGAGGTGCTATGCAGCACAGAGAGTGGAAAGTTGTAAAAGCAAGGGGTCAGAAGATCATGCTTAGTGGATAAAACTCCAAAACCAACTTAAATCCACTACTAAACTAGGCTTGTGAAAATACCCCCTTGATGTCATCCCCTCTTTGCATAGAGGAGGACAGACATAACTCTTCTGACCTCTGTAAATACAGTTTAGATGATAACATTGGTAGACATTAATTCTTTAGTGATGACTACAAATATGATTGACACTTTGAAATACCAGCAGGTAGTGTTTTCAAGCTTATGAACATTTATTTATTCATATTTTTGTCAATTAACTTTTTTATCATGCCTATTCATTAGATGAGAAGTTAACCTTAGCTTGTTTGTGCATTGGTCATTTGGTTAAAAAGGCAAATATAAACAAAGTAAAGTTTATATCTTAAGATAATTGCTGGAAAAATGATAAACATGTAATACATTTTTTCATAATTTTAAAGATATTAGTCTTTGCTTGGACCCATGGAGAAAATCTGGGTTACACTTCACCATGAAAGAACTTTACTCAAATGACCATGGGCAGTTTTAGGTTCTTGTTGAATATCCCTATTGTTATTCAAAATAATAAAATCTGATTCTTACAGCAATGCATGTCTTTTCCTACATTGTGGAACCATTCATTGCTTTTCTTGTTTTGATTTTTCTAATGCAATAACCTTTTTTTTGTTGTTGTTTTAGTTGAAGATTCTACTTGGGAAAAAATATTTGTGTGCAGCATTTTCCCCATTCAAAATTGTATTTGTTAAGATTAGATTTGACTGCATACAATAGAAAAATCAGAACAACTATGATTTAAACAACTATTTATTTATCTTTTATACATGAAGTTCAGAGGTAGGCAATCCAGGGATGGTGCAATGGCTCTAGAAGGTTGTATAGGACCAAGGTTAATTCCATTTTACTATCCTCCATTTCTTCTCCTCATGTTCTAAAGTGGTTGCAAGAGTTCTAAGCATTGCTACTGGGAAACAGGATATAGGAAGAAGAAAAGAAGCATGTTCCTTTTTAAGAATCTATTCTTAAAGTACTACACACTTTGCTTACATCTCACTAGGCAAAACTTAGACACATACTCATACTTAGCTGCAAGGGAAGGTGAAAAGTGAAGTACTATATTTTAGCAGGGCAGCTAAATAAGTGTTCAAAGTAAAAGGATTGGGTGAGTATAATGATCCTCATTAGTGCTTTGCTATTATTTCTTTGAATAATCAAATAATAACATGGCACACTGCTAGAAATACACCCATGTATGTGTTAAAGGACATATGAGTCTGTAAAGCAGCTGTTCTCTTGAAAATTATTTAGGGCTCCAAAAAGTTTTTGCTCATGTGAATTATGTCTATTAGTATTTACTCTATTAGAAATTAAAATGGAGAAACTTAAAAATGTAATTTCTAAATGTATAAATTTATTGTTACTAAAAATGATAATAAACCCATCCCATATTAGTATAAATAGGATATTTAAAATTCAGAACAAAACAATATTTTTTTAAAAATTAGTAAAAAGTGGTATTTTCATAAATCTTTTAAATAGCTGGCTTAATAGAGGACAGCTAGATTCTCATATCTGCCTCTGCATTCAGTCTGTAGTGATATAGACTATCACTGGTTGAAGTGTAAAAGTAAATCTGAGTTCACAGACGCAAAGTTAGAAAGGGAAGAGTATTATAATACTTTTTCAGATAACTATGGATATTTTTCTTTGATACTACACCAAAACTCCACGTGGGATATCCTCTTAAAGATTAATTGATGGCTCACACCTGTAATCCTAGCACTCTGGGAGGCGAAAGCAGGCGGATCCTTTGAGCTCAGGAGTTCGAGAGCAGCCTGAGCTAGAGCACGACCCTGTCTCTACTAAAAACAAATTAGAAAGAAATTAGCTGGACAACTAAAAATATATATATATATATGTGTATATATATATATATATACACACACATAAAATTAGCCGGGCATGGGCATGGTGGCACGTACCTGTAGTCCCAACTACCAGCTACTCAGGAGGCTGAGGCAGGAGGATTGCTTGAGCCCAGGAGTTTGAGGTTGCTGTGAGCTAGGCTGATAACATGGCACTCTAGCCCGGGCAACAGAGTGAGACTCTGTCTCAAAAAAAAAAGAGAGATTAATTAAAACGCCTGTAATCCTAGCACTCTGGGAGACCGAGGCGGGCAGATTGCCCAAGATCAGGAGTTTGAAACCAGCCTGAGCAAGAGCAAAACCTCGTCTCTACTATAAATAAAAAAGAAATTAATTGGCCAACTAATATACATAGAAAAAATTAGCTGGGCATGGTGGTGCATGCCTGTAGTCCCAGCTACTCCGGAGGCTGAGGCAGGAGGATTGCTTGAGCCCAGGAGTCTGAGGTTGCTGTGAGCTAGGCTGACACCACGGCACTCACTCTAGCCTAGGCAACAAAGCAAGACTCTGTCTCAAAAAAAAAATATATATGGAATCTGAAACTGTACTCTGTTACATTAAAATACATTAGCCCAGGCCGGGCGCGGTGGCTCATGCCTGTAATCCTAGCACTCTGGGAGGCCAAGGCGGGCCCACCTTGGCCTCCCAGAGAGCTAGGATTATAGGCGTGAGCCATCACGCCTGGCCGGAAGTGGTTTTAACATTTGTCTTGACGTCGCCTCTCACAAACCCCAAGTCATTCTATCTAAAGAGTTTGAAAGGCTTGGGGAAACTTCCTTGAGTTTTCTAACTTACCTGCACTAAAGAAAATGAGTGAAACTGTTTATCCAGTAGTCAGTCTTCTAACCAACCAACAATGTATCCCTAAGGTTTAGGGAGGTACACTGTTTTTTTTTTTTTTTTTTGAGACAAAGTCTCACTCTGTTACCCCTGCTAGAGTGTCGTGGCGTGGCGTCAGCCTAGCTCACAGCAACTTCAAACTCCTGGGCTCAAGCAATCCTCCTGCCTCAGCCTCCTAAGTAGATAGGACTACAGGCGCCTGCCACCACGCCCATCTAATTTTTCTATTTTCAGTAGAGATGGGGTCTCGCATTTCCTCAGGCTGGTCTTGAACTCCTGAGCTCAAGCAGTCCTTCCAACTGGACCTCCCAGAGTGCTAAGATTACAGGCATGAGCCACCACACCTGGCCCTTAATGTGGTTTTAATTTAATTTAATTTAATTTAATTTTTCTTCTTCTCTTTCTTTTTGAGACAGAGTCTCGCTCTGTTGCCCGGGCTAGAGTGAGTGCCGTGGCGTCAGCCTAGCTCACAGCAACCTCAAACTCCTGGGCTCAAGCAATCCTACTGCCTCAGCCTCCTGAGTAGCTGGGACTACAGACATGTGCCACCATGCCCGGCTAATTTCTTCTGTATATATTAGTTGGCCAATTAATTCCTTTCTATTTATAGTAGAGACAGGGTTTCACTCTTGCTCAGGCTGGTTTTGAACTCCTGACCTCGAACAATCTGTCCACCTCGGCCTCCCAGAGTGCTAGGATTACAGGTGTGAGCCTCTGTGCCTGACCCTTTTCTGTATTTTTAAAGCTGTTCCTAGGCCGGGCGCAGTGGCTCATGCCTGTAATCCTAGCACTCTGGGAGGCCAAGGCAGATGGATTGCTCGAGGTCGGGAGTTCGAAACCAGCCTGAGGAAGAGTGAAACCCTGTTTCTACTATAAATAGAAAGAAATTAATTGGCCAAATAATATATATATAAATTAGCAGGGCACGGTGGCGCATGCCTGTAGTTCCAACTACTAGGGAGGCTGAGGCAGGAGGATCACTTGAGCCCAGGAGTTTGAGGTTGCTGTGAACTAGGCTGACGCCACGGCACTCACTATAGCCTGGGCAACAAGTGAGACTCTGTCTCCAAAAAAAAAAAAAAAAAAAAAAAGCTGTTCCTACCAAGCCAGATTTTAAACAATATTAATACTGATGCTTTTTCTAAACAAAGTAAATGAGGGGGTGGTGTATGTGTGCAGATAGTTTTTAACTCAGTATATGGACATTTGTTGTAACAAAACTCCACACCTCATATAACAGATTCAGCAGTCATTGTCTAAAGATTCACATTACAGAATTTATGGTCCTTTTTTTATTTGTTTTTTACTCTGCTTACTGTAATGCTTTCCTTTCCCCTCTTGCCTTGCTTCATTTTAGTTGAAACGCTGGAGTACAGCATGCGATGGTAGAGGTGCTCCCCGCTGCCTCTCAGCCGCGCCCCTGGCTCTGAAGCCTGCCCAGACTGACTCACCACTAGCAGGTTTGGGGACCTGGGGTCTGGACCACCCTGAAAGGGAGGATCATAAGTGGCCATGGCCATGACTTGTGGGCTGGATGGTGTTGGGAATATCCCCAGTGGTTGCATATCTGCATGTCTTCATCAAGGTGAGATTTTATTGAGGAGACCCACTTAGTATCAGGTAAGTGGTTTAAAACTGGCACTGGTTCACACCAAGTGAGATAACCGGTAATCCTGGCTGTCCTCGGAGCCAGGCCTACATGCTGGTAAACATGCCGTTTCTCCTCCGCGCTTTAAGTTCTTATGTATACAGAACCAAACAAAACTACTTTGCATTAACACCTTATTAGGTATTATTTTCTTAGATTATTTTTTCTTTTAACTATATGGTGGATCTAGGGTGACAGAGCGAGACTCTGTCTCAAATATATATCTATATCTAGATATATCTACAGATATACATATCCAGATATCTATATCTAAGTAAATATATGTAGATGTATATATGTGGTGGATTTCAAAATATGATTTTTTTTTTTGAGACAGAGTCTCACTTTGTTGCCCAGGCTAGAGTGAGTGCCGTGGAGTCAGCCTAGCTCACAGCAACCTCAAACTCCTGGGCTCAAGCGATCCTCCTGCCTCAGCCTCCCGAGTAGCTGGGACTACAGGCATGTGCCACCATGCCTGGCTAATTTTTTCTATATATATTAGTTGGCCAATTAATTTCTTTCTATTTATAGTAGAGACTGGGTCTTGCTCTTGCTCAGGCTGGTTTCAAACTCCTGATCTCGAGCAATCCGCCCGCCTCGGCCTCCCAGAGTGCTGGGATTACAGGTGTGAGCAATCACGCCCGGCCCTCAAAATATGATTTTTATTGAAACCAATTATTTCTTCTCTGATTTTGGATGGAAACCCAAAGGGACATGTGTTTCTATAGGCATACCTTCCATCTATAACTAATTTGGGATATGTGAGTCTTCTTTCATGTATGCCAAAGTATTGGATACACATTTGTTTAGGCTTTACATAGTATTCAGTCCATAAAATAGCTTTGTCCATCAAATCCTCTCAATGTACTGGCTGTAGCTCTGTTTTCCTGAGAGGCCTATCTGAGCATGAGAACACCTTGTGAGATCATAGTAGGAATGAAGACAGTGGAGCAAGGTGTTGAGATCCTGGGATCTGGAATCAGAAAGCTCATGGCTCTCATTTCTGCTTTGCTCCCTGCTTGGTGGCAAATTCATGCTGGCCTCCTTCCGCCTTGAATTCCTCCTAAGTAAAAATGACAAAAATGAGGAACCCAGTAGTTCTTGTGGTGAGAAGTAAATGAGAAATAAAATGCCCAGGGCCATATTAGAGAAAGTGCTCATTACATGTTTAGATTTTATATATATATATATATATATATATATAATGTGACCTAGGGGTCTTAGGTGAAAAACACATTTTCCTTAATGGAATTTTGGAAGACATTTGCAAGTTTCTGTTTCTGTGTTTTATTTTTGACACCAGTTCTATCTTAGTCACTTATACTATTAGATACCCTATAGAAAGACCTCATAAGAGTCATATAACTTAATAGTATCACAAAATGATTCGCATTGTTTCTCTTCTTTTTTATAGATGGGTAACAAAACATGTAACAGCATAAAGATTGGATTTCATGCTATACACTCTGCCTCTGATTAAAGGCATTCTTTAAAAAAATGTGTGCAAGAAATTGAGAGATGGTAATATTACTAGGTTGTCTAATAACTCCTACTAGAACTTTTAAAAAACACTATTTGCTATTTGTCACTCTCTTACTTTCCTATGAAACTTACTGGCATGTTGAGGAAACATTGTATTAATGAATTACTTTGGTCTTTTGAAGCTTATCTGTCAGACTGATTGAATAGCAATAGGTACTGAGTACTTTGTGAGAAATGAACATATTTTTCTGAAAGAGAGACTAGAGTAACGTTCACATGTGGTACAAATAACAGATGCTCAGAACTCAGCCTCAGCGACAGTTCACAAGCAATTTCTGTTGTCCAGCAAAACACAAAGCAAATCACACTCTCAATTTTTAGTAATTATTCTTCTCCATCAAAGTACCATCTAGCCATTTCCTGTTGGCAAATGTGGGCATTTTCCATTACAGCATTCTGTTTTAAACACCTTTACTACCCTACTGAACTCGTCAGATATCAGCACACAGAATACTTACAATGACTCACATTTACAAGAATACATGTTTATAATGATAGAACATTATTTGCTAACTGATTTCGGAAAGCATTCGTAAATGATTGACAGATAACTAATGACTCCAAGGCATCCCTGCCAAAATCCGAAAGGCATTCAACAATGTCATCTGAACCCATATTGCACGATGAAGTTAAAGTTCAGTTAATGAGTTACAGTCACTGTAAACTTCCTGTATACACTCCTCCAAGACATTATGACATATCCGTTAGAAACTGATATTCTTGCAAAATTGGATTTAGGGTGAACACCTTGCATGAATCTGCCAGAAAGCTCCTTTAAGTGTGTTTATAATTTGGGTTTATTAACAACAAGTGCCCTAAATTACTAATCATTCAAAAAGGCTGATTGGGCCGGGCGCGGTGGCTCACGCCTGTAATCCTAACACTCTGGGAGGCCGAGGCGGGCGGATTGCTCCAGGTCAGGAGTTCGAAACCAGCCTGAGCAAGAGCGAGACCCCGTCTCTACTATAAATAGAAAGAAATTAATTGGCCAACTCATATATATAGAAAAAATTAGCCAGGCATGGTGGCACATGCCTGTAGTCCCAGCTACTCGGGAGGCTGAGGCAGAAGGATTACTTGAGCCCAGGAGTCTGAGGTTGCTGTGAGCTAGGCTGACGCCATGGCACTCACTATAGCCTAGGCAACAAGCAAGACTCTGTCTCAAAAAAAAAAAAAAAAAGGCTGATTGTACCAGAGACTGGGGAGTTTTTACAGAATGCTTCCACATACCAAACCAGTTAGTTCCTACCCAACCATTGCTTAATAGTGCAGTTTTTGCTTATACTCTTCATTAACAAAGGCATTTGTCACTGATTTCACATGGGACCTGGGTTAGGATTGGTACATTTTTTTTTTTAAATCAACTTCCTTAATAATGCTGTGCTCTGCCAAATTATAAAGATGGTAGAATGGTAGATTTTGTAAAGGAGTGACTAAAGATTTCTTCTCATTCTTTCTAATAACTGTGAGAAATGTGGCACCTGGCAGGAAAGATACGTGACTTTTACACAGTACTATTATGGCCAAGTAAATATTACTCACTTTTAATAGCACTAATAATTAAACAGACAGTCAATCTTTCGACTATTGAAATGTTTAAAACTTTACTTGTGCTGAGTTCCCCACGGTTATCACAATCTGTGATCCATGTCTGGTGGCTTATACTTCATATCTTTATTCAGAGTAAATGAAATAAACTCAGTATCATTTTGTTTCCATTTAAGGCCTTTAAAAACATTTTAGCAGGCCAGGTGTGGTGGCTCATGCCTGTAATCCGAGCACTCTGGGAGGCCCAGGCAGGTGGATCACTCAAGGTCAGGAGTTCAAAACCAGCCTAAGCAAGAGCGAGACCCCATCTCTACTAAAAAAACAGAAAGAAATTAATCAGTCAATAATATATATAGAAAAAATTAGCCGGGCATGGTGGTGCATGCCTGTAGTCCCAGCTACTCAGGAGGCTGAGACAGGAGGATTGCTTGAGCCCAGGAGTTTGAGGTTGCTGTGAGCTAGGCTGATGCCATGGCACTCACTCTAGCCTGGGCAACAAAGTGAGACTCTGTCTCAAAAAAAAAAAAAAAAAAATTTAGCAAATAACTAAATGATCTCAATTGTTTTTGTGTGTGTGTGTGTGTGTGTGTCACACACAAAAAAAGATAAAGTAGAATTTTAAATATCTATTTTTTAAACAGTTTCTCAACATGATGATCTGTATTAGTCAAAACATCAAGCTACTGATTATAATCACATGTTATATTTTTTATTATATTAGAGGAAAAAAAGAATAAAACCAAAAAAGAAAGGATTAATTGAAAAACACTTAGAATACTTAGGAAAAGTCACCTTCTACTATATGAAATTAGAAAAACAAAAAGAGTTTCAAGAGGTAAGCTCAATTTCTACCTATTATTTTTATTTCTGTGAATCTAACCATTTATATTCTCCAGCATTATTTAGCACTTTAGATTTTCCAGGTCTTTTTGCATTTCTCAGAAGGCCACAACCTATCCAATTTTTGTACAGTTGCCTAATAATTAAGAGCAATTTAAAATTATAGGTAAACAAAAATTTGGAATTGTGAGATTTCAATTGCCCATTCTCTCATTTTTCTTATTACCTCCAAACATAATTGTATTGTGTTAAAATTCAATGCCTTTTTTAAAATTTGGTATGATCTTAAAGCTTTTTTCTACTTACACTAATTTTAGGATATTTTAGATTTAGAACAGCTGCTACTAGATATATGGTTTTCAACTAAGTTTTCAATCTCTCTTTGTATGTATATCAAGTATCATTTCTACCCTTATTTATTTTGAGACAGAGTCTCGCTTTGTTGCCCAAACTAGAGTGAGTGCCATGGTGTCAGCCTAGCTCACAGCAACCTCAAACTCCTGGGCTCAAGCAATCCTCCTGCCTCAGCCTCCCGAGTAGCTAGGACTACAGGCATGCACCACCATGTCCACTTAATTTTTTCTATATATATTAGTTGCCCAATTGATTTCTTTCTATTTATAGTAGAGACGGGGTCTTGCTCTTGCTCAGGCTGGTTTTGAACTCCTGACCTTGAGCAATCCGCCTGCCTTGGCCTCCCAGAGTGCTAGGATTACAGGCGTGAGCCACCGCGCCCGGCCATTTCTACCCTTATTGAACACATATAATGTCAGGCACTCTGCTAAGTGCTTTATATACATTCTATCATATTTAATCTTCAAAATAATAATTTTATTTACCTCTATTTTATGTATAAAAATGCTTGGAAATTTTAAGTAATTTGACCAATGCTACGCAGATAGTATATAATAGAGCTAGATTTAAATCCATGTCTGACTGCAAAGCTATTACAAGATTCCACCTGGAAAAATTATTTTGTGAATGGAATGATATATATAATGATATATATGCCTGGCACATGACAGTCAATGAGTATCAGTTATCAATATTGATATTGCTGTCTGGGAAGGATTATACTGAGGAAACTCAAAGAACTCTTTAACCCTAGAGTTGGTAATATATTATGTCCTATATATATGTTCCTCAGTAAACATATATAAATTAGCAACAAGTCATAAATGCAGGTCCAATTCAGACATGTCCCTAATGGAACTCAACATTTTCATTTTGAATGTCACTATTTTTTTTAAATGAATGACACCACCAAACTGCTAAATCAGAAATCCAGGTGCCACCCTAAACACCTTCCTGTGATTTGTGTGCTATGTCTATTCGGTTGACAAGCTTAGTCTATTCTCTTGCCTTAATATATCTCATTGGCATCTCTTTTTTTTGAGACAGAGTCTCACTCTGTTGCCCAGGTAGAGTGCCATGGCATCAGCCTAGCTCACAGCAACCTCAAACTCCTGGGCTCAAGCAATCCTCCTGCCTCAGCCTCCCGAGTAGCTGGGACTACAGGCATGCGCCACCATGCCTGGCTAATTTTTTCTATTTTTAGTTGTTTGGCTAATTTCTTTCTATTTTTAGTAGAGATGGGGTCTTGCTCTTGCTCAGGCTGGTCTCTAACTTCTGAGCTCAAGCTATCCTCCTGCCTCGGCCTCCCAGAGTGCTAGGATTACAGGTGTGAGCCACTGTGCTCAGCTGGCATCCCCTGCTGTCCATTTCTCTGCCATCATTGCCATTATTCGGCAACACTTGTGCTGGAGAACTCACTGGCTTTGAGCCAGAGGGACCTGAGGTCTCCTCAGGGCATTTCATTGATTAACACTCCGACCCTTGGTAACTTCTTTGTTTCATTTAACATTATTCGGGTGCAGCATGACCTACCTCTTGGGATGGTGGAAGATTAAATGAGAACACATGTGACATTTAGCCCCATTATTGGTATGTAGGTGGCCCCTCACCCTTTCTCACTTGTATAATTTCTGTTGTCTCCTTAATGGTTCCCAGCCTTTATTCTGGCTTCCTCTAGTCCATCTTTGGTACTCCTGCCTAGAAAATTAAAAGAAATAAAACAAAATTAATAATGCTGCTTAAAAATTTTCAATGGTTCTTCATACTCTTTAGAATAAAGTTCATACTTTTTTTTTTGAGACAGAGTCTCACTTTGTTGACCAGGCTAGAGTGAGTGCCGTGGCATCAGCCTAGCTCACAGCAACCTCAAACTCCTGGGCTCAAGCGATCCTCCTGCCTCAGCCTCCTGAGTAGCTGGGACTACAGGCATGCGCCACCATGCCCAGCTAATTTTTTCTATATATATTAGTTGGCCAATTAATTTCTTTCTATTTATAGTAGAGACAGTTCTCACTCTTGCTCAGGCTGGTTTCAAACTCCTGACCTGGAGCAATCCACCCGCCTCGGCCTCCCAGAGAGCTAGGATTGCAGGCGTGAGCCACCGCGCCCAGCCCATACTTTTAAATTTGATAGACGACACCCTTTAGGATCTGACTTTTTTTTTTAAACCTTTTAAATCTATCTTCTCCTATGTTTTATACTCATTCTTTCCTCTTGCTACAAGAACTACTTTAGTTCCTTGAAAACATCATGAGGCTTCATGCTTCTGTTTATTCATTTATCTGTTCATTCATTCATTCATCCATCCATTTGTTCATTGAACTAAAATGTGCTGGAGTCTATGTTTGGACCTGTGGTACAGACTTAACCTAACGAGGTTCAATTTGGTGGAAGAGACAAATGTTGACAGTTCATCAGTGCTAAGCTTGGGATACTGGAGAGCACCCCCTGGGCTGCTAATCCACCTTAAAAAGAGGGAGGATCCCAGAGGAAATGATGCTTGAGCATCCTTGAGGGCAACCTAGAGTGAGCCAACTACCAGCAGCGATCCCGAGAGGAAGCAGTGAAGTTCAAAGCCGCAGAAACACGAGGGGCTGTGAGATGCTCTGACACCTAAGCACATGCCACTGGAGCTGAGCCCAACCTGGGTTTAAGGCCATATAGCTGGATCATTTCTTTAAATAATGGCAAGCAGATGGAAACAAAAGAAATGGCCAAAAATAGGGGAATGGCTGAATAAATTATAATACCTCTAGTTCTTTGGCTGTGATGCAGCCATTAAAACAAATGAAGTAGAGCTTTACTGGCTGGCTTGGAGGGAGTCATAGGAATGATTTATTGTTTGTTTTTGTTTTTTTTTTTTTGAGACAGAGTCTGCTCTGTTGTCCAGACTAGAGTGCCATGGTGTCTGCTTAGCTCACAGCAACCTCAAACTCCCGGGCTCAAGTGATCCTACTGCCTCAGCCTCCCGAGTAGCTGGGACTACAGGAATGCACCACCATGCCTGTCTCATTTTTTCTATGTATTTTTAGTTGGCCAATTAATTTCTTTCTATTTTCAGTAGAGACGGGGTCAGGCTGGTCTCGAACTCCTGATCTTGAGCAATCTTCCCGCCTCGGCCTCCCTGAGTGCCAGGATTACAGGCGTGAGCCACCGTGCCCAGTCAAGGATTTATTGTTGATGAGCAAACAAGGCAATTGTGCAAGTGGAAGAACCAAGCCGAAAAGAAGAAAATTGAGTATAGGTATTTGATCACATCGATGTGTTTATGAAAGTTTGTATACAAAAAAAAAAAAAAAAGAAAAGAGAGAGAGATATTAAAACAATTTAGTGGAAAAGTAAAAAAGAAATCACCTGAGAGCTTAATGTTTTGAAGTATTTTCTTCTAGCATTTTTCTATGTATTTAAATATTTAAATAACTAAAGAATTGGCACATATTGCACATATTGTTTTATATTAACATTCTGCCTTTTAAAACACTTACCATTTGTATGATTAATATTTTTCCATCCCATTGTATTTTATCTAAAACATGATTTTTATTTTCTAACCACTATTTCTCCAGATGGCTGCTTTATAACTTGTCTTACCATTCTGTTGCTGGACACTTTGTATGCATGTAGGTGTGCATGTCTAGTACTTGCTGATTTGAATAATTCTGGCCATGTCACTTCCTAGCTGTGTGACCATGGACCACTTATATCTTTTTGTTTCTCAGTTTCTTCATCTGTAAAATGGGGAGAGTAATCATATCGGGTAATCATAAGGAATAAATGACTTTATTTTCCCGCCCCCAGCACTTGGCACAATGGCTCACACAGTGTGGACACCCAGTCAATGTTTGACAAAGGAATAGCAGTGAGGAGGAAGATCTAAGAGGAAAGTTATTTGAGAGAACAGGGGAGAAAAAGACAGAAGAAAAATGATCATGAGTAATGGGATGAAATTGTTGGGGAAATAGGGAAGGTAAATGAAGGGAAGATAATGCAAAGATAATGGGAGCAGTGAAATTGGTGATCATCTCTATGGTGTCATCTGGGGCTGAGCACAGTAGGAAAAAACAGAGTGAGGAGATTCTGTCCCTGACTGGCAGGGTGCAAGACTGGACCTAGCACTTAATAGCTAACTTTTGTGTCCCTGCTATTTAGCAGGCACCATTCTAAGTTCTGATATAGACTGTCTCATTTAATTCTTACAAGCACTGTGCATTAGGTAAATGATAATCATTCTCCCACAGGGGAACTCTTCCTGCAGACCTATTTTAAGGGTGAGAAAACCAGAGATTCGTGAAGTTAAATTATTTGCCCAAGGTCCACTAGCTAGTAAGGACTGGAGCTGAGATTCATGAGTCTGTCCAGTCCTAGAGCTCAAGCACTCATCACTCTGCTTTCTTCACTCCTTTATGGAGCTGGGATCAGACCTGAGTCCAGGGTTTGTCAAATAAGGTCAAGTGTGTCCTGTCAGTCACTGTGGTAAATTGCATAGCCAGCCTGGCTCTTAGTATTTTTTCCTTTAATAGTTTGGCAGACGGTTATTGACATTCTTGCAATGCTATGCGGTGATCTGCAAAGAGACGAAATCCTGTAGGAAGAAACCAAATCAAGAAGGTCAGAATGTCCCTTGTGAGACAGCGGAAAGAGCCTGGTTTCTGTGTACCGAGCTAAAGGTACGAGTGGTCATGCCCTTTCTCCTCCTCAGTCCTGAGGCTTAGCCTGTCTCGAGGCTCACATCTGTCATCTCATTGCTTCTGAGTCACCAGTGAACAGAAAATTGAGAGCAATGAGCAGACACAGGGGACAAGAGGTGGGATTTTCCTGTAATGGTGGAAAGGGAGCCACAATGTCCAGTAAACAGTAAGCAGAAGGACTTTAACCAGGTAAATGGCAAAACTAAAACCGATTTTATTTTTAATCAAGACATCTGAATCCCGAAGCCTTCAACAGTTGAGAAGCTAAAGGTTACAACACTGGATAATATATCTTTTATAATCCAAACTTGAGAGCTTCAAGAAAACCGTAGGTGTTGGGCGTGGTGGTATGCCTGTAGTCCCAGCTGCTCGGAAGGCTGAGGCAGGAGGATCGCTTGAGACCAGGAGTTTGGGGCTGCAGTGTGCTGTGCTGATCATGAGTCTGTGCTAAATTCAGCATCAATATGGTGACCTCCCAGGAGCCAGGTTGCCTATGGAGGGGTTGCCTCCAGGTTGCCTATGGAGGGGTGAACGGGCCCAGGTTGGAAATGAAGCAAGTCAAAACTCTGGAACTGATCAGTAATGGGATCACGCCTGTGAATAGCCACTGCACTCCCGCCTGGGCAACATAGTGAGACCCTATCTCTAAAAGAAATAAAAATAAAAATAAAATAAATAAAAATTTGAAGAAAATTAAAAGAGAAGAAAACCGTAAGCTAGCATGCCAAGAGAAAATGGGACTGCTTTAAAATAAAGATGTAAGGTCAGGCACGGTGGCTCACACCTGTAATCCTAGCTCTCTGGGAGGTTGAAGCGGATGGATTACTCAAGGTCAGGAGTTTGAAACCAGCCTGAGCAAGAGCAAGACCCTGTCTTTACTATAAATCGAAAGAAATTAATTGGCCAACTAATATATATAGAAAAAATTAGCCGGGCATGGTGGCCCACGCATACCTGTAGTCCCAGCTACTTGGGAGTCTGAGGCAGGAGGATTGCCTGAGCCCAGGAGTTTGAGGTTGCTGTGAGCTAGGCTGATGCCACGGCACTCTAGCCTAGGCAACGGAGTGAGACTCTATGTCAAAAAAATAAAATAAATAAAATAAAATAAAGATGTAAGTTTTTCAACTGAGGGTACCCAAGCTTCCTAATTGCAGTTCTAGGTAAATGCCCACAAGCATTCCATTTTGAATAGGAGAACCACTGCAGAATGACAAAATAACTGCAAAGCCTCATTGGCACTGATCCTGCATTTATTTGTGCTGATATGATAGGACTTGCAAAGAGGCTGCCCAATGGGAGGGAGGTTTGAGGAATGCTTTCCGTTTATTTAGTTCATTAAAAGTGAAAACTACTTTAACATTCATTCTCAAATTCAGTCACAATAGGGCATTACCTTGGATAGTTAGACTTCTCTGCATCTAATCACTGTGTCAGAGATTTGGGGTGTCCATTAATGGAAGCTAATGATTCAAACAATTAACATTGATTTTCTTCTCTCTCCTTCTCCTTCTCCACTTCTCCTCCTTCTCCTTCTCCTTCTCCTTCTCCTTCTCCTTCTCCTTCTCCTTCTCCTCCTCCTCCTCCTCCTCCTCCTCCTCCTCCTCCTCCTCCTCCTCCTCCTCCTCCTCCTCCTCCTCCTCCTCCTCCTCCTCCTCCTCCTCCTTCCTTTCCTTTCCTTTCCTTTCCTTTCCTTTCCTTTCCTTTCCTTTCCTTTCCTTTCCTTTCCTTTCCTTTCCTTTCCTTTCCTTTCCTTTCCTTTCCTTTCCTTTCCTTTCCTTTCCTTTCCTTTCCTTTCCTTTCCTTTCCTTTCCTTTCCTTTCCTTTCCTTTCCTTTCCTTTGAGACAGTCTTGCTTTGTTGCCCAGGCTACAGTGAGTGCCATGGCGTCAGCCTAGCTCACAGCAACCTCAAACTCCTGGGCTCAATCAATCCTCCTGCCTCAGCCTCCTGAGTAGCTGGGACTCCAGGCATGCACCACCATGCCTGGCTAATTTTTTCTATATATATTAGTTGGACAATTAATTTATTTCTATTTATAGTAGAGATGGGGTCTTGCTCTTGCTCAGGCTGGTTTTTTGAACTCCTGACCTTGAGCAATCCGCCTGCCTCGGCCTCCCAGAGTGCTAGGATTACAGGCTTGAGCCACCGCGCCTGGCCAACATTGATTTTCTTTTCATAGTAGCACCTTAGGTAAGCTCTCTACCTTCGATGAAGGAAGGATGCCAGATTTGACTTCTAATTTGGCTATTTGACTTATAATTTGGCTTGAAGCATTTAACAAAAGATTTCAAGTGATTTTGACCTACATATAAAAGCCATAGTTTTGTATTCAGTATAGCACTAAGTATTTTTACACAAAGTTTATTGAGTGAATATTAAACATCAACTATTTTTTTTTTTTTGAGACAGAGTCTTACTGTTGCCCAGGCTAGACTGCCGTGGCATCAGCCTAGCTCACAGCAGCCTCAAACTCCTGGGCTCAAGCGATCCTGCTGCCTCAGCTTCCCTAGTAGCTGGGACTACAGGCATGCGCCACCAAGCCTGGCTAATTTTTTCTATTTTTAGTAGAGAGGTGGTCTCGTTCTTGCTCAGGCTGGTCTCGAACTCCTGAGCTCAAACAATTCTCCTGCCTCAGCCTCCCAGAGTGCTAGGATTACAGGGTATGAACCACCTCGTCCAGCCTCTTAAACGGCAACTTTCACGTAAGTTACAGGATAGGTCATTCTTACCACTAAAACAATAGATTAAAATATAGTCTGAATCCATCAGTAAATGGCTCATGTTCTCCCATTCCCATTCTCTCTCTTCTCCCCATCTCTCTACAGATCTTTAGCCTATTTTCCTCTTGAAGACATTCCTTTCCCTTGGTTTCCTTAAGCTTCAAGTAGCAGAAAGCCCAGACTGAGCTAGCTTCAACAATAAGGAAAACATACTCTCTCGCACATCGTCAGAGGCGCAGGGCAGCTCCAGGGATAGTTCATGCATGGCTGGGTGACCTCCTCAGCATGCTACTTCTGTCTTTGCCATTGTCAGCACATGGACTTGCCCTGCGGTAGCTCTCATGGTTGTAGGTGGCAGCAGCAATTCTAGGAATCCTATTGGACCAAAAAACAAAAAAATGTCCAAAGTACGAAATGCCTTCTTTTCTCTCCTCATCAGAAAAGAAATCCTCTCAATAAGACCCTGGCAGGTTTCTCTCCATGTCATTGATGAGATACTAGTCACATGCCCACCTCTAAACCAGTCAGCAGGAAGGGGAGTGGAACAGCCATGGTTAGAATATTTAGGGTTTACCTCTGAGCTGAGCCCACAATAGGCTCAGGGGAAAATTGGGGTCCTGCCGGCAAGGAAGAAAGAATGGATTGGGATAAGCAGCCAATACCATGTGCCACATCCCTTAAGTTTTGTTCTCCTCCTGCCCTCCTTAACAGCTATGCCATTTTACCAATCATTAATTTGACATAAGTAGGCAGGATAGAGTTTGCGAGGTTGGAATGAAACAGTCTGTGTGTGGAGGCTTTAACAGCCGGAGGCAGAAAGGAGACTCACATGCTGGGAGGTGAGAGAAGTGTACACACATCCCATCAGGGAGGCAGGTTAGCTGGAGGTCACACCTGTCAACAAACCATCATTTCCTACCCAACTGTACAAAGATAAGATATACAGAAGCAAGTGTCCTGAGAACCAAAAGTAAGCCTGAATGGCTATACAGAAGCGTAGAACCCCCCATTTCCCCAAGGATTTTATACCTGTAAAACAGAGCTGTAAAAACTGCCACTTGTTCATTGATTTGGGTGGTCACTCTCAGAATGCACAGAGGACATGCAGAAAGATAATAGAACTGGGCTCATCAGAACATCCATGGGCAGCAGAGAGAGAGAAGAACCAAAATGTCTGTGGTGCTCATGTTATATTACCACATCAGAATGTTCCTGTCTTATCTTCTGTCTCACTAATAATAAAAGCAAACATTTAAATATTCATTACTGGTCAGGCATGGTCGTTCATGCCTGTAATTCCAGCTTGGGAGGCTGAAGCAAGAGGATTACTTGAGGCTAGGAGTTTGAGAGCAACCCAAGCAACATAGCGAGATCGTATCTCTATAAATACTCATTACCATGCACCACACACTGTTTTACACACTTTATATATATACTCAGGCTCCCAAGCTGGGACTACAGGCACACACCACTGCACCTGCACACTTTATTATTTTTTTGAATTTTTATTTTTTTCAAGACAAGGTCTTGCTCTGTCACCTGGGCTAGAGTATAGTGGCGTCATCATAGCTCACTATAACCTTGAACTCCTGGGCTTAAGGGACACTCCTGCCACAGCCTCCCAAGGAGCTGGGACTATAGGTACACACCAGCATGCCCAGCTAATTTTTTTATTTTTGGTAGAGGACAGGGTCTTGCTATTGTTCAGACTGGTCTTGAACTTCTGGTCTCAAGGGATCCTCCTACCTTGGCCTCCCAAAGTACTGGGATTACAGACATGAGCCATGGTATCAAGCTCTGGCTACACACTTTATATTAATTAACGTATTTGTTCAACAACCTGGTAAAGTAAATATTATTATCATCACTCACATTTTAAAGACGAGGAACTGAGGCACAGTGAGGTTGTGTAACTTGCACAATGTGTTTTCTCCTCAATATCTAAGAGTGCATAGTAAGAAGAGATTATGAGGAAATCTTTCAAGGAACCAAATACATTTGCTGTGGGGAAAAAATGGCCAGTTCCTCATGACCAAGGACATACTGGGGCTATATATTAATTAACTTTGTCCTTACTAGTGTTTGATGTGTTATTAGATCACATTGTTCCCTGCATGTCCAGTAAGAAGGTACATTCCTAATACTAAACAGGAAAAAGGATGCTGGCTTGGGGCTGAAGAAAAGTGTGTGTGTGTGTGTGTGTGTGTGTGTGTGTGTGTGCATGTGTGTGTGTGTCTGTCTAGAGGCGGTGGAGTGCTAGGGTTCCGTGTGCAGGCTCCAGAGGCTGGCTGCATTGATTTAAACTCAGCTCTGCTGGATGACCTCAGGCAAGTTACTTAACCCCTCTGTGCCTCAGCTTCTTTATTTGTAAAATAAGAATAGTAATTTTACCTATGTCCTGGGGCTTTTGTGAGGATTAAATAAGTTAATCATACCAAAAGCCTGGCACAGGGCACCAACGAATGTCAGTTACTACTTTCTCCTCATTGCCTGCCACTCGGGTATCCCAAGGTGAGAGTTTTTGACTAGAGCTAGAAAATTATTGATTGAAATTTATTCTAGCAATCATTTATTCATTGTAAAGTTACATATGTTTTAATAGGGAAAAAACACTCTTAATATTTGCTTGGGAAGAACGGTGGGAATTACCATTTTGGTAAAAGCTATGTTGCAGTCCTTCTTTTGATATCAAGTTGATATAGCCTAAAAATAAAGTACGGAGAGTGGTCTGGTGCAGGGGGGCAGTGTATACTAGGATTTTTTTTTAGAAGGGTAGGGTATGTCACTGACTTTGTGACCGCTCCTGTTTTTGTTGCCCATCTAGAAGAGAAAGCCCTTCCAGCAGAGACTGTCACAGGAAAAGAGAAAAAAATAATAAAATTAGAAGAGAAAGCCCATCAAAAATAGCACATCTAGTTGTCCATGTTTCAATTTCTATGATATCTTGATTTTGACCTGATTAGTCAAAAGATTGGAAGACAAAACATGACCTGGCCTCAACCTTGAGAACTAAGTGAGGCAGGCAAAGCAGAGAAGGCCTCTTCATATACACTGGGCTACGCATCTATTTCCCGTTACCAATGTTTACCAGTGTATTTTCTGTAGAAAGTACGCATTCATTAATTATTCCATCAGTGAAGGCGTGTGAGATTTACCTAAGCTGAGAAATGGAAGGCAAAAGGCAAAAAATCTTCTGGAAATGCTTGCATGTGTGAAATGACTTAAGAGATTAAAAATATTTTCTTGAAGAATGGGTTTCAAAGCAATTTGATAACAAATTAGATATTCTTGGTTTTATTTGACGTTGGTAATAACATTGTCAAAAGGTTGGCATAATTTAGGGATTCTCAATACTTTGTACTTTACCTTCAGCCTCAATTGAATGACTGTCATTGTTCTAGAGGTGGTTGGACAATTTTGAATTACTACAATGATCTACCTTAGTCCTAATGTCACTAAGAGGTACAAAAGACCTATTTTTTTTTTTTTTTTTTTTTTTGAGACAGAGTCTCACTCTGTTGCCCAGGCTAGAGTGAGTGCCATGGCATCAGCCTAGCTCACAGCAACCTCAAACTCCTGGGGTCAGGCGATCCTCCTGCCTCAGCCTCCCGAGTAGCTGGGACTACAGGCATGTGCCACCATGCCCGGCTAATTTTTTCTATATATATTAGTTGGCCAATTAATTTATTTCTATTGATAGTAGAGAGGGGGTCTTGCTCTTGCTCAGGCTGGTTTCGAACTCCTGACCTTGAGCAATCTGCCCGCCTCGGCCTCCCAGAGTGCTAGGATTACAGGCGTGAGCCACCGTGCCCGGCCCAAAAGACCTATTGTGTTGACAACTTTGGAAAGATTATGGGAATCTCTATTATGTTAACACTTTCTAAATATTTTGTTAGATAATATCAAAAATCAAGTGCCTCAAATAAAGCTTTTTAAAGAAATGCAATTTTTAAAATTATTTCTGAACCATATTCTAAACATTTAAATACCTTTAATTAAATTTACAAATTTAAAAACAAATTTTGTTATACCCAGAGACTGAGGAATAGGATTTCAAGAGCGTAAGTTCAAATTCTTTTTGTGGTGATGTGTTTTCCTTTATTCAACTTCAGTTACCTCATCTGTAACTAATTGCAATTATAAAAACTACAATTATAAATCTGCCTTATCAGATCTCTGACAGGGATGATATAGAAAAAATGATTCCAAAGCCCTTCATGGAATATTTAATATTTCTACATCCAACATTAAAGCTATACTTTATAACTGTAGAGAATTTTTCTTTATAGCTGTTGTAATCTACATTAAATATTTCATGCTTCTCAGCTTAGCTTAAATCTAACTCTGTAGCTAGCATATGCATGCTTTTGTGTGTGTTAAGAACATTTAAAATAGTATCTTGGAATTTTAAAATTGTATCACTTTGAAAATTAGTTAGTGTTTAATTTTTATCACTGCTTTTCTATTTTTAATTTTGGAAGGAAAACCTTACCTAATGTCGCTATCTATGACTTGTTTATTTGTTTTATGTATATTTTGTATACTTTCTTCTGATATGTATTGTAGGGGGCCTGAAGAATATCCTTTAGATTGCCAAGATTTCAACACTTCCCTTCCATTGGCTTACACTGCCCATTGTACCGTGAGGAAAGGACAAATATTACTACCTCCACTTAATGGATAGAAAAGCTCAGGCGCTTGTGAAAGTCAGAGTAACAAATCAATGACATACCTGACATTCAGTGGGAGATGACCCCAAGGGGGAATGTCATGCTCAGCTACCCCTCTGATCCTGGGCAGGCCTCTCCAAATGCCGGTGGCCCTCCAGAGAAGCCCGCCACGCCACAGCACACAGAAAGCCTGCAGCTTGAAATTGATTTGGCTGCATTTTTACACTGGCTTAATGTTAAGAGCTTGGTTATTCCCTTTCTTGATTTCACCTCTGAAAACCAGCAGATGTAAATCCTCCCCTAACGTCTTTCAAAGACCAAACAAGTCCCCTCAAATGGGTTGTACCCAAGCTGCCAAATTAAAACAAAACCCCTTTGCCCCAACAATACATTTAAGCAACTCAACTTCTTGTCTTGTGGTGAAAAACCTGTTTTTATACCTCTGCCTTGAATCTTCTGTCTTGCTTAAGATACTGCTAAAAGACCTCTCTGATTGGTTAAAGACACCTTTATGGTCCCAGAGACCCCACATCATTTTATTGGGAGATTTGCAGGGTGTTCCCTTTGGTCACACTAGGTTTAAGATTTCTCCTTTCCCTTTTAGATTCTTAAAAGAAACCACAGACAAGAGAAGACAATTGTGCCTGCCATGTGTCTTCAGGACCTGGCATTTGGGACTGGCTAAGAGCAAGGCCCATTTTCTCCCTGAGATAGGGCCAAGCTGGCAGTCACCATCAGTTCCCATTTTAGTTGCCCATGCTGAAGAGAAAGCTCATCCCAATAGTGCATCTTGCTGTCTGTGTTTCAGTCTCTGCAGTATCTTGATTTTGACCTGATTAGCCAAAAGATTGAAAGAGATGAAATATCCAGCATTTTTAAGCCACTGGGGGCTAAACACTTCTCGTGCATAAAAAGAAAAACCCTAGCATTTTAGAAAAGCGATCATAGTAGTGTATACATATTAAAGATCTTTTAAGATCAAAGCCTTCTTGTAACTTTAGAAACAGACAACTGTATTAGTCATAATTAAATTTGCTCATAAAATAACCATTTCTGATTTATTTTAAAATGAAAGGCTTGAAATAATAATCCAGGACAAAAAAAACCCTCCCTTTCTTTCATCTCTCTACCACTCTTTTTTCTTATATTTGACTAAATATAAATAGCTCCCTGCATCTTCCTCCTCCAAATGTTTCTCTGTTCTTTTTCCTAGACTTTCACACCACTAATCTGACTCTGTTTTCTCAAATTATGGAATATTTTTTTTGACAATAGCATTTGGTAGCCTTTTAATACCAAAAGCAAGCAAAAGAGGACAGGCAAAGTGGTGGCTCATGTCTGTAATCCCAGAACTGTGGGAGGTCAAAGTGGGAGGATCATTTGAGGCCAGGAGTTCAAGACCAGCCTGGGCAACACAGCAAAACCTCGTTACTACAAATTTTTTTTTTTAAAAAATTAGCTAGGTGTGGTGGTGGGTGCCTATAGTCCTAGCCACTCAGGAGGCTGAGCTAGGAGAACCATTGAACTTGCCAGTCACAGATGATTTTGAGTCCACCACAATGCCTGGCTAATTTTTCTATTTTTAGTAAAGATGAGGACTTATTCTTGCTCAGGTTGGTCTCAAACTCCTGAGCTCAAATGATCCACCTGCCTCAGCCTCCCACAGTGCTAGGATTACAGGAGTGAGCCACCGCGCCCAGCCCCAGATCTCTTTCCTACCATACATACATTCAGAAATATTCATAAAAGCTTATACAATTCTCACATTCAATTTTTATTATTCAGTTGCATGGGCTTTATAAATCTGAATGTGACTGTTAGAATTACCCCATCTAGTCTTTTGATTGATCTTCCACAGTTGCCAATTGCATTCGCTTTACCTGTTTGAATCTAAAATAGTCCTTTTCACAATCTGATACATGCTTTGTGCTTTTACTCTGATCTCTGACTAGCTGTATCTAAATCAGTCTAACCTACAGAGCTATTCATCAAACACACATTTGCTGAGTTTCTCTTGTATGACACACACTGAAGATGGTGACAGGAGTAAGAAGAACAAGGGAACAATTAATTCATGGTCACACAGGAGATAACAATATGATATGATAACAGCCATCATATTACCAGTGTGCTTCAAAGAGTCCAAATAACTGGTACTAAGAGACTTCAGATGTAATATTAATTTGGGAAATAAAAATTACAGCATCAGAAATTATATTCTTCTCCATAAAACTATTGCCAAAGGGTCCTACATATTGTTTGCTTGCTATGTTAGTATTTGACCTTTCTCATAACAAGACAAGAAATTGATTAAGCTGAAATGTTCAAAGTGAAAAGCTGCATTGATGTTGTGTGTTGTTGGGGGCAGGGTGGGTGGATCCTGTTTTGTCCTCTGTAAGTCTATCCATCCTTCAGACAATTGATGTGCAGATATTTATGGGTCTCTAACAGTTGAACCAGTGGAAGGAAAGATGAGAATCTTGCATGCAGCTGAAAGCTTTGCCCTTAAGGAAGCTGGTCCTAGGGATTTGAGTCAGGAAGGCTTTGCTTCAAGCTGTAGTTTTAATCTGGGGTGAGGTTTGGAGGCTAGTAGCACGACTAGAGCTGTCTGCCAGATTTTTTTTTAAAATCAATCAGACACATTGTTTGTCCCTTTGAGTTTGATAGACATGCTATAATAAGGTCCTGAACTGTTCACTACCCCTTTATGTACCTTCCGTCTAAAGGCTTGTTACTATTGTGACCTATATTCATGGAACCACAAACAATGGGTTTAACTATTAACTTTCAAACCACCTTTAAATGAATTCTTTTATAAGATGAGAATTATATAGGCTTGCACTGGTTGCTTAGAGGAAACAAGAAAAGGATTCAGGTTAAACTGGGTTATTAAGGAACTGGGGGTGGATGGTTAGGATGCCCCTAGACCAGGCAGATAATTTGCCTTGACCTGACCATGTCAGATAACCCTGTTTAGCTGACATTCCAGTCTCCCTGAAAACATCATGCATTCTGAAGTTGGTCAGACTGCGAATAAAGTTACACTGTGGCAATATCTTGTATTCATTGAGTAAATTGCTCCAGTCCATCCAAATACTTAGTTTCTATTAAGGCATCATTTCATGTTACATATGTATTTTCAGGGCTCTTTCTGGTGGACCTTGAGAAAGTTACAAGCTACAAAGGATACATTATTTTCTCAAGTGATATAAAGGACTGAAGAGAGTAACTGAAACCCTGCCCCCTCAGATGCATAATGATTTTGATGAATTTTCTCTTCCATTTTTAATTAAGCAACAATCAGAAAAAAAGAGTAGCTTTCCAGGAGGTTATACAATCCAGGAAATGCCTGGGTGCTTAATTAATTTAAAAAATATTTCATGCAAAATAAAAGGATTGTCCCATTGGAAGAGTGAAACTCACCTTATTTGGGTTCATGAAATACTATTAGTAACATACTAGCCCATTTGAGGTCGTCCATAGTCTCTATTTTTTGCTTTTTCATGGAGTTTCTTTTTGAGACCGAGTCTCGCTTTGTTGCCCAGGCTAGGGTGAGTGCCCTGGCGTCAGCCTAGCTCACAGCAACCTCAAGCTCCTGGGCTCAAGTGATTCTACTGCCTCAGCCTCCTGAGTAGCTGGAACTACAGGCATGCGCCACCATGCCCGGCTAATTTTTTCTGTATATATTAGTTGGCCAATTACTTTCTTTCTATTTATAGTAGAGACGGGGTCTCGCTCTTGCTCAGGCTGCTTTCGAACTCCTGATCTTGAGCAATCTGCCCGCCTCGGCCTCCCAGAGTGCTAGGATTACAGGTGTGAGCCACCGTGCTCAGCTGGAGTTTTATTCCAAATTCTGTTTTTTTGTTTGTTTGTTTGTTTGTTTTTGAGACAGAGTCTCACTTTTGTTGCCCTGGCTAGAGTGAGTGCCGTGGCGTCAGCCTAGCTCAGAGCAACCTCAAACTCCTGGGCTCAAGAGATCCTCCTGCCTCAGCCTCCCGAGTAGCTGGGACTACAGGCATGCACCACCATGCCCAGCTAATTTTTTGTATATATATTTTTAGTTGGTCAATTAATTTCTTTCTATTTTTAGTAGAGACAGGGTCTCGCTCAGGATGGTTTCGAACTCCCAACCTCTAGCAATCCGCCTGCCTCGGCCTCCCAGAGTGCTAGGATTACAGGCGTGAGCCACTGCGCCCGGCCCCAAATTCTGTTTTGAATCACTTGAACTCACGCCATACTATAAAAAATTTTTTTTATGTTAGAAAAGACTTTTCCTAGTTCTTACAGTAGATTATTTTTTTAGAATCTATCTATAGGCTGTTTTAACTTACTGATCCCAATTTTTAGATCAAGAAACAGAAACACAGGGAGACCTAGTGATCAGTTCCGTGTGATCTAGGTGTTAGCAAAAGCCACAGTCTTTGGTTCTAATCCTGACTTTACTCTCTGAGTCATGAGGTAGGTCCTGAGCAATTGCTTTTAGAGTCAAATCTCTGATCCAGAAATATATGAACTGCTTTGGATTAAATTATTTAATACACTTCACCAATGTTTTGACAATTTAACTCAGCCTATCCTGATGATTACAAATGGGTTTTAGGAGTCAATATTAACTGTATTAGTGAGTACCTAAGTGATAGACAATAGGATAAGTATATTTACTATGATTTCCTTATCCTTACAATAACCCAAATGATCTGCAAATAAAGACATTGAGTCTCAAAGAAGGTAAACAAATTCTCCAAATTTACTCAACTAATAAGAACCGGAGTCTCTCCCAGCCATGTCTTGCTCTAGGGCTTTTGCTTTTTCCACTATACCACAGAGCCTGCCGGAGACAAGTGTCACTTTCTCTGAAGGTTTGAAAGTGCCAATGTTCTGCCACCTTCAGAAACAGGAGGGAAAGCAGACGTTTCCATTCCCAGCTTGCTCAGTAGCTGGCAATTGAAGACACTCCACAATAGTGTTCAAGAAATAAAAAATATTTCTAAAAGTACCAATTAATTCCATAAACATTCCATCTAGTACCTCCTGTGTATTTATCACTGCGGCCAGTACCATGGGTGATGCAGTGTGAGAGAAGACTTCCATCCTTAAGGAATTCAGACTTTAGTTGAAGAGAGTAGAGGAGCTAAAAACAGTAAAGAATATGAGATGTGAGTCTGGTATTAAGCAGCCTCTACACCTTGAAATGAAGCTTGGTGGTCAGCTAGGAGTTAGATGGATGGAAGAGCTGGGGGAGACCTGTCTACACAGTCCAGCGTGATGGTGAAGCATGTGGACCCTGGACTGCTTGAGTTTGAATGGCAGTCCTATTGTTTAAGCCTTTCTCACATCATGGGGATGAGTATGGAGCACTTAGCAAAATGGGGGCACACAGTATAAGTGTTAGCCGTTGTCAGATGTGAGTATGAAAAGCAGCATGTGAAGTAATGACATATGTGATGATATCTATGAGCTTAAAGGGTTCCATTTATGTCTGACTCTTTCTTTAAGACACACAGAAAATAAAACAGCCTCTTGTGAACACACTGAGTTTATCTCTGCACTGAGTGCTGGGGGTTACAAAGATGAACTGGACATGATCATTCTTGAACTGAAGAGCTTGACTTTATTTGGGGACTCCCAAGGCCCCAGGTTATGAAACAGGACATTGGTTTTATGTAATAGATGCTAATGGTAAGAGTGGTTGACATTGTGCTTGAATTTGTGCAAATCTACCCTAGCAGGCGTATGGATGCTGGTGGACACTTGTTGTATACATAACTTTTACTTTCTGGTGTAAAGTTGTGGAAAGAGCATGGACTTTTAAGGCACCCTGACCTAAGTTTAAATCTGAACTTAGTCACTTACTAGAATTCTGTTCCTGGGCAAATTTATTAACTGGCTTGAACCTCAGTTTCCTCATCTATAAAATGAGATAATACTCATGTTTTAGGATTTAAAATGGATTAAGAAGAATAAATGTAAAGTACCCAGCCCAGTGGTACTTATCGTAGCTATTGCTGGTGGTAGCTGTTGCTGTCATTGATAGCAGGCATTAAAGATTCCAGCAAGCTGTTCTCATCAAGATTATGATTTTTGAATGTTTATATCACAGAGAACCATTAGAAAGGGCCACAAACACTAGATGGAAATCCTCATCTCTTATCTCTTTCACTAAATCATTCTCTTTCCTTTTGTCTCGAGATTTTTTTTTTTTTTTTGAAACAGAGTCTCTCTTTCTTGCCCAGGCTAGAGTGAGTGCCATGGCGTCAGCATAGCTCATAGCAACCTCAAACACCTGGGCTCAAGCAATCCTGCTGCCTCAGCCTCCCGAGTAGCTGGGACTACAGGCATGCGCCACCATGCCCGGCTAATTTTATATATATATATATATATATATATATATATATATATATATATATATATATTAGTTGGCTAATTAATTTATTTCTATTTATAGTAGAGATGGGGTCTCGCTCTTGCTCAGGCTGGTTTCGAACTCCAGACCTTGGCCAATCCACCTGCCTCGGCCTCCCAGAGTGCTAGGATTACAGGCGTGAGCCACTGGGCTCGGCCATTGTCTCGTAATTTTTAAGAAAAGGAACAAGAAGATCTAGAAGTTTATAAAAAGTACAGAATGCCAACTTATATGGAAAACAAATATTGTAACTTTGCTCACATTAATTTTCATTAGTCAAAGATTACATACATTAGCTGGATGCAGTGGCATGAAGCTGTAGTTCCAGCAACATGGGAGGCTGAGGCGGAAGGATCACTTGAGCCCAGGAGTTTGAGGCCAGCCTTGGCAACATAGGGAGACCCCGTCTCTAATAAAAACAAAAAATCAAAAAATGTAAAAATCTCCTTTGGGAGTGTAGCAGTCAAAAAGAAAAACAACAATAACAACAAAAACCGAAAAAGATCATATACCATTGGTTCCTTAAGATGGTTATTTCCATATGCTCAAACTCTCCTTTGACATACATAAAAGTGAAACAGTTTACTTTTTTCACCTCTCTCTTCTTGCTTTAGTCTTAATTCACCAAAAATATACATAAGTGAAATAAAGTAGTATAATATAACTCTTCCATTCAAACTTTCAGATTGGTACTTGCGAGAGGAAAACTTTGAGGACTCTGTTATCTTGGAGATATTTACATTTTCGCTAGAAAGCTTAGGACATTTATACCGGGGCAGGCCAGAATGAGCTAGCTGAACTTTTGGGTTAGTTGGCTGCCATAGAGGGATATTCAGTGGGATATTTTCTTGCTATTGAACAACTCTTTCATAAACAGTCTTTATTGTATGGCTTTGTTCTTTTCAAACTGGAGTTTGTGTTCACAGTGGAGTTTTCAAATTTAAATTGGTTTTAATGGCCCTATTTGGTCTTCATTTTGGGAACTAATCATGACCAGACATGAAAGAAGGATGGCAAAGACTCATGATAAAAGTTTACCTTGCAGTTACCTTGCAGTTCATGCATTCATTTATTTAACAAATATTTACTGAGTGCTTACTCTAAGTCAGTATATTCGGTGTTGGAAATACTATGGCAGATTCAGTACAAGATTCAGGCACACTAATAGGCAGTTAATCAGAAACAAGAGGTCATTAGAAAATGAAATGCCCCACATAGAGGCACTGAGATCTTCTAGCTAGAAGGATCTTTCATAGAGTTGCCACCTTTTGCCCTGCAGCAGTTCTGTCCGTTCACATTTTCTTTCCTGTACTATAGTACTAGCTCTTTTAGGCAAGGACCCTTAGTCTTATTTCTCTTTGGCCTCCTAAGTAATAACTGCTCAACAAATGCTCAGAGGATAAAAGTGTTATCTCTCTCTATAACATTTGCTTTACTCAGAAAAATATTACACAAGTGAATCCCAGCTTCCAACTTCAATATTGTAGGAAGAATATTACAACCTCATACATGAAAAAAGGTTATAGCACACACAATTCCATCACCATTACTCATTCATTAATGAGCTAAAATTCATTAGTAAACAAGTAAGATTTTAAAAAGGATTTATGTGTTCCAACCACGAGCAGACACTGATGCAAGCACGGGAATACTTCAGCAAAGACGCCAGACATGGTTTCTCCCCCAGTGGAACTTAGAACCCAGAGGAGAGGCTCACGCCTATGATCCTAACTCTGGGAAGCTGAGGCAGGAGGATCACTCAAGCTCAGGAGTTTGAGACCAGCCTGAGCAAGAGCCAGACCTCCATCTCTACTAAAAATAGAAAGAAATTAATTGGCCAACTAAAAATATATATAAAAAATTAGCTGGGCATGGTGGCACATGACTGTAGTCCCAGCTACTCAGGAGGCTGAGGCAGAAGGATCACTTGAGCCCAGGAGTTTGAGGTTGCTGTGAGCTAGGCTGACGCCACAGCACTCTAGCCCAGGCAACAGAGTGAGACTCTGTCTCAAAAAAAAAAAAAAAAAAAAAAGAACCCAGAGGAGAGAGTAAACAAATGCATATCAAAAATCCAGCTGTGCTCAGTCTCCTCTTTTCTCCCACTGGCCCAAGACTGGTCTCAAGCTCCAATAGCCATTAGCTTCTCTGGTCAGGAGGGAGGAAGGGGCAGACACAGGGAAGTTCAGTGGAATGTTATGGAGGAAACACCAACCTGAGAGACATTCCAACTGGGCCATCTGTTTCTCCCTCCTCGGGCTTTGCCTGGGGTGGCCATAGCTCCTTAGGAATATTTACAAATCAAAGGCTGCTCCCAGGGCAAAGTCCTAACGCTGCATTCATCCAGTCTTGGAATTCTTAACCTGTAAAGAGGGAAATAGATTTGCTTTTTTATTCCATCCCTTAAGTTTCTATTTTGCTACCTCCCTCCCCTGGAGGAGAACTTCAGGAATTCAGAAGCAGCCTTTCCAATTATTATTAACACAAGTTTTACTACCACAGATATCCTAGACCAAAACATTCATATAGTGATAATAAAGGTGACTTCCATGTTGAAGACCATCCTAAAAAAAAACTCCTGAGAAGTGCAAAAAACAATCTTTTTCATTCAAATGTAACAAGTATACTAGTTAGATTACGGGTCAACTATGAGTGATGATAACCCAAAATAATAGTAGCCTAAACCAGACAGCAGTTTATTTTTCTCTCACACGGATATGGGTAATTGAGACCTGGTGGCCCAGCGCAGTGGCTCACACCTGTCATCCTAGCACTCTGGGAGGCCAAGGCGGGCGGATTGTTCAAGGTCAGGAGTTCAAAACCAGCCTGAGCAAGAGAGAGACCCCGTCTCTACTATAAATAGAAATAAATTAATTGGCCAACTAATATATATAGAAAAAATTACCCGGGCATGGTGACACATGCCTGTAGTCCCAGCTACTCGGGAGGCTGAGGCAGCAGGATTGTTTGATCCCAGGAGTTTGAGTTTGCTGTGAGCTAGGCTAACGCCACAGCACTCACTCTAGCCTGGGCAACAAAGCGAGACTCTGTCTCAAAAAAAAAAGTAAGAAAGAAAGAGACCTGGTATGGCAGCTCCATGAACACTAGGGACCCAGAGTTTTTGTGTTTCTCAATATGTGCCTTGACTGCACGGTCGGAGACATCCTGACCACATCCCACCCAGTGGCAAGTTCAGCATCAGCTTGGTCCATCCTGGGAGATGGACACATAACTTCTGCTCATATCTCAGTGGCCAGATCTTACACACATGGCCACATGATGGCAAACATGGCTGGAAAACATAATTTTTATTGTCACGATCACGTGTCTAGTTAAAGATGAAGATTTCCATTTATGCTGGAAGAACAATGAGCAGTTTCTTACATGCTGGGCCAATATGAAGACCCTTATTACCATTAGGGCAAGATATAACTGTGCTAATGAGACTAACCTATAGTTTTACAGAGCAGTGGGTTTCTCCAGAGAACACTGAGATCTGTGCCAATCTCCTGCAAACTAGTGTCTCCATTTAATGGAGCCAACATGCAGATGGTAGGTTTGACTGTGAGGTAGAAATGAGTAAATTGGGAATACTCATTTAATACCAAAGCTGGTTCCATATATTGCTATTGATCATTCTAAAGCATCTTGAATTTCAAATTTGATGCTACTCTCTAAATAAGCAGGCTTCCATTGGAACAAACAGACCAACTGAATTTTGATAAAATTGACATCAGTATGTCCGTGGAATATCACTAATTTGACCCTCAGACCTTGGTTCCAGCAATTGCTACTGTGTCTTTGAAATGGGAGCTGAGGTTGTTTTAACATGTCTTTGCTTAATACTGGAGATGACTTTTTGGTTGTGGAGATGAGAGGCTCAAGTATGAAAAGGTAGAAGATAATCTCACAATGCATAAGTATTCTGTAAATGTGTACTGTCCAACATAGTAGCCACCAGCTATTTAAATTTAAATTAATTAAACTTTGATTTATCTTCTCAGTTGTGTCAACCACATATCAAGTGCTTAAAAACCCTTTATGGCTAGAGGCTTTTGTAATGGATAGTGCAGATGTGAACATTTTCGTCATTAAGGAAAGTTGAATTGGACAGCGCTCCCTACACTCTTGAGGTATATGGAAAAAAAGCTCAACCACATTGGTCATCAGAGAAATGCAAATCAAAACTACAATGAGATATCATCTCACTGCAGTTAAAATGGCTTTTATCAAAAAGACAGGCAATAACAAATGCTGGTGAGGATGTGGAGAAAGGGGAGCATTCATACACTGTTGGTGGGAATGTAAATTAATGCAACCACAGTGGAGAACAGTGTGGAGGTTTTTCAGAAAACTAAAAATAGAACCACCACATGACTCAGCAATCCCACTGCTAGGTATATATCCAAAAGAGGGGAATTCAGTGCATTGAAAAGATAGCTGCACTCCCATGTTTATCGCAGCACTGTTCACCATAGCCAAGATTTGGAATCAACCTAAGTGTCCATCAACAGAGGAATGGATAAAGAAATTGTGCCACATATACACAATGGAATATTATTTAGGCACAAAAAAGAATGAAACCCAACATTTGCAACAACCTGGATGGAACAGGAAAACATTATGTTAAGTGAAATAAGCCAAGCACAGAAAGACAAATCTTGCAAGTTCCCACACATACATGGGAAATAAATATTAAAAATAATTGATCTCATGGAGACAGAGAGTAGAGTGATGGTTACCAGAGGCTGAGAAGGGTATTGGGAGGAGGGGATAAAGTGGAGATGGTTAGTGGGTGCAAAAATAGTTAGACAGAATGAACAAAATTTGATAGCACAACAAAGTGATTATAATGAACAGTAAGTTAGGGTATACTTTTAAATAACTAAAAGAGTAGAATTGGAATGTTCCTAACACAAAAAAATGTTAAATACCTGAGGTGATGAGAATACTCCAATTACTCTGATTTGATTAATTCACATTGTATGCCTGTATCAAAACATCACATGTAACTTATAAAGATATACAACTATTATGTACTCATCATAATTAAAAATAAAAAACAGGCCAGGCGCGGTCTCACGCCTGTAATCCTAGCACTCTGGGAGGCGGATGCGGGAGGATTACTCGAGGTCAGGAGTTCAAAACCAGCCTGAGCAATAGCGAGACCCCATCTCTACTATAAATAGAAATTAATTGGCCAACTAATATATATATAGAAAAAATTAGCCTGGCATGGTGACGCATGCCTGTAGTCCCAGCTACTCAGGAGGCTGAGGCAGGAGGATCACTTGAGCCCAGGAGTTTGAGGTTGCTGTGAGCTAGGCCAACGCCTCGGCACTCACTCTAGGCTGGGCAACAGAGTGAGACTCTGTCTCAAAAAATAAATAAATAAAATAAAAATAAAAAACAAACAAAAACCTAGCTGAAATAGGTAGATAATGTATTGCATCAGCTTTCCCAATTAACTTTATTGCTACAATATTATATATATATATATATTTTTATATGGATATATATGGATATGCCAAGTTACGTATCCAGAGCTGAACTCAAATCTGATGAGAAGTGTTCTAGTATAAGAAGACCCAACATATGATGGACTTGATTGAATTGTTGAGTGTGTTGTTATAGAAATTCATCAGAGTAATTTTGGAGGCTGTTTGCAAATGTTGGTGTTTATACTGTTGTTGTTGTTTTTACTATCATAGAATTCTTTTAGAGGTCAGCTATCTATTATATGATGTTTGATGCAACCGTCACTTCTCATAGCAAATTAAAAACTGAAAGTCCTCCTTAAGGGAGAGTGGAAGAATAATATGCTGGCTCTTTGCAAATATCTTGTGCAATGGAGAGCAGACTAGAATGTCATCCAGCAATTTACATTTCACCTAGCATTGAAGTAGCTGTTACTAGTAGTTTGGGTTACATTTAAGGCATTTCGTATGACTTTTTAACTCTATTCCAGCAAATTTTTAAGTGCATTGGCTCAAATGAAACTATAAGAACAGAAGGATGACTAGGGTGTAGGAGCATATTTGTCACTTGTTTCTATGGAAATGACTTGAATGTTTATTTTATGCATTTTTCTTATTTTGCAAATTTGGGTAAAGATTATAAATTCAGTTTTAGACATGGTCAGTTTGAGATGCTTGTGAAATATCCAAGTATAGATGTTTCCATTTTTTCTTTCTTTTGATCCTCATTTACATTTTAGATCATTATAATCATTGTGAACATTGTACAAAGAATACTGGTTTATTTTTAAGTATTACCATATATGTTAACATTTTTTCAATGTTGTTACTTTATATTTATTATCATGTTTTTAAAAGTTACTTAATAGTCCACCAAGTTTTTGTGCCATCATTTACTGAATAATGTCCATCCTTCTGTCTGAGAATGGTGGTTTCCAATTATTTGCTATGTTGAATAATTAATATGCAATAAACATCTTTATAAAATCATCTCTTTTTCTTGTTTTAAATTATGTCCTTCGGATAAATTCCTAAGAAAGGAGATTATCAATACAAATGGTATGTGCAACATTATGGCTCAATACATGTTGCTATTTCTTTTTTCTTTCTTTTTTTTTTTTTTTTTTTTTTTTTTTGAGACAGAGTCTCGCTTTGTTGTCCAGGCTAGAGTGAGTGACGTGGCGTCAGCCTAGCTCACAGCAACCTCAGACTCCTGGGCTTGAGTGATCCTTCTGCCTCAGCCTCCCCAGTAGCTGGGACTACAGGCATGCGCCCCCATGCCCGGCTAATTTTTTCTATATATATCAGTTGGCCAATTAATTTCTTTCTATTTATAGTAGAGACGGGGTCTCGCTCTTGCTCAGGCTGGTTTTGAACTCCTGACCTTGAGCAATCCGCCCGCCTCGGCCTCCCAAGAGCTAGGATTACAGGCGTGAGCCACAGCGCCCGGCCTCTTTTTTCTTTCTTTCTTTTTTTTTTTTTTTGAGACAGAATCTCACTTTGTTGCCCAGGCTAGGGTGAGTGCCATGGCGTCAGCCTAGCTCACAGCAACCTCACACTCCTGAGCTCAAGCAATCCTCCTGCCTCAGTGTCCCGAGTAGCTGGGACTACAGGCATGCACCACCATGCCCAGCTAATTTTTTCTATATATGTTAGTTGGCCAATTAATTTCTTTCTATTTATAGTAGAGATGGGGTCTCGCTCTTGCTCAGGCTGGTTTTGAACTCCTGACCTTGAGTAATCCACCCGCCTTGGCCTCCCATTGTGCTAGAATTATAGGCATGAGCCACTGGCCAGGCCCATGTTGCTATTTCTTTCAAAAGAGTTGTGTCAGTTTGTGCTGCTACTGTGAACATATAAGCTGACCAGTTTCACTTCCATCTCCCTACATTACAAATAATCTGTTATAATAGGTACCCTGAATACAATGGCATCTGTAATCAAATCGCTTGCATTCACATTCCTGTATAACTTAATACTAGTTATGTGATCTTGGATAAATTACTAACACCTCTTAACTCTCAATTTCCTTGAGAAGTGGGAACGAGAATATATACTCTTGGGTTTACTATGAAGATTCAATAAAATAATACCTATAAAGTGTATAGTCTAGTGCCTAGCACATAGTAAATGTTAATTATTGCTGTTATTAGTATTTATTTTTATTTCTTAAACTATAATACTAATAGGTCAAACATTTCTTCATATGTTGTTTTATAATTTTCATTTTCTTTTGTGTGACTTAGCTGTTCCCATCTTTTTTCTTTTTGTTTTTTTTAGGTTTATTATTTCTTATTTTCCTCTAATGTTTAATTTTTTTATTATATAGAATTTAAATATATTTTATTTGATCTAGCTATCTTTTCCTCCATATTTTCTTTTGTTGTGTCAAATCTGAGAAACTTATTATTATTACTCTTCCAAAGATGTATTTGGTGCTTTGCTAATTTTTTTTTTTTTTTTGAGGACTATTCATTGCAAGCTTTGCTAATTTTAAAGATTTTTTTATTCTTATTATTTTTTTTGTTGTTTATTCTTTTTAGCCCTGACTCATGTAACATTTGTACAATTTTAAAAATTTAAAAACTATTTAATGTATTCTATTTTGATGTTTGGTTGTTTTTTGTTTTTTGTTTTTGAGACAGTCTTGCTTTGTTGCCCAGGCTAGAGTGAATGCCATGGCATCAGCCTAGCTCACAGCTACCTCAAACTCCTGGGCTCAAGCAATCCTTCTGCTTCAGCCTCCCGAGTAGCTGGGGAGCCTCCCGAGTAGCATGCACCACCATGCCAGGCTAATTTTTTCTTTATTAATTAATTAATTTATTTTTTGAGACAGAGTCTCACTTCGTTGCCCAGGCTACAGTGAGTGCCGTGGCATCAGCCTAGCTTACAGCAACCTCAGACTTCTGGGCTCAAGCGATCCTTCTGCCTCAGCCTCCCAAGTAGCTGGGACTACAGGCATGTGCCACCATGCCCGGCTAATTTTTTCTATATATATTAGTTGGCCACTTAATTTCTTTCTATTTATAGTAGAGATGGGGTCTTGCTCTTGCTCAGGCAGGTTTTGAACTCCTGACCTCGAGCAATCCACCCTCCATGGCCTCCCAGAGTGCTAGGATTACAGGCATGAGCCATCTCGCCTGGCCTAATTTTTTCTCTGTATATTAATTGGCCAATTAATTTCTTTCTATTTATAGTAGAGATGGGGTCTCGCTCTTGCTCAGGCTGGTTTTGAACTCTTGACCTCGAGCAATCTGTCCGCCTCGGCCTCCCAGAGTGCTAGGGTTACAGGCGTGAGCCACTGCGCCTGGCCTGGTGTTTGGTTTTATGCAGTAAGAGTAAATCATTGTCTTTTCTTCTATTTCCTGCCCAGAGAGTTATTTTGTTATCCCAATCTCATTTAAAAACAATCTTCCCTTTTCTATTATTGGTGATAACTTATTTTTCAAATATCACCTTCTGTTATGCAACTGTCCTATTCAGTAATGAACTGTGATCTGATCATTACTTTGAGGTCTTTAGAGCAAGTGGTATCCAGGAGTTTTCACTGTCTTGAAAGAGTCCAGCATTTACAAAGAAGCTTGACAACCGTATTCTGTGTCACAAGGTAACTGGGTAGTACACAAGAGTGGAGTCTTACTTGAAAGCTGTAAATCTTATCTCAGTAAATAAAATAAAACTGGCTAATGATCACCAACCATATTTTATTTTCTTCTGAGGGATGGGCTTGGAAAAGAAAAGAAGGATTCTTACAACAGCACTAAAACAGCTTTTAAGCAGAAAATGGCCTTATGTCAACCAAGACAGGTCATCCTCATTACACAAACACACCTTTCTTAATTCAGTTCTTTTATGTTACAATTGTTTTGTATAGAACTCCATGAGAGATACACCAAAAATATATTTGTTTGTACCTGAACAGTGTAAAAGTACTTTACTTTCTAGAAGGACCGGGAGCTACCTTTCATTAAAGCATGTCAGGGCAGGTTTGTTTCATGGGAAATAGGCCCTAGTGCTAATAATTCGTCTGTCATATAAAATTCCAATAAATTGTTCATAGAACATGGTAAGCCAGTTGGGTGTGAAGTTGGTGGAAGGCTGGCCTGGTTAGCTGTAGGTCATTTAATCATCTAATGAAGGTGGAATCAGTGTGTTTAGATCTTAGTCGGGAAGCTTTGCTTGGAGACAAGTTTGGATTAGCCGTAATGAGTTGATATGATCCAAGTTTTTGGTTCTATTCCAATTCAACTGAAGCATAAAGAGAAGGTCTTGGCTGGGCGCGGTGGCTCACGCCTGTAATCCTAGCACTCTGGGAGGCCGAGGCGGGCGGATTGCTCCAGGTCAGGAGTTCGAAACCAGTCTGACCAAGATCGAGACCTGTCTCTACTATAAATAGAAAGAAATTAATTGGCCAACTAATATATATAGAAAAAATTAGCCGGGCATGGTGGCGCATGCCTGTAGTCCCAGCTACTTGGGAGGCTGAGGCAGGAGGATCGCTTGAGCCCAGGAGTTTGAGGTTGCTGTGAGCTAGGCTGATGCCACGGCACTCACTCTAGCCTGGGCAACAAAGTGAGACTCTGTCTCAAAAAAAAAAAAAAAAGAGAGAAGGTCTTTTTTTGTTTGTTTGTTTGTTTTGTTTTTGACACAGGGCCTCATTCTGTCACTGGGGCTAGAGTGCAGTGGCATCATCATAGCTCACTGTAGTGTCAAACTCCCAAGCTCAAGAGATCCTCCTGTCTTGGCATCCCAAAGTGGTAGGATTATAAGTGTAAGTCACTGTGCCTGGCCTGAAGTATAAGAAGGTCTTTGTGGTCTTCTGAGCTTATCTACTTTCTTGTTTTTGAGGGAGAGTCTCACTCTGTCACCCCGGGTAGAGTATCATCATTGCTCACTGCAACCTCAAACTCTTGAGCTGAAACAATCCTCCTGCGTTAGCCTCTCAGAGTGCTTGGATTACAGGCATGAGCCACATGCCCAGCCTATTTTGTTATTTTTAATTTTTATTTTTTTTTAAGAAACAAGGTTTACTATATTGCCCAGGCTGGGCTCAAATTCCCAGGCTGAAGCAATCTCCTACCTCAGCTTCCAACATAACTTGGACAGGCACGTGCCATTGGGCCTGGCTAGCTCATCTACTTTTCTTATGGTGAAAATACCATGGGCTCCAGCAGATACCATTTTGTCAAAAGTGCTAAGAATTTAGTGAGCTGCATCTCTATGCATGAACCTACACTTTCCTTTGAGGGGGGAAGAGACAGAGCCCTTGTGTTCCAGCTGTTTCCAATTCAACTGCAAAGACAAGACCTACACATAAGAAAATTTCACTAGCAATAACAGCCGATTTATAAAGGGAGTAAAATGATGGAGCAGTCACTGAGAGTCAGAGGGCATGGAGCAGGGGCAACTGAGGTTTGGAAGAATCAGTGGCAGCTTCCTAGGTGCGGGTGGGCATAACTGGGTCTTTTTTATTTTTTTGAGACAGAGTCTCACTTTGTTGCCCAGGCTACAGTGAGTGCCATGGTGTCAGCTCACAGCAACCCCAAACTCCTGGGCTCAAGCAATCCTGCTGCCTCAGCCTCCCGAGTAGCTGGGACTACAGGCATGTGCCACCATGCTCGGCTAATTTTTTCTATATATATTAGTTGGCCAATTAATTTCTTTCTATTTATAGTAGAGATGGGTCTGGCTCTTGCTCAGGCTGGTTTTGAACTCCTGACCTTGAGCAATCTCCTGCCTCGGCCTCCCAGAGTGCTAAGATTACAGGCGTGAGCCACCGCACCCAGCCCATAACTGGGTCTTGAAGGATGGCTGGGTGGGGAGGAGGGAAGACTGGAGTGTTCGGTGAGAAGTAGCCTAATGCAAGATAAAGGGACTGGAAGAACAAAATGTGCTGAAGCAGCAGCGATTAGATAAGATAGACTGCCGTGGAGAAGATTAGAGGGAGGGACTTTGAGTCTGACTATCAAAGCTTTAGCTGCCAGACTTCTTTTTTCATGAATAACTAAAGGAAAACTAAGTTTACTCACTTATTAATCTTATTCAACAGCTCTTTGAATTTGAATGCAAGGTATCATTTTAGATTCACTGGAATTTCACCCTTATATTTTCTGTGAGTAGGATAACAGTGAGAGGTTCATTGGATTTTTTTTTTTTTTTTTTTTTTTTTTTTTGAGATAGAGTCTCACTCTGTTGCCTGGGCTAGAGTGCTGTGGCATCAGCCTAGCTCACAGCAACCTCAAACTCCTGGGCTCAAGGGATCCTTCTGCCTCAGCCTCCCAAGTAGCAGGAACCACAGGCATGTGCCACCATGCCCAGCTAATTTCTTTCTATTTTTAGTAGAGATGGGATCTCGCTCTTGCTCAGTCTGGTCTCCAACTTGGACTCCCAGAGTGCTAGGATTACAGGTGCCTGGCCCAAGGTGAAATTTTTAAAAAATGCCCATCTCATCAGAAAGATGTGAAGATGTGATTTTTCATATGTCATTTAAAAACTTGTCTCTGCTTCTTTATTTTTTTATTTTGTTTTGAGACAGAGTCCCAGGCTAGAGTGGTCTCTGCTTCTTTAAAATGACAGTCTTAGAAATAATTTGACTAGTAGTATACTAAAAATTATGTTTCTATTATTTGTTAATTGAGCTGTTACCTTTCAAATATGCCTTAAAAGACTGGGCATGGTGGCTCATGCTTGTAATCCTAGCACTCTGGGAGGCCTAGACAGGAGGATTGCTTGAGGCCAGGATGAGCAAGACCAAGCCCCCATCTCCATAAAAAAATAGAAAAATTAGGAGTGGTTATGGGGAGGAGGCTTGCCTGAGCCATGTTTTACTCTACAAAGCAGGTTCCATGCTCACGTCCCTGCCACCTGGGTACTTACAGCGCTACATTTAGCAAGACCATGCAGAAGTAAACCCCAGAAGTCTCCACGTCTGGCTGTGCAGGGGAAAAGAAAGGCACCAGGTTCTACGTCATTCAGGATGAGGTTTTTCTTACGTTTTTGCTGTTTGTTTTTGGTTCACCTCAACTCTTCTCCTGGCTGAGGAAACCGAGACACGTAAGTTCAGGGAGTGAAGGGGCTTGCTATGAGACCTGAGAGGTGGCAAGGGCCGAAATCTGTTTATTTTGTCTATCTGTTCTGTATCCCCAAATTTTTTCATCTCAGATTTCTTATAAACATTTTGACATTTTGTTGAATTTTTCCAAATGCCTTCCATCTGGGAAAGGAGAGTTTTTTAGGAGACAACCGTGACCACCTTGTCCACCTTCAAACTTTGAATATTCAGTTGCTGACCACAGAGAAAAGTAGAACATTTACTTGCTAAGTCGGGTCACGCAGATTTTCCATTTTGAAAGAACATCAAGAAAAAAAAAATGGTAAGTGATCCTAATGAAATACAAGGAGAAGTGGTTATTTCTATTGCCAGCTGTCAAAATTATTTTTGTTGTTTATAAAGTCTCAGTCCTCTAGGGAGTGTTCCATAATCATGCAGGGTACTCAAGCAGAAAACCCAGTGCAGGCATGTCCTGCCAGCCGGTGCTGTCTCTGTGGGCCTCGGATCTGCAAATGGTCGTGGAGGCTAAGTTACATCACCTGCAGCCCAACTGGCCTCTACTCTCCTGCAGGGGCTTCACGCATTGTTTTTTTTTTTTTTTTTTTTTTTTGAGACAGAGTCTCACTGTGTTGCCCAGGCTACAGTGAGTGCCGTGGTGTCAGCCTAGCTCACAGCAACCTCAAACTCCTGGGCTCAAGCGATCCTTCTGCCTCAGCCTCCAGAGTAGCTGGGACTACAGGCACGCGCCACCATGCCTGGCTAATTTTTTCTATATATATTAGTTGGCTAATTAATTTCTTTCTATTTATAGTAGAGATGAGGTCTCGTTCTCGCTCAGGCTGGTTTCGAACTCCTGACCTCAAGCAATCCGCCCACCTTGGCCTCCCAGAGTGCTAGGATTATAGGTGTGAGCCACCGTGCCCGGCCTTATTTGCCCTTTAAATTATACATATGCTGTTTTTTGACATGAAGCAAGTTTAATTTTTTTTTTTTTTTTTTGAGACAGTCTCACTTTGTTACCCAGGCTAGAGTGAGTGCCATGGTGTCAGCCTAGCTCACAGCAACCTCTAACTCTTGGGCTCAAGCGATTCTGCTGCCTCAGCCTTCCGAGTAGCTGGGACTACAGGCATGTGCCACCATGCCTGGCTAATTTTTTCTATATATATTAGTTGGCCAATTAATTTCTTTCTGTTTATAGTAGAGATGGGGTCTCACTCTTGCTCAGGCTGGTTTCGAACTCCTGACCTTGAGCAATCCGCCTGCCTCGGCCTCCCAGAGAGCTAGGATTACAGGTGTGAGCCACCACGCTCGGCCAAGCAAGTTTAATTTTTAAGTAGATAAATCCACACATCATAACATTTAATAGCTTTGGGCTGAGATTTTCTTTCTCCATTGCAGGTTTTGAAAAATCCTGTACTCATAGGTGATATAGCATGGTGACTAAGTGTGTGAGCTCAAACCCTCACTTGGCATTACAAGGTATGTGAGCTGCAGCAGGATTGCTAGCCCTTCTGTGCCTTAGTTTCTTCATCTGTAAAATAGAAAAGATTATATTTAATATTATTTCCCACTTCATAAAATTGATATGGGGATTAGGTGATTTAGTCTATGCAAGACACTTAGAAATACATAGTGCTATGCAAATAAGTATTAGCTACTATTACTGTATATTTAAGTCTTTAATCCAATTGAAGCATGTTGTGTAAATAATGATTGTAACATTCTTTCGTAAAAGCCTTTGCTTATAAGAGTCAGTACCTCAGAAATGTGAACAAAATTCAGCAGATGAGAAAATATATTTAAAGAATGGTTAAAAAAAGACCTACACTTTTTTCCTTCAAGTGTTAAACAAAAAGCTAGAATTTTCTTTAAAATCATCCTAGAATTATAGAAAATTACATAATTTTTGTTCTTTCTTTTTTTTTTTTTTTCCTAAGACAGAGTCTCACTCTGTCACCCAGGCTAGAGTGTCATGGCACCAGCCTAGCACATAGTAACCTCAAACTCCTCCTGCCTCAGTCTGGGCTCAAGTGATCCTCCTGCCTCAGTCTCCCAAGTAGCTGGTACTACAGATGCACCACTGTGACTGGCTAATTTTTTCTATTTTTAGTTGCCCTGCTAATTTCTTTCTTTTTTTTTTTTTTTTTTAGTAGAGAAGGGATCTCACTCTTGCTCAGGCTGGTCTCCAACTCCTGATCTCAAGTGATCCTCCTGCCTTGACCTCCTAGAGTGCTAGGATTGCAGGCATGAGCTACTGTACCTGGCCCGAAAATTACATAATTTTTGGAGATGGAAGAAGCCTTTGCAATTATTTAGCTGAACTTTGTTGTTCAAAAAACCCAGAAACCAACGCAGAGAGAGTACAGGATCCCACAGCTGGGAAGCAGCCACACTGGGACTAGAACCCAGAGCTGCTTGTTCTCGTTCCAATCTTGTTAAGTAAAGAGTAAAAAACCAAAAAAACCTTATGCACATATATCTATAATTCATTAGTGCTTCACTAATTTGAAATCACCAGTTGTTGAGGAAGGAGAAAAATCCCTTGCCCAGTGGCAGTAGGAAAGCTGTTTATAGGCCGATTTACACATACAAAGTCAAGTCTACAATTGCAGGAACTGGAAAGATTAACTTTCTCTTGAAAGGGACAGTTGAGGTCCAAGTGAGGTTTTTGCATCTGAATTCTCTGGTTAATTGCCACAATACTTGCTTTTGACTTGCTCATGAGGGATTTAACACACTGAAATGGAGCAATTGTGAAATGGCAGCCGTATACTGATCACCACTCAGGAAATTCAGGCCTTGCAGTTGTTCATTTAATAATAATTATTTACAGCAAAACAAAACAAAAATAATAATAATTATTATTTATGGGGCACCTACCTCCTGCCAGGATCTGTGTAAGCCCTGCTTCTGCAGTGGAGAACCAAACTAGGTGATTGCCGTGATGGAGTCTATGTTCAAGTGGGAGAGAAAGCAAAAATGAATAATCAAGATTGTTTCAGAAAAGTGTAGTTACATCACAGGGGTGGCTGCTTCCCTGCGGAGGGGAAGGAGGCTGGGAGCAGGTGCTTCCCGCTTTAGAAGGGGTGGCCCGGGAAGGCCTTTTGAGGGGCAAACCAGGAGCTAGCTGAGGGAGCTTCAGTGAGAAGCAGCCGGCTGTCCAAACATCTGGGAAAAGTGGGTTGCAGGCATAGGGAACACCAAGTGCTAAGAGCCTGAGGTCCAGGAAGGCTGGCTGCATAATCTACTGGGTTTCCTCTATTTTACTCAAATCTCCTCATTGTTTATGTAGACAGATATGATTTACAATCATTTGGGGAGGAGATTCTATAGACGATATTAGCCATATTCCTTGCAGATGAGAAACGGCTTTGTCATCTTCCATTACTCTGCAGAGATGTCAGTCTCAGCTGCATGATGGTGGGAGGGGGAAGCTTTTAAGAGGGCCTGACAGCCTCAAATTGCTGCACTGCATGTTTCTTTGAGTGTGCTAATGTTAGCACAAACACTGGCCCTGCTACCAGGGTATTTCCACACAGGTGGCCAAAAGGATGATGGAGGTAGTCATTTATTGATTTGAGTAGTTGCAACATTTTTTCCTTTTAACTAGAAAACTCACATTCTGGCAATTTCTCCTGCGGAGCTCCCCAGGGAGGGAAGTTTTGTGAGAACTACCTTCCATCTTGATTTTTCACATGTTGATGCTCAAGAAAGCGCCACCATGCCCAGCTAATTTTTTCTCTGTATTTTTAGAATGGAAACACAAAATCAGAGTGAAAAAGGACAGACGGGTGGGGCAGTACAGATGAGGAGTCCTTTGCTGCAAATCTGATGAGTTAGGTGGGCAGGGCCCTACTGCAGTGGGGGCCTCTGCTGCAGACCCCTGGCAGAGCTCCCATGGCCTGTGTGGAGAAGGAAGGAAGGGGAGGAGCTTCCTTGGTTTTAAAGCCATAATATACTGACATTTGTTCAGTGAAGCCTTTCTGGAGTCCTTTAGAGATGTGGTTACTCCTGTCTTTGAGCTACCAAAGCAATTGTACTTCTCCTATGATACCTCATAGCTCTATATTATCTTGTGACAATCACTTGTAATCTTAATAGCCTCCAAAATGCCCAGGATGGTGCCTTACACATAATAGGTACACCAGAAATGTTTATTGACCTGAATAGATAAGCCCTAATTCAGACAGACTCTAAAAATTGGTAATGGTAATAATACCTACCATATAGGGTTACTGTTAAGATGACATACAATAATCTATATAAAGTCTTTGTTCAGGGCTCAGCACATAGATGCTCATCTAATATTAGCTATTATTATTATTAATATAAATATTTGTTAAATTGAAAAAATAAATGAGAATTTAAATACTTGTTTTTGCTGATTGGTCTTTTGGTTTTTAACAATTATTGTAAGAACTTTGGAATAAGTGTTGATTAGGAAAATATGGTATTTTTTTCTTTTCTTTTTTTCTTTGCATTTTGGTGTTCCTGAATAAAATATGGTATTTTTAATGTTCAAAGAAAACTATTTTAAAATATTTCTTTTTCTCTGCTAACTGCCATTGAACTAAGGACCAAAGTCAGATTGATTTGAAACCTTAGACTTTAAATATTTAGGATCCACAAAGGCCTTATTTGGATCACAAAACAACTAAAAATAAAAATAATTAAAACCAAGTTGTGTTCATCATTCAGGACTTACATAGAGAGATCCTTGAAAAGCTCAAGCAACTCTCATGAAGAAACAATATTTTTCCATCAAAATGAGATAAGTATAGCACTTTTTTTTAAAAAACTGGATAGCAATTTTAAAGGAGAAAAGATAGCAGTTGCCCTATATACATGATACATGCCTGGAACACAGTAGGAGTTTAATAAATGCTCAGTAAGGCCGGGCGCGGTGGCTCACACCTGTCATCCTAGCACTCTGGGAGGCCGAGGAGGGCGGATTGGTCGAGGTCAGGAGTTTGAAACCAGCTCTGAGCAAGAGCGAGACCTCGTTTCTACTATAAATAGAAAGAAATTAATTGGCTAACTAATATATATATAGAAAAAATTAGCCAGGCATGGTGGCGCATGCCTGTAGTCCCAGCTACTCGGGAGGCTGAGGCAGTAGGATTGCTTGAGCCCAGGAGTTTGAGATTGCTGTGAGCTAGGCTGATGCCACGGCACTCACTCTAGCCTGGGCAACAAAGCAAGACTCTGTCTCGATAAATAAATAAATAAATGCTCAGTAAGCTGATGCTGGAAACATGGTCTAGAATAAGGTCGGGAGTAAAAATCACTTGAATTGTGTCTATCTACATCATATCATTTAATTCATTTTGAAATTGAAATAATAACTTCAATTTTTGTTGAAGATGTATTTGACTTTATAGCACCAAATAAAGAGTTTGATAGCATTTTCTGTGTTCCTCTCATTTACTTGTGCAGATACTGGTATCTTTCATCCAGGTCTGTTCGATTCTTAAGAAATCAGTGATAATGTAGGGAAGAAGAGATGTTGTCGTGGTTTGGGCCGCTATAACCATAGACTGGGTGGCTTATAAACACCATTCTGGAGCCGGGGATTCCAAGGCCAGGGTGCCAGCATTGTCTGGCTTTGTTGAGGACTCTTTTCCAGATTGCAGACTGTTGTCTTCTCATTGCATCTTTACCTGGCAGAAAGAGGACAAGCTGGCTCTCTGGCCACTTCTTTTAAGGACACTAATCCTACTCATGAGAACTCCACCGTCATGACCTAATCATCTTGCAAAGGCCCTACCTCTTAATACCACCACTTTGCGGATTACTTTTCAACCTCTGAATTTTGAGGGGGACACAAACATTCTGTCACTAACAGATATAGGGAAAGGCCATCTATATTTGGCCTTGTCATATAACCTGCCATCCATGACAGGGAGAAATGCTGCTTCATCCTGCCTGTTTTCACACTATAAACAAACAACAAACAGAATCCTACACTATATGTTTATTTGTGACTTTTTCTCTTTAAGTATTATGTTATTGAGGTTTATCTACAATAAAACATATAGCTATTAAATATTGAATGGTATTCCATTGTGGGAACACACCATGACCTATGGATTGGGGCATATTTAGGAAATGTGATCATTTTCAGCAGATGGTTAAGTCAGAAAGGAAGAAGGGTCAAAAGGATTTTTCTGGTGATTGTGGCACCACTGTCTGAGATCAAGACTACAGGGGAAGATTAGTTCTCGGGGGAGGGAGGTGAGTTAAAGAAGGAGTGATCAACTGATTAGGAACATGTCTTAGGATGTTGACTGTGTTAAAGACTCGGCTGAGATGAGCGGCCACAGTGGGTACAGAGCTGAGACTCTCCGTGGAAGAACTGCATTTGGAAGCATATGGTGCAGGAGTTGGGGTTGGAGATTTGCAGCACACCCAGCAGCCAGTAGGTGAAAGAAGCAGGGAGGACTGAGTGTGGGTTTCTTTTTATGGACCAAGCCTGGGATTGTTTGTTGTTTATCACTTTAATCCACGTTCTACCATGAAAGCTCTGCTATATGTTCTTACCTAACCATGGAGACATTACAGCTTCATTCTCAGGTTTTAGGGACATTTTATGGGGGACCTGTGCTTTTGTAGAAATAGGGTCTTGCTGTGTTGCCCACACTGGTCTCAAACTATTGTCTCAGCTTTCCAAAGCGCTGGGATTGGCCCAGCGGTGGCTCACACCTTTAATCCTAGGACTCTGGGAGGCTGAGGTGGGAGGATTGCTTGAGCTCAGGAGTTTGAGACCAGCCTAAGCAAGAGCAAGACCCCATCTCTACTAAAAATAGAAAAATTAGCTGGGCGTCATAGCATGCACCTGTAGTCCCAGCTACTTGGGAGGCTGAGGAAGAAGGATTGCTCGAGTCCAGGAGTTAGGGGTTGCAGTGAGCTACGATGGTGACACTGCACTTTATGAGTGAGACTCTGAATCAAAAACAAAACAAAACAAAAAGCCTCACAAAAAACAAAGTGCTGGGATTATACGTTTGAGCCACCGAAAGCATGCCAGTAGTGACAAAGGCTTGCTTTTGAAGTCAGAGTAGCTGTTTGCTTGGCTTTCTGAGCTTTCTCCAATGAAGACGAGATCCCCCAAGACCATGCCAACAAATACTTATTTATCAATTGCTTAAACTGGCAGCGTGATTCAACCTAACTACCATCCTCCCAGCTCAGGTCCAGAGAGGCATGGACGGCCCTCTCTGCCGTAGCCAAACAGGAATCTGGGTGCTGAGTCTCATTCCCATTGGGAAACAGCCAAAGTTTTTGTGACAGGACAAAACATTTTGAGCAATGTTGGCGATCTGTTTTTTGGAGCACAAAGCAAGCAATAAATCTGTCACCCTGAAAAATCAGGTTGTGACCTAAAGGAAGAAGCAAATTGTGACTTTAGGTAAAAAAGAGTGACCTACCAGGGAGAGTAATTTATCATGATAACAAAATTGCTGCTGCTCCCCTGGCCAGCCAGGAAGAAGGGCTGCGGTAAGCAAATTCAGGAGATGCAAGCGTCCGAATATTTGTAACTGATCAATATTTCCAGGGCTTGCATGCAGCCAAAACACTGTCATCGTTCAGGGTAAGTACATAGCTCACCTGTTTTGTAAAAGGAAAAAACTGAGAGCTTTAATTATATTCTCTTTAAAAAACATCACCACTCAACAACAAGCATTCTTTGTTGGATGAAAATAAATATCTCTTGGGGATTTAAGCAAGAATTCTTGATTTTTTTTTGTGTGTGTGAGGAAGCAGGAGATTATGTTTCTCGAAAATGCTTAAGGAAATTGACTGTTGGTTTTCTTATTTTAATTTCAAAATCTTAAGGGGGTATAAATGTACATAGATACCTTTAGAATGCTTAAGTAGGGGCTTTCAGGGTGCTCATCCCCCGAATAGCGTTCATTGCACCTGATAGGCAAGTTTGACTACTGGGTTCTAATGTCCTTCAACCCACTCTTATGTTAGAACTATTCCTGCTAGAGAGAAGACCAAGCAGATAACACCATCTAGGGAATTATCAATGAAATGAAGACTTAGGCAAAACTACAGGTTATTTAAAACAATAACACTCTCTTCCCACTTCTGCTGTATATCTTCCCTTTGCCTCTTTTAGATCCACTCTTTGTCCTGCTTGCATCATCCAGCCCACTCCATACCCCGGGACATTGCTTCCAAGGACTCCCCTGCCCCCTAGCTGCTGGTTGGGTTCGGGCAATGGGCGGCACCTGCTGGACAGTGAGCAGCGAAGAGAGGCTGGGGCATGATTCCTGTCTGTCTCCCTGCAGGGTGGCTTCCGGCTGCCTGTGCTCCTCTTCTGAAGGTTGCAGCTCCTGCAGGGTGATCTTTTCTGCACAGCCTTTTCCATCTCCAGTTTCCAGTAACTCTCTCTTCCCTTGACCCTTCACTCCCAGGGGTGGTAAATGTGCCACAGGGCATTGCACTAGTGTGCTGTTTCCTGCTCAGTCCTCGGCTGATACGCGACTCGAGTAACATAACATCATCGTGACTTCTTGGAGATTCTGGATAACTGTTATGAAGACATCTCCACAGGCTTTCAACTCCTTAAACAGTCATGGTAAATGATGATCAGTCATTCCATGACACATGTGAAGTTGACATTCTGTGGCTTTATTTCTATTAGCTCCTCAATATTGATAGCAACATGATACACTCAAGCTTTGGGTGATGATAAAACTATGATTTTATCTGTAGATTTTGCTGACAAGTACAAATGTGATAAATCCGGCTCTATGTCATCATCACTTCCCAATGAAGTTCAAGCCTAGATAAAGCATTCAGAGTCTGGGCATTAATACCCATTATCTCTCTCGGCCACCGTGGCCATATGGCACTACTTATTTTCACTTCAACAGCCTACAAATTCAGCCATCCTCCCAACAAACTTGGCAGGCTCATCTCATTTCTCAGAAGAGATTTAATAGCAGTGAGTTCACGTACTACAAAGACTTCATTACTTTTATTAGCTCTTCATGCCCTCCGCTTACTGGTGCACTGAGAGGTATTACTGAGTAATCTATAGTTGTCAGAAATATAAATGTGTCCTAGCCTAATATGGTATTAATTCTGCTTATTTTACTTTCTTATATAGAACATTTTGGAAGGGATTAGACAGATTTCCTCCTGCAAAGGAATTTGCTGCTGAGTAATGTTGGTTGATGTCCAATATATGAATAGTCCAATTTTCATGTGCCTTTGGTACCTGATGAAATGCATTCATAATGGCAAGTGGCGTGCTAATTCCTGATGCATTCCTAGGCTACAGCAGATTTTAGGAAGAAAAGACCTTATTTGCTACTCCTGTTGATTATATTCTTTTTAAATTAATTAATTAATTAATTAATTTTTTGCCCCCAAGCTCCCCCCGTTGATTATATTCTTGACCTTAAGTTAAATTCTTTGTGTATGTGTTTTCCTACTTATAATGTGTGTATGCATTAATAGTGCCCTGAATATTTTCAACCCAAACTATTGAATAGTATTTTGTAAAATATTTAGTTGCTTATTATATCTATGTTAATTACAATATTATAATAGATGTGTATAGTACTAAGAGAACATGGAAGAGGTGAAATAAGCTGGAATAAACTGGAAGTAGAACTTATCTAATTAAATCTGACATTGCTAAAGCAGAACACCTACCATCAATTGTACATGACCTTTCAATTGTCTTAGCCTTTCGCATTACTTGTGTAAAAGAGAAAAGAAAAAAAAAAAGGGAGGGGGGTGGGTATATACATACATAATGAGTGAGATGTGCACCATCTGGGGGATGGTCATGATGGAGACTCAGACTTTTGGGGGGAGGGGGGAAATGGGCATTTATTGAAACCTTAAAATCTGTACCCCCATAATATGCCAAAATAAAAAAAAAGAAAAAAAATGGATATTTGTCAGGCACTGAACTACAAACTTTACATATGTCATCTCATTTTGATATTTAAATTAAATTTACTTTTTATTGTTATTTGTTACAAACCTAATGATGAGACTTAACATGTACTGTGTATTACACAAGTCTCCCATATATTTTAAACTAATATTATATATCCAATAGTTATTGACAAAAATTTTGGAGTATTTGATTAGATAGTACTATATTAATATTTTTTTAAATTTGGTTAATAGAAATAAAACATATAGTAAACTTAAAAAGGAAGAAAGCTGTTGTAAGACCAGGAGGCAAAGGTTATTCACATTCCTTGATAATCTCTCCTCTACTTGTCATAGCCACGTTTTTATTTATTTATTTATTTTAAATAAAGACAGGGTCTTGCTATGTGGCCCAGGCTGGACTCAAACTCCTGGGCTCAAGTGATCCTCCCATCTCAGCCTCCCGAAGAGCTGGGACTACAGGGGTGTGCCACAGTGCATGGCCATAGCCAAATTTTTTAAAGAACTGCCTATATTTGCTATCTTTATTTCCTCATCTTTCAAATCCTTTAGCAGTTCTAGCTCAAGATACCGCCTTATCAGAAACTTGAGGTCCTCATTTTGCTTGTCGTCTGCACATACCTAGACACTGTCAACTACTACTTCCTGTTGGCTTTGGTGACTTTACTCTCTCTTAGCATTTCTCCTCTCACCCTAGCCAGTTTCCTTCTCAAATTCGTAGTCCCCTGCAGCTGGCCATCAGTCTTGGGGCTTTTGAAAGCTCAGTCTCAGGGGCCCTTATCTCCCTCTCCTCCCGTCCATAGGGCGATCTCACAGTTTCAAATACCATCTCCAGAGCTTCAATTATGTATTACATGCTGATGAGACCCCAGTTTATTTCTCCAGCTCAGATCTCTACTCTGTATTCAATTGCTTACTTCACTTTTTTTTTTTTTGTTTTTTTGAGACAGAGTCTCACTCTGTCACCCAGGCTGGATTGCAGTGGCTTCATCATAGCTCACAGCAACCTCAAACTCCTGGGCTCAAGCAATCCTCCTGCCTCAGCCTCCAGAGTAGCTGGGATTATAGGGTGCTTGCCACAATGCTTAATTTTTAAAAAAATTTTTCGTAGAGACAGGGTCTCACTGCGCTGCCCAGACTGGTCTCGAACTCCTGGCCTCAAGTGATCCTCCCACCTTGGCCTCCCAAAGTGGTGGGATTATAGAAATGAGCCACTGGGGCTGGCCTACTTCACTTCTACATATGGATATTTCAAAGACAATTCAGTGTTAATATGTCTAAGATAAAGCTCACAATCCATCCTTCTCCCACCTTGTTTCTTCTGGTTTTGCCTGTCTCAGTGAATGCCTCCACCTCATTCTAGCACTATAATTACCTTCCTTCCCTCCCCAATCCCATCCATCACCAAGACCCAATGTGTTATTTATTTATTTATTTATTTATTTATTTTTTGAGACAGAGTCTCGCTTTCTTGCCTAGGTTAGAGTGAGTGCCATGGCGTCAGCCTAGCTCATAGCAACCTCAAACTCCTGGGCTTAAGCAATCCTACTGCCTCAGCCTCCCGAGTTGCTGGGACTACAGGCACGAGCCACCATGCCCGGCTAATTTATATATATATATATTAGTTGGCCAATTAATTTCTTTCTATTTTTTATAGTAGAGACGGGGTCTCGCTCAGGCTGGTTTTGAACTCCTGACCTTGAGCAATCCGCCTGCCTCTGCCTCCCAGAGTGCTAGGATTACAAGCGTGAGCCACCGCGCCCGGCCAATGTGTTATTTATTTAGAGACAGAGTTTCACTCTGTTGCCTGGACTAGAGTGCCATGGCATCAGCCTAGCTCAGAGCAACCTCAAATTCCTGGGCTCGAGCGATCCTCCTGCCTCAGCCTCCTGAGTAGCTGAGACTACAGGCATGCCCTGAGACTACACCATGCCCGGCTAATTTTTTCTATATATTTTTAGTTGGCCAATTAATTTCTTTCTATTTTTAGTAGAGACGGGGTCTTGCTCTTGCTCAGGCTGGTTTCCAACTCCTGACCTTGAGCGATCCTCCCGCCTCGGCCTCCCAGAGTGCTAGGATTACAGGCGTGAGCCACCGTGCCCGGCACAAATGTGTTTTTTAATCATTAAAGTATTTCTTGAATCCATTCACTTGTCAACATCTTCGCTAGCACCAGTCCAGACCGAATTCCTAGTGCTCTTGCCTGCAGTGATATAATAACTCACTAACTGCAGATGCTCGAATCAGTTAGACTCAAGATTTTACAAAGTACAAACCTTTTCTAAAAATTTTAAGTAGAGAAAATTTATTTTTTATTTAAAAAAATTTAAATTATTTTCTATTTTTTATTTTTATAGATTTAGGAGGCATAAGTGCAGATGTGTTACATACATGTGTTACATGTGTATATATTGCATAGTTGGTAAAATATGGGCTTTTTTTTTTTTTTTTTTGAGACAGAGTCTCACTTTGTTGCCCAGGCTAGAGTGAGTGCCATGGCGTCAGCCTAGCTCACAGCAACCTCACACTCCTGGGCTCAAGCGATCCTCCTGCCTCAGCCTCCCGAGTAGCTGGGACTACAGGCGTGTGCCACCATGCCCGGCTAATTTTTTCTATATATATCAGTTGGCCAATTAATTTCTTTCTATTTATGTTAGAGACAGGGTCTCGCTCTTGCTCAGGCTGGTTTTGAACTCCTGACCTCGAGCAATCCGCCTGCCTTGGCCTCCCAGAGAGCTAGGATTATAGGCGTGAGCCACCATGCCCAGCCAAAATATGGGCTTTTAATGTAACCCGAGCAGTGAACATTGTCCCCTCCCACTCTCCCACCTTCTAACCCTTTTGCGTCTTCAGCATCTGTTACTCAGCACTCTCTGTGCCCGTGCGCACATTATTTAGCTTCCATTTATAAGGAAGAACATGCAGTATTTGACTCTCTGTGTCTGGGTTATTTCATTTAGGATAACAGCCTCCAGTTCTATCCATCTTGCTTCAAAAGATATGATTTCATTTTTTTATGACTAAGTAGATCATGTCACCCACCAAGTCAAAGCCTTTCCAATGACTTTATTCTTAGGATAAAGATTAAAAGTCTTTCTCATGGCTTATAAGGCCCTGCAACTTTTGGCCCCTGTTTTCCTCCTCAGTTAATTTTGGGTCAGTCTCTTGTTTGTTTTCTGTGCTTTTGCAACCATGGCCTTACTTCAATCCCTCACACATACAAGACTCTGTCCTACCATGGGGCTTTTGTGCATGTGGTTTCCTTACTGGACTGCTCTCCTGTATTTATTTACTTGCTATATCCTATCTTCTTCACTAGACTTCAAGTGCCATGAGAATAAGGGTTGTTTTTGCTTCCTATTTTACCTCTAGGTACACAGTTCTGGCATGCGGAAGCTCAGGAAATGTTTGCTATAAATACATGTATATATATATGTGCATTATATCTATGCATAGGTAATATTAATACCTATTACCAAATTCCATGTTTTGTTTTCCTTTTAATTTTGTAAAAAGAAATATAAAAATTTTGTGCTAAAGTTAAAATTTTGTTTGCTCTTTAAATATGCACTGATATTTGAAATTTTCAAGTAGTTAAATCTATCAATCATTCCATTATGGCTTCTATTATTGGCATCATGCTTAAAGAGATCTATCTTACTAGAAGGTAGTATAAATTGCTATCTATTTTTTATGATATAGCTCTTTCTTTAAAAAATATTAAATTTTTAACCATCTGGAATGGATTTCAGGGCAAGATGTCAGGTAGTAAAGGTTTTGCTCTTCATATCATAGCCACTTGTCCCAAAAGACTTTATCGAATGCTCTATCCCTCCCCTACAAACTTTAAAGTGCCACTTTTATTTTATAGTTTTGTGTATTTCAGACTTTATTGAAAATTAATTTTCATCCATTAATCTATCATTTTGGTGACACATTATTTTAACAATAATGACTTTATAAAACATTGTAATATATGATTGCATCGGTTATCTATTGCTACAATTATGCTGTATAACATCACCCCAAATGCAATAACTTTTTTTTTAAAAAGACGGGATCTCCTTCTGTCTCCCAGGCTGGAGTGTGGTGGCCCAATTATATCTCACTGCAGCCTCAAACTCCTGAGCTGAAGTGATCCTCACCTTCTCAGCCTCCAGAGAAGCTGGGATTATAGGCATGCACCACCACACCTGGCTAACTTAAAAAAATTTTTTTAGAGGTGGGGGTCTCACCATGTTGTCCGTGCTGCACCCAAACTCCTGACCTCAAGCAATCCTCCTGCCTTAGCTGCCTGAGTAGCTGGGACTATAGGCATGTGCTATGACGTCCAAATTAAAACAGCCCTTATTAACACGGTTCCAGGAGATAGTTAAACTCTACTAATGTAAGGCATTTGTTATACATAAAGAATTAACAATATGCCATCTTGGGAGAATTGAAAAAATAGACATGAATAATTGAGAGGGCTTACCTTTCTTATGGAAACTCCACTGAGAAAATATGGCTTAAACCAATAAACATTTATGTAGCTCATGAATCGGTAGTTGTGATTTAGGCTATGAAGTTTTTCTGGTTTTTTTTTTTTTTTTTTTTTTTTGAGACAGAGTCTCGCTTTGTTGTCCAGGCTAGAGTGAGTGCCGTGGCGTCAGCCTAGCTCACAGCAACCTCAAACTCCTGGGCTTGAGTGATCCTTCTGCCTCAGCCTCCCGAGTAGCTGGGACTACAGGCATGCGCCACCATGCCCGGCTAATTTTTTATATATATATCAGTTGGCCAATTAATTTCTTTCTATTTATAGTAGAGACGGGGTCTCGCTCTTGCTCAGGCTGGTTTTGAACTCCTGACCTTGAGCAATCCGCCCGCCTCGGCCTCCCAAGAGCTAGGATTACAGGCGTGAGCCACAGCGCCCGGCCAGTTTTTCTGGTTTTAGCTGGGCTCATTCTCATATCTGCCGGACTGCTGGCTGGGGCCAGAGTGATGTCTGTGACCAGGCCTCACATCTTTTATCTTCTGGTGGGTAGCGCAGATGTAGCTAGTGGGGAGGTGCAGAGGCCAAGACAGGAAGTAAATGCACCTGCACTTTTTCAAGCCTGTGCTTGTGGTATGTTTTCTAATGTCCAAACAAGTCACATCACTGGATTTGGACACAAGGGACCAGAAATATACTTAATCTTTTCACGGAAGGAGCTGCAGAGTCACGTTGCAAAAAAGGTGGATACAGGGAGGGATAGATAGTAAGGGCCATAGTAGTCTTCTGTTATTGCTCTTTAAGACTGTTTACGGGCGCTTCCTGCGAACTTAATTCTATGATATTTTAGAATTATTTTATCAAAATAAAAAAGTCCCGTTGGGATTTGCATGGAAAGAAAGCGTAAATCAGATGCTAAACTAGATGCTTTTATATATTCATTTCCTTTAATCTATGGCAAATGAAAGTAGCTATCATCATCCACATTTTATAGGTAAAGAAATTGAGGTTCTGTTAGATTAAATAACTGTTTATCAGATAGCAAGTAGGTGGAAGAATATGGACTCAAACTCAAATTTCCTGCTCTGGATACCCTTCTCCTCCCACCACACCACGCCTGCTTCCTCCGATGATTGCTTGTGAGACTCAAGCATGGTCATAGCTAGGAATGAGCTCGGAAATTGTAATGTGAGCTACTACCCGCTGATTTTGAAGATTCCTGGGTATCCCTGTTTCTGTTAGTAGAGCTCATGAAGTTTTTAATTTGTAGAAGACTCTCTCCTATCTCCTTCCTGTTTTACCCATAGTTTGGCTTAGATACCAAGTTACATGATTGACTGAAGGAGATTAAATAATAACAAGAGAAGTGAAGTTGAGGTTTATTATGGAGGCACTAACTTTATAGCTCTATTGTGTTATAATCCATTCAATTTTCTGGCAATTTAGAAGAACAACTATTTATAAGGGGATTAGCTATGCTATTCAGGCTGCCAAAACATTCCCTGGGGACGCTCTGATGGGGGTTCAGAGATGAAGTGAAGCAGGTGGGGGTGAGCGCTGCAGGGGCTGGTGGCTGCACGGACGGTGGCAGGTGCTGTCTCATGTCATTTTATTCTCTTGGCAAACTATGCTCAATAGGTGACTTCTTTTTGTAGGATGCTGATCATTTTGAAAGTGCAATGTTTTGATTAAAGTCAAAGCGTTTTGCTAGAAATTCTAAAAGCAAGCATCAGTATAAACATCAGTAAAGAAAACTGCTTGAAGTTAAACTTATTTTATTGTGGATATTTTTAATAAAAGCCAGAGCACTTTGTGTGTGAAAACCTAGTCATACAGCCAAGTGTCTTAATGCTTTGGGTGGGGCCATCAGTCTAGATTATAAATTGGACCGACACGGAAATGGTGAGAGGTGGGAAGGGGAGGTTGAGTTCTGGGAGCCCTGACTCCTGGAACTGCCTAGTGCTCAAGCACCATGGGTTTGCATTGGGTAGTTCACACCAGCTTGTGATTCATGAACACACTAATTTTGCAAGAGTTTGTCAATCTCCTTGATCGTTGTGGGATTTAACACACCACAATCCTGAAAACTGTATAGTCTCTATCTTAAACTTGCTGTTGGTGAAAAATGCAACTCAATCATTTTGTCTTCTTTGCTTAGATGGCAGGACTTTTTTTTTTTTTTAAGACTGGGTCTCCCTCTGTTGCCCAGGCTGGAGTGCAGTGGCACAATCACAGCTCACTGCAGCCGTGAAATCCTGGGCTCAAGACATCTTCCCACCTATTCCTCCCTAGTAGCTGTGACTACAGGCATGTGCCATGGCACCCAGAAAAGTTGGCAGGACTTTCTGAAGCAACAAGCAACACATGCAAACTTAATAATGACCATCAAGAGCATATTAAGGGATAAACTGCATAAGAATAGTGCTGAACATCTAGAGAAAGGAGACTGTCGACTTGCAGCATGGATTTGAGAGTAGTTGCAAGGGTTGGAGGTAACGTATGTTCAAGTGTAGGTCCCAGGCACTGTGCACACATTAGCTACGATTATCACAGCAGCAGACCTGTCTGTGCCGGCATTATCTGAATGGAGAAGGGGAGTGACAAGATCAGTGGCATGCAAAGCTGACTGATCATCAGAATTTCCTTAGGAGCTTTCTAAACTTTAAATTCCCAGGTGCTAGCACTGGAGTTTCTTTTTCTTATTTAATGGATCTTTTTTTATGATTCTCTGCAGCTGATTCTGATGGCCAGCTAGATTTGGAAACCACTAGATTAGATTTCTAAATTCCCTCTCAGCTGTGCCATCAAGAGTTTGGAATATTGAGGATACGTTTTTGATACCTATTTCGTAAGCTCATGCGCAATTTTTTTTTGAGACAGAGTCTCACTTTGTTGCTCAGGCTAGAGTGAGTGCCATGGCATCAACCTAGCTCACAGCAACCTCAAACTCCTGGGCTCAAGCAATCCTTATGCCTCAGCCTCCCAAGTAGCTGGGACTACAGGCATGAGCTACCATGCCCAGGCAATTTTTTCTATATATATATTAGTTGGCCAATTAATTTATTTCTATTTATAGTAGAGACGGGGTCTTGCTCTTGCTCAGGCTGGTTTCGAACTCCTGACCTTGAGCAATCCACCCACCTTGGCCTCCCAGAGTGCTAGGATTACAGGCGTGGGCCCGGTCTGCTCATGCACATTTGATTTAACCAAAGTCGACTGCTCTTATCCTGCCCCTATCAAGGTGTGAGAGTCTAAGCTGGTTGCAAACACAAACAGGGGACTGCACCTGGTAAAACCCAGTTTCTCTGCAATTACACAGAGCACTTCTGACACAGGATACGCAGGTTTGTTCCCCACACTGAACAATTCTCCAACACCAGTGGGGTGTCCTACAATTCAATTGAATTCTGACACTGTCTACCTGGAGTTCGAGTCAGATTTCACAAGGTAAAGGGCTCAGTTCCGCAGATTGCCCCCAGTGCTGATGTCATTTTTAAGTCTGGACCTCCTGAACTTCCCATGCCCCTCCTTGGGCTTGATCATTTGCTGGAATAACCCGCAGAAAAAACTGTGTTTACCAGTTCATTGTAAAGGATACAGATGCATACCCTGGTCTATAGAGAGAGTTCTGGAAGGGTCCCAGGTGTAGGAGCTTTTGTTCATATGGAGGTGGGTGCACCACCTTCCCTGCACATGGATGTGTTCACCAACCTGGAAGCTCATCAGATCATTTTTTAATTTTTTGAGACAGAGTCTCACTCTGTTTCCCAGGCTAGAGTGCCCTGGCGTCAGCCTAGCTCACAGCAACCTCAAACTCTTGGGCTCAAGCGATCTTTCTGCCTCAGCTTCCCAGGTAGCTGGGACTACAGGTGGGCACCACCATGCCCAGCTAATTTTTTCTATTTTTAGTAGAGACAGGGTCTCGCTCTTGCTCAGGCTGGTCTCAAACTCCTGAGCTCAAGTGATCCTCCCTCCTCGGCCTCCCAGAGTGCTAGGATTATAGGCGTGACTAACCTCACCCTGCCAGATCATTTTTCAAAAGAGTTTCTGTCCAGTTAAGTCTGCAGGCCCCACCCTTGTTTCTTGGAAGTGAATGGGTGGGGCTGAAAATTCCTTCCTCTACTACCGGTAATAGTAGCTTGGTCTTTGCGGTGACTGGCCCCATCCTGAGGCTGTCTAGGAGCCTCACCCTGTCTCTTCATTAACATAAACTCTGGTAAGATCAAATGGGACTGGTTATGAATAACAAACTACATTCATATCACTTCACCCAAGAAATTACAAGGGTTTTAGGTGCTCTGTCCCAGAAACTGAAGACAAAGACCAAGTATATTTTTGTTACACTACATTGAGGAAACCTAACATTCTCATTTTTCTCTCAAGCCAAAATGAAGATAGAAATATATCTTTAGAAGGGTCATGTGCAGGTGCCTGTGATATTGTTAGAGCTAGTTATTCTCAGTGCAAATTGACTAATAGGCCTGAACTATTCACCCAGAGCTGTCTCGAAGCTTTAGAGATCCAAGATCTGGAAAGCCTGTGCACCTCAGCCCTTAGTCTCTCGTCCAAATTCTCACATCCTCATTCTCAAGCTTTTTCTATGGTATGAACAGGAATAAGAGAATATAAACAAAGTATCTGCTACTACATTTTTCTGCAGTCACATACAATAATTGATCCTCATATGTGGAACACATTTTCAAATGTGTACCCCCTAGAACCCAGTGCATTTTTCTCCTAGGCAAGAAAGCCTATCGTAATGCAGGTCACTAATGCATACATATACACAATCATTTGTGTATGAATGAGTGGGCCTTCACATATCCACCTTAAAAAATCAAACAATTATTTGTAAATGATTACTTGACACATCTCCTAAGTAAAAGAGATGCACATTTGTGTTCCAACATCATGGTTAAGAGTTGTCAACACAGAGATTTCTGATGCCCAAGAAAGGCACATGTTGCAGTCATCATCCTACAGTGACAGTGGAACTGTGGGGTTCTTTGTTCCCAGATGAGGTGTTGCCTGGCTTCTCTTTGACTTTGGGTTGGTGACATGGGCAGCTTTTTGCTAGCACATTTCTCTATTATCCTATCAAAAATAAGAGAGGGTTGTGGAAGACTTGTGGTCTTTGAGGAAATGGGGCTATTTTAGCACATAAAAATTTAGGAATCAAATTTTTCTGATTGTACATTTGCCAGGAACTTGAACTGAATGGAACCAGGAACCCAAACCTGGTGCAGGCTAACCAGCTCCAATTTCTGAAACAACAAATTAATTGGTTAACCACAAGCAAGTGAAGAAATGCTTCCATTTAAACCTACTCAACCTATTCAAACCAGAATCAGTCCTGTGTATTTTGTCTAAGACCACAGAACCATAATATCAAAATGTTTTCAAATCAAACCTGAACTGAAATAAAATTTGATTTGAGCTCCTGTCATTAACTGTCATAGTTGAAATGCTTTTATAACATTCTACATGCTCAGTATTGATGATAATTTGATAAACACTTGACCTTCTATATCTGTAGATTGAAAATATTCAAAAAATAAAAAATAATGATACATATAACAACTATTTACATTGTATTTGATATTATAAGTAATCTAGAGATGATTTAATGAGGAAGTGCATAGATTATATGCAAATTCTATGCCATTTTATATGAGGGACTTGAGCATCTGAGGATTTTGGTATCTGTGGGGTCTTGGAACCAATCTCCCATGTGTATGCAAGGATGACTATACTAGAATTTTGTATTTGAAGAGCTTAGAAATGTTGCCAATGTTTATAAATATAATTTCAAATATATTATTTTTATAGTATAGATTGATAAAATCTGTCACAGAATAGATTCACTGAAGGTGGGCACGGTAGTGCACATCTGTAGTCCCAGCTGCTCCAGAGGCTGAGGCAGGAGGATCCCTTGCCCAGGAATTTGGGTCCAGCCGCCCACCGGGGCAACATAGTGAGACTCTATCTCTAAAAACACACACACAAACAAACAAAACCAGAAAAAAGAATAGATTTCTTGAGGGTTCACTGAAGGTGAAATAATGAGTCAGAGGACAGAGGAAGTGTTAGATGTTGCCTGGGCAACTGTGTTCGATGTTGCATTGGTTGTTGAGCTAAATTGCTAACCTTATGTAAAGTTTTTCTATAGTATTTATAAAGAAGGAAACAAACAACGGATCCATCCTCTTGCCCATATATGCTCATATACTACCTGCTACTTTGTACTACTAAGTGTTAAGATAATCTAAATTTATTCATGAATATGATTGTTAAAAGAAAAAAACAATTACAGTTATGTTCAAACAACTGCACTACAGTTGGAGAACCTAAGGCTCCATTTTAGTCAGATGATGAGAAGATGAAGGATTCAGGCACATTTACTTGGTTCCTGGTAATCACTGGTGTGATTCTTTTTAGGTACATGTGCAAGCATATTTGAACTCTTTCAAGCCTTTAGGATGCCAGTTGGTCAACTGGAACTTTTATGACTTTAAGGGATTTATCTCTCTCTCTCTCTCTCTCTCTCTCTCTCTCTCTCTCTCTCTCTCTTTTTTAAATACAGACAGGGAGCCGGGCATGGTGGCACATGCCTGTAGTCCCAGTTACTTGGGAGGCTGAGACAGGAGGATTGCTTGAGCCCAGGAGTTTGAGGTTGCTGTGAGCTAGGCTGCCGCCATGGCACTCACTCTAGCCTGGGCAACAAAGTGAGACTCTGTCTCAAAAAAAAAAAAAAAAAAAGATGTAAATACAGACAGGGTCTGGCTCTGTCACCCAGGCTGGAGTATAGTGGTGTGATTGGAGCTCACTGCAGCCTTCAACTCCTGGGCTCAAGTGATCCTCCAGCCCCAGCCTCCCAAAGAGCTAGGATCATAGGCATGAGCCACTGCACCCAGACATTATCTCTTTTTTTATTATGAACTATTTAAAATATTCAGATAAGTACAGAGTGCAATGTAACAAATACTCATGTCTACTACTCATGTCTACCTACTCTTCACTTAAGTAAACTCAACATTTTGCTTTATTTTCTTCAAACCTTCTCTTCTTCTTTCATATTTTCCATCTTCTCTTCTTCCTCTTTTTCTCCATTATCTTTCCCCATCTTAAGGAATAAAATAATATCAGTGTAGTGGAAGCCCCCTGTGTGCCTCTCCTAAGACACATTTGCTCCTTTGCCTAGAGGTAAAGACTCCAAATGTACTATTTTTCATTCCCATGCATGTTTTCAAACTTTGTAGAATTGAAATCATACTATACACTGTTTCTATATTTCTCTATATTAGTAGAACCATACTGCACACATTATTTTGATGCATTTCATGTTTTTAAGATTGTTCTGTGTCCATACAGTAGCATGACAATCATCCGTTTTTACTGTGTACCTCATTCCTCTTTACTGATCAGCTCTTTGTTTAATGGTCATTTAGATTATTTTTCACTTTTCATTATCACAAACCATGTGAAAACAAATATTCTTATAAATGTCTTGTTGTATATATTTGTGAATGTTCATTTAGGAAATGTATCTAAGAGCATCGCAAGTAGAGTATAGACATCTTCCAATTCTATTAGATATTGCCAAATTGTACTGTGAAGTCATTATATTAGTTGTGAGATTTCTCCTTAGTCCACATACTTTCCACTCTTTGGTATTGCTAGAGATTTAAAATTTGGCAATATGATGGGTTTCAAATGTTATCTAATTTTGGTTTGTATTTCCCTGGCAACTAGTCTTTTCATGTTTATAAGACACTGTGATTTCCTCTCTGTGAACCCGTTTTTATTGAGCTGAGTGTCTTTTTCTTATTGGCATATAGGAGTTCTTTATATGTTCTGAGTATTAATCCTTGGTCAATTATACCTGTTTCATAACCCTCTGTTTTGTTGTTGTTGCTGTTTGTTTTCATTGTGTTTGGTGTCTAGTAGAACAGAGATAGTAGAGAAGATGAGGTACTAGACTTGGAAAGAGCTAGAGGGATTAGTCTAAGTTTAAGTCCTTGGAAAATTCAAGGGTCAAATAAGTGAAACCAATACCAAAGACCAGTGAAAGATCAGAATTGAAGATCAAGACCATCAATGACAATTAAATCCAGCTGAACTTGGTGGCTCATACCTATAATCCTAGCACTCTGGGAGGCCGTGGTGGGAGGATTACTTGAGGCCAGGAGTGTGAGGTTGCAGTGAGCTATGACTGAGACCCTGTCTCTACAAAAAAGAAAGAAAGAAAGAAAGAAAGACAGGAAGGAAGGAAGGAAGGAGGGAGGGAAGGAAGGAAGGAAGGAAGGAAGGAAGGAAGGGAGGGAGGGAGGGAGGGAGGGAGGGAGGGAGGGAGGGAGGGAGGGAGGGGAAGGAAAGAAAGGAACAAAGGAAAAAGAAAAGAAAAGAGAGAGAAAGTAAGAAAAATTAGCTGTGCATGATGGCATGCATTTGTAGTCCCAGCTACTTGGGAGGCTGAGGCAGGAGGATCACTTGAGCCCATGAGTGTGAGGTTGCTGTGAGCTATGATGACACCACTGCAGTTCAGCCTGGGCAACACAGCAAGACCTGTTTCAAAAAAAAACCCAAAAAACCCAAAAAACAAAAAAACCAATTAAATCAAGTTTATAAAGCAGGAAGAAATGGATACTATTATCTTCTTTGCCTAGGTGTATAAACTGTTGCTCAGGATGGCGAAGGACATCTTAGGGAGGGAAGAAAGTTGTGGTTGCTACATCCTCCTCCTTAAAATAATCTACAGGCTCCTCAGTGCAAACAAACTGCTTGCCTTGGCACACAAGGCTTGGTTTCGTCTCCTGACCTCTTCATGGATATTTACTCTTCCTACAATGAAACCTCCAAAAGTTTCTTGCATGTGCCCAGATCTTTCGCTATTTCACCTCCTCCCTCAAGTTCAGCTGAAATTCAGCCTCTTCTGTTAATGGCATTGATTATCCCAAGCAGTGGAAGTTTCTCTATCTTCTTTCATCAGTTTATTTGTATCTTTCTAATGAGTCTTACCTTCCTATATTATATTTTATCTTTTCAAGTGGACTGTGAACCTGCATAGGCCAAGAATCACAACCCACTCAACTTTTGTGCCTGACACAGTTCGAAGAACACTGCCTAGAGCATAGTAGGTACTGAGTAGGTATTTGCTGGAAGAACAAGTGGTCCTTCAGCCTGTGTTTGAACACCTGAATATAGGGAGTTGATTTTTTTCCTGGAGAAGTATTTTCCAACTGGACAATGAAGTGTTTGAACATTTTTTCTGAGATCGATCACAATCCCCCCATGGCTTCTACTAACCTTGAAACCCCCTTAGACGCCACGATTCTCAACCTCTTGAGATGTCTAGGTGTTGAGTATTTTCTGAAAATGATAGCTAATTGGAATAGATACTTGATTTTCATGCATATATCAAAATCATTCATCTATTGAGACCTCAACATTTATTGGGAAATAAATATTTTTCATTGATCTGTGTCTTTATTTTTATTTATTTTTTTATTTATTTATTTTGAGACAGAGTCTCACTCTGTTGCCCAGGCTAGAGTGCCGTGGCGTTAGCCTAGCTCACAGCAACCTCAAATTCATGGGCTCAAGAGATCTTCCTGCCTCAGCCTCCCGAGTAGCTGGGACTACAGGCATGGGCCACCATGCCTGGATGATTTTTTCTATATAATTTTAGTTGGCCAATTAGTTTGTTTGTATTTTTTAGTAGAGATGGTGTCTTGCTCTTGCTCAGGCTGGTTTTGAACTCCAGACCTTGAGTTATCCACCCACCTCGGCCTCCCAGAGTGCTAGGATTACAGGTGTGAGCCACTGTGCTGGGACCTTTTTTGTCTTTCTTAAATTTGAGAAGTAATGGATTTTTAATGGAATCGAATGGACTTAAAACACATTTTTTTCCTTGTAATTACAGAGACAGTAAGAAAAAAGAAAAAAACACAGTTTTTGATTTCATAACTAATAAAATAGATACATTTTAATGAATGCTTCTTTCTCTGGCCAAACCCTTTACCTGTCTTACCTCATGCAATTCTTATTATCAGGTAGGGCCATACAGTGATAAATGGAAGACACAAGTTTTAAACCCAGCTCTGCTTGACTCCTAGTCCAAGCTGTTAACTACCAGGTGTATCCATGCCATATGCCTTCTCTCTTCAGACAGCATCCTGTTGCCTATTTATTCCCGTATTTCTATTTTGATGGAATTAGCTAAAGACTGAGCTGATTACTTTTATGCTTTGACTCTACCACACTGAAATTAACTTTTTTCATTTCATTTTCTCATCAGAGAGCAGGAGCAAGAGCATTTATAACTGAGTGAAAGAAAACCAGGGAATGGCATGGTCCATTCCTTCATTCCGAGTGCATGTTATAGGAACTTGAGCATCCTAAGCCCCAGCAGAGTGTTGTACCTTGAGTTCTGTCTCAGGTTTTTTTTCTAAACCAAAGCAAACCTGAAACAGCAGAAAACCAACTAGTGAACAAAAACTACGAAACTGACCCAGCCTCTGTTTTACCATCCGTTCTAAAATGAACCTCTTAAGTCCCTTATTCCCATTAGTGGATTGTTTTAAAACATATACTCACAGAGATGAATTTGATTCTTTCTTTATCTGCCCAGGTCTCTTTGGCCCTCTATTACTTTAACTGCAGGCTTACATTTTCTGAAGTATGTCTGCAGTGAAGCCAGGCAAAGCACATTAACAGACCTAGCATGCCACGGCTAAGTAATCCAGTAAAAGTATTCTTGTTGTGCCGCGCATGCATTCATAGGACCATTTTAGTTATTGCTGTCATTAGTTCTGATTCAAGTATTCCACAGAGAATGAGGTTTCTAGATTGAAAGTGGTCAGAGGCAGGTTGGCAGTGGGGAGGAAGGATGCAGATGGGAGACAGAGCCTGAAGGAGAGATGAGAGATGTTTCTATATGCCTCCATTTGTGGCATTTCTGATTTTTATATGGACATTAAACTTGGTCAAGCTGAAGTGCCATTTGCTCTAAGAGAGGATAATGTACACTTATCACCATGCTTTCTAAAAACACACACTGAATCTGGAAGGGGCACAGGCACGGGACAGCGTATGGTGACATCTACGCTGCATAGTACCTATAACACAGGGCTTACAAATAGGAAAAGAATAAGCATGTTTTAACTGTAGAGTTCTAGGTGAAATTATTTTGGCTCTTGACTAAAGATACAAGATCATAAATCTTAGCTCTGGAAGAGACCCAAGAGATCAGCCAGTCTTTCTTAAATTACAAGTGTGACAATTTTTATGGATGAGTCAGCAGATAATTTACTATGAGCAGGGACTTTGCAAGGCATTGAGAGTGTAAAAATAAATAATATTTAGGATCCCTTTCCCTCAAGAAGTTCACAGTCTAGTGGAGGAGATAGAGATCTAAGCAATTTTTAAAAACAATACAATAAATGATATTTGGCATTTGTCTCTTGGTAGTTGAGAGAGACACTCATGCTGCTGGAGGCAGGGTTCTGGAAGGTTAGGAAAGGTGTCAGAGAGGAAACTAACTCTTGAACTGTCACTTGAAGGATTCCAGGACATCTTTAGGTTAATGGGGAGCATGGCATGGATAGTACTCTAGGCAGATGGACTCCCAAGTTCAAAGATTTGGTGATGTCAAAGAGCACATTGCATGTAGGGAAGAAAGAATTTCAATAAAGCCTGAGCTCATGTGGGAGCAGACAGGAGCTGAGACTGACAAAGGTAGGAAGAAACTAGATCATGAAAGGGTGTGACATCAAATGAGGGAGTTTGGACATCATAATGTGTGCAGTAGAACTATTTTGGTTTTTAAAGAGAAGAGTGACATTCAGATTTGTCATTTTCTGGTCATTTTTCATCATCTTTCTTACTTTAAGGAAAAGGTGTATTGTTAACTGTAGAGAACAGCATTGGGAAGACAACACAGGGAGGTATGAGTTAAGGCTGTGGGGATGGGAGGAGAGTACTTATTTGAGGGAAGTTAAGGCACAGAATCCCAGTATTAATAGGGGATAAGGGAGTGGAAAAGGTAAGGAAGACTGCCAGAATTACGGCATGGGAAAATGATGGGATGGTGATGTCGTTAGCTGCAAAAAAAATTAAAAAAATTCAATTTTGTGAGAGTTTAAGTTTGGCCATATAAAGTTGGAAATTGAGATATTCAGGTATAATGTCCACTTGTCAATTAGAAGTGTATTTCTGGAACTGAAACGAGATGTCCAACTAGAGATACAGTTTGGGGAGTTAATCAGCCTTTAGATAGCAGATGAAGCCATGGGAATAAATGCCACCCACTGACAGTTGATAAAATAAGATGAAAAGAGCGAACTTCTGGTCCGACAATATGGCAGACCAGACAACTTGAAAACCCACCCACTACAAACACATAAAAGTGTTAGATACAATGCAGCAGATCTTACTAAAGTGAAGCTATACTCAGAAAATAATGGATACTTCCAGAGGCCAGAAATGAAGAGGGGATGGAAAAACATTCTGGTAAGTGAGTGAGCTAAGGTGGTGCCTGTCAGCTGAGATAAAATAGAGTTTTCCATAACCTAAAAGATTAGGCTGTAATGCCCATATAGGGTCAGGAGATGAATTCTTTGGCCTCACTGTGTTGGAACAGTAAAATTCAAACCGAGTTGGGATCCTTTAAGGCTGCGTCCCCAACTCCTGGAGCCGCAGAGCTCCCCCCATTCCCATCCCCACTGGAAACATTGTTTTCCTTCAAACTAGTCCCTGGTGCCAAAAAGGTTGGGGATCACTGCTCTAAGCGGTATATAAAATTCAAATGGTGGATTAGAGGGAAAAAGTGCCCACTGACACAGAAAGAACACAGGTCAACTCTTGTGTTATTGTGGCTTTGAGATAGAAAAATAAATAACTCATTTGGGAATTTTAAAATCAAAATTTGTATCAATATGGGTTTGGGGTTTAAATTTTTTTTTTTTTTTTTTTTGAGACAGAGTCTCACTTTGTTGCCCAGGTTAGGGTGAGTGCAGTGGCGTCAGCCTAGCTCACAGCAACCTCAAACTCCTGGGCTCCAGCAATCCTGCTGCCTCAGCTTCCCGAGTAGCTGAGACTACAGGCATGCACCACCATGCCTGGCTAATTTTTCTATATATATTAGTTGGCCAATTAATTTCTTTCTATTTATAGTAGAGATGGGGTCTCGCTCTTGCTCAGGCTGGTTTTGAACTCCTGACCTTGAGCAATCCACCCGCTTTGGCCTCCCAGAGTGGGGGTTTAAATTTTTTAATGTCATATTTATTGAGGTATAGTTTGCATACTGTCAGTTTTATTCTTTTAAAGTGAACAGTTTGATGCATTTTCACAAGTGTATACAGTTGTGTGAGCATCACAATCATTAAGATACTAGAATATTTACATCACCTCGAAATTTCCCTCACATTTTTTTACAGTCAATCCCCTTGTCCTTCTCCCAGCTCCTGGCAATCACTAATCTGGCTTCTATTCCTATAGTTTTTGCCTTTTCTAGAATGTCATAAAATGCAATCATACAGTGTATAGCTTTTGATGTCTAGCTTCTTTCACTTATGATGATGCTTTGGATATTCACCCATGTTCGTGTGTGTATCAGTAGTTTGTTACTTTTTCTTGCTGAATAGATACCCCTCATCATATACCTAAAACAGAATTTGTTTATTCTCTATTTGATAGACATTTAGGCTATTTTTAGTTTTTGTCTATTATGAATAAAGCTACTATGATCCTTCATATACTAGTAGTTCTTTGGATATTCAAACTTATGGGACATATTTGGTCTGGGAATTATTCAGGCCAAAATATTAATGTAAAATTGTATTCTGGGCTGGAAATCCTCTTGAGCACATAATATAAGCAAATGTACAATGTTTCTGGAAGGACTCATGTCCCCAGGCTACATTGGAATTCCCTCCACAAAAAATGAAAATTCCCCCTGCCACCAAAATGAAAATTCAGTGGATATGATAAAGCAGGCTTATGTTCTCTACGACTTTATTTTTTTTATTTTTATTTTTATTTATTTATTTATTTATTTATTTATTTATTTATTTATTTATTTTTTGAGACAGAGTCTCACTTTGTTGCCCAGGCTAGAGTGAGTGCCGTGGCATTAGCCTGGCTAACAGCAACCTCAATCTCCGGGGCTCAAGCGATCCTCCTGCCTCAGCCTCCCGAGTAGCTGGGACTACAGGCATGAGCCACCATGCCCGGCTAGTTTTTTGTATATATATTTTTAGTTGGTCAATTAATTTATTTCTATTTTTGGTAGAGACGGGGTCTTGCTCAGGCTGGTTTTGAACTCCTGACCTTGAGCAATCCGCCCGCCTCGGCTTCCCAAAGTGCTAGGATTATAGGCGTGAGCCACCACGCCTGGCCCTCTAAGACTTTAAATAATGAAATAATCTGGTAGAAATAATAAAATAATCTATCAGAAACCATAAATAACAAATTTTAAAATGATTAAATTCAAAAAATTATTAAAAATATAAAAAAAAAGATGCTCTGAGAAAGGAGAACATAGACTGAAAAAAAAGAAATGTAACTTGTAGGAATGAAAAATATAGTCACTGAAATAGAAAACTCAGTGAACGGGTTACAACAAATTAGCCACAGCCGAAGAGAAAAGTGGTGAACTGGAAGATACTTTTGAGAAATAATGCAGAAAACATTTTAGAGGATACACACAAACACAAAACACGAAACACAATACAATGATATGGGAAATATAAAAATAGGTTAGTACTAAAATTCTGAACAAACACAACTAGTAAGGGATATTAAAGTCTTTTTAGGTCTTTGTATTGTTCAGGAGGAGAACAAGAACTATTCATTAATTTTATATTTTGTTAAGTCAAATCTGAATATTAAAAAGTAAATGTAGGGCCGGGCGCTGTGGCTCACGCCTGTAATCCTAGCTCTTGGGAGGCCGAGGCGGGCGGATTGCTCAAGGTCAGGAGTTCAAAACCAGCCTGAGCAAGAGCGAGACCCCGTCTCTACTATAAATAGAAAGAAATCAATTGGCCAACGGATATATATATATAAAAAATTAGCCGGGCATGGTGGCGCATGCCTGTAGTCCCAGCTACTCGGGAGGCTGAGGCAGAAGGATCACTCGAGCCCAGGAGTTTGAGGTTGCTGTGAGCTAGGCTGACGCCACGGCACTCACTCTAGCCTGGACAACAAAGCGAGACTCTGTCTCAAAAAAAAAAAAAAAAAAGAAAAAAAAAAAAGTAAATGTAACCTGATTTCTACTTCTGGTAATAGCAGATTCTCTTGTAGGAAAAAAATCATCACTGAGCACATTAGAAAAACTTGACTTAATTTGTTTGAAGGCCTTGGAGATCTGTCCAGGTAGCAAGAATATATATTCTCTCTCTTGTCTCTTCCCTCCCTCCTCCAGCCACAAAACCTTCTTGAAAATGAGAGAAATGCAAGTTAAATGAGATGCCATTCATACCCACCAGTTAGGGCAAAAATAAAAAGCAAAACTGCCAGATGCTGGCAGCGTATTTGGGGCAACCACTTTGGAGAGCAATTTGGCAACATCATATTTACTCAGAGATCCATAACCTTCCCCATACTGTCTTAGTCCATCTGTGTGGCTGAAACAAAGTATCACAGACTGAGCATTTATAAACAACAGAAATTTGTTTTTCACAGTTGTGCAGGCTGGGACGGCTGAGATCAGGGTGCTGGCAGGTTGGGTACCTGCTGGGGGCCCAGTCTCTCTGCTTCCAAGGTTGTGCCTCCCAGCTGCATCTCCACACGGCAGAAGCCAGAAAGGCAAATGGGATGGATGTTGTGTCCTAACATGTCAGAAGACATGAAAAGAGTTAGCCTCTCCTTTCAGCCCTTTCATAAGGGCACTACTCTCATTTATAAGGGCTCCACCCTCATGACTGACTTATCACCTCCAAAAGGTGCACCTCTCCATACTACCACACTTGGGATTAACTTTCAACATATGAATTTTGAGCTCAAGTGATCCTCCTGCCTCAGCCTCCTGCATAGCTAGCTGGGACCACAGCTGAGCACCACCATGACTGGCTAATTTTTCTTTTTTTTTTTTTTTTTCTGCCTTGGGATTGATGGCTAATTTTTCTATTGTTTTTAGTGATGGGATCTCGCTCTTGCTCAGGCTGGTATTTTTACTATTTTTTATGCTTCCAAATAATTGTTGAAGTTGCCTGTATTGATTTAAGAGATGAGAGGAAAGAAAAATGTGAGCTGGGTGCCAACATCACCAGACTTTTGGGTAATAATCTTGAAACAGATACTTGAAATTGAGAAGGAGAGGGTGAAGCTGGTATAATAAGGTAGCAGGAACTTCAGGGGGAGAGAGGGTTTTGTGGATTAAGGTGAAAGAAGAATAGCCTGAGAGTAGCAATAGGCAGCTAAAAGAATACTGACTACCCCTCCTCTCCTGACGGAGAATTATAAATTCTGAAGGGGTGGGTGGGAACACGGGAGAAGGGGGTTAGAGAGAGATAGTGATTGGAACATAGGTGGACTGTGCAAGTACAAGATTGTAAACACAGAATTGCTTGAGGATGAGTCCAAAACAGGAAGAGCGACCAGAACATGAACGGGTAATGTGGAAGGAGAGAGGGGCATGAAGGAGCACTTGAGATGCCACATTACAGTCAGTTTAGTGCACAACTACATTCTAGGGACTTTTTTTTTTTGAGACCGAGTCTCGCTTTGTTGCCCAGGCTAAGAGTGAGTGCCGTGGCGTCAGCCTAGCTTACAGCAACCTCAAACTCCTGGGCTCAAGCAATCCTGCTGCCTCAGCCTCCCGAGTAGCTGGCACTACAGGTATGTGCCACCATGCCCAGCTAATTTTTTCTATATATATATATTAGTTGGCCAATTAATTTCTTTCTACTGATAGTAGAGACAGGGTCTCGCTCTTGCTCAGGCTGGTTTTGAACTCCTGACCTCGAGCAATCCGCCCACCTCGGCCTCCCAGAGTGCTAGGATTACAGGCGTGAGCCACCATGCCTGGCCTCTAGGGATTTGTAAAATCCTAACTTTATAGAGATTACAATGTCAGGAATGATGCTCAATGCAAGCAATACGAAAAGGTCTAGAGGCAGAGACAGGTAACTAACTACATGATGACATGGGAGGGTGGGTGTGATTTGCTCACTGGAGTTGGGGAAGGTTTCACAGAGGAAGTGGCAGTTTTAACTGGGTTTTGACAGATGAGGCATGTGTTACAGGTAACTGCATATGAAAAGGTATTAGGTGAAGAAAGACTAAAGAATCTAAGTAAGAGTTGTCTTTCTGATGGCAATTTAAAAAAACAAACAAAAAAGGGAAAAAAAACCTAAGAAAGAATAGTAAAAGAACATTTAAAAATAACACATAATTATTGACACATAATTTAATGTTAATTTTTTTTAAAGAGATGGGGTCTTGCTCTGTTGCTCAGGCTGGAGTGCAGTGGTGTGATCATGGCTCCCTGCAGCCTCAAACTCCTGGGGCTCAAGTGATCCTCCTGCCTCAGCCTCCACAGTAGCTGGGATTATAGTGACAGCTTTTTAAAAAGTAGTGACATGATTGATTTGGTGAAAAATTGATGTACGGCAAGATAAATATGAGTTTCGAACTCATAATAGGCCATTTCTTTGGCCTTTACTGAATGTTACTTTAACAAAGCTTTCTTTAAAATTGCACACCAGGAGGTTGGCATACCAGCATGCAAATGTAGTCCTAACTACTTTGAAGGCTGAGGCAGGAGGACTGATTGAGCCCAGGAGTTTGAGGCCAGACTGGGCAACAAAGCAAGACCCCATCTCAATAAAATAAAATAAAATAAAATAAAATAAAATAAAATAAAATAATAATCCCATGTTTTCTAGTCGTTAGGGGGAAAAATTGTACATGAGGAACTTCCTTTTCAGGAATCATGCAGACAGCTTCCCCATCTCCCATGTTACTTTGGCTACTATGATACTTACTACCTAACAATTATTTTTGTCCCAGATCTTGATATGTTTAAGATGAGTAATTAAAAATTCTAAATCACTAATGCATTGGCTCTATAAATTTTTTTCCCACTATTTTTAGAAACAAACCTACTTTCAGTGTCCACTCTGGATTGGCAGTTAGATGAGTTTGGGGTAAGCGGATAATCGATCGGAGCCAGATAATAGACATCAGCGATATTGCTGTGTAAGGTATGCACTCTGATTTATATTTGAGGATTGTTGTTTATGATACCTTTAAAATATTCGTGATGGAATCGGGCTTTTATAGCCAAGCTCCAAAGACAAAGCCATTATTTTTATTTATTTATTTATTTAAACAATCCATTTATCCTTATACTGATTAAATTTGAATGTTTGGAGTGGTTGTCACTAGGCTGCAGTTTACATAACTTATAACAACGAATACTTGTCAGGTGATGAGGATATTAACCAGTGGACAACATGGACTTCAGCTGTTGGTTTCAAAACTCATTTTCAGTTTCAAAACTCACTTTTAGTTTTGTCATTTAAAAAGTACATTTACCCAAACTACATGTGGTAGGTGCTCCAGGGCATGGAGGACCCTGACCCCAGGACTAGAGTGTAAACTCCACAAGGACAAGACCTATAATTCGTTCATCTTTTTTATCTGTCATAAGATCTAGCATGTGGCCAAGTTCATGGTAAGTGCTATGTAGTTTTTTGTTGGTTTGATGATCATTGTCTATTCCTACTGAGTCATAAGCAGGCATATTGGAGCCTCAAAGAATTTTTAAAAAGTGCCACTTAAAAAAAGAAAGGACATTTTATTTTTTACACTTAGTTATTTAAATAATTAAGTCAATAAGAAATAGCTGCAGATTTTAGATTCTTAAGAGCTACTGTGGTGTAACAAGAGCTCCTTCTGTTTCATATTGTTACATGGGAAAGATATCCTAATGCTAAATATTGTGAGTTTTTCCCCTAGTCTGGTTTTATCTCTAATAAATGACCTGCCCTTTGGTTGCTTATGTTGGTCGGTCCTGAGCCACATGTCCCAAACAGATGCAAACAATTATAGACTAACCTCTCTAAACAAGTGAGTTCTGGGAAAATAAAATCACCACTGTGATAATTTGGCAAGAATACTGATGACCTTTGGCATCAAAACAATACAGTTGCAGCCTCCTGCATGTATTATTTATGAAAGCCCTGATCCTATAAGTCGCACAGGGAGGGGAATGGCTCATGTTTATACACTGGAGACCGTCGTGCTTTCCCAAGGATGGGATCGGAGAACATCATCATTCGTATCTTTTTCTAAACATTGTAGGTCTGAGGTGAATGTGACCTCAATTTTCCCTTCCCCAAGTCAGTTCTGCTTATAGGAGTTTTGCATAATAGTGTCAGTGAAAGCAACTTTTAATCTGAATATGAGACCCTGACAAACACTGGTGTTTCGAATTGGGCTTACTCAGCATTACATCACGTAGGGAGCTGTTTTTCTGGCAGTGGTAATGGGAAAGGAATTGATGACAGAATTACTTTGGAGGGAGAGTAAAACAGTCTCTGCTAGTGGCCCCTCAACTCCCTATGTTGAGTATTTTTTAAAAAAAATCATCTTTTTTGGGAATGATGTGTTAAGTATTTCAATCTCCATATAACTCTGGATTTCTTCTTCTTTTTTTCCCTTCATTATCAAAAAGTAGGGCAGATTTCTTCTTAAGACCCACCCTGCCTAGTCCTTTCTCTGACACACAGTATCAACAATTTCTGAAATCCCTGGATTCAGTAATCTTAAGCTTACCTCAAATATTATACCTTTGGCCAAGAACAGTGGAAGACTTCAGTATATCACATTTACAGAACAAAGTATAATGGAGTCAATCATATTCTGCTTGATTAAAATGATGCAAAAAGCAGTTTTTCTTCCTCATTTAATTTAATGTCTTTGTCTTCATCTTTATGATAACTGAAGTTCATCTCTTTTTCTGCTGCCTAAATCTTTTCATGAGTATGTATTTCTGTGTTGTTTGAGTCTAAAACAAACTCATACAAGAATGATTCTTCCTATTTCAAAATTATGCTTTTAAAGGTGTAGAATACTTTGAGAAATATATTGCACAAAATATGCAAAAATGATGTGCTAGGGGATGATTAATTGTTTTATGGAGGGAATCTTTGCTTTAATAAATTACTTAGCCAGATTTTCTTTAAAAAGGGAGCCCTTCTAGTGTTCTCCACTGAAATAATTACTTGCTGGAAAGCCTGGGTAAAAGAGAAATTTTAGATTATTCTTTGCTAATAAGGTTGCCAGTTAAAATACACACAGTTAAAATTTGAATTTCAGGTAAATGACAGATAATTTTTCAGTATACTTATGTTCCAAATATTATATGGACATATTTATGCTAAAGAAATAATTTATTGTCTAAAATTAAAATTTAACTAGATGTCCTGTATTTTTGTTTGCTGAATCTAGCAATCCTACCTGGGTAGAAGAACATCTCATTTATTAACACATTAACTGCCATGTGGGTTGTATTTAACTCATGCTAGTTTTGAACCCAGAGCCTCGTGAAGCACATGTAACTTGGGAGCTTCATGGTGCGCGCAGGCAACTCACACTGCCAACCCGTAGCACACATGTTACATGATGGGTGGCTGCTGGGCAAAATTCTGCAGTTGGTTGGTGAAAATTTTACTTGTCGATGTTCTTGTTGTTATAATTAATGTTGACAATTTAATTGCATATAACTCATGCACAGAAAACAATAAAAAATAATAATTGTTTTGTTACATTAGAAAGGGATGTTGCATTTTTGAAGTTTTTATTCCATTTTTGTAATAAAACACAGTGGTCCCAAGGAAAAAAAAAATTTTCTAGTGTGGCAGTCAATGTGTTAAACATTGTATTACACAATTTCAATTTGTAACCAACAGTTTTTTGGTAACATGTGTCTTATTTGCATCATCTGAGGTGAGCTGTGTTAGATGATAGTCAAAAGTTCTTTGTGCACTGAAAATAATGAATACAAAAATTTTGTTCATATGTGGAAGGAACAAAGATGATTCAAGAGTATAACACTCATAAAAGGCTATGACAAGGAAGGCTTCTTGGGAGGGAGGTCAGGGTTTTTTTTCTTTTTCCTCATTTCTTCACCACTGTTCCAAGCTTCCCAACCCTGAGTCACTCTTATGTGGACCCTTTTACAAGAACATACACATGAATTGAGTTGTGCTGGATCTGAATTGAGAACCATAAAAAGAAAAAGAATAGAAACAGCGAGAGTCCAGGCATCACAGTAAAAGTGATTTGGGTCCAAATTCTGAATGCATTGATCATATTACTTCTTGTTGTCATCATTTATGTCAAGACTTTAGATAAATGGCTTTTCTGTATAAAGTGACTGGATCATATTAGGCATTCACTAGATGACAGCTAATATTAGGATTATTGGTAAGAATATAAGAAGAGAGCAGCAAAGATGAGAAAGCAAGAAAGGTGAAAGAAAGGAAGCAGGGGCTAAGAGGAGAGAAGAGAGGGTGGAATTCAGGAGTCTTTCTTAAAACTTTGAAGGATTAAAATGAAAGGACAATGAGCAACCATCTCCTCCTCTCATCAAAATAACAAAAATCCCAGCATGTTGCTTTACCATCCAGTTCTTCCCTAGTCTTGCTGTGACTAATGCAATAAACAAAAGTTGTAACTTATGAAACAATTAGTAGAATTTGCCTGATAAAGTAATCAGAACAGCTAAGAGTAGGCTATCCAACTCCTACATTTCCAGATGAGAAATGAAAAAAATTAATATTTTGAAATATCAGGAGTAACATTGCTTTGGCCAATTTTCTAAGCGATTGATAAATTTGTTTCCACTTTTTAATTTTGTAACACAGTCTATCTTTTAGGCCTCTTACAAAGCTGCTTGTTTTGTACAACATACAATTGATTATTTAAGAAATTATTAGAACAAAGAAAGCTCAATTCTTAATAAGTAGTTAATAAACATACAACTTGAGGGCCAGGTGTGATGCCTCACACCTGTAATTCCAGCACCTTGGGATGCCAAGGTGGGAGGATTGCTTAAGCCCAGGAGTTCGAGGCTGCAGTGAGCAATGATGGTGCCACTACACTCCAGGCTGGGTGACAGAGTGAGACCTTGTCTTAAAAAACAAATAAATAAATAAACATATAACTTGAGATCCCAAGATTTGAGAAAATTTTAACAACTCTGTTTAAAGAATATCAAGAATATCACTGTCTTTATAGAGAGAACAGAGATGCTTTTTGTTAATAGAAAAAAAAATTAGACTTGAATCAAGGTGTCATTAATGCACATATTTTGATAAAACCTTATAAACTAGGATCCAATCGTAATTAAACAGTATTTGACCCAATAAATACTGAGCTTGGCAATATGTAGATCAACAAAACTCTGGCATATAAAAGTTCCTGAGAGTTATGAATATAATATCCAGCTTACCTCGTCTACAGTTAGGAACTTGCCCTGAGTTATGAACAATTTCCCAAATTCTCTAATATGCTCTAGAAACTGTGAAATCCCTGCACAGAGGTGGAGAGAACCTTCCCCCGAGCCCCTCAGGTCATCAGCTTCTATCTAGCCCGAGGCACAAGTTTCATTACAGCACATCATTATCATAGCTTGCATAGCTGCAGATGCGAATGACAGTAATTAATCCGCTCGCATTTTCAAAGAAAGGGTTTAGGAGGCGCCTTCCACCTTTCACTATGGCTCAGGACCAAGTGACCATGGTGCTATTGATCATGACCTCTGACAGATGACATCCTAGGCCCTGTTCCAATGCACGCTTGAAACCGAGATAGATCAAGCACACAACTAATGAATTTAACAGCCTCATTAGGTAGCTCTGCCTACCCTTAATAGTTCACAGAAATGCTCTGGGCACTTTAAAACAAGCATTAACGGAGAAAGCTATGGGGACTTGAGGCAAGTGCTTCCTCGCATTTGCCTCCCTCTGTCCCAGATGTCTCCCAACCAGCAGCTTGGAGCTCAGTGCCATCTCTGGGCTGCTGGCCTGTCAGGTCCTATCTGCACACCGGCTCTCTGCGTGGCTGCAGAAGGAGGCAGTCACTTTAAATAGCTCCAAATGAAGTCAGTTATCGCCCATTATTTATTTACTTGATCTTGGAGTCACAAAAAATTATACAGGCCAAGATCTGAGGCTTCTTTCTTTGCCTTGGCCTGGGCTTTAGTCCTCTGAGTTTAGCTGGAGACATTTCCTCTGCTGTGAGCTGCATTTTAAGTTGCTCTTGCACAGTTTGCCCTGGGCCTGCACTGTCCTCATCTTTCGTGTGAAGCTGCGTCCCATGCAGCTTTGTCCTCATCTTTTGTGCGAAGCTGCATCCCATACAGCTCTTTCTCTGCATCTTTTCCCATTTTAGACCCTTGTGAACTCCCCCCTCAACCCCCACCTGGGACATTCATTCCTTAACCCTGTGGTTGGTACAATGTCCAAGTATCTATAGTACCATTTTTTTTTTTCTCGTTCTTCACAGGATACATAGTTGAGCACTGTATATTAGATAAACAGATAATACATAAATTTAGTCTCCTGGCAATATCTGAGGAATCAAGAAGAATTAGAGGAGACCACATTACTTAGGAATTGGGAGGAGGAAGAATTGAAGGAATCAGGAATCTATAAATCTCAGGACTTCTCTTTCATTTCCAAATAGCAGCAAGAGTAGCCTTTCCATGGAATGCTCTGATAAAGACATCGTGTTTATCAAATGTTCCTCATTTGTGTTTTTTTCTGCAAATCTTACATTCAGTGTTTATCAGTATAAATTGGTTCCTCCCAACCCTTTCCATGTTGGGGTACACACCCACTGGGATGAATAGAAGGGTATTTGAGGGTGTCTATATGAAACTTGGGGGAAAATTCATTATTTTTTATATTAAGTGGTTATGAGGAGAAAAGGAATTACAAAACTTTAGGGGAGATATTAAACATAACACCAGGCTCACACCTATAAACCCAGCACTTTGGGAGGAAGAGGCTGGGGGATTGGTTGAGGCCAGGACTCTGAGACCAGCCTGGGCAACATAGGGAGACCCCTGTCTCTACCAAAAATAAATAAATAAATAAATAAATAAATAAATAAATAAATAAATAAATAAAAAGAAAGAAAAAGAGAAAATTAGCCGGGTGTGGTGGCGCACATCTGTAGTCTTGGCCACTTATGAGGGCCAGACAAGAAGATTGCTTGAGCCCAGGCATTTGAGGAAGCAGTGAGCTATGATAACACCACTGCACTTCAGCCTGGGTGACAGAGCAAGAATCTTTCTCTTGAAAAAACAAATAAATAAAACCACCAACAAAATATTTAAAAAATTTTAATGAGATGAGAACCTTAAACTTACTTTTATGACTATAAGTTTTTAATATTAGATGTTATTGAATAGCTATATGTAATTTCTTGCAATTTCTGATTAAGACTTAAATAATAGTCTCTTTAATATTTTTATGGTCAACATCACAGTAGATTCTCTTCCCACAAATACATGACAAAGATTCCAGCCAGTGGTATTAGGGTAGAGAATGGTGGCTATGCTGATAGGGTTTCTGGCAAGCAGTGGGTAGGCAGTGGCTTGAATCTTTGTCATTGCATGTATTGACTGTATCTATATATGTCCATTGGTATTGGTGTGTGCTAAGTGACTACTCTACAAAGGCAAGCACATTCTTTACTTTGAATTTCTTTATTTTGAACTAATATAGAGAGCTGGCTCCTAAAGTTAATATTTAGGCAACAGAGCACTTTTCTGGCTATGCTTAGTAATGGGCGGAGCAGCAAGTACCAGATAGTCATCATTTTGCTTGTTCCCTGCAGGCACTTGTGAGATGTGTCAGTCTCGATCATGTTCCTTCAACTCTCTGAAGATCCTCAGAGCAGGCTGCTTAAGAATGAAAGTGACTAGCTAGAGGACAAGCCAACCTGGTTGCCCCAGGTGCCAAGGAGATCAGTGTCTCTCAGCATGCCTGTAATCTATTTGCTGTTTACCTGTATATTTTGGCACCTTGGTTAGCAAGCGGTAGTGTGAACAGTGTTTTAAAGGAGGTCTCTGTATCTCCTTCCCTATGCCATGTTTACGCCTGGCTAGGATGCTCCCCAAACTGGTTGAGCCTCACTTTGATCAGAAGAACCTGAAATTCTGTACCTGCTGAGAGTTCTGCAAAAGAGCCCTCCCCGCCTGCCTTGCCCAGAGCCATAAGCGGGCTGTGGTGAGTCCAACAAGGCTCTCAACTATGACCTACCGGGTTGTAAAAGCTGATTGCAGTTCTCCAGGGCCAGCCCAGGGAAACTTCCTCAGGGTGTATCAGTCCAATAGGTGTCATTCCTGTGAGTGCAGGAAGGGGGAGATTAAAGAATCTGCTTTGACGACACAAGGTAGAAACTTCCTGACCCTTAATATACACAATTACCTGCGGTGCTCTTGTGCCTCACTTGCCTCCCTCTCAGATGTGGAATCTTTCTTCTTTCATTCAGGGCTGAACTCTGCATTTGTGCTTTCCACTTCTCTCCTTTTTACTTCTTATAGGGCCTCGTTTATCTCATCTCCATCCTGTTTGCAGCTGCTTCTTCCTTCTCTGATTCTTTCCTTTCAGCTTATCGCTGTTTTGTTGTTTTTCCTTCCTAAGATAACTCTTCCTTCACCTGGCATCTTCCTCTGGCTGCACTTCAGTTTTTCTTTTCTCTTATTTAATGTCTCTGAAGTACAATAAACGTCAATTCATTTCTCCAACACTTGAGTTTGACTTCTGCCTTAACCGCCCCACTGGATTGATCTCATCATGGTTCCTGTTGACCTTCATATTGTCAGATCCAGTGTACATTTCCCGGCTCTTATCTTAGTGATCTTGTTGCTGCATATGCCACTGTTAGTCATGCCTTCTTTGGGAGATTAAACAGGCTCAAGAGTTCTTTGACATGCCTCCCAACAAGGGATTATAGTTTCTCTGTCCCTTCCTCTTCGGTCTGGGCAGGCTCTGTGAGTGCCATAATAAATGCAGTGTGACGGAAATGACGCTTTGCCAGGTCCCATGCCTTTGGAGACTGCCCCTGCTTCCTGACACTTGGAAGACTTATTCTTGGAGCCAGGAGCTGCCATGTGAGAAATCTGACTACCCTGTTGTGAAACCATGTGGAGGGGCCTTAAACTCCATGAAGAGGGAGAGAGGCTCAGCCGAGTCCAGCCTCCAGTCAGCCCCCCAAAGGCATCAGATGAGAACGAGTCCACGCCAGTTCAACTGCTGGCTGATGCCACCAGCCACCTTCCATCAGTGCCAGGCAGAAGAGTTGTCCAACCAAAGTTGCCTTAGCTCCTGCTCCATAAAATCAAGAGATATAATAAAATGGCTATTGTTTTAAGCTACTAAGTATGTTACATAGCAACAAAAAACAAGAAAACCACCTTCATATTTGAAACTCTAATTAATTCACGTTTGCTGTGCTCCTCCCAGCTCTCCTTGGACTTCTGACTGCCTCTTGTCTCTCCTTTGTGGCTCCTTCTTCCTGGAGAGTCATCCTGAGATGGAGGCGAGCTCTAGTATTCTGTTCCATCTAGGTGCTCTTATTATCCAGGTATACGAGTTTGTTTCTTTTTTAAAATTTTGTATTTTATTTAGTTTTCTTTCAGAATATTACAGGGGTACAACAAACATTTAGGTTACATATACTGTCTTTGCACCACCCGAGTCAGCGCTACTACATGTTCGTTTTTAATGCTATTTTTAAAAAACTTTATTTTTTAGAGCAGTTTAAGATTCACAGTAAAATGGAATGGAAGAATAGAGTTCACATTACTATATTTTCAAGGTCTACTCCCATATCATTATCTCTATGAGATCTTCTTTGATTTCCTCTACACATAAATAAAAGTTTTCCAAAATTTCACAGCCCCTTTTCTTCAAAATTTTAACAATACTTTCATTTTCTAATCTGTTTTATTTGTCATGTTTATATCTTTTCTTTGCTAGACTGTGAATTTGTTGAGGGCAGGATCCATGTCTAAGTTATCTCTGTATCTCCTTATGTCATGGCTCCATCATTGTTTTGGCAAATACTGGATTATGCATATATCACACTGTGCTGCTTATATATTTACAGTCTATCTTTCTTATTAGACTGAGAATGCTGAGATTATATATTTTTTGTTTTTATATCTGCCAATGCTTTCAGCAATGTCAAGTATATAGTAAGTGGTTGATAAATGCTTGCTTTTTTTGGTATGAAAAGGAGCTGGCTATTCCATGGTAAAATCTCAGTTAAAACCTCAATAAGTATTAAGTACTAATCATAACTAATTAAAGATTATGGGAAAGTGTAGAAAAGCTTGTTTTCAATTGGATATATTTATTGTGTTCTCAAAGGCATATGTTTTCACCTCCCAATGTTTTCTAAAGCTTGGTGACCTTTGCATGGGACTAGATGTCTTTTGTGTATGGAAACAGATTTCTAAGCCTTTGAAATTTAACTCTAAGCGTTTGAAATTGTAACTTCTTAGGACAGTAGAAATATAGCAAGGAAAAAAGTTTGAGTCAAACTCCATTTTTCAAGTTTTCTTTTTCTCAGAACATTTGACATTTAAAATTCATTATCTCTTGCCATTTGGGTCTCACTGGTGACCTCAAGAATTTTGCAGAAGATACAGATTTAGAGGCAAAGAGAAGTGCAAGAAGGTGAAGTGGATAAAAATGGAGAGTAGAGAGGTTTAACCTGGGCTCGATGATGTCAAATTCAGATCTAGAGCAGGGAAGAATTTATGGGATGGATTAAAAAGAAAAGGACTCGTGATGAGGACAGTAGCAACATTAGGTCGGAGAAGATGAGAAAGATTGAAGAGGCTAAAGGACAAGACACACAATGGGTGAGGAGGGAGAATTTCCAAAATAACAACTGTTATTTTTTAATTTTTTAAATTGTACAAATAACTTCAAAATATTGCTAATAAAAAATAAAATTCCCCTCAAACACCCTCTTCTCAGCAAATCAAATCTTTTTGCCTTTTTTTTTTTCTAGGAGAATGGCAAATATTTAGATAGGTGCAAACCTATCAAGCATTTCTATGAACAACTATGTAATGTCTACTCCCATTTATTTATAATTCCTGATATTATAGTCACCAGTTTTCTTCCTCTTGGGAGAGAAGGGGAATTATCTTCACTTTAACTGAGTTTAGACATCTCTCCCTCAAGATGATTCTTTTTCTAATCCTTAAACAATAGAAACCTGGAGGCTGGGTGTGGTGGCTCACACCTGTAATCCTAGCACTCTGGGAGGCTGAGGCGGGCAGATGGCTCGAGGTCAGGAGTTCGAAACCAGCCTGAGCGAGACCCCCATCTCTACTAAAAATAGAAAGAAATTAATTGACCAACTAAAAATATATATACAAAAAATTAGCTGGGCATGGTGGCACATACCTGTAGTCCCAGCTACTCGGGAGACTGTGGCAGTAGGATTGTTTGAGCCCAGGAGATTGAGGTTGCTGTGAGCTAGGCTGACACCACCGCATTCACTCTAGCCTAGGCAACAGAGTGAGACTCTGTCTCAAAAAAAAAAAAAAGAAACATGGAATTAGGTTAAGACTATTGGCTAAAGGACAGACTTTAGTTTTTCATGCCATTATTTTCATTAATTTGATAGGCATACTAGAACTTTGAGATACTTCTTTTCCTTTTTATTTTTAGACAGTCTCACTCTGTTACCCTGGGTAGAATGCAGTAGCATCATCATAGCTCACAGCAACCTCAAATTCTTGGGCTCAAGTGATTCTCCTGCCTCAGCCTCCTGAGCAGCTGAGACTACAGGTGCATGCGCCACCATGCCTGGCTAATTTTTCTATTTTTAGTAGAAATGGAGTCTTGCTCTTGTTCAACCTGGTCTCGAACTACTGACCTTAAGCAATCCTCCCTCCTTGACCTCCCAGAGTGCTAGGAATACAGGTGTGAGCCACTGAGCCCGGCCTGAGATACTTATTTTCTGTCTTAACACACATATTAATGTTCATAGATGTAACATATCATTATGAGCTTACTTATATTTTGAAAACTCTCTTCCTGGCCTTTAATTTGTGGAGAAATGAAGCACCAACATAATTTATAATTTCCATCAAAGTTAGTGATACTCGCTATGGGCCACATTATAGACAAGGTGGGTGGCAGTTTAGATTTATTTCCTATGGAATTATTTGAAACTTTTCATCTCTAACTCAGAAAAAAATAACAGATGCCAGGGAATAATAATAATAATATTTTGATAGGGCATATCTTGGATATATAGCAACTTATCATATAAAATATAATTTATAAGTACATTTTGTTATTTGTAATAAGTTATTTGCAATTCACCTCCCAGTTGGTCCCAGCGCAGTTGTTCCTGACATGATGGCTGAGAATGGCTGCTCTAACACAACCCTGTAGTGAACTATACCTGTACAGTTACTGCAAAGGTGTCTAACCCTCTGTCAGTGAGCTCAATGATGTGGACCTTGAAATAGTTCTTGAACATTTGATACATTTTCTTTCCTAGTTATCAACATAAACCACTATGATTTCTCTTGGGAACCCACTGGCTGAAATTCAAGGCCTTTCTCTAAAGCCAAAATCTAAAATCTCCATTTCATCAGTTTTAAAATACATTTAAAAAAAATGTCAAAGTGCATTATGACAATTTTGTCAGGTAAAGCCAAAAATATCCATCTTTTATTGTCTCTAGTCATAAAATTTAACATATGCAGGGATATCAGAAGTGCTTCTCTGGAAACTTTAGCATCATAAATGGATCTGCCCAAAATTTGCATTATGGTGTTTATAGTATAGTGTCTTATATTTTCCAAGGAGGGAGGGACAGAGGTCTTAGTGAACGAGTTGTATAACTCGTCCTTGAGTTTATTCTTTTCTTTCTGTATAAGTTTCTTCCAACATCTGACTAACAGACTAGGGACAAAGGACCAGAAGCATAATTCAAATTATTGAGCTCCTTCTGCTAATAATGTGTATTCATTTTTTTTTATATATATTTAGGTTCTGGGTTTAAAACACAATTAATGGTATGGCTCCAGTCTGAACTGTGAAAAGTTCAAAGTTTGGGTGGGGGAAACAAATAGAAATAGGTCATAATGGAATGTAAAAATCCCTGTCATCAAAGCACTGTGTCACAGGTCACCAATTCTGCCTGGGGAACCCTCCCCAGAACGGAAGAACTTTGAGCTGGGCTCTCAAGAATGAGTTGGAGTTTTCTAGAGAAAGAAGAAACCTAATGGTTGTTCAGCTAGAGGAAAAGGCATGTTTTGGAGAGTAAGAGTTTTGACAGAAATACGAAGAGTTCTGAGTAATTAAATTAAAAGTAGTGTGTGACTATATTGGCTTGAGGCTCACTTATATTTTATTTTGGAGCACACTCTGTGACCTCTCCTTCTGTCTACTGCTTTCTGAGGTTTAATAAATAGTGACCCAAGATAGACTCTACACCTAGTAGCCTTCCTCTCTATGGTGGGGTGGGTTAAGATGAATTTCTAGGATATTGATGGATCATGCCTTTAATGCATTCACAATATATTGATTAAGACAAGCCAGAAACATTTTGCTTCTATTTACTCATGGTGCAAGTGGGGTGGGAACTGAAGCTTAAAGAGCAGAGAATGACTCATTTAGGACAGGTTAGACTATAATTCAGGACCCCTGACTTCAAGGGAGACCTTGCTTCATATCTGCACACTTTCCAAAAAAGGAAGGCACACACACACACAAAAAAACTGACTCTGCCAATTTGAGATCCTTTTTATCGTGAAAACAGTGAACACCTATATGCACTGTTTACCACCCACCAAGAAAGCAAGTATTCAATAGTTCAATCTCTGGTATCACAGAGCCTTAGCCTGTGCTCAGCACAATCTGAGGGGACTTGGACATCTATAAGACATGCTTTTTACCCTTTAGAATTTATAATTGTGATGAACTCAATTAGAGCTTAATTACAGAATTGGCTACAGAAACACAGGAATTCTACCTTTTCCCGGATGATCAACTTACAAAACTTTCCTGAATCGGAATGTCCAGCTGCCCCTTGAACATATTTACCAGGATGTCTCAAAGGCCCTTCAAATTTGACAGATTCAAAATTAGATTCATGTTTTTCCCTTTAAGCCCTGTCTTAGATGTTCTCCACCCCATATTTAGATCTTGGTTAATGGTATTATCTTCTATCCAGCAAGCACACTTGATATTTGGGGACCATATTTGACTTTTTCCTTTCCCTTACACCTTAATAACTACCTGTCACTAAGTCATGTTCGTTTAATCTTCAAGGTAATTTTCAAATTTCTTTTTTAGTTTGGCAACAATGTAGCATTCTACAATTCATATTATGCCAATGATGCATAGCTTTTATACTTAGGTAGCAATGGGTGGTGTTGTTGGAACATCTGACAGTGTATGTTGGCTCAGTTTCTTCCAGTTAAGCCCATTTCAGTTTTTTTTTTTTTTTTTTTTTTTTTTTTTTTTTTGAGACAGGGTCTCTCTCTGTTGCTCAAGCTAGAGTGCAGTGGCATCATCTTAGCTCCCTGCAATCTCAAACTCCTGGGCTCATGCGATCCTCCTGCCACAGCCTCCTAAGTAGCTGGGGCTATAGGTGCATGCCACCATGCTCAGTTAACTTTTCTATTTCTTTTAAGAGATGTGAGTCTTTCTATGTTGCTCAAGCTGATATTGAACTCCTGGCCTCAAGAAATCCTCCCAAAGTGCTAGGAGTACAGGAGCAAGCCACCATGCCTGGCCCATCTGTACATTTTTATTTTTTTTTTTTTATTTATAGTAGAGACGGGGTCTCGCTCTTATTCAGGCTAGTTTCGAACTCCTGACCTCGAGCAATCCGCCCGCCTCGGCCTCCCAGAGTGCTAGGATTACAGGCGTGAGCCACCGCGCCCGGCCTGTACATTTTTAATTAAAATTATACTATACTTATTTTTTAGCCAAATAATATATTTTGCAGCACTTTCTATGTCAGGACATTCAGAAATACCCCATTCTTTTTCTTTTTCTTTTCTTTTTTTTGAATCAGGGTCTCACTGGGTTGCCTTGGCTAGAGTGCAGTAGCATCATCATAGGTCACAGCAACCTCTACCTCCTTCAACTCAAGTGATCCTCCTGCCTCAGCCTCCCGAGTGGCTGGGACTACAGGCGTGTGCCACCACACCCAGCTAATTTTTCTATTTTTTGTAGAGACAGGGTCTTGCTCTTGCTCAGGCTGGTTTCGAACTCCTGACCTCAAGCGATCTTCCTGCCTCAACCTCCCAGAGTGCTAAGATTACAGGTGTGAACTACCACACCTGGCCCATGATTTTTACTTTTAAAAAATTTGTATGTGCATGATGTTTGATATAATCATATGGGCAAAATTTATCCTTAAGCTTTGAATTTAGAAATATACCAGTGGAGCAATGTAATTGACTTTCAGGTTAGCAGGTCAGCATCTTCGGTAGAGCAGCTTGACCTGAAGCTGTTCACAGCAGGTATTATCATGGAATGTTGAGGCTACAGCCAACAAACCACTTTCTCTGCAAGGGACCACTTATTGTTAGTCAATTCTGTGTTGTAGATATTCATCTCTGCAAAGGATAATGCTAGGTTTTCTGTTGGACAAGCAGCTGTTTTTTTTCTTTTTCTTTTTCCAGTGGCTACTATTCCTCATTGTTTGTTCATCTTATGTGAGTACATGATCAGGCAGTTCCACCATCTCGGATGGCATGTTGTTGTCTTTGGCAGCAGCAGAATGATGAGTTGTGGCTACAATCGTGCTGCCATGGCTGGCAATTTGGTTACATCACACTCTGCCACAATCACTTCCTGAGCGCACATTAACTGAAGGATGTGAACTGAACATGTGGCCATGATTCTTTTTTTTTTTTGAGACAGGGTCTCACTTTGTTGCCTGGGCCAGAATGAGTGCTGTGGCGTCACAGCAACCTCAAATTCCTGGGCTCAAGCAATCCTACCGCCTCAGCCTCCCGAGTAGCTGGGACTACAGGCATGCGCCACCATGCCTGGCTAATTTTTTCTCTATATATATTAGTTGGCCAATTAATTTCTTTCTATTTATAGTAGAAACGGGGTCTCGCTCTTGCTCAGGCTGTTTTTGAACTCCTGCCCTCGAGTGATCCGCCCGCCTCGGCCTCTCAGAGTGCTAGGATTACAGGCGTGAGCCACCGCGCCCGGCCTAGAATGTATAAATTTTAAAAGTGAATATTCTAATATTAACACATAACTCTGCTGACTGTAGTACTTTAAATTCTTGACTTTCAACCACAACCTTGTTGATGCCTGGTAGTTATAGCACACTTTCCTGGTCTGTTGACTTTCTTGGTCTCTTAAAACTGCGGTCCCCACCCCCTGGGGCAGTTGACTGGTACTGGTCCATGGCCTGTTAAGAACTGGGCTGCACAGCAGGAGGTGAGCGGCAGGCAGCCAGCAAAGCGTCATCTGTGTTTACAGCTGTTCCCCATCACTCACATCACTGCATAAGCTCCACCTCTGTCAGATCAGCGGGGGCATTAGATTCTCATAGGAGCCCGAACCCTGCTATAAACTGTGCATGCGAGGGATCTAGGTTGCTCATTTCTTATGAGAATCTCATGCCTGATGATCTGAGGTGGAGCTTTGGCGGTGATGCTGGGGCTGGGGAGTGGCTGCAAATACAGATTATCATTAGCAGAGAGGTTTGACTGCACAATAAATGTGATGTGTTTGAATCATCCTTCCCTCCAGCACCCCCCCTGCTTCCATGAAACCAGTTCCTCAAAAAGTTGTCTTTCATGGAACCAGTCCCTGGTGCCAAAAAGGTTGGGGACCACTGTTTTAGAAGAATCTTTCACACTTTCTATATTCTTCCTAAACTTCCAATATTTTCTCTGCATCTTCATTCTTTGCTGATGCTTGTCTTGTTTCACCAAAAAAACCTGAAAGCACTCAGAAGAAAAGTTCCTAGACATCCACCCTCACGCCTACCCACCTATGAGCATCTACTCCCACTACTCCAGCTTCTTGCGTGTCCCCCAGTGGAAAAACACTCCGTGTTAGAGCAGAGCCAGTCTGTGCATGTGTACAGAGGTCCTCATTCCACTTGTCTATCAAGGACAGCCTTTCAACAACTCTTCCACCTTTTATAAGATCTTTTTTTTTTTTTTTTTTTGCTTTTTACCAGATCATTTCATCATCAGGCAAACATTCTGTTACCTACCCCATTCTATAAAAAAGTCCTTTGCAACAGCAGTTCTGCTAGCTACCCTCATACTTTTGTTCCCCTCTACAGTAACACTCCTTAAAAAGAATTCTCTATCTTCATTGTCCCCAATTCTATTTTTGAGACAGAGTTTTTCTCTGTTGCCCCAGGTAGAATGAGGTGGCATCATCATAACTCACAGCAACCTCAAACTCCTGGGCCTCAGGAGTGATCCTCCTGCCTCAGCCTCCTGAGTAGCTGGGACTACAGGTGTACACCAACACACCATCTAAATTTCTATTTTTTGTAGAGATGAGGTATCACTCTTGCTCAGGCTGGTCTTGAACTTCTGGCCTCAAGTAATTCTCCTGCCTCAGCCTCCCAAAGTGCTAGGATTACAGGTGTGAGCCACCGTGTCTGGCCTGCCAATAACTTTTAAACATTACATTTTTCCATTCTTATAGGTAAGATATGTATCAATTTGATTTAAAGAGAGGCTGCTCCTTAAAACTGAGAGCAAGGCTACTTGCAGTCTATTACCTTCCCAGCACAAATGTTACTCCTCCATGAAGGCAGGGACTGTCTGCTTTGTACAATGCTATATCCCCAGCACAAGCTGCTGGTATATAGCAGGTACACAGGAAGAATTTAAGCAAGCAAATAGATGAATTTAATTTGTATATAATTTTAATTTATATTCTATTAACTTCTAGGCAATGTTAAAGAGAAGATGCAAAATATTTTTTTCTTCCTTTTTTGTTTTAAATTTTTATTTATTTTGTTAAAAATCTTTCTTGTCACCATAGAGATTGATAATTGTATGGAATAAGATTTTTTCTTCTTTTTTATTATTTTTCTCTTGCCTCCACTGAACATTGAAGAAGAATGCAAAATAATTGATGTGAAGGGAAAAAGACTGGGACCAGCAGGAAGACACCAGATAGGCGTCCTCAAACTACAACCCCCCGGGCCACATGCAGGTGTTTTTGCCCATTTGTTTTTTTACTTCAAAATAAGATATGTGCAGTGTGCATAGGCATTTGTTCATAGTGTTTTTTAAACTACAGTCCAGCCCTCCAACGGTCTGAGGGACAGTGAACTGGCCCCTGTTTAAAACGTTTGATGATCCCTGAGTTAGCACATCAGGAAATGGATGCAGAGATTGCCCCAGTGAAGGAGATGGATGTCCGGAGAGGTAGATATCAGCTTTCTCTTCCCTCCACTCTTCCTCTTGCTAGGAGACACAGTGCAGTGAGTGGTGGGTCTGTTTCTGGGGTTTCGCACCACACTCACTTGTCAAACCTCTGTCTAACTCACAGCCCTGAATGAGTCAGTTTGTCTTCTGCCTGCTCTGGGCCACCTCTGCCACTAACTAGCTGACTCTCTGGCCTTTTTCTCAGCTTCTTGAGAGCCCTGTCTCCTGAGAGGCAGGACTCAGACAGCTGCTCCACAGCACTCCCGCAGGGTTATTGCAATTCACCGTCCCTCCGTTTCTGCATCTCTCCCACGGAAATGAAACTTCTGTGTTATGTGAAAAAAAGACTGTAAGAGCTACATGAGTATTTGTAAGGTTTAATGAGCTACTCAGTAAATAACTTAGAAATGCAAAATATTATTCTTATCCTCTCACGTTCCATTCTCTTTTATGCCTAGGGTCTCTTGCTTCCAAGTTTCTCTTTAGTTATACCTATAATCATGTAGAACAATAGTTTTCACCATCCCCTCTTTAAAAACAATAAAATCTTTTATTCAAACAAACTTCCCTCATGTGCAAACCCAGTCCATATACACCAGAAGTGGAGACGCCCTGGTGGAGTGTGGGTGGGGAGCCCGACACTCCACATACACCCAGCAACGCCACTATTTGCAGCAATTCAGCCCAGCACGGTACATGACAATAAATCAGCTAGACAGATTTAACACAGTTATTTCCTCAACAATTACACACTGGATGCTTCAGAAAATGACTGCTTAGCTGTATGTTCATTTCAAACAGTATTAGGAAAGGGAAATAAAATGGAATCAAATGCTGAGAACAAGGGAAGCTATTTGTGCTTCATCTTCTGAAATACTCTATTTTCCCTGGGGATTTTATTTTTTATTTTTTATTTTTATATTTTTTTGTTGCTGTGAGCTAGGCTGATGCCACGGCACTCTAGCCCACAACAAAGTGAGACTCAAAACAAAACAAAACAGGTGGGGCGTGGTGGCTCACGCCTGTAATCCTAGCACTCTGGAGGCCGAGGGGGATTGCTCAAGGTCAGGAGTTTGAAACCAGCCTGAATGAACACGACTCCTTCTCTACTAAAAATAGAAAGAAATTAATTGATCAACTAAAAATATATATACAAAAAAATTAGCCGGGCATGGTGGCGCATGCCTGCAGTCCCAGCTACTCAGGAGGCTGAGGCAGTAGGATTGCTTGAGCCTAGGAGATTGAAGTTGCTGTGAGCTAGGCTGATGCCACGACACTCACTCTAGCCTGGGCAACAAAGTGAGACTCTGTCTCAAAAACAAAACAAAACAAAACAAAACAGAACAAAAACCACTCAGTATTGCAAAAAGAGTAATATCCATATTTCCAACCATCTTCCAAGAGGGCAGAAGTTATTTTTTAATCGCAGTACAATTAATGGATGCCACAATAATATAAATCTTGAATGAACATTAAACCTTTCCACTCAATGGGTTTCTTGAATAAAAAATTGATGAAAAGAGTTTCTTTCTTTCTTTTTTTTTTTTGAGACAGAGTCCCACTCTGTTGCCCGAGCTGGAGTGCTATGGCGTCAGCCTAGCTCACAGCAACCTCAAACTCCTGGGCTCAAGCGATTCTCCTGCCTCAGCCTCCTGAGTAGCTGGGACCACAGGTATGCGCCACCATGCCCGGATCATTTTTTCTATATATTTTTAGTTGGCCAATTAATCTCCTTCCATTTTAGCAGGGACGGGGTCTCGCTCTTGCTCAGGCTGGTCTCCTTCCCTGGGGATTTTAATCTGACCATAGGCAGAAAGGTGATCATTAGAGTAAGATGGTATCTTCTTTTTTAAATGCTTCATTGCACTGTATGTGGTAGTAATTGGTACTCGCATGCACACTATCCACGGAAATGAAGGAGATTAAGTTGGGTCTTGCAGCATCCGCTTCTGTGAAACTCCCGTTCCCAGGAGAAGCCCAGGCTGTACCAGGAAGAGCAGGATTCAGGTTCAGAAGACCAAACCTCCTGCTGGCTGCAAGAGCTGAGGCAAATCCCTGAGCCTTGGGGCCCTCAGTCTTCTAGGTGTAAAATACAGATAGTAATCCTTATTCTTCCTTCTTCCCAGAGGGGGTGGTATTGGGACTCAGTTCTTCCCAAAGGGAAGGTACTCAAATCACATAATGTACAGGATTATAAAATTCTAAACAAACACCAGCTTTTATTATGCAAGTATTTGAAAAATATCTGTGGGTGAGATACAAAATCATCTTGTGATGGTCCACCGTGCATAGAAACTGTCTTAGGCTCTTTGGGGGAGAAGAATGGGATCAGTAGGTTGTGTATTCAAGAGGTGAATAATCGGCCGGGCGCGGTGGCTCAAGCCTGTAATCCTAGCACTCTGGGAGGCCGAGGCGGGCGGATTGCTCGAGGTCAGGAGTTCGAAACCAGCCTGAGCAAGAGTGAGACCCCGTCTCTACTATAAATAGAAAGAAATTAATTGGCCAACTAATATATATATATAAAATTAGCCGGGCGTGGTGGCGCATGCCTGTAGTCCCAGCTACTCGGGAGGCTGAGGCAGAAGGATTGCTTGAGCCCAGGAGTTTGAGGTTGCTGTGAGCTAGGCTGACGCCACGGCACTCACTCTAGCCTGTGCAACAAAGCGAGACTCTGTCTCAAAAAAAAAAAAAAAAAAAAAAACAAACAAACAAAAAAAAAAAGAGGTGAATAATCTAATGGACACATGAGATAAATATATATGAATACATATGTAAAAACAATATGAGAGGATACTGGTAGCTGCCATTTGTTGAGCATCTTCTTTGTGCCGAGCACTGAGGAAAGGGATCCTCATGACAGCCTTACTAAGTAGAAACAATCATTCCCGTTGCAAAAGGAGCACAGAGTTTACAGTAACTTGCACCAGATCACGCAGCTTGTAGGAGTCAGAACCAGGACTCAAACTCATGTTCATCTGGCTAGCTCCAAAGCCCAGGCTCTGACCTGTGCCTATACTTTCTGCAACCTCTCTCTCTCTCTCCTTCTCTCTCTTTCTTTAACTCTGTTACCCCAGCTAGAGTGTGGTGGCATCATCATAGCTCACAGCAACCTCAAACTCCTGGGCTCAAGCGATCCTCCTGCCTCAGCCTCCCTAGTAGCTGGGACTACAGGTACATGCCACGATGCCCGGCTAATTTTTCTGTTTTTAGTACAGATGGGGTCTCGCTCTTGCTCAGGCTGGTTTCCAACTCCTGACCTCAAGCAATCCTCCTGCCTCAGCCTCCCAAAGTGCTGGGATTACAGGCGTGTGTGACCGTGCCTGGCCCTCTTTCTCCTTTTTCTCCTATTCTTCTCTTAGTCTTCCCTTCCTCTGTACTCCCTCCTTCATTCCCCCCCCCCATCTTTGCTGTACACACCCCAACATTCTTATAGACATGCCCACCCTCTATTTACAATACAGGTTGCACAGTTTTGTCACTATTAGCCAACTGGAATTAGGATTGTCCTGCTATTTTATAAGAATCATATTTCAAAACTGAGATATGTAGGGTGCTATAGATTATAAACTTTCAGGTGAAACATCTTAGAGCATACGTTGTTGAATCTGACATCAAATCTATACTTTAAAAATATGACTGGCTTTGTGGACTAAGCCTATTTCTTTCAATGCTATATTAAATCTCTGAAATATTGGGTTATTCATGTAACAAAAATCCTGTTATAGAAAAAAATCTCTTTCAATTGTAACTAGAATATCTTCATGTGACAGCAGTTAGGTTTGATACGCTTCTTAATGAGAGTGTTAGAGCAATAGCTTTCTTTTAACGGGGCATGCTGAACATGTTCTAGCACAGATATCCTCTGTGAATTAGTAAATTCAGTCATGGCTTTGCACTTAACCAATATGATATAATAGCTTCAGCTTTTCTCAATTACTTTATAACTTAGAGTGGGGCAGAAGGCACATAGTAAAGTTGAGAATTTTTAGCAAATGCCAAGTGTGAACCTATTCGATTTCCCTATGGGGGGCAGGTTTATGTTGACTTAAATTGGTCTGCAAATTACACTAGAAGTATCACATACATGGTGGACAGTTTGTCATGAACAAATATCAAATAAAAAAGAGTCTAACTTTTCAAATAATAAAATATATATAAATAAGCACAGATTAGAGCAGTGCATGGAAACTAATATCTGTCTCGTCTTCACATCTGTGGGACTTAGGTACATGGGGTTGTCCCTGTAGGGCCTGTTCCTCCCCACCCCCCCACTGTGGAGAGTCACGTGGGGTTTTACTAACGCTAATCCTCCTACTCCATGCAGGGGAGAGGTGGTCACCATGGCAGGTCACACGTTCATCATTGCTTCATTCTGTCATTTGAGGGCTAAGATGTAGTGCCCAGTACCTAAGTGTCTGATAAAGTAATGTTGTATTAGGGAACTCTTTTTATGAACTGGAGGATGGAAGGAAGTTACCATCTGTTGAATGCCTCTTCTGTGCCAGATACTTTCATATCTTCCCAAATTTAATTTTTATTAAAAAATTCTCGGCCGGGCGCTGTGGCTCACGCCTGTAATCCTAGCTCTTGGGAGGCCGAGGCGGGCGGATTGCTCAAGGTCAGGAGTTCAAAACCAGCCTGAGCAAGAGCGAGACCCCGTCTCTACTATAAACAGAAAGAAATTGATTGGCCAACTGATATATATATATATATAAAAAAAAAAATTAGCCGGGCATAGTGGCGCATGCCTGTAGTCCCAGCTACTCGGGAGGCTGAGGCAGAAGGATCACTCAAGCCCAGGAGTTTGAGGTTGCTGTGAGCTAGGCTGACGCCACGGCACTCACTCTAGCCTGGACAACAAAGTGAGACTCTGTCTCAAAAAAAAAAAATTAAAAAAAAAAAAAAATTCTATACTACAAAGTTGTATTCTTATACCATTTTAGAAATTGGGAAACCAAGGCTCTGAAAGGTTGAGCAGAGGGTCCAGGATTTCTACATTAAAGGTGGTGAAGCTGGTATTTGAACTCGGTCTCTGGACTCACAGCACCTGGCTCTTTAAATGACCCTATCCTGCAGGAGATGGAAGTACTTGTGACTTTAAACCGTACCATGTCCCATTTTTTAGAACAGTCTAGAGATTGGGACTTGGACACTCCCCTGTGGCTATTCCTGGAGTGAATGTATCTCAGTTGCCTTCCCCATTTCATGAGAGTTTCATAACATATAAAGGTAAACTATGCTGAGCAAAAATAAAAGGCTATGAACACAAGTTTGAGAAATTGGTGACATATTTAAGATTTAGGAAACTTAGGACTAAAACTTGAAAATTGTTTCATGGCTTAAAAATTGAATATGCTATAACAAATCTTGAGCGAGATTTTTGTGGGTAAGCACCCACATCAAAAGAAATGCCTGTTGTTATCATTGTTGCCTGTTATTATAAATGCCTGCTGTTATTATTGTTCATTTATTAATCAACTTTTATTAAGAACAAATATAGTAAAAATTAAAGCTTAATATAAATAATAAATATGTACATTAAAAATAGTATAATTTATGTAGTTTTGATTTCCTGATATTCAGTGAGGAATATTATTCTCCACATTTCTGTTTTCACAGAGATCTCCAAATATTATGCATTCCCTTAGACTCAATTGCTATGTGTGGGTTAAGATCTTTTAAAGTTCTTAACTTTGCCTGCCAAAATTGGTTTGTTAGCATGTTCATTGGCAATATTTAATGAGTGCTTGCGATGTGCACACTTAATGTGAATTGTCTTTCTGAATCCTCACCACCCCTTGATACACTTGGTGTAAGTATCCCCATTTTACAGATGGGAAACCAAGAGGCCATCAGGCTGGCAAAGGGGGAGCATGAAATGGAACCTAGTATCCTGACTCCAGAGTCTGTCATCTTAATCATACTATATATCCATAATATCACTGTGCAAGAAGTTAAGACTCAAAAATACTACACAAGGAAAGCATCATTCAAGGAAAGATAACAATGAGACATAGGCTGATATTTACTCTCATGTCTCATCCTTTCCCAGGGCAGTGTTGGCTTCTGCTCTTTTTAATTCTTTGGTATTCTTCTTGAGGTTTTTTGCTCCATATGCTATCATATAAATATCTGAAACTTGAGTACTGCCGGAGGTGGTATTCTTCTTTGGGGACCACCAAAGTGAAAGTTTCTATGAAGTAGATGCTCTCTTTTTCCAGGAGACACCATGATTTCCTCTAAAACGGTGCCTCTTGGTGCCACCGACGGGTGACCACTGGACCCTTTGTCCCCTCTGCTGTGGCCCTCTGTGGGAGAGAAGCAGGGGTCTGTGTGCCAGCCGGGGAAGAGGAGGCAGCAGTGGCTCTGAAACAGTGTTGCTGATAGTCTATGGTGTGGAGAAAGGGGCAAGTTTGGGGAGTTAGAGGGGTAGAGGGAAGGAAGCTGGCCATTATAATTCTATGGAAGCAGAATCAGCCACATGGCTGACAGCTTGTGGCAGCAGGAAATTGGACATTATTTCTGGAGAGAATTTCCTGTCCCAAAAGGAAGAACTTATCCACTTCTCACATTTCCCTACTTGTATGAGGAGCTTCCTAAGAAAGAAATTCTCTTGTGTCTGGTTCCTATGTCTTTAGGGGTCTGCAGTAGGAGCTACTCCCTTGGAAATCCTTTGGGGGAACTCACAGGACAGGAGAGGGGATTGTGTCTGGTTGGGCTGGATATTCTCACTCTCCTCCCAGTTACCACCCTAGACCATTGATTTGCCTTTAAGCTAATTGACCACTAATTCTACTGGACACTGACTTTTAAGGCTAAATTGAGTCTTCCAAAGTCCATAAACACTACCCACCCTGCACCAACCTAACCACTTGCAAACCTTTCTGGAAAGTTTCCAGGCAAGCGGCTGATCTGAAGCAAGGCGTGTAGCACAAAGACAAGATGCAAGTACAAAGCATCACATTTCACAGATTAAAATCAACTCTTTGTAATAGCATTTAAATATTAATAAAAGTATTTTTATATTACCACAAAATATGCTTTTTAAATGGAATATGGAACCTCATCTATTCCTTGCAAACTTATTAACCTCATTCTTCTTTTTCTTTGTTTTAAGCCATTTCTCCTCAGTCTTTCAAACAGACAGATGGTCTCAGTTATGTACAGTAGCTTCTATCCTCTGTGTTGCTATGCAACAAAATGCATCCTATCTGCAAGTCCTTTCTCTGTTGTATCCCGTTTCCGTTCAACAACTCAAAATAACTAGCCGAGTGCTTCAACATGCTACTTCCTCCTTTTTACAGAGTTGAATATCTATCAAGTATCTTCCTGGGCTCACTATCTCTTCCTGTTACAGTCTTGAAAAAAATGTGTTTGCTCCAATTTGATTTTCCTCATCACTTCCTATTTACATCAGCCCACTCAGTGCTAAGGCAGGCAAAACATACAGCAGTGAGTCACACAGCTGTTGGCCCATAGGAAAAAAAAAGTGTCAGCCAATTGTGTGATGTTTGAAACCCCAAGATTTTTTATTGTTGTCAGGTGTGTGGTTCCTGTTTTTCCTTTTTATCATAGCTTTGTTTCCCAACAGATACAGAATGTAAAAAAAACAAAACAAAACAAAAAAAGAAAAGAAAAGAAAAGAAAAATTAAAACAAACATAAAAGCAATTCTTTTTTCATTTCTAGGCTGAAGAAAGAGGGTAATAAACTTGATGATTCTTGCAAAATAAGAGGCAAGCAGTGGACATGAAAATATTCTGCATTTTGAAGATAGGAAGCTTGGAATTTGAAAAGTAACCCTCAAAAATGGAAAAAAATACATCTTTTTAAAGACTGTATGTCATATTGGTGTTTTCTCTCACTCTTGTTTGATTATTAGGAACTTAGACTCATTTATGGATTCTTCCAAAGCTCATTTCATGCCCCTTTAATTCATGTCATTTTTCTTTTCCCTAGCAGTCACAAATCTCAAATAATTAGACTAAAGTTGACCGAACTAGGAAATCAGTGGATGTGGAATGGGGGAGGTGGTCACATTGAGGTCAGAGTGGTTGTGGAAAACATATGCATCACTCTTTGCTCTCCAGTGATTTCAAATTCCAATTTCTGAAGAAAAATCTAAAGTCAAATGGAGAAGCATGCATGTCTTTGAAAATTCAGAGAACACATGTGATTCACATTAGTGTTATTTTTCTTGATTTTAAAAATGAAGGTGCTGCAATATTGCATGATTTGAGACAAAGTATAAATCACTCAACAGAATTATTATGCTGTACAATTACTGTATATTCAACAAAAAGTTTTAATTGCCTTAAATTTATGTGAAATTGTGTGGTGTTCTCTTCAGAGGTGAGCAGTTGATCTTTTCTGGAACATTTTGGCTCCTCAGTCAAGTATTCTCTGTGGAGATGTGAAATTTCCTTCTGTGGTGGCTGGGGTGGGTGCACTGGACTTCCATTGTTAGTATTCTCATGCCTGATTTTACTAGATTTGTGTTGTCCTTTTGCTTTAAGAAGGTTCCGAAGGCATATACTGATGATTATCAGAACATGTGGTTATTGTGGCTAGCTCCTCTACCACACTGCTTAGAAACTCAGGACGCTGTAAATTATTGTCACAAGACCAGAAGAGAACTAATGGTGAGGATTCGGCTCATCTGAGGTTACTGTGGTTTCTTGTTACTGACAGGACCTTATCAGTATCGCCACAACACCATATGTACCCTTTGAATACTCTGACTGTCTTATACGTATAAGCGAGAACAAAGCGAGGCATTGACTTATGCAACAGCAATGTCAGACTTTGGGGTGGAACTATGTTCCTTTTGCTTGGATATTCATGATTATCTGTGCTTATAGGGGGACTCTGTCTATTTGCTAGACAGGTGCTGGTGTTCTTTGGTCTATGAAAAAGTAGAAGTAAATGGAAGACTGGTAATGTGGATATGTTAAGTTTATAGATATGCATATATATAAATGTCTTTGTGTGTCTATGTGTGTATGTATATATGTGTGTATGTTTGTGTGTGTATATATGGAGAAATAGCTATTAAAATTATAAAAGCCACTCAAAATAATTTTATTATTATTTTTCAAGAGATGGGGTCTCACTCTATTGGCCATACGGGAGTGTTCACAGCAACCTCAAACCCCTGGGCTCAAGTGAGCCTCCCACCTCAGCCTCCTGAGTAGCTGGGATTACAGGCACATGCCACTACTCCCAGCTTCAAAACAAATTTCAGGTAATTCCTTCAACGTGTGCATCAAATACTACCTAACATTTCACCCTTATTTTATCTGTGGTTTTAAAAATGAAAGGTAAAATAACTCTTTTCTCTTAGATATTTAAGATATGTTTAAAGAGCTGTAGTACTATAAAAACTTCATGAGATCTTCAAACCTTTTTTACTCTTGTATTTGAGAGAGTCTCTGTTCTCTGATTTATATCATAATAGTTTCAAGTAAAAAAGGAACTCGTTTTTTTTTTGAGACAGAGTCTCGCTTTGTTGCCCAGGCTAGAGTGAGTGCCGTGGCGTCAGCCTAGCTCACAGCAACCTCAAACTCCTGGGCTGGAGCGATCCTTCTGTCTCAGCCTCCCAAGTAGCTGGGACTACAGGCATGCGCCACCATGCCCGGCTAATTTTTTATATATATATCAGTTGGCCAATTAGTTTCTTTCTATTTATAGTAGAGACGGGGTCTCGCTCTTGCTCAGGCTGGTTTTGAACTCCTGACCTTGAGCAATCTCCTGCCTCGGCCTCCCAGAGTGCTAGGATTACAGGCGTGAGCCACCGCACGGCCTAGGAACTCGTTTTTGAACTTTATTCTATTTTGGAGGATCAGAAACAGTCACTCTATCCTTCATCATTTCCCTTAGAATATTTCACCATCTCACTCTAAACCATGAGTCTTGAAAATGCCTTTCCATCTTGAACATGATGTGTATTCCAGGCTAGATAGCTAGGCCGCAGAGTACAAGTCACATACCTCCCCTGAGTTCAAGCCAGCACCCAGGACATGTGAGGGGAGCAGCCAGGAGCAGGAATGCATTGACTTAGAAGAAAGCAACCTAAAATACATTGACCCTTCAGTACAGGAGTAGTGACTAGGTATAATGGATACTGGCATAAGGACTAATGCCAGAGAGAATTTTTTTAATTTAAATAATTTTTGTTATTTCTCTTAATACTAGAGTAAAGCATGTTTGTTGTAGAAATTTAAAAGAAGCCACATGATGGGAAACACACCTTGCAGATTACCACCAGTAATGTGGTGGTGCATTTTTTCCCCCTCTCATTTTCCTTCCTTTGGATCATGATTGTTGTGCACATGGCTTTCTAGCTGTTTTTCCCTACTTATCATGAATGGTTTTCCATGTCACTAAATATTTTAAATTCTGGTTGATAATAATTGCACATATATTCCATACACAAATACTGTTGGGTAAATTCTTTCCAAAGGGTAAATTCTTTTGACTTTTAAAAATACTTGCAAATTTTATTATGAAATGATGCACAATTGTGAGCAAGGTATGCTTTGTATCAGGTGCCTACCTACTTCTTTCTGATACCTCATCTCATCCTGGCATCAAACAGGTACCATACCCTTGACAGTAGCCTATTCAGGAACACTTCTTCCAGAACTATCTAAAACTCGACAACTAAGCCTTTCTCCCGAACTCAGTTGAGTCTTTTCTTTCAAGACTTTCCTCAGAAAGTCCACTCTTCCCTGGATATTTGCATTTCAGAAAGGATACTGAAAATGTGAAGTGAATCTCTCCTAGGATTTTATTTAGTGCGTCCTCAGCATGCATTGCATATTCTGGAGGAAATATACTGTTCTGTCAGCATTTGTAGACCATAATCTTTCCCAATTATTTCATAACTTTGAGGCTCATCTCCTCAGTAATGCTGTCAGTTTCCCTTAGAAGAGGTCCAGGGAGGGAAGTTTTTCTTATTCCTGCTCAAAGCTTACCACAATTCTTGGCATATTGCATGTAATAAAAATAGCGATGATAGTAATAATACTTTTAAAAGCAGTTCACTTAATCTGAGTGGTTAGATAAGACCCTCAAATCTGAGATCACAGAACAACTTATCACATCACTAAACATGGTTAGTTTTAGCCATGAAGGGATGTTTCTTATAACTACTCTCGGGGCAGAGGTCACGAAGAGGATGGTCAGAGGGGAAACATCAAGAAAGTTTGCCTGTTGAACAAGAAGTTCAGTGACGTGAAGTAGAATGGTTAGGCTTGATGTCTAGGGTTAGAACATTTTGAGTACATTAAGTACATTTTGAGATAAGCAACCTCAGATTGATAATGTTGTCAGAGTTTCTAATTATTGTGGCATTCTTTTCTGTTGAACCATGCCCAGCTAAACAGATAATCCTGCTCATCATAGTTACATTTCCATGATTGGAAGATGAATAATACTCTCTTTTATTTTTTTTTTATTTTTTTTTTTGAGACAGAGTCTCACTTTGTTGCCCAGGCTAGAGTGAGTGCCGTGGCGTCAGCCTGGCTCACAGCAACCTCAATCTCCGGGGCTCAGCGATCCTACTGCCTCAGCCTCCCGAGTAGCTGGGACTACAGGCATGCGCCACCATGCCCGGCTAATTTTTTTTGTATATATATATTTTTTAGTTGGTCAATTAATTTATTTCTATTTTTGGTAGAGACGGGGTCTCGCTCAGGCTGGTTTCGAACTCCTGACCTTGAGCAATCCGCCCGCCTCGGCCTCCCAAAGTGCTAGGATTACAGGCGTGAGCCACCGCGCCCGGCCAATACTCTCTTTTAAATAGTGGAGATAGGATTAAGCCCTGAGGTTACATGGCTTTGACACTACTGTTCCTCTCTCTAAAATATTCTTTGTCTCTTCTCCTAACAGACTCTTATTCATCCTCCAAGATCCAGCTAGAATATTCCTTCAAACACTTACTGATGCCCTCAGGCTGAGCCTGCACACCCCAAGTCTTTCTCTTTAGTGCTTTCACTGCATTCTTACTCTGTGTTCACAAATATCACATTGTGGGCATTGTACTGGTGCCGAATGTCCCTGCACCCTACTCTACTGTGAACTGGGCAAGTATTGGGACCATATTCTATTTTGCTTTGCATTCCAGACACTTATCACTGGCCATTGTTCATCATAGATTCACAACAAATTTTACCAAGTGAATGAATGATGTTTCACAAGTCATGTTGCAAGTTACTGACAAAGCCAATGAAACCAAGTACAACGATGGGTTTTGTTATGCTTTCTTTGGTTATCTTGGTCAAAACATACAACAAATTGGAGTGTTTAGCTTTTAGTCTATGACATCCACAAGGCCCTGGTTTCCTTACTTTACATTCTTTGCCTTAGGTCACTCTTCTCAAACCTTAGTGGCCTATTTCCCATATTCCTGAACATACTGAGCACATTTCTATCACAGAAGCCTTTTCCCTTTTGGTTTTCTCAGTCTGGAAGAATTTTCCTCTAGTTATTTGCATCACTCAGTTTATCATTTCATTATGCCTCATACCCTCAAAGACCACCTGGTATAAAAGAGCAGACTTCTCAACTCCATGACTCTAACCTGATTTGTATTTCTTTATAACATTTAACACTGTTTCCATATTATGATACACATTTTTTTGCTTATGTATTTATTGTTCATCCCCTTTTTTAGCATATAAACTCCTAAGGGGCACAGACTTTGTTTTGTTCATTGCTCTGTCCTCAGAAATGATACAAAATGAAATTAATGGAAGAAAAATGAACTTTTCAACAAATGGTGCTGAAGCAATTAGATATCCTTAGGTAAATAAATGAATCTCAAACCAAGCCTCAAAAATCAAGTCAAAATAGATCATTTAAAATCAAAATTATAAATCTATCAAACTTTCAGGAAAAAAACAGATGAAAATCTTTAGAGGCTAGGGCTAGACAAAGAGCTTATAGACTAGACACCAAAAAAATGATTAATAAAATGAAAAATTATGAAATTGGACCTCATCAAAATTAAAAACTTTTGCTCTATGAAAGTTCTCATAAAAAAAGAAAAGATAAGCTACAAATTGGAAGAAAACATTTGCAACTCATATATCTGACCTGTATCTAGACTATGTAAGGAACTTAAAAAACTCAATAATAAAAACACCCCAAACGATACAGTGAGAAAATGGACAAAAGATATGAACAGACATTTCATCGAAGAGGATACACAAATGGCATATAAGCAGATAAAAAGGTGTTTAAGATCATTAGCCATTAGGGAAGTGCAAATTAAAATCTAAATAAACTATCATTACACAACTGTCAAAATGGCTAAGATAGACCAGGCGTGGGGGCTCACGCCTGTAATTCTAGCACTCTAGGAGGCCGAGGCGGGCGGATTGCTTGAAGTCAGGAGTTTGAAACCAGCCTGAGCAAGAGCGAGACCCCGTCTCTACTATAAATAGAAAGAAATTAATTGGCCAACTAATATATGTAGAAAAAATTAGCTGGGCATGGTGGTGCATGCCTGTAGTCCTAGCTACTCAGGAAGCTGAGGCAGTAGGATTGCTTGAGCCCAGGAGTTTGAGGTTGCTGTGAGCTAGGCTGATGCCACGGCATTCACTCTAGCCTGGGCAACAAAGCGAGACTCTGTCTCAAAAAAAAAAAAAAGGCTAAGATAAAATATAGTGATAATACCAAATGCTGATGAGGACGAGGAGAAACTAATCACTCATACCTTGCTGATGGGAATGTCAAATGAAACATCCACTCTGGCACTTATAAATAGTTTGGCAGTTTCTTAAAAAAAAATAAACAAACATGGTCGTATCATACAACCTAGCCATTATACTCCTGGGAATTTATCTCAGAGAAATGAAAACTTATATTCACACAAAATCCTGTGTGCAGCACATGCTATCTTTGGTGTGAGAAAAGAGAGAAGATGGGAAGATGTGTTTATAGTGTTTATATTTGCTTTTCACTGCATAAAGAAATATGACATTTTGATGAGTCAATGCCTGTGTCATATAAACTGCTAACTTTTGGGATTATCATGCTGTTTGGAAGGCTACCGAAGAAACTAGCAAAAGTGGTTATCCAAAGAGGCTTGACAAGTTATGGAAAGGACAGGGGCAGTGTGGGAGCTAGACTTTGCCGTGTATTGTTTATGTTACTTTTTAACTCTGTGAAGATGTTACCTATCCAAAACAAAATATAAATAGATAACATTTGAAAAGAAATTATAACTTAAAACACTGCTGATTTTATCCAGAATTTACACTTAAATTGTATTTACTAAATTCTGACTGTATTTCTTTCTTTTATTGTGGTAAAATATGCATAAAATAAAATTTTCCGTTTTAACCATTTTTAAGTGTACAGTTCAGTGGTATTAAGCACATTGATATTGCTTGCAGCCATTGTCCCTATTCATCTCCAGAACATTTTCATTTACACACAGTGAAACTCCATGCCTAGCAAACATAACTCCCCTTCCTCCCTTCCTCCAGATAGATCCCAGTAACCAGCATTCTACTTTCTGTCTCTACGAATTTGACCACTCTAGGTACCTCCTATACACGGAGTCATGATATTCATTCTTTCGTCTGACAGTGTTTCTTGTACTGAACTATGTGGAATATAAAGGAAGTGTGTAATTTCTGAGATAATGCTTTAGAATTAAATTCTAATAGGGTATTCCATATATCCCAAGATTTCTATAATCTGCAAAGAATGTGAATCCTAAAGATCAGATCTGTCGATACAGAGATTGCCTGGAATAAATATCTACCTTAAAAATAAATATACTATAAGGAGTCTTTTCACTCAGTTTTATTTGAAGGGGAACCTATTAGACCTTTTGCTTTCCATATACAGATTTAGACCCTCCAGGGGTGGAAATTCAATAGCACTAACCCCTTTCCATAAACAGAGTGGATGTTCGGTCTTCAATAGGAAGAATCCCGGGTCAAATACATTCCAATCCATATGAGAAGAGAAGCATAACAATATCAGAGAGCATTATTTCTAATTTAGAGGTAGTGGACTGAAGACAGAGGAATTAGTTTGTCAATTAATTTTTGTTTTGTTTTTTGAGACAGAGTCTTGCTCTGTTGCCTGGGCTTGAGTGCCGTGGCATCAGCCTAGCTCACAGCAACCTCAAACTCCTGGGCTCAAGCGATCCTCCTGCCTCAGCCTCCCGAGTAGCTGGGACTACAGGCATGTGCCACCACGCCCAGCTAATTTTTTCTATATATTTTTAGTTGTCCTGCTAATTTCTTTCTATTTTTAGTAGAGAGGGGGGTGTTGCTCTTCTTGCTCAGGCTAGTCTTGAACTCCTGAGCTTAAAACGATCCTCTCGTGTTAGCCTCCCAGAGTGCTAGGATTACAGGTGTGAGCCAAGTCAATTAGTTTTTTAAGGTGGTATACAGATCTTGAAGATGGGTACATCTTTGCAAAATGGTAGATGTTTACATGACAGAGAAAATTTTCTAATGTTCTAATGGCTGTTGTATTGGTTTCCCAAGTCTGCTGCAACAAATTACCACAACTGGGTGGCTTAAAAACAACAAAAATGTATTCTCTCTTAGTTTGGGAAGCCAGAAGTTTGAAATCAATGTGTCAGCTGGGCCATGCTCCCTCTGCAAAGAACTTGAATCCCAAAGAGATACAGAGAGAGTGACAAATACTTAATTAAAAATAAACATACCGTAAGGATTTTTTTTTCCCACTTACTGGTTTTGGGGAGCAGTAAGAAAGATAAGAGTCAACATCCCTTCTTGACTAGAAAGGAAAAGTCTCTGAGGAAAACACTGTCCTTTGTGTCTTTCCTAGTTTCTGGTGGCTGCCAGCCACCCTTGGTGTTTTTCCCTCTGTGCCTTGTCTCTTTTGAGGACACCAGTCTTTGTCTTAGGGGCCACCCTAAGCCAGTAAGACCTAATTTGAACTTAATTATGTCTGAAAAGACCTTATTTCCAAATAAGGTCACATTCAGAAGCACTGGGGCTTAGGACTTGAAGATACCTTTCTGAGGGACACAATTCAACCCACATATCTATCATTATTTCCTTTAGGAAAACAGTAAAGGTCAAAATCTTGTGTCAACCTCGAGGCAATAAGGATCTATTTTCTGTGGTCAGCTGTTATCTTGGAAAATACGCATGTCTGTTCACATAGAAAGCGTTGGTGGCCACTGCTGGTTTTGGGGAGTCATAAGAAAGATAAGAGTCAACATCCCATCCCTGGAAAGGAAGGAAAACATCTATTTTGTCAGGATTCTTTTCAGTTATCTCTGCTATAACACCTTTTACCCAGTTCACACAGCCTGTCGGTAAATGGCCAAAAGACTCAGCACTTCTGTGATTTAAATTCAGCAACTTAGAGTGGATGAAAGGTCAAATTCCTCCTTTGTGGACATGCGTGTGGATGTGACAATCTAACCTATATCACTGGTTACTTTGTTGTGGAGCCAATATAGGCATTTATTTTGGGTAAACATCATTTATAAGGTAAAAAAGGAGGATAAAACATGTCTTATATCATGATGCTTTTAACTGGGGCAGGAAATCAAATCAAGAGCCTGGAGCACGTTCCTCCTGGAAAATCTGTTAAAGGAAGGAAGTTCCCTAAGGGATTTTTAATCCTCCTGCACAGGACTTTGTTTTTAGAAGGCCATTAAAAAAAAAAAAAAAAAAAAAAAATCTGCAACAAATGCCCTGCAGGGCACTCATGACATGCTTAGGAAAAATTTATAATGCTGTAGCGTTATGCTAAAACATATCGTATCCACTGTCCTCCTAGAATAAGAAGAGTCACATTAAGAAATAGCAGGTGTCCTCAGCATTTTGGGCTTATTAGGAAGAGCGAGTAGTGGCAGGGAATAACAATTCAAAAGCTCTGAAAATAGGAGCAACCCAAAGAAAACAAATTGGAATGGACCAGGGTGATAGGCTTTTTTGTTTTTTCAAGGAAAATTTCTTTCCTGTTACCTTTCAGGAACCCAGGAACCCAAGAGATTGGGACCCTGCTGGCTTTCCCATTGATACTTAGTGGCCTGAGCAGTAGATGCATCACTCACATCAAAGGAAAGAAAATGAAGCTTCAATGGAAACAGTAGAGCTAACAGTTTCATGAAGTGATGAGACAAGAAAATTTGAGATGCCACTACAAGCTGATATTCTTAACCCAAAGAAATAGGTTGTGCTAGTTGGCTTAGGTGTTGAATACAGGATGGTGATGAGGCGAAGTCTTGGGTTTCTCCCCACAAGGGTCTCATCCTCCCTCTGGGGCTTGGCCCAGGCTTTTCTAGATGTTCTGCCCAATCATTTTGTGAATGTCCTCAAGTGGTCACAGGGAGTCTCCCTTCAGAGTATAGCTAGACGGTGCAGCAATCTGTAGTGGTGTCTATTCTACACACTTTGGTTGGCTGTCGTATAACTTTGTGGAAACACAAATAGTGCCTAACAACTTTCAATATTAAAAGTCTGCCCTAAATGTATGGAGTATTCTCTATATAGAATTTCTTTATCATTAACCAAAGCTTTCTAATATTTAATTTTGGTTTAAGATTTAAGCATCTCTTGGCTGGGCCCGGTGGCTCACGTCTGTAATCCTAGCACTCTGGGAGGCCGAGGCGGGTGGATTGCTCCAGATCAGGAGTTCGAAACCAGTCTGAGCAAGAGCAACCCCGTCTCTACTATAAATAGAAAGAAATTAATTGGCCAACTAATATATAGAGAAAAAATTAGCCAGGCATGGTGGGGCATGCCTATAATCCCAGCTACTCGGGAGACTGAGGCAAAAGGATTGCTTGAGCCCAGGAGTTTGAGGTGAGCTAGGCTGATGCCACAGCACTCTCTCTAGTCTGAGCAACAAAGTGAGACTCTGTCTCAAAAAATAAAAAAAAGATTTAAGCATCTCATTTTAATATGATAAGCATCTCATTTATCGTTCAATGAGTGCCAGCGAGGGATCTAATGTTCTATATGTATGAAAATGAAAAAATATGAATAATAAATACACTTGCTCTTCCATGGAGGCAGTGCTCCCCTATTAGGCTGGAGAAAGGAGGAGGACGTGGAGAAAGGGACTCCTTGCAGACAGCTCGGCAGGCTGGGCATGCGCTGCTCACCAAGGAGATTCCCACCTCACTCTTCCTCCTCCAGGGTGGCTGTCCTGAGAATCACTCACTGCCATCTGTGCCACCATTATTCAGGGAAATGTGTAAACCCTTTCACTGTATCAGCGACGAGAAAAGGTGGAGGTCATATACCCATTGCAATCCACTATCTTTCTAAGAGAACGGAATCCTGACCGTTTCCACGCCTGGAAGTGGCTTTGAGTCCTAGTTTGGCAACGCATCACATTTACCTGACAAGGATAGGTTTCGTTCCACTTACATAATAATCATATGAATTAATAATAAAAAATCACTTTCTTTTCAACTAGCGTTTTTCTTTTCTTTCTTTTTTTTTGAGACAGAATCTCACTCTGTTGCTCAGGCTAGAGTGCCATGGCATCAGCCTAGCTCACAGCAACCTCAAATTCCTGGGCTCAAGCAATCCTTCTGCCTCAGCCTCCCGAGTAGCTGGGACTACAGGCATGCACCACCATGCCTGGCTAATTTTTTCTATATATTTTTAGTTGTCCTGCTAATTTCTTTCTTTTTTTTAGTAGAGATGGCGTCTTGCTCTTGCTCAGGCTGGTCTCAAACTCCTGACCTTAAGCGATCTTCCCACCTCGGCCTCCTAAAATGTTAGGATTACAGGAGTGAGCCACAGTGCCCAGCCTCAACTGTGTTTTTTCTAAACACAGCCTCCTTTCTAGACTGAACATTCACTTCACCAATGATTGGTCAAAGTAGGCAGAAGTCCCAGGCTCCTGCTTCCTCTCCCTCCAGTTACATGCTGGGAAGCGTTTCCGACTTCTCCCTCTTCTCTGCCAGGGATTTCTGACAGATTATTTGCAGCTTAAGGTAAACACACTGACATGTTCTCTCTTTCACTCTATCTTTTCTCTCATTCAAGTTGTAAAATTCAAATACATAAATGAAATTGCTAGATGGTTTTTTTTTTTTTTTTTTTTTTTTTTAAGGCAGATTGCCTCCTTGAGGCAAAAACTTCCCTGACAGCAGCCAGCATTTATTTCTTTGTATCTTTCACAGCATGCGCTAGACTACCTTCCAATAACTGACACTCACGGACTGGTGTTGAGTGAATGAATGTGAGTCTTTGAGAGGCTGGTGAACCTGAGGATAGCGGCTTCCCAAATTTGTGAATAAATGAATTCCAGTGAGTAAATTCTAATAATGTTAGTTATTTGCATTCATTTCTTTTTCCATTCATTCAAACACTATTGATAGAGCACATGCCAGACATTTTGCTGGGAAACTACAGGGAACAAAAAAAGGGGCACATCCCTGTTCTTGAGAAGCTTATATTCCAGTGGGGAGATAGCACAGAATCATAGCCAGAGTGGGTACAGAGTGAGTGCTCTGAAGGAAATGGCACACCTATGCACAAGTCTATGACAAAGGAAAGTAAGGTAGACCTGGTACCTGGTACATGTATGTAAGGTAGACCTGGAACATACTCCCAGAGAGAGATATGAAGAAGTTAACAAGGAGAAGAGGTGAGTGGACAGTATTACAGGCAGAGGGAAGGATGCTCAGGTAAAAAATTTTTTCCCTTGATAATCTAACTTACCTTTCTATTACTTTAAAATGATAATTTAGTAAATCTTTACCAGCATTGTTATTTATGATTATATTTCACATTTCATTTTTTATAGCATGTGGCACTTTGAATAAGTACAAATTAGTACTGATGTTATATATTTCATGAATGGGATCCAGATTCTTTTCCTTAGACTACAGAGCTACATGCCACTGAGATAGATTGCTAATTACAGTAGTTGGCTGTCTCCATTACAATGTCAATAACACAGTTAGTGCCCCTTACGGAACACTTCCATATAATTGACATCTGTTTTAAAATCTGGTAGAATAAACTTCCTTTACTGTCTTATTTATGTTTGTGTTGAAAATAATCAGGGACATATTGAAAACAAGCCATATGTTCAGTGACAATAAATGCTTCAAATGGTCTCTTTGGACACATACTTCATTTGGAGCACAGCAAATAATGGATACAGATTATTTTACAATTTCCACATGGATAAAAAGATTTGAGACACACTTTCTTCTGTCCTTAAATGAGCTGTTGAGTGACATGCACTTCTGGTGTTTATTAATACATAAAATAAAAGAGTAGAACCCATGTCTGCTGACATGGCATTCAGAATGGAGCTAGGCAGCAGGTCAAGAACTGATTGAGATTTATTTCCCCTGCACATTTATGGTGCAATTATTCTTGTATTAGTTTGCTTAGTGTAGAAGGAAGAGAAGATTATTCCTGGAAAGTTCTCTTTGCTTCAAAAGTTCAGAGTTCAAGAAAGTTTTAAGTAGAAAAATGCCTGAGGAAGGAAATGCTTAAATACAAAAGTTGTAGTCAGAAAATGATGAATACAATAATGATACGAATAACATCAAGAATTCAGCAAAACTTGTTACATAAAATATATCTGCTTGTTTAGTCATTTATTCCCTGGGTTCATTTTATTTTTTTTTATTTTATTTTTTTTTCCTGGGTTCATTTTAAAGATCCCAAGCAGTCACATATTTTCTGACTTATTTTTTCCTCTTTTAAAACAGCAGGTTCTTAACATTTAATATGTAATCTAAAAATATTTATGTAATATAAATGTCAGTACAGTGGAGCTTTTTATACCTCACTTTTATTTCATAATTGCTATCTTTTTTTTTTTTTTTTTTTTTTTTGAGACAGTCTCACTTTGTTGCTCAGCTAGAGCGAGTACCATGGCGTCAGCCTAGCTCACAGCAACCTCAATCTCCTGGGCTCAAGCAATCCTACTGCCTCAGCCTCCCAAGTAGCTGGGACTACAGGCATGCGTCACCATGCCCGGCTAATTTTTGTATATATATTTTTAGTTGGCCAATTTGTTTCTTTCTTTTTTCAGTAGAGATGGGGTCTCGTTCAGGCTGGTTTTGAACTCCTGACCTTGAGCGATCCACCCGCCTTGGCTTCCCAGAGTGCTAGGATTACAGGCGTGATCCACTGCACCCGGCCTCATATTGGCTAATCTTGAATTCTTCTTAAAGCCAGTTGACTCATTCTCTGTGGGCATCAATTTGCTTATTTGTATGACAGATATCATACTATCTCCCTCCCAGGGACACTATGAACACAAAATTAGACAACTGTGTGATAGTGCTTAGTACAGAACAGTCCTAAGTAAACATTTCCTTCTTTCCTCTCTTCTTTCTTCACTCATTTATTTTCTTATTTCTCTACTTCATTCTTTCCTAGTTTTAAGTCTTATATTCATAATATCATTTTTCTCAATTAAAAATTACAACTGTGGCTTTGTCTCATTTAAAATCAAGAATAGTGGCTCTTTTTACAGAATGATCGGTGGAAGGAAGGAAAGAAGGAAGAAGAGAGGGAAGAGAGGGAGGGGGGAGGGAGAGAGGAAGAATTTAAAAGGGAAAAGCTTTATTAACCCTATTGGCACTTCAATTTTTGTTCTGTCTCACATTTTTTCTTTTCTTTTTTTTTTTAATACAGGGTTTTGCTCTGTTGCCCAGACTGGAGTACAGTGGTGTCATCGTTACTCACAGCAATCTCAAACCCCTGAGCTCAAGGGATCCTTCTACCTCAGACTCCCCAGTAGCTGGGACTACAGGCATGTGCCACCATGCCCGGCTAATTTAAAAAACACTTTTAGAGACAAAGTCTTGCTATGTTGCCCAGGCTGGTCTTGAACTTCTGGCCTCAAGCAATTCTCCCACCTTGGCCTTCCAAAGTGCTGGAATTATAGGTGTGAGCCACTTATGCCCTGCTTTGCATTTAAAAAAGATTAATAAAAAATAGGTGATGAACTGTGGTAAACATTCTGGATATTTGGTAAAATTCTATAAACAAAATGCTGTGCCATACTGAATTACTGTCCAGTTCTGTTTAAAAATCTACTGTGCATTTACTGTGAGCCAGACATCGACTTGCTATCTAAAATGGATTTTTTAAATTAAACTTTTATTTTCTTTTTAAGATAATTGTAGATTCACATGCTGTTGTAAGAGAGAATACAGAGAGCCCATGCATTCTTTACCCACTTTTCCCAAATCATAACATTTTGCAAAACTGTATGACACTATCACAAGCAGGATATTGACATTGATAGAGTCAAGATATACAATGTTTCCATTACGACAAGGATCCTTCATGTCCTTTGATGGCCACACTCACTTCCTTTTCATTCCCATCTCTCCTTAACCCCTGGCAACCACTCATCTGTTCTTCATTTTATAAGTTTGTAGTTTTAAGAATATTATATAAATGGAATCATTTGGTATATAATCTTTTGCAATTGGCTTTTTAAATTTAGCATCCTTGGAGATTCATCCAGGTTGTTGAATATGTCAATAGTTCATTTCATGTTATTGCTAACTAGCATTGCATGGTATGAATGTATCTCAGTTGTTTAACCATCCACCCATTGCAGGACATCTGTTTTTCCCCCCTACATTTTTTGCTATTGCAAATAAAACTGTTACCGTACAAGCAGTACTATTTTTGTTTTCATTTCTGTATGATAAATGCCCAAGAGCACAATTCCTGGATTGTATTGTAGTTTGATGTCTAGTTTTTAAAGAAACTGGCAAAATGTTTTCCAGAGTGGCTGTACCATTTTATATTTCCACCAGTGATGTAGGAGTGATATAGATTTTCTGCATCCAGCATTTGGTGATGTCACTAGTTTTTATCTTAGCCATTTTTATGGAAGTATACTGATATCTCTGTCATTCTACTTTGCACTTTTCTAAAGTCTAATTACATGATTGCTTATATACCATTTGTATATTCTCTTCTGTTTTATTAATCTCTGTGTTCACACCTCTACCAATACCACACTGCCTTGATTATTATAGCTATATATAAGTCTTAAAGTCAGGTAGACTGATTGTTCCCACTTAATTCTTTTCTTTCAAAATTGCTTATATATTTCCTAGTAGTTCCTTTGCTTTTCCATATAAATTTTGGAATAAATTTTCTATATCTACAAAATTTTTTCAAGGATGAAAAATTTTGATATGAACTGTGTTGAACCTGTATATCAATTTTGGGACATCTTTTTTTTTTTTTTTTTTTTTTTGAGACAGAGTCTTGCTTTGTTGCCTAGGCTAGGATGAGTGCCGTGGCGTCAGCCTAGCTCACAGCAACCTCAAACTCCTGGGCTCAAGCAATCCTTCTGCCTCAGCCTCCCAAGTAGCTGGGACTACAGGCATGTGCCACCATGCCCGGCTAATTTTTTCTATATATATGAGTTGGCCAATTAATTTCTTTCTATTTATAGTAGAGACGGGGTCTCGCTCTTGCTCAGGCTGGTTTCGAACTCCTGACTTCAAGCAATCCGCCCGCCTCGGCCTCCCAGAGAGCTAGGATTACAGGCATGAGCCACCGCACCCGGCCTGGGACATCTTTTTTTATATTGAATCTTTCAATTCATAAACATAGTCTATTTCTCCATTCATTTAGATCTTCTTTGATTTCTTTTATTAGTGTTTTGTAGCTTTCAAAATATAAGTCCTGTATATGTTTGTCACATTTACATCCAAGAATTTCAGGTTTTTTTTTTTTGGTTTTTTTTTTGAGACAGAGTCTTGCTTTGTTGTGCCCAGATTACAGTGAGTGCCATAGCGTCAGCCTAGCTCACAGCAACCTCAAACTCCTGGGCTCAAGCAATCCTCCTGCCTCAGCCTCCCTAGTAGCTGGAACTACAGGCATGCGCCACCATGCCTGGCTAATTTTTTCTCTATATATTAGTTGGCCAATTAATTTCTTTCTATTTATAGTAGAGACGGGGTCTTGCTCTTGCTCAGGCTGGTTTTTAACTCCTGACCTCTAGCAATCTGCCCACCTCAGCCTCCCAGAGAGCTAGGATTACAGGCGTGAGCCACCGCGCCCGGCCTGCCTTTTATTTCTATTGTCATATTGCAGTGATTAAACTCCCGGCGCTATGTTGCATAAGAGAAGTATGCAGACATCTTTGTCTTGTTCCCAGATTTACAGGTAAAGCATTTAGTCTTTGTTATTAAATATAATATTGACTATATTTTTAAAGTAGATGCTCTTTATCAAGTTGAGGACATTCCATTTTCATTTTATTTTTCTGAGAATTTTTATCATGAGTATAGAATTGTGTCAAATGCTTTTTCTTCATTGACTGATATGACCATGTGATTTTTGTTCTTTAGCTCATTAATATGGATAATGTTAACCTTTGAATATTGAGCCAGCCTTGCATCCCTGGAATAAATCCTATGTATAATTCTTTTTATATATTGTTGCTTATATTTGCTGATATTTTATTAAGGAGGTTTACATCTATATCATATTATGTTTGTCTAGTTTCAGTATTGGGATAATGTTAGTTTTGTAAAATGATTTGAGAAGTGTTCTCTTTCTATTTTCTGAACGGATTGTGTAGAATTGGTGTTAATTCTTCTTTAAATGTTTGGTAGAATTTTTCAGTGAAATCCTCTGGGCCTGGATATTTTTATTCTGAGAGGTTTAAATTACAAATTAAACAACTCTAATAGTTGTAGAACTATTCAAATGCTCTACTCATTTGTGTTTTTCAAGTTGTTGCAGTTTATGTTTTTTGCAAATTGTTCCATTTCATTTGAGCTGTAAATTTATGTATGCAGAGTTAGCTTGTAGTATTTTCTTATTATCCTTCTGATGTTTCAGGGTCTGCAGTGATATCCCCAGTTTCATTCCTGATATTGTTCTCTCTTTTGCCTTTATCAGTCTTACTAGAGTTTTGTCAATTTTATTACTGTTACAAAAAACCCTAGCTCTTTGTTTCATTGGTTTTCTCTATTGGTTTTCTACTTTCAATTTCACTGATTTCTACTCTTTATTATTTTCTTCTGTGTACTTGCTTTGGGTTTATTTTGCTGTTCTTTCTCTAGGTTCTTGAGATGGAGGTTTAGATTATTGATTTGATACTTTTTCTCTTTTCTAACGTATGCATTAACACTGTGGTCCCCAATCCACAGCCATGGCCGAGTACCAGTCTGAGTTCCGCATCATCACTGCTTGAGTTCTGCATCATCCTACCAATACTCATAACACCCCACCCTCCATCCCCATGGAAAAATTGTCTTCCATGAAACTGGTCCTGTTGCCAAAAGTATTGGGGAATGCTGAGCTAATTTTGAGCCTCGTGAAGCATATGTAACTCACATGTCTCTTCACCTTTGGAGCCCCGAGAACTCTTTTTCAAGTTGAACCTAACTAACTCATGCAGAAAAACCAAAAAATAATAAATTTTTCATTAAATTAGAAAGGATTGTTTTGTTTTCAAAGTTCTTATTTTATTTTTATAATAGAACATCATGGCACCACGGAAAAAATTTTTTTTCTAGTGTGGCAGTCAATGTGTTAATGCTATAAATTTCCTTCTCAGCACTACTTAAGCTGCATAACATAAATTTTGATATGATATATTTTCATTTTCTTCCAGTTCCACATATTTTTAATATTTCCTTTGAGAATTTCTAATTCATGAATTATTAGAAGTATATTGTTTAGTTTTGAAGTGTTTGGTGTTTTTTTCTGTTACCTTCTTGTTTCTGATATCTAGTTTGATTTTATTGTGCTCAGAGAATACATGCTGTATGATTTTAATTCTTTGAAATTTGGTAAAGTTTGGTTTATGGCCCAGAGTATGGTCTGTCTTGGCATATATTCTATAGGCACTTAAAAATAATGTGTATTCTTCTGCTGTTGGGTAGAGAGTTCTATAAATGTTGGGTAAATCCTCATGGTGTTGTTGAGGCTTTCCATATCCTTGCCAATCTTCTGTTTAGTTGTTGAATCTGTTGTTAGACAGGGGTGTTAAGATCTCCAACTATAATTGGGGAGATATCTATTTCTCCTTTCAGTTATCTCAGTTTTTGCTTCACATATTTTGCAGCTCTGTTGTTTGATGCATACATATTTAGGATTGCTGTCTTCTTGGTAGATTGGCCCTTTTATCATTACATTATGTCTCTTCCTGTTTCTGGTAATTTTCTTTTCTCTGAACTCTATGTTATCTCATATTAGCATGGCCATTCCTCTTTCCTTTGATATTGCTTGCATGATGCATTTTTTTCCAATCCTTTTACTTTTAACCTGTCTATATTGCCATTGTGAGGTGTATTTCTTGTAAACAGCATATATTTGGGTCACATTTTTTTAAATCCACTCTGCCAATGTCTGTTTTTTAATTGGTGTATTTAGACTTTTTATATTTAATGTAGTCATTATGTTAGAACTTAAGTCTGTCATTTTATTTTTTGTTTTCTGTTTGTTCTCTCTGTTTCTGTTTTCTTTTTCTTGCTTGCCTAGGGATTATTTGAACATTTATAGAACGCTATTGTAATTTACCCATAGTATATTTGAGTGTAGCTCTTTGTGTAGCTTTTTAAGTGCTTATATATAAAACTTATCACAGTTTACTAGTATCATTTATCAGTTTAAGTGAAGTGTAGAAAATGTACTCACTTTATATTCCTTTATCCTACCCTGCTCATAATAGTCTTAAATATTTCCTTTATATACATTTAGAATCCCATAAGACAATGTTATAAATTTTACTTCTACTTTCAAACAGAATTCAGAAAACTTAAGAGGAGAATAAAAGTCTATTTTATTTGCTCATATTTTTTGGTCATTGTAGTCTTTCTTTTTTCCTGATGTTCCAAGTTTCCTTCCTTTAACATTTCCTCTCTGTTTAGACAACTTCCTTTAGCCATTCTTTTAAGGGTAGTAGGTCTGTCGGCAAACAATTTTCTTAGTTTTCCTTCATCTGAGAATGTTTTGCTTTCCCCTTCATTCTTGAAAGATATGTTTGCTGGAAATAGGATTCTGGTTTGACAGTTATTTTCTTTCAGCATTTGAAATATGTTGTGCCATTTTCTTTTGTCCTCTATGATTTCTAATGAGAAATCTGCTGTTATTTGAATTGTTTTCCCCTTATAGTTAGGTTCTATTTTTCTCTTTCTGCTTTCAAGACTTTCTTTGTCTTTAGTTTTCAGAATTTTGATTATAATGTCTTGGTGTAGGTGTCCTTGAGTCTGTCTTTTTAAGCTCAGTTTCTTGAATTTAAAGTTATATGCCTCTTACAGATTTGTAAAGTTTTCAGTCATTATTCTTTGAGTATTTTTTTCATCCCTGTCTTCTTACCTGGGCTGGTTCACCCTTTCGTAGGCAACCTGGAGGTCCTCCTCTCCTAGGAGGTCACCATGTTATGCCCAACTTAGTGCAGATACCCAATTGGCATAGTGCACTACAGCCTAGAACTCCGGGGCTCAAGGGATCCTCCTGCCTCAGCGTCCCAAGAAGCTGGGACTACAGGCGCATGCCACTGTGCCCGGCAATTCCTGTGTTCTTTCTCTTCTCTTTTTGGGGCTCTGATTAAAAATCATATTATAGTTTTTGTCATAGTCCCACAAATCCTTGAGGCTCTTTTCACTTTTTTAACCCCTCTGTTTTTCAGAGTGAGTAATTTTTACTGTTCTATCTTCTAGTATATTGATTCTTTCCTCTATCCCCTCATTTGGCTACTAAGCCCATACATTTACTTTTTTATTTTGGTTATTATACATTTTCATTTGGTTCTTCTATATGTTTTATATTTCTTTGCTGAAACTATTTTTTCGTTTAAGTGTGTCAGGTAATTCTAATATCTCTGTCATCTTGGTGTTGACATCTATTGATTGTTTTCTTTCATTTGGTCTTAGGCTTTCCGGTTCTTGATATGATAAGTGTTTTTTTGATTAAAACCTGAACATTCTGGATATTTGGTTATTAGAGTCTAGGTCTTATTTAGACTTTCTGTTGTAATTGGATTTCTCTGATACCACGTAGGCTGCAGCGGGTAGTGCCTCATTACTACTAAGTTGAGGTGGAAATCCAGTTTCCCCATAGAGATCAGGTGGGAAGTGGCCCTTATTATGGTTGGGTAGGGGGTAAGAGTTCTGGTTCCCCACTAGGCCTTCACTGCTACCTCCCTAGCTGGGAAGGGCAAGAGTGCCTCATTGCTGCTCCCCACTAGGCCTCCAATGACACCACTGATGGTGAAGGGGGTCAGGAGGCCATTTGACTTTGTTACTCCTGCAGAGTGATAAAAGTCCTCATTCTTCATTAGGCCTCCTCTAATACCATCTCCCCATCCCTGTGGGAATGGGTAGGAATGCTTCATTACTGCCAGGTGGAGGTGGAAGTTCAGGCTTCCCGCATGGTCTCCACCGACTCTGTGGGAGGTGAGCATGTTTGGCAAGTGTGGCTGAAAGTCCCAGTTCTCTAATTGGTCTTCTCTAACACCACACTTGAGGGTGTGTTGGATGCCTTGTCACAGCCTGGTGAGTGCGGACCTTCAGCTCACCACTTTGTCTTTGCTGGTGTGAGTGGGGGATGGGATCACAATTTTTTTCTGTGGTTTTTGACTGCAGTAGAGCCATTACTAAAAGTTTCTGAAAGTTTTCTGTCTTGCTAGGCTGATCCTTTCCTGTTTCTTTGTCTAAAGAGAGCCAAAATCTTGGGACTTTTTAAGGGGGCTTTTCTTTTCTTGGGCTTTTTTTTGAGGGGGGGTTCTGCATTGGCATTTCCAGGTTGCTGGTTTCTTTGGCAAGTCAAGATATATGAGGCAAAGAGACAACCCAGGAAACACACTACTATGTTGTTCTTTGGGTCCTGAATTCCCTCGCTGGTTTGCCTGACTCTTCTCTCTGCCTTTTAGTCTTCTGTTTGTTTTATGTATAGTTGTCTATTCCATCTTCCTAGAAGTGAAGTCTCCTACAATGGAAATTTTAGTCCAAATATTCACTTAATTTTGTTTACAGTTTCTTCTAGATGTCTAGGCAGTAGTTCTAAACATTGCAACTCATTTGCAACATTTGTTCCCTCCTCGTTTTTATTTTTTTTTCTGAGAACAAGTATATTTGTTCTTTCTTTTTTTTTCTATTTATGTATCCTAGTCTGAGCCAAGTTTGTACCAAGAACAAGTATATTTGAAGTTAAGTAAGGGCAAAAGTTGCAGTACAGCTTATAGTATTTTTATTGTAATGTTTTATATTGGTGATAAATTCTTCAAAATAATACTTATTAATTATTAGTTAATTATGTTACAGAGGATAGCATTATAAGTAATAACATGGATTTTTGTTTTCTAGGTAGTGCTTAAGACTATTTTCTATCTAAACATTATTGAAGTTGCTCACAAGGGACAGATAATTTAATATTGACACAACCTTAAATAAATTGAAAAGGCATAAATCAGAGTAATGAGATTCACCAGGCTGTTAATATTAATGGAGAAACCTTTTGGGAAGCATGGTATAAAATCAAAGAAACTAGGAACTCTAGATGTAAATAATGAAACTAGTTAATGATTTAAAAATTGGTTATTTTGTTTCAATCTCTTTTTTTTTTTTTTTTTTTTTTTTTGAGACAGAGTCTCACTTTGTTGTCCAGGCTAGAGTGAGTGCCGTGGCGTCAGCCTAGCTCACAGCAACCTCAAACTCCTGGGCTCAAGCGATCCTCCTGCCTCAGCCTCCCGAGTAGCTGGGACTACAGGCATGCGCCACCATGCCGGGCTAATTTTTTTATATATATATCAGTTGGCCAATTAATTTCTTTCTATTTATAGTAGAGACGGGGTCTCGCTCTTGCTCAGGCTGGTTTTGAACTCCTGACCTTGAGCAATCCGCCCGCCTCGGCCTCCCAAGAGCTAGGATTACAGGCGTAAGCCACAGCGCCCGGCCTGTTTCAATCTCTTTTTAAGTCATACTATTCAATGTCCTTATAAAAAGTGTATGTCTGATAACAACTGTTAAGGAATGCAGGATTCTTAGGGAAAAAAAATCAAAATCTACAGAGAACACTATATACTTATTTTGGTTTTGTATACAAGGAATCAAAACACTACTAAACTTAATTTCTGAAAAAAAGTGAGTTCTTCCCTAAATCACAGGTCATAAATATTTATTAATAAAAAGTGTATATAGGGATTCACACACACATATGTGTATATGTGTGTATGTAAACACCCACATATGCACATATATACAGCTGTAATTAAGGAATCTTAGCAATTTATTGCTCCCAATTTTAAGTACATCTTGCAATAACATAAATTGAACATGTTAAGTTTGCAGTTCTGAATGATCAAAAGAAATGAATATCAAAGCTGTGGGGAGACACAAACTAGGCACATGAAAAAACGACTTAATAGTAAACATGTACAAAATATGCTGAGGTAGGTTGTAGAATATCCTTTCTTGGGATAAGCCTGAAGCTGTGTGGGGACAGTTTGGGTGCAGAACTGGGCTTTCTTGGCTGTGTGAAAATAGAATAGAATACCCAGTTGTCATTTCTGTTAAGTTCTTCTTCTCTAAATGTTTGTAAAGTGACATTGAATGCAATAAAACCTTTGGCTATTTTGAAAAGTAACTGTTTTGAAGAAAAGAGTTAATTTAGGCCAGGCAAATTATATACATATATATATGAAACACAGCCTGTGGATGATTCATCTAAATCTAATTTTCCACATTCCTTTTAGAGGTTCTTTTTATCCAATATATAGAAACATAAAAACTGTTATAAAATAAAAACAGACAAATGAAGCAGTATGGTGCTCGGGAATTTTTGTCCACATGATCTTCTGTAAACCGAGCCATCCTGAGGAGGTTGTCTACTTTGGAAAAGTTCTGTGGAAGGAAAGAGGATAAGCTAGCAGGAATCCGGGGTCTTGTCTTGTCTCCAGCACTGAATTGGGCAATGACATGCAGAAATAAATCAGTCGCTGGGCCTCATAGATGAAGGAGAGTGGATGGATTCTCTTTAATGGCTTTTTGTTTGGGTTTTGTTTTGTCTTGTTTTGGTGGCAGTATTGGTCTCATAGGGGAGCTTTTTTCTAGATGCTATTGCTTATGACATGCTGTTTTCAGATCTGATTCAAGTATTTACTCAAGAATATGCTGGATCTCATGTGTGTTGCACTGGTCAGCCCTGATGGAGATTGTCAGCTTGATGTGAAAGGGGTGGGCACTGAATTGCTCATGAAAACTAAAGGATACATGCAGCTGCCTAAAACAAAAGGAAACTTTGTAGCTGTTGAAGATCGGTGATTTTGGTCTTTAACTGAGGGAAATGCTGCTCTTTCTTTTTCATGTATATTTGTGTCAGGTGTGGTCATGGCAGGTACTATGATAAGAAGACTGGGAATAAAGGAGCTGGTTCAACTTTGAGTAATTTGAGCAATATTTAATCTATGAAAACATTATTTTAAAAGATTATTTCAAGTTCTATTTATTTATTTCTGTTTCTTTATCAGGAACGTGTCTGCCACAGTCACCAGAGCTCATAGACAGACTGAGGGGATCAGTATCTCTAGAAAAGATTTTAGAAAAGATGAAGCCTCTTCACATCAGAAAAGAAACCAAGACAGGTGCATTATGATATCATGAAGTAGCTAGAATAAGTGTCTGTGAAGTAGTGACAGCAGAGCAGAGGCCTGAGGACCCAATGTCAAGATGAACATGTGAAACAGGATAACACACATATTTCTTCTTTTCAGATGTTTTGTTTTTCCTGGCACTTCCCTTTGCTATCTGGTCCTCTCCTCCTTCCGTCATCGGCACTCAGTACTTCAGTGGAGATAGGTTATTGTAGAACATAAGAGTTTAGTTTCATGACATTTGAGATTCAACATCTTAATTGTATAAGCAAAAAGGAAATTTGTAAGGGAAAGATAATTCAGAGGCAGTTCTTCTCACCCCTTAATACCAGATAAATTTTCCTTCGATTTTAGAGAGAAGGATGTTCATAGAGGAAGTCAACGCCCAGAGTGAAGCCCTGATGAAAGTCCTTTCTCCCTGTCATCAGCTAAGATGAGACTGGGTCAAAGTTGTCCAATTTGTTGGCATAAAGTTGCTCATAATATTCTATGTAATTAAAAAACATTTTTTAGAGCCAGTAGTGATGTCCAAGAGGAGATTATTTCTAACTATAGAAAAAATAAAAATAATTGATTCCACAGCTCCGGGTCTACTTATTTTGGATGTATGAATGTGACCATTAAAATCTGTTTATGAGATTAGAAATACATAGTTGCATCTTTAACAACTGGTGCCTATAACTTTGTCAATCATGTTGTGACATTTGGTGGATCCCTAGTGGGGCCCATCCTCACCACTCTGCGGTGGTGGCCCCTTCATTCCTACACCTCATGCTCCTGGCTCCCACCCTTTCAGATTAATTTTCTGACTCCATGGAAATTCCAAAGCCTTTTCCCAAGACATGTGCACAATCACCCTTCTCCATCTCTTCATGTCATATCTTGCATCTTTCTTTAGGTCTTATTTAGAATAGCTTTTGTTTACCTACAAGATAGCAGGGAATCTACGGTGAACTGAATGGAATCTTGCCTGGAAGGAACAGCCACTTATGTGGAGTAAAGATGTGCACACAGACTGCTGTCACACCAATTAGAAGACAACAAGTAAAAAGGAGATGTGGAGGCAGAGACATTAGAGATGTAAAAAGAAGGAGATATTTCTTCCAGTCAAGGGCTAGAAAGGCCACTTGGTGGACAAAATGCCACTGGAGCTAGGTTTTTCAGGAGGAGTCAAATATGAATATGGCTGGAAACTGTTTTTCAGGTGAAGGAAGAAGCAAGAACAAAGGCATAAAGTGACATGGTGAGCTACTGAACACAATAGACAGAAATCCATGCTGGTAAGAGTTGCTCGTGTATTGCATGTATTTGGATGTTAGTGCTGATGGGGCAGGTTTACCAGAGTATTTGCTCTGGGGAGAGAGAGAAAGAGAAGGGACAAAGATGATGCCAAGGGTTTTGGCCAGAGTGATCAGAAAGAAAGAGATAGAGAAGTCTTCAGGGGTAGTGAATTTTAGGGGTGGAGATCCAGACTTCAATTCTGGATCTGTTGCCTTTGAGATGTCTGTTAGATATCCAAGTAGAGATGTGAATAGGGCATTTGGCTACCCAAATGTGAAGTTGGGGAGGAAAATCTAGACTGGAGATATGAAGTTTTAAGACTTTGGTATTCAGATGGTATTTCATAGCCATTGACCTGGACAAATGGAACACAAGTGAGTGCCAGTAGATAAAGAGAAAAGGACGAGTTAATGGCAAGGGTTGATTGAGTTCAGTAGACACAGAGAACATTAGTGTCTCAACACAATAGAGAACCCAGAAGAGAACATGGTGAGTTTGGTTTGGGATACTTGAATTTGGACATGTAGTTGGAGATATCTACACACAGTGGTGAGCATATAGACCTGGAACTTGGGAGAGAGTACAGTGAGAAGTGAGAGTTGAAGACATGTTGAATATAAACTTACCAAGGGGAAGACGAGAGAAGAGGGTCAAGGATGTGGGGTACCGAGGATACTGGCAAGGTTTCCAGTGAAATAGCTGATAAATCCTGGCTGGTTTGGGAGGAAAATAATGGCAACTAACAAGCTTATATACTATGCAAATAATTAGGGAGCTACAAACATTTTGCTGATGAGGACAGTAAGTCCCATTAACATCAAGTAAATTGCCCAGGGTCTGACAGTAGGTAGTGGTGCTAGAAACAAATTCAGTTTTATTTGCTTCCAAAATCTCTCCTCTTTCCATCACGACATGGAGGCTTCACTCATCTACTCCCCTTATTTTATAGAGGGGTTAACTAACAAGGCCATATGGCTTGTCAGCTCTTAAGCCAATTTTAGAATCAGGTTATCCGACTCTCTTGTGTTCTTATCACTATAACAGAGTCTTAAAATCTCAGCTGAAATATGATCAGATAACACATGTATCCCCAGAGTCCTTCAAATATAACATTTATAATAAAAGAGGAAGTAGAACTTTTTAGATTTCACTAAATTCAGCTTTATCTCTTGGCATTCTAGATTAGAACCAAGTATTCTGCAGCTGCTTGGAGTTCCATAAGAACACAGTCCACTTGGAATTGCATACCTCAATAAATTTACAAAAATTACCAAGTCATTTGCATAGTTTATGTTAGCAAGTTTATTTATGATTGAATTATCAGTAACTTGCTAGTGTATTAAACCCAGAAGGTATAATAGATTTTTACAATATTGCTATTTTCAGTAATAAAATTGGTAATGTTGAGGTTTAGGTTCACCTTTCTCAGCTTTGCAAGCTTTCTCCTCAAAAGCCACATGCATGAGTCTTACCGTTGATTGTACTATTACCAGGGAAACTGAGTTTTGCTACTTCTCTATGCACCAACAAAAACACTATTTCAGCTGTTTTAACAAATTTATAATGTATTTCTCGAGTTTCTAGTGTATGAGTTAGGAAGTGGAACTCTTATAATTAAAAATCTAATCCAGTACTCAAAAGCCATTAAAGTGGAAAGTTGAAATAACATTCACATAATTCAGGAAAACAGTATTTTGGCCTGAAATACTCAGAGTTTCTCTTAAAATTTGCTGAAAGTGGTCTCAGTTTTGCTTGACTGATATAAACAATTCTACGACAATATATTTACATATCCCTTTTTTTCCAGGAGCTTAAAATATATCCCACACTCTATTTTTCTAATCTCCACCACACAGTTTGGGGTCAAGCATTTGTCTTAAGGATTTCTTCACAGGAAAATCTCAGAAGAGTCATTTCCCAGATTGGATAGAAACCATGTCCTTTGCTGCTCACTTACTGTTTATTTGAACACATTTGCTACCTGGCTTTGTGGAGTTATCCATACCCTAGAGAATACTTGCTTTCCTGGATGTCTTTATCTAGGAAATATGTGTAGGGGTGCATGTGTATTAGATATATTTAATTATTCTACACCCTTGTAATTTATGGACAAACTCTACCACCACCACTTCATGTTTAAGATATTGACAACTATATGCCTCTCTACAAGCTTCCTTCCCCACTTAAAGCACTTCAGTAAAGAAGGGCATTCAGTAGAGATAAAACTAGCACTTTCACCTGAGTCTGATCAGGAAAGAGTTATAAAAGCCTTTCTCTTTCTTCTTTTCATCCATAGGCTTTACAGGAATGCAGAGTTTCAAATGATTAGTATTGTGATTTTCCTTGGACATTATATTTCATTTTCAGAAAGCTAGGATAATAGGGAATGGTCTTTGGTGGTGAGGAGGAGGAAGGAACATTATTTTTATCTTATTTTATAGTAATCAGTTTTAAAATTTGAATTGCAAGTGAACCTACTTTGTTTTGTATCACTTAACATTCAATTTTAAAAAATCTGAACCATTTATAAATTTGTGATATACAACACAATTTACTTAAAACCATGATATGAGAAAAGCACACTTTTTTTCTTCTGCTAAAACATACTCCATTAGTAAGTCCTCTCTTGTCTCAAACCAAGCATTAAACTGATAGGATTACTTCTTTCTTATCACTAAATATATTGCTAATGGCAAGAATAACAGTTACCATGAACTTATCTACACAATAACTGAGCTAAATAAAGTTATTCTTCTGTTATTCTTATACATTTATTGGTTTGAAGTTGAACATTGATATTTTAAGACAAGGTAACTCATGCATATAAACATGTTAACTCAAATTGTTTTTAGTAACTGCCAGTTATGTCAGTCAAACTCTTTGTAGTATCCTGGTCTTCAGGGACACCCAGTAGTGCCTGCTGCATTCTGTGTCCTGCAGTTCTTTGCACTTGGATCGCCTTCTCTTGCAACTTTCCCCCACGGTGCCACTATTATATTATTACTTTATCCATCATTCAAATCTCCTTCATGAAGTTTTTCTGGACCTTCACAACTAATTGTGATATATACTCCCTTTACTTTACATCCCTAAAACATTTCCCTTAAACTCATGAATTGAAGAAGAGAGGAAAAAGCCAGAAAGTTATTGTCACACTCCAAGGAAATAGTATGGTAATTTGGGTTAGGGAATTGGTAGGAGAGATGGAGAGAGCGGATATATTTGTGATGCATTTTGGAGATACAGTTTACATGGATTGTGTGTGAAGGGTGAGGAAAAAGAGGGAATCAGGAATAACTCCCAGGTTCCTGATCTTCAAGACCACATAGAAAGTGTCATTTTCTAAATTAAGGAAAGTTGATGAGGACACATTTGGATCGAAATCGTGTTAAACTTGAAATGCCTACAAGACTAGGTTAGTTTGGAAGGCTAACTGCCTTTCTAACTAATAAATGGATAAAAATGCACATTAGCTTAACCGATAATTTTTTTACTCCTGTAACATAGGGGTAAAGGTATTATAATTATCTCCATTTTACAAATAAGCAACTATAGAGTTTAAGTAACTTGCCAAAGAACCCACAGCTAAAACAGATGACTTAGAAATTGTCCTACCTGTTCTCTTTCATCTCTTCCTAGTTCCTGCAGAATAGCAATACAATATCCAGTTCAACACTTCAGCTCCCTTTTCTCTCTCACAACTCTAATCTGGTCTATCCAGTCCTCAGAGCTGAACTTACATCCTATGTTCGTCCACGTTCTCAGCTTTCGGCATGCCTTCCTTATTCCTGCCAAGGTGCTGGCTGCCCCTGAAGGCATTTAGTGCTTCCTGTACAGCCTGCAGAACTGTGAGCCAAATAAACTTCTTTTCTTTATAAATCACACAAGACTAAGACAACAGCATATATGTGTGTGTGTGTGTACACATATGTGTACGTATATACATATTCTTACACATAATCAATATTTAGTAAATGTTTGAATGAATGAATGAGGGTAGTAAAGGCAGAGAAATTTTAATGCTATTAGGAGATGATGATGACAAACCTTCCCATAAATAAATGTCATGTGAAGAACACTGTAGCTGTCACTTTTAGAAACAAAAACATTTCAATACACTAAGACATTCAATCTAAATTTTAAGGCATTTGGCAAAATTATGGTGTAATTTCCTCAATCTAGGGAGCCCAGATTTGGTAAGAAGTTTTACATCATATGAATGTTTTTAAACTGAAATTCTTACAGCTGTGAAAATTATAGACATTTCACACTCTTCTTAGTTTGAAAAATTCTGTAGTTATTCCTTATTTAAGTATAACTAACTACTGTGCATCAATACTATTTTCAATTCTCAAATCAATAGATTGGATGTTTTTGGGAAAAAAATCTAATTAGTCTCACTGAGGGGCTACCTTGTGAGGCAAGGGAGAAGCCCCGCTGTTCCTAAGGTATTGACTGGGAAGCTGGCCAGCTGGATGAAAACCTTTTTTACTGGCCCCATATGAGGTCAGTTTAAGTGCTCTTGGCAATACATGGGAAGTAGAGTAAATCTAAAGACAACTTCTGCTGTTCTGCCCAGCACAGTTAGTACCACTTTATTTGCATTTGGTAAAATACATTTCACGTTGGGTGTTGGTTTTTTATACGTGGGAGATCTTGTTGCTTAGAGAAAAAGCTTTAATGAGCAAAGCGAAAAACGTCTCAACCTAGATCCTGGGCCATTATTAGTTCTTTGGAGACTATATCAATACACTACTGAAGTATTAGTAAAAATGGAAGTGATGTTGATGTTCAAGGGTCTGAAATAGAGCTGTGTTGTAGCACTCTCTTCCCCAGCCCTGAACCAGGAGTTCTGGGCTGTAGTGTGCTGTGCCAACTGGGTGTCTGCATTAACTATGTTTGGCATCACTATGGTGACCTCCTGTGAACGGGGGACCACCAGGTTGTCTAAGGAGGGGTGAACCGGCCCAGGTCCAAAATAGGGATGAAATGTTTAGAAATTTATTACTTATTAGAATATTCTATTAAATAATTCAGCTTACATCTATAGCTCAATGGCATTCTATGGTTATAAAGAGGGTCCTGAGTCTCTGTGACATTCTGAAGTGATTTTTAAATTATTAGAGAAAAAAGTATTGTTGTTTTCATTATTATTTCAGTGTACATTTTATTGTGGTCTAATTCTTCAAATATTTGTGATCTTTGCCTATACACATAATTCTATATTTAGCAGATTTTTAGATGAATTGGAACATCCCCAATGAGAATTAGTCTCCTCTCCCAAGTTCTGCAGTTTTACTGTTTATTAAAATACTCTCCATACTCTGCCTTAGATCAGAGCTATTTAAACATGTGCCTTCCCCCCCACTCCCTGCCAAGTTGTTTGCTTTTGGGAAACAGAAGCTGGGCCTTTTATCTTTTTATTCCTCATATGATGGGGCACAATCTTTGGCACACAGTTTGGTAAATATGGTTTAACACTAATAAACATTAGTGAGCTGAATTTACTATACCAAGGACACTAGTCACCTAGTCTCTTAGGGAAGTATAAAATCCTCTTGTAGTCTGTCCCTTGTGCTCCTAGTTCTAGGTGCCTGCCTGCATGGAATACTTTTAGAAAAACTAAAGAAAAGTTCTAAAGTTCCATTTAAGTGTTCCCACAAAGGCTTAGCTGACTCCTAAAATTCTACTCTTAGACCTTCATTCCTTTAGCAGAAATTTAAATGCAAATGAATTTGAGAAGAAAGATGCTTTAAAATGCTCTGGTCTCGTGTCCAGTATGGATGAAATATGGAAGCACTTGTTTTACAACATGGAAGAGAAAGAGTTCACATGACGGCATTCACAGAACAGAGATTTAGAGGCTAGGGGTACCCAGCACAAGCTTTGTCACCATGGCAGGCTAAGCGAGATTTTACTATCTCTAGCCAGTGAATGAATTCTTGTGGTACTGAAATAAGTAAATTCCTAATCTCATATTCATGGTGATCTGGCGAAATCTGGTGTTTGTACCTCAACATCCTCCTTTATAAAATATTAATGGCATTCCTGATGTTTGACTTGTCTTGGTGTCACACTGGGATTTATGAAAAGTAAGAAAAAGGCAAAGGCAAGAACAATTGTGAAATATTTTGAGCTAAAAAATACCATCAGTAATTATTAATGGTTTATCTGAAGTTAATATTGGTATCACTAAATCAAAGTCACAATAAATTCTGCCACTAGAATGCATTTGACTATTTCCTTTCTTTACCCATGTGTTTATACCTTGTCCCCAAGATATTCAGTGAATGCATCACTTGCCAGGTAGTGTTCTAGCCATCACACCGGTAAGTAAGACACATGGGACCTGCTCTCATGGAGCTTACATTCTAGTGTATAAGAGGTTATGTATGTGTTGGGAGAGAGAAAAAATGGGTACATAAATACAAATATAAGTGAGTTACACATTATGAACATTACTGACAAGAAAATAAATAGAGTGATATAAAATTATCAGATGTGCAAGAAAGAGGTCAGTAGCTGAAGAGTAGTGGGTGGGGTGGTAAGCAGAACAAGATGAGCAAGGAAGAGACAAGGAAGAGAGTAAGGGGTTTGGTTTTATTTTAAGAGCAAGAGGGCTGGGTGTGGTGGCTCATGTTAAGTCATGTAATCTTTACGAGACTCTTAGTTGGTAGGTGATCTTGTTGTTCCTATTTTAATTGAGAAAACTAAAGAACAGAGAGGTTAAGTAACTAGTTCAACGTCACAGAGTTATTGACAGAGCTGGGATTAAATCCAAGCTAATAGAGTTCCTGAGTTCATGCTGGCTGTAGTGCTTGGTAAAAAGAGAACAGCTTTTAGAATCAAGTGAACTTAGATTTGAGCTATGGATCTGTTTCTTACTAGCTATATGATTTTAGGCAAGCCACATGATCTCTCAGTTTTCTTATCTATAAAAAGAAGAGAATGTCTCCTACAGAATTATTGCTAATATTTAATAATATAATAAACAGCACTTAAAGCACCTAATATAACAATGCTCAATACTCAGTAGAGACGTGATAAATGGTGCCTTAATATACTAATTAAGAAAGGTGTAAGTCTGAATAGATTGTTTTCCATGTTACATATTTCTTCTTTTTTTTTTCTTTTTTTTTTTTATTTTTTTTTTTATTTATTTTATAATTTATTTTTCTTTTCTTTTTTTTATATATCTATTGTGATGAAACATATTTCTTCTTTACTTTAAAAAAAATGACATCAGATTTAGAAAATTTGTTTCTGGGGGGAGGGAGGGCATGGGAAATATACATAACCTTAACATTTGTACCCCCATAATATGCTGAAATAAAAAAAAGAAAATTTGTTTCTGCTTTATAGTGCTGTAGATATGAATGGAAATATCATTATGTATCAATATTTTAATAGGCTCCAGTATTGAAAATCAAGGTGTGTGTGATTCTAAATGTGTATACTACTTTTAGTCTCTATGGCATCTTAGGGAACTTTCACAAAGCCACCTGCTGTCTGATAGCAAATTGATGTTCTGCACTTTTATTGTCATTTATACCCTTATCTTGAATAAATGTGCCTTTGCTTTTCCAATGCTAGATGTGGAGGGACAATCTATTAAAAGACCTTACCACCTTTCACATTCAAAAGGTCACTTGCATTTTATAAATACGAGTGAACTGATCTATCATCTAGTCAGAAAGATATTTCACCTATCAAACCAGGACCTGTGTCCAATGAAATTTGACACCTCCTAAATTCTCTGGGTTCTTTAGAGCAAGATGATTCAAAGAAAAAAAGCAAAAAATGGTATAACTGGCGGAGAGTGCAGTCAGCTGGCATCATTTGCCAGATAGCTAACATCACTTCCCCACCTTGAGATCTCTACAGATAAATGTCCACCACATTGGGATGTTGCATAAGGTAGTTTCTAATAAGTGGGGTGAGTGTGAAAAGATTCTCTCTTAAATCCGAGGTAGTTTTATTCCTGAAAGTGAAAGATCTCATCACAAGGCAATTACATGATAAGGGTTCCAGGGAGAGAGTTCTAGAAAGAGTCCTGTGTACTATATAATCTTATGTCAAAGACTGAAAGCCATTAATGAAGCTCCTGTGGAAAATGCCGTGTCTGGTGAGTTCTAGCCACTTTATGAATTAATGAGTCTTAAGAAGGGATATATGGATACATTTACCTGGCTATGTTGCCCTGCTCCTTCTGGGAATTCCGGACCAATTTCAACCTTTCTGCAGCTGTGCCAGTGATTTCTTAGGCTAGTGAGGACTTATTAGACTCCCAGAGCCACTCAGAACATCTGCTGGTTAGTGTCACACGGCCCCAGAGCCAGAAAATTTGGAGCATAGCTGATTGGTAAAGAGCTGTGCATTCGAGTCACTTTCTATTAATGATATTCTTTTAACTTACCAGAGGAAAATTTAATTAATCTTTTTGAGTCTTAGTCTTTCTTTGTAAAATGTGGCTATTGATACCTCTGACATAGAGTTGCTATGAGGATAAAAGAAACAGAATGAATGTAAAGTGCTTTGCACCATTTTTGGCAACGAAGTCCACCAAAGATGGTAGCCGTTATTATTACCTGCTAAGTAGTCTATCCTGACCAGATCTGGGGCTGCCCAATGCTAGGATAGTTCTTGTTTTCAGAGACCACATAAGTAAAAAGAGTCAGACAGAAACTGGGTCCTTCTTGGCCCATGAGTTTTTAGTTCAAGTATAGCTATGTAGGGGCTTGGGTCTGGGAGAGATGTCAAGGTAAAGAAACTGGTACAGGGGACATAAGGTGATTGCAATGGTTTGAGTGATGGTGTGCCTCCCCAAATTTATGTTGAAATGCCAAGACCCTATATAAGAGTATTAAGAGGTGTGGCCTTTGGGAGGCTCTGCCCTCATAAGTGGGATTAGCATCCTTATAAAAAGGCTCGAGGTCAAAGGGAGTGACCTTTTGCTCTTCTATCTTCTGCCACGTGTCAACACAGCATTCATCCTCTCCAGAAGATGTGGCAACCAGGTGTCACCTTGGAAGTGAAGACTGAGCCCTTCCCAGATACCAATCCTGCCAGCACTTTGGTCTTGAACTTCCCTGCCTCCAGAGCCATAAGAAATAAATTTCTTAATAAATTGTTTATAAATTACCCAGTCTGTGTTATTTTATTATAGCAGCACAAATTGACAAAGACAGCAATTATGAGTAGAAACAAATGGTCAAAAGTTGAAAACTCGATTGAGACAAATGTGGCACTGGAGGGAATCAAAGGCCATGTCAGGATTCTAGGGCTGGGAATGGTGGATAAACTCAGTCTGTGGCCATTTGGGAGCCTCCATATCAGGCATAAGGGGTGGGGCAGCAAAGACAGGTGGGGGCCAGAGGTGGAGAGGCAGGAGTTCTGAGCTCAGACCAGTGGACAAAGGGTCCAAAAGGAGGAGGACTTAGGACCTGGGGAGAATCAAACAATGTGGATCCTGGTTGACACTTTTTTTTAGAGATGAAGGTCTCACTATGTTACCCAGGCTGGTCTCAAACTCCTGGCCTCAAACAATTCTCCCACCTCAGCTTCCTAAGTCACTGGGATTGACACTCTTAAGTCATAGAGCTGGGAAATGGGGAAATATGTTCAGAATCTGATCACAGACCTGAGATGGGGCTGCAATAGGAGAAGTTCCTACTGAAGAGGCCAAACCCCCAAAGGCGGAAATGCTATGGGATTGACACAAGGACAGTGTCCCCAGCCATGCAGAGGAGGGATTGCAAAGGCAGAAAGGTCAATAGTGGAGAATGGAAGCTTCCAGGTAAAAGCAGGACCAACAGTAAGCCAAACTGCACGCTACGCCTGGGAGGGTTATTTTATTAATATTATGGCTTTTGTCCATGGTTAAGATGTGTTCTGGAGAATGGGGCTGGACTGAGCCTGTGCATGGGTGGGAGTCAGATTCATGTATGGATATGAACTCAGGGCAAGTCCCTCACAACTACTGGAGTAATCTTTCCAAATATGCAAATCTGACACATCTCTCCTCCTCCTAAAGCCATTCAGTGGCTCTCATTGCTTAGGGGACAGAGTCCAGATTGCTCAGATTGGTATTCAAGATGTGCTATGACTCAGCTTGAGACTTCTTCCCTGGTCTGACTTGCTTTCTCCCTCAGGTGCACACTGCTCTCCAGCCATGCAGAGCTCCTCACCATCTCCCAAAGATGGCTCAGATAGACTCCCATACCGTAGACATTGTTTTCTACACATCCCAGTCACATTTAAAAGTGCAAAGAAGGTGAATTATAAGAAAATTAAAGCAGTGGAAATTCAATTAGTATTTTAAGTTTGCTCCCCTTAATATTAAATCTGTAAATGAAAGTACCTAAAGCATCTTTGAATGTCTTTGAGAGATCTTAATGTGTCTCTCACCTTTAGCAAGATACTCTTCTCTGTGTTTCTACAGCATCTGTGCATATCTCTGCTATGACAATTGTCATCTTGTGATATATTTTTGTTTCCTTCTTCTTCATTTTTGTAATCTTGGTGCTAAGCACTGCATCTGACATCTAGGTGCTCCTTACATAGGTACTGAGTGAATATTGGAGCATCTGTGGACAGCCCTTCCTCCATGCTTCTGTTGCTGCACATTGAACATGTTCATAGTACAACCTTATCTGACCATGCCTGATTGCTGGTTTCCGGGTTTGTGTCATCTCTTAACTATAAGCTCAGTGAAGCCAGGGGCTGTAATTTTCTTTTCTGTATATTCCACACATGGCATATAGTAGAAGCTATAAAAATTTGCTGATTGAATAAATGAATGAGTGATTATTATTATGAGCAAAAACTATGAGCAAAAACTCCAGCAAACTTTCAAGAGATAAATGACCTCTGCACAGAATCTGTAAAGGTTGTGTTTCAAAACCTGTTACTGTCCATTAAAAGCAAGTAGTCTCAGAAGATTTTTAGCTGCATGAAAGTTTTCCCATTATTCTATAATCCATGTCCAGTAGCTAAAACTCCTGTTGCTTTGTCTATTTCCCTGTACAATAGATATGAATTCTCTTCTGGGTCTTCCTGAAGTGAACAGCAGCATGTAAACATCCCATAGCTTCAATATATTGATTGAAAAACTGAATACTTCATATGACTTTTATCTTTTTACTGCTCACATTCTCTTAAAGGTTATGTTTATGTGCAGGACATATTTGTAAAAATTTTGAGTAGCACTATTCTTGGGTGGGGATGGGAGAGAAATTTCTTAACCCTCTAGGAAATAATTCTAAAGAAATTGTATTCTAGTGCCATAGATCATTGAATAAGCTTATATTTTAGTCAATATCTTGACTCTGGGAAAAATATTTAAGTTGCAAGTTAAAATATTCTAAATATGAAAACACTGAGAAAAAATTAATCTCAAAAGATTCAGAAATTTACATAGAAGATTAGTATACCACCTCATTTTGAAAATGAAGAAAGCAATATCAGAGTAAAGACACATGCCTCATTAGCAATATAAACAGATGGAGAATTTTGGACAACAGACTCTATGAACAGTACTTTTTCTTCTAGACATAAAATGCTACTTTCTAGAAGTTCTTCTCAATAATTACTATTGAAGGCCAGGGATGGTGGCTCACACTTGTAATCTCAGTGCTTTGGAGGTTTGGTAGGAGAATCACTTGAGTCCAGAAGTTCAAGGCTGCAGTGAGCTATGATGACGCCACGGCACTCCATATTCAGAAATTTACATAGAAGATTTTAGTGGCACTTGCTTCTTTCATTAATATATAGTATAATATTTTTTTAATGAATAAAAACTAGACAATTATTAAACATACATAAGGAGATTATTTCTCTTAAATTCAAAGAAAATAATCCAGTTCTGAGTTATGGAGTATGCCTTTATGTTGAAATGTTATAATATTTCTATTCATTTTAAAAAATGAGATTTATTGAAATATATTTAAAAGTACATTCTTACAAACAAGGTAAATTTTAGGATAACTAAAGCAATGGAAATGCAATTACTATTTTTAAGTTTGTTCTCTTAATATTAAATCTGAAAATGCAAGTACTTTAAACGTATTTGCATTTTTAAGTAGGATTATAGTAAAAGTGATTGCCTTAAAGAAACTGAAGAAAACTGAAAGATAAAATTAAATAAAAGTAAGTAGCTTTATATACTGTCTAAAATGGAAAACTTTTCTATATTACAACGTGAATTCACTTTAAAATGTGCATCAAAGACAGTGGTGTTTTGAAATTGGTATGTTTTACACTATTTATATTTTTGTGTATCAAGAAACTTAAGTCTTTACTAGTGCAGTCATAGGCAGGGAAAGATACCTTGAGCAGGGTGGATAATGGATGTGGATGGTGATCAATTCTAGATGAGTTTCAGATCTCTATGCACAGGGCTAGAAACTTCAAGGTGGCCTTTTTGATGAAATCCCAAGGGTGGAGTGGGGATGGATCCCTCATTCAACCTATGCAGTGTTGACTGGTGGATGAGGAAACCATGGTATCCAATATATCTTTAGGAAAACCTCTGAATATTTTTTCATATGATTATAAGAGCAATCTTTACATTAAAAGAGACAGATGAGACATAATCCTATTTACTTGAATGATCATCTCTTATCACATATCTATTTAGCTCTTCCACACTTGCCTTTGCAACATCCTACAACTCTATTTTGGGTGCCTAAGGGAAAAGAGGATGAGAAATTAACATTTTTGCTTTGTGCTTAGAAAACACCATGCAGTTGGTTTGCAAGTGATGAACTCAGCTACTCAATTATTGTTTTGCCTGTGTCCAAGGAGCTCAGCTTGCTGTCTGTAGAGCAAGCAGTCCACAGACTGGTGAAGCCAAAGGGAAAGAAGTCGCCTGAGGTATAACTGGGCAGTCCTGGAGGTTGAAAAGGCAAGGAATGGATTACATAACAGAGTGAATTTCTGGCCAGAGAGGACAGAATCACAAGCTCCAATGTTAGTATGTTCTACATATCCTAGGGTGAGTCTCTGTGTCTCTTGACCTGCCACTCCCTTCCCATGTCCCTTTAAAATTTCTCCTATTGTCATGTCAAAGTGAAGGGGGAGAGTGTAAGAAACTAAGAAGATATTATTTATAGGCTATTTTATTTCACATACATAATTTGTAGGTTTAAAAGAGAGAATCTAGAAGAGAGAAAAACATTAGTTCCAGAAAAGTTAACTAATATTGTGTCAGTTGGTGACTTTAGAATCACACAGCAAACAAGATCTTCAATCCTCATTTTGGATTTCTGTTATTTTTAAGCTCTTCAATAGTAATTTTTATTTTTTTTTAGACAGGTCTCGCTCTGTCATATCAGCTGGAGTGCAGTGGCGTCATCATAGCTCACTGCAGCCTTGAACTTCTGGGCTCAAGCGATTCTCCTACCTCAACCTCCAAAGCACTGAGATTACAAGTGTGAGCCACCATCCCTGGCCTTCAATAGTAATTATTGAGAAGAACTTCTAGAAAGTAGCATTTTATGTCTAGAAGAAAAAGTACTGTTCATAGAGTCTGTTGTCCAAAATTCTCCATCTGTTTATATTGCTAATGAGGCATGTGTCTTTACTCTGATATTGCTTTCTTCATTTTCAAAATGAGGTGGTATACTAAATAATTTCTAAGTTCTCTTCAATCTCTTGACAGTCTACGGATATAACAATTTTTGATTAAATTTTCTTCCTTTTTCCTGTTGATCTCATCAATGCACAGAGAAAAGGTTTTTAGTGTTTCGTTCACAGTGATATATGAAATTCGAAGACAAAACAATTCACAAAACTGGAAACTCTTGAATAACTGAGACAGTCTATACACAATTGCTTCAGTTGTTTTGAATAGCTTGATATATCCATAAGTTAATCACTTTCTAATTCATCAGGAGGGAGGAAGTTGGGAAATAAAATCCTTGATATTTAACTAAGTTGGTGCAGTCATTGTGCTGGTAGACTGTTCCAATCAGACACTATGGAACATGATTTCAATTAATGCCAGATTCTCTTTTTATTTATAAATATCTGTCTGGAAATGGCTCCCCAGGCTAGAAGCTATCAAACATATTCTCTGTGTGGACTGAGTAGTTTCCCTACATTTTCCCTCTTCATGGGCCCCTTCTATGGCTTAACTGCGGCCAGTCAAAATACCAATCGATGTCACAGTGACAGATATTTTTTTGACCATTATAGCGTTTGTAAATCAAACTCCATCAGTGTATAACAGAAGATATCATGACACTACATCACCCTTTGCAATTCCACCAGTGTCAAAGAACAATAAGCATTACTTTAAAGGAAAATATTTTTTGAAAATAAATTGTGGCAGTATTTCACAAAGTGGAATTTTGTAGTGCAAAATGTGGTTGGAAATAGAGTTCCTTGTTAGTTGCTGGGATGCACACCCTTTTCTTTTCTTGGTTGTCATGGAGCATGGGAAAGAAGGGATGGTACCCAGGTAACTAGGGTGCTCTGGGAAAGACAAAGAAGAAGAAAAAAAATGATGTTTCTTTCTTGTTTACCAATTAGTAGGTGAAATAAAGTGTGAACCTAATTAATTCTAATACCAGGGAAAATATGATGTGCTAGAAGACTGACGATGCTGCTTGTGCTAGCCTGCAGAAGAGAAAACATGATGGCAGCTGGGACTAGCAGAGATGAGACTTCTTCCTCCTACTGATGAAGAGGGCATTGAGTGGTAATCATTGCTTTCAAACTGAGTTTTAATATAAAAAATTCTTAAAAAGAACATGAATGACCAGGAGGGGCTACAGAAGGAGAGGACAGTGAAGACAGTAAGTCTGTTCACCTTCTCCCAGGATGAATGTGGAATGAGCTGCTCAGTGGGATTCTAGCTCTGGGGTTTTCCGAGGAAGAAGCATCTGTCCTAGAGGCGCAGTCAGTGGCTTGTGCTCAGGTGGTGGTGAGACGCGAAGCTTCTTTTCTCTCCTGGTTTGTGATCTCAGGTGCCAGGATGGCACAGCACAGAGCCCTGGTTCTGGAGCCTGACTGTCTGAGTTCAGGTCCCAGCTCTGCCATTCATTAATTTTGTGATCTTTGAGCACTTTTCTTAACATCTCTGAGTTGTCAGTTTTACCGGCTCTACAGAGAGGATAAGGTGGTTGTGGGGAGCGAGTTACTGTTTACAAAGTAAAGCCTCCAAAACAAAGCCTGGCACAAAGCAAGCACCATTTAACTGACTTTGAGATCCTTTTCTGCAGCCTGCATTGGGTCAAATTTTGAGCATGACTTCCCTGCCCCACCTTGCTTCAATTGCCAGCAGGTGGGGAGAGATGCAGATAGCAAAATTTGAACTTCACATTCATAAGGTGTCTGGATAACTACTCGAAACACTTTGATGTTCACAGAAAAACATTAAGCCTACAGTCACTGCTAATGTTGGGGTGATGAAATCTCCAGGGCACACCCAGGAAAACTCCTCCTGTAGACTACAGAAGGATCTAGGATCATTTAAATATCCCTGATTATGAAGAAACACAGAGCCTTATATTTAAAAAAAGAAGGATCTATTAGAATTTGAGAGAAAGCTGATTACAGATGAATGCAGAGAAGGAATGTTAAGAAGATTAAGGATGCTGGGTCCAAGCTTCCTTTTCCACAGGGATATTCTAATACTGACACCATCCCAATCAGTCATACCCAAAGGCAATCCTCACCTCACTGTGCCTCTACTGCTAAAGAGTGAGCTCAGGCATTGGCCAAAGGTAACAATAAATATTAAAACCTTTATTATCAATGTTTGATAGCAGCATGAAACATTTATATTTATGTATTATTTCATTTGCTGGAAAGATGCAGGTGGCTTTAAAAAATGCTATCGCTAGGTCATTTTTTAAAAGAAGATCTAATTATCTTCTTACCAATTTCCCTTTGTTGGAGCTGAGCAGAGTGTGCTAAACAAAGAGAAACAGCATTGGAAGAAGGGCTGGGTAATGCTTGCTTACAGCTAAATAATTTGTTCTGAATCAAGGTCGACAGTATAGAGGCTGTTGTGTTTTGCCTCTTGCTTAATTTTCTATTTAACTTCCTTCACAATCTTTCTGTGATTTAGAAATAAATGTGTGCAGACGTCTTGGCAATTACAAAAGCCATTTTCGAATGATAGAAAGCATTAACATGAGAGCTAAGACATTAAGAATTCCTTTGGCATGGATGTGGCAAGACCTTGTTCCTTATGTAAATGTCTTTGTGTGATAAGAAAATAAAGAGAAATCGGACCCCTCCATCTGTCACTCTTGTCTATGGAGACATAATTACGCTCGTTGTTTAATATATTTTGTTATGAAAAATGTTGGCCATATACAAATATTTAAAAAATATGTACCACAATGGGACTAGGGGAAAATAGCCCACTTGTATTTGTAATCCTAAATCCCTTAGTGGACTGGAAGAGGTGGCCAGATCTTAGAAAGGGCATTGGTTTTAGAGCAAAACACACCTGTATTTGAATCTCCTTTTTATCACTTACTACCTGGACGATCCTGGCACAATACTTTTTGAAACTTAATTTCTCTGTCCGTAGAATAGAGATAATGACACCTACCTTCCTAGGTGATTGTGAAGATTAAATTAAAAATAACATTTATGTTATCTTTAGCATATTAGGCTATTAGCATATTTGGCAGACAGCAATCTGCTTGTTACATGGTAGGTGTTTTGCCACTACTGACAATACTTTTTGCTTGCTAGTTTTAGAGGTGAAAACAATAAACCCTATTCATTTTGTACATGTGGTTATTCTGTTAGGTCATTCAAAAGTTGCATTTTGGTTACAAAAAGGGTATCTAGCTTCTTGAAAGTGTTCATGTATTTTCAAAAAGTAAAGAATTTAGTGTTTCAGAAATTCCAGTCTTTCTTGAAGATGTGGGATTGAAGATCTACCAAAATATATAGTTTTAGAGTATATTCTTGTATGTGTGTGTGTGTGTTTTACTTCTAACTAACTTACCTTGTATATGTTTAAGTATTTTTTTTTTTCTTTCAGCTCTTAGACACCAACGGATGTTTAAGTATTTTTTATTCTCACCTGGCTATGTTTCAGTTAAAAGTGACCATGGAAAATTTTTAGACACTGGTTTTAATCTGTTTAATAATCTCTCCCCTTGAGTGCCTGGAGCTCTGACACCATGTAAACCATACATGTGATAAATAATTAAGTACATGTCTTTAAAGGAGCCAAAAATCACACTCCTGATAATGACTTCTCAAAGTACAAAGGACCATTCAGACATCCAGTTGAAACACATGGTAATTAAAAATTGAAAGTCATAAGTAATTGAATATTGATTTAATGTTCCTACCCTGAGGGGCAAGTTGAGAACCCAGACAAATGCATATAGGAAAGAAAGCCTTCTGCAGGCATGCAAGGGGAAGAACATATCTCTAGAAAGCACTTGTTGAATTGAGTTTGGTTGTGGTCCTTAAGGCTCCAGGTACTTGCCCTGACCAAACGACATTTTTTCAGACTTTCTGTCTTTTCCCAGGTTTGGTCTTACTGTGTGGAGTAGCACTTAGTGATATAGATCAAGTGCTCGTCCAAGGGCCCTGGAAGCCAACCTAAAGATCTGAGGATGATGATGTCACCAGAATGAGATAGTAGAAAGTTAGCCTAGCAGAATTTCTATTGCATAGAAAATGTGTTATTGTACTGAATAACAGAAGCAGAAAGAATATAATTTTTAAACAATTATGTATGAAATTTACAAAGAAAGTCCAGTTATATTAATATATCTTGGCAAATAACTTATTCTTCAATTAAAAATTTAAAGAAAAAAAGTACTTCATATGTATCTAAGGAGAAAAAGAGGTAAAAATCAGGGCCATCCCAGTCTTATCTTCTGTAATATCAAAGAGCAGAAGACAGGGTAATAGCATCCACAGTTGTGAAGGAAAAAGGCTTTTGACTCTCAAATTTCATACCCAGACACATAATTCATGTTTAAGGGCTCCAAAGTTCACCACTCTTGTTCCTATTCTGAAAAAAATTTCTTACATCTGTCACTAGTTAGATGAAGCAAAATCAAGAGTTTAAGGATGGGCTGGTCGTCATGGAATTGCCTGTAATCCCAGCCTTTGAGGTCAGGAGTTGGAGACCAGCCTAAGCAACATAGTGAGATCTGCCTCTCTACAAAAAAATAGAAAAAATTAGCTGGGTGTGGTGGTGCCCTCCTGTTATGTAGCCTCAGCTACTTGAGAGGCTGAGGCAAGAGGATCACTTCAGCCCTGGAGTTGAGGTTGCTGTGAACTATTATGACCCCATGGCACTTTAGCCTGGGCAAGAGAGTGAGACTCTGTCTCAAAAAAAAAAAAGTTTAAGAGTTTAAGGATAGAGACTTTGTGCTATAAAAGAATGAAGAATGGTAATCAATCTCAAAAACATTTAGATATAGAAATTAGAATAAGTACTTTAAAATTTTGGGAAAAAAGTTCAAGACCAATACAAATACATCTTTAAAGAAAGCCATAAAATATAAGTATTATTTTATGGCAATAATCTGGTAACTGATAGAGGTGTGGGATGAAGGGAAGGAAATGAGTCTGGTGGATAAAACACATTAAAGGCTTATGTGAGGGAGACGCAAAAGCTGGAAAAAAGTCAGGGAAGCATAAATATAGAAGCAAAAGCAAATGTTCTAGTAATCAAATATAGATGAATTAAAATTTCAAATGAAAAGACAAAACTTTTCAGATTAGGTTAAACGCAAAATCTGAGAATATATTACTTATAAGCCTTCCAAAGAGGTTTCAATTAAAGGAGGAAAAAAACCCAATTCATTACAAAAAGAAAGAGATGGCAATGAGAACCTTGGATTTATGAAAATACAAGACAAGTAGAGTTGAGTATGACAAAGAAGATCAGTATTTATTGGTAAAATATATGCTTCACAAGCATGATAAGCTTTTAAATTCAAAATATAGAAAAAATTAAATATAAGAAATTATTTTGGAGACTTTACTATTCTCAGCTTTAGATAAATTGAATAGACAAAACATAAATTGGAACAAAGAAAATTTGAAAGATATAATCACAGCAATTGAACTGAGGTGGACTTTAAAAAAAAGTACTACCAGCAAAAGAATATGCCATCCTTTATGTGTTCATGGCATATTTTAAAAGATTGATCGTATACCAAGTTATGAAGAAAATCCAAATAAATTACACAAAGCAGGTGTCAGATGGGCAATAATTCTAGACAATAATTCAGTGAAACTTGACTGAAATTACATAGTTATAACTAAACTCATAAATTAGACTCCACATATTTAGGTATATATATTTTATATAAAATATAGAAGTAAAAGAATATTTATCACTGAATACTATGGAGAGCTTAATGGCAATCCATTTGAAAATAAAATAGAAAATGTTTTCACATATTTTGAAAATATAATCAAGGAATAAAAGGCTTAAGTAGAGTAATAACATGGGTGAAATTAAAATTATTATTAACATTTGAATAAAAAAGGTTGCAGGGTTGATGTGTTTTCTTTTTTTTTTCTAGTGGCTTGGTCATTTTTTCCCAAAAAAATTCTCCATAAAAACCTATGGAAAGCCTGCATTTAAAAATGTAACCCTGATCTTAAACGTGTCAAAGAGGATACAAAAAGGGAAAATGACAAATAATTTATGATCTTATTTTTGAATATATTAATAGACAGAAACAAAACTTTTTTTTTTTTTTTTGAGACAGAGTCTCACTCTGTTGCCCTGGCTAGAGTGAGTGCCATGGTGTCAGCCTAGCTCACAGCAACCTCAAACTCCTGGGCTCAAGCAATCCTCCTGCCTCAGCCTCCCGAGTAGCTGGGAGTACAGGCATGTGCCACCATGCCCGGCTAATTTTTTCTGTATGTATTACTTGGCCAATTAATTTCTTCCTATTTATAGTAGAGACGGGGTCTCGCTCTTGCTCAGGCTGGTTTCGAACTCCTGACCTTGAGCAATCTGCCCGCCTCGGCCTCCCAGAGTGCTAGGATTACAGGCGTGAGCCACCGCACCCAGCCAGAAACAAAACTTTTAAGTCATACCAGCAAACAGCAACAACAACTAACTGATCTACACATGAATCAGGAGAATTAATATTTATTATTAGGGAGCCTATAACTTGTGTCATCAATGTGTGAAAAAAATCATCACAAAAGATGCCAAAGTAGCATCAATATTGATTATTGATAACAATTAATGATAAACTATCATCAGAAGTATTCCTCTTTTGCCTGATTGAAATAAAATATCTGGAACCAAAAGTCACTATAGTACCTAACAGAGAAACATTAGAGTGATTTCTTCTAAAATTAGGAAAAAGAGCAAAGATGATAGTTATCACTCTTGTTTTTTTTTTTTTTTTTTTTTTTGAGACAGAGTCTCGCTTTGTTGCCCGGGCTAGAGTGAGTGCCATGGCGTCAGCCTAGCTCACAGCAACCTCAAACTCCTGGGCTCAAGCAATCCTCCTGCCTCAGCCTCCCGAGTAGCTGGGACTACAGGCATGCGCCACCATGCCCGGCTAATTTTTTCTATATATATTAGTTGGCCAATTAATTTCTTTCTATTTATAGTAGAGACGGGGTCTCGCTCTTGCTCAGGGTGGTTTCGAACTCCTGACCTTGAGCAATCCGCCTGCCTCGGCCTCCTAGAGTGCTAGGATTACAGGCGTGAGCCACCGCGCCCGGCCATCACTCTTGTTTTTTAATGTTATTCTAGAAACTCTACTCATTTCAATAGACATAAAGCAAGAGTTATTAGCTATAAACAAGACAAATATACACTTACTTATAGATTATTTTTATTGTCCTTCTAAAACTAAGAAAATCATTTGAAAAAGTCATTAGGAAAAACCAGTAGTAATGTGGCTAATCAGCTAATTACCCAAACCAGTAGCCTTCCTAGAAACTTATATAATCAGCTAGAAATACGATGAATAAAGTATCTTCCCAATAGACACAACAATTAAATACCTGAGAATATTACTTTAATAAGAAATGTAGGATGTATCCAAAGAATACCACTTTCCAGAGGAATATAAATGAAAACAAATAAATGGGAACATTATCATTTTGTTGGATAGGAAGACTGAATATTATAAAACTGGCTACTTTTAAATTAATTTTAAATTGACTTTAACTATTCAAATTTTATTTTTTTAAACCTGTCGTCTAGAGTGCAGTGGTGTCATCATTCCAGTTCCCTGCAACCTCAAACTCCTGGGCTCAAGCGATCCTCCTGCTTCTGAGTAGCTGGGGCTACAGGCACCTGACCATGCCTGGATAATTTTTTAATTTTTAATAGAGACAGGGTCTCATTCTTCCTCAGGCTGGTCTCGAACTCCTGGCCTCAAGCAGTCTTCCCACCTTGGCCTCCCAGAGTGCTGGGATTACAGGTGTGAGCCACCATGGCCAGCAGAAATTGCCTTTCTTTTGTAAAGAAGGCAAAGTGCAGTTGCACATGGAGGTGGGAAGGAGACCAGGTGTGCTTCCTTGGCCTAACTTGCTTGCTCTCAAACAGAACAGTTTAGGAGAGTATATATGGAATGCATGGGTCTGGAAATTGATTACCTTAAAACTAAAATAAAATTGCTACATCATTCTTTTAAATGTGTCCTATGGAATCTAGATATCAGAGCAATTTGTTACTTATTATCATCCATTTAAAAAAAACACGGAAAAGCTTGTCTTTTAGAGTTGAAATTTAACATTATTTCTCTTCTCATTTAAATCCATCTTTCATCCTTTATGCTCAAAAGCTTTTTATTAATCACTCTGGGATGAAAGTTCCTTCCCTGGGCGAGTACCTGCACTCTTATTTGAAGACCTCATCTTAGAAGTTCACGGTAGGAAAGTGAGCTCTACCTGGGGGGACAGCTGGTTCTCATGATGCCTTCTTGAAGGCTGCCAAACATTGCATTGGGATTCGTTAGTTTTACTTTTACTTTTGGTGGGTTTCATGTATTAGAATGAAGGCCAATGAAGGACTACTTATACTTTCTGCAAATTCCCTTGCCTTAGGTCTGTAGCTGAAATATTGAAGGAAAAGTTTTTTCCCCCTCTTCTACAACTTTACGGGAGGGCAACAGATATTAAATCAACTTATTTATCAGTAGATTGATCTCAGCAGGAATCATGTAAGAGGTTGCTAGAGACCATCTTAATTTGAAGCTCCCTTAACCCCAAATACCTTCCTATTCAGAGCCTTGGTGCCTAAAGTTCTTCAAAAAAGGATGCAATTGCCCTAGACTAGTAATCACTTTCTGAGTTCCTTTACCATTAATATACATTGTCTTTCTCCACCAATGAAGTGAATGGGGTAAAAGAACCAAGGACAGCTGGGTGTAAAAGAAGTGACGAAAGAAGAGAGGAAATGTAGCTGGAGAGCTTAATAAGGGAGGGGAGGCCAAACACAGAGCAATCTGACTTCATGATTTTGCTTCAAACTAACTTTGAAATATTTATTATAAATGAGAAAGCTTAGCATTAGAGTCCTATTTCTATCAGGGAGGGAAAAGCAGAGGGACAGGAACAGTCAATGGATTAAACAACCCAAGGAAATTTTGGACAGACTTCCAACATCTGAGAACCAATTTCAGCTAAGCTCTTATGTCAACACATTTGAACAGTTTTATATTTTAATACATTAGGGAGTCTTGGATTTCTTATGTTTTACAATGAGATCTTTGAAAGGGAACTGTATGGATTGTATTTAGAGACAAAAACGATTTGACCATTTCAATTTAAATGTTTTCCATTTCAGTTGATTTGTCACCTGGTTAAAAGGTAGAAAAGCTCACCCCTGTGTGTAATCCTGAGACTCTGGAGTCTGAGGTGGGAGGATCAGGATTGCTTGAGCTCAGGAATTTGAGGTTGCAGTGAGCTGTGATGAAACCACTGCACTCTAGCCTGGGTGACAGAGCTAGACTCTGTCTCAAAAAAAAAAAAAAAAAAGGTAGAAAAGTCAATGCAAGTTGATAATCTTTAATAATAAATTTTCTCTGAGGGGCACATTTTCATGTGTCCCAATTTTTTCTTTTATAAATCCTGTTTTTTAAATGACACATAATAATTATATATATTTATGGGGTACGTATTGACTTTTTTTTTACGAGATGGGGGTCTTGCTTTGTTGCCCAGGCTGCATAGTGATGTTTTGATACATACAATGTATAGTGATCAGATCAGGATAATTAGCATATTCATCATCTCCAACATGTATCATTTCTTTGTGTTGGGAACATTCAATATCCTCCTTCTAGCTATTTGACCAATCATTTTTATTGCTTATATAAAAAGGCTATGTCATACGGCATATGCATACAAAGGTACTACTTTGAGGGCAAGCACATGTTCTCAATAGCTAAGCCAATAGTGAAATTTATTTTAATTCACAGTACAGTGAGTTGTGACTACAAATGACCATCAGAGCCACATGTCTATAGAGTTTCTTTTAAGTGAACTGGGTAACACATAAACTAATTTTTACCTAGAGTATTAAAATCATAGGATTTTAGAGCTGTAAGGAAAGTTAGATATTTATTAGCATTATCAACATTTCTAACTTATATAAAGTAGAAATGAATATGCAGTTCTAAAATTATATCATATATTGGCCAACCTAATTTAATACTGACTATATTAGAATTAGAATATAATTGAATATGTATATAATTTTAAAAAGGCCAAGTGCATGGTGGGTTTTGGTGTCCTCGGTTTGAATTCTGGCTGTCCTTGATTTGGAATTTTGACAAGTGACTTCTCTATGACTCAGTTTCTCTAACTGTAGAAATGGGGATAGCAGAAATACCTCATAGAGATGTTGTAAAGAGTAAATAATATCAAGCAAATGAAGCACTTAGTATCTGACACTGTAAATATTCAATACACATTACTTAACTTATTTTTACTTATATGAGAAAAATTTGAAACAAATTGCTTATTTTTTTGAGGTAATTTAGAGTATATACTCAAGTAATACGAAGATGTACTCAAACATTTTATCTTTTTGCTTGATCCCAAAGGTAAAAAAATATATGTTATATTATGTCTAAATAAATGGGTCAGCATAAACTAGAGGCTTGGTTACGCTCAATGGACTGATATGTATTAACCTGATTATAACAATGTGGTTGCTGTGCTGGAACAAGGCCAATACTCACTGAGATAAAATTAAGTCTTAAGGTACCAGGCATTCAACTCATATTATATACAGTAATAAAACCTTACATTAATATCTAAAGGTTTTTTTAAAATTTTAACATGAATCCATCTTTCTTTCATTTTTTAAAATATAAGCCAGGGAGAACATTGTAATCATTCTTCATAGAACATTACATTGTAAAGACTTTTTGTAAATGTCCACAGACATCCTTAGATGAGAATGAATGTATTTGAATAAAACCAGTAATCTGAAGGTAATTAAACTAGTTTTGTAAGGTGCAATAAACATCCATTGTTGGGTCTACAGAGCATTAGTTTATGCTATTGTGAAGAAGATGTCTTTTTAGTCCCTGAGCTGTTTTGAAAAATTTCAGAGGCCACAAGTCTTAAAAAAACAAGGACAAGATAATGACTGAAGACACAATTAATCCCAGGGCCCCAGCATGGTACAAACTGTTACAACAGTCAAAGAAAAAAAAGCTGCACAGGGGTTATAGAAAGAGAAGTTAATGCATAGTCTTTAACAAAAATAAAAAGCTTAAATGTAGAGTGCTAAATGGAAGGAATGAACAATAGTCAGGGAACTAAAATAGCATATGACAAGACATTATGTTGTACAGAAAGGGCAAATGAATTTAAAATGTTTGCAGAAAATATGGAATAAAATTTGCGATATGCATGCGGAGATGAGATTGCATTTAGGTAAACACTTTTGTTTCTTTATGGGTGACCTCAGCTGGTGTGTAGGCAAGATTTCAAAAGCCTGTGCCACACGTCACACATTCCTGGCTCGAAATTCTCGCCCACCGTGTAAAGGGGCGGTGCGTTTCAGCAGCTGCCGGTGTAGACTCCGAAGGTCAGCTTTTATCTGGCAGCGACTTCTTATTACTTTCAACTCTTTTCAAACTCCCTTCACAATGATCTATGTTTATGATGATAAACATAAACAAGAATAAACAAGACTCTTCTGGGACTGACTCCTCTAGGGTCTCTAAATATGATACCTGATGTTGGAAGTTAAATCTCAACTTCTAACCATGAAATAGTCAACTTCTCTACCCTGAAGGTGAATGCTCAAGCAGAGAGATTTCAGTTGTCTCTGCTTCCCACTCCCTTTTCCCCACAAAACAGATTCAGTCAGCATTTGAAGGAAAAACTCATTTTTCATCTGTGGCTATTTCACATAGAATTTTAAATTTAAAACAATGGAGTATTCAGTCAGCCCCAGTGACCTCTTCCAGACTCCAGGGTGGGTACTTAATGTCTGTCATTTGAACCTACTGTAACTTTGAACAAGGAAGAAGCATCTTCTTGCCTCTGCAGTAAGTTGGGGTGACAACACGTAGTTGGAGCTGGGCTCAGTTAAAACAATTCTCCAAGGTGTATGAAATAGACACATTGTTTCAAGGCAAATACCTTCCCCTAATTCTAATTATGTGCAAAGTATTACACATAAGACACAATTGCATTGATTCACATATCTTGGGGCACTTCTTCCCTATTTATGTACAGGTCATAGAGGCATCCACTATTCCTTTTAAGCTGAGCACAGTAGTGAATTACAGAGCCACTGAAGAATTAGACATTGTTCTCAAGGCAAACAAGGATGCCTCATCCGAATGAAAATTCCTCTGCATCATTCACTGAAATTCTTTTCATATATAATACTTAAACTTTTCAAAATGGGTCTCTGTGGTTTCTCAGTTATAAGGAATTATCATCAAAGTAGCAGTGAATCTGAGCTAAAGTTCTAATGCGTGGAATCTGGAATAGGAGTTGCCAGATTTAGCAACAGATGAACAAACAACCAAATATATAACAATAGTAAACCGGGATGCCCAGTTAAATCTGAACATCATGTAAATAATGTTTTTTTGTTTTTTAGTTTGTGTATGTAATGTACAATGGTGAGGATGTACTTATACTAAAAAATATTCACTGTTTATCAAAAATTCAGATTTAACCAGGCATCCTGTAGGTTGCCTGGCAGCCCTATCTTGGACCCACTGTGGATAACAGTCAAGGAAGACTGTGTTTTATAGCTGAAGTCATTGGGGCCCAGTGGGGTGAAATAACTTTCCTTCAGTATCTCAATGGGTTGCTATGCTCGGTTGTTTCTCTGTGTGGTTCTTCTTAGGCACAGCTGAGAGGAGTCAAGATTATCAAGGGCATTTTCCCATGCTCTTCTGATTCTCTCCAGGGAGGCATTTTCCCCTGATTTTTCTGTTTTTGCTGTGTCTTTCGTTAAAATACATACTCAGACAACTGACAGTTGGAAAGGTTCTATTAATATTATATTATTTTTTCATTGTGTGTCTATTATTGATTTACTGGATTATTTACTTCTCTTTCACAGAGTGAATCTATATTGGTGGAATTTCAGGCATCAATTCATGATAGGTGGGGAAAAATTTGGGATTGAGATATGGATTCTTAAGACATTATTAGATTGGACCAAATTCTGGTAGACCCTACATATTAATCCCATAAACCCAAAGCTGATAGCTGTATCAAAAGTCATGTGGGAAACTTAACTAATATAGATCAATAGCAGGTTTGTACCTTAGTCCCTTGTTCCTTAGTAACTTGGGATGGGGGATCCAGAATATAAACTTTATCCTTGATATTTTATTATACAAAAATTCAAATGCAACAAAGTTGAAAGAATCATAGAGTGAGCACCCATATACCTACTGCCAGGAGTCTACCATTAACATTTTGCTATTGTTACTTTGTCACATATCTATCCATCTTTCCACCCCTTTTTCCGTCAGTCCATCTTATCTTTGATATATTTCAGCATAAGTTAAAAACATCAGTACAATTCAGTCCTGAACACTTCAGCAAGGTATAAATTAACTAGAACTCAATATTTATGTGTGACTTTCAAGGTAAAATTATATACAGTGAAACACACTTATCTTAAATGTACTATTTGGTACATTTTAATGACTGTGTATACCTGTGTAACCTACAGGCTACACATCTGTGTAGGATACGTTATCATCACCCTAGATATCATCACCCTAGATACATCACCCTAGATACCCTAGAACGTTATCATCACCCTAGATACTTTCTTAATGCCCATTCAAGAATAGGCAACTACTGTTTTCTTTTTCAACATAGATTAGTTTTGCCTATTCTAGAGCTGCATAGAAATGGAATCAGACCATCTGTACTCTTTTGTGTGAGCCTTCTTTCACTCAGCATAGAGTTTTTGAGATTTACCCATGTAGTGTGTTATCAGTGGTTTATTTTTTTTTATTGCTGAATAGTATTTAATTTTATAAATATACCATTGAATGTTTAGCCATTCACCTGTTGAAGAATACCTGAGACGTTTACAATTTCTGGCTAATATAAATAACGTTGCTATGAATAATCTACTTTATGTCTTATTGGGGACATGTTTTCCTCACCCCCTACCCAGTCTTCTCCCTCCACCCCATTCTTCCAACTCCCACCTCTTGGAGTAAACACTCAGAAGTGGAATCAACCAGGTTTGGGGAGCATTTTAATAGTTAGGATATTCTGGAAAACACTGGTTATCATATTGACTACCTACCAGCTATAATCTAAGATAAAAATCTAGACTGATTTCAGTTTTTCTCTTGGCTCCTTTTCACTTTGCTCTCAGAACCCACAGATCTAGATTCTGTCTAAAGTATTAGGACCAGTCTAGAACACTCTGGATCCCTGGAACTTGCTTAGAATAAGTACATATTCTATGGTGGATATGAGACACCTCTAGTAGGGTCTTTCTTACAGTCCAATGATACCATGAGAATGAATGTGTCATTGACTTATTTTTCTATTCACTGAGTGTGTATTTAGTGGATGCTATATGCTATGCCCTGGGAATATACAGATGATTCAAGCTTGGTTCCTGCTTTCAAAGACCTCAGATACCCATGACTTCGCCTACAGAGAAAAAAAAAAAAAAAAAAAGACCTCAGAGACTCTTGGAGAAACAGAGAAGACAAATAGCCATTTCAAAACAATGTGATAAATATTTTGGCAGAGATAAGTGTAAGGTGTTGTTGGAGTACCTTATACATGTGTTTGATTGAAAGTAGTGATGGGCCCAGGTGCAGTTAGGCAGGCAGGCAGGCAGGCAGGAAAGCAAGGTGTATTGTGGGCAGATGGGCTACTAGGAGGTGCTGGGAGAGACTGTGAGCAGTTTTAAAAGAAGCTAAACAGTGACAGGTGAGGCTAGAGAGAAGACAGGAGGCAGATCATGCTTAGCTTTTAGATTAAGTTAAGAGGTTTACTCTATGTATGTAAAGCTTCTGAGTACCTTAATATATATGTGAGAAATAGATTACAGACCACCAGTTATTTCTGTATCCATTTTGAAAAACTGAAAAGAGTCCCTGATCCGAGCCTTAAGCATGTGTTTATTCTTCAAATAAGGTTCACAATAAAGTGTCCACTTGGTGATGCTGGGTGAGATTTTCCTCAACAATAACAACAAAAAAGCAAGTGACTCAGTATCAGGCCATATTCGAAAGGGAAATTTCACAATCTTTGCTAGAACTGGATAACTGCTGACCCTAGCATCCTTAAATTAACCTCTCAGGAAATGCAAGATTTATAAGTTGTGGGCTTTTTTTTCTTTTGAAAAAAGGTCTTAATAATTCAAAGAACTTTTTAATGATTTTAAAAGTGCATGTTAAGTACTTGATGGATTGGATCAATTCAGTCTTTGTAGTGCTGTGTGTTGACATCCTCTTCTCTACATATGGAAATTTGACAGATGTATAGAAATGCTACGCAGGATGGGATGTTTCTTTATGGCATTTCCTTATGCATTTCATTGAGGAAAAGAAATGTGTATATGCCCTTTATAGTGAGTCATTAACTATAAAAACAAGCTTATTCACAAACCTGCTTTGATCTGGATTGCCCGTGATTTATCTTTGCTGTCTTAGCATTCCCTGAATCCCTGATTGTTATTAACTTCCCAAATATTTACATCACTCCAGATAATCAATGCTTATCACAGTCAATACAGATGTTACAAGATCATAGAAGAAAGATGGTGTCAGCATAATAACATTTTAATTATTATAGCATGTGTTTTCAACTGTATCTTTTGTTTATAGCATCAGCTAACAAAGCTACTGTATCTAATTCACAGAAAGTATTAAAATGGTTGGACACGTAAATTATAGCTTTTCCCACCAAAGACTTGAAGCAATAGTGTGCAACTGCCTGAAGGTACTAAAGTTTGTTTAATTAATTTAAATCATGCTGGTAAGACTGTATTTTCACTTTCTGTTCCCTTGAGCGTGCACTCTCTGCAGGGTTACTTAGCTGTTATGTAAAACAAATTTGCTTGTGGATATTTTAATGATACAAACTATCTGATTTGGACTAATATATCAATTCTGTTAATGAACTGACGAGATAGGCTATTATAAGAGAAAATTAACTCTATTTTATTTGTTTGGCAGAATTCTGTTTGGTTTGTAAATTTGATTTTCAAGCGTTACGCAGCTCATTTTTGTCTATGCTGAACATGAAATACTGGGAAGTGCTGCGAGACCTGAGATGCATACTTGTCTGACTCCCTCCCATACATTTCACAGCCACTACTCCTGCAGAGTTGAAAAATGCACATTTTGGAGAACAAATGAGCAGGATCAGTTTGCTAGTGTAACAGTGTCTAGCTCTTCTCTAGTAATGTCTCACCATCTCCCTTGCAAATGACACAGCTCCTGTAAGATGTGTTCACATTCACTCTGCTTCTTGCAAGAACACATCAAGCTGTTGCACCAAAGGCAACAACATCATGAAAGTTATGGGGTATGGAGGGTGCAATAGGAGAATCAACCACACCCACCTCCATTAGCTCATCTTCATCTGAAAACTAGATGCAGAGGGAAAGAAAGTGATGGCTAATAGTGGGAGGTCTGGCTTTTTTCTTCTGATTTTTTATAATGAATGTTTGCTCTGATACAATAAAATGCGCTTCCCCCTTCCCAGGTGTGGGGCTGGACAAATTGCAAACTCTGTTGTTAGTAAGTAAGAAATATCTCAGGGACTCTAATGAAACACTAGAGGAAATATCTGGCAATATCAAAACTGTGGTTATAATGGAAGGAGGCTTGTGGTGATAGCTAAGAATCTTTCTTTTGAATCCATTGAAATAAGGGCTTATGGAAGGAAACCAAGGCCAAGTTAGTAAATGGGGGTTCTCGTTTCTGTGTTTAGTAACTGCTTCTGCTGAGGCTTCAGAAAAGGGGCCATTTCTAGAAAGGGACTCTTATCCCAGAGAAATACTATGAGGTGTGTTTTGCTTTCTAGGGCTCCACTCCCCAAGGGCTTAACTTGGCTGCACTCTCTCAACCAAACAAGTTCATAGAGATTTTTCTTTTTTCAGTTCAAGATACTAAATATGCTGGACCTCCTCAGAAGGCTAGTGCAAGAAGATCTGCAGTCAGCAAAGAGTATCATATGAGGCTTCAATTTTAAAAGCAATGTGAAAAACATAAATTGGTACTAGTTTCTTCCTCATGAGAAAATACATTAATATTACAGTAATGCAGGAAAGTCTGTCAAATGCTGAGAGGGCCATGAAAGCAGGTGGCAGCATCTTACAGTCTTAAAAAGAACTTGAGAATTTTAGAAAACTCATGTCTTTGACTTAAAGTAAAACTAAATAGAACCTATTCTGGAAAAAAATTGGTGTAGCATTTACTTAATTTAAAATTTAAAAAAAGCAAAAATCTTCAGAGAGACAATAATGCTTTCCATGTTCTCCCCAGCAAGCCATTCTAGTCATAAAAGTAGCATCATCACTAAATTCCTTTTATTATCTTACCCAAATCTAGAGCATTACATATTAATTTCATTTCTAAGAGTTTTGCTATCTGTTTAATCATTCATTTATTCATTTACTCATATTTTTGAGCATCCACAAATGAACAAATAAATGATTATGATAAAATGTGGGAAGTAAAATAAAAGAGATAGGCATGAGATATTACTTAGAGTTAGAAAGTGTGAATCTAAACGAGCTTGGAGTAGGAGAAGTCTCGAGGAAGGCTTCCTGGGGTGGTGTTGATTTTGTTGGAGGATAAAGAAGAGGAGAGAGAAGGCTACCTTTGCGGACATGGGCATATCTCAGCGTATGGACTCTTCCAATCACATCCATTTATGGTGATTTCTCTAGACATAAAACTAAAATGTGCATAAATTTTAAAGATTATATACACATTAGAACGAAAGAAGAAAGTTATGATTATTTGACAGAATTAAAATTCAAATATGTCCGGTAACTAAAAGGTTTTTTTGGTACTAGTCGTCGTTTTATAGAACAACATTGCTGTATGCCATTTAAAATGTTACTCATTGCTGGAAACTCAGACTTGTGGGGGGGGGAAGGGCATTTATTGAAACCTTAAAATCTGTACCCCCATAATATGCCGAAATAAAAAAAAATGAAAAAATAAAATAAAATAAAATGTTACTCATTGCTTCTGTTTATATTAGAAAAGTGATTCCACAATCAGAAGAATCTAAGGTGTGTGAGTCAATTGTTTAAAAAACGAATTAAGTCATATAGAATTGCCCTGTTTTTCTTTTATATTTTGAACCAAATTATCAGGATTCACTAAATTTTTGTTATTTTGTATTCTGTTAACTTGAAATTTATACTACCTTAGGACTTGGAGCAATCTTAAAAAATGAATAATAATGATAACAATAAATTAATTGAAAATAATTTGTTTTAATTAATTAAAAATGATTACTATTTCATTTATAAGATCCTTCAGGGCATGAATCCCAAAGATACAAAATTATGTTCTTCCAAATACTAAATCTGCATTTTTTGAAATATTTTATGATTTAAATTTTACTCCAAATCAGTAAATCAAATGTGCCTTTTGATTTACTAATAATTTATTCATTTCTCCAGTGAAATATATAAACTAATTTATTTCCTTATTAGATATAGAACAGATATGGTCTATGTGCTACAAAGCTCAAGATTTAGAAAAAACAAATCCGAGGCCACGCATGGTGGCTCATGCCTGTAATCCTAGCACTCTAGGAGGCCGAGGCGGGAGGATTGTTTGAGTTCAGGAGTTCGAGACCAGCCTGAGCAAGAGCTAGACCTCGTCTCTACTAAAAAAAAAAAATAGAAAGAAATTAGCTGGACAACTAAAAATATATAGAAAAAATTAACCAGACATGGTGGCGCATGCCTGTAGGTCCAGCTACTCAGGAGGCTGAGGCAAGAGGATTGCTTGAGCCCAGGAGTTTGAGGTTGCTGTGAGCTAGGCTGACGCCACGGCACTCTAGCCGGGGCAACACAGTGAGACTCTGTCTCAAAAAAAAAAACAACCCAAAAAAACAAATGTGAGTTAGGGGCATCCACCCCCTCAAGTGTGACTCCAGGGGGTGGAGCACAATCTGAGCAGTGACTAATCCTTGGAGTTGTGTACAGTGGCTGCCCTGGGAGCTGGGATGGGGGTTGTGGGGAAGGATATTTTCTAAAATATAAACACTCCCACCCAATCAACTGGTTATTTAATTAATTTAATTGTTTAGCTATTTCCCAAATTCCTTCTGAGGAAATCTCAGTTTATATGGGTGTTCACAGGTGATATTAAACCAAAAATTTCTGTAGTCAAATAAGTGTGGGAAACCCTGGGATAAATCAATTTCTTCTTTGTAGAATCTCCCATAGTTCTAAAAATGATAATGTGCGTTGTGAATCTATAAATGAGGACTATTGGAGTCATTACTTCCTAAGGCTATTCAACCATGGAAATGTTTTTTGAGCAACTTTGCAATATTAATATTCCAAAGTCTTATTAATCTAGCCGTTTTGTCATCATAGACCATCTCAGTGATGGTACATTTTCATGGATCTGAAAGAAAAGGTGAGGAATCTAGAATGGGAGATAATTCTGAGTGAGAAACAAAGGGGAAGTACTCAAATTCTCTAGACTGTATACAATGAAAATCAGCATTCAAGCGTCTTATTCTCAAATCTTTTAAATCCTGCTTTCCTTAGTGATTCTATACTGTACTGTAATGACAGGCTCATATGTTTGCTTATACCTATTTAAAGGAGAACACTAAAAACTTAATAAATGGTAAATCCAGGCCAGGCATGGTGGCTCACACCTGTAATCCTAGCACTTTGGGGGGCTGAGGTGCAAGGATTGCTTGAGGCCAGGGGTTCAAGACCAGCCTGAGCAAGAGCAAGACCCCATCTCTATAAAAATAAAATAAAATAAAGAAAAAGAAGAAAAAAAAAGAAAAAAATAGCCAGTATGTTGGCAGCTTCTGTAGGCTCAGCTGCTTGGGAGGCTGGGGCAAAGGGATTGCTAGAGTCCAGGAGTCTGAGGTTGCAGTGAGCTATGATGATGCCACTGCACTCTAGCCCAGGTGACAGAGCAAGACTCTGTCTCAAAAAAAAAGGATAAATCCAGTGTGCTGTTATCCAAAATAGAAGCTTTACATTAAGATACACACACACACACACATACACACACACATATACATATAGATATAGTGAATTATGAATAATTTAGATTAATAATACTTTTCTGCCTATAGTACTCAGATCAAAGATATCTTTATTCTCCTCTTTCCCTGTCAGGTTTTTCTTCCCTTTCCCTGCCTGGTGACCGTAAGTATCCTAAACTCTTTAGAATACTAAAAGATTGGAAAATGATTGAGAAAACATGGGTCTTTAGTTCTTAAGCTTTGGTTGGTTAAATGGAAAAATGTTGCAAACAGCCAGTTGTTTTTGTCACGTGGACAATGCTTTATCAGAAGCTAGTGGTTACACATATTGCAAACAATCCCAGGATGTTCACTTAACCACAGCAGTTTTGACTTTGTATTTCTGCATCAGATCATAACTACTTTTCAGAGTAGCTTAGAGCTGAACTTTTGTTTTGAACAATCAGTAGATATGCCAGTTCCCAAATTCCATTATGTGCTTCCTAGTGCAAAGAAATAATTATTTTATGGTTGCATCCTTTTATGATTTTTGTTCTCTCGATCTTAATAGTTAGTTAAGGATAAAACCATTTCTTATCACTTAAAATGCCACATGTATTTAACAATTTTCTGAATTGTTTTCCTTTGGCATTGTGAAATGAAACCCACATTTTTTTGGAATCACACACCAAACTATTATAAAAATCAAGTGTTAGAAATCAATTCAAATGTTAAATACAAAGGACATCCTTGGCTCATTAAGTAAAAATATCTCATTTAATGAACAAGAAAGCACTGGAGCACACTGAACCCTGACACAAAGCAAATTATTTAAGTGATAAATTATATTTTATGGGGAGTGTAAAAGTTAATAATACTCAGGGGCATGGTAATAAATGCAGAGGTGTAACTAACTTCATTGACTGCTTTACTTACAAACATGCCATATGTACTTAGTTACTTGAGATGATCATAAAAAGACAGAACAGAACACATGCAAAGATTCATACAGCTACCTTAGTATGATTATTTTGCAGTGCATCTTTTATATCATATTATTTTAAGAGATCCTATTTGTTTCTTTTTCTTCTTTCTGTCTTTTGCAACATTCTGCTTCTTTCATTTTTGTTTTCACTTTTGGTCAAGTATTTGACCTTGCAGCAGTTAAAGCTGCAGCCTGCTCCTTATCTCTCAGCAGACCTCATAAAATCAGCCATGCATGCATTCATCCTCTCTTGTGGCCCACAAATGACCTCAGACCTCACTTCAAGAGGACCAACATGTCCTATGAAGAAATGGGTGGGTTAGCTCTTGTGATGGCACCACCCTAGCTCTTTCCTAAGCAAACATTTCTCAGTAACTTTGAATAGACCCATAAACAAATGTGGTCAGTAACCTCCATCCGTGCTTTGCTAAGATGCACAGAGATCTATTCACCAAGCTATCTGCACACAGCAGCAAAGCAGGGAAGAGTTGTAGCAAATGTCTAGGTAATTACTGGTACAAATTGAAAGTGAAGTTGAAGAAAAGGAACTCCTTTTTTTTTTTTCCAATTTAAATAATACATTTTTTTTTTCTGCTTTGATTCTGCTTTGAAATAACGTTTGTTCATCTTTTTACTTGACCCCTGCCTGGTTTTATATTAGGAGCACAATCTAATGCCATATAATTTTGCATCTGTTGAGGTAGATTTCTAGATGAAAATGTAGCATATTGATGCTACATGAATGATTTTTTTCCTGGACTTGGAAAATAATACAGTTTTAGAATCTTTATTCAAAACTGATTTTAGTTTGTGGGACCACTTTGAGGCTACTTGCAGTGTGGAAAGTAGCAAATGCCCTAATGTCAGAGCAAACAGGACTAAACATTGGTGTTTCACACCTGTGAGCTTCACGTATTCTATTTTCTCTGACTGGCTGCTTTTCCTTTTTGTCCATTCAGTAAACTTCAGCTGACGTTTTAAGCCCAGCTAAGATGTGGACTCTTCTGATCATTCTCTTCTCCTTCTTCAGGTTGAGTTAGTTATTCTTTTTATGCTACTTGTTTTACATATTCATTTATTTATTTTTGTCTTTTTTTCCCAGTATATTACGGGGGTACAAACGTTAAGGTTACGCACACTGCATTCTTCTTCTTGTGTTGCACTTTAGATATTCATATTTCCAGCTAGGCTGTAAAATTCATGAGTATAGAAATACTATCTTGGTTACTGTTGGATGTCTAACACCCAGCACAAACTGTGGCCAATACTGACAGAGGAAGGAAAGAAGGATAGAAGGAAAGAAGACCTTTCTAATCACACAGGGAACCTTTGTGCAAAGCTACCCGCTTAGAAAAAGATGCCCTTTCCTCGGGGCTGATGGAGCTGTAGGACAGAGTATGAGTTTGGCTAGCAGAGAAGTGGTTGGGTTTCTATCTTTGCTCTTTCTCTCTTTAGACTGAGGAGGAAAGGAATAAAGAGGGAGGAAGTGAGAGACAAAGGGTGAGAGATAGAGAGATAATCTCTACATTCTCTCCTGGACTATGGGCTCCCATTGGGTAAAGACTGTGTCTCTGCAAGTTTGAATTCCTAGAGCCTGGTAGAGTGCCTAGCACATATAGCACTTTATATATATTTATTGAATTGAATTATTGATATTCGAGTGATTGTGTTAGATTGCCTTATATGTAGCAGGGAACTGAAAGGGGAGGGAATCACAAAGCTGAAAAATGAAGAAAGAATGACATGGTAACTGTGGCAGAAAGAAATATTGACATTGGCAACATGATGCCAAACCGTTGGCCTGGACCGGGAGGCTGAGCTCAGTGGCCTAACAACACCGCAGTGAGTGCCAAGGATTGCTGCAGTTTTGTAGAAAAATTTTACTAATTTTTTCATGTTGTTTTCTAAAGATAAAAATTATTATTTATATTTTTTAAAATCAAGGAGGACCATCCATAAACAAAATGCAAAGCCAGTTTCTGAAAAACAACTGCATGTGATGAAATACATGTAAGATATGCATTGTTATCCTAAGATGATGACATTCATTAATGACTGTTCACATTTTGGTTAGTTACTAAGAGGAAGTGGATTTATTGTTTAAGAATTTTAAGAGTATCTTTTTCTTTGGCCTAGATTACAATCATCTTTGAAAGCAAATATACATAAAATTCACGTTGACAGAATAATCTGATCCTTTGAAAGTAACAATTAATCTACCACTGGGTGCTAGTCCCTTTCTCTTACTTAATTGGCCCACTTAACTCCTTCAGGATTCAATGTACTGAACTCTAAAATGAGTGTAAGAGCTTGTGGTGACCCAAAACACTTACAATAAGAATATCAAAGAATCACTGATTACAGATCACCATAACAGATATAATGATAATGAAAAAGTTTGAAATATTTTGAGAATTACCAAAATGTGACACAGAGAAAGGAAGTGAGCACATGCTATTGGAAAAATACCATCAATAGACTTGCTTGACACAGAATTGCCATAAACTTTCAATTTGTAAAAAACATAATATCTGTAAAGCACAATAAAGTGCAATAAAACAAGTTATGTCTATATGTGTTTGACCATTTAATATTATTCCACAGGTCATTGAGGCTTTGTGAAGTATTTTTCCAGTCTTTTTTTTTTTCCTGTAACACAGTTTGGATAGAGTTTCCTGCTATGTCTTTAAATGTATTAATCTCTTCTTCAATAGTGTCTAATCTGCTGTTTATGCAATCTTTCAATTCAGATATTTTAATTTTTAGCACCTTAAGGTTTGTTTGGTTCCCTCTTATCTGTTCTATTTCTCTCCTAATTATGTTCATATTTTCTCTTAAATACTTGAACATGTTTATAATAGCTGTTTCAATGTCCTTGTCGATTTCATCATCTCTGTCATTTGAGGGTCTGCTTTTATTGATTGACTCTTCTCTTGGTTATGGATTATATTTTTCTACATCATTGTATGTCTAATAATTTTTGTTGGATGTGGGACAGTATAAATTTTTTTAAATTTAGTACTTAAATTATAAATTACTTTATATATTAGTACTATAAATTTATAAGTACTATAAATTATATAAGTACTATATTATATTATATAAGTATATAATACAATATACATTGCATTATTTATTGTATATATTGTATATATATACTTATATATTATATATATAAGTACTATATAAGTACTATAATTTATAAGTACTATAAATTTAGTACTTAAATTATAAATTTTTGGGGGGTCTTCATTTAGATAATGTTAAATTTTATTTTGGCAGGTTGTTGCAATTCAGCTTGATTCTTTTGTTCTCTGGTTTTGTGCCCCTCAAACTCCAGCCACATCAGCCTTTCTGAATTCCCTTTTTTATCTCCTTAACTCAGAAATATCACTATTATCTGCTTGAGTTCCCCCTCTCTGCACTATAATCCAAAAAGAATGCCTGGATAAAAAGCTGGCACAATCATAAGACTTATGATCTTTGTTTCCTTTGTCTCAGGGACACAGTCTTAGGGTTTCTGTTGTCCAAGGTCTGAAAGCAGTTTCATGTATTTTGTTCACTTTTCTAATTTTTTTTACAGTGGGAGGGCAAGTCTTGTTCCAGTTACTACATTATGGCTTGAAGCAAAAATAAGTTCTTCAATTTGGAAAATATAAATTTCTTGAGAAGATTTTCAAACTGCCATGGTTAGTCTGCATATTTAAGAGACATTTTAGGTATATACATTATTGTTTTTGTCTTATATATCTCTGTGTCCACTTACTAGGGATTACATCTTCTTTCTATAGGCATCTGGAATCAGGTACCCATTCCAGCTTCTTACTTTCTACTTTTTTTTTCTTTTTTTTTTGAGACAGAGTCTCACTTTGTTGTCCAGGCTAGAGTGAGTGCCGTGGCATCAGCCTAGCTCACAGCAACCTCAAACTCCTGGGCTTGAGTGATCCTTCTGCCTCAGCCTCCCGAGTAGCTGGGACTACAGGCATGCGCCACCATGCCCGGCTAATTTTATATATATATATATCAGTTGGCCAATTAATTTCTTTCTATTTATAGTAGAGACGGGGTCTCGCTCTTGCTCAGGCTGGTTTTGAACTCCTGACCTTGAGCAATCCGCCCGCCTCGGCCTCCCAAGAGCTAGGATTACAGGCGTGAGCCACAGCGCCCGGCCACTTTCTACTTTTCTTATTAGATTTTCTTGGGCTCTGTGTTAATTCTCATTTTTAGTTACAATGAAAGATCCCTTCTGCATTTGAACAGCATCTGAGCAGTATTCTACAAGCATTTTAACCTTTGCTTTGCAAACTTGTTTGATACTGAAGTACCCTTCTATTTAGCACTCTATGTATTTGTGAGCTGTTCCTGCATATCAAGCTTGATTGCCCTTAAGTTTTCACCCTATGCTATATTTTGTTCTTGGCCCACTGGGGAAAGTTTTAAGTCTTGATTCCATCCATGGTCAGAAGGCAGGAGTTTCAGTACTATTCTCTTTGGAGGCCTTGAAAGTATAATGGAAGAAATAAGAGCCCTGAAGCTGGACAGATGTAGATTTAAATGATACATACATTAGTTAATAGTTGTGTTACTTTTGGAGAATTATACTGTGTAAACATCAGTTTTCTATTCTTGTAAATTATATTTACCCATTTCATAGGGTTACTGTTAGTACATAGTAGGTGTTTAATAAATACTACTTCTCTTCTGCTTCCCCTTAAATGATTTACTCTGGTTATGCTGATAGCTGTACTTTCCTCAGTCTTTTGGGCTAGTAGGTACTTTAATGAGACTGTCTTCTCAACTACTTTGATCATATATTGATTCTTATCCTGTGAGTTTTAAAATTTCTTTGTGACACCACTGAATCTTTTAGTACAGTGGACATGACAATTTACCCACTAAGTGAAGTCTATTTACATTTCAAAAACAAAGTCACCTAAGTTTTAGGATCCTATTTGGAAGGTGGATTCCAGACATCCTAGGTAGACACTTTGTTTACTTAATTTTCCACTTTTATTTGTAAATGTTTTTTTCATTACATAAATGTTACTATTCTCATAAGCATAGTTCTCCAACCAGGTGCTGTTAGCAAAAAACAAAACAATTTAATTGTTTCATTCCCTGTAAGAAACGCAGGCTTTGAGAAGTTGGAAGGGCAAGACCTCACCATGTTTCTTGGTGAAGAGTAAAAATAGTTTATGCCAAGGAAGTGGCTGAGGCCGAATACCTAGAAATGCTGAGCCAGGACTCCAATTTCAAACAGCCTCTATAACAAAATGGTCCACTAGACCTTTCTGTGAGAATGGACATATTCTATATTTGTTCTGTCCAATGCAGAGGGCATTAGCTAGCCATGTGTGGCTACTGAGCACTTGAAATGTGGCTTGGGCAAATGAAGAACTGAATTTCTGATTTTATAATTTAAATGTAACTATACACATGTGGCTAGTGGTTACCATTTGAACAATGTAGCTCTACAGCAATTCTATTTTTTATTATAGGAAGAACTTTTAAAGGATCGATATAATTACCTACCGATGATCCTATCAACTTTCTATTGTAGATAAGCTACATGCGAAAAAGGTATTCGGATTGACAATGTATAAAATAAGACAAAAATATTTTTGATATTACATGTGATGAAGTTCTGTTAATACATATAGAGGGACTTGAATTAGAAAAAGGAGTCAAGTTGTGGTGCTTTGTCCCATAGAGTTATGGGGTATCCACATTTTTAAGAGTGGTAAATGCCCCACCAGAGATTGTTTTTTTACTCTGCCACTGACTTGTGGTCCTTCATCCTTTCCTACTTTTTCTACCTAACATAAGTACTTTCAGGCTAAATTAAGTTATTGTAAACCCCTTCAGAAAAGTGGAGAGGATTTGTGATATGTTAAAAACCATGTTAGAATGTATCATCTGGGGGGAAAACATCCTCCTTGTCATTGCATTCTTTTTAATCAATTTTCAAATAAAGTAATTTCAATAACATTTTTGAATAATATTGAATAATATTTTCAATCACTTTCATATATTATCTCATTTATTCCTTTTAATAGCCCTATGAGAAAGTAGAGTGAGTGTAATTATTTCTGCTTTATAGATGTGACTATTGTGCCTTCAGAGAAGTTCCATGACTTGCTCTTGGTCACTGAGGATTTGAACCCAAACACTTTTACGCATTGTCTTTTCTTTCTCCCAATATATGAATTATACTACTTAACGAGGCCACTTGATTTTTCAGATCAATAGTTGATTCTTTCAGTATCTACAAAACATCATGACTTCAAGCTTGTGTGGCCTCACCCTTATAATTTCTATACTTCAAATGGGAGAAAACTTCGATTCATGTCAGATATTTAAAATTAATGGTACGCTCATATTTTATTTAATAAATATTAATGGTTAGATTTGGCAGAAGGCAGAGAGCTATTTTAGACCTTTACTGTAAAGAGGATCATTATAACATCCCCAAATTTGATTTCTAGAGTGCTTATTTATCAATATTTATTAGACACTTTGGTAGGTTCTAATTATGCTTTCTAATTCACCCCGCAGAACACCTTTCAGACAGTGTTGTTTCAGCTAAGTGTGTTCTGGAGTGCACTTATTTAGCAATTTTGTCCTTCAGCAAAGGTTTGCTCCATCTTTGAGATATGACTTGTTAGTGTTTTTTTTTTTTTTTTTCTGTTGGCACATGATACAATAGAAATCCTAAATCAATAACACTTTTTATTCCTACACAATTGATGCATAACAGCCTTCTTCACATTGAGGTTTAATGTGTTGTAAATTAATTATCTGGAATGAATACAGGGTCAATGGACCTTGGTATGACCGGGATGTGATGTTAGTGTTCCATTTCCTCCTCCACTTCTCAGCATGCCCACTGTCTTTTGTGCAAGTGAGTTGTGCCATCTTCTGCAATAAACTCCCTTGGGAGTAGTTAATGCCCTCTATGGATTGATTGATAGAAAGAAAAATTTGCCTTACCATAAATTTGTTAAACATTTTATACCTTCCAGGCCCAAAAAGAAAAAAAAGACACTTTTATTTGTAAAACATTGAGTGGCATTTTTTTGTTCTTGAGAACATTTAATTGGAATTTGGAATTGCCAACATGAATAACACATTTTCTCTTAATTCAGAGTATCTAAAAAGATTTGTGCAAATACACATAGGTTTTATTTGTTTTTTTTTTTTTTATTTTTTTTCTTTTCAGTCAAGAGCTGTGGAATACACATAGGTTTTATTATCTACCACTTCCTTTTGTAAATGAGGACGATCGTTTATTTTCTAGAATTCAGTTCAGAAACAATAACTTCATCTGTCCCATCTAAATGTGGATATGATGATGGCAATCCCATTTCAAATGATATAAAATCAGGTATGGTAAAGTGGATTTTCCATCAGAAGCAGAGCAATTAAAAAGCAGGAATTCACTAAGTTTTAAAGTACTCAATTTTCTATTTTCTTTAAAATAAGAATAGGAGAGGCAAACTCCATTATAGTTTTGAGGGTAGCTCTGCTATTAGTAACTATAGAAACAAGGTAACTAGGTAGAATGAGAGAGAAAAGGGAGGGAGGGAGAGAGAAATAGAATATAAATAGAGGAAAGAAAAGCCACTATCCTAGCCTAATGCTTAAATGCTAATATTATGATTTAGGGACCAGTGAATTGGTCTATATCTTCACTAGCTTGACAGTATGAACACTTCATTGTTAGTGCTCAGTTTCTCTGGGATTTAGGCATATACTGTAAGCACCCAAACAAAATGAATACAATAGTCTTCAAAGAGGAGGCAGCGAAGAATAGAGATATAAATACACTGAGCACCAAAGTGCAGGGAGCATACTGGGGCCAGCTTCACAATTTTTTGCAGAAGCCCTTTCCCTTCTGTCAAGTTAAGGGATGGAGAGTGGAACCAAATCTACTTTACTTCCCTTGACAACGAGGTCAACACCACTTGTAAATCCAACCTCCTCCATCGCAGCTGTAAGTGTCAGAGTTGGGGGGGCTCCATGGGACACTGAAGTCATACAAGACAAAGCACATTTTCCATCCTCCAACTTGACACATGCCTGGTGGAAATGCCTCTGATCTTAGTTTAAGTTCCCCAGGAATATTTTCAGCTTAGACTTTAACCCCACATCTGTCCTGGATCATCAGAGTGTATTACATTGTCGCCTGATCTTTACAAACAAATACCCTAACAACCAAGCTGGATGCTGTACATGGGGTAGTCTTTCAAGTCAGTAGAGTGTGATTTCTTGCTAGTCAAGAGCCTTAAAAGACTGTGCAGGTACAAAGTATAGCCTCCATGCCTCTATGTCTCAGAGATAAATTATGGGATGTCCCAACAGATGTAATTGCTGAAAACTAAGCTTTCATAAAAAAGAGAGCCTTATATTGTCAATGTATTGTCATCTTGGGCTACTTAACAGAATACCAATGGGGTCAATGTGTGCCAAATAGTAACCAGTATACAAAAGCAACTAAATAATTTCAGTTTGGAATTATATATACTAAGAGGCAGTATCATATAACAGTGGTTAACAGCAGCAGGTGGCACCACAGCCAAGAGTCAAATCCAGCCAGCCACCTACCTGCTTTTGTAAATAAAGTTTTATACATGTGGGCACATGTATATTAATTTACATATCGTCTATGTCTGCTTCTCCACTGCTGTGGCAGAATTGAATAGTTGTGAACTGTAAAGCCGAAAATATTGACTATTCAGTTTTTTAATGAGATGATTTGCTGACTCCCTTAACAGAGTGTGTCATTGAGTCACAGTGTCTGTATCTGAATTCTAGATTCAGCATTTCTACTGGCTGTGGTACTTGGATTAGATATTCATTATGCCTCAGTTTTCTAATCTATAAAATGGGCATACTAATAGAAATTTCTTTTTAGGTTGCTATGGGAATTACATGAGATAATGAATATTATTTTAGGAGTCTACTGGGCATGAAGTAATCAGTCCTCTCCTGCTGCTCTCATATTCTCAGACTTCCCAGAAAGGGTTTTAGAGCTTTAATGAAATGTTCGTCTCTTACTATGTAGAGGACAGTTTTATTTTTTCTAAGAGTATTAAATTTGTATGTACCAAGACACTTATTTCTTAAAAACATACATATAATCAGCTTAGTTGTATTACACAGAATAAGCTACAAGAACATCAGTCACATAAATGACGGAATTGTCATTTATTCTTTTAAATCTCTAGTGTTACTCAGATTTTGGCACCAAATTTGGTTTACGAAGAAATTCACTCATTTGTTTTTAAAATACCCTGGGAGGTGGTAAAATCAAGTCCCAATTATTCTACCTAGCAGAGCTACAGGATAAGGCAGAAAAAACAAATGTGCCCAATGAACTGCTCATTCTGAGAGAGCCACGTCTGTGTCTTTGAACTCTTAACTTTCTGTTCTTTCAAACAGAACAGGGCTCGATATCCTGCCACACTGGAGACCAAGGAATCACAGGGAGTAATGTTCAGGGGCCACTGGCCAGTTGTACTTGAAAATATTGCCAGGTTGATGAAGTACATTTCTCCAGATTGACACCCCCTTTCTCTCCCTGGTGCCCCCTCTCCTTGCTGCCCTTGGCATTCACAAGTCTCTAAAGCATACATCTCTCAGATCTGGCTGCCTCCAAAGTTGCTCATGCTCTAAACGATCGTTCTTCCCACCATGCCACCAGTCCCTGAGCAAAACTCCTTTCAGTTTCAGACCCATTTATCAATAATCAAGCCAGAAATTGAGCTGAACAAAGTAACTCCTTCCCAAGGTGTAAATGAAACTAATTAGTGAGGTGTTTCTTAGCAAAGGGGCCCTCCTTGTGCTTCTTGCTTTCTCTAGCTCAACCCCCTCTTTCCCCAATACCATTCTGGATCTTTTCACATTTAAAAGTACCTATCAATTTAGAAGCATTTAGAGGAGAGTGAGTCTAAACAGCTACCTCTGAGAAAAGAGAAATTAAACTCTTCGACTCATTACGCTACTACCAAAGGTTCTCCTTTTGAGCTTTCACTCCTTCATTCTCTCTTCCTTTCCATACCTCTTTTTTTGCTCTGCATCCTTTCCCATATAGGCTCGTGCCTTCCAGCTATGAGACAGATAGCAAAGCTGTCTGTGTGTTCCAAAGTTTGTGCTGCATCTGTGAGCATTGCTTCATTTGCCAACACTGCTTACAGTGAAGCACGTCTTTGCTGCCTAGTGAACTTTTGACAAATGGTTTCCATATTTCACATTCCATTTTCCACAATTCCGATACCCCATATTCGCCATGGAGAAGAGGATGAGAACTGGAAAGTTCTGATCAAGGTGACCAGTGGAAGGGGAGGAGTGTTGTCAATCCCTACAGGAGATCCAGCGAGTTTTGTGGTGATACCAGGGCTTCCTGCTTCCTTGTGAAGGCTCAGGGCTCACTGCAAGTGTGTGAGTGATGGCAGCTCTAGGTCTGAGGGTAGATCAATGTGATACTAAAAAGATTGCTTCTTGGGGGTGTTCAAGCGTTTGAATAATGAGTTATATGGGAAGAATTCCACATTCTTACCTGCATTTTTATACAGATGATCAAATATAATCATTAGGATGTGGATTTTAAAAGTATTAATGATATAAAGGCAGTCAAAAGCAGTCTAATAAAATTAATTTAGTTGAACAGAAGTCTACAGATACAATACTTTTGTTGGTCATTGATTAGTTTTTAAGTGAGTAAAAAAGTATGCTTCATTCTCTTCTATACAGTTAACAAACATTTATTGAGCCCCTACTTTGAACAGACAATGTTTTAGATACTGCAGAGAGAGAAGTAAACAAGAGAGACAAGGACTCTGTTTTTACCGACTTTACCATTCCAGAATGTGTGTTGGTGGGGTGGGGAGAAGGTTGCCAAAAGCTGTGAAAGGTCTGAGATTTTGCCCGACTTGCAAGCTAACAAACTGGCCTGCTATAGTTTCATGACTTCCGGGTTCTCTAAAGTTTATTATTCACATAGCAATGCAGTATCTGAGTAGCCAGAGCTTTCCTTGTGCTGGTTCACTGAACTCCAATTCCCACAGGGCAATATGAAGGAGGCCAAGAAACACCTGCACATGCAGTGAGTTATGTCACAGGAGAGGGGCTTTAAGCTTAGGAACCCAAATATTTCACAATGGGGAGTAAGCATGTCAGTCTTTTAGGAAGACACTAATTCTCTCTTCCTGTCTGTGAGTACACCTGTCCTTTGCCCTGGAGGGAGACCCTGTTTTTAACTTCAAAATTTATTCATCATGTAAACATTCTTGAAAAGATTATAGTGCCTGTATTGGAAAGATGTACAGAAACATGAGAGACTTTTCAACAGTGAATAGCATTGAGATCGTTATTAATATTAGTTATTAAATTAGTTTTTATTACGATTACCATGATAGCAACATGGAGGCGACATAACTTATTCCAGATGACCATTCACCTTTGTGGAAACCTAGGCCTCAATGTTTAGCCCTCTGTGATATAAATTTCCTATAAGCTATATACTAGAATAGTTTTGAGGAACAATAAATACACTGATGATGAAGTATGGTAAATGCTTGATACATAACCTGAGATTTGATTAGAGGAAAGAGGAAAACATAATGTAATATCAGTGCAAAAATGAATTTGCTTTTCTATTCTTTTCCATTTCCCCCCATAATTTTGGTAAAATATACAAAACTGTATATTGACCTAAACAAATGGATAAAATGTTACTTAAACTATTAATACTTTAGCTCATTACATATTTGTTGTATGGGTTCACTCAACTTACATACATTTTATACAGTATTTAACATTTATTTTAGATTAAAAGCAATGTGACTTTTCATTAATGCTTCCTAATGAATATTTGCCAATGAATTAAGCCATTTAAATATTAACTTCAATAAAAAATAGCAAGAGGACATGTAAATGGGACCAAGAAAAAAATCATCATCATTATTCTTTAGAGATATATTGTTGTATTAAAAGGTTATGCCAAATTTCAAACGCAACATAGTATAGTGGGAAAGACTCAAGACTCTGGAGCCAGCATGCCTGGGGTGGGTTTGAATCACAGCCCTGGTACTTGTGTTTGTGAGCATGGGCGAGCTATCAGAGGCTCATCTTCTTTATCGAGAAAGTGGGGATGATAAAAGTACACATCTCATAGAGTTTTGGGCAATGGGGAATGGAGTGTCAAATGAATTAATACATATGAAATGCTTGAAAAACCTCCTGGTACACAGTAATATCATGCAATTGTTAGCTATTGCTATTACTATCTCATTAGTCACCTGACCTATGATTCATCTCTTATACCCTCAGATTCTCAGGGTATGCAGGAACTGGGGGATAGTGTTGCTGAAGCATGTCTGCAGGACACCCCAGAATATTGCCCTCAATAGCAGCACTTAAAAGAAATCACTACTCTGATGGAAATGTTTTGCTTGAGTTTGACAGAAGATCTGGTATTGCTGAATGCTCTGTGAAAATATGCTAAGAAGTATCTTCAAATCATGTTTTCCTTTCCCACTATTCCTTGTCAACATATGTAATAAGTATGTCTGACTTTCATAACATTTGCCAATTTTCCACCTAAACCGCTCATGTTGATTAGCTAGAATGACTACTTTCGGTGAAATAAGAATTCACATTTTAAGCAATTTACAGTATTGTACTCAATGCTGGTCATTTACTTTTCTGAATCTTAAAGCATATAGGTTAAGTTCCAAAGCCATGGACATTTGAGGCTGGAAGCTCTTTTACCTCCTATGCTGTTGCATTAGTGTTACATATTTACTGGATAAGAAAGGCTGGCCTCCTGATTCTAGAATCTCTCCCATTCTCCCCAACACATATCATATCAGTCCACCAATGGTGGCCCTGCTCTTGCCAATTTTCTCCTCCCTATGCCATTTTCCATACTTAAAATATTTTCTTAAGCCTTCCTTTGTTTGGCTAGATTTATTCCCAATGAACGTTACTTATTTCTGACCTTCTGTAGAGTTACTGGAAAATTTCTTACTACCTTAGTCTCTAAGTTAACAATGGGAAAAATAACCCCATTAATTTTTTTTTTTTTTTTTTTTTGAGACAGAGTCTCGCTTTCTTGCCTAGGCTAGAGTGAGTGCCATGGCGTCAGCCTAGCTCACAGCAACCTCAAACTCCTGGGCTCAAGCGATCCTCCTGCCTCAGCCTCCCGAGTAGCTGGGACTACAGGCACGAGCCACCATGCCCGGCTAATTTTTATATTATATATATTAGTTGGCCAATTAATTTCTTTCCATTTTTATGGTAGAGACGGGGTCTCGCTCAGGCTGGTTTTGAACTCCTGACCTTGAGCAATCCGCCCGCCTCGGCCTCCCAGAGTGCTAGGATTACAGGCATGAGCCACCACGCCTGGCCCCCATTAATTTTTTAAAAAGTCATTTTTCTTGGAAGGGGAATAGGTGATTACACTTCAAGAACAGTAATGGGACACTGTAAGGAAAAAGAATGGAAAAGGCTGAAAACTTGTTGAAAACCACATTCTTCAAGAAATAGTAACAGAAATAGCAACACATCGCAGGAGCACAGATGAAGAAAAAAATGAAGGCAAAAGATCGCTTTCTGTTTTTTACAACCATTTTAACAATGAAGGATTAAAATAAACTAATGTATCGCTAAGTGCTAACAGTTTGACGCAGGCGCTCCTTCTCCAAAAGACTTTGATCCTGCCTCTAGGGTACTCATGTTAAATGGAAATTTCTGTGGACAGTCTCTTCAGCATGATCCTCCTGGGAAATGCTGGTGTTAAAACATGAAGAAAAACGACTTGACCCTTCAGGAAAACAAACAAACAAACAAAATGAAAACAAAAAATTAAACAAAACCCAGAAATGAAAGTGAGTTTAATATTGTGTCCACAAGATAGATAGTACTGATTTCCCCAGTTTTCTTCCTCCCACAGACAGCTACAGTCATTTAAATATTAATTTACACATTTACTAATGCTGTTTTGATGCCTTTTCTTAATAGCAATACATTCATGATGTATGGAAGCCCTTTGAAGAATTTCAGGCTGTGCCAAAAATCTGACTAGATCCATTCGAGGAATCTGGCTAAAACCAGTTTGAAATCATCAGCAAACTCTGGGTAATAGCGCTGTGTCTCTTGACCAGATTTCCCAGTTCCCAGGTCAGTTGGAGGCATTATTAAAACACCCAGTTTGTTCAACAAACAAGTTTCCTCCAGCGGAGGATTTTAAAAGCATGCTCAGGAATCAGTTTAAAAAGGCCTGTGTCTGAACACCGGTCACCAGCGCTCCAGGTGACTGAGCACCTGGCAGGTGAAGGTGTGCATCGCTCTCAACGGCTCCCAGCCAGAGCCACTAGCATATCAAAGAAGGAACCTAAAACACTCAAGGATGCTATGGGGAAGAGAAGGCCACAGCAGGCAGAGGAAGTGCTGAGTGGCTGCAGGCAGTGGACAATGACAGTTGTCTTCCAGGAGGTCCCCTGCATAGTGGTAACATGATATCTTAACCAGCCTAACACAACAAGCACGAGCACATTTTAAAACTGGGCACCTGGGAAGGAAACATATCAGAGCAGAGTGGTGTTTTTTCTAATGGAGCATGTGTTTGCCTTGTAAGTGTGTCGGAAGGAAGGAGGGGAGCAGGTGTTGGTTCCTGGCCAGCACTTGTAATGCACAAGAGGCCGAGACGGAATTTCCCATGGCCACACGGGATTTTTGATGTTGCAAAGGGAATATAACTGTTAGACTGGGTGTACAACGCCATCCTTCCCCCATGTGTGTGCATGGTTGTTTCCAAAGTAAACTGTTCTCAGGGTGCGGATTTCATGAGCAATCTTTGGGTTGAGCCAGGCCCTGTTAGACAAAGAGTAACAGCTCAATAAATAGAAATTGTGCACCATGGTAAGATTAGTGCAAGGCAATGGCAAAGTTGATGTAAGATCTGTTGCAAAGGAAAAGATATAACCCCCCCATTTTAAAAGAATAAGAACATGAATTTGTCAATAATAAATTAATAACCCTGATGTAAGAGAGTTGTCAATATGAGAGACTCTATTTCCCATGTTCAGTAATAAAGCTACCTATTATTTTGGTAAGAAATGCCTAAATTGAAATTCCAAAGGGTATTATGAGGTTGAATTAAAAAGGTAATGGATTTTTTAATAAGTTCTGGGTCAAGATGTATTATCAAGCTGTTTTCCATAGGGCATAGAATATACCATCTATCCTTTTAATAATACCAGATCCAGTCCTCCTTCCAGCAGCCAGCTGAGGCTGCCTGTCTATTATAGTCTCTCCCACCATACCTAACAATGAACAGATAACTAGATGGCCTATGGAACATTGTAAATAGAACTGTCTCCGAGAGAAACTGTTACTGGCAGAGACAGGTTCGATCCAGGCCTGGATAACCTGCTTTGGGAAAGAGCGGATCAATATTGTTTGGGAGTAAATAGCAGAGGTAAATATGATGATGAATTAAGTAAATCATAAAACAAATGATCTATGCAATGACATGCAGACTTGTTCCACGTGATTGCTTGATTCAGGACTATGCAAAGGATAATTCTATGTGCTTTGAAATTCAAAAGGCTTTCAAAAAACAATTTTAATTATATAAACCATAGATTAGCCAAGAAAGCACTATGTCCGTAAATCCTCAAAGATTGGCAAAGAATTCAATCATGTATTTAAAAAGTGGTCTCTATATTCTAAGTTGTGAATACGTTTTCTTCTTTCCCAGTTTAAGGCTTGGGTCCAAAGTCAAAGCTATATCTTTAAGCCATTCTTTCTGTCACTCCTAACTGTCTGACTCTCCTATACTATGTAAATCCACCTTCTTCTGTGTTCTCTCTTAGAATATTCCCTCACATGTGCCCCACATTTTCCCTACCATCTCTGCTGGATACTGGAGACATGGGCATTTCTATATGTAGCAATGGAGAAAGCGATTGGGGGTAAGCCCATTCACTATAAGGTAGCGGAACTCAACAGAAGTAAATATATCCTCAATGAAAAAGTAAATTATTGAGTGATACATGGACAGATAAAGCTGCCTTATTACATGTTTAGATACTCTGTGTTCAGGGATGAGTTAGTATAGAATGTTGCCATAGCTTTCTTCATTTGTTGCATTCACTTTAAATGGTTTTAGATTGGTGTAGGACTGTAACTTAATATTGGATACTTTAAATTTATTGTTACAAATTGTCTTCTGTTTTCTATATTTTCTATAAAACAAAGATCTCAGTAAGATAAAAGGATGCCTGCTTCTTTCATCATGGACACATGTAGAGAGAGAGAGTGGATCTGGAAAATAAATTTATACCTTTTCTGGAAATAGGAAACACTATAAGACATTTAATGAGTTCAAGGTCCTCTTGCTCTCGTTCTACCTCCTGTTCATGTAGACTGTTGGCAACGCAGAGGTCGTTGGGGTGGTGACAAGTTATTAGATGAATCTGCTTCATATCTGAAGATTTATGGAAACTCTGAATGACACACAAAAATACATTTCCCTTTTAGAAAGGGTGAGATTAATATTCAGCAGTCACCATGTATAATTGAAGGGAAAAATGCAATGGACTGTTTATGCAGGCGCAAAGAGTTGGTTTAATATTACAATAGACATGAAAGTCTGTGGCAAAATTTTTAAATGTTGTTCAGGGGTTTCGAGCCCCTCTGAGGTGTTCTCTCAAGTATAACCCCATTTGCCATTTTTATGCATGTTGTGAACTTGTTTACCAGCTGCATTCATGGAAGTTGTTCAAACGTCTCTTGATGCAGCTCATCTCCCTGTGTGTATCTTTAAGTACTAGATGCCCTCATTAATTTTGGAAAGATTTTTAAAGAATGCTCAAGTAACACTTCCAATTAGTAGCCAATTTTTTTTTTAGGTGTTGGAGTGCAGAGCTTATTGAAACAACCCCCAGATGGTTGAATGTTATTCTAAAACAGTCCCAGATAACAAAAAGAGTAACTGATGTCTAGAGGTCTTAATAAACCTCAATCAGTTAAAATTCTATTCCTGCTCCCTTCACATTACCTCTAGGTCCCCGCTTTGAGTTCTGTTCTTGTCTCTTAACTTTAGACCTTGGGCAAACCCACTGGTTTCATTTTTGCTAAAACTTCATTGACTTGTATGTTTTATTGTCAGAGAGTAGTAGTGGCTGAATTTGAATCAACCCCCCTTTTCTCCCCGCGAAATGAAGTTTATGATAATTTTGCAAGGGCAGGGTCGGGGAGGCTCTGTATCATTTGGATGCTGTGTATAGGATGCTGCTGAGAAAGAAGGATGAAAGGGCACTTCTGTAATGAAGAGATAGTTACGAATCATTTTTGTTCTATATTTCTGGGAAGCTTCCTGGAATTTAGTAGGTTAAGTACAAGAACTGGGTTTCCTGGTACACAGTATGCAGCAAAGGCCTTCAGGGAGGGAATTACGGGAGGGTATAGGGTATGCAAAGATGACTGAGAGTTAAGAAATGAATGTTTGAGAGTAAAGGAGTATATTAGGAGTTGACTTGATGCTGCTGCTGTTCTTCCCTCTCTCCTATAATGAGGGACATCTTTTTATTTTCAAGTCTTTCTACCACCAGAGCATGCTGAGTCTACCTTGGGGTCTCTACTCCCAAGCAGCTTACCATCTCTCCATTTACAGGAGGTTCAGAACTGGGCTCCTCAGAAGGAGACAGCAGATTTCTCTTCCTCTTTTGGCCCTTGCATTGCTACCGCTCCCTGGAGCCCATGGCTGCCCACGATGCCCTGTCTGCTCATCAACTTCAGCCCAAGAACCATCCCCCTTCGATATTTATTAGGATGACACTTCCACTTTCCTTCAAAAAAGCCCATTTGCTACATGAAAAAGTAGCTCAAATTATCAGGAAAATTAGGGGGAACCACAAAGGCTATTTTCCTATTTCATGTAAATATTTCATGGAAACAAAATTGAGTAACACAGACATTTTACTAAGAGAGGAATTACCTTAGTAATTCTGTTCTACTCCTTATGGATAAACCATAAGGAGTCTGTTCTACTCCTTATGGATAAACCAAGGGAAAATTAGCAATTTGTTGTTTGTCTGATTTGAGACCTCTCTCACTCTCACTGCTATACCATTTTACTTATTTATTTATTTTAAATTTCAGAATATCATGGGGGTATAAACATTTTGGTTACATATATTGCCTCTGCATCACCCAAGCCAGAGCTACAGTGTGCCCATGCCCCAGACAATAGGAATTTACCCTTCCCCTCCCCCCACTTCCCACCTGCCTGGAACCCGACGGATAATACTTCCATGTGAGTATATATCTTTTTAATAAAAAGAGGAGACCTTAGGCTCAAAGCCCTATCATTGGTAGCACCTGTCCCACTCTGGTGGATCCAGAAGACAAGGCTCTCAATGATATGAATTTCAAGTTAGAAATGAAAGGAGAACAAAATCTTAAGTGTCTTGGGGAAAAAGATTTCACTTCTTTACATTAGGGCCAGTCCCAGTTGAAGAGAAGACCCAGAGGGAAGCGGCTCTCTCATTCTCTTGTGTCTATGATTTCATCTGGCCCCAAATAAATTAGAGGCTCTGTGGGGGAAGGACTGGCAAGGAAATGGGGTGAATATAGCATGCTACTTAACACAAGGAAATTTTCAGAGAAAATCATAAGGGTAGCTCTGGGTGAAGTTCTTTGTGTTGATTTGTAAGTTATTAAGGTAAAACCATTTTTCCCTCCTGAAATTCCTCAAAAATCAGTTGGTTAAAATACAGATCATGTTCTAGAGGGAAGTTTATAGGAACGTAAAATGCTGAGACAACCAGAAATCCCACGTTTTAGATGTCAGGGCATTTGATTCATTCCCGTTAAGGCTTAGGCAACCATAAATAAAATCCTGGCTGATTGAATGTGTAACCTTATAAATTTAAGTGCTCCTTACTCTGAAGATCTGCAGTTCTTCTTTTTAAAAATCTTTTAAAGAAACTGAGAATCTCCTGAGTTTCTTGACTGTAGATAAAGTCCATGGGCAATCCAGGTTCTAGCTTTCACTCTATACATGTTAAATTTATAACAACTTTATGTTGTGGGTGAATCTATGAATAATGCAATTTGGGGATCTGAATTTATGAATGAACAGGCAGCTTTGAACTCCGTCTGGAGCAGGCACCATCTGCCATTCAAAGGTAATTTCCCTTAGATTTACATTTCATTTAGTCATCTTGTGCCTCTCACGCCAAGTGCTGTGTCAGGCCTTGAAAGGAAACATAACAGCACAGAGCAGTCCCCAGAAAGAACAATAAAGCTGATGGACAGTAGCCTCCTCAATAAATCACAGGTTCCACAGAGAGAAGTTGACTGTTGAGTCTATACATTAGAAAAAGAAATGTAGAAGGGGGGAAAGTAAACAATAGTAAGAAACTTGCCAGGACTCAGTGAACAAGAAAAATGAATCACAAGAAAACCTGGCAGAAAATAAAAATTATCTGATTGTCTGAAGCAAAATTTTTAAGAAATAAGTTTTGTTAAACAGTTATGCAGAAAAATGAGAATGAGAATTATTGTGCATAATGATAAGAAAATAGACACAACCAATCTAAGTTTTAAAAACATCAAGGTCAGCCTTTTCAAACAAGGTGGAATTGAAGCAGAAGGATGAACATATGTGTGGTTGTGGAGGTCGGAGGTTAGGAGGTGACAGGTGCACACACATTCCAAAGCAGGATGGGTTGCATTTTCTTCTCCCATTTTTTATTAGAGGAATTCCCACTTCATCCAGGTTTTGTGGGGTTTGAAGGTGGAAGATTTAGTGCAGGTCTCTTTAAGGAAAAAGAATTATGAACAGACAATTAGGCGTGGAGCCTTAGAAAGTGTCCATGATATTGAGGCGTTCCATTGCTTAAGCCCTATTAGCCACACACTCAATCCACCTGTGACTTCCTTTGGAGACACATGCCTTATGTGACCCGGGAGATATGAGGGCTTTGGGCTGCTGCCTTGGGCAAGTCATCCTCTTGCATGGATTGACTTGGGTGGCTCTATCCTCATCATTAGAATGGTGAGCTAGGGAGAGAGTTGTCATTAAGGAGTGGGCTTAGGAGGTAAAGAAGTTATTTCTGGCTAAAGTAAAGATTATTGTATTATTACTGTGTTTCAGAAGTATATAGGGATCAGTGAAACCACATGTCCTGTGTGTCTTTGAATGGCCCAGACACTATGCCATGCACTTGAGAGACAAAGGTGAAGAATGAGGGATGAATGAGACTTGGTTTCTGCTCTCAGAAAGCTCATAACTTGCGGATGGAAGAAGCTGGGGGTTAGGAAGAGAAAAGCAGAAGGAATTCAGAGTATCTTACCAGGGGATATCTCATATGAGATGAAGTCTCAAATTGAACTATTTGTTGAGTACTTTACATGATTCTAGAAGCTGGGGATTCAGCAGCAAATGAAACAGCCCTGAATGCCAGTCCACATGGAGCTTTTATTCTAGTGGTGAGAAACAGACAGTAGATAAACAAGCTATTGATACAGACAGATACATACATATATTAGGGAAAACGATGATAAAAACTATGGAGTAGAATAAAGCAGATTACAGGGTAATAGTCATTTTCCCCCTCTCTCTCTGTGTCTGTGAGTGTAGGAAGCTGTTGCTATTTTTATACAGAGTGGTCAAGAAGAACTCAACAATAAGACATTTCAAAGAGGTCTGAAACAAATGAGGAAGAGGCGCTGTGGGAAGAATTTTCTAGAAAGAGAGATGAGTAAGTGAACATGTCTGGAGGCAGGAGTGTGTTTTGTGTGTCTGAACAACAAGGAAGGACTTGTGGATGGGGCTGGAATGGAGTGAGCAGTAGTAGGAAGAGAGGAAGGCGATAAGATCAGAGAGGGAGCAGGGGCCAAAGTAAGAGCCCTTAGGCCAGGCCATGGTAGGACTTTGGGCTTTACCCTAAGTGTGGCTGGGGCCTCTGGAAGTCCTGTGTGCAGACTCTGCTTTAGAAAGGCAAGGCTAGAAGCAGGGGACTCAGTTGGGAGACCACTAGTATAATCTAGACGAGAGGTGATAGCAGCTTAGACTAGATTGGTAGCAATGGAGGCAAAAAGCTGTTGGCTTCTTACTATATCTCAGGAAGGAGTCAGCAGGATATCCTGATAGGTAGGATAAGGAGAGGCAATGTTTCATCTTGAGCAACTAGAAGACTGGAGTTTTAATTTAATGAGATGAGGACAACCGTGGGAGAAACAGTTTGGGAGGGGTGGTGGGGTTTCCCATAGGGAGCTTAAGTTTGATGTCTGATTGGGAATATCAAGCAGGAAGTTGGGTGTGAGTTTGGAGTTCAGGGGATAGGGTGAGTCTGGAGAGAAATATGCAGCAGACAAGACCTTGTAGATGATATTAAAAGCCATGAGATTAGACGAGATCACCCAGAGAATAAATATAAATAGAGAAAAAAAATAAATATGGTGTGTTTATTTTCTTGACCTTTTGGATACAATTGTCACTGGACCTTTAGGGGTGAGGTTGGGTGTTTATGAGCCTAGGTTACTGCCATTTTTTCCTCTCTCTATAAAAATCTGCAACATGACTTACATACACCAGCATTTCATACAAAGCTTTCCATAATTTGACTCATAGCTAGTCTCTTCTCTAGGCTTAGCTCCACCAAGCAGCAAAACACCATGCTCTGTCATGCCTTTGTGTGCATCTTGCTCATGCATTTCTTCTTTGTGGAAAGCCTACTCTGCTCCCAATCCTGGTTTATACACACTTCACATATCTTCTGGGTAATTTCTACTCATTTTTAAGACCCTCACTAAGTGTCGTGTCCTTTAGAAAGCCTTCCATTCAGCTCATCCCCAGGTGAGTTAAGTCCATCTTTTACACTCTATCATCCTGTGTTTGGAAATAATTCCTTGTCCCATCGCTTTGTAATTATTATATTATCTCTTACTATCTGTCTGATCCTTGGTACAGAGCATACTCAAAGCATTTATGGAAGTCCCCCAAAACATTAACAGAAAATATGAGAGGAAAGTGATGAGTAAATCCCTTAATCTCACAGTAGCGGAACAACAGTGAATGAACCCCAATCCCACTGGTGCTGCTGAGCTGCATCCTCAATGTCCTCTGCCATGTACACTGTGCACTTGGCCTGGTCTTAACAAACATGAAATAGCAAGCCCTAAATGATCAGTCGTGGGAGAAAGAGGAAACAAATTAGAAATAAATCTTTGCAGGAAGGAGGAGGAAAAAAGAAAAAAGGGGCAAGAGGATTCCATTCTGAAACAAATTAGAATAGTTCTAACTGAAATCTATTTCTCATTTGACTAATGAGAGTGACAGTCTCAACTAGGGGCTTAAAAATAACTTACAAACAGAAAACTCTTTGAGTCAAAGAGATATTAACTCTTTTTAAACAAATATAACACGTTCTTTAAAATCCATTCTTTAATCCAATAAAATAATTAATTTTATACTTTTAAAATTATTTTAAAAGTTATTACTTAAAATTGTTTTTGTTTTTTTTTTTTTTGAGACAGAGTCTCACTTTGTTGCCCAGGCTAGAGTGAGTGCCGTGGCGTCAGCCTGGCTCACAGCAACCTCAATTTCCGGGGCTTAGCGATCCTACTGCTTCAGCCTCCCGAGTAGCTGGGACTACAGGCATGCGCCACCATGCCCGGCTAATTTATTAAAATTGTTTTTAAACTTATCCTTTATTAATATTTTCCCCATGTTACAAAAGCCATCATTTGTAAACTTCTTAAGGACCAGATTTCAGCAGGACAATACCACTAGTCACTTTCCTAATGCAAATTAATTTTGATATCGTTTATTTAATTACATCAATCAATTGTAAATTCCTTAAAAGTAGGACCTAAATGATGTAGGTCCTCCACTAATGAATGTTACATTTGAATTTGAGAATATAATTGCATGATTTCAGACATTCTTGGCTTCTTGTATATAACATATATACTATTCCATAATAATGTGCTCTAATAATAGTATAGTCATGATTTATTAGCACTTACATGTTGCACTTGCTTTATTTCACTCCATTTTCACCACTTCCCTATGGGAAAATATATTTTTTCAATTGAAAAGAAGCAGAAGTTAGACAGCACTTTAAGCAATTTGCCCAGGCTCAGAAACCAATTTTGTCTAATTAAAAAAGCTATGTTTTGACACACGTAAGCAAACCCTTAAAAGCTTTGTGTATTTGTCCTACACATAGTTCAGAATGCCATTAATTTAGGAAAATCTAAGTATATTATTTGTATCTGAAAATCTTTAAGATACCATTTAGATCTTTTCATTATCAAATAGAAGTGACACACTGTAGTTATTACCTCAAATATATATTAAATTTATGATGATTACAGAGAAGCAGTTATCCCTGAATAAAGAAAAATATTTACTCAGATACTTTACTGAGTAATAAGATTTCATACCTATTTAAGTTAACAACTAAGAGTGCTAAAATATGTAACTATGTAATACAAATATATAAATAAGTATCTCTGAGAAATATAAATTCATGAAAAATCAAGTCTTAGTTTAATGTTTTCTTCTAGCCAATCAGGTTTCTAATGCTTTATTATTTCCCTCTCTTCACTTAGAAAATACATCTAATGTTTCTGTCATGATGAACTCTAAGATAAGGTGAGAAGGGTTGTTCATTTGCTCAGGTTGGTGTCTTTGCTTGGGATGTACTTTTATCTCAGCCCACCTAGAAAACATTCTGCATCCTTCAAGAATCAGCTGGCGACTCATAAACCTGTAACTCAAGCCCAGACTTCTGTCCTTATCTCCCGTGTTGGATATTCCACTGCTTACTAAGTATCTTTACTTGAATTCTTCTGGGGAGTCTCAACGTATCATAAGACACTTCTGTGACTTTCCCGCCTTCCCCCTCCACCCAACGGAGAATGGATTACTCTGTTTTTGATGCCTCCACTGTACTTTGTGCAAGCTTTTATAATACTGTCCATAATACTTTACTTGGAGTCTGCAAATACTGGGCACACAGACCACTCTCCCATTCTTCATTTTGGGGAACTAATAATAGTAATAGCCATTGTTAGTAGTATTATCTGCTGAACTCATATGACTATGGTAGGCAGCTAATGCTAACAGATTGGAAGCTGTTGACCAGATAAAACCTATTCTCCATTCCTGTGAATAGGAATTTTTATGTTCATTTTTATAAGCCATATTAGTTTCCAGTGGCACTTGTAGATAAGTTAATGAGTCCATAAATAAAATAAATTTATGAATGTTATATGCATTAATAAATGAGTCACATAATTTTCTTAGATAGGATTTTTGGTAGCAAAACAGAGTCACTTTAGGGAACTCAAAGTGTGTCTCATCAGCTTCTATGTAAAAAAGTTCATATTTGATGACAGCCAATTTAACTATCCAGCCCATGTTATTAAGCAGTGAATCAAATTAACCCACCAAAGTTTAATGCCAAAAAGTTGTTCTCCCATGAGTCAAGGGAAAAGATGCACAATAACTACCTATGACAAGTATGCAATATTAATTTTGAAGCTAATTAATTTTTAATATCATTCCTGTTTAATTAGTAACCGAAGAGCCAAAGCGTGGTGACTGTCTCATACAGCTAGAGTTTATATATTATGTAGGTGTGAAAGCTTAGATTGCAATAGACTTTGTAACTTCACATGTAGTTCAAGATTTACGAGCCATACATGATACTTAAAAAGTTCTCTTTTAAGATTATTAAGTAGTTAGAATTTTAATTACATGATATGTTTTCTCTTTATAAAGGGAGATATTATCTAAGAGAATTTTGCCTGCTGGAGGCTAATAGGATCAGGACCTTTATGGAATTTTGTTTTTCCATGTACTACAAACATATAAAAAATATTCCTCTAAAAGAGAAAAAAAAATAATTAATCACTAATCAGTGAATTGCTTTGGTCTTCATATCCAGAGAACAATCTTGGTTCTGTCCTGGAAAGTCCTGAGTTCATTTTATTTATTTGTCTAAAATGTTTTGAGATGATAGAGTTGGTAACTCCTCTGTCTCTATTATTTCCTGTTTCCTATGTTATGGAGCCTCTATATCATTCTGTAAAGTCAGGTGGAAGGGAAAAAGGAAGCATTGTTAGATTGATTTTAAAAAAGCAAGAGAAAATAACTCTTCCATTTTATATCTTTTAAAGAGAAATCAGCTAATAGACTTCAAACATAACTTTTTGCAGCAGTTTTTTGTAATTATGCTCTTAGAATATATGATGTGTTTTTATTTTCATAATTAACAGGAAATACATGTTATACATTAAATGTGACACAAGAGATATGAATTATGCAGTCAACTCGGTATGTGCTGGTGAGCACAAAGCCCAAGGCACATTCAGTCGAGTTTCTATGAAGATCTATAATGAGTTTCAAGTACATCATTTCCTGATGGAGGATAAGAAAACATCCATCAATGCAAATTTTGCACATTTTTTCTGCTTTTATGAATACTTTACAACTTCTAAAAAGAATGAATTTCCAGAGTGCAACTTGAGCAAAGTCTATTAGTAATTTTATATTAGACTGTTTAGCTTCAGAGGAATCCTCAAAGATATGTACATGAATATATTTAAACTTATTATAGAGTGCTATCCATGAAGATAATGAGTGTAAGAGTGTAGTTTGATACCGTACAATTTAATAAAGACCCTAGTTAATATCCAAAAACCTATTATACTAGTTTTATGAATATATTGTGAAATAAATAGATGGTACCAAAGAACAGGAAGCAAAAAAGTATTAGTTCCTCTTTTGAATTCAAAATGAAAACCTACATATACATATGTGAAGTAAATACACATGTTTTATGCATTTACTTCTTAGAAGAGTTAAGATTAACCATAAATATCTTAACTTAAAGATTATGTTGGATTGAATTTTTATCTTTTTATTAGGATAGCATTTAAACATATATTAATGAGGAGTGAAGGAGAATGCTTAGGAGTAAAATGGTGTTGAATATGAAACAAACATTAAAAGTTACAGCACTTTGATGTCCTTAGAGACACTTTATAGAATAACATATAGTTATTGTATAAGAAAGTCCAATAAGAAAACAGCTCCCTAATTGGATCCTTTCACAGGTCTTTTCCCCCACAGTTCATTTTCTACAATAAAGAGTTATCATCCTGAAAAGCTGGCCTGATCACACGGCTTCCCTGCTTAAAGACCTCTGCTGGTTCCCTGGTGCCCAGAGGATGAAGACTAATCTCCCAGCCGGCTCCTCCAGCCTCATTTCCTGATGACTGGTCCACACACCTTAACCTCTGGTCCCTGAACTGCAGATGCAGGGGTGAGGGGCAGGGAAGAAGCTTCATGGACACCACCTGACTGGGGCTTCTCACTTTGAGGGGACTAGCCTCTTTGTCATACCCAAAATGAGCTGCTGTTGTATTATCCACTAGTTTTACTTTCACTTTTTCATGTTGCCCATTCCTTACCCTCTAGCAGAGATATTATAGAGCAACGGGAAGTCAAACGTTCTCACGACATGGTGCAAATAGTAAAGACAAAACACATTTTTGCTCCTCTCCTTTGCTATAAATTACTTCATGGGTATGGAAAGTGACAGTTACCATTTCCATATGCTTGCAGAGGAAGGACATGTTGCCATGAGAAAAATAACCAGAAAGCCCCTTGATCTGCTGAGTCAGGACTGTTTAAGGGTCTCCAAGCTCCCATCTGCAGCTCCTGGAGCTGAGTTTGGCACACAAGTGCCTAATAGATATTTTTTAGCAAAATAAATTTAATCAACTGATAGATCTTAGTACTTAGTAGGTTGAAGGAAGTGGAATAAAATTTTAATCATACTATATATAAAAATTTATTTTGAATACTGTATTTCTTTTTCTATCAATACATTAACACCTTCCATGATAAGAAATTTTATTTTTGGTTTAGGTGAAAAAGAATGCAGATTGAGTACCTGTTTATTAGTAAGAGCTACAAATCATTAGGGGCCCACATCTGCTAGGTGGTTTATTGGCATTTTCTTCTTTATGCCTCCAAACAACCCTGAAAGTTGGTATTATGACCCTTATTTTAAACACAGAGAAATGAAGTCAAATCTCCCAATGAACACAGATGTAAGTGGTAGAGTGGGGACTGGAGCCCATGTTCGTCTGATCCAAAGGAAATGATCTTCCTATTATGCTTCCTATTTATATAGACCAAAGACTTCAAAAAAATTTCTCTAAAACTCAGGAAGTCATTGATCTGAGGTCCCTTACCAAGAATGCATTTTTCTCAATTCCCTGAAGTTTCACATTGAGGACCACGACTTCAGTTGTTGTGAAGTGGGCGAGGAAATAGATGATTTCCCATGTAATCTGAGCCCATCCCTTTTAAGGTCTTTATAGATTTCATTGCAGATTGAAAAATGAACACAACACTCTTAATATCTTAAAGTATTTTATAATTCTTAAAATAGGAAGAAATGTTATGAAAGGATATTCAATAAAGAAATGATACAGGGACAGGCACTAGCACCAATCAAATGTCCATGTAGCTTTCATTGTTTATGTAAGGAATAACACTTCACAAACTATTAAGCTAAAACTATGGCAGAGCATAAAAGAGCTTGTACATCAAGCACTTCATCAAAAGTTACATTATGCTAACAAGCTGAAGAGCTTGTCAACATCTCCTGGGTTAAGTATGCCCCCACTTTGATCAGCCAAAAAGGTTTCCAACACTGTAGGTGGTCCTAATTAACAGGGAACTGTGATCTTCTTTTACTACTAGATTTCTCAAGTCAGATTAGACCACATTCTATTAATGCTTACTAATATTGTCCTATTCGAATCCCAGTATCTCCCCAGATACACAACTGATTATGAATGTGTGTCCTGTTTTAATAGCATTTTTCAAGAGAAAGTTTGATGCCTCTTATCTAAATATCCTCAGGGTTCCTGGAGTCAATTATATTTTTTCATCATGGACTAGGAATGCCTCACACTTAGAATAAGCTCCATATCTGGATAATCCACATCTGAATTCTACCCTTGATTGAATTTATGTCATCTTTCTGAGGTAGGGGAGGTGAGGGTGTGTGTGTGTGTGTGTGTGTGTGTGTGTGTGTGTGTGTATGTGTGTGTGTAGATGGTGGTTTCATCTGCATTTAAGTCCTTCTGTTTTAATAGCCATAAGGAAAAAAGCTCGTTGCTTTAAATACATAAATCTCTTTAAATAGTCATGCCAAACCCACAAGATGGTTATTTTGATGCTCATTTTAGAGATTAAGAGACCAAAACTCCTTCTGTGGAAAGATGGCAGATAGAATACATGCATCTAATTTTATTTCTTTTGAAATCACAGTGAAAATACAGTAAAGGGATTTTTAAAAAAACATTTTCAGCAAGATGGAGAGAACAGGAGTAGTTAGAACCTGTGAATGCTGGAGAGATGAGTGACAGCTGACTGGACAGACTAGAGAAAGCCCAATCCTACTCAAAATGTGGAAAGGTCAGACCTAGTTAGAGGTAAAATTCACAAAGGGCTCAGACATGATCAGTACCAGGTACTTCTGGAGGTGGAAATAAAAGGATGTAGAGAGCTAAAGTAAGAACTTAACTGAAAACTGCTTAAAAAGCAGTTAGATCCTCAGATGCCTTTTTCCACTCTTTGCTGCTAGGTGACTATCCCTTTTCAACTCCCACTAACACTTGGAGGCTCATCCCCTGAAGAGGGTGACACCAAGCCTGTGCATCAGAGGACCCCTGACAAAGCTGAGAGAGTGGATACTCTACATAGCACAGGATCCAGTAAGCCTGTGCACTCTGATTGCTGATGCCCTTCAATGCTCTTTAGCGTCCATGGAATCATAGGAGCCCAGGTGTTACTTCCCAGGCAGGAGGTTGAGAGAACCTTCCCTGGGGAACCAGAGCAGCCCAAGAGGAAAGACCCCAAAATGGACCAGCGAATTACCCCAGAGTAAAGCTCATAGATGACAAGTGGTATCTGCTGAATAGCACTTATTAATTCTCCACACTTTTTTCTAAAACCTATTTTACTGTGAAAATTAACACATATATAGTAGAGTGTATAATTTATGAAGAAGACCCCAAAGACAATCACAGCAACAACAAAAATAAACAAATGGGACCTTATTAAATTAAAAAGCTTCTGCACAGCCAAGGAGAAAATCGATAAAGCAAATAGACAACATACAAGATAGGAGAAAATATTTGCATGCTATCCATCTGATAAAGGGCTGATAACCAGAACCTACAAAGAACGGAAGCGAATCGGCAAGAAAACATCAAACAACCCCTTTAAAAAGTGAGCAAAAGACATGAACAGGAGCTTTTCCAGAGAAGATAGACTGATGGCTAATAAACACATGAAAAAATGCTCAATGTCTCTAATCATCAGGAAAATGCAAATTAAAACCACAATGAGATATCACCCAACCCTAGTGAGAATGGCTTTTACCAAAAAGTCCCAAAACAACAAATGCTGGTGCAGATACAGAGAGAAAGGAACACTTACATGCTGTTGGTGGGACTGCAAACTAGTATAACCTGTATGGAAAGTAGTATGGAGATACCTCAAAGAACTAAAAGTAGACCTACCATTTGATCCAGCAATCCCACTGCTTGGTATCTACCCAAAGAAAAGAAAGACATTTTATAAAAAGGATACTTGCACTCAAATGTTTATAGCAGCACAATTCATAATTGCAAAGATGTGAAAACAACCTAAGTACCCATCAACATATGAGTGGATCAATAAAATGTGGCATATGTATAAAACGGCGAACTAATACCTTTGTAACAACCTGGATGGAACTGGAGACCATCCTTTTAAGTGAAGTATCACAAGAATGGAAGAACAAAAACCACATGTACTCATTACTAAATTAAAACATACAGCAACACTCATGTGCATATATGGTAGCAAAATTCAACAGAAATCATGCAGGTGGTTGGGGGGAGGAGGGGATGTGTAAATTCACACCTAACAGGTACAATGCACACTATCTGGGTGATGGGCACACTTATAACTTTGACTCAAACTGTACAAAAGTAATCCATGTAACCAAAATGTTTTTACCCCTGTAATATTCTAAATTAAAAATATATATATAAACTGCTGAAATAATTGTTACAAAACAAACACTACCCGAAAATTGCCAGCACCCTGAAGCTTGCTGCATGTACCTTCCTAATCCCAATACACTCCTTTCTACTAAAGGTAACCAGTGGCCCCAACTTTTATGGTTCTCACTTATTTCCTTTTCTTTACCAACTGAATGAGGATGCCTAAACACTGTGATTTAGTGTTACCTGTTTTTCAGCTTTACATAAATGGACTCATAGAGCATGTATTACTTTGTGTTTGGTTTTAGTTGTGTGATTCATTCATGTATATTATTGGTACTGAGGACTGTTCATTGTTATTGCTGTGTAGTATCCCAATTGATATGAATATCCTACAATTTATTTATCCATTATACTGTTGATGGATGTTAGGGTTGTTTTTCATTTGGGACTGTTATGAACAATGTTACTAATTGTACAATCTTCTGCTGCACATGCATTTCTTAAGGGCAGGAGTTGGCAAGCTTTTTCTGTAAAAAGTCAGTAAATATTTTAGGTTTCAAAGGTCATAGGGTCTTTGTCACGACTCCTCAAATCTGTAAGAAAGCACCCATCAAAAGACAATGAATGGGCATGGCTGTGCTCCAATAGAACTTCATTTATGAAAACAGGCTGAGGGTTGAATTTGGCATGAAGGTCTTAGTTTGCTGACCTTTATTTTAGAGTATATACCAGGAATGGTATTGGTGGTTATAAGGTGACTATATCTTTAACTTCAATAAAACCAAACTGGTTTGCAAAATACTTGCACCAATTTATACTCCCACAAGCAAAATACGAAAGTAAGTATTGCTGAACATCTTCTACTTCAATTCTTGGTATGGTCAGTCATTTTAGTTTTAGCCATTCTGGTGAAACTGTAGTGTTATCTCATTGTGGTTTTAAGTCTCAATTTCCTAATAAGTTATGAAGTTTTCATGTCAATTCATTGGTTGGATTTTTTTTCTTTTGAGAAGTGTCTGATCAGGGATTATTATTATTGTTATTGTTATTATTTTTGCCTATTTTTCTATTAGGTTTTCTGTTACTTTCTTTTTTTTTTCTTTGAGACAGAGTCTCGCTTTGTTGCCCTGGCTAGAGTGAGTGCCGTGGCGTCAGCCTAGCTCACAGCAACCTCAAACTCCTGGGCTCAAGCAATCCTGCTGCCTCAGCCTTCCAAGTAGCTGGGACTACAGGCACGTGCCACCATGCCTGGCTAATTTTTTCTGTATGTATTAGTTGGCCAATTAATTTCTTTCTATTGATAGTAGAGACGGGGTCTCGCTCTTGCTCAGGCTGGTTTCGAACTCCTGACCTCAAGCGATCCGCCCACCTCGGCCTCCCAGAGTGCTAGGATTACAGGTGTGAGCCACCACGCCCGGCCTCTGTTACTTTCTTATTGATTTATAAAATTTATTTAAATATTCTGGATATGAACTTTTTTAGTTATTTGTGTTATAAATACTTTCTCTAACTTCATGGTGTGTTTTTACATTCTTTTAATAGCTTTTTAAAAAATGAATAGATGTTCTTTATTAAATTGGTATCATTTATCAAATTTCCTTTAACACTAGTATATTTTTTTGTTCTATTTAAAATAAATTTTTCTCTACTCAAAAATCTTGAAAATATTCTACATTTTGTTTTAAGTGCTTTATTGTTTTGCTCTTCAAATTCATGTTTACAATCCATTTGAAATTGCTTTTAAAAAATATATGGTTAGCTGTTAAGTTAGCTGTCAAGTTTTAATTGTTTTCCATATAAATACCTAATTGACCCAGCATCCTTCATTTCATACTGCTCTGCAATGCTAATTTTACAATAAATCAAGTAACCATAGATGAGTTGGTTGTCTGTGGTTTCTCTTGTTTGTTCCATTGTGGGTTTTTTGTTTTTGTTTTTTGGTCTATCCTTTCCCCAATACCACACTGCTTTCATAGTACTACATTATAAATCTTTTAAAATTATTAATTAATAATAATAACTATATATGTTTATGGTATACAACACATTTTAAAATAAATATTTGTTATGCAATGGTTAAATCCAGCTAATTAAAATATACATGACCTCACATACTTATTTCTTTTGTGGTGAGAACACTTAAAATTTACTGTCTTAGCAATTTTTGAGAATACAGTACATTGTTATTAACTATAGTCACCATCTTGTGCCACTTTATAAGCATTTTAAAAATAGTTATTTACTTATTTATTTTATTTCAGAATGTTACGAAGGTACAAATATTTTGGTACATGGCTTGATTTTGTATTGCTTGAGTCAAAGATATAAATGTGCCCATTACCCAGATAGTGTATATTCTACCTGTTAGGTATGATTTCACCCATCCTCTCCTCCTCCCTTCCCCTTTCTTGATTTCCAATGACCTTTACATCTCTCTGTGCCCGCGTGTGCCCATGCATTAGCTCCCAATCATTAGAGAGCGCATGTGGTGTTTGTCTTTCCATTCCTGTGATACTTCACTCAGGATACTGGTCTCCAGGTCCACCCTAGTTGATGCAAAAGACATTATTTCATTCCTTATTATGGTTGAATAGTCCATGATGTGTGTGTGTATATATATATATGTATATATAATATGTATATATTATGTATATGATATGTATATATTATGTATATAATATGTATATATGTATATATTGTGTAAATATACATATACAACATTTTCTTAATACATAAATTAATTTACTTAAAATTAAACTTAAATGGCCAAAATCTAGTTCTTTAGGTTTTCCTAAAGCTCTGTGCAGTTAGAAGGCTTTTTTTCCTTGGTTTCATTTTTCTCCTGCTTGTCACATCTCTTCCTTGAGGCAAAGAACACAGAGCCCCAACTGCTTGGAAGTAAAATGGAAAATGCTGGGTAGAAAAGAACATGAGCCAATATTTCAGAAATCTTATCCTCATTAGTTGGTGTCCAATTTGCCTCCTTGGATGGAGCTGGAGGCTCAGGATTAGCTGGAGGCGTCCAGCAACTCATCTGCACACAGACACTCAGCACCTTTTAGCAATAGCTGTCATACTTGGTACCTAAGGCAAATACTAGTGTAGCGATCTTTGGAATTTCTAATCAATTATGATGAAAACATCTTATAGCTGGGTTACTGAGTTGGGGCACAATAATCAGAGCGAGACAAGATGTGTGTCCTCACTCCCAGAGGGTGGATGGCACACAAGGCTGTGCCTTGGCCACTATCTGTATCTCCAGTGTCGTCACTTTCCCTTTTGGTCTTTGTGATCTGGCCTCCTCCCAGGCTCCAAGAAAGTGTCTTGTCCCTACTCCCTGCAGGACTGTTGTACATCTTGTTCTTTATATCTGGAAATTCCCACCACCCCTTTGCCATCTTTTTTTTCAACTCCTGCTCATTCTTCAGATCATGATTATTACCTCCTCAGTGAAGTCTTCTTTGGCTCCTTAGTCTAGGTCAGGTATGCCTTGATAAGTACAGTGGTTTAGAGATCCACCCCAGGAGCGCCACAAGATTTTCAAGTTGGAGCCACAGACGGGAACACGTCTGGACCTGCTCCAGGAGCTCATGACTCTCCTGGGATGTGGTCCTCCCACCCCCATCTCTAAGATGCATGGAAGTCTGGTGTTCATCACTCTGAGTGCTGATGAATAGATTCTAGTTTCAGAGTGACCATCCAAAAGCACAGAATAAAATTTCTAATTTCCATCCTATGCTGTAAACTATTACTTAACTGTAAACATATTCTACAAATCCTGCATCAGTAAGACATTGAGCATTGTAGATGATCTTGAAACTGAACTCATAGACTCTTTAGTCATAATATTAAAAAAATAAATATTTTTATTCATAAAACAGAGATGGGCACCTTTTTAGACTAGGTATTTTCTAGAAATATAGGTTGGAATAATAAAGAATCGTGGCACCATTTTATCAAATAGGGAAATAAGGTGCTTTTACTTAATGAATGAGGTTATTTCCCAGTTTGGTGGCTACAAAGCACGTTTACTGTTCTCCACCAATTGAGTGCTTTGCTATTCATGGAGATAGGGCTGGGTAGAGAGTGAACAGAAGGCAGGGCACTGAAGAAAAGGGAAAACGAGAGAGCAAGATTGGTTTAGGATAGAGGAAAGGCAATCTCTAGGACTAATTCTCTCAATGTAATAGAGCTTGCAAAAGCATTTTCTCCCTTTCAAAAATGACACTGATTATGCGGAGTCAGGTGAATACTAGGTTAATATCTAAGCTGCTTTGTTCTGTTGTCTGCAATACTCATAGAATTATCGTTGACAATGGTGACTTACTGACCAAATAACATGACTTCTTTGAGTGCCCCAGTAAATCAGGAGTGAGTTGTTCATTAGCAACTAGTGTGAAAAGCCGAATTTTACTCCCTAATTAGAGTTAACTTAGACTAGATGGGGGGAAGCAAGATAATCAGGAGGTAGCTGGGCTATTAGGCCATTTCCAACTGACTTGAGTCAAAGTAAGCTTAATTTTTCTCTACAGATTTAATTTTAAATTTATAAATGCACTAAAATTTCTTTGGCTTTGGTTGTGCAATAATTTATATTAACTTACCAGCAACAGATCTATAGAAAGATCCCAAAGATCAGTAGCATCAACCTATAATGGTAGAATTTTTTTTTTTTTTTTTTTTTTTTAGGCAGAGTCTCGCTCTGTTGTCCCATGTAGAATGCAGTGGCATCAGACTAGCTCACAGCAACCTCAAACTCCTGAGCTCAAGTGATCCTCATGCCTCAGCCTCTTGAGTATCTGGGATTACAGGCACATGCCACCACAACCAACTAATTTTTCTATTTTTTAGTAGAGATGGGATCTCGCTCTTGCTCAGGCTGACCTCGAATTCCTGAGCTCAAACAGTCCTCCTGACTCGGCCTCCCAGAGTGCTAGGATTACAGACGTGAGGAGCCACCATGCTTGGCCCAGTGGTGGAATTTTTACCTTCTTCACATATGCTGTGACAGAGGAAAGCAAGACTAGTAGGAGTACCTATTTACACATAGAAACTTGGTTCGAAATTTCTCAGAGATGACTAATATGAATTAGTTATGTAACTGTTTCAAAGTAGCCTGAAAAAATTAAATTCAGATGAAGTCATTATGCAGGCTTAAGAGCCTTATGAGAGTCTAGGCCTGAGGCTAAGAAAATAAAAGTGGATCTTATTTGTATTTAATCAACAAGTGAATTAATTAGCTCCTTAAAAAGCTAAAAAATTGTCATGTTTAACTAGCCTTGCTCAGTTAGAATCGGAGAGGCTGTTTTGTGAGTGAATCACAGTCAGCGTCTTGTAAAAATGGAGGTCCGACATCACATACATCTTCTGATTTACCTGTCTGAGCACCTGCTGCCCTGCATTCTTTAGCAAAGGATACATATTCCTAAAGCCAAGTGTGGCTTTTTTTTCTTTGCTGTTTTATGACCCCTTTGCCAAAGGGCAGACGGGAGACAGAGAGGAGAGACTCCACATTAGTGGGGGAAGGGTGCGGGGTGAAAACTCCCCCACTCATAGAGGGGCCCCCAAGAACCTCTCAGAAATATGAACTTCATCATTTATTGTCATGGACACAACATCACTAACATGTCTCAATAAGACAGCGTTACCCACAATATGAATTTTTTGTTATGATTGTGAATTTTGCTATAGAGCAGATGATGCTCAAAGTAATGCACCTTAAGCTATGAAGATTGTTCTTATATAGCACAGGGAGATCCAAACTTCCTTGTTTTATGATTTGCTTGGGGCTGTCTAAATTATCTGAGTGCAGACAAATAAAGCCTTTGTATGCAAAGGTTTTACAGCTTTTGCCCTCACTAAATATCCACACCTAAGTAGAACCATGAAGCATTTTGTGACAACCTTAGCACTTTGCAGTCTTTTAAAATGCACTTTTGCCTTTTTTATTTTCCTTTCTCAAAACATAATCTTCCTGAACTCTACCCAGCACATTTAATTCATAATAGAACAGATGACCGTAAAGATAAATTACCTTTGCTAAAGGTTTTACTTAGAAGAGTCCCCTTGATGCTTTGTTTTTCTAAGATTGACCGTTAGTTAGCTGGACCACTCTGTAACAGGACTGAGATTTGCAGGACTGGTTGTGTCAAAATAGCACATGTATGGACAACAGTTTAAGAAGTTGCCTTTCTTTATCTGGTTAACAAGCTACATCTTGTTGTTCTTTAGTAGACGTAACCTTATCCAGGAGTTTCTGGCTAATGTTAGGAGCAGACAGTGGGTTGATGAGCTGTGATGTCATTAATAGTGCAGGAGCCATAAACCACACCTACTGTCTCTGAAACAGGGGAGGGTGGCAGGGGGATAGCTCAGGAATTTCTCTCGTGCCATCATTGATCTATTTCCCTCTATATCGTGTAAAAATATGTGTGAAAATGATGAGCAAAAATTCTAGCTGTTTGATTGTTGGTTTGTAGAACAAAATTGACAGAATGACATGCTATTTAAGGAGTCTGACTGTGCTATCTGAAACCAAGAGAAGATGAACATCCTGGTTTTGGGTACCAATTTTCTAAGCCAGAAATAGGAGGGCTAAAAGAAGCTGGTACCCAAGGAGGGTGATAGGGAAAGAAACTACCGATATGTTTCTGATGTGACTCTATTTATCTGGTTTCCTATCAAGAAGGACACTTTGAAATTCCTCAGAAATTTTCACACTGCTGTGGGTTTGTATTTGCATGTCCTTAGGATGTGCACACAGAAAGGGTGGGTCTCTCTGTTTCTCCACATGTAGCACATTCCTGGCTAGGATCACTTCTCACTTTAAAAAGGTTTCCTCTTCTCTTTCATGGGATTGGAAATGAAAACTTGAATACTTCAGACTCAGCAAGTAGGATGTGGTCAATTAAGGGAAAATTAATAATGAATTTATTCAGCTGAGGTTAGCTTAGCTGACGTGGGCAGCTCCAGAGAGAGTTGTCTAAGTTATAAAATGTCTAATGTGATTACTTAAAATACCTGTGGCTTTGCCTGCCATTCAATTAAAAAATTTTTTTTGAACTTTTCATTTTGAAATTTGAAATAATTTTAGACATACAAGAATGTTGCAAAAAGGGGACAAAGAGTTCCCATATACCCATCACCCAGCTTTTCAAAATGTTAACATCTTGCCCGTGCCTCACACCATTATCAAAAGCAGGGAATTCACACTGGTTTAATTCTATTTACTCATCTTCAGATCTTATTTAAATTTGCTGCTTGTCTCACTAGTGTTCTTTTTCAGGGCCACAATCAAGTCCAGGATTACACCTTATATTTAGTTGTTCAATAATGACTTTTTAAGTTTTCTGTTCTTTCTTTCTTTCTTTCTTTCTTTCTTTCTTTCTTTCTTTCTTTCTTTCTTTCTTTCTTTCTTTCTTTCTTTCTTTCTTTCTTTTTTAACAATTAGGACTCCTGAGTATAATGATGTCATAAGTATAAGACTATCTCAGTAAAAATGTCCAAGCCTGTTGATTGTCAATTCAAATACCAGCAGTCCTTGTTTTATTGTGCTTTGTTTTATTGCACTTCACAAATATTGGGATTTTTACAAGTTGGAGTTTTATGGCAACCCTGAATCAAGCAAGTTGATTTTCCAACAGCATGTGCTAACTTTGTGCCTCCGTTTCATGTTTTAGTAACTCTTATATTTCAAAATTTATTATTATTATATTAGTTATGATGATCTGTGATTAGTGATGTTGGATGCTACTGTTGTAATTGTTTTGGGTGTCACAAACCATGCCCATAGAAGATGGTGAAATTAATCAATAAATGTGGGTGTTCTGATTGCTTCACCAATTGGCCGTTTCCCCATCTCTCTCTCTCTTCTTGGGCCTCCCTATTCCTTAAGACACAAACAATATTGAAATTAGGCCAGTCAATAACCCTACAGTGGCCTCTAAGTGTTCAAGTGAAAGGAAGAGTCACAGGTTTCCCACTTTAAATCACAAACTAGAAATGACTAAGCTTCGTGAGGAAGCTCCAGAAGAAAAGTCTGAAGTTAGTGGAGGATGGTTCATGAAGTTTTAGGAAAGAAGCCATCTCCATAACATGAAAGTGCAAAGTGAAGCAGCAAGTGCTGATTTAGAAGCTGCAGCAAGTTATCCGGAAAATCTAGCTAAGATAATTGATGGATGTGGCTACACTAAACAACAGATTTTCAATGTAGATAAAACAGCCTTCTATTGGAAGAAGATGCCATCTAGGACTTTCATAACTAGAGAGTTATGAAAGAGTCAATACTTGCCTTCAAAGCTTTAAAGGACAGTCTGACTCTGTGTTCTGGAATACTGTAGCTGGTGACTTTAAGTTGAAACTAATACTCATTTACCATTCCAAAAATTCTAGAGCCCTTAAGAATTATGCTAAATCTACTCAGTGCTCTATGGAGCAACAAAGCCAGAATGACAGCACATTGTTTATAGCATGGTGTGCTGAATATTTTAAGCCCACTGTTGAGACCTACTGCTCAGAACAAAGAATTTTTTTTTTTTTAAACATCACTGCTCATTGACAATATACTTGGTTACCAAAGAGCTCTAATGGAGATATACTAGATTAATATTGTTTTTATGTCTATGAACACAACATCCATTCTTCAGTCCATAGATCAAGGTGTAATTTTGACTTTCAAGTATTATTATTTAAGAAATACAGTTTGTAATGCTATAGCTGGCAAAGATAGTGATTCCTCTGATGGATTTGGGCAAAGTAAATTGAAAACCTTCTGGAAAGGATTCTCCATTCTAGATGCCATTAAGAACATCTGGGATTCATGGAAGGAGGTCAAAATATCAACATTAATAGGAATTTGGGAAGAATTTGATTCCAACTCTCATGCATGACTTCATGGAGGAAGTAACTACAGATGTGGTAGAAATAGCAAGAAAACTGGAATTGGAAATGGAGGCTGAAGATGTGACTGAACTGCTGCAGTCTCATGATCAAACTCAAATGGATGAGGAGTTGCTTCTTGTGGATGAACAAAGAAAGTGCTTTCTTAGGATCCATCCTAAGATGGATCTTAGGATGCATCTTAGGATCCATCCATCCTCTACTCCTGGTGAAGATGCTGTGAAGATTGTTGAGGTGATAACAAAGGATTTAGAAGAGTTCATAAACTTAGATGATAAAGCAGTAGCAGAGTGTGAGAGGATTGACTCCAATTTTGAAAGAAGTTCTACTGTGGGTAAAATGCTATCAAACAGCAGTGCCTGGTACAGGGAAGTCTTTTGTGAAAGGAAGAGTCAATCGATGCAGCAAATTTCATTGTTGTCTTAATTTAAGAAATTGCTACAGCCACCCCAACCTTTAGCAACCACCACTGAGATCAGTCAGCAGACAGCAACAAAGGCAAGATACCCTCCACCAGCAAAAACATTATGACTCACTGAAGGCTCACTGGTATATTTTTAGCAATAAAAAATGATCACTGGTATTTTTTTAGCAAGAAAGTATTTTTTCATTAAGGCATGCACATTGTTTTTTAGACTTTTTTTTTTTTTTTTTGTAAGAACATGTTCTGTAATATAGACTTTTTAGATGTAATGCTACTGCAGACTTAATAAACAGTATAATATAACCGTAATTTTATATACACTGAAAAACTGAAAAGTCTGTATGACTTGCTTTATCGTGATAGTCACTTTATTGCAATGGTATAGAACTGGATTGTCATGACTAATCCAGGACTGTCTTATTCCATAGTTAATATACTCTTGTACCTTCTTAGTATAGCATTGTGGGGAAGCTCTGGACCGCTGGTCAGAAAACCTGGGGGGAAAAATCTCAGCTCACTAACTTGCTATGTGTGTGACTTCTGATGTACTAACGGACTTCACCAGACCCTGGTTTCCACTTCTAGGTAATAATTAGACTCCGACTCAGAGTGGTATTGTGAAGATGAAATAAAATACTCTAAGTGAAATCCTTTAGCACAGTTTCTGGCATAAAGCAAGTATTCAGTAAATGTTGGTTTCATCTGAATTACAAGTTAAAAAAATACCCATTACAATCTTTTTATTCCATGTTTAAAATGCTTTTTAAAGAGTATAATAAAGTTAAGCATTTTCAGTATCTGTGTGAAATCAAATTTCTCAGGTGATCTCTCCTAATACTGTGTTTTATTTTCTGAATAACTCCTGGGTTCATAGGTTGAATCCATAAAAGAAGTCAGGAGGAGGGGAGGAAGATGGCAAAAGTATTAGCAGAGGCCAGTTAAATGTCCTGGGCAGTGGAGTCGCCATCTTCTAAGTAATGTATGTCCTTAAAGTAGCTCACAGATGGTCCAGAGTCTGCAGGCAGCTAAGCAGCCCTCTGTCCTGCCTCCCTACCAAGGAGCCACCCTTTGCAGGGCTGTCGCATGTCCTTGTGCTTTGACACTGGTTGTTTTTCTGCCTGAGCATCTGCACCCTGGAACACCCACCACTGCTACGCATATACTGCTTTACTGTAACTTTTGCTGTTGTTGTTGCTGTCAACCCCAGAAGCACTGCTAATAAGTGAAAAGACATTATTATGGGAGTCAGAGTAACAATGTGTCTATGAGAAAACCACTAAGTTGCTCTAGATTTCTATTTTCTGAAAAATGAGGGAATAGGAAAAAAATGACTCCTCATTTCTTCTAGTTCTCTAATTCTATGATGATTTTTCTCTCATCTCTTTTTGCCCCTACTGTATTCTGTCCATTCTCCTTCAAGCTTTGGTGGTTCAGGATTTTACTGAAGAAAGTGTTTTCATAGGCATAGACACTGGCTGTTGGTGATGGTTTGTCCTTCTCCCTGCAGAGCAAGCTAGCCAAACACTGTGTCCGAGAAAAGACCCTCTGTCATGTCCTCCCAGTGCACACCAGCTTTTTTTTTTTTAAATGTCCATTGATTGCTGGATCTTTAGGGTTAATTAGCCACAAAAGAGATTCTTTTTTGTGGGAGTATGGAAAGGAGTTTTTTTTTTTGAAATTTTTCTGGAGCTTGGGGGTTCTATAATATTTAGCTCTAGAAAGATAAAAATATGGTTTTACTGTAATGACAATACCAAACAGAATATCTTTTCAAAGCATCTTTTATGTATTTCTTCTACCTTATAAAGTGAAAAGTTACTTGCAGGAAAAAGAAAGAATGAACATGACACATTTTATAGAGAACTTCAAGGTAACATTTTTTTTCAAGCTTCCTAGAGGAATTTTATAATTGTTAGTGTAATCCTCTTACTTCTTGAAGTGGCTAACTCAGCCCATAACCTGGACTCAATTCAATTTTTAAAATGCCTAAAACATTTTAAAAAGTTGACCATATATCATGATGGAGACTCAGACTTGTGGGGGGAGGGGAGGAAATGGGCATTTATTGAAACCTTAAAATCTGTACCCCCATAATATGCCAAAATAAAAAAAAAAAGTTGACCATATATAACATTTTAAGGGCTGATCAGATTTATAATTTATCTATTTTTCATCATTTATTACCAAAATGTTAATTTTTCTGTAAGACTCGCTTATTAAGTGCATAAAAAGAGAAATAGGCTTGACTAATAAAAGTCACAGCATCTTTTGTGGTATGCATATAGGAGTTGACAAAAGGATCTTGACTGTCAAGGATCATTTAAAACCAATGAATTAAAAACCAGGAGGTCAGGGAGAGCCATACAGAGTTGATAAGGCTCTCTGTATTTGTTGTAACAAAGGAAGTACTAAACCAGAGTGATTTTCTCCTCTGTTCTTTTTCCGCCACTAGGGAAGAAATGTGAAACTTAATTTTACCCTTGGTTGAGAAGGTGCTAATTTGTCTGACAAGTTGTTGGAATCCGAGGATGCTTAAGGTATCCTTGATGTCTCAAACCTTCACGCTGAGTGAAGCATGTCTCTAACGTGTCAATGTTTAGGAGATATTCTATATCTCATTAGGTAAAAACAATATGTACCACATGAATGCAGATTGGTGTGTGTGGGGGGATTTGCCCCCTGCCAAAGAGAAAACCTTCAACTGGTTATAACCGAGGCAATTTTTGAATCACCCTCATTTCACTAGATATTTGATTAGAAATTAACTTTATGCTTTTATATCCTAGAGAACTTAAATGAACTTTCTCCCCATGTGATGCCTATTTCTTGGAAGGTGTGATCTTCAAATCCTTCCTTTTATTGATTGCAGTATCAATGAGTATTTATCAAGAAGGCTCCTAAGAGAGATGGCAATGTAAATATGAAAACTTTAATTCCTTTTCATTTTAATTGTGTATTTATTGATTTTTTCATGTACTTTCTAAAGCCAAGAATTAGCTGAATGAATGACCTTTGCATGTTAACTAAACCCTAACTGGTAAACTGATGCATCATTGAGAGAAAAGTCCTGTTGGAGAAAAAGGCTTTTCCCGGCACACGATTCAGCACAAGTTGTGTGGCTGATAATAACGGCTAACACATGCCACTCTCACTATGGGGGAGGCCATGTTCTGAGTGCATGTATTCATGCCAACTAAGGCAATCCTCTTCATAACCCTATGAGGTGGGCATTATTATCTCAGCTTTACAGAAGCAGACAAGTGACTTCACAAAAATTGCACAGCTATAAAGTGGTGGAGTCAGACTCAAATTCAAACAGTCTGGCTTCAGAGTTTAGTTCCTAATTCTTTTGCTGCCTTTTCTCATGTATGGAACCTCATCTGGCAGTGACAAAGTGTGCTAGCAGGGACTGCACCATGAAATGCAGGGAAAATGCTACTGTAGTCAATAAAACCTTCTGTGGGAGCTGCCTGCAGCTGAGTTTTCCAAAATACAAAATTTTTACATAAATTTTAATATTGACAATGATGTACACTTGTTATTTTCTAGACCAGCATTATACATATATATACCTTGCTTCCTTAGCAATTTTAAGGTAACATACAGGCTCTGTATGTAAAATATAATTGCTTGATCCACGTGATGTTGACATGGAATGAAAATAAAGGGAAAGTGGCAGCCTCCTTGTAGTAATTGGTATTTATTCCATGAGTCAGTTGAGTAACTAGACAGTTAATTGTCTTATGATTGGTTTTGAAGAGGACTAATGTCATATTGAGTTAACAGTAATAATAAGATCATATTGCAAAAGTCTGATAAAAAAGAAGACCATCTGTAAGCCATCATTATAGACTAAATCAGTGGCTCTCAGTCTTGAGTGCACATTAGACTCTGCTGTGGAATGTCTAGAACTTCTTTTGCCCAGGCTGGAATTCAGACCAGATAAAACAGATCTCTGAGGGTGAGTCCAGGCATCAGTGCTTTTCAAAGCTTCCCTGGTGATTTCAATATATAATCAAGTTTATAAGGTACTGACCTAAATGGAAGTTTTCATGTAAAACTCTATACCTATTTATTAAAATAAATATCAAATGATTGTTCATGGAGTGTTTTTTTTTTTGGTCTGAATCAGGAGTCACAACATAATTATTTATCTTAGTACCTGGGGTGTATATTTACTTTGAAAGTATAAGAAGTCTTTTGTTAAGGTATTTGCTAAGTTCAAGTGATCCTATGGAACAGTCTAAAAGATTCAATATAAATCAGGAACATATTTTAATGATTATACAAACCATTTGTTCTTCAAATATGTTCTGCACATATATAACCATTCTCAAATTTGCCAGTTCCTGCACTATCCCTGGTGGTCACTCTTACCCCACCCACAGCTTCACAGAAATGACTACAGAACTATAAACTCTCTTCAAGTCACTGCATTCTGACTGTGCTATTTGTTTTTTGTCCAGACCCTGACTGATACAGTGCATGACAAAAGCTCAGGTAAGGAAATCTGTCCCGGGAGCATACCAGTGACAAAGACAATGACTGGAAGACACTGGACTGTCATGTCACTATAATAGATTGTGAATCAAGCTCTAATGTAAAAAATGTGTTTAATAGTTTTTTAAGAGAGTGTTCTTTTTTTTTTTTTTTCAGACAAGGGTCTCACTCTGTTACTGGGGCTACAGTGCAGTGGCGTTCTCATAGCTCACTGCAACCTCAAATTCCCGAGCTCAAACGATCTTCCTGCCTCCACTTCCCAAATAGCCCGGACTATAGCCACATGCCACCACACCCAGCTGATTTATTTAATATTTTGTTTTGTAGAGATGGAGTCTCACTATGTTGCCCAGGCTGGTCTCAAAGTCTTGACTTCAAGCGATCCTCCCACCTCAGCTTCCCAAAATGCTAGGATTACAGGTGTGAGCCACCACATCTAGTGGTGTGCAAGGTTGGGAGGATGGGCATTCTTAAAACTCTGACTTGGCCTTCTCCTCTGTCTTTACAGATAAGTTACACATTAAATTCTGTAGTCCATTTACCATTATGTTATTTAATAGCAACAAGTCAAGGATATTACAAGTATGGAAATCTACCTAGTCTGGCCTTTATTAACCATACTCTCAGTCATGGTTCCCTCAGAACTGTTTATTATTATCAGCATTTGCCTACATTAATGTTTTTCCTAAAATAATGTATTTTTCTACATTAATCTTTTATCTTATTGTATTACCTCCTTTTAGAATTCAAGGTCTAGATCAAATGCTATCTCTGCCATGAAGCCTTTCCTGATTTTTCTCAACTGAAGAGATATATTTTTCTTTATGAAATCTATTAAAAGCCCATTATCTGCACATCTTGTGGTGCTTTCCTCTTTATTTTATATCTCAGATCTGTCCTGTCATATCTGGCTGTCTTTGACCAAACGTCTGTACTTTCCTGTGTTTTGCTTTTCTTATCTATAAAATGTGGATGATGACAGTACCCACCTTGGTGAGTTGTGAGATTTGTATCCAGTAAGGTGGGTAAAGGATTTCAAACAAGTGTCTGGCACATAATGAAAAGCAAACGTTAGCTATTGTAGTATAGTTATATTCTTAAAATGAAACTATTTAGATACAGGCTATTAATATTATTCTGTGATACACTTAAGGATTGGGACAATGAGAGATTCACCTTTGTATTTCCAGTACCAAGCAAAGAGGCAGGCACAGATTTGGTGGGTGGGCAGTTGGTTAGTTCATCCATTTGTTCATTTAATGCAAAGGAGACAATACTGTTCAGTGGTTAAACTCATAGGCTCAGGGACATAATTCCTGGGTTCCAGTCTGGTTTCCCACTTAATGTTTGTGTGACTGTCATCAAATAACATAAGCTCACTTTGTCTCATCCATGGAGTGAAGACAAGAGCACAACTCTACCTTAGATTGTTCAGGGTTAAATGAGATAATTATGTAAATCACTTACCACAGTGCCTACAATAGCACAAGCATTCGAGAAATAATACTATTATCAAAGGAATCACAAGATTAGAAAGAAAGTAGTCCAGGGGAGAAAATAATATAGGAAGCAAAAGTACTGTGGTTTAATGATGATTGTATTAAAGGCCTAATATGTTGGGAAAAGATTACAGTGAAAAAAATATATTCCTGATAGGTAAGAAAAGCATTTCGAGGTTGAGAATTATGTCAGGACAGGGTATCCTTGTATAAAACTGCTCTCGTGATGTGAAAAAGATTCATAAAGTCTATCTCTTGCCAAAGGGTATGTCAAATATGAGATTTACACTTCCTAAGAGTTGTGGATTGTGATACGTGCCATTTATTTGTGTGTCAGTAACTCTATAATCATTCCTATAGACGGCCCATTCACTTCCCGCTGACCTCCCCTTTCCTCTCCGTCCATTCCTCATTACATCCCAGATGTGCACTCTGATGTATGGCTGAAAATCTAGGTGAATCGAGAGTGGCGGTCTAGAGCAGACAGCAGCCGCATCTTGCGGTGATTCATTCTAATTACACAAAAATCTAACTAATGGTGAAGTCAGTCCAGTAGGAAGAGGGAGAGGAATGTGGCTTCTCTTTCTGCCTTTTCTTGTTCCAGAGACTGACCCCAGCGAATTGTTGGAACTTGATAGCCATAATCAATAGCTTGCAAAACAATAAGGTCAGCATTGTAAAGATTCAGATTTTCTGCCTCCAAATGTAATGGAAACAAGACTGGTGTGCTGAGCCACGGAGGTGAGTCTGACCTTAGCTGACTGACTGATAAAAGACCCAGAGCAGAGGAAGAGATAAAAGAAGAACACAGGGAAGAGGCAGTTGTAAATATTACATCAGCACAATCTTTGTTCTCACTCTGGGAACATGCTGAAGTGTTATTTTGCTATTGTATTAAAAGTAGAAAATCCCAGCTCTGAAAAAAGCATAGATTAAGAAGGCTCTGAGATGGAGCACCTATATGCATACATGTCCTCTACTTAGAGGTCTCCATCAGCATGTCTCAAATATTTCAATTGTCTTTATATATTTGGGTTAATTCCATTAGTTGAGTCACATTTCCTAAATACTAAGTTGACCTAAAATTATTTTTTAAAGACCAGAGATTAGTATTATCTTAAAATTTTAACTGTAATTCATAGTTCAGAAGTCAGATTTTTCTACATTTAAAATACTCACTGGAGGGTTTTCGCAGGTCTGTGTATTATCGAATTGGACTGCTCTCAAAATAGTAGATATTTCCACTGTATCTTTGCAAAACATTTTAGAATTTGATCGGATAATATAGAGAAAAAAACTGACTTCTAGGTTAAATAGATTCTTGTCTATATGTTGAGAAGTTATTTTAATCATAGGGTAGATGCATATGAACTGAGATTTAAAGTTCCACATCAGCTACAATAAAAAAAGCAAGCAATTTCTTGCATTAAAAAAAACTTTAAAAGTTTTCTGAAAATGTATCAGTGGCTTAAAAAACTTTCCTGATGGATAAATAACCCTCACTATTTTTTCTCTTTGGTGATTGAAGGGTAAACAATGAGACATATTTAGAGCAAATTTCTCCTTCAAATAAATGTGGATTTAAATATTAGTAGAAAAAGTTCTTCTTAGCACATGTGATGCATTTGTTGAAGACAGGTCATTCAAGAAAGAGTTCAAGATGTTTGCTGACGCTAAGATGGTCAGAGGTAACTGTTTTGAGATATAAGATCACAGAGGACATAACACTCCTGGAGAATAGAGGCTCTAATTAAGACAAAAGACAAACAACATGGAATAGGAAATAAAATTGAATCTTGCATTGAATACAATTGGAATTCAATTTATAGCACATGTAATACAGTGCTCTGTATTACATGTTGTATTACATGTTGGAAGTTTATTTTCTGCACATGAGTAAATGCCAGTGCTAATTTACCTCTACAAAGCCAAATAGATTCTCCTTTTTGCTGGGCAACTTCTGGGTTTCAATTTTAAGTGAATATTCAAGGAGACCTGACAGCATGGGATAGAACCTGCCATGACAAACAGCTAATGGATACTGCCTTGTAGAGCACTCCATTGTCTCCAGAATTATTGTTATACTGTGCATGCTGGAAGCAGTGATGCTGTTAGTATCTTGTTCCTCTTAATTGCTGTAGTTGCAGATTTGAAGTTTTAAAGGTATAATTAGCCCTGTTATGTTTTTCATCTAAAGAAGTACAGTTATTCAATGTTTGCTCTTCGAATGCTACTTTTTTCCTATCCTAGTAGGTATTCTGGTATCAAGGATGGGATCTTGATTAAAAGGAAAGCTCAAGAAAATAGAAAGTATACATTATTTCATGCATTTTAAACCAGCAATTGAATAAAATGTCCACTCATAAACTTTTAGAGTCTGTGATTAAAAGTTATCAGTTCTTTTACTCATTTTTCTTTGGGACTGTAGTGTGACTTCACAGATGCAGAAAAGGTGAATGGATGCATGAATAATTGGTTTAATGCTTAGTTATGTCACTTGAGTTTTTTTCAGCAGGAGAGTTATAAATATGTATGTTCCAGTTACGCTGGTACATTAAACATTATCTGTGACCATCCTGCTGGACCAACAGAGCATTTCCTGGCTATAGGGTGCCTGATAATAATGTCTTGAGTTTCCTTTGGGACTCAACTATATAGAAAGGTTTTTTCCTCCAGCAGTAGGGGGAATACAAGTGATGGATCACTGATGTCATTGCAATTGCTATTTTAAAAAATAAATTTATAAAAATACACAAAAAATTTGGTTTGTGTGTAGCTGAAGTGATGGAGGCCTATCCTACTTTCTGAATACATATGTAGATATCCTTTCTATGCAAAGGAGATAAAATAGGGATTACTGAAAAGAAGTATTTTGTGGTGCTCACCAATGTGGGGCCCTTAAAACTGAGGCATTAAAACATTAGTGAGATTAAATATGATTGAAATGATACATGTCACCAGCATGACCTCTCATTGGTCATGTCTCATGGCTGCTATTAAGAGCCTGATGAGAATTCTACTACTTGTAATGTAGAAGATGGGCATGTCTAATTTTGGAGATTTTAAAAAATACTTCTTTGCCTGATCATTATCATGTGAACTTGAAACTGATACTCTTCAACAATCTCTGTACACGGAACCCAAGGTAACATGTTGAAGGCCAGAGAAAGATTTGGCTAGTGACACTCATCAATACCTGGGGGAATAATTATGGGAGTAACTGTTAGTGGAAATATTGGTCATTTCATATATAATATAACATAGTGTAGCAGGGCCAACCCAATACACAAAAATATGCTGCAGAGTTTCTGCAGGTCAGCTTAGAGATACCAATTTCTGGGCAGATTTTGTGGAGTTATCACAGTGACTGATTTGAATGTTTAAAAAAATGAGCATAGGAGTCTATAAGAATAAAGACCACATAGAGAGATTGTATACTACAAATTCATTAGCATAATTTTTATTAACTACCTGTCATAGCAGTTCACATCATTGCTATTATATGATCTTGAACATTTACAGAAAACTGAAGCCTGGGAATTGTATAATATTCTGAGGACTTAACTAAAGATACCCAGGATACCAAAATATTTACACTAGTACTCATTTGTGCCCATAAGTACAAGATAGACTCTGATTGTAATACGTTAATAATTCTGTCCCACAAGGACCTTTATCAAATGTATTGAGACTTCCATGCATTTCTCAAGATTATAAAATCCCACCAATGATGCTGTTGAAAGCTGTGTTGTAAATATACAGAGTGACTTCTCCAGAGGAAATCTTGCCCTCAATTCCCTAATTTAATAAGCAAAAAGTCCTTTGAGAAGGAACACAAAGAATCTGTACCCAAAGCACTTATGCCATTAGAATAGTCTGATTTTAATTTCCAAAGGTTTTGTCTGTTCTTCTGAGGCTCTACTGGTTTCCAGGGAAAAATCAGTATCATTCTCTCTGAATTTGGCCATTGCACCAATTTACTTGAAATGGAAATATTTCCCTTATGTTTTAGGAAAAATACAGAAAATCACCAAATCAAATCAGCTTTCCTCAGAACAATTATATGTATCAATACGTCAATTGTGCTGGTACTGAAATCTAGTGAATGTGACAGTAAAACTAAGTACAGATCCTGAATGTATTTTTTTTTTTTTTTTGAGACAGAGTCTCACTTTGTTGCCCAGGCTAGAGTGAGTGCCGTGGCGTCAGCCTGGCTCACAGCAACCTCAATCTCCGGGGCTCAGCGATCCTACTGCCTCAGCCTCCCGAGTAGCTGGGACTACAGGCATGCGCCACCATGCCTGGCTAATTTTTTCTATATATATTTTTAGTTGGTCAATTAATTTATTTCTATTTTTGGTAAAGATGGGGTCTCGCTCAGGCTGGTTTTGAACTCTTGACCTTGAGCAATCCGCCCGCCTCGGCCTCCCAAAGTGCTAGGATTATAGGCGTGAGCCACCACGCCTGGCCCTGAATGTATTTTTAAAGCTTTAACGTAAACATAATTTTAATTTTACCGAAAGTTTGCAAAAATATTACAGAGAGTTCCTGTATTCCTTTTATCCAGATTCCTCTAATTTTAATATCTTCTGTAAGCTTAGTAAAACTGTCAAAACTAAGACATTACCATTAGTAACATGCTATTCACTAAACTATAGACTTTATTGAGATATCACCAGTTTTTCCACTGTTGTCCTTTTTTCTATTCCAGGACCCTCCCATTGCAGTTAATTGTTTTGTTTCCTTAGTCTCCTATAATCTGTGACAGTTTCTTAGTCTTTATGTTTCGTCGCCTTGACCCTGCAGAAAAGTGAGGGTCAGATATTTTATAGAACATATCTCAATTTGGGTTTACCTGATGTTTTTCCATGATTACATTGCGGTTACACATTTTTGGTGGGAATACTACAGATTCCATGTGCCCTTCTCAGTGAATCTATCAGGAAAAACAGGATGTTGATGTCTTTTATTACTGGTGATGTTCATTTGTTAGAGTGATTCCATTTTGGATTCAACCTATTTCCTGGTTGATTTTTTTCTAATTTACATATGGTAAAAATATTGATTGTGGTGTGCCGTCTTGTTTTTTTTCCCTAAATCTGTAAAGTGATGTTTCCATCACCATAGTCATAATTCACATTTTCATCATCAAAATCTCTCATTCTTACTCTTTGCCATCAACCCTTTCCTGTATCCCATCTTGCCAACCACTGATTTGCTCTCAGTTCCTATAGCTTTCACACCTTAGTAAAATGAATTTAAGACTCATCATGTTTTTGTGTGAAGCAAATCTGTCCCCCTTTATTGATGAATAGTATTTCATTATATAGGTGCTCCTCTGTTCATTCACCAGTTGAAAAACATCTGTTTTGGGTGACTGTGAATAAAGCTGCTATAAATATTTGCATACAGGTTTAGGTCCAGTCTTATACCTTTTATATAAGAATCTCCAATTTTTCCAACATCATGTTATTGCTTTGTATCTATGTGCGTCTATTTCTGTATTTCTGTACTATTGATCATAGTGTCTATCTTTTCACCAATGCCCCATTGTCTTTGTTACTGTTGCAAAAAGACATCTGTACTAGAATGTTTATAGCAGCACAATTCACAATTGCAAAGATGTGGGAAAAACCCAAGTGCCCATCAATAAAGACGTGAGTGGATTAAGAAGCTGTGGTATATATGCCATGGGGTTCTACTCAGCCACAAGTGGAAAATGTTATACACAATTTGCATTATTCTTTCCTTAAATATTTGGTACAATTCATCAGTGAAAGTGTCTGGGCTTAGAAAATTTTTTTGAAATGTTTTAAATTATAAATTTAATTTATTAAATAGATATAGGAAAATTAAACTTATCTATGTCTTCTTGAGTGATTTTGATAGTTTGTAACTTCAAAGAATTTGTCCTTTTCATCTAAGTTGTTGAATGGGTATAGAATTTTTTGTAGTATTCCCTTCTTAATCTTGGAATGTCTGCAAGGTGTGTAGCGATGCCCCCTTCTTTCATTCCTGATATTGGTAATCTGGGTCTTCTCTGTTTTTTATTGCCAGTTTGTCTAGAAGTTTGTCAGTTTTATTAATCTTTTCAAAGAATCAACTTTTGGCTTAATTTATTTTCTGTTTTTTAGTTTATTGATTTCTACTCCTTTTATTTTATACTTTTTTTTGGCATATTATGGGGGTACAGATTTTAAGGTTTCAATAAATGCCCATTTGATTTCTACTTCTTTTAATATTGTTTCCTTCCTTCTTCTTTCCTTGGGAATAATTTTCTCTCTCTTCTCTGCTTTCTTAAGGGAGATTACTGACTGAGACCCTTAATTAATACAAGCACTTAATGCTATAAAACTCTCTCTTATCACTACTTTAGTTGCATACTACACATTTTGGCATGTTGTATTTTCATTTTAATTTAGTTCAAGATATTTATTTTGCTTGATATTTTCTTTGGCCTACCCATGGATTATTAGGAAGTGTGCTATTTAATTTCCAAACTTTTGGGTATTTTTCCCAGATATCTTTCTGTGATTGACTTTTAGTGTAATTGCATTATTTTCTGAGAATATACTTTGTAGGGTTTCTATTATTTTGAATTTTTTAGGTTTGTTTTATAAATCCAGAATATGATCTATAGTGGTGAATGTTCCTTGGGCACTTGAAAAAAGATTGTATGCTCTAGTGTTGTCAGGTAGAGTGTTCTATAGATGTTTATAGGGGCAACTTGAATAATATGTGTTCAGGTCCATATTGTTGCTGATTTTCTGACATGTTCTATCAGTTATGAAGAGGTATATTGAAATTTCCAATTCTTTTTTTTTTTTTTTTTTTGAGACAGAGTCTCACTTTGTTGTCCAGGCTAGAGTGAGTGCCGTGGCGTCAGCCTTGCTCACAGCAACCTCAAACTCCTGGGCTCAAGCGATCCTCCTGCCTCAGCCTCCCGAGTAGCTGGGACTACAGGCATGTGCCACCATGCCCGGCTAATTTTTTATATATATATCAGTTGGCCAATTAATTTCTTTCTATTTATAGTAGAGACGGGGTCTCGCTCTTGCTCAGGCTGGTATTGAACTCCTGACCTTGAGCAATCCGCCCGCCTCGGCCTCCCAAGAGCTAGGATTACAGGCGTGAGCCACAGCGCCCGGCCGAAATTTCCAATTCTAATTGTAGAGTTGCCTGTTTTTCCCTTCAGTTCTACCAGTTTTTGTTTTATGCATTTTGGCATGCTATTATTACATACATACACATTTAGAACTGGTATGTCTTTTTAAAGAATTGATCCTTTTGTCATTATGTTATATATCTCTTTATTCTTTTTTTAATACAGAGTCTTGCTTTGTTGGCTGAGCTAGAGTGCCGTGGTGTCAGGCTGGTTCACAGCAACCTCAAACTCCTGGGCTTAAGCAATCCTCCTATCTCAGCCTCCCGAGTAGCTGGGACTACAGGTGTATGCCACCATGCCTGGCTAACTTTTTCTATTTTTAGTTGTATGGCTAATTTCTTTCTATTTTTAGTAGAGAAGGGGGCTTGCTCTTGCTGAGGCTGGTCTCAAACTCCTGAGCTCAAGCGATCCTCCTGCCTCCGCCTCCCAGAGTGCCAGGATTACAGGCATAAGCCACCACGCCTGGCCCAATGTCTGTCTTTTAATGAAGAATTTAGAACATTTACTTTAATATGATTATATGGTTGGATTAAAAGCTACTATTTTACTAGTTGTTTTCTCATTGTTGTATTTGTTCTTTATTTCTGTTTTTCTCTTTTTCTTCCTTTTTTAGTTGAGTATTGAAAACATGATTCTTATCTTGAAAAGGTTTACTGTAAAGATTAAATGAGGCAATTTATATATGACAGTGTTTTTTAAACTCTAAAGCTGGTGCAAATATAAGATAATCACAAGATAATGTAAGATAATCACAGTATACGAGATGTGAAAGAGAGGAGGGAATTAACAATGATCCCAATATTTGAGCCAGGCCATCCAGAGAGTGAGGGGTTATTGGTAGGAAGAGATAATTAAATGAGACAATGATGGCTTCAAATTTGATACTATTGTCTTTGAAGTAACTATAGAACTTCCACACTGAAATATCCTATTGTTAGTGGATACAACTGAATTAATGAGATAAAGATTTGAAATGAAATTCCTCTGAGAAGGGCTACAGATTGGCTCTGTGGCTACACATAGTCCCTCCAATATTTGTGTGTAAGAAACTGACATGTTGAACACTCTTCACTTAATTCAGTCTTCCAAAAAGGGCCGAAGTGGCCTGCGGTGACCTCATGTCAGCTGGAATCTGGTTTGTTAGCATTTTTCCAAACACACTGCTTAGTACCATGGTTGGATGTTAAAGTTCAGTATGTAGACTTGGAAAGAAGATATCATCTGCTTTACCCAGAATTCCCAATTGATCAGAGAATTATCCAAAAGATACTAGTTGATGTCATAGAATTAAAGTTATAGATAACTGAATTGCTTGTCTTATAATTGCTAGACCTTGGTAGGCAATAATAAAAAAGACACTATTGTTGCCCTCAAGGAGCTTTAAGTCTGGTAGGAAGAGAACAGATGACAACTAAGTTTAACAAAATGAAACTGTTGTTTTGTCAAGATTGCATGATTGGCACAGTGGGGAAAGGAGAGACAAAGGAGGGAATGATCAATTCTACACTTATGGAATGGGAGGCAAATATTTCAGAAAACTCTAGATGGGCATAGCTTGAGTTGCATCTTGAAAGATGGTGTTTGTGGGTATACAACAGAGCAGGACATTGAAGAAAGAAAGAGCTGGAAGACCAACTGTATGGATGTGGAAATATTTTGAAATGCCAGATATGATGGCATTTGTAAGCAGATCATTCTGACTAGAATTAAGGGAGAAGTGGGCTGCAGTGGGCTGCAGTGGGCTGCAGTGGGCTGCATTTGAAAGGGACCATTGGAGCACCTGTGGCACAATGGGTCAGTGTTGGGTTTTTATATGAAAGGGGTCATGCTGGAATCATCCCCTTGCTGTTATGATCTCCACCTATGCCTTCCCCCAAATTCTGCCATCCCCAATCTTGGCTTTTACTTCATTTTAGTAATATCTTCTCCTTTCATTCTGTACTGCAACCTTCCCTGAGCCTGCCTCTATTCAATCCTAAACTTGAGATGATTTGGAGACAAATTATGATTTGAAGAATTATATTATTGGTTCATCTTGACCTTGCTATGATACAATGATAGTTGTGCCCAAGGTTTATTTTGATGCACTGGACAAAGCAGAGTCTTCTGGGTTTGGGTATTTACAGATTTCAAAGAAGCAGAAAAATTAAAATGTATTTTAACCCCTAGAAATGGAACAAATATGTGCCACCTCACCCAAGCATACTGAACATGACTTATGTGATACTGTAACCTAATGAAGCCTGAAGTCATTCAAAATATCTCATGCTCATAATAATTCAGATGTATCACTTGTTTACGGTAGTGCTGGAAGAATAGCAGGCTCCAGAGCAAAGACAGAAAACAAACAGAGATTTGTGACTCAGCCCACAGTACTGCACACCCAGAAGCCCTTCCTCCTGCCATCTGATACCCCAAGCTGTGCCTCTGCTTGTCCCTGATATCAGCACCTCCAGGTTGCTACTCACTTCCCATCCACTCCATCCAGCTGTCTGTCCTGCACAGCAAATGATGTATTCACTCACATTTTTGCCAGGGCCTACTTTTCTGGGAGGGGGAGGTAATTATAAGAAAAGGATAATTGTGCATTGAGTGGGTGCGTGGTATCCACAGTAGTTCAATAGGGCTGATGAATATTTTCTAAATAATTTAAAATTTCCCAAATATCTTAAATGGAGTCATAAAAGGGCGTCTTATTCATCTTTGTATCCTTAGCACCCAGTAAAGTTCCCAGGGGCAGCCCTCGTGTTTTGAATTGTCTCCGTGTGTTATCTAATGGGTTTTGGTGTTTAGTACTGTCTTTGATGATAATGGGGGAAAACATTAAAAAGTGAAAACTGATTATTTGATAATGATGTAATGAAAGAGAAAGATAAATCAGCGCATTTATGGGCAAATAATTTTAAAGAGGTGGCAATACTGGGGGGGGGCGGTTTAGGATTTGCCTTAGGAAAGAGCTATCTTATATTACAATGTACAAATACACTTGGGGAACTCATGTTTTGATGCAAGGGCTTGACTGCAGGATAATAGCTTACAAGTTGTCCCTTGCTGTTTGGCGATGTTAATGGACGGGAAGTGAGTAATGATTTATAAAGTGATGCTGGAGCTGTAGTTAACAGGTTTCCCCACCCCGACGTGCAGACGGAAGCAGCAGTGGCAGGTCACAGAAGAGGGAGAGGCTTTTCTCCATTGTTCTTACCTCACATATTGTTCAGTTTCTGAGCTCCTTCCCCCATCTCTTTTCTTCTGACAATACAGAGCCCAAGAATGACCTCTGAGGGAGCCTTTTAGCAGGTTGTCAGATAAAATACAAGAATGCTCAGTTGAATTTGAGTTTCAGATAAATAGCAATAATTTTTAGTACAAGTATGTTCCAAATATTGCACAGGGTAAACATATACTAGGAAATTATTCATTGTTCATCTAAAATTCAAATTTAACTAGGTGTCTTTTTGTTTACCAACTCTGGCAACTCTACTTACAGCCCACATTACTTCATAAGAGGTTATTAACTAACTGAGACACAAAACTTCCGTTAGTTTGTTCTTAGTAACCCTCAGGACAATGGTAGATCTAACAAGGAATATAGGCTTAAACCAAAATGAGCTAGAAAAAATTCTGTGGTTATTACAGATGCTGAGTTGCTGTTTGAGTGTTTGAAAGAGTGACACTATTTATGTGCCAGTGTTGGGAATGTGTGGACTTTAAAAAACAACGTCACCCACATGTAGAAGAGAAAATCTGGCACATTGTGGAATGAGCCAGGCAGAAGGAACCAAAGATTTGCAGTTCAGTCTAACGTATTTTACAGAAAAAGGAAGTGAAAGGACAGAGTGAAAATAGTCTTGGAGGCAGACTTGAAAAATCCACATGATATCACTTACCACTTGGGGGAAATGACTGACTGACTTATTGGAGCTTTAGTTTTCTCCTTCTGGTAAAGTGGAGATGGACATGTTTACCTTGCGGGATTCTAGTGGGGATTATATGAGTCAATGCAACCCCCTAGAACTGCGCTGTGTGGTGTCAATGCATGTTGCACCCGGATCTCTCTCTAGCCAGCTGATCAGCTGCACAGCTCGATGGGTCTCCTCACATCACCCACTGTGGCCAAAGTTGACTGTTAGGAGCTGATAATGTGAGTCATCGTTGTCCTGTTTATCACGAAAGTAGGGTACAGAGCACTTTACCTCTGCAGTACAAATTGTAAGCTTTCACACTGGCCTTGTTGGCCAAAAACTGCAGGAAAGTGGAAATAAACAGTGCACATCTAAAAAAAAAATCAAAATCCAGAAACAAAATAAACAGAAGACCAATCCACACGCCCCAGAGTGGCTCTTTCTCGGAGACCATGAGGGTGTTTTGCTCTGGGAACCTGCCTAAGTAATCTAGGCGTCTTTTGTGAAGCAGGGACCTCTTTTGTTGATCCTTCCCCCAAACTTCAAAACTTTGATTTTATTCAACTTGAGATATCTGTTTATCCTACTGCGCCAGTTATTTTCCCCAAACTGCTTATTTTCACATCCTCTAAAGCCGTGGTTCTCAAAATATGGTCCCTAAGCCAGTAACAACAGCACCTGGGAACTTCTCACAAATGCAAATCCTGGCAGGCCAGCCCAGACCTCCTGACTTTGAAACTCTGGATGTTGGACTATACTCTGTGTTTTCACAACTCTATTGGTGATACTGAAGCTGGCTAAGGCAGGAGAACCCCTGCCCTAGGCTGCACCTCCTACGCCAGCAGGTCTGTCTGCATCTTGTTGGTTTGGTAGCAAAGGAGTTAAACCTGTCTGCATCTTTGCCCATTATCTCTAATGACCATTTGTGGACACTCAGTAATTGTAAAATGACAATATGGGAAGGAGGGACATTTTATGTTCATTAAATACTGTTCTAAAATTACACTCAGAATTTAATTTATAGAGGGGTGACACAGAGAGGTCAATGCCATTGAAAGAACATATTGCTGCTACTCAAAGCTTCCCAAGAAATGGGAGGCATATCACACCCCACAGGGCCAGTGGGAGAAACACCAGTGTCAGTAGGGGCAGAAGCAGGAGCAGGAGGAAAGCCAAGGCTAGAGCCTCTATTAGAATTGGCTGGTTTGAATAACTCTGGGGAGCTTTAGGGCACAGAGGTGGTCTCTCGTTGCTCAGTATCTGTCCTTAGAATGATTTAGGGCAGGGGAGATACTGGCTTAGTATGTGAGAGTCAGACAAAGAGGGGGTTGAGGCTATAGACTCAGTATTGGTTAGTGGGCTCATGAGCCCTTTGCTACCTATAAGCATTGGCTGGTGAGCCCCAGGAGGGGCAGTCTCTCCTTGGCCTGTGAGCTTTGTAAGATGGTATTATAGAACATCATAAAATACAGAAAATAAAAAATACAGTTAATACAAATATGTGCCAAGGATTATGCTAGACACTTTATATACATTATCCAATTTAATGCTCAGGTCAGCTCTATGCAGTTAGTATTAGTCCCACCACTTTATAAATAACAAAACTGCAGTTCAGAGAGGTCAAGTAATTTGTCTAAGCTCACACAGCTGCATGTGGTAGAACAGCAACTTAAGACTAGATTAACTTTATTTTTAATTTTTTTTAAAGACTAAAAGCTTTTTTAAACGTATAAAGATATATAAAACAGTCTAGCTTTTCTACTAGAAATGATATGAAATTGGAAGGACCGAAGACTAGGGCTGACTGGGGAGAACTGAACTGGGAAGTTTCTCATGCTATTTAGGGTCGAGGAGTCGAGGCAACGCAACTGGGAGGGGGAAGCTATTAGGGGAGCCACAGCTGCCCGTGATTCTGCATTCATACTCCAGGTGGGGGAGGCATGGGATATACATACATACACTTCTCACAGCCAAGTTTAAAACAATTTAAATGAAGCAAAGTATTCAATTAGAGATGCTTGAGAAAGCCAGGCACGTATCATCTGTGTCAGCAGCAAAGGAGAAGAAAATGTTTAGCTTTTGCAAGCTGTGACCACTTCAGTACTGTGTGATGTTGCCTCACGGAAGAGCAAAAGAATACATCGAATACCTTAGAGAGATTAATTTCCCTAGGAAAAAAATGAAACAAAGGAAGATCTTCTGATTACATTTAAATATTTCCTTGCCAATGCTTAGGGGAATTCTAGCATTCCTTCTTGCAAAGGAAAGCTTTTGTGCCTGGGAAGGAGGTGATTAGGGCACCGTGCCTGGGAGGATAGAGCCCAGGGCGGGGGTGGAAGGGAGGAAGGGGTGTTTCAATAGCAGCACAGGTGCAACAGTTTGGAGTGAGTGATGGCCTCACAAGTGACCCTGGCACAGAGCAGAGGAAACCCAAGGAGGAGACTAATTGAATTAGAGCCACAGTACGAATGCATTTTATTTCTGCTGCGGAGTCTAAATGGTCTGTGGCGCTGGCTCACCAGCAGGGGTAAGGTCAGAATATTGAGGAAATGGGAGGGAATACAGATGGACAATTTTCCAGATAGGGAACAAATCCTTAGCTTGTTTGCTTTGGGGTAGAACATTTTTTTTTTTTTTTTTTTTTTTTTTGAGACAGAGTCTCGCTTTGTTGCCCAGGCTAGAGTGAGTGCCGTGGCGTCAGCCTAGCTCACAGCAACCTCAAACTCCTGGGCTCGAGTGATCCTTCTGCCTCAGCCTCCCAAGTAGCTGGGACTACAGGCATGTGCCACCATGCCCGGCTAATTTTTTATATATATATCAGTTGGCCAATTAATTTCTTTCTATTTATAGTAGAGACGGGGTCTCGCTCAGGCTGGTTTTGAACTCCTGACCTTGAGCAATCCGCCCGCCTCGGCCTCCCAAGAGCTAGGATTACAGGCGTGAGCCACAGCGCCCGGCCTGTAGAACATTTTTGAGGTCTGAGAGGACTCCGTTTATAATCTCTTTTATCTAAGAGCAATCTAATTATTTATGCCAGAATATGGATATGACCACTACCTGAGGATTTCACTGCAAGACGATGGAAGGTAAATTGAGAGGAGGAGGAAAACATTTGGTTTACAACACTATTTTTCACTTTCCAAGATAATTGATGGTAGGATTTTTTTTTCTTTGGAGAACTGAAGATATAAGCTTTAACAAAAGTCAATATCCATACACCTTTTGTACAGCAGTATATATTGCTAAAATATTTTGTTTGTGGCTGTTTTATCATACATGCGAAATTTTCTAATATCAATATGATTTCATATTTCCTTGGATGTTAATCACATTAAGGGCCATGATCAAGTTGCTACCCAAATACTTGTCATATCTCTCAAAGGCATTAGTTTATTTATAGGTAATTAAAAGTTTACATTATCCAGGTTCTCAATCTTTTATTTATATATTATCTATTTCATTCCATTCATGTAATATATTGTGTCCATGCATCTCCCTGTTTTTTTAATTAAGTATTTTAATGGTTTCCCCGATATCCCTTTTGATAATTGTCAGGAAGCAACTTCATATATTTCAAGGTTTAGCAAATATTGTTCTAATTCAGAAAGTGTATATTAAGTCTCAAAAAAAGTAGGAGAGGTACTATGGAATAAGCACAGGAAATAAACATGGGCAGAAAAATAAATAATATTTTTAAAAGTCATGAATTTCTGAATACAATAGATCAGAATTCAAATCCAGACTTCCTACTTTCCTGCAGCCAGGTAACTCTGGGTGAGTTACTGAAGTTCCGAGACTCAAGTTTCTTCACCTCTAAATCGGAGACCATAATAATATTGCACAGGGTGGCTGTGAGAATTAAACGAGGTAATATACACCCAACACCTAGAATTCCTCTTGCATATAGCAGGCCTTCAACACAGGAAGACCTACCCACCCCTTTCCATGCTCAACAACAGTTTAAAAGAAAATATGGTATATCTGAAGGACTACCCAACTGGGCAACTAATGGCTGAAGGGTAAGCTAACCACATGATCTTAAACACCTTGTTTTCACCTCTCTGAGACTTGGCTCATTTGTGTGTAATTCCTCCTCAATCACCTTCCTGCCTTCTGGAGTCACACTTGCCCAGAAGGTACTCTCCTCCCAGCTCTTGTTGACCTCATCCTGGTGGCTGATGCTGTGTTGTGCTGGGATCTTGTTGGCCAGCTCCAGCAGCATTCCACGCCTCACCATCAAGTGAGGTTTGTATAAAGCTGAAAAGTTTGTGTTTCATTGTGACTTTAATGACCCACATTCAGGGACCACAGAAATCCATGTGTCTGCCCTGCCTACCTAACAGAGTTATGGTGAGGAGCCAATAAAATAAGGGAAAGCCACTTGCAAAGTGTAAAGTGCTGGACAAATGTTCATTAAATCTTTGCAACTTTATTCCTACAGCTCTGGATACTTTGTCCTTCCTTTCAAAAAGCTTCAATTACCTTGTGTCTTTTACTTCATTTAATCTCACCACATCCCTTTAAAGTAAAGAGCTAATTGCTTGGTTTAATAAACTTCTCCCTTCTGACAGTCCATTAGCTATTGCATCCTTTATAAATTGTGCAAAGTGACAGCAGGATTGGCTTTGAGGACTTCCAGGGTTTTCTACTCAAAGTCTTTCCTAGGGAGCCGAACATCAAAAGTACAAAGGAAGGAGGGTATGACTTTTCATTTCAGTTCTCTGTCTCTCTCTTGCTTTTTTTTTTTTTTTTTTGCAGTTGGCAACACACTTTGATAAGGTTGTTGAGGAAATAAAAATAAAATTAATAATATAAACAGTGGGCTAGAATCGGAGCATATATTCCTTAGGATTATATAGGCCTCCAGAATTCTAAAGCAGTAACGGAAAAAATGGATACTCTAGAAACATCCCGGTCCTTGCACCTGACTCCTTGGAACTATAGCTCTGTCATTTATATTGAAATCATCCTGCAATGCAGAACACATTACCTGGGAGAATCTACATGCCTGTTCTATGCAACATTATGTTTTATTCTTACTGATAACCATATTGTTGCTGTTTGTACTGTCATAACCCTTGTGGTGATTTTATTTCCCATTAGAACTTTATGTGCTTTAATTCATCACTATCTTCCACTAAATTTTGAGATGGCAAAAGCCAGGGATCAGGGTTATTGATGAGTAATGTAATTGATAACACATATTTATGTTTTTCTGTCTTCAAACATGCTACAGCTAGTCATCATACAAAGTTTCCACTATTCTGAGGAAAAGAATGTGTTGCATCATAGACTCACTGAATGATAGAGCTGGAAGGAAAATATGAGACCATCTAGTTTGGTTTCTTAATTTTACTGTTAAGGAAACCAAGACTTTCCCAGCCTTATTTCTGTTATATCTTGCCTTCCATTTTATTTGGGAAGTGTGTGGAGTGCTTGGTGTCATGATGACATTTGTTATACAGCAAGGAGTTCAGACATGGTGCTTGGTGACAATTAACATGTCACACTGGACTGAGACAATCTGGGAACTGGATAGACAGTCACTTCACTTCATTCCCAGAGACAGTAAGCACCTTCCTTATATGATACTTTTCCATGAGAATCCTTAAGAAGCTTTCTTGTAAAAGTCACACACTATTAGAATAATACTGAGAAGAGCAAAATCAGGTGTTTGAAAGAACAGAACTAATTTGTGATTTTGGTGGCGACAACCTAAGATGTCTTGTTTTCTTAAGTCAATTTCCCCAAGACTATTTTATTCTTAACATAATCATTATTTTTTTTTGGGGGGGGTGTTCTTTAAAATAGTCTAAATGTTACATATGTAAGAAATATTCTGCTTTGTGTTTCTCTGTTCCCATAAACTAAGTCTTTCAAAACATAATTCTGCAATGATAACATATTGCTGTCCTATAAACTGATTAGGGTCACCACAAATGCCCTCAACACAGATGTCCTCAACTAGCAATGGCACCTGGCAGAAGCCTGCATTTTATTGGTGGCTAAAGTCCCCACGAGGGCAAAACAGTGGCTCTTCTAGTAGCAAGATTTTAGACCACATTGTGTGAAATTCTCGGTGTCTCTGTGGTATATTCATGGGACAGATTTCATAGAATTTCTTTGTGTCCTTTAGGATTAGGGATGTAAATTGATGCTAACTACATGGCTGACATCTAGTGGATGTAGGCCAGTGGTGCTGTTTATAATCTTGTTCATGCCCCCTCTTTTGGCAGAATATTATCTACATGGAAAAAAAATCACATTGGAAGAAATCACTGTCTCAAATACAGAGTTATATCACTAGATCTTAGTTAAATTTTAGAAATGGAAACCTGAAAATAAAGAACATTCACTTTACAGGATTTAAAAGAAACTGCAGTAGCCTGGAGTTAAGAGGAAGAAAAAGAGGACCAAATATCAAAATTTAGGTTCCTTTCGTTTGTTGGAAAGAATTGAAATACATTGAAATGCTAGTGAAAGTTTGTTGAATATTCAATTCCACACAAAATTGAAATGCTTATTATTTCTTACTTTTGATTTCTTTTGATAATAGCTTATAATGCTTGACTAATATGAAATATCAGTTGTGATTATAGTAAAAGTGTTGAAATGGTGCCAAGCATCAAATATTGTTCTAAGAATCAAATATTGATAGTTGATAATTAGAAGGAATTTTAAATTATTTGTATGTTTCTTTTGTCTACTGGGAAATTTTATTATTACTATTAAAAATATACAAAAGAGTTGATCATACCAATAAAAAATTTTAAGCATAAAATATTTTTAAAAGTGCCTGTTTTGTTATAAGTCAGATATTGAAATCCAGATGATTTTAGAAACATAATGTAGATTATAATGTCAAAATCTGAATTTTAAGAAAAAGTTCTGGACACTTTTATTCAAGGAATTATTAAATGTGGAGAAACAACAGATTAGACAATGTGATAATGCAGCAGTTTGTTTTGCAGATTGCCATTCTCTTTTTTTTTTTTGAGACAGTCTCACTCTCTTGCCTGGGCTAGAGTGCCTTGGTGTCAGCCTAGCTCACAGCAACCTCAAACTCCTAGCCTCAAGCGATCCTCCTGCCTCAGCCTCCTGGGTAGCTGGGACTACAGGCATGCACCACCATGCCTGGCTAACTTTTTCTATTTTTAGTTGTTTAGCTAATTTCTTTCTATTTTTAGTAGAGTCGGGCTCTTGCTTTTGCTCAGGCTGGTCTCAAACTCCTGAGCTCAAGCAATCTTCCCACCTCAGCCTTCCAGAGTGTTGGGATTGCAGGCGTGAGCCACCATACCTGGCCTGCAGATCTCTATTCTTGGTCAAAGTAATATTTAATTGCCAGCAATAAACGATATTTTGGCATACAATCTTATAGTTTTTTAATGCATGTTTTGTTTTAGAAGTTTTCCTCAGAAGAAATTACTTTTAATTTTATTCCCTTCCTTAAGGTCTATAAAATTTCAAGTATAAATAAGAGTGTTATTTTAAGGGGCATCTTGTCAGCCAGAGAACAGCTGTGTCAATTGCATCATATGGGACATTTTTACTGCAGTATATAGTATTGGATAATAAGAAAAAGCCATGCTCTCTATGACTCCAGGCAGATGGCTTATGTTTCTCTATCAGTAGATCAGACAGATTTTATTCCTGATCCTTTAGATCATGGTTTACTCTAGAAATGGTTGCAGTGGAGTTGGCCATAGTAGACATTCTGCCAGTAGGTGGAAAGAGATGGTAAAAGTCAACAAAATTTTTATAAGCAATTTCACACTAGCTGCAGAGGAAAAGACTGAAAGTTTGCTAACTGTGTCTTTTACATATATTCCTGTTTTCATAGCGAGAAAAACCTCCTTGTGATGATGTGACAAAGCTGGTTATTATTATACTTAGACTATAAAACCAGGCTGTTATCTTTCCTTTTACTATTTTTGTGGTGGTATAATTTACACATAATTATAATGCAGTGTTCCAGTTAAATGAATTTTTACAAATGCACACAACGGCATAACTCACATCCCATATCAAGATTAAAAATAGTTTAATCTTCCTAGAATGTTCACTTGAATCTTTTCCCAGGCATAACCCTCCAGCAATTCCCCTGCCGCCCTGCTCCCTAAAGGAAACCACTGTTCTGGTTTCTTTCACCAGGTATTATTCCTGTTTTAGAATTTAATACAAATGGAATCATATAGTATGTACTCTTTTAAGTTAGGCTTACTCTCAGCATAGTGTTTTGATGTTCATCTGGGTTGTGGGTTGACATACATCACATTATCAGTCTTTTTACTGCCAAATAATATTGTAAATATTATTTGTAATAATTGTAATATGTGTAAATATACTGTAGGTTTCTTCCTCAGCAAGAGTGTTGACTCTTCACATTATCAAGTGTTGATCTTGGTACTAGGTCATTCAATGGCACAAAACACATAAAATTGTTTTAGAATTGTCACAGTCATGCCACCAAACACACGCCCCTATTAAACTTATTAAAAATCTGTTTGCAATTGTACCCCCAGCTCCTCCTGTGAATTTTTAGTCAAAGTACTGTGTTCAAAAGTTACTTGAATTAGTTTTTTCTTACATGTGATTATATTCAATTAAAATACAATTCAGTTGTATTTAATTGTTTTTGTTTTTATTTAGTATTTTCTTTTAACACTTGCTTTGAATATATGGAACCTTAACAAGCATATATTTGTGTGTGTACGCATATATATGTTGCCCATATACAGTATAGGGTTGGATTTTGCTTTATGAACCAATTTGAAAATATTTTTCTTATTGAACGAATTAATTTCTCATTTCTTACTTCCGCTGATATATGTGGTTTCAACTTTTGTTTTGATATAATTCCTGTGTGTATTATGTCGTATTTAATGCTTATTGTCCTTATTTGTTTTATCATCTTTCCCATTTAAAATTTTTCCATACTTAGACTTTTATATTTTTGTTTTAGTGGTTAACTTTGTGTTTATATTTTATCATTTACTAAAAGATCTGTCAGCTTTAAATGATATATTTTGACTTACTTCTAATAACTATACAAGTAGGAGAGCCAATACTTTTTAGTTGCATTCTTTTTATTTTTATTTTATGAGAACAAAATTTTTTTTTTTTTTTTGAGAAACAGAGTCTCACTATGAACTCCTGGCTCAAGTGATCTGCCACCTTTGGCCTCCCAAAGTGCTAGGAATACAGGTGAGAGTCACCATTCCCAGCCTGAACAAAGCAATTGATATACTGTATTCAGAGCCTCATCCTTGATTTGGTCTTAGCGCTACAAATAAATATATGAAATGCTAATCAGTCCTTTTGCCACAGATTTCCCAGGGATCTTTTGGTTGGACACAGCTTATCCTTTAGTAGATTCCTCAGGAGAGAAACATATGTACTGGATTTCCAGAATTATTCTATATTCACATTGTTTTTCTATACCCTGATACTTGAAGGATATCTTAGTGGATATAAAATCCTTGGTTTGCACTTTCCTTAAGTTTCTTGAAAATGTTGCTTTGCTTTGTATACTGCTTTTGAAAATTTTGTTGCTCTCGTAAGTTATTTAATCTTTTTTTGCCTGAAGGTCTTGAGGATTTTTTTTTTTTTTTTTTTTTTGAGACAGAGTCTCACTTTGTTGCCCAGGCTAGAGTGAGTGCCATGGCTTCAGCCTAGCTCACAGCAACCTCAAACTCCTAGGCTCAAGCAATCCTCCTGCCTCAGCCTCCCAAGTAGCTGGGACTACAGGCATTCGCCACCATGCCCGGCTAATTTTTTTTGTATATATATTAGTTGGCCAATTAATTTCTTTCTATTTATAGTAGAGACGGGGTCTCCCTCTTGCTCAGGCTGGTTTCGAACTCCTGACCTCGAGCAATCCGCACGCCTCGGCCTCCCAGAGAGCTGGGATTACAGGCGTGAGCCACCGCGCCCGGCCTCTTTATTCTTAAAGTTTATTTATTCTACTAAAATATATCCCAGAGTTGATAGTACTCAGCCTTTTCCTTGGTATCCTTTGGATATATACTCGGCAGTGGGATTGCTGGGTCATATGGTAGTTGTAGTTTTAGTTTTTTGAAAAACCTCCACACTGTCCTCCACACTGTTGCACTAATTTACATTACTACCAACAGTGTACGAGGGTTCCCCTTTCTCCACCTACTTACCAGTATTTGTTATTGCCTTTTTGATTAAAGCCATTTTAACTGGGGTTAGATGATATCTTACTGTAGTTTTGATTTTCATTTCTCTGATGACTAATGATGTTGAACATTTCTTCATATACCTGTTGGCCATTTGTATGTCTTCTTTTGAGAAATGTCTATTCAGATCCTTTGCCCATTTTTTATTGAACTATTTGATTTTTTTCTGTTGAGTTGTTGGATCTGCTTAACATAACATATTATACTGTCTTGATTATTTTAAGTGGTTTAGAAAATACTTTCTTATCTCTCTTGTTCAAAATATCTTTTCTTCTGCTTAGCATGTTGTTACTGAATTGTTTCCCACAAATATCTTGCCTATTCCTCATATTATGTACTGGTTTAATGTATCGCCCACCTAAGTTACCTTTCATTTATAGAATTCCTCTGTTTTTCAGTCAAAGTTCATTTCTCATGTCTGTTTGGATCCCAGTCTATAGTCAGCAATCATTTATTGAGCCTCTACTCTGTGTCAGGAACGATGTTTGATACTAGGGATACAGAAATAAACACAGCAAAGTTCTCTGCCTTCTAGGGCCTTGTATTCAAGCTGGGGAGAAAGAGAGTTAGGTGAAAATAGTTCAAATATAATGGTCTGAGTGCAACAGAAGCAGAAAACAGGCTCTTTTGGGTAATAGGGGAAATAGAATTCAGATCCACATCAGGATTCAGAGAAGGCTTAAGAGAAAAAGGGACTTATGTTGTTGATTCTAGAGGGTTATGTGGGAATGCACAGGTGAGGAAAGTTTGTTAGCAGAGAACCCAAAAGGGAGTTAGCACATATTAAAGCCTGGAGACTTGAGACTTTGGAAACTCTTTAGCATGTGCATGTTTTTATTTTGTTACTGAATCTGTGTCTGCAGTCTTGAGACCTTAAGGAATGAGCACTATTAGAATTTACCCAGATGACTTAGGAAAAGAGGAGAGTGTCAGTTATATATAACGCACCCAACATGACAGAAAAGAGTGGTAGGAAAGAAATCTGAGATCATATTGTTTCTTGATCTGTTTGTTCTCTAGGTGATACCACTAGCCTAAGCAAGTTACTTATTTGGGATCAACCTTTGTATGTTCCTATCTATAAAGTACCTTTACATATATAGTCTGTGAGTCTCACCATAACCCACTGAGGAAATAGCAAGGTCTTACCATCATGGAGATAATGAAACCAAGTTTCAGCAAGCCTGAGTCATTTTTTTTTTTTTGCTATGTACATATATATATATATATATATATATATATATATATATATATATATATATTTTAACTTTTTTTTATTTTGGTATATTATGGGGGTACAGATTTTAAGGTTTCAATAAATGCCCATTTCCCCCCCCCACAAGTCTGAGTCTCCATCATGACCATCCCCCAGATGGTGCACATCTCACTCATTATATATGTATATACCCGTCCCCCTCCCCCCTCCCACCTGCCCAATACCCTATTACTGTAGTACCTATGTGACCACTTAGGTGCTGTTCAGTTAATACCAATTTGCTGGTGAGTATATGTGGTGCTTGTTTTTCCATTCTTGGGAAACTTCACTTAATAGTATGGGTTCCAGCTCTAACCAGGAAAATATAAGATGTGCTATGTCACCATTGTTTCTTAGAGCTGAATAGTACTCCATGGTATACATATACCACATTTTATTAATCAATTCTTGGATTGATGAAGCCTGAGTCATTTGAGCAAGTTAACCTAGAGAGTAAGCTGCAGATCTGGGATTCATATCCAAGTTCACTGACTTCATAATCTAAACTCTTTTCTTTACACGACATTTTCTTCTATCAGACATGTGAACAGCTTCAGCAGAAGGAATATGGAACTGACCCCTTGAAAGTGTAGAAATTCCAGAGGTCTAAAACATAAAGAGTGAAATCACCTGAACTGGTTGTTAAGACTGAGTTCTAAGGAGAAACCATAAGAACAGGTGGTCATTCTGCCAACAGGAAATACTTAATTGTTGATCTATCTCACATGTCCTTTAGTGGAAAACATTTCAATTTAGACAATATGTTCATGTTCTTCAGTGTTCTAGAAGCATTGAGATGACAAAACTACATGTCCCAAAGGGGTGATAAAAAGCGGTTAAGAGCGAAAGTTGTTGAATCAGACTTGGGTTCAAATCCTGACTTCACTACTGGTGGTTTGGCAAGTGACTTAAGCTTGCTCTGTCTCAGGTCTCTTGATCTGCAAAACGTGGATGATAAACCAAACCTTTCTCACAGTGTTGTTGTGAAGATTCAATTAGTTAATACATGTGGAGTATTTAGAACAGCACCCAGCAAATAGTACTAAAAATACCAGTGATAATTATATTTCATCCTAAAGCTGTGGAAGAAAAGTGACAAATCTCATGTACCCCAGCCATTTTGTTCTAACATCAGTGGATATTGCTAGACACTAAATGTCATGCCATTCTCTAAATCTTGTAGAGCTTTAAAATGCTTTCTTGGTTTGGTAGAGACAGTATTATAATTTTATAGGACATTTGGATTTTACTTTTGTAGGCAGGTTCCAGGTTAATATTTTTTTTACCAAATGTAAAGTTTAGAAGTTATGTCTGTGGTATATTTATTGAATAATAATACTTCTAATATTTTGAGTGAATTTTTGCTATATGAAATCTTAAGGGATGAAATAGAAAATATTTTAAGCAAGAAACATTCCTGTGTACATTAGGGCATAACTTTTGAAGATGAATATTATATGACGATTGAGTATTGAGTTTAATTTTTTTCCGCTTAGACTATTATGTGACAAGTTAAATTATACCTTGAAATAGTAATTGTCTTTTTAAAATGTTATGTCTTCATAAATTGATGCCAAAATGAATCTTTTCATTAAGAGCACAATTGGTGCTTTTTGGTTATGCCAATCTTGTCCTGTGGAAAACAGGCAGCATTTATATGGTTTTCAAAGATACATTTGATTCAGTTAGGTGCTTGGAGACCTGCACATGAATTGTTAATTTCATATAGCCCCCAACAGCCATCCCATGAATGTTTGTGGAGTTTATAGGAGATCAGCTACAAATGTGATTATACCAGCCGTTCCTCACACTTGACACCGATTTCAAATTAAAAACTGACAGCCCTCACCTGCTCCTGGGTTCACCCACAGGTCACCTTCTTGTCACTTCAGTTCTCCCCCCATTAAAATGACATCTGTGTTCATAAAGGGACTGAGAGGGGCTGTGAGTTGTTAGAATTGTTCAGGCATAAGAATAAGGTGTTGCCTGCCCAGATAATGTAGGGCTCAACTTTGGCCTCTAAGGGGACCGTAGGCCAGCAACAACCGGCTGTGTCTCCAAATGCAAGAACAGAGGCCCAGAAAGGTCACCCATAGCTTCTCATGCAGCCCACAGAATAGAGCAAAGATGCCGTTATAAAGAATATCTGCTCATGTTCGTAAGAGGAAAGAGGCAAATAGAAATAGTGATCTTTAAAAGATTCTTCCCGGACATCTAAATATTCTCCAGGTGTTCTATTTATTTTATCTAAGGGAAAAAAAGAATTAAAGAAGTCTTTTTTCCCCCTCCTAAGTTTAAGAAATACAATTAGGCCAACACAAATTTAAACTAAGTGAAAAAATATTTGAAATATCTCTAAAGCATTTACCTAGAATAATTTGCCACGTGTTAGCTGTAATGCTCACACAAAACATTATAATGTATCACCCGCTTTCCAAGAAACAGAAAATGTTTTGTAGATGTTATTTCAATTAAGGCTACCAGTTAGAGAAATAAGGCAAAAAGATATTTTTTGAAAGAGAAAACTAAATGATAAATCATTTGAAATAATGTCTTAATGTTTCAGTATGTCTTCTGCTTATAGCAGTGCAATGCACAGAGTAGACACTTAATAAATCTGTGTTGATGATAACAAGAAAAGCTATTCTACAAAAGAGATGCCTGGTCATTGAAAAACTCACAGATCTGAAAAATTAATATTGATTACAAAAGAGGGTTATTCTTACTATAATCTAAATTGTTTGATTTTTTTAAATCAAAGAATTATTTATTAAAGCCTTTTAAAAATATTAATGCTTTTTACCTATATCTGCTTCTGGACCATGAGAAGCCTAGGGTGACTCCTCCATGTGCTTGCAACAAGCCCTGTGACGCACAAGCTCTCTAGCACTCGGTGTTTAACTGGGAAGGAGGTGGGTGATGATGAGGTCAAGGCAGAAGAAGAAAACCAACTTCTGCATTCCAAATATTCAAAATATCTCTTTTGTACACTGAATTATAAAAGGAAGCTTTATTTGTAAGCCTATCTTTAGTCAGTTTCTTCAGCTCTTCATTGGCCCAATATGAGTGGTTAGGGGGCCTGCCTAGGGGTGAACTCTAGTGATTCGATTTATGATATGGGTAACCTTAGGCCACATATTCAACCACTCTGTGTCTTATTTTCTTTATCTTTATTGTAAAATGGGGACACTAATAATACCCACATCATACAGTAGGATTAAACGAGTTGATGCTGTGCAAAACATGTAGAATGCTGCTGGGGCATATTAAGTGGCATATGTTTTTGTCAAATTAAACAATTATAAACTGAGAATAGTTAATTTATATATTTTGAAGGGTGACATGAGAATTAGAGTATAAACTTGTATATACTTGTTTGATAGTGTGATTATTACTATATTATTGTTCCATGTAAAATGTAATGCTGGGATGGCTATAAGGAATATGGAAACAGTTTCCATAGTGCTCAGGGAGACTGTCCTATAGCAGGTGCATTTTAGTCACTCATATATTTCTCTTGTCCAAGAGAGATGATGGAAGTATTAAGCTTCAGGAAGGTCTCAGAACAGGGGTTACCTGGTATCAGGAGATTAAGCAAAGACTTACTGTGGGAGGTAGTATTTGAGATGAGTCTCAAAAGATTGATGTTGAGAGGAAACCAGGTGGAAAGTATTTCATTTTAGGAGAGCTATGCACACAAATACACATATATTGTGAACTAGATTTTAGAAATAATTGAAGAGTTACTGACATCTGCCTAAGATTAAGGATTGCCTTGATTGCATTTAAAATTAGAGAGGGATTCACATTATGTACACATGGAGGTTTATATAGTTCATACAAGCTGAGTTACATAGAGCCCAGGACAGGGACTCAAACGTTTACTGACTGCCAATAATCATGCCAGACTAGTAAAAAAACTGAAATAGTCATGATAATTATTTATAGTTTTCTTACTAAATAATAGGCAGTGTTAGCAACTTTATAAGCATTTTATCATTTTTCCCCCATGATAATGCTATAAAGGTAGATACTATAATTGTTTACATTTTATAATGGAAACTGCTGAGGCTCATAGAGCAGGCGGTCTCAAACTTTTTAAAAAGGGGGGGCCAGTTCACTGTCCCTCAGACCATTGGAGGGCCGTTGGAGAGTGTGGTGCACATTCCACACATGCGCATTGTGGGCCTGGGACGAGTTGGCTGCTAAGCAGGACAGGCAGCGGTGGCAAAAACACCAGAGGACAGGATAAATGTCCCGCGGGCCATAGTTTGAGGATGCCTGCTCATAGAGGGTAAATAACTTGTTCATGGTTACACAAGTAGAAAGCAGGGGAACCAGATCTTTCTAGTTGGAGGCCAGGCTACTAATTTCAACATGCTGTGTCACAAAATGTGTAAAGTTCTTTAAACATTTCAGCTGAGATGACAGTATTGGGCAGAAAGATACGGTGTTGATGAATAGATTTAAATTATATCAAAAGGGAACAAAATTGATACAAAAGATAGTTTTGTAGTGGAGAGGAGAAATAAGGGAGTAGAGATTGGGAAAGACTGGAGGGGGTCTTCTGAGATGCTGGAGATGTTCTATTTCATGATCTAGGGATGTGACATGGATGTGTTCACTGCTTTTTATTGAGCTGTACATTTAGGATTAATACCTTTTCTGGATTGATGTTATACTTCAATTAAAAAGCTTATAAACAAATGTATGTTTGACATCCAGGCTTGCTAAAGAGGTTCACTAAAATGAGTTAAGGAACTGAATAAATAAGACACACACACACACACACACACACACACACACACACACACACACACACACACACACACAATTTGTGGCCATGAGAGTACCTCCCCCATCTCCACTTCACTGTCCCCACCCCTGTACCATCCTGTTGGAGAGGACTCGTAGAGACTACACATGAGCTCCTGGGATAAAAAGGTAGAAATGACACAGGTAGTCCAGGTTAAGAAGATGAATTAGAAGTAAAAAATAGCTGTGTCAATATTATGCTAAATATCTGGGTAAACAGTCTATAGACCTCTGTCATACATATAGCTATTAATAGTTGATTATTCAAAGACATTTCATTGATTACTTAATCTCTATTATTTTTAGATGTATGGCAAATTATATAAGAGCTGTTGATTCACAGAAATTCAGGTATATAGAAGAAAATGCATTTTCTTTTTATGCATTTCATCACTGGAGAGCAAAATACCATCATGAAAATATTGTGTCCAGTGGCCATTGGACTCTGTAGTAGAAGTAAAGATAAGAGAAGCAAAGTACCACCCTACAGTTAGTAGAATTAAACCAAATTAAATAATTTTATCTAGCTATTATGAAGTTATGCCCATGTTTCTCTTACTGTAATTTTTTCTGTAGGAATTCAATGAGAATGATTAGAGGAGCATTGGAACATTTGGAAACTACTTTATTTCTGAGCTACTGTTTTCTCCATTATTTTGACTTTTGGTATCACCATGTAATATAAGGTTATTAATCAATTAGAAATTTAAGGAGATTCTATTTTTCCCTTAGATTGTTTATTCTTTTGGAAATTTTTGAGATTCTATAATCTCAAGAAGTGGCTTTTGATAGCTTTGTTTTTGGTCTATCGGCTAAATTCTGTATCTCAATATCAATGGATGGGAAGCAGACATTATGCTTTTTGTTATTTATAAGATTATTTAATTTTTAATAATTCTGGCTGTTTGAAGCTTAGAGATTCTATTTACCAATCTCTGCAAAAAGCAACCAAATTCGAAAACCCTTTAGTTGTTTCACCTCTGATAATCTGGGACTGAATGCAATTTCTGGCATTATCCTAAATAAGTGGCAGTTTTTTGTCATATTTCTGTTCTTTGTATAATATTTCTAATGTTTTCTTGAAGTATTATTTGAATATTTTAGTTTTTAACCTAGTTATCCTTATAGACAAGTATGATATATGTATTTTTGTTTCTCTCTTTTTTTTCTTTCATTATTCTTTTTAGCTTCCAGAAAATATTTCTTACTGATATATATGTATTTTTTAATCAGTGTGTAGACAGAAGGTGATTAATTTGATAAAGTATGGGAATCATTCATTCTTTTATTTCTTTAGTCAGCATTACTTTGCAAATTGGGAATAGGAAAATTGAATTGGGATAGGAAAATGTCCCTCTTTCCTGGAGTTCAGGAGATGACATGGTTGTCTGTCACTCTGCCATATATTACAATATATTTATTAAGCTAAATTATTTGTTCAATAGTGATTGGTCTATTGACTATACTAAATTTGAAATTGCTTCTATGTGTGCATTTTGTATGCTTGGTTAGTTTCTTAATATTTAATTATATAAAAAATGTATGCTAAAATAAGCTTAACATCAGATTTGAAGAAGGGAGGAGCAAGTGGAATAGTATTAGAATTTGGAGCCAGAAAGGCTACGTTTATGTTTGTTTTTATCATTTAATGTTAACAAGTGAGTCATTTAATCACTTTAAACTTTTAAACATGAAAATGATACATATCTCACAGGGTTAAAGTGAAGATTGAGATAACATACAACTAAGATTCATGGCGTATATCCCATAAATGTCCTTTCCTACAGATCATAAGAACAGGTCCTCATATACTTTCAGGATGAATGTTCATGTTAGAAAATTATTTCAAATTCTCTTTTAGGGTCAAATATATCCTTCGTGCTTCATCTTATTCCTTTTGTTTCTAATGAGCTATTCGGCATATTAAACATGCATCATCTTTGACCCATATGTTGTTATTGCTAAAAAATTCAATATTATCATCTGATAATAGGGCCTTGGGGTGTAACTCAAACAAAAATCGCAGCCCTGCTCTTTTGGAAAACTATGGAATAGGATATAGCATATAACAAGTACATACTTATTGATTCATTTCAAGAAAATCAGAGAAAAGATGAAATGCTTCAAAGAAGTGTAACTACAACATTCATAAGAAGGGAAGTGGTTTTTTTTCCCCTATGGATATACTATAAGGATTATTAAGGTACAGTTTGAGAAAGATATTATAGGTAAAAAATTATGAAGAAATATTTGGCTAGGATAAGATGCTAACATTCTAAAGCACAGCAGAGATTGTCTACCTATAGCCTGCAGGCTAAATCCAGCCCACCACCTGCTTTTTCTTTTTTTTCCCTCCAGCCTGTGAACTAAGAAAGGTTTTTATAATTTTAAATGGTTGAAAAAATATATTTAGTTTCATGTGAAAACTATATGAAATTCAGATTTCAATGTTCATAAGTAAAGTTTTATTGGCACACAGACATGCTCATTTGTTTACATATTGTCTTTGGCATAGTGGAGTAGTAACAACAGGCAACATATGGCTTGCAATGCCTGAAATATTTACTATCTGGCCATTTACAGAAAGAGTTTGCTGGCCTCTAACTTAAGGCTCAATATTTAGGTTATAGAAAGGTGGTGTTATAATTGCACACATAATGTAGTACACTTATGGAAATAATTTTCCCTTATAAACCTAGTTTATGAAAATGTTCAGAGCTTTAAAATTGTCCTAGCTGCATATTGCATTTGAGCCCAGCTTCAATGAAGCTTTCTTGGCTCTTGACAAGGGAATGACACTTGCCCCTATTCTAAAACCAAAGCACTTTGTACCTCTTATGGTTTTCACCATATTTTACGTTGGACTAATGTCACTAGTGCTTATCTGATTTTCTCAGTTAGGTTGTTATCTCCTTGAGGAGCAGAAATATTGTCTTTCATATCACTTTTCACCCTTATTGTCTAGCACATTGTTTTGTCCAGAGTATTGCTTGGTATTTGTTGAATAAAAATCAATGGCCTGATTAACCATGCGTTTTTATAAAAAATTGATTCTTAGGAGATTATGACACAAAATCTATTTTTGTACATTGTTGTCTCCCAGAATACATTATTGGATAATATTCTTTACAAAGAAGCTCTGTATCTAGTGTGATCTAGAATTAAAATATTATTATTCAGACATTAGCTTTCCTATTGATCCAAGCAGCACTCATTAAAGTATTCTTTCCTTGGTTCACTGAATATTTTCTTTTTAACTACTTCCTTTTCTCTCTACCTGGATCTCCCCTTGAGGGGTGCGTTGCTTCCTCTAATGACTGTTTTAGAGAAAAGTGTTAGGATCTAACTCTATATTATTGTTGTTCACTTCTATTAATTAATTTAGCATTTTTTATTCCCTAGCCACTGTTTTTCTTCTTTTCATCTATCATGTGAGTTAGAAAAACAATACAATTTCAACCTGAAAAATAAGTTTTTTAATTCAAAATTTTTTTTGTCTTTTTCTGGTACTTTATCTGGAAATCCTTTTCTTTATTATTTTCCCTTTTTGTTTGCCTAAAGTATTTCCTCCCTCTTTGATAACCTTTTTTCACATTGCAAATAGAAACTTCACTGTAAACTCAAAGAATGGGAAGTTCAGTATCTAAATCCAAATAAATCTTGGGCAGCCCAAGTAATCAACATACTGAATAGATGAGGATAAATTAAATGGAAATAAACTGAAATTAGAGCTGCGTATGCAATTCTATGTTTGACGAAAACAATCTCTTCAAGGTTTGTAAAACCATGATTGGCAAAAGGAAAAAATAAAACAAAAATAGATTTACTGAGAGCAACAGTTTTAAAAAAATGATTTGGATATTGATCATGTTTAATCTTTCTCCCCCAAGAACTGGGAGATCTATTATAGCCAGAGCCTGCGATGAAAAGCAAGTCTGTTCTTTAACCTGCCCCAATTCACTTCAACATATTTTATATCTTGAGGGATTTGGCCACAAAGTCCATTAGAGCTTTGGAGGCTGTCAGGTCAAATCAATTGTCCACCCTGCAGACAGGACACCCATCATTTACGGTAATTCACCCCCGTCAGGGTAGAGGAGAGGAAAGGTTAAAAGCTGTATTGCCATGAACACATCTCATCTATCTTTCCGTATATTGGTAATACCCAAACATTGCTTAAGGAACAGGATGTACAACTTTAAGTTGGATTTAGGGGCATTATAGGAAGTTCACAAAATTCTGTTAGTGATGTTTTAGTAGAAAGGAGAGAATACCATGCTCCTGAACAAATCCGAATGACTTTTCATGCATAAGATATATGCAAAGTATACAGAGTGCTTAGCAGTGAAATCTTGGGAGATTCAAAATGGTTTGAGGAACTGAGTTCTCTCTGCCAGTCTCCCTCCCCATGGACCAGATTCCACTTCACATGTAGCTACAGGGATAGAAAAAGAGATTTACACAACCATCATCTACACTGGAGACATAAAGATACATCTGAAACAAGGGAAGAAGAGATTGAATAAAAGGGTCACTAAAAAAACTGGTGACTTCTATATTTTCAAAAAGAAAAAAGAATCTGCTCCTATTTTGTGCCTAACATTCTTGAAATAGGTCAAATAACATTTTATGGTGGACATCAACGAAGGACAAATACATCCTTCATGCTTTGGTAGGAGGGAGAATTGACTCCAACTTACAGATCCAACCATGCTTTCCTGTGGCATCACTTGCTTCCTATTCTGACTGGGGGCAAATAAACTCAGGTACACCTGCCCTGGTGTTTTTAAGTGAGGTGCAAAACTATTTACTGCTTTGCAGAATGGGGACAAGTTAAAATGTCCATGTAAAAATTAGCCTTTTATTCCTCCTTTTTACCTTAGTACTTTCTTTGCTTAGTTTCTTTCTTCAATCATGTTTTCCATCATAGACTTCCTCATGAAAGGAAAAATATTTTAATTTTCTTAATTTTTTCTTTTAAGAGGCAGAATCTCTCTCTGTTGCTCAGGCTGGAGTGCAATAGCCCAGTCACAGCTCACTGTAACCTTGTGAACTCCTGGTCTGAAGCAATCCCACCACCTGAGCCTCCCTAGTAGCTGGGACTGCAACAGGCTCATGCCACCATGCCTGAGCAATTCTTTTTTTACTTTTCTTTTTATAGAGATGGATCTCCCTATGTTTCCCAGGTGGATCTTGAACTCCTGAACTGAAGCAATGCTCTCCCACATTGGCCTCCCAAAGTGCTGAGATTATAGGTGTGATCCACTGCACCAGGCCTTTTTAAAAGAGGCTCATATCTTTAGTGGAGAAAGGAATAAGCTTTAAATGAGATTTATTTTTGTTTGGGGGGTGGGGAGCCTATGTGTGACCCCTACAAAATGCATTGTAAATCACTACAATCCATGTAGCAAATCTTTCCCAGCCTTTCCTGTGTACTTGTTTCTGCTTAAAGAAGCATGCAAAGGAACTGGAAGTATAGAAAGGCTGTGAAATAATTTTCCTGAAGTAGTATTGCTTTGGTGACAATTCAGATAAAAAGTGGTACCATCTTAATGAAAATAACAATAAAGCAAAATTCAGCTATAACTATTTATGTAGTTCCTTTCAACATCATTTATCTATGATGTTGCTGTGGATCAGGACTTTTGTTCCTTTTGTAACTTCTTGTTTCCTTTATCTTCAAGGTTTCCAGTGAATTTTGAAGGCACAGAATGAATGGAAAAGATATGGCAGGCAATGAGGAACAGAGATGTGTTCATAAAAGAGAAAACAGTATAGCATCACATCAGCTGTATATAAAGACCACATCTTAAAATAATCAGTCATTAAATCTAAAACCCTAACTACATGGCAATGATAATTATGAGTCAGGGATAAATTTTTCACTGGTTCCAGAATATAATAATGAATATTTTAAGATATCTGCTTTAATCACTCCATTTATAAATCTACTGAAAAACATCAAATCAGATGAATTTCAAAACTGCTGCTTGAGGAAATTGTTCTGGCTTTGAGTTTGGAGGCTGGGAAATGTGCAAATTCACTGGGACTCTCAAAATAGAGAATAGTTCATTCATCTTTAGAAAAAAAATTTCTTTGTCACTTACATCTGGTCTAAAATTTTGAGAGCTGAATTTCTGCCTAATGCAATTTTGCAATGGATGAAACAGTTCTGGCAATAATTGAGTCCTTGGTAGAAATGGTGACTTGTTAGACTTTGAGCAAAGCAAGATTGCAGGATAGAGCTTTTCTCAAATAATTTGTTGTTTGAGGAGTATATCTAAAATGTATTCTCTAGAAAAGCCAAAATAATGGTTTCAATTGGCCAAGGTATCTGTTACTAGTTATGTTCTTATTTATGGCAAAGCCAAAGGATAAGCTAGAGAGTAAAGTCTATTCTGGGAAATTTAAACAATTAAATAGAGAAAGGACTAGACAAATACCTTTCTCAGAGAGGTTGATACAAGTAAGAAAATGAATTAGATGTCCTTTAGAAGCTCTAAAAAGCTCTATATTTTAATTTTTTTGAGGAATTTTATCATGACACTTTTAGAAAACTATAACCAAGAAGGAAAAGAAGGAAAATGGCTGATAATAAAATTCAGATCCTACTTGTGATTATGTACTTATCTGTACTTGGTGAAATAAAACACACTCAGACTGTTGTAGCTTGGAATCTACAAGTGTTGGGAATGTCTAAGAAATAGTTTGGTTTCCAGGGTGAATATGAAAGTACTTCTAAGGAACTGGGGCTTAGTTATTAAGAAAGGGATGGTATAGCAATGCATTTCTAATAATGAAATTGGTATTTATAGAACTGTGAAGCATATCCAGTACAAAGCATGAGTGGAATCTATTAACATGTAAGCAGAAAACACCATTGTTCTTTCCTTTATTGTACCTTCATCTGTCATCTCAACAGAGAAGTTTTCTTTAGCTACCCATCCTGCTTAAAATAACTCCATTGTTTCACTCTCTATCTTCTTGCTGAATTGACCAACATGTGATACTTTGTTTCCCCATTTTGAGTGTAAGCCCTGTGAGGAAAGGGTCTTTGTTTTGTCCTCAGCTATATCCCAAGAACTCAGAGCAGGACCTGGCATCCACTGGGTAGTACAGAAATATTTGCTAAATAAGTGAATAAATCAATGCATGAATAATTTTATTTTTTTAATCAAAAAAGCACCATGTAGCTTGACTGCCTGCTTTATTAGGTATATTTGGCTCAATATTGCTTTTGACTATTTCCAAATATAAAACTTACTCTTAATGGATAAGATTTGGTATTAATAAATATTCTAAACAACATGCTACATGTTTCAAATGTAATTGTGTGAAAGTTCAATTTATTATAATTATGCCCAAGACACAGGAACTGTAGAAAGACAGTAAATAAATGGAAATGGATTGCAAATTAAAAATGTTCCCTAGAAGTTTAAAGTATAAAATTAAGTATTGTACCTTAGACATTTGACAAGACATTTCATGCGTAATTTAGAGAAAGATTTTTTCCTTTCTACTCCAATACCCTTTTCTATATAATTATCTCTTTTCTTTTTCCCCCATATAAATTCTATCTAATAAGGTTAGGAAGATGATGGTCAGGGGACCCATGAGAGAGAAGAGGCAAATACTCACTCCCTATTTATATTCAAAGGACTGGTCAGAGGAAGACCACACATAAAAGTCTTCTGATTCCTTAGTTCCCACCTTGCTTCACATACACCCTTCCATCACCATCCACCAAGGTTCATCTTGTGTCCCTCCACCCCTTTCCACTGTGGCTTAGTGTGTGTCCTTGTGTAAACCAAAATGGATCAAAATGAGGAGTCTGCCAATGGTCTTAGCCTTAAATACCTAGCAATTTCCACACAACTCTGTTTCTCAATCTAGTAAAAAAAAAAAGTTTGTAGAGATCTAGGCTTTGCATTTTGTTATCTTTTGTCTAAGACTTGGGTCCCTGTTAAGGTATTTAATGACTCAAACAAACTAGTGATTTCATGAAAGGGAAAATTTATTCTTGTTGATGTTCAAGATGAGGTTTACTCTAGGAAGTGGGATGTAGGAATCAAGGGCAGGGTCCATGTGAGGACAAACCTAAAATGAAATTAGAGAGATAAAATAGATATCTTGTACCTATTTTCAAAAACTCTAACAACCTAAATATAAGAGCTATAAGTCTAAAAATCTTTGAAGAGGGTGTGGAGGCAAGATGGCTAACAAGAGACTTTAGTTGCTAGATTGTCCAAGAAAGAAAAAAAACATTTTAGGTGGAAAAAGCATAGCCCAGGTATAATTCTGAAGAAAGAGTACCAGAACCTACTAGAGATTCCACAGGAAGCACCTGTGGAGCAGAATAAGGAGGAGAAAGATTTTGACAGAGATAGATCCCCAAGGAATTTGGAGCCCCATGGAACGGATAGGTGGATGCATTTGTTTTTCCTCTCCTCATACCTTTGGCAGACTGCAGATTCCCAAATTATTGGAGAGCTTCTCTATCCTTATGAGCCCAAATGCTGTTGCCATCAGCTTCTTGAGAAATGAGCAGCAGGTTTGCACCCCTCTCAGTGTTGCACCCCCCTCACCACAGACTTGAGCTGAGGCAGCACACTTCTCCCTGTCATTGTCAGGGCTTAAACTCAGGGGATCAAAGGACAGGACTGCAGGCTTGAACCTGTATTCCTGGGACTCAATTGTGGCACTCAGGGTTTGCAGAGGAGAAATTCATGAACTGATCTTGAGAGATGTGGAAGCCTGTGCAGGTAGCACTAAAAGGTAAGGGTGGGGTGGGTCCTAGCCACAGCACACTCCTGGAGCACCTCCCCTCACAGCCTCACAGGAAAGCTGCTCTGCTGGACTGTGAATCCTAGATTGTGTCTCCCCCACAAGCATGGAGGGGCAACCTCAGCCCTTCCCTGGTGGCTTTTCCCAGTGGACTGAGAGCCTACCCTTTACCTCTACTGTGAAAGCATGGGTGCATGCCTGTGTGTAGGCTGAACACAGGCTCATCCAACCCAGACCTGCCCAGCCTCACTACCCCATCTGCCTCAGCAGTGATAGAGCACAAGAAGGACCTTGGGAGCTCTGGGTTCCTGCCCATCACTGGGACATCTGAGAGCATCTCCTGATTGGCTAGAGCCAGATATAGGTCCCTAAAACACCACAGCAGCTGGCTCTCTCCTGCAAGCACCACCTACTGGCAAGAGGAACCTGTATAGCCCATTACAGCATTTACTGATTCAACAATACAGGGTTTGTCTGACTCTTACCCACAAATGCCACCTACTGACTTGGAGATTAAACTGGGCATATCAATATTATTCTTACTATGAGGAAGTCCACAGAGCTGGGGAAAGAGAAAGGATTTAAAAAACTTACATCTTGCCTTCTTAATAAGAGGCAGGGAATTTGTCCACACAAATTGTACACCACTATGACAGCCTACACATAACTAGAAATTGAGAAAACCACCACACTAATGCTATCTATAACCAAGTTATCCATTCAGAACCTAGGCCCCCTCAAAATACCCACAAGCAAAGCCAAAGGTCCTTACCCAATATATGCTACAGCCAAACCCTTAAGAATGAGGGAAAAATAAAAGAAAGACCCTTGTAAGTGAAAGAAAATTCAAAAACAAGAAGTGACAGCTGCTCCAGATGAAAAGGAATGAATAAAAGAACTCCATAAACATAAAAAATCAGAGTGAAAGGATCCTCCACCCCCCACCCCCCGCCGACCATAGGATCACATCAGCTTGCCAGCTCTCTAGTAATGGATCCCAACCAAAATAAAAATCCTGAAATGACAGATAAAGAATTCCAAATATGGGTTGTAAGGAAGCTCAGTGAGATCCAAGAGAAAATGAAAAACCAACTCAAGGAAACAACAAAAAAAATGAATGAAAAATTTACTAAAAAGATATATTAAAAAAAACAAATAGAACTGGAAATGAAAATGTTTTTTAGGGAAATATAAAGTATAGTGGAAAGTTTTAAGAATAGGCTAGACCAAGCAGAAGAAAGAATTTCAGAGTTTGGAGATAACACTTACAAATTAACCCAGTCAGTCAAAAATAAAGAACAAAGACTCAAGAGGAACAAAATTCTGAGAAATATGAGATTATGTAAAGTACCCAAATATGAGAATAATAGGTATCCCTAAGGAAAAAGAATAAAAAGCAAATGATCTGGAAAATCTATTTGATGGACTGATTGAGGAAAACTTTCCTGGGCTTGCTAGAAATTTAGACATCCAGATACAAGAAGCTCAATGAACACCTGGGAGATTCACTGGACTCCAGCTCTATCCAGGATAATACAAGAGGTGCTATATCATCATTGTTTTTTTGTGGCTGAGTAGAACTCCATGGTATACATATACCACATTCTATTAATCCACTCATGTACTGCTGGGCACTTGGGTTGTTTTCACATCTTTGCAATTGTGAATTATGCTGCCATAAACACTTGAGTGCAGATGTCTTTATTATAGAATGTCTTTTTTCCTTTGGGTAGATGCCTAGTAGTGGGATTGCTGGATCAAATAGTATTTTTATTTTTAGGTCTTTGGGCTATCTCTAAATTACTTTCCAGAGGCATTGTATTAATTTGCAGTCCCATCAGCAATGTAACAGTGTTCCAGTCTCTCTACATCCATGCCAGCATTTGATGTTTTGGGACTTTTTGATAGAGGCCATTCTCACTCTAGTTAGATGACATCTCATCGTGATTTTGATTTGCATTTTCCTAATGATTACAGATGTTGAGAACTTTTTTATATGTTTTCTGGCCATTATTTTGTCTTCTTTTGAAAAATTTCTGTTCGTATCCTTTGCCCATTTATTGATGGAGTTGATTGATTTTTTTCTTGTTGATTTTCTTAAGTACTATATAGATTCTTGTTATCAGCCCTTTATTGGATGTATAAAAAAACAAATATTTTCTCCCATTATGTAGGTTGTCTATTCACCCTAATGATAGTGTCCTTGGTTGTGCAGAAGCTTTTTAATTTGATCAGGTCCCATTTATTTATTTTTATTGCTACTGTGATTGCTTAGGGGGTCTTCTTCAAAAATTCTTTGCCTACGTCAATATCTATAAGAGTTTTCTCAACATATTCTTCTAGAATTCTTAAGGTTTCATGCCTTAGGTTTAAATCTGTTATCCATCATGAGTTGATTTTTGTGAGAGATGAGAGGTAGGGATCCAGTTTCAATCTTCTGCATGTAGTTATCCAGTTTTCCCAGCACCATTTATTGAACGGAGATTCTTTTCCCCAATGCGTATTTAGTCTGCTTTGTAAAAGATTAGATGACAATATGAGGATGGTTTTATACCTGAGTTCTCAGTCCTGTTCCAAAGGTCTATAGCTCGGTTCTTGTGCCAGTACAATGATGTTTTGGTTACTATAGCCTTGTAGTAAAGCTTGAAATCTGATAGACTGATGCCTCCCAATTTGTTCTTTTTGCTTTGGCTATATGAGGTCTTCTATGGTTCCATATGAAGTGTAGAATTATTTTTTGTAGATCTGTAAAGATTGACCATTGTATTTTGATAGGGATTGCATTAATTTTATAGATAACTTTAGGTAGTATAGACATTTTAACAATATTGATTCTGGCAATCCATGAGCATGGTAGGGTTTTCCAGTGGTTTATATCTTCTACAATTTCTTTTCTGTGTTTCGTAGTCCTTCCTATATATGTCTCTCATTTCCTTTGTTAAATATATTCCTAGATATTTAATTTTCTTTGATGCTATTGTGAAGGGTGTTACATGTTTGATTTGATTTTTGGCTTGACTCTTATTGGTGTATATGAATGCCACTGATTTGTGTGCATTAATTTTGTATCCTGAGACTTTACTGAATTGATTTATTAATTCCAGGAGTCTCTTGGTTGAATCCTGACTATATATTTTCAAATAGCTGGTCTTCAAGCTCACTGATTCTTTCCTCTGTGTGGTTAATTCTGCTGTTGAGAGCCTCCAAAGAGTTTCTCACTTCAGTAAATACACTTCTCCATTCCAAGATTTCTGTTTGATTTTTTAAATTATTATCACTTCTATCTCTTTGTTAAATTTCTCTGATAAATTTCTGAATTGATTTCCCGTGTTATCTTGGAGATCACTGAGTTTCCTTAAAACTGCTAGTTTTAATTCTTTGTCAGAGAGCTCACAAATTGCCATTTCATTAGGGTTAGTCACCGGATTTTCACTTTGTCCTTTTGAAAAGGTCATAGTACCCTGTTTGCCGTTGTTTCTTGTGGGTATACATCTATGTTTTTGCATTGAAGAATCAGTTATTCATTCCAGTTTTCTCTATCCAGGTTATTTTTTTTTATATTGAATATATTTGCTTAGTAAATCTTCACTGTTAGGTCACTGCCTCTTTTTCATCTCTAGGTGATGCCTTAAGCCCAGGTTCACCTCAGCTCTAGTAAATGGTCAGAGCATTACCTGTCCCAAATGGGGGAAGTCCCAAAGGTATTATCCCAACAGTGTAGAATAACTTGAAAGTGGCTAGTTTAGTGACCAGAGGCCCTGGGGAACATAGCTCCCACAGCCTCTCTTGTCTGTGTCTCCTTTCGCTGACATACAGAACAGAGTTTCTGGTTTGAGCTTGGTAGTCCCACTTCCCCACCTACCTCCACCTGTCCCCAGGGATCTCTCTCCATTCAGGCAGTCATGATGCTACCCATGGGTTAAGGAAAGGATAGTTCTGCTAGAGAACCCAAGAAGGTGGAGAAGCTCGTCAACCCACCTCAATTTCACATTTTTCTGTGTAGGAACTATGAACTGAGTAGAGCTTTCCTGCATGGTTGGTGCCTGGGAGAATGGTGGGAAGGAGCACCACAGATGTAGAAGTCTGGTTCTCCTACTATCTTCTTGTGGATTTTTCATTTCTCTGTGGCTCTGGGAACTGGTCTGATCATTGTCATGTTCTTTGAGAGAAAAGTCCTTTGTCCTGCTAGATGGCAGGAAAGAATGCTTCTTCCTTCCATCTAGTCCACAGAGGATTTTACTATTTAATAATAATTATGAATAATTTAAGCAGTCTACTTTCACATTTTTATAAACTATTTTATCAAGATATCCTAAAACGTAGTTTTACTTAAAACGGTGTCATTATTGGTGTTTTCAAACTTTGTGACTTAAAATTTCCTGCCATATATTTTTTCAAACTGAAAAGATTTTTTAAAAGAAGTAATTATATTATTTTTATTACAGTGCTATAAATAAGCTATGTGTTCACTAGACACACAAATATGTTCCTTAGAGACCTGGTAGTTTTAAACTAACTTCCTTTTTAAAAAATTTTTCTTGCTATCACCTTTGGTCTCTTAATCTGAAGTGAAACAGAAATTAGAACTTGCTTTGCATTATTCTGATAATGAGTTGTTATATAAATGATGCCATATAAGTTCTCTTTTTTTGCTAAAACATACTTGACTCTGTTTTAGAGCAATTTTTAGCCAGGTTTTCTAAAATGCTTATTGATCTAAAGGTACTTGAACTGAATTCAGTTTACCCATATGAAAAGAGTACTTACCCCCTTTTCATGTGTGGTTAATTAACCGTCAATTATTGCAGGCCTCTTAATATTATATTTGGATTGTCATTCTTAAATACATAAATCAGCAATATTTCTGTTCCGCTGTATTGAGGACAGTGTCTGTGTTTGCTTGCTGATCTCCGGCTTTTCCATGCAAATTTTAGCTCAGTTTAAATTGACATCTGTTAATGTGATAAAAGAAAGCAAGTATTTTCCTGATACATGCTTCCTACCAAATACAGCACATCTGGGCATTTGGGAAAAAACTGCAAGATCCATCTATATTCTGAAGCCTGGAAATGACATGTTAGTGGTAGTGGTCTTCATCATTTAAGTGAGCGGGAGAGGTTAACTCATCTGACTTTCACATAATATTGATCCTTTCTCTCCTGGGAAGAGAAGTATTGTCGATTTTTGGTGGTGGTTATTTTTGGGGTGGGGAGCTTATGGAGGGAAAGGGAGTGAGTGAAAATGGGACTGTAAGAACTGGATAACTAATCACAACATACATGGGGCTGGCAAGCTGAATGACACACAAATCTTTGTTCTCAACCGAAGAGCTTCATTTATAATGGAGATTACAGTAAGAACAAAATGAAGTTGTCTAAAGGAAAATGATGTCTCAGGGGTCATTATTCTGGCTTGGCCACAAGTTAATAATGTGGCCAGCACTTAATTGTGAACTGCAGGGCTACATTATCTTTTAAGAGATGCCACTCATGTGTAATCCAGACAGGTCAATTACTAACAAATCTCTGATGATCTCAGTACATCATGAAAGAACCAAAGAAAATGCCCAGATGCAAAGACACATAGAACTGAAATAGGATCCAAACCAATTTACAGAAATGGAACTTAACCCTTAGAGGAATGAAATGAGCCTACTACATATTCATTTCTGTATTAATTATTCATGTAGAAAGCAAGCTGGTCACTTGAAGCAAAATTTTACAAACCAATAAATGCATATATTTTTAATCCCCTTTTCTTGTAGGAAAAGGAATATCTTTAAGAGAGAGGGAAGAAATAAAATCTATCAACACTGGAGAAGTTTTTCTCTTCTTTTCACGTTGTTGGCAACTCCAGTTAAGTTCAACACTACAGGTTTCTGGACAAGCAAAACAATCTTGTAGTAAACACAGTAAGAGTCTATTCATTTCTCATAAATGCTTATGTCTAACTTATTAATATTAATGGAGTTGCATACAAGCATTGAGGCGATAATAGATCCCATTTAAATCCATTTGTATTCATGAGCTTTGTTTTTTAAGGTTACTCTTCAATCATTTCTTCTAAAAATGTGAGTCAATGATTTTCTTATCTTCAAAGATATTTCCACTATGGCTGCCTAAGTAAGAACCCAATTAAAGTTTATTTGCAACAAATTTCCATGGAAAACTTGACAGTCAATTGACCCATTTTTTCCTCTAAAATCACCTTCATTTGCACTATTAATTTGTATACAGTACATTCACCAGAAAGCATCAGATGATTTCTGTTTTCTGATTCTGTTAGTTTTTGTAATTTGAATTTGACAGATTGTCAGCTGGCAATCTGTCCCTAGCTAAGTTCCTAAACTAAGCTTCTCAAGCTGGTAAACCCAAGCCAGGCTACTCCACATTGTCCATTATAGTATACATCTCAGTATTCTTAAAATCATACAGGTACATTAGAATATTGAAGGCTAGGAACTTTTAGTAAATATTATATTCAGAAAATAATCTATTTGTTAAATAATTAATTTTTGTGCTATTAATTACTGATTCTGTGGAAATGTTAGCAATGAAGGAGAAAGAGATGAAGTAATGAGTAACTAGTGATGATGGAGAGATAGGAGAGGGAAGTCAGCGTGACCGACAATTTGTGTTCTCTGACCATCATGCTTGTAGGAAGGAGCAAGCAGATGGGATGGACAAAGGAGGAGGTTGATAGCAAAGCTCACTTCTGTAGTTCCAGTGATAAATCTCTTCTGGATTTTCTGATTAAAGTGATACTTCATGCTTTTAGGAAAATAACCTACCATACATTCAGAATCTAAATTAAAAGGCAATTCAAATATTCCTGAACAGAAAACACATAAAATAAAGGAGGCAGCCTATTCTTCAGCAGTTCCTCCTTATCCAAAGGACTAAGCTGAGCTATTCAATTAAATAATATCAATGCATATGTTACTCGGACAGGTATGCAGCTGAGTCTTGATGAGGGAAACACGTATGAGTGAGGTAGCGTGAGGTCCCCGAGATTTAAACTCTAGATAGGAGGGAAAATGTATACCCAAACTGCAAGGTATGTTCCCTACAACTACAGTTTACAGCTTAAAATTAGTTGCTTTGATAGGGCTAAATCCAGCTGGGGGACTAACACAACAAAATAAAATATATGTCATACTTGAAAGGTCTCCCTTTGTTTCCGGAGGGGGGAGCAAGGATACAGTGAACACAGTTCTAGGAAATAAATACACATTGTATCATAACGCAAACTGGACCAAAAATAATCTGTCACTATATATTTTGGTACATACACACACACTAAATATGTTCATTGCATTCAATGTTAAATATTTAAATACATATATGAAAATTCACTGCAGTACACAGAGTATTTAGAGACACTAATTTGGATACTTATATTAGAGGTTGAATGTATTAGAACAACTGGGACAAATGGGAAGAAGCAAGCTCTTCGATATAGACTCAATCTTTGTTTTTTTGGGGGGGTTTACATGATTTGTGAGGTCATCTGTGGTCAGGACACAACATAGTGATAATGAGCAGTAAAACCAGACATTTTCACATATCTGTACATCTACTCATATACCTTGATTACGTGACCTACTATTTGGCAAGTTCTGAGCTAGCTATCAGATAAACGGATGAAAGACATACACCTATCCTAAATTATTTTACAGATGAGAGGGGAGACAGCTATGTGCAGATATATATAATAGGCAAATGTGCTGATGGAAACATGAACAGGAGCTATGTGAGCAGGTTGGGAGGGAGGGATTGTAATGGTTTCAAAGAAAGATTTCCAGAGGGTTACATCTGAGCCACATCTCTAAATATGGTGGAGGGGATAGAGGGAATAGCTCATTCTAGGACATTCACCTTATTCAGTTTTGCAGATGGGTAAGGGGTGAGTCAAGAAGTGTCAAAAAAGACAGTGGGGAGGGTGAAAAGCCACAATCTTCAGCGGCTTGTGTGTTCTATTATAAAGCTGTGTGTCTTATTTGGATGTTAATGGTGAGTTATTGATAAATTTTAAGGACATTCAAACCAGGGGCAGATCATACAAACATCACCATGATGACCAAGTGGAGGATGAATCAGAAAGGATGAAGTTGGCAGCACAGAGACCAGTCCGGAGGCCTTTGCACAAATGTATATGAGAAATGAGGATAGCCTGAACTAAAGTAATAAATGAAATGCTAAAGAAAGCATCTGGAAAGTATTTAGGTGGTTGAATCTATAGCATTAAGTGGCCAATTGAATAAAAGGGTGAGAGAGAAGAGAGTAGTCTAGGAGGATTCCTATTTTTCTGCATCAAGATGTATAGAAATAATAAGCATGAGGGAGCAGATACAGAATAAGGAACATGTTTGGAGGAGAAGACACCAAGTTCAAATTTGCACTCTCAGAGTTTGAGATCTATGTGAGACATTTGGTTGAAGATGTCTCTTGACCATTGATTTATGACACTAAAATTCAGACCAAGTGCCTGAGCTGAAAAATATAAACTTGTGAATTGTTAGTTGATATTTATGGATGATTACTGTTTATAAACAGGAAAATAAGGATCTTTCTATTTTGGTTCACCCTGTTATGGACATCTATTGCTTGAGCATACCCAGCATCTGTTCACACCTCTTCTGGTAACAGCTTTGATATTTGGGGGCAGGGGGCTACTGGAACTCTAATCCATGTGGCTGGGGCAGGCTGACTCCACTTGGGAGGCATGTCACCCAAGTCTGATCAATGAGTTCCCCGCGCCCCCCCCCCGCCCCCCCGACTCCCGGCCACAGTAGTCCAGAATATGAACCAAACCAGGCCAATGAGACTAAATTTCTGGATTTTAGTTGCAGCTGTTGGGAAAAGTTGTTTTTTCTGCCGGGATTGCAGAGAATTTTTTCAGCTTGTAGCAACTAATAGCTATGTTGCTGCCAGGTGGTAAGATCCTGAGACAACAGAAGAAAAGAAAGCTGAGAGAGAAAGGGAGAGTCATATTAACAAAGTCCTAATGATGATACTATTTGAGTTCTTCGATGTAGTGGGCCTGAATTTGGAATGATCCCTAGACTTTTCATTTATGAGTGCCAGAATATGTACTTTATTGCTTAAACTAGTTTGAATTGTTTTTTTTTTCTTAACTGAAATAGTCCCCATTAAGGGAAAAGAATACATCTATATCATTTTTGTTTATGCAATTATAAAATATTTTTTAATGAATGAATGAATGGCAATAAGAGAGCATGATTTGACCCTCAGTATAATTCTTGATACCTGATTTGAACAGAATTGATATCTTTACAATTTTGAATAGTCCTATTTATAAATATGGTATATATTTCAATTTATTTAGTTCTTTAATGTCTTTCAACAACATTTTGTCATTTTCTATTTAAAGAGCTCATACTTTGTTAAATTTATTTTTTGGTAATTCAAAAATTTTAAACAGAATCTTTTAAAATGAACAAATTAGATTAATTTTTGGCGATGTTTACAAATTAAATGAACTTTTATGTATTGACTATATAGCCAGAAATTTTGCTAAAGTCTTATTAATTTTAATTGGTAGATTATTTAGGCTTTCTACAAAGAAATCTTATCCTCTATAAAAAGTCTTTTATGCTTTTCCAATCATTGAGTATCATATTTGCTGTATGTGGATTTTTTTGGGAGGTGGGTTGGAGAATATACCTTTATCAGTTTAAGGATTTTCTTTAAATTTTTAGCTTTCTATGAAACTTTTATTTTTTAATTTTTAAAAAATCATGATCAATACTGAATTTTATAAGATGCTCTTTATACTCTTATTGAGATGATAAGTTTTTCTCCTATATCCCATGAGTGTAGTGAATTACCTTAATTTTCTAGTTTCTATCTTGTTAATATTTAACATTACCCAATATTTTTCATTACCCGATATACAGAAGTTTTCAGATTTTCTATTTTTTGAGTTGATTTTAGTTACATTTTAAAATTATGAGATACAAAAAGAAATTTCATGAAGAAAATAGGCAACACATTTGTTAGGAGGATGCTCTGTGACTAGCTTGTACAGGCTTGGGAATTGGAAGGAAAGGTGAGTGGGAGTGGGCAGGTGACACATGCTCTCTATTGTCGTGGGGACACAGCAGCGTCGAAAAGCATGGCCAAGAGCATGGTGAGCGCTTATATACAGCTCTAAATAGCGGCAACATGCCATGGGAAAGTGCGATCACGTGGGCTCACACAGCAGACAACACCTTGGTTACATGAGTGTGCTGACTCACGCCTCCCCAGAAGGTCAGCTAATGGGGTGAGGGGCAGGCAGGAAAAAATACCCCGGCAGTCCTCTTAGTTTGGCCTAAGAAACCCATTGCCTACACAAATGCAATTTCCTTTACATCCCACCCGCTAGGTAATAGGTTTCATGGTGACATCCAGGCCCATAGGGAGGCCCCTTGGGCGCAAAGGCCACAACAACAATGTAGGGAATAACACAGTATGACCAGAGCACAGCCAGCAGCTCCCAACACTAGGAGGGTCCAACGCCAGGATGATGAGAGACGTCCCCACCATTGCTGCAGTGGTTCTCCATTAACTACTGCATGGCCTGTACCTCACCATCAAGTTCCTTCCAGGCGGAGGAGATATCCTCCTGGGGATCAGGCACATATACAACATTCAGTACATATGACTGCCTGTGTGCTCACTTGGGCTGCAGCACGAAGATCAAGGGCCATGTGGTTTTGCAAAACCACCTTTCTCATCTGGGTGACGTCACCCATCAGGAGGGTCAAGGCCTGCTGGGTTTGATGCAGGGCCTGAGCAGTAGCTCCACTAGGGCATTCACTTTTATTTCCACCTTAATGGATCCACCGCCAGGGGAAAAGATAGCTGCCAGGTAGAATCACCAGAAGTCCGTTTCACCAGGCACCAGCTGGAGAATGTGGCATCCCCATTATGTGGTTTCTTGGTGAAGGTGGGGAGGACCTTCCCTGGGACATATGGCCGTCCTCACGTGCACATTCCCATGGAACCAGTGGGTATATAAAGCCGCCCATACTGGCCAGTGCCCTGCGAGGCAACCTTGGGCTTGCCATGTAGGCAACCCGACAGTGAGGTCCTTAAACATGGCCCAGCTAGCAGTGCAGACAGGCAGAGGGCATGGCTCGTGCATCATCACCGCACACAGTTGGCCCGTTGGCTGCTCTGTCCCTGACCCGTTTCAAAGTAAGTTTCATCATGATCCAACTGGACGGCCACTGCCATCCCTTGGGCTAAGTGGCCACAACTGCACCCATCAGTATGCCAGGCCTCCGCTGGAGGGGGACCCCGTCCTCCCAGGCACTGGCCCTCTTCCCCGGGCATCACCGTGGCCCAAGGGTCAGCACCGGAGGCAGATTCAGCAGGACCCGGTACCGCCTGCAACCCTGCAGTCAGCAGGCTGGAGCTGAACTCTGCCGGTTGCTCCACGCAAGCTCCCCTCCTCGCCAGAGGGGGTGTCTGGGCAGCCCTGGTCCTGAGCCGGCCATCCATCCGTGACCTCGCCCACCTGCTGCGGGGCACCCGGTGGCACCCGGGCCTGTGCCACAGCCCTCTCGGCCGCCACCAAGAGGCCTCCGCCTCGGGGACCAGCCCCTCGTGCCCCCTTTGTACACAGCGGACGCCGTGGCCCCACAGCTGGCCCGGGCGGGGGACCAGCAGACGCCAGCGCTGCCCCAACCCCCGCGGACGCTCGTCCCCGTCTCACTGCGGCGGCCGCGGAGGCCGGAGTCTTACCTGTAACGGCCTCGGCGGTCGCTTTCGTCCCGCCTGACCCGGCAGCGGTCCAGCATCTGGCGGGCAGGCCGGGTCCTCCGACGCAGGCGTCGTCCACCGCCCAACGCCATTGTTCCAGCGAGGCTCGAAGACCGGCGGCGGCTTTCTTCTAGATGGTTCCGCGTAGTTCTCCGGCTTCGTCCCATGCTGTGTGGGCGGCCAGTCAAGCAAGGAGCCGTCGGCCTCGCCAAGGCGGGCGAGCACTTGGCTGGTATCTCGGCCTCAGGGAAGGGCGTGTAGTCCTGGGTGCCGACTGAGCCATCTCCCTGGGGGAGCATGGGGCGTCGTCTGTCCCTTCACCGCGTAAGGCAGCAGCCAGGCAGGCGCGGCCTCCTCAGGACGCCGTGGGCGCGGTTTCCCGGCTCCCTCAGCCCCACAGGGGGCCTCGGCAGAGTGAGATGCCCCGTTACCATAGACACATCTGCGCCCCCCCTGACCCCCCCCACGGACTGCGCATGCTCCGTTCCTGCTTGACAATTTGGCGGGCTCTCCTCAGAGCGGGCGCCGCCCTCGGGCTCCCGCGTGCTCGCAGTTTCCTCAGCTTCGGAAGGCGGACAGCGCCTCAACTCGCCGACTCCTCCGGCAGGCGGGCGGGTTTCCAAATCGTCCCGTGTCCCTTGTAACTCCTTCACCTGGGCTTCCTGCCCGCCGCAGGGCGTCGTGGTCATGCTGTTCCCGGAGGGCTGTGAGGAAAAGTCGGCCCGCCTGACCAGCCGCCGCCCGCCCGCGCCCCAGGCCGCAGCGGCGCCTTCGAGGCCTCATCCTGGGTGGCAGGTGGACGTTCCACCTGCGCCCACCGCGGGGCAGGGACTTGGGGACCGCTGCCGCTGGCTGCCACAAGCCCGTAAGAGGCCACAGGTGCTCCCCTGCTGGGATGGAGGAGACCCTTACCTCGGCCGTATCCTGTCAGACTGCGCGGAGCGAGCGTGAGGAGGAAGCCCTGCGGCCCCGCGCGGGCTGCGGAAATGGGAAGCACAGGCGAGTGCCAGCGCAGAGGAGACAAGCTCTGTGCTGTGAGGGGGACACAGCAGGTGAGACGTGCTACTATTCGTTCATTTATTTTTGAGACAGAGTCTCGCTTTGTTGCCCAGGCTAGAGTGAGTGCCGTGGCATCAGCCTAGCTCACAGCAACCTCAAACTCCTGGGCTCAAGCAATCCTCCTGCCTCAGCCTCCCGAGTAGCTGGGACTACAGGTGTGCGCCACCGTGCCCGGCTGATTTTTTTCTATATATTTTTTTAGTTGTCCAGCTAATTTCTTTCTACTTTTAGTAGGGACGGGGTCTCGCTCTTGCTCAGGCTGTTCTCGAACTCGAGACATGCTCTTTATTGTCAGGGGTATACAGCAGGTGTGGCATGCTCTTTATTGTCAGGGGTATACAGCAGGTGTGGCATGCTCTTTATTGTCAGGGGTATACAGCAGGTGTGGCATGCTCTTTATTGTCAGGGGTATACAGCAGGTGTGGCATGCTCTTTATTGTCAGGGGTATACAGCAGGTGTGGCATGCTCTTTATTGTCAGGGGTATACAGCAGGTGTGGCATGCTCTTTATTGTCAGGGGTATACAGCAGGTGTGGCATGCTCTTTATTGTCAGGGTACACAGCAGGTGTGGCATGCTCTTTATTGTCAGGGGTATACAGCAGGTGTGGCATGCTCTTTATTGTGGGGGGTATACAGCAGGTGTGGCATGCTCTTTATTGTCAGGAGTATACAGCAGGTGTGGCATGCTCTTTATTGTCAGGGGTATACAGCAGGTGTGGCATGCTCTTTATTGTGGGGGGATAGAGCAGCACCGAAAAGCTTGGCCAAGCGCATGGCAGGCGCTTATATATGGCTCTGAGCAATAGGGGCCCCACATGGACAGGAAAATATGGAACGGCAGCCTCAAACTCCTGAGTGCATGTGTGCACTATCCCATCGGGCTCAGGGGAATCACCAGGGTTGTCACAGGGTGAAGAGCCAGGCCGAAGATGGAAAGATTCTGTCTTGAAGTGGAGAATTGGGAATTCATGACCTTACCAGGGAGCACGGACTCTGTCCCTTTGTTTCATCGATACTCAATGCCTGGCGTCATGCCTGGGATTACTATGTGCTCAATAAATATTTCTTGATGAGTGGATCAAGAGGAGGCTCAAGAGTAGACTAGCTAACATGAGCAGTGGGAAGTGTGCAAGGTTTGTTCTTGAGAAGCCCCCCAAATGTGGAGGAGGGACTGGCAAAATAAGACAGTGTCCAGAGCTGGTAAAGGTGCACAGTCCCAGGTGAGATGCCAAAGACCAAAGGTGCAAGCAGGGGCGAAGGGTCCCACAGATGTGAGTCCTGGCGAGCTGCAGGGGCCCTCTGTACTGGCAGCATCCTGGGAAGGAGGCTGGACATCAGAGGGGAGCGGTTGGTGGTTCCCAGCCCCAACGAAGATCCCCGTGCGATTGCTGTGGTCTAAATGCACTGGCCACGAAGGGACCTTGTGGACGGAGATGGTGATTATCTGCATGGTACCCAGTGTGCAAAGACAACACTTTGGCACTGAGTATCACTGCAGGATACCGTCACAATGCTGGGGAAAAAGGGAGACTCCCACTGTGACTAAGATTAAATTTCTTGTCAGCCCACTGGGGTTCAGAGTTTGAAATTAAGACAATTTTAAAAACACCAGATTTCATGGGCTGCAGAGGTATTTGTTGTGAGTTGACAATCATTTAAACTGTAGGTGGGAATCAGTTCCGTTAGTGGAAACTGAGATGTATAATGTGGATGAGTGTTTAAATATTAATTATCCAAATCTGCTAAGCCATGAAACTAAGAGAACACCTCAAATGGAGCACCTCTGGAAGATTCCTTTCAGAAAGTGGTTTTGGCTCTGCTTAGGAACAGGGGCACATTTCCTCCAAACAATTGGTCTCTCATTCCAACAATATTTAATACGTTAGCCTTTTTTCACTAGCTGGAAATGTTGCCTTTACCATGTATTAAACTCTGATATATTATTTAGGTCAGCAGTTCTTCACCTTTTTGGCTGCAAATGCTTTTGCATTCTTAACATTTTTTTGAGCATCTAAAAGAGCTTTAGCTCATGTAAGTTATAGCTATTGAAGCTTACCATATTAGAAATTAAAATGAAGAAATATTTAAAATAGTTATCAATTTGTTCAGAATAACAATAAGCCTATTACATGTTAACACAATAACATGTTTTTATTTAAAACTTATTGTACAAAGAAAAAAGTGAGAAAAGTGGCATTGTTTCGATGTTTTTGCAAATCTCTTGATGTCTGGCCTCATAGAAGACAGCTGGATCCTCATATCTGCCTCTTCAGTCAATCTGTTGTGATATTTTGTTTTCCTCGAAGAAAATCAAGTCTCACATAGATGATATGTGATTGAGAAAGGGAGGACCCTGCGGACCTCTGAGAGGGTCTCAGGAAGCCCCTGCGGGTCCTTGGACCACATTTTGAGAACAGCTTCTTATAGTTTACTTGTAGGTTTTTCTATTTGCTTCTATGCATCTACCTCTAGAACTAGTATTTTGCTGTTTTAATTATGCATGTTGAAAATATGGTTAGCACTCTCTACTAAAATTTCCTTATTCTTTTCTTTTTTCTCCAAAGTTTTTAAGCTATTTTCACACATTATTTTTTTCAGTTCAAATTTAGAATAACTTTAAGTATAAAAGACATGCTGTTAGAATTTTAATTGGAATGGTATTGTTTATAAAGAAATTTGGAGAGAATTGACATCTTTAAAAATATTGATATTTCTCTTTGCTATTACCTCAATATCTTAGAAAGTTGAACACGAATTTTGGCCCATTGGACTCTTTAATGGAGTAAGGTTAATGTGCTGTTATACACCTTTAATATGAAATAGCTAAAGCCCAAATCTCTGGACTAAAACCTTATGACAGTTATGGGAGTCACTAATCCTAGCAACTATTTTTTCAGTGTGACACTGAATGGTGAAAGGTTCAATTACCAAATTTAACCCATTTGGTAATTAGTTTGTTGTTTCTTTCTTAGCTTCAGTAAGGTTTTGTTCATTCTTATGGTCAAAATTTGAGGAGCTTATTTGAACCTTGCAAAAATCAAAAGCAATAAAACCTACGACACTGTGCTATGTCGGAAAGGAGAGTAAGTGGGAAACCGAGTACTGAGAGGTTCTAGTTTCTGACCTGAGTTTTAGCTCTTATTCACTGCGGATTTGGAGATCACCTTAATCTCTCTCTGGGGCCCAGCTTTCTCATCTCTAAAGTAATAATGATGATAGCATCCTCTATTTCAGAGGATTGAGATGAATGCAAAGCATAGCGATATGCTTTGTAAAGTGTTCATAAAATGCATGGTATTATGTAAGAATAGCGCTTGGGAGTTGTAAAGCTGGACTGATACCTCAGAAGTGCCTAGTTCATGAGTCCTTGGAGCCCTGAGTGTTTTCTAGGTACTTTACAGAGTCAGAGCATGTAGCTGGAGGCCCAGGTAGGAGGAAAATCAAACTACAGGGGCCCTTGCCCATTTTGCTGTATGAATTAGGCTTATGCTTTATGGTTTCTTGCTTGCAGAAAGAGAGATATTGCTTTCAAACATTTGGACACCTCTAATTCTAGTTCAGATATTCATTTTTACAGATGAAGAAACTGATAAACAGAAATGATTTTCCCACTTGCCCAGCTTGACAATACTAGTATTAAGGCCAGAAGTGTGATCTCATGTTTAATGTGTGATATGCTTTCAATTTGCTTGAACTTTAATTTTAAGATCTATACAAAATTTAATTACCTTAGGCTTTCAGTCTGGAAACACTGATTTTCTGTTGATCTGTAGCCAGACATAAACCATACTTTTTATAAATAAAGCCAAATATAGACATACAACATAAATGCTATTTAGTCTGTCAAACCTGTAAATCTTCATCTTAGAACTAAGGAACATTTGTACACAGTAGTTCATGAGTCTAAGTTATATGAAGACATTAGAAAACATATCCTTACAGAAAATAAAAACATATTTAACTGAGGTATCTTTTACTTTGGGGCATAAAGGAAAATTTAGTCGAAAGGAGAAAAACAGATGCTCCTTGATGAAGTCTGATGCACCTCCTGGAGAAGTTTTATTCAATGTTTTGTGTATCATATCTGTATGATACCAAACATCCAGATATCCCCATATACCCTGATGAATATTTTTGGTTTGCTTTGATTTTTCTGCAGATAATCTGTTCTATGGGCACAGATACATTAGTTACTGTTATTGGATCAATTTTTTTGAAATGAACTCCATAATGGATTCATTTGCTGACGTGTTTTGATTTTAACACAATAAAACTCAGAATATTAATGTACTCTGGCTTATAGGAGGCCAATGCTTGCCTTTTCTTGGGAACCGAGGAAGCATGTGACCACTGTCTGATTTGTTCCTTTGGGAATGGTATTGAGTATAGAAGAGCAAGTGGCTAAGCAGCTCATATGCTTGGCCTGAAGGAGCAGCTTTCACTGGAGAGAACTTTCAGAGATACAATTAGGTGTATAAGTCCCCTGTTGCGCCGTAACACTATAGGGCAGTACCTAGCTCTTTGACAGTGCCAGCTGTTAGATTATGGAAGAAGAACCTAACTCATTGGCTAAGGGTCCTTTTAGTTTCTTGATTATGAAAGCACTAGCCTCTCCTCTCTTATAATCAGGGTCTAGGAATATCATAGCATGCAAAGGAAACTTTTTAAGCAGATGATTTGAGTAAAATTCTTCAAAGAGTTTCTTAATATTCTATAATATAGTGGATAACAATGTTTACATTTTCTGTTACATTTTTGACTTGGCTTTAAGTTCATACTCCTGAATTACAGGAGGGTGGAAAAGTCAGTACCTTATGTAGCAATGCTTGCATATCAGGTTTACAAAGCAAACTTTACAGAGACCAATGAAACTTCTGATCAGAAGGTGTTGCATATCTATGCAGACAATATGCTTCCTTACTAATGGGCCTTTGTTATAGAAAATGATTTGTGCCTCATATTGAGCCTGTTTTAAAACAGGAAAATGTAAGTCTCATTTTACATAGACTGTTTTTAATTATAATTTGACAAAAGAAATAACCTGCATTACCTATTTGATTTGCCATAACCTTATCTAGCACCACCTGTTGAGCCCAAGGCACTCAAATGCTGACATATTGCAGAGAACAAAATTATGTAGCTGGCATGCTAACTAGCATTGATGCCAACAAAAGCATAATGTAGCCTTTGTACTTGAAATAAAATAAAAATACATTAAGCTACCAACTGTAAAGGTTTAAGAAAGCCACATTTAATTATACACAAACAGATCCTTCCAACAAAGAAATATTATGAAAAATGATCTTGGAGTTAAAAGGCCAAAGTTTACATGGTTCATACTGGTAACTATCACAGGCTTAAAAAACACAGAATTTCATGGTACAGTGGATTTATATTAAATATGACAGGGGGGATGCTGAACTTGTTTTCATGAACCTGATGAGTTCAATACAGTAACATTTGCAGTGTAAGGAAATAGCAAAATGCATTGCCAGAATTGGCAAAACAAAAAGCTATAATTAGTTATTAGCTTGTGAATGTATAGTTCATTGGGTTCAAGTTTATGAAGAGTATGTTGCCTTTGAAAGTCACCTGTCTTTGCTTTTGTATATGCTGACTTAGAGAAAGTGAATGCCGAAATGTGCAGGCCAGACATAAACGTTGTGTAGGTGTATTGCCCCCTCCCCCTCATTTTGAGACAAAGGAATATAAAGGCCACTTAGAAGACAGACGTTGGAAGAAACACAATACAAAACGTTTGAAAGTATTGGTGACTCTCTCTGTTCATTGTTGAACCCTTATTTTGGGCCAAACACTGAACTTTATAAATATTATCTTTTTTATCCTCTCAGTAAACCTGAAAAGTATTACTAATCCTATTTTACAAATAAGGATTTTGAGGCTTGGAAAGGTTAATTAACTTGCCTAAAATTGCTTAAGAATTAAACCAAGTCTGTCTGATCCCAGCACAATTGTTCCAAATCTTTGTACTGTAGATCTCTATGATGATATCTTTCCTTAAAAGATGATCTGTAAATTTGTGGATTAGGATGTGCAGGTCAACCAATGTGACTATAGCTCACTGCCTAAACTATAACCAAAGAGAAGACCTACTCAATTATAGCAAAATGTAACTGCATAATAGAAGGATGTTAATAGAAGGACAGCATTCTGTGCGAAGGTAGAAAAAAAAAGAAGGGATGTATAGGTTAGTAAATAGTGTTCAGGTAGGTACAGCAGAGATGTTCCTCTAGTTCCAAAAGGCTAATATTGATTATTGGAGCAAAAATGTCTCTGATGTGAAGAGAAGTAATCACATAACTCTCCTTTGTTGTGGACAATTTAACACTTATATTCTGATTCTGGGCTTTTCAAGCAGACTCCTGACCTTTAATTTAGTCTCCAAAGTGAATTGGTCCACCAGGAAGGAGCACGCTGAGCAAATGACCGACGGCTGTTAACCTGGCATCATATCTTCTATTGTAATTTAATAATAGGCATTCTGATTCATAAAACAGATTCCTGAAATTTCAGTTTGCCTGAATAAATCTCTTTGAGTTTAACTGGTAGGATGCACTAATAAAAGATAATTTCTAAATCTAAAAAGCTGAAGAACAGGACTTGGAACCCAGTAGCTCTCCTGGGGTGGTCCCTGCTTGGGACACCCTTTCTGAGTCCCCTCCCTCTTCAACATCACTCCTTAAGTGGAAGCCAAGGTTTTAAGACATTTGGTCCAATATTCTCACTTGTATAGATGAAGAAAATAAGTCAGAAAGGTACAATGGCTTGTTTAATTAGATAAAAGATGTAGAGTTCTGATTATGCTTCTCACTTGAGCATTTTTAGTTACCTTAGTTACAAATATTCGTTACATATAATTCAAGTGTCTTTCACTCTCTCATTAACAGCTGTAGTTTCACAGACAAAATCATTTGAGCCTTTGCAAATCTACTAAAGATGTCAGTGTCATTTATTGTTGTTTTATTATTGCAGTCAATGGCACCCTAAACTTGAATACTGAAAGTTGTAACAATGTGATTATATGCTTATCATGATAGGTGATTTTGAAAAATATGTGCCAGGCACTTCTTAAACTGTACATCTTAAACTTTCACAAGTTTTACATATGACCAAACTGATTGTAAAATAATCTGTATAATTTTTCTGTTTTCTAATGGGCTCCATGTTTGCTTTAATCTCTGTTGTCATTGTCTTAAAATTCTCAGTCATTTTTCAACAAATTATATATAATTTAAGAGTCTCATCCTCTACCAACTGAGCTAGCTGGGCTATATTGTATATAATTTAAATATATTTTGTAATTATAGCCTCCATACTAGTGATTGGCAAAGCCTTGGTTTGTCTATCTTCAAAGCTTATATTTCTTGAAATACATGCTACTTTTGAGTTAAAAATCACAATTTGTAAGGATGAATTTTAAAAGTACTGAATAACATTCAAAAACCATATATGATCTAGGTCAAATGTTTTTAAAGTAATAACTCCCTATAGATGAAAATATTGTTAAGTAGATGGAAAGAACTTTTAGGATTAGGAGGCTATTTATAAGTGAACATCAAAAAAGGAGCACACAAAAGGAGAGGACCACAAATCAGCAGTAAATGTCCTTTTATTTCTAGCATTGACAGCCATATCAAGCTATCTGTCCTGCTAAAGACTGGCAAACACTTTACCAGGCATCAGAAGACAAAAAGCCAGGGAGTTTGAGTGGGGGCATGTGTGTGCAGAGTGATGGAAGAGGGAAAGGAAAGGAATGAAGATGAGAAACAAAGTAACCAGGGCTGGCTTTGTGAGAGTGTGGCATAGGCAGTCACATATGGCCCTGGGCTCTGAATGCTACACTGTTACTCTTGAAGTTCTTAATGGTTTTTGAACAAGAGGCTCCACATTTTTATTTTGCACTCAGTGTCTGCAAATTTTGTAATCAGCCCTGGAGGTAACATTTGTTATTCAGAGTAACCACTTGGCTCTTGGAGTGAATGACTGTTTTATTAGTATTCTGAAAAATTATCCCAAATTATATTTATTTCAACAATTTACTTCTCATTGGGTCTCACTCGTTGTTTTCAATTTATTGGTTTAGAGAAGGTCAGAGGAGAAAATGAATGATGTTGGCCTTTGGTGTGTCTTAATACCCTAGCAATCTTTCCCATCTTTGGACAAGTGCACAAGAAAAGGGCTCAGATATTTAGTTAAACATGAGTTACCTGCTAGCCTCTGTACTTAGAACTTTATGTTGGTATTTTATTCAATTCACAAGTAATTATCTATTAGGTATATTAATATATGCATCTTACAAATAAGGAGAATAGGTCTAAGAAAAAGTAAATAATTAACCCAAGGCTTGTATGCAAATCCTGTTCATCAAACTATAAGATCCAAGCTCATCCCCTCAAGTAAAAATTCCCCTACTTGCACTGGTGACCTTCAGGACTAAAGAGAATTTTTTGAAGTTATATCTGAGGAATTAAAACTTCGACAGACTTAGTGGTACCATATTAGGTATAATTAGTGGTATACTGTTAAATGTTTAATAATCAGGGGGGGACAACCTTGATTTATATAATTTTCTAATTTCCATGATGCAAATTCTCCTACAATGGCAGATTGCAGGCTACCAATGTAACATCAGTAAACACAGAATTGGGAAGAGATGTATGCCATTGATTTTTGCTAGCTGTGTGATCCAAATCCAATATGTCATTGCTTTTAATCCAACAATACTTTACATTAATGCTTTTATTTAAATTTTGAGTATTCTTCCCCCAGATATAGACACTTGGGGTAGATGAAAGTGTCTTAGTTTTGGTGGGGAGAAGGGGAAAAGTTAGTTGGTAGAGACAGAGGGGATTTTGTTTCTTTGGCATCTGCTTTATTGCCAATTTTCTTTGATGATTGTTGAATTAGATTGAGGCCATGCTCATTTTTTAAAGTTCTTTGAAAATCACTGGCATCCGTGTTGAAAAGGTATTATGGTCTAGGATCACTTTGTTAAAAAACATTCTCCTTGGGAGGCTAAGGCAGTAGGATCACTTGATCCCAGGAGTTTGAGGTTGCAGTAAGCTTTGACAATGCTATTGCACTCTAGCACACGTGATGGAGCTGTCTCAAACTCTGTCTCAAAGAAACAAACACTGCCCCCCCCAAGAATAATCATTCTCACCCTATTGTATACTGGCTCTAGGGCATCTTATTTGTTAGAATTGTGTTCTTGTATTTATTTTGTCTTTACATCTTTTAAATTTTTATTTTTTTATTTTTGGATTTTAAAACATTATCATGGTTTTCTGCTAGCTGGCTATGTGAATATAGAAATATTGTTAAGTTTCTCTGGAACTCAGTTTATCTTGTTAAACTGAGCAATTGACCCTATAAATAGCAGGATTGAACAATATTACCTGTGATCCTATTATGTACTTAGAATATAAGGAGGGATTCACTAAAATAAGACTTTGGGCACAATAAAGTATCTACACTGACTAGTTCTACAATATTTAGTTCCTGAATGTCTTGTTCCTGCTTTTTTGATCTCTCAAAATTTCCATGTAAATCAGAGTATCTCAACCTCAGCACTATTGATATTTTGGGCCAAATGGTCCTTTGTTGGGAGGAGGTTCCTGCTGTCCTGTGCATTGTGGATGTTTAGCAGTATCTATGACCCCCATTCACTAGACAGCAGCATTTGAGGTGTCATAACCAATAATGCCTCAGACGTTTTCAAATGTTCCTTGCAAGCGGCAGGAGGATGGGAGGGGTGGCAAAATCAGCCTGGGTTGGGAGCCACTGGTAAACTATACAGATATAATGGATTGATTATTGTGGTTTAATGATCATTTCCATCATCCTTTTGATTCATCAAGAATTATGTTGTTGAGTCCATTGCAAGTAGAGCCCATTTTGTTAGTAAATATTTACTGAGCACCTATTATGATCGACACACTGTTTTAGGTGCTTACTATACATTATCGAACAAACAAACCAGACGATGATGATCCTCATAGAGCTCACATTCTAGTGAAGAGTACAGAGGTGATACATAATAAGCATAGCAATTGAGTCTCAGTATTTACAGCATATATTAGAAGATGGTAAGCACTAGGGGAAAGAAAAAAATAGGTAAATTAGATAAGAAGGATGGCAGGGAGGAGTTACTGATTACCATTTTCAGTGGAGTATTTCAGGGAAGGCCTCAGTAAGAAGGTGACGTTTGGACAAAGACTTGAGGTTGGTGACACCTGAGGAAGAGCATTGCAGGTACAGGAACAGCTGGTGTGAAGGTGCTAAGGCAGGAGCATGCCTGGCCTTCAGAGAAACAGCAATGAGGCTAGAGTGGCTGCAGCACAATGAATGAAAGGAGGCAGTAGGGAGACCAAAAGGGTCGTGGGACCACCACACAGAGGGCCTGGTGGCACAGGGGTGACATGATCTGACTTGTATTTGAGTACAGTAATTCTGGCTCTTCTACTGAGACTAGTCTGTTGAGGGTGGCCTAGGGTAGAAGCAGAACTGTTGGGTCAATTGCGATAATTTAGGAGACAGACGATGGTGATTTGAGTCAGGGAGAAAGTACTAGAAGTGGTGAGAAGGGGTTGGAATTTGGATATATTTTGAAGGTAAAGACAACAGAAATTTCTGAGAATTAGATGTAAAATGTGAAGGAATCAGAGAAGTCAAGGATGATGCTAAGATGTTTAGTGCAAGCCACTAGAAAAGATGGATTTGCCATCAAAACAAATGGGGAAAATTGTAGGTAGAGTGGGTTTGGTAGTTGATGCGTTGAGATGTATTGAACAAACAAATGAAGATTTCAGGTGGACAATTGGATAGCTAGGTGTGGTGTTAGAGAGAAGGTCTGGGCTGGAGAGACGAATTTGGGAGTTACTGGCATATAAATGGTATTTAAGGTCTTGACTCGATGCAATCTCCAAGGAAGTGATTAAAGAGAAAACAAGACAAAGTAGAACTCTCTGTGGCACTCTGTTACATGGTAAGGTAGAAGAGGTAGGAAGAACTAGTAAGGGCGACTGAGAAGGAACAAGAATTGAGATAGGAAAAATCCAGGCAATGACAATGTCTTGGAAACCCAGTGTAGAAAGGAGGGATGACGAGCCTTGTCAACTGCTGCTGCAAAATCCAGGAAATGAGGTCTGAGACCTGCTCACTGTGTATTGAAACGTGGAGGTGATTGGTGACTTTGATAAGAGTGATAGCGACACAAGGCTGAATGGAGTGGTTTAAGGAGAAAAATTAGAGACAATATGTAAAAGACAAACCTTTAAAGGAATTTTGCTATAAAGCGTAAAAGAAATATGAACCGACAGCTAGCGAAGGGAGTGGAGCTTAGAGAAAGTTTCTTTTTTTTTAAATATAGCACAAATAAAAAAGGATGTTTCTATCCTGATGAGAAAGATCCCGTAGAGAAAAGGAATTGATGGCATCAGATAGGATGTGGAGACTTGTACGAGCTGTCTCATGTCCTTGATTGGATGGGAGGTATGGGATTTGGGTACCAGTAGAGAGATTGAATGTAGAGGAACCATCATATATATTTGACAGATAAAGAAAATGAGACATGTCTGGAGTGACTGAGCTTTGAGAATGAAGAGTCGATTTTGTGTTATGCATTATATAAAAAATACAATATACCATATTTTATTTGGGAAGAAGATATTTCTAAATAATCTTCTAGATGATTGATTGCTCTGTTCTTGAATCCATCAGTACAGGCTATTATAGAGGCTATCTTATCTCCAGCTATGAAAAATAGCACCAGTGGACAAAGGAATATGCAATGCTATATTGGCTAAAGTGATCCAATTTTATAAATTTATCCTCATTTTAACTAAATTCTTGCTTTTTTCTCTTAGGGATGGTATGGGTGAAATGTCCTTTGAGAATGTAATGATATATCTGTAAAGACTTTGGTTTGGAGAATAATGGAACAGAATAACAAGTATTTTTAGCTCAGTTGTTACAACTGAAAACAAGGTAGTTTATTCAATAAATGCGCATTTTTCTTGCATAGTAGCATATTGTTTTATTTGCCAAACGGCATCTTGGTATATAGTAGATTGATCTTTAAATTTGCAAAGCAACAGAATCCTTTTTAAAAAGAAAACTCTAATTGAAACCCTACTATATAGAGAACAGATAACAATGCTATTTCTTTTGGATAAATGTCTTTTTAGGAGTTGAAATTAATAAAATTTATTTAATAAAAGTCAATGTTACAGCAAAAGCTTACCTGAGAGAAAAAACTAATAGCAATTAACGCTCACATCCAAAAAACAGAAAGCTTAGATACTGACAACCTAATGAAAAAACTCAAGGAACTGGAAAAAGAAGAGCAAACAACTTCCAACCCTAGTAGAAGAAAAGAAATAACGAAGATCAAAGTGGAACTGAATGAAATGGAGAACAAGAGAACTATCCTAAAGATTAACAAAACCAGAAGCTGGTTTTTTAAAAAGATAAACAAAATTGATAGTCCTCTTGCTAGATTGACAACGACTCAAAGGGAAAAGACTCTAATAAACTCAATAAGAAATGAAAGAGGAGTGATCACAACAGACACCACAGAAATACAAAACATTATATTTGATTACTATAAAAATCTATATCCCCAAAAAATACAGAACGAAGATGAAATGTACAAATTCCTGGATACATACAACCTCCCTAAGTTCACCCAGGAGGTAACAGATCTCCTGAATAGACCAATTTCAGAAATTGAAGCAGTAATTAAAAACCTCCCCAAACGGAAAAGTCCCGGACCCGATGGCTACACTTCAGAGTTCTACCAAACCTACAAAGATGAACTCATACCTATACTACAGAAACTATTCAACACCATTGAGAAAGATGGTATCCTTCCTAACTCATTCTACGAAGCCAATATCACCTTGATACCAAAGCCAGGAAAGGACATAACAAAAAAAAGAAAATTATAGACCAATATCCCTCATGAATACAGATGCAAAAATCCTAAATAAAATTCTAGCAAACAGAATTCAGCAGCACATCAAAAAAATAATTCACCACGACCAGGTGGGCTTTATCCCAGGGATGCAAGGCTGGTTCAACACATGCAAGTCTATAAATGCAATTCACTTCATAAATAAAATCAAGAACAAAGACTATATGATTCTGGCAATAGATGCAGAAAAAGCATTTGATAAAGTCCAACACACCTTTATGATAAAAACTCTTAGCAAAATAGGCATAGACGGTTCATACCTTAAACTTATCAAATCCATTTACGACAAACCCACTGCTAATATCATCCTAAATGGGGAAAAATTGAAATCATTCCCGCTTTGATCCGGAACCAGACAAGGATGCCCACTATCTCCTCTCCTATTCAATATAGTACTCGAAGTCCTAGCTACAGCAATCAGACAAGAGAGGGGTATTAAGGGTATCCAAGTGGGGGCAGATGAGATTAAACTCTTGCTCTTTGCTGATGATATGATATTATACCTAGAAAACCCCATGGAGTCATCCGAGAGACTCCTTGACTTAATAAATAAATTTGGCAAAGTCTCAGGATATAAAATCAATATACACAAATCAGAAGCATTCATATATGCCAAGAACCATCAAATAGAAACTCAAATAAAAAATGCAATACCCTTTACTATAGCCCCAAGGAAAATTAAATATCTAGGAGTATACTTAAGGAAAGATACGAAAGATTTATACAAGGAGAACTACGAAACACTAAAAAAAGAAATTGCAGAGGATTTGAACAGATGGAAAAATCTACCTTGTTCATGGATTGGTAGAATCAGTATCGTTAAAATGTCAATTTTACCTAAAGCTATCTACAGAATTAATGCAACCCCCATCAAAATATCACCAGCATTCTTTACAGATCTAGAAAGAATAATTCTGCACTTTGTATGGAACCAGAAAAAACCTTGTATAGCCAAAGCAATCTTAAGTAAGAAGAACAAACTGGGTGGCATCAGTCTTCCTGACTTCAAACTTTACTATAAAGCAATAATACTTAAATCAGCCTGGTACTAGCACAAGAACAGAAGCATCGATATCTGGAATAGATCTGGGATACCAGAGATGAGACCATCAGTATACGGCAACCTAATATTTGATAAATAAGACAAAAATATACAATGGGGAAATGAATCCCTCTTCAATAAATGGTGCTGGGAAAACTGGTTAGCTGCATGCAAAAGATTGAAACAAGATCCATATCTCTCACCTCTTACAAAAATTCACTCAAGATGGATAACAGACTTAAACCTAAGACATGAAACCTTAAGAATCCTAGAAGAAGATGTTGAGAAAACCTATCAAATATTGGTCTAGGCAAAGAATTTTTAAGGAAGAGCCCCAAGGCAATCACCGCTACTTCAAAAATAAACAAATGGGATCTCATCAAATTAAAAAGTTTCTGCACAGCTAAGGAAACCATCGTTAGAGCAAATAGACAACCCACAGAGTGGGAGAAAATATTTACTCTCTACACTTCTGATAAAGGCCTAATAACAAGAATCTATCTAGAACTTAAAAGAATTAACAAGAAAAAATCAAACAATCCCATCAAGAAATGGGCAATGGAAATGAACAGAAATTTCTCCAAAGAAGACAGAATAATGGCCTGCAAACATATAAAAAAATGCTCAACTTCTCTAATCATCAGAGAAATGTAAATCAAAACCACAATAAGATACCATCTAACACCAGTGAGAATGGCTTATATCAAGAAATACCAAAACAACAAATGCTGGCGAGGATGTGGAGAGACAGGAACACTCCTACACTACTGGTGGGACTACAAATTAGTGCAACCTCTTTAGAAAAGAATATGGAGATACCGCAAACAGCTAGATATAGAAATACCATTGGACCCAGCAATAGCACTGTTGGGCATCTACCCGAAAGAGCATAAGACATTTTACTATAAAGACATCTGCACCCGAATGTTTATGGCAGCACAATTCACTATTGCAAGATCATGGAAATAACCCAAGTGTCCGTCGATTCACGAGTGGATAAGTAAAATTTGGTATATGCTCACAATGGAATACTATTCAATTCTAAGAAATGACAGTGAATTAGCACCATTTATGCTATCCTGCATTAAGCTTAAACCCGTTATCCAAAGTGAGGTGACATAAGATCAAGAAAACGGGCTCCACATCTACTCGCCATCGAGTTGGTACTCACTGATTAAAACTATGATGCTCAAATGGGGATAGTGCCCACTAGGGTTTGGGGGAGGGGGAGATACACATCTTGGGGTTGTGGTGAGCATAGTGGGTGGGGGGAGAGGGAATACATCTAAACTTCCAAGGGAAAGGCTAGGATATACAATGTAACCCAAAGGTCAAAAAAAGGGAGAAAACAAACAAATAAACAAACAAACAAACTTTTATCGGGTGGTGGGCAAATGGGAAGGGGGAGGAGGGGAAGAATTTACACTTGCAGAATGGGTGTGATGCGCACCACCTGAGAGTAGGACATGCTTGTTGTTTTGGTAAGGCGAGGGGGGGCGTGGGGAGGAATGGCAGGGGCAATATATGTAACCCTAACAATATTTTTACCCCCATAATATGAAAAAATAAAAAATTAAAAAAAGTCAATGAGTTTTTTGTGGGTTCACAAACTGAATTCAGGAGTTATGGATGGAGGCTGCACCCTAACATCAGAGTCACCATCCTATTGATTCCTATGTTTTGTTTTGGTGAAACTGTATCAAAAAATCATGATTCATATAGAGAAGTAACTGCAATGGGTAACAAGTTTTAAACAGCTCAATTTATAATCTCAGGAAGGTTGAAAAGTATATAGGATACTTAAAAAGAGTTACTAATAATATCTAACAGCTGATTGAATTCCTTTTAATAAAAAAGACATTTAGAATACCAAACTTATGTTATTAATATTGCATTGTTAGCATAAGACTTGCTCTATATTCACTTCTTATTTCACAATAGACTATACATCACCATAGGCTAATGCATCTAGCAGATCTTCCTGAACTTTCCTTGGCATTTAGTAGAATATAGCACATGAACTGTGTGGAATTTATGAAAGTATTAGCATATTTGAATTCAATGAAAGACTAGTATAAAAATGCTTCTAATTATCAGCATATTTATAAAAAGTTTAAACATAGGCATAGGGCGGATAAGAGAAGTTTTGTTTTAAGTAGGGCACAAAAATGACTGAACCGAACTGACCAAGTTAATGCATGGTGGCCTTCAGCAAGTTAAAATTTGATTTATGACACTTAAAAGTGAAATCTATATCTAACACAGAATCCCTGAAACATGTCTTTGGTAGACTTAAGTGCCATTGAACACAGTTTGAAAACCACACATGTGGAAAGGCCAAGAGATACAACATTCTAAGATCTGCTCGGGAGTCCTGACTCACATACTAGCAATCTGAGTCTGGCCTTGTGCTGTAAACTTGTTGAGCCTTCGTGTAAAATACGGAGTATGACCCTTACCACAGCTAGTTTTTTTTCTAAGAGTAAATCCTTTACTGTATTTCAGAGTACAAAGTATCTGACATAGAGAAGGCATGCATCAAATGCTATTTGCATTTAAGCCTGATGTCTTGAAAAATAAAGAGTAATTTCTAAATCTTTAGAAAAATAGAGGTAAAAGAGTAGATTGAAGGGGAGAGAGAGATTATGGTTTGATTTTAGGGGAAAAAAGAGATTTCATCACAAAGAATGATTTTCTAACAAAGAGAATACATGGAAGAAAATGCTTACCTTTAGAACTGAGTGGAAATGTTTACAATACCAGATGAATGCTTTGAACATTAGTGTGTATCTAATTTTACAAATCAGCCACTACATTTTTAGAGTCAGATATATATATTTTTTAAATTCAATGTTCTCTTCAGCTTTCCAGGAAATACTGTGCTCTGTCAAATGGTCAACAAAAGACAAAACTGCCAAAAAACATGCAGCACCTTAATGTAGCTTTTTTGATTAACAATTAAACCTTATGCTTTGGAGTTCAGGCGTCTTAGCAGTGCGGTCTTCTGGTATAGGCAGGCAGACCTGGGTCAGTTTGTTATTCTCAAGTGGGGTCCGAATTACCCTGGCTCTCTGTTCCTACAGAAATGGTAAAATCACCTTTTGTTTGCTGGTCCAAATGAACCCATATACCCTGAAAGGACTTTTTTTTCACATGTAAGAAAGAGCCAGGAATATCTATGGTTTAGTGACTTGCAATTATTTAAATCTGTGAGCCAACTCGGTGATACAAAAGATTGCATGTCAGTGGGTCTGAAAATTGGCTGCATGCCAGCTTCATCAAGGGAGCTTGTTTATGGAACAAATTTCCAGGGTTTACCCCCAGAAATGCTGACTCGGGTGCAATAATTTGACTCTAGAAGAATGTAGAGTCCATTCTCAATAAGCTTACTGTGAGACCAATATGTAAAAATGGGCTTTATCTAGCTGCAAGGCAAATATACTCATTTTATATGGGTCCAGAGGAGCATGTGGTTTACATAGTACTTTAATTTGTTGAACTCCTCACTGTAATGCCAGTGAGACCTTGGCTTTACTATTGTAGTAGTTTGGGAAAGAGGGGACAGTGACCTGCTCTAGGAGGGTGACAGGGTAGATAGAAAAATTAAAAATTAAGCAGCCTCACTAGTCTTTGAGGCAATGGACATTTTGCTCTATGATTCTATGGGGTTGTTGGATTGCACACCATGTGTTGACATGAGTGGAAGTAAAGATGGGATCACAGGACAGACCTAGAATCACAGGAGAAAGGAGAAAGCATGGCTTGCATCCCTGGTTTATGTGTTTATTCTTTCCTCCAGCAATTATTTATTGAATGCTTATTTATAAATGGTGAACAATAGTCCAGGTGCTGAGGCTGCAATGATATAATGGATATACTTGTTCACTTCTTTCATGAAATTTGTAGTTTAGTACAGAACAGGCAAGTAAAGAAACAATTCTATTAATTGCGTGGTGATGGTAAAGGAATTCTAGGTATTATGAAGGCAACAGAATCATCCAGGGGCAAGAAAAAGTTGCTAGGTATGAAATTTAAACTGATACATCAAGGATATTTAGAAGTCAAGAGATAACAAAAGGAGGAGGGAATGGCATGCTAAGAGATGCAAAGGGCTTCCATGAAAAAGAAGATGGAGAGTCAAGAGGGACAGGGCTCTTCTCAGGCTTCCTGCAGTTTGCAGTGTCCCTGCATCAGAGAAGCTCAAAACGGCAAATCCAGATGGACCTTAGGAATAGCTAAGCCTTCCCTGACTCGAAAAGTTGACCTGTTTCAGAGCTGTTCACTAATGTTATTCAAAGCCTTCTCTTCTATAATCGGGAATAAAAATGGAAGATATCTGAAAGATTTGCATATAAAGTATAAGAATAAATGATACCAGAGTTGTTTCTAATTTGACAAGAAAACTGAGGTAGGGCGAGTGGGTGGCATTAAAAAGGAGAAAGGATCATAAAAGAGAAACTGCAACCACTTTACTGGACTAATAATATTTTAAAATTCAATGTTAACTGATAATGCTTCTAGGTCTAGGGAATACATTGTTATTATTATTTTTGAGACAGAGTCTCACTTTGTTGCCTGGGCTAGAGTGAGTGCTGTGGCATCAGCTTAGCTTACAGCAACTTCAGACTCCTGAGCTCAAGCGATCCTTCTGCCTCAGCCTCCCAAGTAGCTGGGACTACAGGCAAGTGCCACCATGCCCAGCTAATTTTTTCTATATATTTTTAGTTGTCCAGCTAATTTCTTTCTATTTTTAGTAGAGATGGGGGTCTCGCTCTTGCTCAGGCTGGTCTCAAACTCCTGACCTTGAGTGATCCTCCCACCTCGGCCTCTCAGAGTGCTAGGATTACGGGCGTGAGCCACTATGCCCAGCCTACATTATTATTATTAGTACTATTATTAATGTTATTTTAGTTGTGGTAAGAACATTTAACATACCAACTATCCTCTTAAAATTTTAGGCATACAATATACCATTGTTAACCATGGGCATGATATTGTACAGTGGATCTCCAAAACTTATTCATCCTGTAGAACTGAGACTTTATACCCAGGGAATAGCAACTCAGAGAGTGAATTCTTTCACCCCTCTCCTTGTTTCCCTGCTTTAGACCCCAGGACCTTCCAGACTCAGGCCCAGTTCTGTTCTTCCCAGAGGCTGTCATTCCCCACTGAAATCCAGTCTTCCTGGACTTCATGCCTCCCTAAGGTCAGCCCCAGGTTTATTTTATTGTCAGCTCATTACCTGTGGGTTCTTTGTTTTGCCCCACTTTTTACGAACTTAGAAGCTGTCTTCGTTATCAGATCCACTGCTGCAGTCTTGTGTTCAAGGAACCCTTATTTTACTTAATAATGACCCCAAAGCACAAGAATAATGCTGCTGGGAATTTGGATCTGCCAAAGAAAGCTGTAAAGCACTTCCTTTGAGTAAAAAGGTGAAAGTTCTAACTTAAAAGGGGAAAAAAATTATATGCTGAGGTTTCAAAGATCTACAGTAAGAATGAAACTTCTACCATGATATTGTGAAGATGGAAAAAGAAATTCTTGCTAGTTTTGCTCGAACTGCAAAAATTATGGCCACAGTGTATGGTAAGTATTTAGTTAAGGTAGAAAAGGCATTAAATTTATGAGTGGAAGACACAAACAGAAACATGTTCTGATAGATGGCAATTGGGTTTGGTACTATCCAACGTTTCAGGCATCTACTGTGGATCTTAGAACATATGCCCCGAAGATAAGGGGGGAAGTACTGTGTTTGATTTTAGGAAAAATTTCTCATTCATCTCACAGGTAGAGCTAAAACTGAAGAGTGGGAGAAGCTGTTACCCAGATGTAGAGAGTTAAAACTATACGTCTAATGAGAAGACTCAAGTGTTGCCAAGGGGCCAAGTAGTCCCCAATTAATTTTCCTCCTATCACTATTACTATTATTTTATGGTTATTTCCCCAAATTACTCTATTAGATATTAACACTTTTTTTTGCCTTTAGATAGAATAGGAATTCATTTGGGTAAAGATTTAAAAGGTGAATTTATAAAATAAAATTTAATTTTTTTCTTTTTGTTTTAATTTTTACATGGTCATTTATTTTTACTTATTAAGTTTATTCTTTCAGAAAGTGGCTCAAGTCATAGATGGCTCAAATTACCTAGAAGTTTTATTAATTTTTAATGAAAAATTAACATCATTATTATGAAAAAGGCTCTATGGGTCTAACAGAAAGCTAACATTCAAGCCACAAGATCACTTTCCTATTCTGCTTTTTATTAACTATGCATTTTACAGTGGATTTTAACCTTTCTTTTCTATAGATACAGTGGAGAAAATACTATCTAGCCTAGCCACTGCGAGGATAACTAAACATTATAGTTTGCCACATAAAGTTAGTATTAACACTTTAAACGTTATTTGATAAAAAGAAATACACATTTTTAATAAATCTGTTTTTCACTTGGCCTATCAAAAATTGCCACATGGAGTACCCACAAATAACCTTATTTTAAAAAAATACCATTTGAATTGCTGTGAGCTTATTGAAGAGAAGTTGTGTGAGAAAATCATGTGCAGAGTATGAATCTGTTTTCAATTTGAAACTTGTTTGGAAAATTATATCAGCGACATTTCCAAGTGGCCTAAAATATTTTGTCAACATTAGTTATAGCTAAATTTTACAAAGTATCCTGAGCCTGCCAAGAAACTCAAGGAATGGACAATTAATTGAATCGCAAATCCAAGGTAATTTGTTAATTTTAGTGTTTACGTAAATTTCTCAACTTCCTCAATATGAAAAAAATATTTTAAGGAAACCATAATCAGCTTACATAAAGATAAAGCATATGAAAAAATAGTTTGGAGACAATACAATGTATTCATATTATAATCCAAATCTTGTAAAAGGCAGCTATATCCAACCTTATTTACAATGTTTCTCTATGTAAATATACATATTGGATTAGGGAGCACCATGATAATAAGAGTAAATTAGCTATTTCAGGGTAAGCTTTGCAGGTTTGCTGTTCCATTTTGGGATGTGTTGGGGTAGTCTTAATGGGAGTCATGTGGGGAAGTTGGTTTGCAAACATCCTGGTGTGAAGTCTCAGAAACTGTATTTTATTCATTTGTCTAGAGGATATTAGTCTCTGAGGCATAGACTCACACTATGCCTACAGAGAAAAGATTGCCAGAGCTGCTAATGTACTGATATCTTCTCTATTTTTCTTACATGGAACCACATAGTGAAAGGTGTATCTTCAACAATGAGATTTGCTAAATGTTGCAATGCACAACTGAGGGAGTCTATATGGGGGTCTTTCCTGTATATACATTAAAAATAGGATCAATATTAATTATCTAGGGTGATTATAAATTGGTCCATTGCAAACAGGGGGAGGATAGATCATGTCTACGGTGCTGATAGCATCTGTCAATGCTTATCACTATGCTATTGTTGCACCTACAATCATCACTCTGTTGGACATCAACACATTTTTTTCTTGCCTTTAGACAGAATAGGAATTCATTGGGGGAAAGATTTAAAAGGAAACTTGATAAAGCAAAATCTAGTTTTCCTTTTCTGTATTAATTTTTTACATAGCTACTTATTTTTATTTGCCAAGTTTGTTCTTTCAGTGGCTCAAGACACAGACATAAATTAGGGAAAAGCCCTTGTAAATTTTGTGAATCAACAAAGGTTCAGCATCCTGTTTTTAATGTTTATTTAGTACCCCCAACAAATCAGAACAATGGGTCACCCACTGTCAATAAAAATTATTACATAGATACTAATTAATAATTTGTTCTTTTGAGCAAGTCATAGTGAGAAGTTTCAATTGCCTTTATAAAAGTTGCTTTCTTACAAAAATATGAAATTCCTAATCCCCATTAATTGAATTTATTACTCTTTCAAGGGCCATGCGAATTTGTATCTTGGCATTTTTATTTTCTGTTTCTTTGAATTCTTTTTTATGTATGACTTGATTTAAAATGAGATTACAGCATCCCTAGAATTATTAATTTAGCTATTAGGACACTTAATTTATTTTGTGTACATTTCAAAGGCACATAAATGGGTGAAATAAGTTTTGTGTAGAATGGTAAGTTTATTATACTATACTTATTGAAAAGGATAGCATAGTGTTTAAAGAAATAAACATTTTATTTTGGAATAATTTTAGATTTACAAAATTTGCAAAGATAGCACAGTAAGTTTCTGTATATCCCAGTTTTCCTTGTTAATATCTCATCTTACCCTGGCACATTTGGAAAAACTAAGAAACCAACATTTAAGCATTACTATTAACTAAACTTCAGACTTTATTCACATTTGTCCAGTTTTTCCACTAGTGTCCTTTTCCTATTCTACAGTTTGATCTAAGATATCATTGCATTTAGACAAAGTTTTTATTGAGATAAAATTTTAGAATTAAGAACAAATGTCTACTTTTCATGAAGAATGCATCATGTGTATGTAATGGCAAAACGATAGTCCCAAATCCAAGTCAAAGTGAGGGAAGGAATGCTAAGTTCTGTGACAGGGTGCGTTGGAGGAAACCACTTCTGCTACTGTCTGTTAGACAATTTTAAACCCTTTCCCTGGTTTTCCTCATTTTGTTCAGTTAAGTAAGAGTGAAGAAGAAACTGCACACTTGACTGACTCTCTGCCCTAAATCCCATCCCACTTCTCCCATCTCTGATAACCCAGTAAGTGCTCTAACATTTTAAATGCTTTTTCAATCACCCATCCTCGGTAATCTGTAGTCTTCAAGAATGTTCTTGCTGAAGAATCTGTGGACTGCTCTAAGAGGGCCTTGAACTATTCTCTATGAAACAAAGTGTAAGACACACATGCTAGCTCTTTTGTGTTGGAATACTTTTATCGGGGAAGGAAGTTTGGTAATGGCTTCTGGAAACTTTGTTTAAAAAAAACCCCATTCTGGAAAATTTCTAAATCATTTGCTGTCATTGCTACTACATTATACACTGACATAGAGGTCATTTTTTCCCCTAAAATATTTTTAGGAAAGGATATAACGTCTTGGCATCCTGGAAAAGCTACCATCTGACAGCTGTGTGAGAGGCTTCCTTGTAGGAGGCTTTGAAGAAAGGACTGATCCACCAGTGAAGTTTTAGACTTAGGGGACAGTAGGAAAAGCCAATTTTGCAAATAATTACTTTGTATGCTCCTAGATAGCATCCTGAGAAGCTATTTCACTTTTGAGCTTGATTTTCTGATAAATAAATCTGCAGACCTTTAGAGATTTAAAGACATATCTTTTTAACACGTAGAAATAAAGATACATTTAAAAAGTTTAAATTAATATTTTATTTGAATAGGCAGTTTTGGCATATGAGAATTAAGGTTATATTTGCTGAGAACACATCAGAAGGCTTATATTATATATGCTACTTTTGAATTGTTTAACATCTTTCCTCTGTGGATCTTTTTATTTACTTATTTATTTGACAAAAATTGTGGATATTTATCATGTACAATAGTCTGTTTTGAAATATGTATACATAGTGGAATGGCTAAATCAAGCTCATTAACATATCCATTACCTCCCAGAATTATTTCATGTGTGTATGTGTGTGTGTGTGTGTGTGTGTGTGTGTGTGTGTGTGTGTGTGTGGTGAGAGCAGTTAAACCCTCTGTGTGTGTGTGTGTATGAAACTGATGGAAGTTAAGGAATGAGTATGTGTAATTTGGTTAAGTGTTCCAGATTGTTCTCTAGAAAAGTCATAGCAATTTACACTTTCCCAAGCACAGTGTGTGAGGAGGATCCTTCTACCTCCATATCCCTGTCTTTACTTTGCATTATCAACTCTCTTCTTTTTGCCAGTTTAGCAGGTGTGAAGCACTCCCTCATTGGTTTTACCTGGCAGGGGCAGCAAGGGCCCTGACAGAGGAATGACAGTAGCTAACCTAGCTGCCTCTGGTTCTAATTTCCATGAGCATCTCTCATCTCTCATTCTTTTGTGGCTATTAGAGAGTGGCATGGTGTGGGGAAGATTCTCCTTCTCTAGTCTCTATCACTTCGAGAGCTTACTTCATGTTATCCTGGTTTGGAGAGCCTGGCTAGAGATTGCCTAGCCCTCTGCCTAGACCCCCAGCTACTCTTTGCCAGGCTGTGCCACTCCAGTAACTCAACCTCCATGAAACCTCCAAGGCTGGCCATAATTTTATGGAGATTTAGGCAGAAATCAGAGCCAGAAATTTCAAGAAAGCCTGATCCTTGAGCTTGGCTCTCTGCAACAGACCTCAATATTCTGTATTCCTCTAGCCACAGCTCAATCACTCCCAGGGGTGCCTCTGCCTCCAGTGTGTTTTCTGTGCTGCAGACACGCCCAGGTAGAGAATGGTGATGGGATGGAGATGTATAGGTGCAATATTCTGGTTATTGTCTCTTTGAAATCATGACCAATACCCTGGTTTCCTTCCACTTCATCAAAAGAAAAGAGATAAAAGAAGGAACAGATGGAATCAAGGATGGAGTAGTAATTTGGGAAACAGAGAAGCTGAGTCTGGAGTAATATGATTTGATGGTTGGAACTATGTTGGGGAGTCAAGTGTAATGAACATAAGCCTGGATTACCAGAAAATCGTGGGAGAAAACTATTCAAATTTTCATATAGGAATTAGAAATTGTCTCTTCCCTATTTGAGGTTAGAGATATTTTATGTCTCTTATGCTTTTATGACCCAAAGAGGCTTCAAAGACTGACCATTACAAATATTCGAAAGTGAAGAATTGGTTCTCAACTCCTGTGAAAATTAATATATAATCCACTTCAGAAAATGTGTAATCATTCTCTAATTATTGCTGATATTGTGGCTAAATAAGCACATGGAAATTTACAAACAACCTATCATGCATAAATAGGAAGCTCAAAGTGAGTTCCGAATGACTGTCCTTCACAGATCATTGTGTAAATGGATTCTGAGTAGTTGGGTTAATTCTAGCTAATATTTGAAGATTACTCTGTATTGTTCCTTTTTTTACTACCTGAAATATAGTGGATTTCTCCCAGATGAAACCCTAATGTCTTCTGGGCATGCTGGGGTTAGCTGCTTCTGTAACCTCATTTCTTGATAAGAGCCTTGTTTTCCATGTTATTTGGCTACTATGTTTGGGCAGAGAAAGGTTTTCTCTGAAAGATTACCTATGTTTCTGTTCAGACTTGAGGGACTAATGTTGTGATTGAGAAATGGCAAAATTGCTTTTTGGGCTAATTTAGCTTATGCTGCCAGATACAATTTTATGTATTTATGTAGCTACTTCCCTTACCCTTTATCCTCTAAAGCTCCTTGCCCTTGCTTGCTTTATCAAATGAAAACAATAACATCTGTTTCATACTTTAGAGTTGATGTGTATCATTTCATGTGCAATATCTCATTTAATTTCAACCACTCTTGACATGTTCATGAACATATCTAAACAATTAAAATGTTTTAGGATTAACTATGAAGAGTTCAATACCCCTAGTTTGATTGACTAGATGACAAACATCTGGCACCCGGACTAACCTCTGGAAAAATGATAAAGCAGACACAGTTTGTCTTCTGCATTCTTCTCACTTTGCTGGGTGTTCCCTTTCCTGACGCAGCCAAATCTCCCTTCTGGCAGACTCTGTGCTTTCATCTGGCCTCTGACTACCCAGGATTCTCTTCATGGAAAGCCTTTTTAAGGCAGCCTGCTTCACATTCTTTTTTCTTCCTAGTCATCAAAATTTACATGCCCTATATTTTCTCTCCTTAATCTCTTCTTTGCCTATTGCAGTGAACTCATTAAAAGGCATTTGCATCTTGGATGAGAAATTGCAGAGGTAAAGTCTTAACCCAAAGAAACACACCAGTAATGGTGAAATTTCAGATATAGTGACACATATAATTTAGGGATGGGAAGCCCTTAAACCACAGCAGGTAGGTGACTGTGAATGCCACCCCATATGAGGCAAACCTTTTCTGGAGGGCACAATATTTATTAAATAACTGAATAGTCAATTGAATATATTACTTTTCACATTGATCTTTCAATATAATATAGGTTGAGTTTATATGCCTCTTGTTTATCATTTTTACCTTTGAGAATAAGCTCCCAAGATACACTGTGTCTACCACATAGCTCATTTGGCATTTGCAAAAACCAAATAGGTGCTTTGGAAATAATAATGATACTTATGAATTACTAAATCATTCCATTAAGGAAAATTAAATTGTTGACATTAGAGGTAAAATGTATTTACATATATAATCCCTTCTCAGAATAAAATAGATCATAAAGTTTTATATTGCTTAAATCAATTGGAGAGAACTTACAGATCATCTAGTTCAAGTTCTCTTACTTTACAGCTGAGGAGACTGACACACAAAGGAGATAAGTTACTTGTGCTAGATGTTACAGAGTGTTAGCAGAGGCCTTGGGACGAAAACCCAGGTTTTCTACTCCACACTTATACCTTTTCTACAATATGATTTTACTGCCATCATCAACCACAATCTTAGGTTGGGATTATTAAAAGAAAATCTTTAGACAAGTTAAATTCAGCAGAATTTATTTGAGCACAGAATAATTCATGAATTAGGCAACACTCAGAACCAGGAGCCGTTCAGAGAACTCTGGCCAGCAACATGAGCAGGTAGTATTTATAGACAGGTATAGGAAATGACATACAAAAGCAGCTTGATTGGTCACTGCTCAGACATGATCTGCTTAGTTGGCAGCCTGGGATTGTCAGAAGCTCAGTTGCTGTGATTGGCTGAGACTCACCTACTTGTTACAAGAAGATACTCTTGCGGTTAGGTTGCAGTTTGTTTACATCCTGATTAGGTTGCAGTTTGCTACATAGAAACTCCAAGTAATGGGGCAGTCTCAGGCCAAATTTAGTTTAACAGAATGAAGAGTAGTGGGTCTCCCACAGGCCTGCTTGCCTACAAATCAGCTCTGGACTGTGTACACTCCACTTAAGTCTGTAGTCTGCAGTGTAAACCACCTGCATCCTCTCTTCCTGATTTACTACAACTTGATTTTCTTCTTTATCCCCTTAGCATTTATAATCTGAAGTAGGCACTGTGTGTACATCCCCTCCTTGGTCAAGGGATAAAACAGAACACTTTGCACATAGAAGAAATTTAATGCACACTTTTTAATATAAGTTTTTAAGTAATAAAAATTAGTTATTCTGGGTCATTTAACTCCTTAAAGGCAGAGGCCTTGTTTCATACTGATTTGCCCACTACTTTATCCAGAGGTGCTGATAGTGTTCAATAACTCTTTGTGGAATGAATGAGTTAATACCAGATGAATAAAGCAAGGTATTTAAACTATCATTTGCATTCCAAATAATTTACAACTCTACCCCACCAAGTGACATTTAAAAATTATTATTCATCAATCATCTAGTGGTGTTTGGTAGAAACTAATTTTTTTTTATTAAAATTGCATAATTTTTTATACTGAAAACAGGATTTTATTACATACACTGATGGTCATGTCATATTTTTTTTCAAAATATCTTATATATTTTTTTCCTGTTTTCATTATTAAACAGCAAAAATCATTTACATTCACTAGGGATAGATATAATTTACTTGGATGGGATTAGAAGTTACTTTTCAAAATACATTTAAATATTCTTTTTGGTTTTCATGTCAACACATTTCACACTTTTTTTTCTTGTTACTGTTTTTCCTCTAGCTTTTGTTGAGACCCAGGCAACTTCTTGGGAGGCATGTTAACAAGTTTAAAAGACAGATGACAATATAAATCATCATTCTCTGTGGAAAGCACTATTCTATCATGTTTTATTTTGATCAGGACTCAGCTGATTGCTGCTGCTGACTTTAGGAGCCTGCGGCTAGCTGACTGCTGGATGAGTTAGAATTTTAACTCTGCCGGTTAGGGGCTGGCCTGGGGAGATGCCTCATGTCGAGAAACTTTGGACAAACATCTTCACCTCTATCAGCCTTTGTTTATTTCACCTGCAGAGTGGGGGAAGTAACACTAGTCCTGTACTTGTTATTCCAAGGAAGAGATTAAGTGAATTCAATGCTTAACCTGCTGCTTACCTCAGTAGACTCTCGTTAGGTGCTCAATATACAGTCATCCTTACCAACCACAGCATCACTACTATTCCTAGATAAAAGAAAAAATGCTCAAAATTCAATTAATCATAATCTCTTGAACTTCTTGTATCTGACGAAGTGATTTGTTTTCCTGACTCAAACTGCCACTGTGGCATGTGCTTTAGTAGAGTGGCCTGTCTCGAAGACAATTCTTTGTGGCAGCGTTTTATTTTTACAATGTTTACAAGAGGGCAGCCAGCCAGGGAGCCAGATCAGGGCAGATTCCAGGCGCAGGCAATAGAGGAAACGTGCATAAAATTATTGCCACAACTGCCTTCAAAGAATTGTTCTGATTGTCTAAAAATACACAAGTCAAACTTGCTCTAATGATTTCATTCTTTTGAGGATTTCCTCCTTCTTTCTTTCAATGTTTTAAAAACCACAGACAATGAAGTGAAACCTGTTGCCAAAACTCTTTTTGTGTATATATATGTGTGTATTTAGCTGGTCAAATGTGCTGGAAAATTACATCTAGGATTTTTGAGAATCAGCCCATCAATATCCTGTAGAGTGTTAGCATTGAAACAGTTTACATATAATAAAATCCATTGCTTTTTCTATCTTTAATCAACATGCACTGACTTTAACATGTAGTAGATGATATAAATATTCTGGAATACAAGAATGTGTCCTTTTTAGTTTTAGGCTCCCATGACAGCTCATTTTCAATCCCAGGGACTGGAAACTGGTATTCAAGTGATTTCTGTTCTGCTTTTCTTGGATGTTAGTACTTTGGAGTTACCTATTACCTGCAAGGTCCATTGTTTCTAGCATGCTGTTGCCATAGATCATCCCGTGATGGGGGCAGAGCTGATACTGTGTTATCCTGGAGGTGTTTGGTCCATGGCACACATCTCGTGGCTTGTTCTCTCTGACTACCAACTTCATTCAATATCATCGTGGTAGGTCGTTCGGCGAAATCAATTGGATGTTCAACTGGACTTCCTACGGATGGGGGAGATAAATTTTGTCCATTGGCCACTTTTTCATTCACCCAGAAGAGTTTTCATAGTAACAGTAGATGAAACAAGTGGCCTCAAGATCTATCCTTCCTTAAAATTCATCTCACTGCTTTAAAAATAAAGCACTTTCAAAAATATTCCCAAATTGCTCCTCTATACAGCTTCTGCTTCAGACAAAATCACTAACAGACAAAGCAAAGTAGATGAATGAGGGCTTCTAAGCCCCTTTTCATGATGAATGTTGCCTAATGTTCAACAATCAAGCAAAGAGGGATGGGAAAATGTAATGTAGCAACTTGAAAATGAAAATATAGAGGATAAGCTAAGATTTCCTAGCCCTGGTCTGCAAGCTTGAAGAAGCAAAGAGCTTTATTATTTTTTTTTTCTAGTCCATTTGCAGAAGTCTATCCATCTTGTGTGGCATAGTGGAAAAAACCCAAAAACAATGTCTTAGAAGTGGGGAAGTAAACCTGACTGCTATTAGAGAATTCAGGTGGGACTTTAAACAAGTTATTCTCCTCCTTTGATTATAAATTTTCCTCATAAAACTTAAATGACAATGGTCTGTATATTATCCTTAGGAAAAGTACCAGCTTTGACTTAAGAATGCAGGTTGACATGATGAGTAGATTTAAAAACACAGGATGTTACAAAGTAAACTATTTTGTTTTGCATGCTGATTTTCCTATTTGAGGCATAATTTAGAATTTCAATTAAAGGAATATTACTACAATTTTATTTTTATTACTACCATTGGAAACAGTTAAACAAGAGCAGTCATTTTACTACTGTTGTATTTCTGGAATTTGCAGTGGTGAATGTGTTGCTTTCTGGACTTGTAGGATATTTTAACTTTGGAATCCTAAAATGAAAATATAAATTGGACTGTATAGGAAATGTAGGTGATTTTAAATATGTTGTCTATATGATATAGACATCTTAGTGTCTCCAATACAATTTGGATTAAAATTATTTGGTTTACTTGCTAAATTTGAATAGACTTATATCTGTTATTTAATTATGTAATTTTATTATTTATTCAATAGATATTAATTGGAAACTTGTTTGACACTCTCTTAAGGAGCTTCTATACTTTTGTTTATTTCCATACTTATCTGTATAAAGACATAACCATAGGATGACCTCCAGGTACATGTTTGACCATTTTTGACCTACAAAAATGGCAATTTCACATGGATCAAATCACTGTATCATCTTTCTATCCATATATAATTCACAACTGCTACAAAATGGATGTTCATTTAAAAACACACAGAAAAGATACCAATAAAGGACTTTCTCAATCATAATACATCCTTGGGCATAATCAAGAGCTAAAATGACAACTATTTGAATTAACATTAACATAAATGTTATATATCTGAGGCGATAGGAGACACATTGAATGCACTCTAAACCCATCAATCTTATCTTTCCAGTATGTTTAAAGGTTTTTATCCTATCTCTAAAATGTTTTGTTTTTGTTTTTTTGATAAGAGATGCTATTGAGTAGCAAAATACCCTACCTCTCCTCTACCCCCTTTTAGGATAACATCTCCTGACGTTTCAAAACAGCTAGGGGAGAGGAAGAGGAAAGACAGGGCAGGAATCAACTACCGTCTAAAACTCAGCCCTGGGAACAATTAAGAATAGACATAGCAATTTCCTTCTAAAAGGGAAATATATTCCTGTTCATCTTTCCCTATGATTTATTATAATTACAAAGAGCTTATGTGTTTATTTCTTTTCAATGTCAAAAGTAATGCTATTAAGTAAATCTATGAAGTCCCACATTTAACTTGCTGCCTCAACAAAGGGCTATGTATTTTCTACGTACCCTGTTAGTTGTATAAATGGCTTAGTTTCCCCTTTATTATATTAACAACATGTAGAATTAAATATTGAGCTCTTCAGCTATTAATATGTGCAATAATCAATTGCTTTTCAAGCAGATAAGACAGAGGTTATTTCAAGAGTTCTGAAAGGCGTCTGCTACTTAGAAATAAAAACTATCTGTTAGAATGCCATGTAAGTATTAAATGATTTCACCCATTTTGAATTGATTTATGCTTTTTTGACATATGAACAAAACGCAAGCATGCTATGGCATGTAGTAAACAGTGACATTCAGAAAAAATTAATGTAGGAAGACCTTTGATTTTCTTTAATTAGGAAAACAGATTTGGAGTGCTCACTTTTTGATGGAATTATGCTAATATGCATAACACTTTCTTGAATTCTTTACAGAATTTCTATTTCTTTGTAGATAAGCCCTTTTCTATTCACAGGGGTCGGTCTTACCATGAAACCTATCTCATCCTACCATCAGGCAATCTGCAGATACAGTAAATTCCTGTAGTATATTTCTCAAAGTCTTGAGTTTAAGCAGATTAGAATAATGTCTTTGGGTGGGTGGCATCTCTTTTGCTGTCTACTGTATCTCTGGGTTCTAGAATGGTGTCTGGCACATGTAACTTTTGAATGAATGAATGGTTTCTGTGGGGAGTGCATTTCAGCAGAATAGTCCATGTGGGCTGTGTAATATCTCACCTAGTCTCCATCAAGCTTTTGGCAGAGTGAGATAAATATATACCTACTCATTTTTCCAATGATCATTCTGTCTCTCCTCTCTCTCTCTCTCTCTCTCTCTCTCTCTCTCTCTCTCACACACACACACACACACACATACACTACCCTCTCAAATACAAAATACAACCCTCAAAGTAAGACAAACCTAAAGTTTGGGACAATGCTGGAATGAATTTCTCAATGTTTACACACTGGGAATTGTCTGTGTCTTTCTTGTATGTCTGCTTGGAACTATGAGAGTGTTGATTGATAGATTAATTTTCTTTGCTCCATTTCAAAGTTCTTCAAGTGTGCCCCAATACTGATAATTTTATAGTAAAAAGGAGATCCTAACTGGAACAGAGAGAATATGAATTTTCAAGATTTGTTTCAATTTGTTCTTATTGGATACATTAATATATGAATACACTAATACATTATGGAGGACCATAAGGTCTGATTGTTCACTTTTAATGAAGCTAGGATTGATCATTGGTTTCAGGTGCTATCATCTTGCTATTTCCATTTTAAAATTTCCAGTGATTTAATGTCTGTTAGTGAGTGTTGCCTCAATTCATTAGCTCATTTGGGATTGCAAAATAGTTGTTTTCTGTTTCCATCCACACATGCACACATACATCACCCCCCTTTCTTTTTACACAGAAGATGTTCATTATGATCTTCTGAGGGAAGCCAGCTGCTGTATTCTGAGCAGCCCTATGGAGAGGGGTCCATGTGCTATTGAATTTGTTTGCTAGAATTTTATTGAGGATTTTTGCATCTATATTCATAAAGGATGTAGTTTTCTTTATTTGTTGCATCCTTTCCTGGCTTTGGTATCAAGATGATACTGGCTTCACAGAATAAATTGGGGGAGGAGTCCCTCCTTCTTGATATTATGAAATAATTTCTGTAGTATGGGTATCAACTCTTGTTTGTAGGTCTGATAAAATTCGGCTGTGAATCCATCTGGCCTGGGGCTTTTTTTTGTTGGAAGATATTTTAGTATGGCTTCAATCTCGTCGCTTGTTATTGGTCTGTTTAGGAGTTCCATTTCTTTCTGATTGAGTCTTGGGAGGTTGTGTGAGTCTAGGAATTTGTCCATTTCCTCTATATTTTTGAGTTTATGTGCATAGAGATTTCCATAGTAGTCATAGATGCTATTTTTTTTATTTCTGTCGTATCTGTTGTAGTAACTCCTTTTTCATTTCTGATTGAGTTTATCAAGGTCCTTTCCCTTCTATTTCTAGTTAGTCTAGCAAGAGGTCTATTGATTTTGTTTCCTTTCAAAAAATCAACTTTTTGTTTCATTGATCTTCTGTATTATTTTCTTGTTTTCAATTTCATTTAGTTCTACTCTGACCTAAGTTATTTATTTTCTTCTGCTGGCTTTGGGTTTGGTTTCCTCTTCCTTTTCTATTTCCTTGAGATGTGTCAGTAGATTGTTAATTTGTGATCTTTCTGTCTTTTTTTTGTAAGTTTTTAAGGCTATGAATTTTCCCCTTAGGGTTGCTTTTGCTGAATCCCATATATTTTGATAGCTTGTTTTGTTTTTGTCATTCAGTTCAAGGAATCTTTTGATTTTCACCTTCATTTCATCATTTATCCAGCAATCATTCAACAGCAGGTTGTTTATTTTCCATGACTTTCAGTGAAATTGGTGTTTCTCTTGGAGTTGATTTCAACTTTAATTCCACTGTGATCTGTGAAGATACCTGTATAATTTTAGTTGTTTTGAATTTGTTGGGCCATGATTTGACGCCTAACACGTGATAAATCTTGGACAATGTGTATGTAGTGATGAAAAGAATGTATATTCAGTATTTTGGGGGTGAAATATTCTGTAAAAGTCTCTTAGGCTCATTTGTTCTAGAGTCCCATTTAGGTCCAGTGTTTATCTTCTTCTTGAATGATTTGTCTAGTTCTGTCAGTGGGGTGTTGAAGTCCCTGGCAATTACAATGCTTTTGTTTATCTCTTTGCTTATATCTAATAGGGTTTGATTTATGGATCTGGGTGCACTTATGTGGGTGCCTGAATGTTGAGTATCGTTATGTCTTCTTGTTTAATTGCTCCCTTTACCATTATATAATGATAATCTTTGTCTTTTTTTTACCTTCTTTGATTCAAGAATGGCTACACTTGCTCTCTTTTGGTTTCCATCTGCATGGAATAATTTTGAGTCTATAAGAGTCCTTGTGGGTTAGGTGTGTTTCCTTAAGGCAGTATATACTTGAGTTGTATTTTTTTTTTTTTTTTTGAGACAGAGTCTCGCTTTCTTGCCTAGGCTAGAGTGAGTGCCGTGGCGTCAGCCTAGCTCACAGCAACCTCAAACTCCTGGGCTTTAAGCAATCCTACTGCCTCAGCCTCCCGAGCTGCTGGGACTACAGGCACGAGCCACCATGCCCGGCTAATTTTTTATATATATATATATATTAGATGGCCAATTAATTTCTTTCTATTTTTATAGTAGAGACGGGGTCTCGCTCAGGCTGGTTTTGAACTCCTGACCTTGAGCAATCCGCCCGCCTCGGCCTCCCAGAGTGCTAGGATTACAAGCGTGAACCACCGCGCCCGGCTGAGTTGTATTTTTTATTCATTCAGCCTGCCTATGACTCTTGAGTGGAAGATTCAAACAGTTCATTTTGATTGATGGAATTGATATGTAGGATGCTGTTCTGTTCATCAAGTTGCGTAGTACCTTGTTGCTTTAACTCTTATACTATTATTTTATGTGAACTCTGAGCTTTCGCTTTTGGGTAGTTTTACACTGGTGGCCATTGTGCTGATTCATGTATAATGCAGTCCTGAGTATTTCCTGCAGGGCAGGTCTGGTCTTGACAAATTCCCTCTGTGTTTGCTTCTCTGGAAATGTCTTTATTTGTGAAACTTAAATTTGCGGGATACAAAATTCTAGACTGGCAGTTCTGTTTAAGAAGACTGGAGATGGGTAGGTACTATGTATATTAATATTTTTTGTGCTATTTTTATTTTTTAATTTATTAATTTTTTGCATGGACTTATGTATGGTTGGTTTTTATAAATGCTCCATGTTCACTTGAAAAGAATATATTTCTACTGGAAAAGTTCTGGGTTATAATATTTTCCTATAATATATACCTTATTCATTTTGATTTTTAGGTCTAAGTCCTTTCTATCTTTACTGACTTTTATTCCACTTAATTTGTCTTGTCCTGAGAGAGATATTTTAAATTCCTTATAATTAGTATTTTCCTCCATTTTTTCTATCTCCTGTATTTGCTGCTTTATGTGGTGCTTGTTGCTGTGTTTGTGGTATGTTGATATTGACTGTTATTTATTCTTCATTGTGAATTGGTAGCCTTCAACATTATAATATGTACTTTGTCATTTAATATACTTGTCTTATTCTTTCTATGTAATATGAATATAACAATCCTGGCCTTTTCTTTTTTAAATGTGCATTTGCTTGTTATATCTTTGCCCTACTGAGATGGTAGATTCATTTGATGAAGGGAACTCAGCCAGCCTTGGAACGAGATATTCTGGTTCAAGAGGACACTGTGGGAAGTGAGATGGGATAGATCCATGTCTCATTTCCATCTGGGATGTTTTTGCCGGAGGACATCACCTGAGATGACATTATTTCCAGTTTAGCTAGTATAGTCACAGGTTGTATTGTTTTTTCTTCTAATTGTAGTCTGTTTGGCTTCATGTTCCCACCAGACTATATAATTTCAGGATAGAAAGTCTCATTTTCTCTCAGAAGACCAAACATTGGAAGAGTGAAGGGGAGAGAAAAATACTGGAACTGGAACTAGTAATTAAGATTTTCTTGTTAACATTTATGGTCTTTTGAGGATTTTTATTATTTCCTCTGGATTTGGAAGGGAAAAGATGAACATGTACGGTTTATGCACGAGCCAGCCAGAGCATCTCTGTTTTGGCCTTTGGAGTTTGACTTAGCGGTGGTGTACCTAGGGATTATTTTCACTAAATTTTTTTCCTTACCAATTTTATGTATTTGTTTGAGACTAAATAGGTAGATAAAGAACAAAGACAATATCATGGTGGTTGGCATTCTAAAATAAAAAAATGATTTTTTTCTTTTTTAAGTAGAAATGAAATCAAATTTTAAAAAATCACATATTTGGCAGTACTAATGAAGCAGGTGAAAGGGCATTTCTCTTTTGACACAACAAGATATTTTTTGGTGTCCAGATAGGGGCAAAAGAGCAGAAAGAATATCCTATGCTGACTTGCTTATCGTTAAAAGGTATATTTGTTTTTCTCTTTTCTGTAGGAAACACAGTGCAATAAAAAAATTACAAGCTGTCTGTTAGAGCATAACTTAAGTACTCCCAAGAGCAACACATTAATTTATTGGAGAAGAGGAAAGTTATTAAAAACCTCTAAGGCTCCATGAATAGCTCATTTACCTACTTTACTTAAATGCTAGCCTAGAATTAGTTCTTGACTAGAGAGAGCTACTTATTTCGCAATTAACAAAGAAGTGAGATTTCTCTGATAATTTTGCTTGTATATTCAAAAATTAACTCAATGTCACTAGACTGTTTAAATGTGGTGCATCTTTTTCCCCAAAGACATGAATGACAGGGAGTTCAAGGCCCCAGAAGCTTTAAAGTAACTAGTGTGTACCCTTGAGAAAACCATGCCTGCAATATAATATAGACATGATTCCATGATAATTAGATTCAAGAGGCAACTCCCCAGGGATGAGCCGCATGCAGGTAATAATGGCTCCCATTTATTGAGTGATTTCTGCCTTTGCCATTACGCTATGTGTTTTACATACATTAACAATAGTGCATTAATTCTTACCATAGCTGTATAAGTTTGGTGCTATTGTAACTATTTTTAGACCAGACCACTGAGGTTAATTAAGGGGTTCAAAGTAACTCAGTAATGATGGACCTAGGATTCATACATTGATTCTATATTCTATACTCTTTATTTTTGTGAAAAATTTTAGATTTAAGAAGATGATTGAAATAATGAAGTACATACTCATATACTCACAAACCAGCTTAAGAGATGAAAACATTACAAATATAATTAAAGCCTTCTCTGTTCTTGTCCCATCCCCAATCACATGTGTCCTTGCTCCCTTCTAGAAGTAGCCACCCTCTGCATTTTGTGATTACCTTTCTCAGATATTTATGTATTTAATTTATGACAATTCATTCCTAAGTAATATATAGTATTGACATAAGTTAAATATTTAAGAAATATATAAATTATACATTTCTACAAATACTGTATACATCTTTCTGATATTTGCTCCATTATTTTTGCAAGATTTACTCATGTTGAGACAAGTGTTATAAACCTTAGAAAAATTACATGTAACAGAGTTTAATTGAGCAAAGTATGATTTGTGAATTGGGCAGTCTCCAAGCAAAACAGGTTCAGAGAGATTGCAATGCTAAGGCATAGTCCAAGATTTATGGACAGAAAATGGAAGTGAGGTACACAAATAGCCAGATTGGTTAAAGCTTAGCATTTGCCTTACTTGAACACAGTTTGAATATTTGGCCACCTTTGATTGGCTGAAACTTGACGATTGGCACAAAAATAGGTTACACATCCATGTCTAGAATGCCATCTGCATCTTGGGAGAAACTTACCTCATGAGCTCAGCTTTACCTTGAGGTCTGCAATAGGTATACAGTTCCAAGAGTCTGGAGGTCCCCTTCTGAGCTGTGAGATTATGAGCCTAAGGTTCAAAGTCCTAAAGTTTTGCTAAACTGTGGGAGGCAAGGAAAGTCTTTCCCTGATGTCATTCTTAGAAGACCCAATCTCTAGGATCTAGATCATGAAGGGTTTGGTTGTTCTCAGTTAGTGGACCATCCATGAAAATATTTCTTTACTTAATGAAAATACACTTTGGCATAATGCACTGAACCCTTGCAGCATTGACTCCTCTCAGAGTTTAGTGGTGGAAGATCCATGAAGTTTTATTATTAGAATCACAGGCCTTCGAATAACTATGTAATAAGGGGTTAACTTATATTTTCCATTAGAAGTGGATCTGATTGTCATCAAACTGCAATACCTTTGACCAAGGCAATCCATTCAATCTAGTTAGATTTGCCTAATGCTATTAAATCTGTAATACCTTATTTAACTATTTTACAACTTATCCAGTGATACAAATACTTCTATCCTTAGAGATTTCTCCAGGAATGTCCAAGGAGGACATTTCTAATAACCTTTTAGCTACTGTTATAATGTCAGCCATTTTGCTTGGGAAAACTTCTACACAACCAGAAAACGTGCACTAAAAATGACAATTTAATAAAATCCATTTGTAAAAGTTTAAGTGGTCCATCAGGTAGCAGAAATGTACCTAGAGTTTTGATTGTCTTCCCAGGATTATGCGTTCGACAAACTGAATATTGTTCATAATAGCCATTTCATAACCATTTTAGCAATTTAGAACAGTCAGCATACCTATCTATCCATAAAATTTGGTTTATTTTATCTCTTCCTTGATGGGTCATGGAATGCAGAGCTTCTAATAATGGAAGCTTTAAGGACTCAGGAAGGATCAGGTGGATATCCAGGTTCTCTCTGAGTCCCTAACACAGACTCATTTCTCTTAAATACCAATTTTATTTTTCCAATTCAGATGTATAGCACTGTTTATTAGATGGGTTATCACAGATAATTTGACTTGACATGTTAACATTTGCCTTTTCTAGTTAGGATAATTTCTCTTTCAAATTCAGTTGAATATTTCTTGACCCTCTCACCATCTTGTTGCCAACAATATGGAAAGATAAAGAATCCTTTGGGCCAAACATTGTACAGTTGAAAAACTTGTCTGGCATAAATATGATTCAAACTGTACCCTGATCAGTGTATAGATAATATTTGACATTTCTGACTGTCTTTTGAATTTTAAGCGTTGTAGAGAGAGGAGAATATCAACAAAATACCAAGTTGAATTATTTGAAATCCTTATAGATATTCACGTGGGGCACACACACATGGAGAAAGATAAGAACATTTACAATATGGTATATGCACATCACATTTACATCTATCTATCTATCTAAAACCTAACAATTACAGAAAGATCATGGGGTTTTAACTTTTTAATATTTAAATTTTATAATTTATAGTCCATAATGCCAGGAAAGCACTCTTACTGCTCTACATTATACTCCAAATCCACTGCCTTTTCTTATTCCCCTCCCCTCTGGACAAATTATATCACTTGTGGACATTTAATCCAGTCATAGTTGTTATACAAATTTGGGGATTTATAATACTTTATTAATGACAACTCCATGGATTAATAACTCCATTTATCCAAAAGAGGTAATATTTGTGAAATATTCCATACACAGAATTGCTAATAAGGCACAGAATTAAGGAGTAAACTCTGTTGGATAGTTTTGACCAGGGAAAACATGGATTAAATTTTGAAGTCAGTGTGTAATGAGAGACAGGCTCTAGAATTGAGGTGAGGAATGTGTTGTATTAAAGGGAAAAATTTACTCTAAGGAAATGATAGGTAGGAAACATAAGCAGAAATATAACAAATCATGTGCTTTTTGTGAGTATCAATATTTTCAGTATGTGATAAACATTCTTTACAGTTTCCCTTAGGCTATTACTAAGGCTATATTATATTTAGAACATTTGTCTAGAGTAGATTTTCAGGAAAATTGATGTTGATTACTGGATTTCTTCTTCTTTGCTACACAAACAATAATAAATCAGGAATAATGGAATTCTAAAAATGAAAAGTAAACACACAATTTTTTCTCATTCTTGTCCATATGAATGTGCAATTTTGCATAATTACAATTATAGTGCTTTCTGATTTTTCTCCCTGCATTTGTGTATCTCTGCATTTTTCTTGTCATCATTTTCAGTGGTTTAATTTTCTTTTACCTTTATGATATATTATAGAATCATTTGCTTAACTGTCCCTGTGTTAGTGGTAGACATTTAAGCTGTCAACAAGTTTTCATTTTGTAAGAAACACTATCATTTGCCCATATACCATCCATTTCTGTCTTTTCCTTTATAACAGAAGCCCAGTTTCATAAACATGTACATCCGTCTCCCATGTGACTCAGGGGGAGATGTGTTCTGAGTCTCAGGGTGAGTACTGGTTACACAAAGTCATTCAGCACCTGGCATTCCTCTGGTGACTGTCACTGTTCTGGAGTGGCTTAGACTGATGAAACCAGGTAGAAGTCTGGGTCCCAAGAGTGTCACTTACTAAGCATATGACTTTGGAAGTGATATGTAGTTAGACTATGTCTCATTTTCTTCATCTGTAAATTAAGATTAATTATAGCACATATATCAAGGGTTGTTTGAAGTATAAATGAGTGAATATATGTTGAGTTCTAAATAAATTTATAAATGCTTAACATAGTGCTGGCACATAGCAAAGGCTCAGTAATGTCAACTATACTTATCAGAATTCTGCCACTTGTATAGTATAACGTCTTCAGAAAACAGCTTAAGATAGTATCTCATCTATAGTAAGCACAGAATGGCATGAGTGTGCCTGTGTGTCTAGGTGCAACAACTTGTGACTATCGTTCATTAAAACTTTAGACCTAGGACCCTTATGTATTCCATGTGACAAATAAGATACAAAGAGGTAGATTTGAATTGCTAGTCAGCAACCAGTTTTTACTGTGGCTCCAACTTCAATACTTTTTCTTATAAACATTGCAAGATGATATATTAGTACACTCTTGTTTGTCTGTTCATCTGTTCATTTAAAAAACTCTTGTTTGTCTATTCATCTATTCATTATTCATTTATGAAAACACCTATTGAGTGCCAGGGATTATTGTAGCTTCTGGGAAATTCAGGGAAGAAAACAAACCGGGTTTTATTCTAAATATGATGGGAAGCCTTATTTAAGAAGAATCACTCTGACTGCTCTTTGGAGACTGATCTACTGGGAGATAAGGAAGAAAGCAGAGAAAGTAGGTAGGATGCTGGTGAGGGCTGACAGTGGCCTGGAAGGGAATAATGACACTAGGAAAGGAGGTGAGAAGTGATATGATTCATAGTAGAGTCTCTTTGTTAAAAGTTTAAACAATGTACATGTGTATAGTAAGGAAGGAGTGAAAATGCCTGCCCTCACCCTGCCTCATACCCTTGGCTCCAAAGCCAGTCTTCTCAGAGGTAACCATTGCTAACAGTTTAGTGTGCTTCTATCACTAAACCATTCTCCATGCAATTTATAAATATTTATGTCTGTATAAAATAAAGATTTTTTTTATTTTTTGCAATTTATTTTCATTTTTTTCCCCTTACTTTATGTTGCTACCTCCTTGGAGCTGAAATAATACTTAATAATGATATGGAACTCATCAGAAATAAACCATTTCACAACTGACATTTGCTATAAATAGTTTATTAAGACACGCAAGCAAACAAACAACATGAGCATAGATAAGTATTTTTCCTTTCTATTCAGTCAGGAGAGTGCAAAATTTCCCTGATTTGAATGACTATTTCATCCCGTTTTCTTTTTTCTTCCTTTTTTTTACTTTGGAAAGAAAACCAGTAGAGGGCGCTGATAACCCTGCACATGGAAGAGGTCGAATGGAAAGATGCTGAGAAAAAGTGGATAGGGTTTTAGACAAGGACCATAGCACAGAGCAACTACAGAAATGTAGGCTTTCTCTTTTGGTCAGGGTTTTGTTTGCTTGTTTGTTTAAAAGTCAAAACTATTTATCCTACAAATGAATAGAGCCTTCTCCACTTTCCTTTTAGCAGATTTGAATGTGGGCTTCCAAAAGATATTCTAACATGCACAATAACTACTTTTGGTAGAGTGAGAATAGTTAATAATAATATTTTCTTGCCTAATTATAAATTATTTTATTTGATTCAAAATGTTTCTACACTGACATTCTTTGGGTTAGGTGAAAGCTGGTTAGAAATTGACGTAGGTTTGGCCAACAGGTTGTATTTTTACTTGATTTATCTTGCAGGTTGTATGTGTGTATGCGTTTAAGTGCATGTATGTGTACGTATATTCAACGTGTTAAATTCAAAACAGTTATACCTCTATCTGCCATGGATATGTAAAATGTCTGTGAATAACAAATGGAGTTTGGAGTCACTATTTGTTTCAGTTGTTAAAAACCTAAATTGATGCAAGTTTTGAATTTAGGTTACCACCAAAATGTAAGTAAGAAGAATTACTCTAGAATTAGTGTATTTATGTATTTATCTATTGCCAGGGAGAAATTTGGGCTTTGGGACAGCTGTAGAAACTGATTTTTAAACAGTCAAAGAGCAATATCAAATGATGGAGTCCTAGAAGAACATTGTATCATTTTCTCTAAGTTTTACCTTATATAGTAAGGAACACCCTTAGTATAATCCCAGCACAGTTTTCAAGTAATTTATTTTAGGATTTTACTTACTAACACCACTAAAATTAATTATTGTATACGTTTTTTGGAAACCCACATTCAATTGGTGAGCACTAATTTATATGGTGGATATCTTTGTGTTCTAAAAGACAATTAATTCATAGCCAGGAAATATGATATGTTACTTATGCTGAAAGGTAATGGGCTGCCATCATTAGCTACTAGAAACATTAATTTCAGTGTCTCCATCTAGGTATCATATAGCTCCAAAACGAGAACAAATATATTTTCGAAGAAATATAGAAGAATTCATTTTCAAGACATTTTACACTTTTGCACTTGGAGGAGTCTGTAGAAATGGTTAGCCTTAGATCACAGAATGCTGCGTTTGACTTCACTATGACTAGCTTTAAAGAATGCTAAATAGATTCCGTCATTCATGACGACGGTAGGACCACAGACCTGGTGACATTTGAATCTAGGTATTACTTTTCCATTCTTTGATGATTTAATGAGCAAAACTGCAACAACCTACACATTTTTCTTGGCTGACTTCCTTCCTAGTAAAACTGTAATAGGGTATGGCAGTTCGTGGCTTTCTGCCTCTGGATGGCAGTAACTCCTGCGTAAATGTTCATGACCCTTAACTGTAATATTCTAAAGTAAGGATTTCCCGTCCTTTGTCAGTTTTCTGTCCAAAGAAAACACTAATTTTACTTAGTCTGAAATATATATATATGTTTAAGTTCATACACACACACACACACACACACACACACACTTGAAAACTAAGTATAAGCGAGGAGTCTGTTTAATGTTAAAGTTGATAGCATAAACCCCAGGCTAAAAGGAAAATGAGGACGCAAAGAGCTAACCTAAAAAAAATTGGCATTTGGATATTTCCATATGTTTATATGTGATTCATTTTCCTTCTTACATAAATTAACAAATGCTGCTGAGCCAACCATATTTCTTACCTCGAGACAACGAGGCATTGCAAAGACTCTAGGAATATATCCAGGCTCGGGGAATAAGCATGTCTACCACTAAAATTATGTGCTCTGATTAATATAGTCCATCTGGATTTTCTGACTGTGACTTTTCATAGACACAAAGAATTAAAGAGCTTAAACATTAAATAAAATAAAATGCACACATGTTAAACGTAGTTCACTAACCTCTCTATGCAGTGGCTACTGCAATACTGTAAATTGACATCTGGATTGGGCTGTGGGCTGTAATTTATTGTTTCTAATATTTTCCTGGTCCTCCTTTTACTTGTCATTTTAACCCCACTATTCTTTTGCTTTGAGTCCCTGATTCCCCACCTCAGCCCCAGACACCCTTGCACCACTCCCCCCTTAGATCATCTGGCTTCAAAGCTGTATTTGAACACCCTTTCCAGATCTTGCCCTCTACATTGAGGGTATACAGTTGTACTTAAGAAGTGCTTCTGTGCCTACTCAGTTCCATAGGTTGTGTAGCCTCTTGACAAACTCACACAGCTTCCTTTTTGGGGAAAGAGGATGGATAAATCAGTAAGGATATTATTAGAGAAATATTCTTTGACCTCTGGGAATTCTTTCTCTTTTTAATAAATGTCCCTCTGATAATTTAAGGTTTTTTGAAAGTGACCAAAATCTACTGCATAAGCTACATTCCTGGGCATGTCAACTTTTGGTGTCTAATTGAAGTGACATCAGTTTCTGATGGCTTCATAATAACCACCTTCAAACCATTGTTGATTTAGCAGACTTTACTATGTACTCATGCATATAATTCTTCATAACTAAAAAAAAATGAATACAATTCCCATGGCTTCTGCATGATACCTTTTTAAAATAAATATTACTACAATGATTTTTTTTTTTTACCTCTAAATGAAATGGTGTGTAGATGAGGCTGAGAATTGGGTTTCTTTTGGGCAAGAATGGAGAATATTTACTCAAAGTAAAGATGGACACAAATGGCTGGAAAACAAAAAGGTCAAAACCATAAAATAATTCGTAACCTTGGCAGAAAAGTCAAGGAGAGAAGTCAGAGTCACTAACTCCAATAACATTAGAAGCAAACGTGGAATCCGGGGTATAAAACTTAGAATCTGGGGTCAGGTTAACAGGAATGAGAATATAAGAGCAAATTGGAAGGGCAGATGAAAAGAGAGCTTGAGGAATAACTTCCTAGAGAAACTTTCTTTTATACTTTCTTCAGGTGGCAGGTGTAAATCTTCATGTCTTTGAATTAGTGTTATAATTTGCTTATACACAAAGTGGTTCTTATCACTGACCAAAATAATCTATGATTCCAGGAAATTATTATATCTGGCATCATCTGGCTTGGGTTACTTCCAGTGTGCAGTAATGGCCGCATCCTAAACTCAGCAAGAACTGACCACATCGCCAATGAGAATTGGCTAAACTCCAATGTTCTGAAGATTTGTGCCTGACTGGGTCAGTGCCCTTAACTCTCACTCTGTTCATTTCTGAAATGGCAGGGTGCATTTTAAAAGTGTGAGTGTTTTTTAAGTCAGTGGAATTTTTCTAAGTTTTACTTTTGTCCTTTGTCTTTGGTTCCTCCCTTGGTTGGTTTCCATGATTGTCATTCTCTTGCTTTGTGCTTAGTTATTCATTCAACAGATACATATTGAGTCCATAAAAAAAGAGCACGCATTGTGAAGCATTGTGTTAGATACTAGGTATGATGAAATAGTATAGATTCTTCCATCATGACATTTGCTGTTTGGGGAGGGATACAGACATACAAAAATAAATTACAAATCAGAGCGGTCAGGGATAGTAGGGAGTGTAAATGGTTCTATGGAACCTCTAGCAAAGACATCCCACATAGACTTTTGGGTGGTGGGGAGGTCAGGGAAGGTTGATTGGAGGAAGTGATGCTTGAGCCAGTATCTGTTGTCTGTGGTCAAAGTGGTCAAACTTGAAACTATCCAGATGAAGGGTGGATAGTTACATGCGCAGTCAAAACAGAATATTTAAAGACCTGGAACTGAGAAATAGATAAAGTTTACAATATTTTTTGATGCAGATGTCAAGATAGAATAGAAGTATAAAGCATTTATTGGGGGAAATGCTCATGGAGGATGAAGGGGACAGGCAGCAGGAGTGGTAGGGGAGGGTCTCAGAGCTTCCTGTAAGCACAGTGCTTGTGAAGGGAGAGAAGAAAGAAAGGAAAATAGGATAGGGGAGTCTCAAATTGCAGCGTGGCTCTGGGACTGTCTTGGTCAGACCTATGGGGAGCTCCGGAGCAAGATTACTTGTTAGAAGAGTTCCACGGAGGGGCAGAAATGGGCAGGCTCCAGTACTTCCTGCACCCCACATTGCCTGGGAGCAGCCCAAGGAGAGTGGTGCCCTAGAGTGGACCTGTGGTGTGTAGCTAAGGTGCAGCTATTGGAGTTTGTGAACTAAGTAGCTATTCTCCTTATAGCAAATTCCCTTTTGAAGGCAGATCTGAGTGGCATAGCCCATGGCCACCTTAATACACCCTTTCCACTGATAGGTACCACATCTATATATATATGTTCAGAAAGCAGCTCCTTCGTGGTTCTCATAGACCATGGAGAGACCTAGGAGAGGGAGGTGGTTTTGAAGAATCCATCACTGCAGTTGGTCTTGAGGCTGAGATTGACACTCATCATCTTCATTCTCCAATATCCATTCTAACTCTTCCCCAACTTCAGCCATTAGGCTGAGGTCTGCTGGTCTTGGTGGCTTAGCTGATAGTGTATAGTCTAAGCCCTCATTTCTGAGGGTTCTGAACTCTTGGTAGCAGCAACCTTTCTTAGGCCAGGGCTATTGCTCATTCCACAGCTCTAACTGGTCAAGGGAGTGGATCATCCTAAGGAAATCTAAGTGGATTACCTGAGTTCCAACTATATTCCTACTTGGAAATAGTGGAAGTAGTGAAAGAAGCACTATATTCTGGTGATGATCAAAATCAAATGTCTTGGCTGGGCGCGGTGGCTCACGCCTGTAATCCTAGCTCTCTGGGAGGCCGAGGCGGGAGGATTGCTCAAGGTCAGGAGTTCGAAACCAGCCTGAGCAAGAGTGAGACCCCGTCTCTACTATAAATAGAAAGAAATTAATTGGCCAACTAAGATATATATAGAAAAAATTAGCCGGGCATGGTGGCACATGCCTGTAGTCCCAGCTACTCGGGAGGCTGAGGCAGGAGGATCGCTTGAGCCTAAGAGTTTGAGGTTGCTGTGAGCTAGGCTGATGCCATGGCACTCGCTCTAGCCTGGGCAACAAAGCGAGACTCTGTCTCAAAAAAAAAAAAAAATCAAATGTCTTGCCTTTCGCTTCTTGCCTGCTAGTCCAACACAACGAGTCCAAAGTGCCCAGGATGAAGTCATGCTTTGTGGTTCAGTGGGGGGTGTGGTGTGTTCCTTGGCAACAGTGAGCTCCTTTGAAGACAATGACTTCTGACCTACAGTTATGAATGTAAGAAACACAAAGTCCATCAGTGGGTTCTTAGAAGTGATATTGAATAGGACTATTCCAGCTCCTCCTCCTTGGTTTCCTGACTCATGACTTCTGCCTATTGGAAACAGTACCTTACTGAGGTTCTTTAATTCAGTATGTATAATGCATCCTGGAATCTAACCTAATCTCTACAAAGTATTCTTTCTAAGTTGGCACTTCAGTCGCATTTTCAGCAGACAAGTTCCAGTGCTTTATGAGGCTGTATGAGACTGACTGCTTCTAGATGCTTCAGTAAACAATTTGACCAGTGGATTCCATAATCATGTGTCTACCCTGACACCTCCTTCACTATGTAGTGGATCCCCTGCTGAGAATCACAGACTCTAAGCCCTCAGATGATAGTGCTGGCTGAGGTTTTGTGAGCAATAAAGGTAAAACAAAACCATACCTAGTAGAGGTATCTGTCCTTGTAAGTACTAACCACTGGCTTTCCAGGATGGAAGGGGACTAATGCAGTCACTGACCACCAATAGGCCAGCTGATTTTCTCAAATAATAGCATCATATTGGGAATGTAATATTGGTCTGTATGGTTGGCAGGTTGGACATTACGTAAGCTATGTCAGTCTTAGGAAGTAGAAGTCCAGCCTCTTAAGTCCATGCATTGCCTCTCTGTTTCACCATGGCTATTCCTTTCATTTTCAGCTTGTGCTAGTTCTGTAGTTGCTAGTGATGATGGCTGGCTAATATCAACTGCATGAATTATCTTTTTGATCATTCCATGTGCCACTACCAGATCTTCCAGTTCTTCCTTCTATGTCTATGTCTCTGATCAGACAATTGGACTCTTGACCACTGTCCAGAGTCTGCATATTAATATTGACCTACTTTTCCTTCCACACAGCATGGATGACCAGATACACCACTTCTGATTTACCTACTAGGAAGATTTCTTTTTCTCTCTCTCTCTGCTTTCCTTTAAGACTACCTATAATTGTGGCTGGAATGAAGTCATATTACATTTTTGGCTTTTACTCACATACCTGGCTAATTGATTTCCCTTGAATTTTACTTCCATGCTTGCATATAAGTGTTGAACAATTAGGTCCATTTCAGTATTGACTACATATGGTGTTTTTCCATTGCTTTTCCATTCTTATGATACTTCACTAAGAAGAATGGTTTCCAGTTCTATCCAGGTTGTTACAAAAGAAACTAGAAAGAAACTAGATCACCATTTTTTTATGGCTGAGTAGTGCTCCATGTTATACCTATACCACATTTTATTAATCTACTCATGTATTGATGGAAACTTGGGTTTTCCATGTCTTTGCAATTGTGAATTGTGCTGCTATAAACATGTGAATGCTAGTGTCTTTTAAAAATAAAGTATCTTTTTTCCCTTTGGGTAAAATACCTAGTAGTGGGATTATTGGATCAAATGGTAGGTCTACTTTTAGTTCTTTTAAGTATCTCAATATATGCAAATCTATAAATGTAATTCACCACATAAATAGAAGCAAACACAAAGACCATTTGACCCTCTTAATATATACAGAAAAAGCATTTGACAAAATTCAGCACCTTTTTATGGTAAGAACTCTCAACAAAACAGACATAGAGGGGACATAACTCAAAATTATTAAAGCCATATATGACAAACCCACAGCTACCATCATACTGAACAGGGAAAAAGTTAAAGCATTCCTGCTTAGAAATGGAACCAGACAAGGTTGCTCTCTATCACCACTTCTATTCAACATAGTGCTGGAAGTCCTAGCCAGAGCAATAAGATAAGAGAAAGAAATTGAGGGTATCCAAATGGGGAAAAAGAGGTCAAACTGTCACTCTTTGCTGATGATATAATCTTATATCTAGAAAACCCAAAAGATTCTGCCAAGAGATTACTGGAATTGATAAATATATTCAGCACAAAGTGTCAGGCTACAAAATCAGTGTACACAAATCAGTAGCTTTCCTATACACCAATAACAGTCAAACTGAGAACCAAATAAAAAACACAATACAGTTCATAATAGCAACAAAGAATAAAATATCTAGGGACATATTTAAGGAGGTGAAAGACCTCTATAGGGAGAAATATGAAACATTGAGGAAAGAAATTGCAGAGGACATAAACAGATGGAAAAATGTGTCATGTTCATGGATTGGGAGAATCAACATTCTTAAATGTCTATACTACCCGAAGTGATTTACAGATTCAATGGTAATATTAAATTACCAATGTTATTTTTCACAGACCTAGAAAAATAGCTCTACACTTTGTATGGAACAAGAAAAGACCCCAAATAACTAATGCAACATTATGTAATAAGAACAAATTGGGAGGCAAAACTTTACCAGACTTCAAGCTATACTACAAAGAAGTAGATTGATGTTAGTGATAGGAAGATTGGACAGAAGACTGTTAGAAAAGTCAAGGTGAGAGATGATAAGAGCCTGTCGAAAGGTAACAAGAATGGGAACATAGAGGAGGGAATGGAGTTTTTTAAAAGTGTGAAGTAAAATTAACAAAACATTGAGAATAACTGGGAGTAGAGGTTTCAGAGAGTAAAGAATCATGAATGACTCCAGATTTCTGTTTTGGGGGATGTTGTGAATGGTGGGGCTGCCAACAGCAACTGTACTTTTGGATATAATTATCTGTGTATATGTGTGTCTCCTCCATTCGAATTCAGTCAGAGACTTTATTTCTGCATTCCAGCCCTTAGCATAGTATCTGGCTTGATTGGTATGTAGATTAGAATGGACTTTATTGCTGATAATCTAATCACCATTATCATGGCATAGAATTATTAGTTGAGTCAATATTGTTCGAGGATAATGAGCTTACTGAGGAATATAAAAACATATATCTTTATCATAATTTTCATTTTGTAGAAGTGTAATTTCTCTTTATTGAGAATTCCTACATTTATTTTTTTCCCTAGAATATCCACTATTGAACTAATTTTAAAATTTCATTTCTAGAAAATAATTATTTCCAAAACAAAAATAACCTCATAAACTTGTTTGATGAGAATTTTGATTTAGAACTCAACCAGACAGTGAGTAAATTTAATGTAGGAGCAAGATTGTGATACTTTTATACAGCAGAGTCTTGATATAATGGGCCTTTCAGGATCTTTTCCTGTCAGTTGCCTTCTAAATAATATAACCTTTAATTAGGTTCTTTTAAAGTTTCAGTAACTAAACCCTCAAACTCTATCTGTTATACAATAAATTCTATCCTTTAGAGAGATGTTAGAATATTTTTATTAGTCAAGCATCTGATTTTATAAAGTGATTTAGCTAGTTATCTTAGTCCATTTGTGTTGCTATAAAGGAATACCTGGGATTGGGTAATTTATAAAGAAAAAAGGTTTGTTTGGCCCATGGTTCTGCAAGCTGTACAAGAAGCATGACACTGGTGTCTGCTTCTGGTGAGGGCCTCCAGCTGCTTCTACTTATGGTGGAAGATGACGTGAAGCTGGAGTGTGTAGAGATCACTTGGTAAGAGAGGAAGCAAGAGAAGGAGGGGAGGTGCAAGTTTCTTTATAACAAGCAGCTCTTCTGGGAACCAACAGAGTAAGAACTCACTCATCACCTCCCACCCCCCAAGGGTAATTACTCTATTCATGAGGGATCTGCCCCTATGACCTAAACACCTCTCATAGGTCCCACCTCCATCACTGGGGATAAAATTTCAACATGAGTTTTCAGGTTAATCAAATATCCAAACCATAGCATTAGTACATGCAACAGATACATATAATTGTTAACAGGAGAAATTTAAATGGCTCAGTAAACATTGTCCACTCTTTTCAAAACAGCCTTGTGGAAAGAGCCTAAGCTTTGAAGTCAGATCCAATTTGAATCTAACCTCAGTGCTATGGTCTGTATGTTTGTGTCCCCTCAAATTCAATGTTGAAGTTTCAACCCCCACTGTGATGGTATTAGGAGGCGGGGCTATAGAGAGGGGATTGTATTATGAGGATGGACCCTTTGAGAACGGCATTAGTGCCTTTGTAAAATAGGTCCAAGGGAGCTCACTTACCCCTTCCACCATGTGAGGACACAGCACCAAGGTACCATCTATGAAACAGGGAATGGTCCCTCACCAGACACCAAATTTACCAGCACCGTGATCTTGGACTTCCCAACTTCCAGTACTGTGAGAAATAAATTTCTGTTGTTTATACACCACCCAGTCTATGGTATTTTGTTATGGCAGTCTGAAGGGAGTAAGATATTTGGTCATTTGCAATTTGGATAACACAGAGTCAGTCATATAACTTCTCTGTGCCTCAGTGCTTTGTTTATAAAATGAAGGTATTAGCACCTTGCAGGACTGTGAACATGATTATAGATTCTGATCCACATAATGCGCCTGGCATGTAACAGGTTCTCAGTAAGGGGAATTATTATTATTGCTATTATTTTTAATTACTACTACTTAATTACTATTACTAATTGAAGTTTGGGTTATAGGCTTTAAGACCTGGTGACATCAGCCCTCTGAGTTCTTTCCATTTATTTCTCAGCTGTGCCTGCTAAGGGATGTGAGTTATATTTTAATTCTAATGTTGAGTCCAGAGGTGGAAGGAACATATCTATGTTACCTTCAGATAACCTAAAGGTCAATCCCTTCTTGATCAGGCATTTTCTCAAAGATGAGGGAAAATCCTTGAAGTACAAATGTCTTTTGTGTTTTTTCTTGCTGAAATCGAAGGGAAGATTTGCCATTTGGGGATTGCCTGCATCAGTGCTTCTTCCATTACCACAGAGAGGTGAAAGTTGACTGCAATTAGCTGTAATTAGCTACTGATCTTTTTGGACAACCAGAAAATCTGGTTTTTCCTCCAGACACTAAAAGGGCAATCAGAAAGGGTATAACTTTCTGAGTGGGTAATTTTAAAACTTAGAATATTGAATCCTTCAAAAGCAGCACTTTTGCCACCATCGGCTTTTGTATCTATTTTTAGCATATTGTATTAAGATGTGTCATTTTCTGTTGGGGGAAAAAGAAAGCACAAAACATAAAGGAATTTTGCAAATTGCCATGTAGCACTATGTGTAAAACACTGAAGCTAATTGAATTGAATGGCTTTGAGCCCTTGGAAGTTACAAAGTGACAAGGTTTGCTTGACAGCTAGTGAGTGATTATTTCCCATCCCACTGATTAATTTGGTCAATTAGTGGCAAATAGGAATGTCACAAGTGGAAAGGGTAATGAGAGTCATTATAAATGTAAGAGTGAAATTGAGGGCAACCTTGTCATGGACAGGGTCTGCTGTGGCTAGCTCAGGCAATGATGGGACCAGGAGTTGGTTTCCACTTCTGTCTTTCCTTCCCTAGAGACTGAATCTTAGTTCAAACAGAAACTGTAAAAAATCAAAATGAAACCCTCACAGCATTTCCTAATGTACACATAGAAAACAATTTTTAGAGTGGCATTGAGAATACTTATCTGCTATTTGAATCTTTTAATTGTGGGTGCAAATTAAAATCTGTAGTTGCATTTTAGAGCAAGTCAGGTAGATTCAGGTCTGAACACACCAAATGCAGAGCATTCCTATGACTGATCCAGCGACAGGTGGAAACTTAAGCATTAGAACGAGCCCACTGTATTAGTTTCCTGCAGGTGCTGTAAAAAATCACCTCAAAGTGGGTGGCTTAAAAAAAATTATACTCTTATAGTTCTAGAGCCATAAATCTGAAATCAAGTTGGTGGTTGTTTCTGGAGGCTCTGGGGAAAAATCCATTCCATGCCTCCTTCCTAGTTTCTGGTGCTTGTCTGTGATCCTTGGCATGTCTTGACTTAATTGCATGTGCAGAGACCTTTTTTCCAAATAAGGTCACATTCACAGGTTCTAGGTGGACATATCTGTTGGGAGACCCCCATTCAAGCCACCATAACCACTTTTACAGTGATGCCTTCCAGTTTGATTATTACCCATAAGCAAATGAAAGGGACTGGGAAGTAAGGAGGATGCTGTATATGCAAAAGCTAGAATTTATGATCTTTGCACCATGACTTAAATTTACCATTGAAATTGCAGCTGGGTCAACAGTGCCTACCAGACCCAGGCTACTGATAATCAGCTCTAAATCTGACAGCTGGCTCCTTCATTCCATTGTTTTCCTGTCATTACCTGCTCTGCCTCACTGATTAATGGTAAAATCTGGTCATTGGATATCCTTCTGATGTTTCTCCTTCTACCTATGGTGTTGTTCAAATCTGAGATCTGCTGTAATCTTGCCATAACCATAGAAACAACATACTGCCTACCCTTGGTAAATCTTCAGAGCCTTTGAAAGCTGGTTATTCCCCTCCCCCCCCCACTATATTAATTACTAAGCATTTTGGAAATGTGTTAATGTTATTGCTAATATTCTCCCTAGTTTTACCACATTGTTGTAAAATGTCTAATTCACATATCACATTGGATCAGATGCCATTGCTTCATGCTTCCAAGATTTACACTATTACATGCTTCCAAGGTTAATGCTATTACTTAAGATCTCACATTCAGCCTTTGTAAATATGTTCGCTTTTCCCACCATCCCTAAACAAAGACTATGTGAACAGGGTGCTACTCTATTATAGTGATGTCTTCAGTTGAAAGAATGAACTATAATCTTGGAAGAGGGGATTATTTTTTTCTTCTAAATTCAGCTTTATGTTCCATTTGCCCTGCTTTGTTCCATTTGGCCTTTGATCCCTTTTGGCTTGAAGCGTATCTCGCACTTGTCTTGTAAATGGTTTTCTGATACTACTCTGTCACGACTCCAGCTTAGACTTTATGCTGTTCCCAGTTACCTGTCCCCAATGTCCTGTATCACAATCTTGCTTCAACTTTTTGGTGAACCTGTAATAACCATATGATAAGGTAAAAATTTTTTCTGTGGAATACAATTTGACTCTAGTCTGTCTCTTTGGCTGTGTTTTTCCCTAACTCTGATACAAGCAGATGTATAGCAAATAAGGTTCTCACCAGGTCCCAAGCATGTCACATCCTCCTGGGTTTTCATGCCTTTTTGTAGACCAATCCCTGTGTTTGAAATGTTCTTCCTATGTTTTTTCCTTTTGACTCCTTAATAATCCTTCAAGACCTATAGCACATGTCTTTCCTTCTCTGACACCTTCTCACATTCCTGGAGGCAGAGGTAATCCTTCCACCATCAGTACTATATTTATGCCTATACTATATAAAATATAAAGCTTTATTAATAATTTATAAGTGGCCAGTCATTCAAAGATGTGCTTTGAACTCACCGTGTTCCAGGAACTGTACACTGTAATGTTCTGAATATATTTACGACCCTCTCTAGTCACTGAGTTCTATGGGGAGAATGATGGACTTGGTATCCATAGTGACTCACACAGAGACAAAGAGATCTAAATAAATATTTGATGAATGGATGAATGAATAAGTACACAATGGAAGGAAGAGATTAAATGTTGTTAAGGAATATTTTGATCAATTCCAATGCATTCTTAGGTTATAGATATCTAGGTCAACTTTCTTAACTTATGATTCTTTACATTCAATCAGATAATTTACTCAAAATTAGAAGATAGGGCTAAGGCAGTATTTTAAGATAAGCTAGACATGAAACGCATAACTAAATACTTGACAATGACAGGACCAAGTATCAGCTTCTCTTCAAAAGTGATATTATTTTACCTTCAGACTATTTACAAATCAATCACTCTCTGAACATAAATTCCCTGTAAGAAAAGCATTGCTATAATAAAAGCTTGTTGGCTGGGCCCTTTCTTGTTTCCTGGGGTGACTTGTCAATATGAAACTTCGGATACATTACATCAGTGTGCCTTATCGTCAACTTCTGACATGTCTGCTCTGTCCCTGTGCATTGTACCTGGGTAGGAACGTATCCCAGTCTGGAAGTGTGTACAGAGGTGGTGTGCTCTGTATTTGCTGATAAATGCAAGGGCACTGAAAACACATGCCTCAACGAAAGTAAACAGACAACCTACAGAATGGGAGAAAATGTTTGCATCCTACACATCCGATAAGGGACTGATAACTAGAATATACTTAGAACTCATGAAAATCAGCAAGAAAAAATCAACCCTATTAAAAAGTGGGCAAAGGACTTGAACAGAAACTTTCCTAAAGAAGACAGAAGAATGGCCAACAAACATGAAAAAATGCTCAACATCTCTAATCATCAGGGAAATGCAAATCAAAACCACAATGAGATATCACTTAACCCCAGTGAGAATGGCCTTTATCAAAAAGTCTCCAAATAACAAATGCTGGCATGGATGCGGAGAGAGAGGAACACTCATACACTGCTGGTGGGACTGCAAACCAGTTCAGCCTCTGTGGAAAGCAATATGGAGATACCTTAAAGCGATACAAGTGAATCTACCATTTGATCCAGCAATCCCATTACTGGGCATCTACCCAAAAGATCCAATGACACTCTACAAAAAAGACACCTGCACTTGAATGTTTATAGCAGCACAATTCATAAATGCAAGGCTGTGGAAACAGCCCAAGTGCCCATCAATCCAAGAATGGATTAATAAAATGTGGTATATGTATACCATGGAGTACTATTCAGCTCTAAGAAACAACGGTGATAGAGCACATCTTATATTTTCCTGGTTAGAGCTGGAACCCATACTACTAAGTGAAGTATCCCAAGAATGGAAAAACAAGCACCACATATACTCACCAGCAAACTGGTATTAACTGAGCAGCACCTAAGTGGTCACATAGGTACTACAGTAATAGGGTATTGGGCAGGGGGAGGGGGGCAGGGTATATACATACATAATGAGTGAGATGTGCACCGTCTGGGGGATGGTCATGCTGGAAACTCAGACTTGTGGGGGGTGGGGGGGAAAGGGCATTTATTGAAACCTTATAATCTGTACCTCCATAATATGCCGAAATAAAACACACAAACAAACAAACAAACAAACAAACACATGCCTTAGACTGACACTTAATACCTATTTCAGTTTTATTATTAGAATTAAAGAGAGCAGGAAGTGGTAAATGGAAAAAGGAAAGGTAATTCATAGCCTAGATAGTATGTTGGGCTTTCATATGTCCTGCTTTACATGGCAAGGCCAGCCTCTGAATGCAGCATCCTTCACTGTAACACGTGTTGGCTTTGCCCCTGCCCTGTGATGAACGCTTGGCTGGGCTGTGAGTGCGCTGTGTCTGTCCCAGGCATTTGGTTGAAACAAATAGTACGTTTTCCATTTTTATGTTCTACACTTTATTATGTGTATTTCTACTCATGCCCACTTGCAGAGCAAATTAACTTAAGTGCATAGGAAAGGAAGAGGTCTTTACTCATGCAAAGCAATGAAATAATAATCTCAGGAATACACGAATCCCACGATGGCTGACAGGGTTTTAAAATATGACTTGGTTTGCGCATTATTCTTAGAGTACTTCAGTTACATGCCTGGAACTATTTGCTACTGAAAGTGTGGTATGTGTTCCAGGTGGCTGAAGTTGGTTCTTGAAACTTCTTGGTAACGCGAAGTTTTTAAAAACATTTATTCTTAATGAATAAAAATTTTTATGTGTGTCAAAAGATAAGATATAAAAGGCACACTGATGTACATAACAGCACATGACTAGATTTATGAAATTGGGAAAATTATTGATACCAGTTTTCCTCAGTTTCACCATCTGTAAAATGACAAGTTGGATAAAATTATAACAAATCCTTTTATACCATTTATGTATTTCCTAGCACCATTCTAAATGCTTTTAAAATAATTCATTGAATACTCACAGCAGTCCTATGGAGTAGGATCTATTACCAGTTCCTTTTTTAAAGATTAAGAAAGACAGGCAGTGGCAAGAGAAGTAACTTACCTAAAGTCACATAGCTCATAAGTGACAGAACTGAAATTCGCACTGGAATAGTGTGACCTTAGGATCCATGTGTTTAATCACCATTCTTTACTTCTCTCAGCACCTTAGTGACTATATTTTCCGTGTTGTGTAGGAAGGAGAAGTGTTCACTAGAAACTAGTACATAATTTTGTATAACATTTGTTTTCTTGCCCAGAATCAGTGGGAGGTGTTCATTCATACACCAAGCCAGGATGGATCTTCTTATAAAAGCCTTTCATGAAACACTTTCTTAAAACTATGATGAATCATTGCAATGGAGAGGACAAAAATAGGACAGTATGACTGAACATTTTCATCCTTTACCTTTGAAAGAATTTTTATTTCTTAATGATTTTGAACTGAGTCATGTACAGTGGATAGAATGTTTTCTAGGGATCCTGATCTTGAAGATTGAGTGGAAAGCATAGAATAACCATAAATTTCCAGCACATCAATGTCTCTCATATAGATACTATGGGAGGAATAAAGGCATACATTTGGTCACGTTGCCAAGCACTGGGCATGGAAAAAATGCTATAGTTTTCTACTCTTGATGATGCTTGTTGGGTGCTGGATGAGAATGTGGCCACTATGAAAACTTTAAAGTGATAGATACTATGTTGAAATGCTACTTGCTAGTAAAATTTATATGCGTAAGTAATGTCACGTATTAAGGAGGTCATGACCTTTAGATTCAAAGGGCCAGAACTTGAATCTAGGATCCGTCATTTCATTGCTTTCTGACCCTGTGATGACAAGCATTTTATTCTTCAGACATGTCATCTGTAACTGTGGTTAATAATAACTTATCTTAAAGGGATGTATGGTAATTAGTATGTGCATATATTTTGCACACTGTAACATCACTCACAGATAAGTTATTGTGATTGTCATGAAGAATTTATTAGGCATACACTACTGATGAACCTTTCATTGGTAGTTTTCTCTAATTTTCGACTTCACACTATTTTTTGCTGCATATAAAGTCTTGGGGTGATATTTTCCAGATTTTTAATATTCCAGTTAGAGACACAGTTTTAACAAACAACATATGCTCTTACTAGAGAAGGGAACAAAATGGAATTAAGAAAAGAATAATAGAAAAGGAAAAATTCAGAGGGATTCTTAATATTCTGTTGTATTTTAATAATATCACTTAGCCCCTGCACATGGTTCCTGTGAGGTTGTCAGTCACAGGATTCTACTCCAGAGGAGTGGCCTTGTGACCTAGACATGGCCAATTATTTTGCCTATTGACCAACTGATTCAGAGTCTTTCTCTGGAATTTTATTTATTGATTCTTAAAGAGAAAAGTTCTCTCTTCATTTTAGGTCAATAACTGGGACAGCATAAAACATGGGACTCTCTGTGGCCTTATCCCCCATCCCACACTGCGCCATACTGCGGAAGAAATGTACCTGTAGTAGGAGAGAATGATACTTAAAAACACAGAGAAAGTGTGACAAATGTTGGCTGCTGGAAGTCTTGATAGACAACAGGGTGCTGTTTTTGGAGCTGGTTGTCTCTGAGGCCCATCCCGCTTCTATGTTTTCATTCATTGCACAAATACTGAGTGCTGCCATGTCCAGTCCCAGGCACTGTTCTAGGTCTCAGGGATTCCAAACAGTTCAAATGCTTGTCTTGTGGAACTTACATTCTAGTGGGGAGAGGCAGACAACAAACATGATACTTAGGTAAATTACACAGTATAGTAGAGTGTGATCAATCACCTGGCGTAGGAGGTATGACATAGGGAAGAAAATAGGCAAAGCTGGGAACAAGGAGGTATGCATGTTCCAACTTAAATAAGAGAGCCTAGGTGGGTATGTGACCAAATATCTGAAGAAGGCAAGGGAGGGAACCAGACAGGTACCTGGAAGAGGAGTGACCCAGGGAGATGAAACAGCAAGTGTGGTGACTCACAGCAAGTGAATGCCAGGTGCACACCAGTGACAAGGTGGCCAGTGTGGCTGGAACTGTTTGAGGGAAGAGTTGAAGGAGACGAGGACAGAGAGGCAAGAGGATATCAGTCTACATTAAGTGGGGCTGTGTAGCCATTGCGAGAATTTTTGTTTTTATTTTTGTGAAATGTGGAGCAGAGTAAAATAATCTGACTTGTACTTTTAAGGGATTTGTTGAAAAAGACTATGGTGGTGGACAATGATAGAAGTAGAAAAACTGATGAGACTATTTTAGTAATTCAGGGCAGAGAGATTACTGGGGACTGGGCCAGGATGTGAGAAATGGTTGAATTGTAGATATAAATGCACTCAGCAGAATTTCCTGAGAAATTGAATAGTACTATGAGTGAAAGGGAAGGATCAGTGATGACATCCATTTTTTTTTGCCCTGAACAGTTGACAAATGGCATCCTATCAGCTGAGGTGGGGAAAGCAGTAGGTGGAACAGGAGTTCAGATTTGGACGTGTTGAATTTAAGACATCTGTTAGACATCTGAGCAGATCTGATGACAAGGAATCAAATACATGAGTCTGGAGCTAGAAAAAATGGGTCTGAGAAAGATATATTAATAAATTTCAGTTTCATGAGCATATATAGAAGGCATTTGATGACATGAAAATAGATGAGTTTACCAATGTAATCTCCATAGGGTAGAGAAGATCCAAGAAGAGAGTTCTGGGGCAGTCATACATTAAGAGATCCTAGAGCTGCAGAGGAATCCACTAAAGAGTGAACTATGAAGCTGGAAGGAAACCAGCAGACAGTGGTGCCCTGACAAGGCAAGTGAACAAAGTGAACCAAGGAGGAAGTTTGGATCAACTGTGTCAGATGGGTCAGCATGGAAGCTGCTGAGGACCCAGACAGGAGAAGATTCAGAGGGGTAGTTTCCGTGAGGTACCTGGGGCAAAAGATTGACTGGAGTGTATTAAGACAGCAAGGGAGGAAAAAGGTTGGCAGACAGTGAGTATAGACAGCGTGTTTTGAAGATTTTTGCTGCAAATGGGAGCACATAAATAAAGCAATATTTCATTGGGAACATACGAAAATACATGTTTTGAAATATTTTCTTTTGTTTGTATATTTTTTAATTTCAGAATATTACAGGGGTACAGATGTTTTGGTTACATGGATTGCTTTTGTACTGCTTGAGTCAAAGTTATAACTGTGCCCATTAGGTATGATTTCACCCATTCCCTCATCCTCCCTCCTTCTTGTTTCATTTTCATTGAATTTTACTACTGTATGTACACATGAGTGTTGATTATTTAGTTTCAATTTAATAGGGAGTACACGTGGTGTTTGTTTTTTCATTCGTTAGTTTCACTTATGAGAATGGTCTTCAGTTCTATCCAGACTGTTGCAAAATATATTAATTAATTTTTTATGGCTTAGTAGTATTCCATGGTATACATATTAATCCACTCATGAATTGATGGGCACTTGGTCTGGTCTTGACAAATTCCCTCAGTGTTCACTTGTCTGAAAAAATTCTTTCTTTTTCCCTCATATAAGAAACTTAGTTTTGGAGGATACAAAATTCTAGGCTGGTCATCATTCTGTTTGCGATGACTGAGGATGGTTTGTAAGGTCTCAGTTGAGAGGTATGTAGTTAGCCTAATGGGTTTTCCTTTGTTTTTGCCTTATGGCTCTCAGGGTGCTTCTTTTGGGTTGACTTTGGTCAGTCTGATTAACACCAGGTTTTCATTGATTGCCTCTTTGCGATGAATCTACCAGGTTTTCATTGAGTTTCTTGTACCTTGACATCTAAATTTCTAGGAAGACTAGGAAAGTTTTACTGTATTATTCTCTCAAATATGTTTTCTAACCCTTGTGTGTTTTCTACTTCACCCTCAGGGATGTCTATGATTCTTACATTTGGCTTCTTTACATATTTCTTGTAGACTTTGTTCAATTCTCTTATTTCTCTGTTCTTTAACTTTGACTGACTTGTTTAATTTGAAGGTATTGTCTTCAAGCTCTGAGATTCTTTCTTCTGCCTGGTCTAGTCTATTCTTTAAACTTTCCACTGTGTTTTGTATTTCCTTAAATGAATTTTTTATTTCCAGAAGTTCTATTTGATTTTTTAAAGTAAATTGATTTCTTTAGTAATTTTTCATTCATTTCCTGTATAATTTTTGTGGTTTCTTTGGGTTCATTTCAAGTTTTCTCTTGTATTTCATTGCTCTTCCCTATAGCCAGTATTTAGAATTCTTTATCTGTCATTTCAATATTTTCACTGTGGTTGCTATCCATTGGTAAAGAGTTGTTTCCTTTTGGGGATGCCCTTTCACACTAATATTTCATACTTCAAGAGTTCTTTTGCTGATTCCTTCTCATGTGGTCTCTTGATCAAGTCCCATGGGGTGGGGGAGAGGGTTACTAGGCCTGGCTTGTGGGCATGTCCTTGCATCCCTGAATATCAGTCCCTGACTATGCCAGGGAGAAGAGTCCTGGTCCTAACCTATGAGATGTTCAAGCAGGTTTGATGATCTTCTGGTGTTGCCTCTGTACTGCTGTCTTTACCTCATTCTAGCAGTGTGAATTGTTTGTGTCCCCCAACTTAATTTCCAAGATGGTACATGGTACTCATGAGTACAAATTGGCCACTCCTTGTTTGGTTGAGTTGGAAGATGCTACGATAAGCTATAGAATTGTTATCCCTATCATTGGTTGATATTTGTGTGAAAGAGCCAGCTGGTGAGATGTTCTTTTAGCCCATGGTAGGTCCCCCAGGTGGAGTACTTGAGTATCCCAAGAAAACATAACTCAAAGGGATTTGATTGCCAACTAGTGCAGCCACTCACTGGGAGAGCTGCAACTTAAATCTCAGCCATCTCCTTTCTAAAGCCTCTCTTTTTTTCACTAAACCATAATTTTGCAAATGTGCAAAAATGACAGATGATTGGGGAACATGGTCTTTTATGGTACAATATAACCAAAACTTTATGAAATAATATGAAGAGTGTGTGTTTTAGACAATCATATAAAAGATAATCCTAGCTTTTCAAGAGCTTCACCCTTTTCAAAGCCAACATTTAAATGAAGATAGCAAAATCTGGTTTGAAAGTCTTCATTCAATCATTAACCAAAGATTCTTAATTGTAGCAACTTCTCTACCTGCCAACTGGAAAAATTTTCCTGTTGGAGTTGTGTTTATTCTACACTATGGAATATAATCTAAAAAGGAACTTCAATGCCTAGCATTGCTATGTGACTGGACATGTGGAAACCTGATAGGACTTGAGGGCTAAGTGAACAGCAGGTGCCCCATCTGTGAATTCCTCTGTGATGAGTATAAACAAATGAAGTCTCATCTCTCAGTTGCACTCTCCTTATCAGTTGGAAAATTAACAATTTAGAGCACAGGGCCTGTGGTGGCTAGAAAAGACTCTGAGCTTTCTTTAACATGTAAATATTAGCTACTAGGTTTATTAGTCTGTTGTGTACTTTGAGGCTTTAATTGCTGAATTACATTTTCTGTCTTTGAAATAATCATAACAGTTTACCAAACCAAGCTGTGTATGTTTGTCTGTGAAAAGTTAAATGATCACTAAGAACTGAATCCCCAGGCCAGCAGTCCTTAACTACAGAATTCCTCTGTTCTGCAGAATGTGTTGAACTTCTTCCATTGGATACAAGAGTTGTGAAAAAAAATCATTTAATACAGGTCCAGTCCACCATACTTTACCTACAATTACAAAGTTTATAAACAACTCTGAAAACAGGTTTTGGAAAAGATAGGGGTAGAAATTATGTCAAATACCAGATCCTAAGTGTTCAGTTAGATGAATTTTGACAACTATAAACACCTATGTGATTTCCCCACTCAAAACAAGATATAAACCATTTCCATCACCTTGTAAAGTTTCCTTATATAGGAGATGTTCCCTTTTTCCTACAATCTTCCCAGAAATTGCTTTCTGTTGATCATTTCTATCATCACAGATTAGCTTTGCCTATTCTTGGATTTCATATAAATAGTCATTTAGCATGTTCTCTTTTGTGTCTGGATTCTTTCATTCAAAAAAGTTTTAAGATTCATCTATATTGTGTCAGTGGTCTATTCTTTTCTTCTGAGTGGCATTACAGTATATAAATAGTATGTATTTTGTATATCCTTCTGTTGATGACATTTGGGTTGTTTCTGGTTGTTGGCTGTTAGGAATAAGGATGCTCCAAACATCCTCATCTAAGTCTTTTGGTTAGTATATATTTTTATTGGATAAATACATAAGAATGAAATTATTGGGACATGGAGTAGATATTTACATTAATAAGGAAATGTAAAAATAGTTCTCTAAAGTTGCTGTACCACTTTGTACTCTAATCAGCAAAGTATGAAAACTTGAGTCACTCATCCTCACCAACATCTAGCATTGTTGGTCTCAGTCTTTCGAACTTTGAACCTTCTGGTGGATGCAAAATGGAATCACATTGTGGTTTTAATTTGTGTTTCCTGATGATTAATGATGTTGAGCACTTTAATATGTGCTTACTCGCCATTTGTATATTCTATTTTGTGTAGTGTCTTATACTTTTTTTGCCCATTTTTAAGGATTTTAAAAATTATTGATTTGTTATAGTTCTTTATATATTTTGGAATGGAGTAAGATATATGTATTACAAATATTGTTTTCCCACAGTCTGTGACATATCCTTTAATTGAAAACTGAACTTTTAAAAACAAATTTGAGTAAATTCATTTAGCAGTACATCCTGATCCAAAATAATGTGTAGCTAGTCTTTATTTATGCCACTTAGTATCAATATTCAGATGTTTCACTGCAAAAATACTAATATACTTAATTATAAGATATTGCACCAGATCCACTGGAGGTTTTATAAGACATATTATTGTTTTACCTTTCTACAATCAGAAACATTTTAAATTTCAAAACTATTTGATCTTCATGTAACCGCAGAATCGGACTAATCTGGTCAACTTGTGGACTGAAAATTGTGAGTTATTTTTCAGTTGCCATGAACTCTCAGGCTACAAGTTATGTAACCTGAATGTGCCCAGATAAACCAAGCTTAGCAATGATCTAAGCAATGCTTAGATCAAGAAATGGGGACTGAATTAAGAAGCGCATCCTCAGGGCATGAACCATGGTCCAATCAGATCAAACCCTGGCATCAACCATGGCATGATCCAGTCAGATCATTCCTCATTACCTTCTTCCTGTAAAACCTGCCCCTGCTTGGAGAGATAAATTTAAGGGTTTCCTCTTGTCTCCGTGCCAGTTGGCTTGCAATAAAGGTTTTCTTTTCTCAGAAGCTGGTGCCATGTTGTTTTCTATATTATCAATGTACATCAAGACAAGAGAATTATAGAAAACTAATTAAATTATAGAGATAAATTTATTATAGTGATAAGTATTCTGATAAATAAAATTATTTTTTCACTATAAATTATGCACAGTTGACTATAGGAGTTTTCATCTCTAACTTGATAATTCTTTACATGTTTTTTCTTTTGATGTATTTTGCCTTATAAATCTATTCTTCAAAAGAACAGTGTAACCAAAATAGTCAATTGTAATAATAATAAGAAAGTGTTTGACTAACCTCTAGTTTTAGATGATTAGCGCGTGATTGCTGATGAGATGGCAGCTATGTAAAACCAAGAACAATAATTAGTAAAACAGCAAAATGGATTCCTGTGTTCTCAAGTAAATGATCATTTCAGATATGGGATTGGGTAAAGTTGAAAACTCTCAATCTTTTAAGTTATATCAACATATGCACACAATTTTGATTAGGTTGACTACCAAAAATTGCTTCAGTAGAGAAGTTATTAAAAATAATTTAGACTTTTTTCTTTTTCAGTTTTAACTTAAACTACTTCTCAGTCAAAAAGAACTCTATTGTATTTGCAAGTCTGTTTTGTATGGGAAGACAGTTGGTTGAGTTTTGACCATTTCTTTAGACTGCTTTTGAAAAACTAAATATATTAAGCCTACATCATATTTATGTCACAAGTTATAAAATAGTAACTCCCTACCTGTTAGAAAGTATTTCACTTTTTCTTGTGTTTCATAATCATTTCTTAACAATGTAAAAGAACCTCTAAAAATATAGGTGGTTAAAAAATAGTTTATATCTTTAAACATATTCACAGCTAATAAACCACACTACTAAAGCATTGAATGTACACAGAAAGTTTTTGTTCCTTCCCTTAAGAACCTTTAAGATTACATAAACTAGACATATTTTTAAAAAGTATCTCTTTCTTTGTTATTTCTCTTTACTTTTAATAGATACAAAAATATAAATATAGAGACAGTATAAAAAAGTAATGAAAAGAAACTAGGGATATAATATAAATATACAAAGATATATAAAAGACACAAAAAGAATATAATATAAAGATAATATAAAAATATAAAAGACATAAAATATAAAGATAGGTATATGAAGACTATGGTAGATATACATTATATTTTAATCCTATATTAATGAATTAGGACAAACAGGAGGGTTTCCATTTTTATATACCAGAATTTTTTAAGTGTATATGCCCACTTGTAAGATAATGGTCATCAAAGAGGTGGTTCTTTACTATTCATTGAAGCATGCAAACTATAAACCAAGAAATGTATAACTTCAAAAAATATAACATTGCTTATAATCATTTTTAGAAAGTAAATTGTGTTCCCTCCAAATTCATGTTGAATCTCTATACCCCAGACCTCCTTAGAATGTGACTATATTTGGAGATAGGGACTTTAATAAAGAGGTAATTAAATTACAATGAGGGCATCAGGGTAGGTCCTAATCGAATGAACTGGTATATCATAAGAAGAATAGATTAGGACATGCAGAAACATAGAGGATGCATGGGCACAGAGAAAACAACAAGCAAAGAGGCAGCAAGAGGGCAACCATCTGCAAACCACAATGGGGCCTTAGAGGAACCCAACCCTGCTGATGCCTTGATCTTGACTTCCAGCTCACACAACTGTGGGAGAGAACACATTTCAGTTGTTTAAGCCACTCAGTCTGTGGTATTTTGATGTGGCAAGCTTGGCACACTGATATGATCATCCAGCTGAGAAAAAGAAAATGAGCCTGGAAAAGGGAAGATGAGGAAAAGCAAAGTAAACAAAGGGGGAAATTAAAGAGAATTATTTTATTTTGGAAGTGGATTTTATGCCTTTTAACTATTTAATACCCTTGGTCTTTCAAAACACAATGGGAATAGTAGAAATGGACAAAAGGAGAGCTTTCCTCAATTAGAGAGTTCTTATACCTATATAATTGGTATAATTATCTGTTAAGTTTAAAACAAATTCTCTTATTTTCATAGTTTAAGGAGGCAAGTTAGAAGTGCAGATGACTAAAAAGTAACTGTACCAGTCTTTCTGCACATTGGTTGCTTGGGTTCATTTTTTTTTTCTATATATTTTTTTTGTTTTTTTGTGTTTTCAAGAAGTGCATTTCTTACCATTGGATTCATTTTTATCACCTCAAGGTCCGGCCGTACATGGAGAACAAGCACAGACCCAGTATCTCGTACACATTATTGAGCTGCACTGAACACGTGGTTTTGTGCAACAGAATACACTCAATGAACAGTAAAGAAGCCATCCTGAATTTGCTCCTATTCTTTTATTATGCCCGTTATATCAAATGTAAATATTCACATCCTATACTTTAGAACTGTATTATCCAATATGGTAGCCACTAGCCAGATGTGGTTATTTAAATTTGAATAAATTTCAATAAATAAATCTCAATTTAAATAAATTTAATTTCCACCATCCCAGAAAACTACAGACAGTACTGATTTAGAACATAAAGTGTGGCTAATGTTATAGATAGAGCAAGGCTTATACTCACTTTAACATTTTAATTCTCTGCATGACTTGTAATTATCTTGTAGTTTTTCTGTCTGTTTCAGGGAACACATGATTTCTCTTTCCTTAAGTTTAAAATGGAAACACTAGTTTTAATTCATACCAAAAAAATGATACATCAGCAGCTTCTGAGTGAATGCAAACCTATTTAGGAGGGGCTCCTCTACTGCCCCCCTCCCTGGAAAAACCAGCTTTCACATAGTGTTAAATTTTTATTTATTTATTTTTTATTTCAGCATATTATGGGGGTACAAATTTTAAGGTTTCAAATAATGCCCTTGCTCCCCCTCCCCCCACAAGTCTGAGCCTCAAGCGGGACCATCCCCCAGACGGTGCACATCTCACTCATTATGTATGTATATACCCGCTCCCCCTACCTCCTCTCACCTGCCCATTACCCAATTAATGTAGTTCCTATGTGTCCACTTAGGTGCTGCTCAGTTAATACCAGTTTGCTGCTGAGTACATGTGGTGCTTGTTTTTCCATTCTTGGAATACTTCACTTAGTTGTATGGGTTCCAGCTCTATCCAGGAAAATATAAGATGTGCTCTATCACCGTTGTTTCTTAGAGCTGAATAGTACTCCATGGTATCATAGTGTTAAATTAACACTTGTTTTGGTTGGCTGCATCCTGACTATTCGCTTGCAGACATCTGCTCCCCTTGTGGGGGCATCAGAACTCGTGTGACAAGTGTTTCAGGTGGTCTCAGGTCATTTTCCAGTGTGTCTGGAGAAGCAGAGGATGTGGCACACGGTAGCCCAGCAACCGCCTGTCCAGTCCAGCATCCTGCCCCCCGACCGTGGCAAAGACCAAAGCATCAAAGGAAAGCACAGATTCTTCACATCACACTTAATCGTGCAATCCTACACCGGGGAAATATTTTCTCCGACCCAGACTGGTAATCAGCTTATGCCCTAAAGCACGAGAATGGGTCATTAATTATACAGTGAACTGAGTTTTATAAGCATCACTTCAGTATGGAAAACAGAATGCAAACTGCCTTTAACTAATGTGTTTCTATGTCCCTTCCATAAAAATGGAACATGGTGAGCTTTTATACAATTTCTTTTTTTAAAAGAAAGAAAAAGTGACCCTCATTAAGAAGATTGCTGGCAGTCTGTATATAGGGAGAGTTGGAATGGAAATGTAATAGTGTGAAGTGGAAGGTTTGTACACGCCTTGCTAGGGCCACATTCTTCTCTTCCTTTTCTTTTAATTGCAAAATGTATAAAAGGTATTAGGGCTTATGCAACTTTTTTATAGTTTTGTTTTAAAGCTCTAAAAATGGCCTATGGAGATTCAACCCTCTTCGCCCCTAAGAAAACTGTGAACCTTTCCATCTGAATCAAGAGTAAGAGTAAGAGGCAGAAATAAAAAGATTGCTTTCTCTCGCTTAGCATGAACTATCTCCAGGACTGAGCGAGTGGCTGCCAGGCTGATGAGCATTTCCCTTTGTGGCCCACATTTAAGATCAGACACTTAGGGCTGTTAAGAGAGTCAAAGAGCTGTCTCTCATCCTACCAAGGGTGGTCAAAATGTGGTTGATGTCAATGTAGTCACAGAATCTATGGATAGGCTGGGCCAGGACTGGTGTAAAGGGAGAGGTGGATGGATGTCGTCTTTGGCAAAGTTTGTATCTATTTAAGGAGCCACCACAGCCCCTAGCACCATCTCCTGGCTGAGGGCCAGTCCTCCCGCTGTGGAAATGATGTGACTTTAGGGTCAGCACTTTGTCCTGTAAGCTACAGCCATTGCGATTTCACACTGCCTCTGTTTTATTTAATTAGTTGGCATCTTATTTAGCCTCCCTCAGTTTCCTCTATTGCTTCATCTATAAAATAAAGATAATAAAGTCTATCCCACCGTGTTGCTATGATGAAAAATAAAATGACATATGCAGCACTCCTGGACACCTTCCACGTCAGTGGCAGCTCTAACAGTTGAGACTACACCATGGGTACAACAGATTCTCAGTGTCACCTACACCCAAAGACAACTTGCCTATCACATCTCATTTGCGTAGGACCTTTCCCTCAGCTTTCTGAGATGACAACTGGGCTGGGATAAAGATTATATTTTATCCAAAAATTTAAATGTTTAGATTTTCCGACTTGGGGCTTTCCCTCTATTCTGTCTGCTAAGGAAGGGTCTACTGTTTCCATACAGATATTTTCATGTTGGGCTTTTGTGATATAATATTGAATTTAAGGAGGGGCCAAAAGCAGATTCCAAATGGTGGTGATTAGAAGAAAAGGGAGAATACTGAGATAGGCAAGAGTAATGGGCCAGAGAATTTTTGAAGGCAAAGGTAAGGAACATCTGTGGATGCAAAAGAAAGAGATGTGAGGGGAAAGAGGGATGTTAAGAAATGTTGCAGTGAATATGTGTTTAGAAATGTAAGAAAAATACTTTCCATTTTGCATGTACTGGGCTGTTTGCCCGAGTGTGTGCTTTTCAGTACACATCACCATACCGATGATAAACACCACACTCATTTCTCCAGTGGGGTTTGCAACCTAGCAAATTCTGGCTTGTTAATGTGTGCAAAGGTGTTTATGGAAAATGTGCTTGTGGAATGAAGACCTCTCACCTCACCTGTTATTACACATATTCCCAAGGATGGAAGGCTCTAATGTAGGCATCCTCAAACTACGGCCCGCGGGCCACATGCGGGTGTTTGTTTTTACTCGTTTGTTTTTTTACTTCAAAATAAGATATGTGCAGTGTGCATAGGACTTTGTTCATAGTTTTTTTTTAAAACTATAGTCCGGCCCTCCAATGGTCTGAGGGACAGTGAACTGGCTCCCTGTTTAAAAAGTTGGAGGACCCCTGAGCCAATTTGTCATTTTGTCTCTCTCGGCACAAAGGGATTTTTTTTAATGCCAAGCTCCAAGCCCATCTCCCCTTATAAGTCTTTTTTGGAAGTATCCACTATGATGTCACATAAAAAATATTTTAAAACCATTTCTATTTTTCAATTTTTCTCCAAGTTATATTGTCTGAGTCCAGAAAATTGACAAAATAATTCTTATTATTGATGTTATTACTATGATAAAAGTAACAATATCACAAATAACTAATACTTGCATTGCACTTTACAGTTTACAAAGAATGTGATTTTTTTTTCATTTGAACCTCTTACCAGTCATGAGATGTAACAGGAGAGTCCTATAAAAGAGTTAATGAGCACACTTCCTTCACATTTTAACAGGGACTTTCTGGAGATAGAATTTCTTGACACCAAAGATCAAAGCACTGTTACTAGCTTATAATCATGCTTTTTTTTTTTTTTTGCAAGGGGCAAGGGAAAGACCTCATTGGCACTATAAAGAACACACTATAAAAGTGCACCAATGTTCCTTTTCTTAGAGTCCTTATCCTTGAAAGCCCAGTGTAATTGTTACTGCCTTTGTAAAGCCTGCCTCACTGCCCAAGGAGCATTCTTTACTTTATTCTTTTCCTGGATGCCAGAAGTACTTTATCAAAGCTTGTATGTTTATATTCTCCCTAAATTGTGGCTTCCTTCAGGATTATTTTACCCTTTTTATGTGACCGGCATGTAATATAATACTTATAGCACGTAGTAGATGCTCAGTAAATATTGATCCATGAAGTAAATGTGTGAATGAGTAATAAATAAATGCTTGGGCTCAATTATGTGGGTTCAAGATAGTTCACCAAATCAAAATTTCTAAGTTTAGCACAGCTGTCATATGCTAGAGAATGAGGAGGAGCTTTTAGGATTCTAAGTCAAAATCCCTCTTGTCAACATCAAGTGTGGCTTTAGATCAGCACCCTGAAAGCTGTGTCTGTTGAAACGCTTCAAGAAATGAGCAACAGTCTTAAGAGATTTCAGATATGCAGAAAATGATTAGAATAATCGTGGTATCTAATCATCCCTGGGGAGACCCCTTACAATTCTATCCTTCTCATAAATAAAGAAATTCGTAAGAAATTGAATGCATTCTGGTTACTCTTTTAAAGGTTTGTAAAAATTCTTCAAGGCAGTAGCTTGTAGGTGGGGCTTTCTGGCAACACTCTACTGATTTCTTAAGTATTCAATTCTGAAAAAAAAAAAAAAGGACGCAAATGTGTAACTCATCTTCTGATCCTGGCTGCTGAAACACAACAGTTATCATTAGTGCTGATAAGCGGCTTGTCAGCACCCTTACTCCACGGTATAGAAAAGCTGCAGATTTTCTTCACTTATTAACACAAGAGCTAGTAAAAGGCTTCAACTGCAACGTTTCAGCCAGATCTTCTGTAGCTCCAAACACGTAATCAGCAAGAATTCTGCAGGGAAAGCCTGCAGAAAGTTGAAGTTGATACTTCACACCTTGGTACATTAATAACATTAATTTCACTCAGCCTTTATAATCAGACAGTCCCACCTACAGACATTTATCTGAAGATGTCTGAGGGCCCACACAAGTAGGAAGGTAATAATACTTTTACCAAAGAAGACGGCTCCATGGAGAAGGTGGAGATTAGGAAGAGTAATAATTATACCTGAAATGTTAATAACTGGATATCTTTTCTGAACTCTCACAAGTATTTAGATTTAAAAAGATAAAATTGCTAAAAAAAATTAGAAGAATAAGAGCAGTTTCAATGAAAAACGGGCAATTTTCTTTTTCGTTGTTGATGTTACTGCCTAGTTCCCTTAGTGATTCTTCCACATGAGCCTGGAAAACTGAAGGAAACCATTGTTATGCAAAGCGCACTGGCACCTATGGCAGTACGTATCTCACATGATGGGGGATTTCTTTAAAAAAAGAAGAAGAAAGAAAAGAACAAAAAATGAAGCATTCAGTGTTTGGGGTTTTCAGTAAAACTTCTTGCTGCGCTTGCTAATATTATCCTGCAGCTGGTATACGCTACTGCTATACTATGAAGGGAGAAATTAAAAATTCAAATGGTTTCATACTAAGACCTTAATTTCAAGTTAGGGAGTAATAGAATATAACTTAATAAATTTTGGCATTTCTCTCTTCGCCAAAGATCACGTAATAAATATTATTCACAGAGATTGGAGGATATAGGTAGAAAACATCAAATGAATGTCTTTAAAAATTATTGTGAGATTATATGAGTAAAAATTAGAAAAGTAAGCACTGTAAGTTTTTAAATTTAATATTAAGAAAGCAAACGATGTCGTATTAACAGAGCAATGAACTCGACTACTGGGAACTATAAATCTGTGATATTTGCAATGTCCATCTGTAGCTTCTCTTTTGGCCTAAGTGAGAGGTGATACTTAACATGGAAAAAAAATCAATCCCATGTATTTCACATTTAGATTCTAGGCTATCCACTCTTACAAGAGGGATTCCTGGAGGGCTGTTGGTTATAACAACTCCTTGCACTTTAACCCTCTTTGCCAAAGCAAACTTATTCTTGCAGCAATCCTTTGTTTCCATCTTTGTTGTAAGACTAATCATCAGTCTGGAGAGGGTGGAGGAAACAGAGTTAAGAGGGAACTGAGCTGTTTAAATATATATTCAAGTCTCTAATTCCCTAAACATTATATTTCAAACTAATTAGAGAACTTAAAAGTGTTTGGTTTTATTCCAGTAACATTTATAGTAATCTTGAAGAGAAAAAGAGAATAGCTATCAGAAGGCTAGATAGAGAAAGGCAAAGACTATCTTGATTTTTTTTAAAAAAACATTTTATTATTGATAATTTCAAGCAAAATAGAATATGAGAAATTCCTTTGAACCTATTACACAGCTTCAATAATCATCAACTCTTACAGTTCTATATACCCTGTTGCCTATATACATTTACTTTCTTCCAGCCTATAGAATTTTGAAGCAAATTCCAGATACCATGTTTTATCTCTCCATATTTCAGTGTATAACTCTAAAAGAACTCAGTTACTCATATCATGAAAATATACTCTACCTAAAAATTGAACAATAATTTTTATATCATCAAATATCCAGTAATCATGCAAACTATCCATTTTCTCATGAATGCTATGAATGTATTTGTAGTTGTTTGAATCAGGATACAAATAAGTCCATATGTGACAATTGATTTTTTTAAGTTTCTTTAAATCTTTAGTTTCTTTCTCTAGCTTCCTCTCTCTTTCTGTCTCTTTCGTTTCTTGCTTTTGCTATTATTATTGGAAAAAAAAAACAACAAGTTGTTTTCATGTATTTGAACAGGTTCTTCTGTCTTCTATGTATCCTGGACATTAGTAGTTAGATCTAGATTTATGATCAGATTTGAGTTCAAATTTTTTTAAGTCTATTTTATGGATGGTGGTGTGTTCTACCAGAAGGAAAAAAAAAAGTCTGATTTTCTCTCTTTGTGTAATGTTGGCAGATATTGATACACAATGCGTAGATCAGGTAACTCATTAGAAGAGCATGATGTTGAAATTCTAATTCTGCCATTTTTCATTTATTAGCTGGAATGCTATTACACAGTGAAACTTTCTCTAATCTGCCATTAGACCACCCAATGGTACATGAGTATGGGCAAAGGCAGGATCGATGTTTAATTCTTTCTGTTTACCTGTTTTTAAAATGAGTTTTAGTTCCTAGCATATTCTGATAATGACCCATTAGATCTTGTTTTGGTATTATAATATACTTATGGGTGTGAACTTGTTTACTATGTTTCCATATATTGCAGCTATGATTTTCATTGATGATGAAATTAAGACATTTTAGCCAATGAGAAGTACTTTAATTTGGCTCCTAAGATCTTTTGAAACTACTTGAATGGTTTTGGACAGATTCATACTATCTTATCTCATAAGATACTTCAGGAAACTTCTATGTTTCCTTTCCCAGATCCAGGCATTCTTTTTTCTAAGGATCTCTGGAAATGGTACTTAGAGACCACACTCTGGGTTTTAGGTAATAGTTGCATGCATTGGTCATTTTGTTTAGATAGTCATTGTCTTTTGTTCTTTTGGGTAGATGCCCAGTAGTGTGATTGCTGGATCAACTGGTAATTCTACTTGTATCTCTTTGAGTTATTAGCATATTGCTTTCCACAGAGGTTGTACTAGTTTGCAGTCCTACCAGCAGTGTATGAGTGCTTCTATCTCTCCGCATAAACACCAACATTTATTGTTTTGGGACTTTTTGATAAAGGCCATCCTCACTGGAGTTAGTTGATATCTCCTTGTGGTTTTGATTTGCATTTCCCTGATAATTAGAGATGTTGAGCACTTTTTCATATATTTGTTAGCCATTAGTCTATCTTCTTTTGAAAAATTTCTGTTCATGTCTTTTGCCCACTTTTTGATAGGGTTGTTTGATTTTTTTTCTTGCTGATTTTCCTGATTTCTAAATAGATTCTAGTTATCAGCCCTTTATCATATGTGTATGATGAGTTCAAATGGGGAGGAGCCAGACTGGAGATGGGAAGATTAGTAATTAGGCTATTGTATTTATTAGCTCAGGATAAGGACGATGGGAAACTGAGCTAAGAGGAGGCCACAGAGCACAGTGGACCAACTCACACTCAGGAGCCACGCTGCCTGAGTTTACATCCACATGTTAGATTTGTGATGTTGACAGAGTCACCTAGCTTCTCTGTGCTTCGAAGATAATAACAGAATTTCTTCTTTAGGGATGTTAGCAAGATAAAAGGAGTTAGTATTTTAAGGTGTTTAGAACAGTGCCTGGCACTCAGTAATAATTATACATTTGTTAAATAAAACTAAACAAATGAGGTACTAGATGTTTTTACAGAAGTCAGATATGGGGCAATTTCAGAAGAAGGACTGACAGTGTTTGTGGACTTTGCAGAATTTAAAAATTTTCTAGCTTAAAGTATAGAATATGATACTATGATGTAAGAAGGAAAACAAAATATTCATGGTTTGGAAGAAAAAATAATTTCATCTGAATGTATTGGTTTAGGTTTTGTTTTTGTTTTAAATCAATCCTACAAGACCAGGATTGGAGAGACTTGGTGTGAGAATAATTTACATAACAAAAACCACAGGGATTTGGATGGTCACAAGCTCAGTTTGAGCAGCAGTGAGGCTTGGCTTAGTCTGAGTTAATAGAGAGGTGATGTTTACACTCTACTCAGCATGAGCTGGACTGCAGTCTAAGGTACAGTGTTAAATTCTGGGTTCCACATGAAGTCTGGTATTTATGCTCTGGAATATAGCCAGAGACAAGTGACAAAGACAATGAGGAAGGGCTTTACAGTTGCATATGTTGAGCAGTTAGGGGTCCTGGGACTATTTGACCTCTGTGTTCCCATAGCATTTTGTTGACACCACTTTTATATACTAACATATCACATTGTGGTATAGTTGATTACATTCCTATCTGCCACTTCCAGTATTATAATACTATTCTTCATTATTGAGTGCTTATTATGTCCTTGACATTATAATAGGTACATTAAACAAATTAGTCTACCCAATCTCCAAGCAAACTTACATAGAAAATGCCAAAAAAAATAATTATGAAATAAATTTGTACCTGAATGTACAGATATAAGATTGACATGGAATACACTAGAATTGAGATAGGCAAAATCATCTGAAAGGGGTGGGTTATGTGGGCTTCATAACTAACTTACCTCAAAAGCCACAATTTCAATAAAATGAAAATGTGATCATTTGTAGAGGTGTAGAGAAAGGAATATCAGACATCAAATCAAATATTCTGGTCTGAATTGCTGAGGTTCTCTCTAAGGTGGAGACGATGTAGAATGGTCAGCTATTTCTGTTCCCACTTGTAAGTGGGATATGATGAGTGTATCCAGATACTTAGCCTGATGCCATTAGTTTATTTTTCTCACTTCCTACATATTGTTTCTATGTTCACAGCCTTCTAATCCCCATACATGTTTGCCTGCATGGAATAAAGGATTAATCATATAGTGATGGCTATTTTTGTTTTACTTGACAATAATTTTTTTCCTGAAAAATCAATAACGTGGTTTCCTATTCAGCTTTAGCTTTCCCTGAAGTTTGTCTGCAGGAAAGCATGTGCTGAGCATATGGCCATCACATATTTCTAGTCTGCATGACAGGCATTTCTCACTGTAAATCAGTAAGTTAGCATTCTGACGTCTGAGTCTGTCTTGTATACATTTTAACACTCAAGAGTCAGGCTGTCAGTATCTGATCACCCTTTGATATGACAGGAGTTAGTCTTTGGGTTTTCCAAGCAGTAGGGCAGAACATGCTACTTTCCTGTAGAACACATTGCTGGATGAACACACACACACACACACACACACACACATGCACACACATATACACATATATGAAATCTGTCACAACTACTCAACTCTGCGGTAGTAGTATGAAAGCTGCCATAGATAAAATGTAAACACAAGAGCATTGCTGTGTTCTAATGAAACTTCTCAAATAGGTGATGGGCCATATTTAGCCCATGGGCTATAGTTTGCCAACCCCTGGACGAGGCTATTGCAGCCTGGAGTAAGGATGATGAGAAACTGAGCCCTGATGGTTGTGTTCATACATACTAAATGCACAGATGTGATGTAGCAGAAGGGATGCAAAGGTTTAAAAATTGTTGAAGTTTATCTATCACATACAGCCTCTCTCCTATACTCATGTTACTCATGCTATCCATACCCTTCCACCCCAAATAAATCCCCTGAGAGGGCCGAGAGGGTATTTCATGAAGTTATTGAGAGAAGTTTTTGTGAGGGAGCATGGACATCTTTAGAAGGCTCCATAAAGGCTGTCTTCTGCAGTCTGGGGGTGACAGAGGAAAAAGCTGCTTTTGGGGCGAACTTTCTGACTTCAGTAGGTATCAGAGGTCGCAGAGAGCCCCAAACCAATGTGGCAGCACTTAGTTACCAGGGGCACGGTGGCACAAGGACCATAATGGAAAGCAGGGATGAAATAATAATTCACATTATTTTACCTTTCGCAGTTTTGCATGTTGGCTAGTTGATCATGGTTTCCCTACCAACTTGTGGTCTATCCTGTGGGTGTCTGTAGCCTTTTCCCACAGAATCCCCAGTGTTGCTCAGTGGGCTCAAGCACACATTATTCTTTGGAGGAGGAAAGAAGTTTATGTATGTATTTAACAATGATAATGTCCCCTCATAAAGGCTAATATAAATTCTGTCACTGCCAACTGCTTAACCAGTTTGTAGCATAGACCACTGCCTAGTGTTTCACTCTTCACGTGCACCATCCTCTAAAGCAGGTGTCCTCAAACTACGGCCTGCAGGCCACATGCGGGTATTTTTGCCCGTTTGTTTTTTTTACTTCAAAATAAGATATGTGCAGTGTGCATAGGAATTTGTTCATAGTTTTCTTTAAACTATAGTCTGGCCCTCCAATGGTCTGAGGGACAGTGAACTGGCCACCTGTTTAAAAAGTTTGAGGACCCCTGCTCTAAGGGAACCAGGCAGCCAACTGTGGCAAGTTGGGCACCTGCCATCATGCAGGAAGATGCAATTCCTTACTGAAATAAGCATTTATTCTGAATATAAGTTTTTCCTTCCTGTTAATACACTAGCTGTGTTTTTGCCAGTACAGCTGCCTATAGACTTAAGGAAATTCTGATTCACCATCATGGTAGTTTATATAACATTGCTTCTAACTAAGACATTTATTTAATAGAAAAAGATGTAATAGCAATATATTAATTCTTAAAAGATTAATTTATGTGGATACATACCTGATTGCCCAACAATAGTTTGACTAATGGAAGATTCACTTGTTATGCTACTTAGGAGAAACACTTGAGAGGTTGGAGCATTATCTCTTAGACTTTGCTTGTAGCAGCAACCAGGAAAGAATAATTGGGTCTGAAAATCAAACACTGGAATTCAGAGAAGCACCTTTCATTATTGAAGGGAATATTTGAATAACTTGGGCTTCCTAAAACTGTAACTTTAAGCTCTAGTAATTTAGATATCTTAGTCTCCTGGAGAGAAAAGCTTCTATCAGGAGACTCAACAATTAAATTCCATGTATTTGGGAGTTGAGGTTGCTCTCTGACCATATTGGGCTCCTCATGCTACTGAAATCATGAAAAATGGAATATTTCTGCTGCCTGGGATTATCAACCCTGATTATAAGGAGAAACTGAATCTTGACAGCAAAATGGAACTAGGGAGCACTCCATCTGGATCCCAGAAGTGCACAGGAGGTCTTTTAGTTTTCCTATTCTTTTTATTCGTAGTAAAATTTAACAGAAATCTTGGGCAACACAGTAAAAACAGTGCTGCTGATGATTCATATTCTTACCAGATGAACAAATGCAGAATTCCGACCAGCTGAGGGCAAAGGGGACAAGGAATAGGTACAAGATCAAGGAAGGCTCTTGGGATCAGATACAGAATTGAGGACTGTAGCAACCAAGCATATATTCTTCACAATATTTCATATATATTAACTAAATTTTTCTTCCTTTTATCATTCTTCTATTCTTTTATGTAGTGGTTGTTTTTAATGGCAAATAGTCTTTGTGTTATAGAATATTAAGGCAGGGGTATGAGTGAATTAGAAGAGGAATAACATTGTCTAGAGATGGGCATGGTCACTCCTAGAGCTTTGTGTCTTCTCTTTTGTGGGAGGTGAGAGAGCTTTTGTTTTTATAAAGAACACTTGCATCTCCTTAGGAAGATGCATGGAGTTGCTGCTGCTATATGGAGTTTTACATAAATGTGGGAAAATGCATATAGGTGCTGAATGGCCAAAAGTGTAGGTTTTGTGAGTTATCTACCTATTATGTCTCAGCATCATGCTTACTCTTACATACTTGACTCTGTGATGCTGGGATTGGGATTCTGTAAATTATGTTTTCCAGACTAAACTCCTTCTAGCTGATTTCTGCAAATGGGAAGTTCTGAGGGCAGATGGGAGGGAGTGAAGATAGAAGAATATACTTCCTGTTCTGAACTCTGCCAGCTTCCCCCATGCGGTAGAAGATAGGGGCTTTAGTCTACAGCTTCCTTTTTGCACCGTCATTACTAGTTGTGCCAAACTCCTTCAGTCTTCCAGACTAGCTGGCCACTCCCCTCTTAGTGGTCCAAGCACTAGTAACATAGAACGCCTCACCCCAGGGCAGCTGAGCACCAGCCTAACTTAACCTCTTCCTGATGTTCACTGCTGCTTCTTGTGATATTTAATACCTGAGTTATCTCAGCCCTGGGGTAATACTTTCTTCTTGTAGATACCAATAACTGGTCACCTCAACATTACAACTCTTTTTCTTTTAGCCTTCAAACCTTGGTAAACAATTCCCAGTATTAAATCCCATATGCTTGAAATGCCTACTGTACTTTCTGTCTCTATTTTTGGAGAGCTGGACCTTGGCTAGTATGCGAATTTTGAGGACCAGCATTAGCTCTGATGTAGTTATGATTCTTGGCACTTAGCCCAGTGCTTGACAGAATGGCTGAATCAATGCAAAAGGTGAGGCAAAACAATTTTTATAAAATATTCGAAGCACTACCAGATAGAAGAGAGAAAAATTTTCAAACTATGTGTCTAAGTCTAGCAGGAAATTATGGAGAAGAAGATTTCAATTTAATAGAAGAAGAAAATTTCTATTTCCATTAATGGAATAAACTAACTTAAAAAACCCACCAAATTGCCTATCACTGGAATTATTTAACCTGAGGTTGAGTGACTTTTGTTAGGGATGTGGTAGAAAACAATGTCTTAAATGGGTTGAAGGTTAGATAACATAATGTTTTTTTACCTTCTAGCACTGATATTCTGTGACGCTTGTTTTTAAAACATTTCCTAACTCACTCAACTCAAATGTGCCCCTTCTCTTGGTAATGATGCTGATATTGATATGGTACAGGAGAATGATAATATTTTATATTCGTATAGTGCTTTACCATGTGAAAATGCCTTACATTCATTTCCATTAAATTTCACCAATTTTGAGAAGTAGAAAGATCAATAATTGTATGTTATATGCCTATGGTGTGGTGCAGAGAGAGAAGAGTTAGAGGATCCCAAGAAGAAAAGAAGAAACCAGGAACTTTTGGATCCTAGAGGCTTTAAACTTGAATTTATAAAAGTTTTTAATGTCACTTTCCCAACCATTATTCCTGTTTTCTGCTACAAAATGAATTTTAAGAACTATTTGGGCCAGAATTCCAAGAATAGCTGAGTTGTTTTTTTAGAATGTTTTCTTACTGAAAAGCAAATAACATAGTGTGTACTTGTAGAATATCCATTTTTGAAATATTGAGGTTAGAATCATTCCTGGGTTTTGACCTTTCTTTCTACCTTTGGCTCAGCAGTGGGCTGAGTTTAGTTTTGTGTGTAGGAGCTGAATGGTGTAACCACTCTGATGGCTTTAAGTGTGCAAAAACAAAGAGATGGCACTAAGAAATTATTTCTGCTAAAATGTAGAGGCTGTGGAATCATTCTTTGGCACCAGTATCTTCAAAAGCCAGAACTTTCAGACCTCCCAAGACAGTGTGGCATTTAAACACTAAATGCATACAAGCCCTTAGTGTTCATTAAAATTAGTAACAGAAAACACAGAGCTTTGGAAATCTGCTCAATGCTGAACTAAACTCCAGGGATTTAATATGCACTTGAACTAGGAAAGAACCAAAGAATGTTGGTTTAAGCCCAAGAGGCATTTTCTAGGCTAATAAATATTCCCTCTGGTTCAAAGATACCCTCCTAAATTTAAACGTTGAACTACATAAAATTATATTTGTATATTCCTCCTTGGCATCAAATGCATGTAAGCATACACTTGTATTTTATAGCTTATTCTTACATATCCATTATAATTTACAAGCACTGATTTTAGGAAATAAACAAGGAGGCTCAAATTCATTTTCCACTTGCTGGCTTGTATGTAAAACCCCTGCTTCTCCTCCCTGCTGCAAGACCTTAACAAATTCAGGTGGCATTATTTGTTCCTTAGGGTGCTTCTCTCCACTTCTCTCAAGGATGATAGGCTACCAATGTGGGGAAAATAAATCTGGAAAATGTTAGGTCGGTGACTTGACCAAAGCCAGAGAATTATTAAATGGCAAAGTAGAAATGAAAACCAAAAAGCTGTGAAGGCTCCGATAACCGAGTTATTCTGCCATACTCAAGAAGGTCTTCCCTCTAGTTTTCCTAGATTAGTGAGCAAATACTCTTTGTCTCTTCACATTGAAAACTAAGTGATTTTGGCAGATCATATCTGGTAACAAATGATTTATATTTCTTTCCAATGCCTCCAATTTTGAAATTTCCTTTAAGCCTTTTTGTTTCAACTTGTACATATTTATTGAGTCCCCCTGTCTTTAAAAAAAACTCTGAGGATGTAATGGTGAATAAAATAGACCAAACAGATGATGGTCGTATAGTTGGGGAGGGGTGGTAATTTTTCACGGTTTTGGTTGGGCAGATCTCATTGATAACATTGTATTCCAGCAGAGATCTGAATGAAGTCAAAATGTGAGCCATGTGTTGCTACAGAAAGAGTTCAAGGGGATATAAAAATATTTGCCATGACCCTAAATTAGAATATAGTTTACATGTTTGAGAAACAGAGTGGCAGCCAGTATCGTTGAGATGAGCAAGGGGAAGGGTCAGAAACATAGCAAAGCAACAATAACATAGGGCCACATAGGCCACAATAAGAATTTTGGAAATGAGTTTGAGTTAAATTAGAAACCACTAGAAGGTTCTGAATGGTAGACTGAAATTGTTTGGGTCACATTTTAACAGATTACCAGGTGAAAGCAAGGAGACCAGTTAGGAGGCTATGAAAAAATCCAGTACAGTGGAAAGATAATGGTGGATTGCACCAGAGCAGTGGTATTGTGAACCAAATAACTCATTCAATTTTGGATATATTTAGAGAATAGACTGGCAGTGTTTGATAATGGATTGGATGGGGGGGGGGATGAGGGAATTGAGTATTTGAGATAGACCCAGGGATTTTTGGTTGAGCAACAGGAAGAATGGAGTTACCATTTACTAAGATAAGAAGATTTCCAGATGAGCTAGTTAGAGGTAAATTGTCATGAGTGTAATATGGTATGTACCCTTTTCTACACATTTTGACCAAGAATGCTTTGACCAAGAGAGCCACGATTAAAATTAATTTGTAAGGCACATACTTTGGAAAATGCCATTCTGGGTTTTGTGCTTCACATTGGCACATATGATGTCATTCCTGCATGCAGCTCCAGTCCTTGCATTAGCACGACCCTCAAGCAAAGGACCGTTATAAAGTCCTTACCTGATTCTCTCAATCCCTGGGCTATGCAGTTGATTTCTGAGTGCACGTGATAGTTAATACCAGTGGGTATTTCAAATACAACACAACGATGGAGAATTGGTTTATTCACTTTTCTAGTCATTGAATATAAATTGATGACAGCTGCTTTATCCTCCATCCATATGGTTGTCTGACACAAATAAGTTAGTGATAAAAAAAGGAATAAAGTTTAAAACAGGAGATTAGGTGCCCTAGTAGCATTCTCCATCCATCTCATACCGTCCTCCCTTTTCTAATTTTAATTTTGTCCAAAAGAGAAAGTTTTATTATTTTTCAAGGATGAGGTTCCATCTCCTTTAACCAAGAGATGTTGATTTCCTTTTTATGCAATTTTCCTCATCCTTGTACTACTTAAACCATACTTGGTTCAGTATTTCCCTCACTCTTAATATCAAAATAATGCTAGGAAAAGTTATATTTATCAGTGTAGAAAATAAGGCCAGTATGGCCAAGATCATGGGCAGCGTTCACTACAATGTATACATGGGGCATGCTTAAATAACCATTTGCTACCATGTATACGTGGGGTGATGCATAAATAACACTCCTATTGGGAGCCAGGAAAGTTAAGTAATAGAGACTTAAAGGACTTGCTTTAGGTCGAACAGAAGTCAGTCAATGATTATCTGTCTTAGTGAAAGGGAATATTGTTATATATAATATAAAATGATGAGTAATTTAGCCTGTGTCCTGTTATAGCAGCTCCTGAGTTCCCAATAACTACCAAATCAGAGGGTTAGAATGTTAAATAATGGCATGTAATAAAACTGTGATGGTTAGGATGGGTTTTCAAATAGGTGATTCTCTTCTCTGTTTTTGAAACTTATATATGACCCCTATTCAATTCCTTACTCTTAAGGCACACAATGAAGCTGGGAAATACTAGATTTAAAGGAAACTATCTCACTGGCAGAGAAAAGGGAAAAATGTTCAAGGGGAAGAACCCACTGGGAGTGTGAGAAGCATTGCTAGGCAAGGATGGTGGATCAGAGGTGACGTAGCGGAGTTCAGGCAGTGCTGTGAGCATCTGTGGCCCCATCTGATATTCTAGGCACTTGGAATCCATAACAAATGCTAAGTATTACAAGCCAAAGTCCAATTGTAAAGTGAAAAAAATCAGGATTCATTTGGCTTTGTAATGTTTCTTAAAGTGTAAAAGCCAAGCTTCTACTATGCCTAGCAGTGGTGATTATTGACTCTTTATTATATTTTGGTGCCATTTTGTGTTTTCATATTAAAATTGTATTCATATGTGCAGTCTGTTGAATTAAAGACATTTAATACTCGGGAAGGAAACAGAGGGAATACAGGCCTGCTTAGACTCTGTAGAAGCAGGAAAAATGCACAGTAGAGAAACTCTAAAAATGTAGACATGTCTTCTCTTTAAAATTCATGACTAAATCACTAATGTTAATAATAAATACCTCATGACAATATTTACTTAGCCAGTTTTAGTTCATCTACCAAAATATCCTGTAGGTGTAGGTTTTGAAAGTTCTCCATTATCAGAAATTTCTAACAGAAGGAAGAATTTGTATGATGAAAGGCAGTTTTGGTCATCAAAATTCTTATGAATGTGTTTTTTCTTTGGTTTATGTAAACTAAAAACAGAATACATGTGATAGAAAGAATAATGGCTTTCCAAAGATGTCTACATCCTAACCCCTAGAAAGTGCGAATGTGTTGTTATATGGCAAAGGGGAATTGAGGTAATGGATGAGATTAACATTGCTATAAAATGAATCTGAAACAGGTAGATTATCTTGTCTTATCCACCTGGGCCCACTGTAATCCTAGGGTCCTTAAATGTAGAAGAGGGAGGCAGAAGAAGAGGTCACAGTAGAGTGACATGGAAAGGATTTGACCCCCTGTTACTGGTTTTGAAGATGGGGGAAGGGGCCATGAGCCAAGGAATGTGGGCAGCTTCTAGAAGCTAGAAAGAATAAGTAATGAACTGTTGGATAAGCAAAGTTTGTTTTTTAAGTTACTAATTTTGTGGTAATTTGTTACAACAACCATAGAAAACTAACAGAATGCATGACATTTAAAATGACATCTAATATTAATATAATCTCAAACTGAAGTCTGTAATCATTTCTTTATGAATGAAGAAGTATATTTTATAGCCAATAAAATATTCTTTATAAATCAAACCTTTATATAAGTTATAATCAGATTATCATATGCAAGCCTCTGACTTCTATTTTTTAAATTTAAAAGTTTGTGCATTCTGTAGTTTAATGCTCTTCTTTTGGTGAGGGTGAAATTTTCAAATATTATGTCCTTTTCTTATTACTAAAATTATTAGTACTAAAATGAAAAAAATTGTTCGGATCAAAGCTTGTGTGACTCTCCTAGAGATATTATTTCTTATTTGCTGCTTTCTGGACTAAGCCACCTACTTTCCCAGGAATGGAAAATGAGGGAGGAAAAACTTTGTAGTACTAGAATTAAGACATTCAGTCCATTTCTGTAGCTTTATGCCATTTTTAAACAAAGCAGATAAAGATGGATTTCTTTACTGATTTTTTAATCTCACAATTTGAAAATGTCATAATTACTTGAAACGCCCTGTTCTGAACCCAAAAGTTGACTTAGGAGAAATCCTTGCAAAGTTGGTTTAGGAGGAATTATTAATACTTAGAAGTCATTTTAGGGATGCTGCATTCCGTAGCAAATTTACTAACAAAATGAGAAATTGGATTAACATGGATTAACAAAAGGCATGATTTTGCTTGAATTTGAAGCCTGCTTCCTCTCAGACTAAGAAACTTTGGCTCATTGTCTTAGATTCTTGGATAAAATTCTGCCAGTACCAGGACCGTTCTGTAAAGCTGTGTCAGCAGTTCTGCATGTATTCACACTTTCAGAGATTCATAAGTTTGCCATAAAAATATCTACCGTAGGCTGAAACTTGGCACACCAAACCTCAGTCTGGGAGCAGTTCTATTTTCCTTCAATTTGGATAAAAGCATCTTGATGGATTGAATTTCTAGAAACATTAGAAGTTGGGCATTTCAAAGACGTCTTGTGTTTTCTTATAATAAGACGCCTTTATTCTTTTAATTATAGAAAACAAGGATGATATTATCAGAGTGGATCCCTCCCACCCAGAAAGGTCTATAGGTTGGCTCATTTGTTGCATGACCAGTGGCTGGAAAAACACTCTATTGCTGGTCTGTTAGCTAAAATAATGATTCAGTGACATGAAGTGGCAATTTACAAAGAAAGTCTTTTACAGTAAGTCCTCCATAACAAAACCATTCAAACTCCTATCTGATGATCTGATTTCCAAATGAAAACAGAGTCTAAAATGAAACAGTACAATGTTACTAATTTGAACTAAATGACAAGGGGCAAAGACCAAACTAAATTAGTCTGAACTTGCTATCTTTTTAAAAAAATAAAAATCATTAAGAGGGAATTAAAGCTCAAGATGGAAGAGGGGATTAAAGGAGACATAGTTGTTTCAAATGAATTCAAGACTCTAGGGCCACCCACATACCTTGTACATCAGGATCTTGAAAGAGCCTGGAGATGGAATTGCAAAAAAAAACTGCTGTCTGCATCTAAGGAAATATGGAAAACAGGAAAATGCCAGAAGACTTGAAAAGGACCAGTGCAGTCCGTCCTAGACCAGTTTAGAAAATGACAAATCAGGAATAGGTTGTTGATCTTCATAAAAATTATAGAAAAAATAGCAAATATTTGCAATACCTAAGAAAATGACCAGATTCATCATTAGGAATCAATATGAACAGTCTATCTTCACCTCAACTCAGCCCTTCAACTCCAACTCATTGTCTCCCTCCTCTGCATCTCCTCCTTCACCCTTCTTTGGGTTCCACATCTCTCCAAATAAAGCATTATCTTCTGTTTTATGGGCTCAAAACCTGGTTTCCCTTGACTTCTTACTTCTCTATATCCAGGTCAAATAGCTTGGGAGACACATTGAGAGGTCTTAAAGGATAATCTTAAGAATGTTTTAAGGCAGTTTTCTCTTCTCCCTCTCCCTTCCTCTTTCCCTTCCCCCTTCCCTGCCCTCTCCTTTCCTCTCCTGTTTATAGACAGAGTCTCCTTATGTTGCCAGGCTGGACTTAAACACCTGGGCTCAATTGATTGTCTCACCTCAGCCAGCCAAGTGTTAATAGTTGGGATTACAGGAACATGTGGCTACACCCAGCTAACAATTTTCTATTCCCTTTATGCAAAACTGCAAAGGCAAGGATTTCTGTATTTCACAACTTTTATGACGGGCATTTGGGAATGCCATGGTTATGCTAATTATTTCTCATGACTGTTTAATGCCTTACTGGGTTTAATTAAGAACACTTTTTGTTCCTTTTTTGATTCTTCATGAGCATGAGAGAACAAGTGATCAGCATTTCTCTCGTGAGAACTCTTCTCATTTCTGAGGACTGTAATGATGCCTTCTACAGAAATGTGTTGTTTCTGATGAGGAAATATGTTCTGAGAAATACTTTGTTAGACAATTTTGTTCTTGTGTACTTGCAGCAAGCTAGATGGGATAGCCCACCACACATGCAGGCTTTCTGGTATAGCATGTTACTGTACTGAATCCCATATGCACCTGTAATGCAATGGTAAATATTTATGCATCTAAACATATCTAAACACAAATTGTATGGTAAAAATACAGTATTATAACCTTTGGGACCTTCTAACACATAACTGTACTAAGCTGCTCTTTCCTACATCTTCCTTAACCCCCTGAAATCTTACTTCTATTCCCATCATTCTCGTGGAGTTACTCTCTCAAAGGTCACTTGAGACTTTAATACTGCCAAATTTGGTATCATTCTTTATCTTAATTTTTATCTGAAATTTTGTGTAACATTTAACACATTCTTGAACTGTGATCAGCAAACAACTGCTTATCCTGGATTAGTATCTTCCAATTATAACCTCTTTTTCAATTTACGTTCAGGGACCATGACACAATCTCACAGTATGTAAAATTTAAGATTAATGTATAATTCATCACATAAATTTTACTTTCATTCTCATCCTTTCATTCACCAAATATGGCTGATTTTTTTTTTTACTATGTTCCTTCTATAGGTTAAATGTTTATGTCTCCTCAAAATTCATATGTGGAAATATAATCCATTTGGGGGTGGGGTCTTTGGGAGGTGATTAGGTCATGAGTGCAGAGTTCACATGAATGGGATTAGTGCCCATATAAAAGAGACTCCAGAAAGATCCCTTACCACATCTGCCGTTTGAGGACACAGTGAGAAGATAGTATCTATGAACCAGGTAGTATATCTTCATCAGACACTGAATCTTCTGACTCTTTGATCTTGGACTTCCCAGCCTCCAGAGAATAAATACATCTCTTTCTGTGAGAAAGAAATTTCTGTTGTTTATAATCTATCCTGTTTATTATATTCTGTTATAGCAGCCCAAATGGACTATGGCAGTTCTCATCCTCTATAGTTTTATGGACATTTTGGATCAGTAGTTTCTATTCTATTAGTCAAAAAGGATGAAATTTATCCATCTATGCAAGTACAATAAAACAAAATGTAAATGAATCAGAATACAATTTTGACTACTATTTATTTTGCCAACACAAACCAAGCAAAAACTAAAAACAAACAAACAAAAACACCAAGAAAACCCCAAGCAAAAACATGCACTCACTTAGCTCACTGATTTTTCTGTTTGATCAATTCTACTGTTGATGCTCTCTATTGCATTTTTAATTTCAGTTGCTGTATTTTTCAGCTCCAGTGTTTCTGGTTTTTTATTATTTCAGTCTCTCTTAAATTTCTCTAATAAATATTTGAATTGAGTACTGTGTTTTTTGAAGCTCATTGAGCTTGCTTAAAACAGCTATTTTGAATTCTTTGTCTGACAAATCACACATCTGCATCACTTTAGGGTAGGTCTCTGGCACCTGATTTTGTCCATTTGGTGAGGTTACATTTCCTTGAATGTTCTTAATGCTGTGGACGTGCAAATATGCCTGCACATGGAGGGATAAAGTATTTATTCCAGTCTTCCGCAGTCTGAATTTGTTTACACATGTCATTCTTCAGAGGGCATTCCAGAGATTCTATCTAGTCTGACTGTTGTGTTCCCTGAGTGTGTGACCACTGCAGCCATTCCACCACTAGAGCGTCTTCTAAACCTAGGCTTGCTGCAAGTCTGGGGAGGGCTCTGTGGTTGATGTGGTTCTTCAGCCTGGATTGACCTGGGGAAGACCCATGGGGAGGGTACTGGGATTGTGTGGGAAACCTGGGCAGGAACCTGAACCCAGAAAACTGTCCTGGTGGCCCAGATAAGTATGTCTCCCAGCAGGCCTTTACACAGACAGGTTAGTTTCTCATCTGTAGTGGGAGGGGCTAGAGCTGAGACTGGGCCCCCTTGGGATAAGGTGTGAGATGGCAGTTAGTGAGCCAGTCTTGTTGGCTCAGATAAGCATTTGTTTCCTGGCAGGTCTATGCACAGATGGGATAGTTCCCCAACTACAATGAGAGAGGCCAGAGCTAAAACTGGGCCTCCTCAACATTTACTGTTGGATGAAACTTGGCTAGCCTGGCATGGGAGACTCAGACTCCTGGGCTGCAATATATGGGTGAATCTTCTTCTGATTCCTTGTGTAAGTAGTTCTAAAGTGGGGACCTCAGATAGAGAGACTGAAGCTGAGCCTCAGGGCAGCTTTCAAGTTTACTACCAAGACCAATGTCTGCGGGGAGATTATCTACTTCTCCCTGTGAAAATTGGGTCTCTTAGGCAGGGGTCATCACAAAGGACAAGAAAATAATAGAATATAGAAAATAATGGAAATAAAAGAATATACAGAGATGCAGGTATAGTTTTATAGAGTTATATAAAGAAATAGGAAAGTGAAGGTACTCAGGGGACACCACAATATCCCGTCAATTGTGAGGCCAGGGATGGGACACCTGCACTCAAATGTTTATAGCAACACAGTTTACAATCGCAAAGGTGTGGAAACAACTCAGGTGCCCATCAATACATGAGTGGATTAATAAAATATGGTATATGTATACCATGGAGTACTATTCAGCTTTAAGAAACAATGGTGATATAGCACCTCTTGTATTTTCCTGGATAGAGCTGGAACCCATTCTACTAAGTGAAGTATCTCAAGCATGGAAAAATAAGCACCACATGTACTCACCAGCAAATTGGTATTAACGGATCATCACCTAAGTGGACATATAGGAATAACATTTATCGGGTATTTGATGGGTGGAAGGGGGAGGAAGGAATGGGTATATACAAACATAATGAGTAAGATGTGCAATGTTTTGGGGATGGTCACGCTTGAAGCTCTGACTCAAGGGGGGAGAGGGACATGGGTAATATACGTAACCTTAACATTTGTACTCCCATAATATGCTGAAATTTAAAAAATGAGAAAAAATTGTGAGGCCAGGAATGGAGTTTCACATAGGCATTTATAGGTATAGATATTGGTTGCCAGGGTAACAGGTTTACATAATAACAGGTACTTCATTTTGGGTTAAAAGTTTTTCAAAGGGCTTCTAAATATTCCTTAATCAACTCTATCTATGTGAACAAGTGGTTACAAAATCTTTCAAAGACAAACTTCTAAGTTCTAAGAGATAGCTACCATTTAACAGAGGGGTAACACAGAGATATAGTAGCTCCAAATTTCTTTATTTAGTTATTGTGGATTGAGACAGATAGTCAGGAGTAAGCAGGAACTTGGCTCTTTTGGCTAATTGCTTTTAGCCACAGGTGTTCATCTCTCAGGCCTGGCACTCTTTGTTCATTCAGCTCTCATCCCTTGGCTCCATGCAGACCTGCTTTGTCATTCAAAGCAGGTGAAAACCACAGGTTTGAAATCGCAACAGCCATCTTGGAATACAGTTGCTACTGAACCTTTGAGATACCCTCCCTAGGCGAGACAACCTTTGATATGCAAACTAACACGTTCACATATTCCTTCAGGGCAAAGCCCTGCAAAACTCCAGAAATAATTTCTGTCTCTAATATAGCAATATTGGGCAATACAATAAGTAATAATTTTATGAAATGATATCTCAACAAATATCAGTGGACAGACAATCTTCTCTACAGAGGCACTTATGTGCTCGATTCCTCCTGGATCTCTAGGAGGATGGTTTTGTTTGCATACTCAAAACAAAATGGTTTATATCCTCTCTCTTGAGCTACATTTCCAGGATTGAACCTGGAAGCACAGTTGGCAGATCAGTCACCTTAGAGTCTTTTCTGCATTCTTCTCATGACCCTCCTAGGTTTTGGGCTCCACAGGTGTTTCACAACTTCCTACCTGAATCCTGAGGCTCCTGCAGAAAGACTTTTGTCTGTGGATGGTTATAAAATGTTTGTTGTTATTTGGGAATATGAGCAGGTTACCTTCTATTCCACCATCTTGCTTATGATTTTCTTTCTTTTAATGTCTTGCTCTGATTTTCTTATCAGGGTAAATGATTTGAGAATTGTTTCTTTCTCCTCTAGTTTCTGAAAGGGTTTATGAAAGGTCTGTGTAATTTAGTACTTAACATGTTTGATGTAATTCATCAGTAAAGCCACCTAAACTAAGAGTTAACTTGAGAAAAGGCTTATATTACAAATTCCATTTCTTTGATAGGTACGGAGCTGTTCAGAATATCTATTTTTGTATAATAGTTTTGATATTTTTTGTCTTTCAGGAAATATGTTTACTTGATCTGAGTTGTCAAACTTATTGGCATAATTGTATTTAAAAAATACCTTGTCTTTTATATATATAGGACACATAGTGATGTCCTCTCTTTTATTCCTGATATGGGTAAGAATTAATAACATATATTAGACCACTTGATATTGTTCCAGACCTTTTAAAACATCTCATATTTTGTTTTGTTTTGTAGTTCATTTTTTTCTCCTCTGTACTTTATTTTGGATAATTTTCATTGTGATATATTCAAGTTGACTTAGCTTTTTTTCTGAAATGTCTAATCTTTTATTAATTCTATCCAGTATATTTTTGATTTCATGTGTTATTTTTTTAAGGTCTAGTAGTTTCATTTGTTTTTTAAAAATCTTTTATTTTCTTCTTCATTATATTAATCTTTTCCTTTAAATTCTTGAAACTATTTCTAAAAGTTGTTCACTTCTATTATATTTGGGTGTGTTTCTAGTGCTTGATATTTTCTCCCAGTTAAAATTGGTCTCATTTACTTCATATGTCTAGTAGTTTTTGGTTGAATGCTGGATGTTGTGAATGTTACCCTGTTAAAGGTGTGGATGTTGTTCTCCTTTAAAGATCTAGGGGTTTTTTTTTTTGTTTGTGGGTAGGCAGTTAAGTTACTTGCAAGTCAACCTATTTTTTGAGACTAATTTTTCAGCTATGTTTGGAAGGTTCTATAGTCATCTTTACTTTAGAACTAGTTTAACCCTACTAAGATTTCATTTTTGGAGCCACTGTTGAATGCACTGAGATTTAAATAAGTATTCTTGGCTTGTCAGAATTCAAACAATTCCCAACTTCGTCTCAAGCTCTCAGAATCATTTAGCTACAATTCCTAGTCGTAGTTTCTTCTCTGATAATTCTTTGTTCTACATAATGGTGCCTCTCCTATGCACACTCAACGTGGTATTTAGGCAAAGCTCAAGGGTAACTCTATGCAGATTTATGTATTTATTGTTGTGTGTATCTTTTTCCTAATTGTTACTCTGTCTTTTAAATTCCAGTGATTTTGACTTATCCAAACTCTGATTTTTGTGTTCTCTGCTGCACAAGACATGCTCTGCTTGGGCTATACCTCCTTGCATTGTGGTCCGGAAAGTACCTCCAGTTAGAATGCCAGGGTCATACTAGGGTTTATGTTTGTCCCTCTTCTCTTAGTAATCACAGACATGTGCTTTTTGTAGTTTAATGTCTATGAACAATTGTTTCATGTTTAGTCCATTTATCTAATAATTTCCTATGAGTAAAATCTGGTAAGAGTTACTCCCTTCTCCCAGGGCTATAGGTAAAAGTTAAAATTATCTTTTCAAAAATACTTTTAATGATATTGGAATGTATAATACCTAAGTGGAGAATAAAATAGCTTATAAAATATATATTTATTTGAATAAGTTTATTAATATATATTCATAGAAAAGAGATAAGAAGTGTATATATAAAGAAATAATGGTTGTGGGGATTGGTGGTAAGATTTTATTTCCCTTAGCTTTATTTAACAAAATTTCCATAACCAATATCTATTTATTGTTCAATTGGAAAGATGTCATTTTAGAAGTTCTGTGTAATAAAGGATAGAGTGTAATAATTACTTCTCAGTTTTGGTATACCATTCTCTATCTATCTATCTATCTATCTATCTATCTATCTATCTATTTATTTATTTTTAATCACACAAGAGGAGGTTTATTTTCTGGCTAGCCAGGGTCCAAGCCCCAGAGTACCAACGCAGTGGCCACTCTCGCAGGCAAGGACCCCAACCGAGCAATGGTATGCCTTTTATTCCCATGGTGTACAAGCTGTGCACAAGCTGATCACGCGTGGATTATGCGTTGACCTTTAAAATGATTGATTGCCCACTATTGCCTTTTGAAATAATTGGTGGGTTGGTTGCCCTCTATTGCCTGATGGGCCAGTCGCCCGTGCTCCAATGACCTCATCCCATAATTCCCCATACAGCGGTGTAGCAAGCAAGCAATGACCAGAAGCAAAAGTTTGCGGTTAGCTCATTGTCCCACCCAAGTAAATTCCCGACAATTGGAAAAATTCCTCTGCCCTTCCTCTGCCCTACATTTCCCCCTTTCTCTAGGTAGCAGACGAGCACTCCTGCTCGTCCTCAAGGTCTCTTAGGTGCTCAAGTTCTATAGCACTTGACCGTAGCTGCTGATATTGTTGTTGCAATACTAGTAGCTGGACAGTGTTTATCCGTTCTTTTACAAATGTCACTAGTCTATTAACTACACAAGGCCCAAACGTGAGGACTAAGAGTAATATAATGAGTGGGCCTAGTAGGGTAGATATCAGCATAGTTAACCAAGGGGAACTGTTAAACCAGGACTCAAACTAGCCTGTTTGCTGCTCGTATTCTCGTTTGTAGCGAGTGAGTCCTTCTCTGACCTTGGCCATAGATTCTCTAACAACTCCCGTATGGTCTGCATAGAAACAACATTCTTCTTTGAGGGCAGCACATAGTCCTCCTTGCTGGAGGAATACTAGATCTAACCCCCTCCGGTTCTGGAGCACTACCTCGGATAGGGAGGTTAGTGACTTTTCTAGGTGTGAGATTGAATCTTCTATCCTTGCAATATCTTCATCAACAGCTGCCCTCAGAGTATTAAACCCTCTTTGCTGCATTGCCAGAGAAGAGATACTAGTTCCTGTTCTTACTGCCCCTAAGCCAAAAAGAGTAGCCAGGGTTATGGCTGTGAAGGGCTCTCTTTTTCTTTCAAAAATTAGGTTGGTGACTCTTCGCCCTACCATGCCCTCATACATTGTCTCCTCAGTGTGGTATATTATTTTTGGGAACACTAACACCATTATACAGTAATCTTTAGACCCATGTAAGGTTATGGGGTTGGTAGGGGTTTGGGGCAGTAAGTACAGCTGTAGGTCTCCATCCCCAAAACATTAGACTCACAACAACCAACCCCCACTGCGACCCGTCCATGTTTGTCGCCCAGTTCAATCCTTAGATGCCACAACCCCAGTCCAAGTCTGTGTCAGCGGTCCTGGGCTGTCACCGCCACGTGGGTCAGTCTGGTCTTCAGAGGATTCTTCGGGTCTGCAGTCCCTTTCCACTGGTCCTGGCACTGCTCCTGGTCCTTTTTATTAGCAGGTCTCATGTGAGAGTGGTGTGTCCAGGTCACTATTCCATCGACCTGCGTGGGTCCCTCTGGTCCTCCCCGGCTGCATAACCTGACAGGCTCGGCAGCTTCTGACGATGTCATCTGCAACCTGTCCTTGTGACTTGAACCTGAGTTGAGCAGTGTCCAGCAGTTGTAGCATCTTTCTCTTCCCTAGATGTGTGGTCAGATGTAGGTGTTCCAACAGGTGGCCTCCTAAGATTTCTGGCACTATTAGGCGATGCCCCTCGTCCCGCAACCAGCCATCTTCACTTTTACTTACATGTAGCTGCTCTGAGGCCCAGGCCTCGTCCGCACAGGAATAGTCCGGCAGAGGATGCATTTGTCCCATGCCCGGGGGTGGTAGGCTAAAGTGCAGGATGTTTGGTGGCGGAGGGCCTTCTGCAGCCTTCTTAGCTTCAGCGTTTGCCCTCTGATTGCCCCGTGCTTCTACTGAATCCCTGCTCTGGTGTCCCGGGGTATGGACTACCGCCACTGCCTTTGGCAGCAAAACAGCCTCCAGTAAGTGGAGTATTTCAGGCTTGTGCTTAATTTCTTTTCCCTCTGCTGTGATGAAGCCCCTTTCCCTGTAAAGGGCCCCAGGTATGTATGTGCACAGTCCCAAAGGCATAGCAGCTGTCAGTGTACACCGTCAGCCTTTTTCCTCGGGCCTGGCTAAGAGCCTCTGTCAACGCTATTAGTTCTGCCTTCTGAGCAGATGTCCCTTGTGGAAGACATGCCGCCCAGATAAGTTTACCTTGGTCATCTACTATGGCCGCCCCTGCATACCTGCGTCCTTCCTGGACGAAACTGCTTCCGTCCGGAACCAGCTCAGGTCGCTACCTGGAAGGGGGCGATCATTCAAGTCTCTAAGGGTCATCTGGGTCTCGGCTAGGATGTCGAGGCAATCATGTTCAGGTGCGGCTGCATCGGGGGTTGGCAGAAGTGTAGCCGGATTCAAGGCGGCAGGGGTCCGGAACTGGATGCGGGGTGCGTCCAGCAAAAGTCCTTGGTAATGAGTCAGTCTCGCATTTGTAATCCATCGTCCCAGTGGCTGCTTTAGGACCCCCTCTACGGCATGTGGGGTGGTAATCATCAGTCTCTGCCCTAAAGTAAGCTTATCGGCATCCTTGACCAACAGGGCTGTGGCTGCGATCATTTGCAAGCACGCTGGCCACCCTGCCGCCACAGATCTAGTTTCTTTGACAAGTACACCACTGGTCTTTTCCAGGGTCCCAGGGCCTGCGTGAGTACCCCCTTGGCTATTCCCCTCTTCTCGTCTATGAACAGGTGAAACTCTTTTGTAGGATCAGGGAGTGCTAGGGCTGGGGCTTCCAGATGGCTGCCCTCAGGGCCTGAAAAGCGTCTTCCATTTGCACAGTCCACTCCCCTGCTCGCCCCGCCTTACACCCTTCATATAGAGGTCGAGCCTTTTCTGCAAACCCTGGAATCCAGAGGCGGCAGTAACCCACCGACCCCAGGAATTCCCTCAGTTCTCGGCTCGAGGCTGGAGTGGGTATCCCCAACACAGTCTGCTTCATTGCCTTGGTTAGCCACCTTCGGCCACCTTTTATTTTATATCCCAAATAGGTGACTTGATCTTTGCAAATTTGAACCTTCTTTGCACTGGCTCGGTACCCCAACTTGCCTAATACCTTGAGTAAATCTTTGGTGCCCTCTAGGCAGGCCCAGGGGTTAGGTGCAACTAACAGCAAGTCATCCACGTACTGTAGCAGAGTCACCTCTGGGTGATTAGTTCGGTACTCACCCAGGTCATCATGGAGAGCCTCGTTGAACAGGGTAGGTGAGTTTTTAAACCCCTGGGGCAGTCTCGTCCACGTCAGCTGCCCATGAATTCTTCTCTCGTCGTCCCACCACTCAAAGGCGAACATCTCCTGGCTGTGTGTCGCCACCGTCAGGCTAAAGAAGGCATCCTTTAGGTCTAGGACGGTATACCAAGACAGCGTGGGACCATTCACTTTTTAATATGTACCATTAAAATGGCATTAAATCAGTGCTTGTTAGTTTTATTTATTGAGTTTAGGGAGGTTTTACTATATGAAAATAAAAATTTCATATAGAAATTTGAAGATGTCATATGGAAATTTTCATGTGAAACACTTGAAAATCAGAATCATTGCTATTAATAACTTAAGACTTAATAATAGTCATGGAATTTAGAATTGGAAGGCACTTCAAAAGATCATTTAGTTCAATCCATGTAAATAATTTATATTTAATGAAGTAAAGTGATTTGATGGTAGAATCAGGATTGATTCCCATTATAGGTTTTTTTTTTGATATTATAACATCATGCTTCCTTTTTTGAAAAGGTATAAAGGTGCTAACAGGTTAATAAGCCACAACAAAATTAAACGTATAGGTATTCAATAGAACTAAGACAATAAAAAAGCAGGACTACATGCTACTAGTTGTTTAAGATTGTATAACTGGGCACAAAATTAAGTTTTCAAGTGTTGAGACAAAATTGGAAAAACATTTCCTACTAGAATAATCATGAATTTATACACTTAAAGAGGCACACTTTTTTTTGGAATTTATTATAAACAGGATTTTACTGTGTGAAAATGCACCATATCATATATTTATAACAAATTAAATGACTCATTTGTAGCTAACAGGATCAATTTAGCACATTCATATGCAAATGTCACTGAAAGAATACTTCTAAGCAAGTTATACATCTGCAATATTATTTGTGCTAATAATATGCTGAGCAAACCTTATCCTCAAATTCTATAAAACAGTAAGCTTTAGTTCAGTTCAGGCCAAAATAAGACAAATTGTGAATTGGCTTATTTAGAATGAGTTTTTTATTAAGAGTTGTAGTATATTCTGATATTCACTTAATTCACTTAGTAAGTCCCTCAGGTGTCTCCTACACTCCCCTTACCAAAGTTGGACGAAGATGGGCAAAGGTAGCCCATTTTGGTCAACCCCATTTTCACCCCATCAGCATTTCTACTTCATCATCCAGGATGCTAAATGAATTGAGTACCCGAAGGAGGCTATAATTAGATTTGATTTTTTTCCCCATCTCAAGATACAATCCGGATTGAACATATTATTCTCCTTATCCCAAATTATTTGTCTTCATAAGAAGCTCAAGATTCCCAGGTTATAAATTTGACCTCGATTCTCCTTTTTTAAGGCTCTATACACCCCCTAATCTGTCTCAGTCTCAAACCCTCTCAAATTCCTGAACTCTTCCATTGCTCTTATGAAAAACCTGACTTTTCATGAATAAAATTTCTGTATTCCCACTGTGTTCTGTGAAAGTATCTCTACCTTTTTGTACTAAATTTTGGATGTTCCCTGAGGACATTGTTTCTGCAGAAAAATGATTTATTTACTTTCACACCATTGTAGGTGAGATTGGGCAGGGGGATGCAGTTAGTGTTCTTGTTCTATGTTGTTGCTTCTAGAAGGTTGTTTTTTTTCTTCTCTATAAAATGCCCCAGACTTTCTAAATTTTACTCATCTATACAGCCACAGCTGCCACATATGATTGGCAGAAGGTCACCTGCACAATAATTTACAAGGTCACCTGCACAGTAATTTATAATCTATGGGGTAAGATTTAGTGCACAAGTAGAAGAGTCAGACTCAAACCTGTATAAGGAATTGTTACTAGTGGAAAGACATGCTATATACAGTGTCTATATTTATTGGTGGGAATATGTATGAGTTTTCATCAGTTCTTCTCTTTCCTCAGTTAAATAAGAAGCTGAGCATGTGAGGAGACAGGAGCAATCTGACAAGATCTTATCCCTTCATATAATAAAGGGATTCATGGTTGCAATTACGAGTGTTTGTCCTATATCATCCATTATTGTCCTATATCATCCCTTTTCTCCTACACAATGAGTAATTCTCATAAGAGCACAAAAATGTAATATTAATTTATCTTTAAATCTTCCAGGTTACCATAAGGCTGGGAGAAGGGTACATAGGATCTCTGCAATACATTTGCAACATCTTGTGTGTCTGTAATCATTTCAAAATTAAAAGTTAAAAATATAATAATCTTTCCTTTTGCCCAAATCCATATTTAGCTGCACCTCATTTCCCCACTCTTTTTATAGTAAATCTCCGATAAAGGATTTTATATTTCCTATTTCTGCCTCTGCTATTCCTTCAATTCTCTCTTGAACAGATTCCAATCAGAGTCCCCATACTCTACCAAAACTGAGTATGTCAATGTTTTCAATGACCACCTCATTACCAAAGTCCACCTATAATTCTCAATTCTTAAGTAGCCATTTAGTTACATTTGACGCTGCTGACCACACCACCCTAAAACCTTGGCTGCCTAGACAACAGTAATAGAGGGGTACCTCTCTGCCCTAAACATGAGAGACAGAGGAGCGTATCACAGCCCAAGGATAATAGAGATAGAAGATCACCTGTTTTTCTCCATCCTCTTCTTTTTGACTTATTTTGACTAAGCAGTGAGTGTCCAGGGCGCAGTCCTCTGGTCTCTGTCTATACTCAAAGACAGAGACTAGAGTCTCAAAGTAACCATGTGTAGATCAGCAGGACTCTTGAATCCTCTTGTTATTTAACTTCCCCAAGCTAGCTCTTTCCTAAGCATTCCTCTTCTCAAGATATAGCATTATCATTTACTGAGTTGGTCAAGCCTCAAATCCAGAAGTAACTCTTAATTCAGATTTTTGTCTAAGAAACCATATTATTCCATTAGGAAATTCTACTGGCTCTGCCCTCTAAATATATGCAGACTCAGCCATCTCTCACAGCCCTGGCCCAAGCCAGCATCATCTCCCGTCCACCTTTTGCAGTAACTTCCTAACCAGCATTCCCGTATTCCCCTCTTGCTCCCAAACAGGCTTTTATGTCACAACATTTGGAATGATACTTTAAAAACTTAAATCAGATCACATCAATCTTGTGTTTGAAAACACTCTACTGAATTCCTATCTCACTCTGAATAAAATGCAGAATCTTTGTCAGACTAAAAAGACATAAAAGATGTCTCAGACCTAATTCCCTCCCGTCCTTTTGGCTTACCTCTTTGGCCTCCTTTTGCTGTTTTGTAAGCACACTGAAGGCTGTGGTACTTCAGGGCCTTTACACTGACTATTCCCTCTGCTTAGGGTGTTCTCTCTGCTCAAGGCCTGATATCTGTATTATTTGTTTTCCTACTTCTTTAGGTCTTTGCTCAAATATAACCGTATCTGAGGAGGTTAGATTTTTCTGGAAATGTTCTTTTTTTTCTTTCTTTCTTTCTTTTTTTTTATTTCGGCATATTATGGGGGTACAGATTTTAAGGTTTCAATAAATGCCCTTTCCCCCCCTCCCCCCACAAGTCTGAGTCTCCATCATGACCATCCCCCAGATGGTGCACATCTCACTCATTATGTATGTATATACCCGGCCCCCTCCCCCCTCCCACCTGCCCAATACCCTATTACTGTAGTACCTATGTGTCCACTTAGGTGCTACTCAGTTAATACCAGTTTGCTGGAGAATATATCTGGTGCTTGTTTTTCCATTCTTGGGATACTTCACTTAGTAGTATGGGTTCCAGCTCTAACCAGGAAAATATAAGATGTGCTCTATCACCGTTGTTTCTTAGAGCTGAATAGTACTCCATGGTATACATATACCACATTTTATTAATCCATTCTTGGATTCATGGGCACTTGGGCTGTTTCCACAGCCTTGCAATTATGAATTGTGCTGCTATAAACATTCAAGTGCAGGTGTCTTTTTTGTAGAGTGTCATTGGATCTTTTGGGTAGATGCCCAGCAATGGGATTGCTGGATCAAATGGTAGATTCACTTGTATCGCTTTAAGGTATCTCCATATTGCTTTCCACAGAGGTTGAACTAGTTTGCAGTCCCACCAGCAGTGTAGGAGTGTTCCTCTCTCTCTGCAACTATGCCAGCATTTATTGTTTCGATATTTTTTGATAAAGGCCATTCTCACTGGGGTTAAGTGATATCTCATTGTGGTTTTGATTTGCATTTCCCTGATGATTAGAGATGTTGAGCATTTTTTCATATGTTTGTTGGCCATTCTTCTGCCTTCTTTAGAAAAGTTTCTGTTCAAGTCCTTTGCCCACTTTTTAATGGGGTTATTTGATTTTTTCTTCCTGATTTTCATGAGTTCTAAGTATATTCTAGTTATCAGTCCCTTATCCGATGCATAGGATGCAAAAATTTTCTCCCATTCTGTAGGTTGTCTGTTTACTTTCATGACTATTTCTTTGGCTGTGCAGAAGGATTTGTAGTTTGATCATGTCCCATTTATTTATTTTTGTTGCTGCTGTGATTGCCTTTGGGGACTTCTTCATAAACTCTTTGCTCAGGCTGATGTCTAGGAGAGTGTTTCCAACTTTTTCCTCTAGAGTTCTAATAGTTTCATACCTTAGGTTTAAGTCTGTTATCCAGCGTGAGTTGGTTTTTGTGAGAGGTGAAAGGTGTGGGTCCTGTTTTAGCCTTCTACAGGTGGCTATCCAGTTTTCCCAGCACCATTTATTGAAAAGGGATTCTTTTCCCCAGCGTATGTTTTTGTCTGCTTTGTGAAACATTCGATGGCTATATGAGGATGGTTTTATATCAGGATTCTCACATCTGTTCCACTGGTCAATATTCCTATTTTTGTGCCAATACCATATTGATTTAATTACTACAGCTTTGTAGTATAGTTTGATATCTGGCATATTAATGCCTCCCATTTTGTTTCTGTTGCCTAGAATTGCTCTTGATATTCGGGGTCTTCTTTGGTTCCATACAAAGCGTAAAATTATTTTTTCTATATCTGTGAAGAATGCTGATGGGATTTTAATAGGTATTGCATTGAATCTGTAGATCAGTTTGGGTAGTATAGACATTTTGATGATATTGAGTCCGCCGATCCACGAGCATGGTATGGATTTCCATCTGTTTCCTTCCTCAGTGTTTCATAGTTGTCCCTGTAGAGGTCTTTTACATCCTTGGTTAAGTATATTCCTAGGTACTTTAATTTCTTTGTTGCTATTGTGAAGGGAATTGAGTCTTTGATTTGGTTCTCAATTAGATTGTGGTTGGCATATATGAATGCCTCTGATTTCTGTGTATTGATTTTGTATCCTGAGACTTTACTAAATTCATTTATCAGTTCCAGGAGTTTCTTGGTTGAATCTTTGGGTTTTTCTACATACAATATCATATCATCAGCAAACAGTGAAAGTTTGATCTCTTCTGCCCCTATTTGGATACCTTTGATTCCATTTTCCTGTCTGATTGCTGTAGCCAAGACTCCCAGCACTATGTTGAACAGAAGTGGAGATAGTGGGCAGCCTTGTCTGGTTCCAGTTCTAAGTAGGAATGCTTTCAATGTTTCCCCATTCAGTATGATGTTGGCTATGGGTCTGTCATATATGGCTTGTATCATTTTTAGGTATGTCCCTTCTATGCCTATTTTCTTAAGTGTTCGTATATGAAAGGGTGTTGAATTTTGTCAAAAGCTTTTTCTGCATCTATTGAAAGAATCATGTGGTCTTTGTTTTTGCTTCTGTTTATGTGGTGAATTGCATTTATAGATTTACATATGTTGAACCATCCCTGCATCCCTGGGATGAAGCCCACTTGGTCGTGGTGGATTATTTTTTTGATAAGTGTCTGGATTCGGTTAGCTAAGATTTTGTTGAAAATTTTTGCATCTATATTCATTAGGGATATTGGTCTGTAGTTTTCTTTTTTTGTTGCATCCTTTCCTGGTTTTGGTATCAGAGTAATATTCGCTTCATAAAAGGTGTCGGGGAGGTTTCCGTTCTTCTCGATGTTGTGGAATAGTTTCTGCAAGATAGGTACTAGTTCTTCTTTGTACGTATGGTAAAATTCAGGTGTGAAGCCATCTGGACCGGGACTTTTCTTTTTAGGGAGATTTTTAATTGCTGTTTCTATTTTAGCTGTTGAGATTGGTCTGTTCAGGGAATCTATTTCTTCCTGGTTGAGCCTAGGGAGGCTGTGTGTTTCTAGAAATTTGTCCATTTCCTCCACATTTTCCAGTTTGTGTGCATAAAGATTTTTGTAGTATTCATAAATTGTATCTTGTATCTCTTTGGGATCAGTTGTGATATCTCCTTTTTTATTCCTGATGGAGCTTATTAGAGATTTCTCTTTTCTACTTTTCGTTAGCTTAGCCAATGGTGTGTCAATTTTGTTTATTTTTTCAAAGAACCAACTTTTTGTTGTATTAATCTCCTGAATAGCTTCCCTGTTTTCAATTTCGTTTAGTTCTGATTTGATCTTGTTGATTTCACTTCTTCTGCTGGGTTTGGGGTTGGTCTGTTCTTCTTTCTCTAGCTCTTTGAGTCGTTTCATTAGATTGTCTATTTGTGATCTTCTAGATTTTTGGTTATAGGCATTTATGGAGACAAACTTTCCTCTCAGAACTGCTTTAGCTGTGTCCCAGAGGAGTTGATAACTTGTCCCTCCATTGTCGTTTTCTTCATAGAATTTTTTTATTTCCGTCTTGATTTCTTCATTTATGAAGTAATCATTTAGTAGGAGGTTGTTTAATTTCCACGTGTTTGTGTAGAAATGTGAGTTTCTGTTAGGGTTGATTTCTAGTTTTATTCCACTGTGATCTGAGAAGGTACATGGTATGATTTGTATTTTTTAAAATTTCTTGAGATTTACTTTGTGTCCTAGGATATGGTCAATCTTAGAGAATGTCCCGTGAGCTGATGAGAAGAACGTATATTCAGTGGATTTTGGGTAGAATGTTCTGTAAATGTCAGTCAGACCCAATTGTTCTAGAGTTTTGTTTAAGTCCATTATTTCTTTATTAATTTTCTGTTTGGAGGATCTGTCTCGTGCCGTCAGTGGGGTGTTGAAATCTCCAGTGATTATGGAGTTTCCATTAATCCATTTGCTTAGCTCCAGTAAGGTTTGCTTTATGAATCTGGGTGCACCTAAGTTGGGTGCATATATATTTAAAATTGTTATCTCTTCTTGTTGAACTGTGCCCTTCACCATTATATAATGGCCCTCTTTGTCTTTCACTACTTTTGTTGGTTTAAAAACTAAATCGTCTGAAATTAGAACTGCCACACCAGCCTTCTTTTGGCTTCTACTTGCCTGGAATACTGATCTCCACACTTTTACTTTTAGTCTATATGCATCCTTGCAGGTTAGATGTGTTTCCTGAAGACAGCATAGACTTGGCCTGTATTTTCATATCCATTCAGCCAGCCTATGTCTCTTGAGTGGAGAGTTTAACCCATTCACATTTATTGAGAGAACTGATAGGTAAGGTAGATTACTGATCATTCTGTTGTGTTGGATGTTGTTGCTATGATTTCTGTCTTGAGCCATTGTAATATCTGGCCTTTAATATCTTTGGGTTTTGGTTGTTTTTATATTCGTGGGTTATTATTATGATGTTCCGTATGTAACACTGTTTTAAGTACTTCTTGTAGGGCTGGTCTTGTCTTGGTAAATTCTCTGAGCCTTTGCTTGTCTGAGAATGTTTTTATTTCTCCTTCATATACGAAGCTTAGTTTTTCAGGGAATAATGTTCTAGGCTGCGCATTGTTTTGTTTCAAAAGAGTGAGAATGGGGCCCCAGTCTCTCCTTGCTTGTAAAGTCTCATTAGAGAAGTCTGATATTATTTGAATTGGCTTTCCCTTGTATGTTACTTGCTTCTTTTGTCTTACAGCTTTAGAAGGGCCTCTTTAGTTGATACTTTGGTCAGTGTGATGATTGCATGTCATGACATCTTGCTGTTTGCATTGAATCTCCCAGGGGTCCTCTGAGCTTCTTGGACTTGTATATCAAGATTTTGAGCAAGGCCTGGGAAATTTTCCTCTATTATATCTTCTAACAGCTTGTCCAACCCTAGAGTGTTGTCTTCTTCCCCTTCTGGTAAGCCTATGACCCTCACATTAGGTTTCTTCACATAATCCCACATCTCTTGTAGGCTTTGCTCTCTTCTCTTGTTTCTCTGCTCTATTTCTGTGACTGATTTATTTAATTGGAGGGTGTTATCTTCAAGCTCGTAGATTCTTTCTTCTGTTTGATCTACCCTGTTCTTGAGACTTTCCACTGTATTTTGTAATTCCTTGAATTGATTCTTCATTTCCAGGATTTCGGTTAACTTTTCTTTATTGTGTCTATTTCTTTTTCCATATCCTGGAGCCTTTTTGTAGTTTCTTTGTGTTGGTTATTGAGTTGTTGTTGCAGCTGGGTGAGTGTTCTTATGATCCACATATGAAATTCCTCTTCTGTCATATTGGTTGCCTGATTTTGGTTGGTGTCCGTTTCTAGGGGGCTGGTGTTCCTCTTTGAGGGTGTGTTTTCCATTTGGTTCTTCATATTTCCTGAGTTCTTTCGCTGATTTCTTCCCATGTCGATCAGTTGTTGTTTCTTTCCTTTAGGTTATTGTTTGGGTATTCACACACCTTGTTTAGTTTCTGAGACGTTAGGTGGTGTCTGTGGGTGAGATTGGACCATTCCCTGTATACTGAGTCAGTGGGTGCCGTGGAAAGCCTGTGCAAGATGCCGTCCCTGTCAGTAGGTGGCGTTTGCTTGGAGGAACAGGCTATGGTGTTGATTTTGAGTCCTGTTATCAGCTCTCGTTCTGGGCGGAGCTGGGTTGGGTAAGCCTGCCCTCAGGCCGTTAGCAAGGGTCAAAGTTCTGTTCTCTGCTACCAGAGAAAGCTGTCAGGGCGGGGCTGGAATGGTCCCGCTCAGCCAGAAAGTCTGGGTGTGGGGGTGGGGCTGTCTGAGACCCGCAGTCTGCAGCAGGCCTCGCTTCTTTCCACCCTCCCCAACTCCGCAGCTACTCCTGGGCCTCTGCCAGCAGGCCAGACCACAAGCCACCAGGCCTCCCCGGACTGTGATGCCGGCGGGGAGGTTCCCTGCACAGGAACGCCACCTGGGTTGGGCGCACGGCCTCCTCCTGGGAGGAGGGTTGCCCTCTAGGACGCCGATCTGCCCCTGGAGGCACACACACCTCAGTAGGCTGTTCACATATAACCCTTCTGTGCCCCGGGCAATGCTAGCCCTCGGTGCAGGGGATCTGGTCTGCAGGTCCGACCTCTGGGTCCCAGAGTTCAAATTGTATCCCCACCAGGGAGAGGAGTTCCGGTCCCAATTCACCCACAGGGAGCCCAAGCTGGGTCTATGTCTCTCAGCCTCTGAGTCGGCACCGTTCTCCTGGGAACACCGTGCCAGCAGCACCTGGGAGAGCTGGCGGATAGGGAGCTCACAGTCTGAGTTCCCCTGAGTCAGCTGTAGGGTCCCAAAAGGGAAGGTCCCGTTCCCTGGAGGTGCCTCTCGCTGGTGGCTGTATTGTCTCTGGGCAGCCGCGGGTAGGGTCGGCGGAGGGGAGTAGGAGGCAATATGGCGCCTGCCGCGCGGCTTGGGTCTGTGCACACGGAGGTGCCTGGAGGAAGTTGGGAACCTGGTGCCACGTCTGCTACAGGCTCACCGCTTGCTGGTGACGGCTGTCTCTGGGCTGGTGTCCGCAGGTCTCTCCACCCGCTGGGGAGCCCACCAGCAGTCCCAAATGCAGGGGAGGGGAAACAGCAAATCCACCTACCCTTGCCGCTGGTCTCCGGCTGCTCCGGTGGTCTCAGCTTCCAGTTCTCCTCCGCAGCCTCCTCCCGTGGAGTCTCCCGGGGTCTCAGGTACCCCTCCTTCCGGCCCTCATCCACTGTATGCTCGTCTTCTTGCTTCTTTTTTCTAATTTCTGCTAGAATCTGTGTTTTCTGCAGAGACACTCTGTCTGGCGGTGTTATTCGTCCGCCATCTTGCTCCACCCTCCTCTGGAAATGTTCTTTATGAAAAGACTGCTCCCTACCCCCAATATGGAGCCCACTCTATTTTTCTACTTTGCTTTATTGTCTTCAGATCACAGATCATAACCTGATAATATTCTACATTTTATTTATTTATTTATTTATTATTTTTATTCCCTTTTAGAAATTAAGCTGAAAGGCAATTTTTTTCTATTTTCATTCACTGTATTAAACCTAATGCTTAGAATAGTACTTCGCATATAGTGGGTACTCAATAAGTATTTTTGGACTGACGGAATGAATGAATGAACTTTAAGGTCCAGTTGTTCTAGGATAAAGATTACTCTGATCTGTCTCTCCCCTCCCTCTACATTTAACATTGATGAACATCTAAATCTTATTCTAGGGATTAGTAATACAAAGGCAAAAATGCCATTTAGAAACTTAGACTATACTATGGAAAAATGCACATATAATCAAATAAATACAGTATGTGATTAATTATAACAATGCAGTGTTTGGGAAAGTATTTGGGAAAGTATTTGGGAAAGCCAGAGAAAGAGACAACTAGCTCAGCCTAAGAAAATGATTGAAAAACTAATATATGGAAGACAAAGGACAGTTTATGAAGATGATTATTGCATACAGTGAAAAGAAGATATAAAATGGGATATAATAAGGCATTATACCTGCTTATAATGGTTAGTAGGATCTCATAATATTTATAATAGTTGGGAAAATAAAATAATAAAATCTGAAATCCAAGCAGCCAAATATTGTTTAGTCTCTAGCCAATTTATGTCTTTTTCTTCTCCTTGTCTTCATCATCTTTCTGCTTTTTATTTATAGAGACTGGTTTTCAAGGGACTTGATTTAGGAAAATTAATTTTCAGAGTCAGAAAAGTTCACAGTCATTTAGAATGAAGACCTTAAAGACCTATATATTTAGGATTCACTTATGTATCTCTAAATATTGGTTACATGCTGAAAATAAGGTGTTCTATAAATAGGTTAGAGAGCTCTCTTGAAATTATTTTTTTTTCTTGAAATTATTTTAATACTTGATGTGACACATAGATCAACCTCAATAATATTTAGTGCTGTGTGGTAATATTTTGAAATATGAATCAAAGTTTTATCCCTGTGCTTCATTATGCTGCCTAACCTTTCTCCACTTTAAGCACTCAGGCCAGTAAGCCTTCAATGCTTTAGAAAAGGGATTTTATAATACAAGTGAGGAAATAGAAAAATTTCTGGCTTTCTTTTGCCAAAAGTAGAGGCCTTAAAGGGGACATAGGGACCAAACAACAGATTCAAAAAACATATGAAGAACTCAGAGCAGAGCTTTCTGCCTAAAGACAAATGTCACTTTTCCCACATTGGGGTGGGAAGCTCATTAGAAGTCACAGAGCTAATATACTGCTGGTTTGTAAAATGAAGTCCTATATACTGCTCTCCACCTTGGTTGTGAGTTCTGGGTTAGTGAGCTGAGAATTATACATTTATTATTACACACATACACATATTGTCATAAGCAAATTTCTAAAAGTTTATATAAAGCATATCTATTTGTTATAAATAAATATGTACCATACTGTCTTTGGGATCAAACACAAAGGATAGTAGGAGTTTCCTCAACTTGGATGATTTATTATCTTTTTAGATCTACCTTTTCATGTTCTTAGTGGTACCTGAGAAATGGTAAATGTTCTTGACAGAGGAACAGGTACCAGTGGACACAGGAATACTGTGTAAATATTGTGTAAAACAATACCTAATTGTATTACTCTTAAGTTTTAGGCATTTACTTTGAGTAAAAAATGATATTAGATCTACTGAGAAGAGAGTTCTTAAGTTGACATCATCTAAAAAGCTTCAAACGTTATCACAGCTAAGATCCTACGTAAAAATACTGGTTGTTGAAGCCTGAAAGTATTTGTTGAGTTTTAAGGGGAAAATAATTGAGTATTTGAGGGGCTTTGTGGCACAGATTTCTGCATATTATTATTATTACTAATAATGCTTCATTTGAACACTGATCTCAGAAAAGCCATGCATTTGGCAAAAAAATCAGCAATTCCCATTACCAGAGCAGTTGTGATGAATGTCAGTCTCTGGTGAGGCAAATTTCCCATAAACACATCCGTCACGAAAGCTGGCTCTCTATATGCACCATGCAATGTATTCAGCAATCAGAGATGCTGTGGAGTTCTAAGTATGTAAGAGCAGCAGCTGAAGTACAATTTACTTTTTACTAAAGAAAAAGTGATCACCCAGGCATAAAATCCAGTCTGTGGTAAAGAAAATTAGCAAGGTGGAGTCACTTGAGAGTCTCAGAGATTCTCACTTTTAGAGCATTTCTTGGGACTCAGCTGCTGTGATGTGCATTTCCCTTGAGATTAACTATGACAGACCATTGGGAAGCTTTGGAAAGTGTCTTCTATGTATTTATGCAAAAAAGTATGGAAAATGTCAAAAAAGTCTAATGATTTTTATATTCTTCTGGTGTATTCTCATGTAGTGCCTTAATTTCAATGGCATCTACTTCACAGTATGCAACATATTAACCAGCTGGAATCTCTGATCCCTGTGATTGAGAGAAAAGAGACAGCCACATGAAAATTGGAAAGAATAAAAGGCTAGCATGCTGCTAATTCAAGATAGAGAGTTAACTGGGAATACTTTATCAGAGAGGCTCACTGAGCTCTATTATCATATATGAAACCGTACCAAGAAAATCCACACTGTGCCTTATTGCTACCTTTTGTATTTCCTTGTGCAAAGGATAAAATTTGTTGCTGTGATTCAATGCACTAATCATTCTTTCATTAAAAAAAAAACATTTCAAAATACGTCATCTACTTGAATTCTCCAATTAACTGTTATGAGATAACATAGAACAAAATCACAGGAAAATGAAAAGCCTTTAATTTATTGAAAATCTGGCACATGCCCCCATCCTTTGCTAAATATTTGCATGCATTAATTCATTAAGCATCTGAAGTAGACATTTTGTTTACAGATTAAGAAAGTGGGGTTTAAAATATTCCTGGTCACAAGGCTAAAGGACAACCATACCAAGTCCCAAAGGCAGGATTTTGGCCTCCAAAGTCCTTGTTTATGCTGCTATGCCATGATCTTCCTTTCTTAAAGACAGGGGAGCAGTAAATATCATGCATGCTTTAACAGCGGAGTCAGGAGGTTAGAGGAAGTATGTGCCTTGTGGCATGGCACTAGATGAGCTTTATGGGAGGCCAGACAGATGCTCACTTCCCAAGAGCCCACTGCCGACAACTTCTGCCCAGTTGACATCTCTTGCCCTGACTATTCAGAGGAACTCATATTGTCCCTTGAGGGGTCCTTACAAGTTACCAGCTGAACAAAGAATGGAAAACAAATCCATTGAACATTTCAACACAAAACTAATGGAGAAATGGGCATTGTGGCTTTCTGTAAAATGAAATTATGCCTAACTAACCTATGCAAGTTCTTTAAGTAAGGTAAATAAACATACAGAAATCTGTCTTTAATTAATAAAAGACAAATTCTTCTTTTAGCTAAAGAAAGGATAATAGTTGCTTTCTCTAGAGGACATATTTGTAGATACAACCCAAAAACTATAATACGATGTGATAAATACAAGGAGAGACAAAAACAAAAATGCTTTGGCACAGGTTTTCTCTACCTTACCATTATTGGCATTTTAAGCTAGATAATTCTTTGCTGTGGGGTGCTGTCCTGTGCATAGTAGGTTGTTTACCAGCATCCCAGCCTCTGCCCACTGGATGCCAGTAGTCCCCTCCCTTATGCCCCTCCCCCAAGTTTTGACAACCAAAAGTGTCTCTAGATGTTGCCAGATATCACAAAGGAGGGATGTACAGTTGCTCTCTTTTGATAACCCCTGTGAACAAGGGATACTGACTCAGTCCTGAGGTGGTGGTGTGGAGAGTGTAGTGTAGGGATTGGGAAAGGGGTGGGGGCTGAAGAAAGGCTTTTGGAAATAGATAATACCTAAGCAAAGTCTATGAGAATGAGTAGCTGATAGCCAGCCAGAGAAAAGACATGCCAGGTCAGAACTCATGAAGAAAGAAAGAAGAAAAAATAACGGTTCCTCAGACTGGAACCTCAGTTCATTCTACTTCCCTGAACAGTTCTTGAGAGCCCACCATGTGCCAGGTGCTGAGAATGCAAAATTCGAAGGAGCACACAGCACAATCTGGTTCAGCAACTCTCAGTCTCAACATCGCCTCACACTTGCGTATTGTGATCCTTTGTGGGGTTCATCTCACACAAATTCTTAATAATACTTCTTTATTTTGTTTTTTTATAAAAAGTTGGAAGTGGTTTGTTATTATCCATAGTGTATTTCTAAAATAAAACCGTTCTCATTCACTGGCATTCTGATATTTATTTTCAGTTTTAGATAAAAGGATGGCACTAACAGAAGAATAAGTTGCTGGGCAGTTTATCATGCAGCTCAGAGATAATTGTCCTGGTGATGATTATTTATTTTGGACAATAGCCTAAGATCTGTTATTTAAATTAGGAGGGAGAGAGAAATAATCGAAACAGAGTGTAATAAACACACCCGCCTATTACAATTTTTATCTTGAGGTTTTATCTTTTCTTTGGGCTTCTTTGGCATCATCTTTCCTACTTTTTCTTCTTTCTCTTCAACCATTTTCTATCTCAGTCTCCGTTGGTGTCTTCTATTGTTCTGGTCAACATTCAACATACATTTTTTGAGAGTCTGTGATGTGAGGGCCACTGTTTTAGACAATTGTTGTTTTCCTCAGCAATGCTTACATTAATTAACCTATATTAGTGGCTTCCAGTAACTTGGGGGTGAGACAAAGTATAAAAAATTATATAGATTTCTTTTTGTTTGGTTATTTTGTTGCCCCTGTTAGATTCCCTTGAATGAACATGCTGCTGTGGTCAAAACCACTATAGGAGGGAAGGACTGGTGACGGTGGACATATGTCTTGTGCTTCTAGTATACTGGGCAAAGAAAAAAAACAAAGGTTTAGAATCTTAATTGTTCAAAATATTCTTCCTGATCAATCATCCAAACCTTTTCCCCAAACCTCAGAACTACTATATACTTCCTTGAATGTTCCACAGGCACCATAAACTCAGCACATTTAAGATAAATTTATTTATTTATTCCCCAAATCTCCTGCCTCCTTTTAAAATTTCTATCTAATACATCAGTAAAAGTCACAACTCTTCAGCTAGTATCTCAAGACGAAGACCTGTTCATCTCAGATTCCATTCTCCATCATCCCTACTTGTAGTCACTCAAGACCTGGGTTTTCTTCCTCAATAGATTTTCTGTCATTGTATCCTCTTTCTCTTTCTCATTGACTGATTTCATTTATTCCAGATGGCCTTTCTTCTTCCAGTCTTCCATCTTGTTGTTGTGGAACAGTCAGATAAAGTTATATTCCTGCTTAACATCTTAAAATTCTCCAATATTTCCCATAGCTAGAGAATAAATTGATCCTTTTTATCTATATCGTCACCCTAGTTTTCTTAAGTTTTATCATTCATGTACATTTGTCTTCAATCACTAGAACACAAACCTGGCCCAAATCACTACCATATCATGCCTGGACAAGTGAAATGTCTTGCTGTTGTTCTCTCTGTGGTCATTCTTGCCATGTCATAATCCATTCTCCACATGGGATCCAGCGTAATTATTTAAAAATATCATTCCAGGAAAGATAAGAGGCTGACCAGAGACAACAGCTGCCAGATCATCTCAGAAAGAAGGAAAAGTTTTGGATGAAAAAGAAAAAACAAACAATCATAGATAGATGTGATTCCAAGGGAAAAGTGGCAGAACCTAGAAGGGATTCCATAGGAGGAAGTTTTGGAGCAGAACAAGAAGGGGCAAGATATCATCAGAGGACAATTCCTGAGTGGCTTGGAGTCCAGCAAAAAGGGCAGGTGGAGCAGTGTTTCTCCCCCCCGCCCCCGCACATCTCTGGCAGTCAGCAGGTTCCCAAGCTGATGGAGAGCCTTTCTACCCTCTCAAACCCAAATGCTGCTTCCACCAGGGAACTGGAAACTTCTTGAGGACAAAGCACCAGCCTGCCAGCAAGAAAAAACCAAATAAGCCCATTAAAAAGTGAGCAATAACATGAACAGAAGCTTTGAAAAGAAGGTAGATAAATGGCCGACAAACATGTGAAAAAATGCTCAATATCACTAATCATCAGGGAAATACAAATTAAAACCACAATGAAACACCACCATACCCCAGTGAGAATGGCTTTTATTACAAGTCTAAAAACAATAGATGCTGGTGTGAATGGAGAGAGAAAGAAATGCTTATAAACTGTTGGTGAGATTGCAAATTAGTACAATCTCTATGCAAGACAGTATGGAGATTCCTCAGAGAATAAAAATTAGACCTACCATTCAATCCAGCAATCCCACTACTGAGTACCCAAAAGTAAAGAAATCATTTTATCAAAAATGGCACCTGCACTCAAATGTTTACTGCAGCACAATTCACAATTGCAGAGATGTGGAATCAATCCAAGTGCCCATCAAGTCATGAGTGGATTAATGAAATGGTACACCATGGAATATTATTCAGCCACGAAGACGGATGGTTTAATGCCTTTTGCAACAATTTGAATGGAACTGGAGACCATTTTCCTAAGTGAATGGTCTAAAGAATGCAAAAACAAATACCATATGTACTCACTATTAAATTGTAACTAACCAATGAGCACACGTGTGCACAGAGGGAGGTGAAACTGAGTGGAGGTCCAGCAGGGAGAAGGGGGCTGGAAGGGATGGGCTAAAGTCTATCTGATGGGCACAGTTAACACTATCTGGGTGATGGGCACATTTTATAACTCTACTCAAGCATGGCAAAGGTGATCCATGTAGCCAAAAACATTTGTTCTCCCATAATATTTTGAAATAATAAAACATATCATTCCTCCGTAAAGCACTAATAGCTTCTTTGAGAAGCAAGGACAAAATACCATCTTGAACATGCGCACGAGACCCTGCATGGGCGAGCCCCTCCTCGCTGTCTCCCTGGCCTTGATTCTCTTTCTTCCTTTTCACTGTGCTCTGACCACAATAGCCTCTTTCAGCTTTCAAATGTTCTTGGTTACTCCTTTCCCCAGAGACTTTTCACACTATTTTTTCTGCCTAATATACTCTTCCTTTCACGTTTTTCCTAGCTAAGTCTGTCTTACTTATCTTTTGAGTAACTTCTTACAAAATGACTTGTCGCTTTTAAAAAATGCCAGGCTGTTCATGTCACCATTCTGTGCTTTCCATTTTCTTAGTATGAAGTAATCTTCCCCCCATTCAACATCAAGTTTCTCTACCCTAAAGAACTCAGTGCATGAGAAGTTTTCTCATCCTAGGACACTTTCTGAAAACCTCAGGCTGACTTGGGTAGCCCTCCTCTGTGCTCCTGTGGATTGTGATCTAACTTTGTCTACCTCATTTTAATAAAAGTCTCTGGAGAGATTTTTCTGTGTTGAATTTCTCCTTCCTAATGAAAATATTAACCAGCTACATTGACTCAGTAAATAGTTCAGTAAAAACACAGTGCTGAGTTTCCTGGGAATTGAGTTTTAAAATTCCAGACCAACCTGAAGTCAGGAATTTCCTTTTATTCGTCAACTTGAGTGGTTTTCCTCCAGCGGCCCACAGCACAGATAGTCCTAATAACCACTTGCTTAATTGAACTTAGACTTACATTCCTGTGGAGTAAAATTAATTTGGATCAGTATGAGTGTTGCTAGATTCATTTTTTTTTCTCTTTTGAGATTTGAAGAAGGGTTATAGAAGATAAAGAGAAAAAATACCCTTGTTTTGTTTATGTTTATTATTGTTCTTATTGCAAAATGTTTGTTTACCTTTGTTGTATTTCACTATCTTTGGGTCTCCCATGAGGTTCCTGCCAATCAATTTTCACAGAAATGCAGAGCTGATTTTTCAGGGCACAAGGCAGTGGCCCTGGGAGCTTTATGTAGGAAGAACTACCAGAGACAGTATATCCCCCCAGGGGGGGTGGTAGGAGTAGTTTTGAAACTACTAATTCAAACTTGGTTTTGAAAGATTAGTAATTTCCCATGAAAAGGCGGGATAGGAAGTTGCTAAGTCAGTAGACTCTTATAAACAAGCTTGAAACTCATGCTTATTGGATTTTAATGATCCTTTCCATCTCTGAACTAGACACAGGGTTCTTTTTGCCTGAGTCTGGGGTGGGCACCACCCTAAATGACATGGGCTAAAAATGGCAAATAAATGACTCCATGATACATAAAGAACCAGAGAAATGGCAATAGATAGTGGGAAGGCAAAAACAATACATATATAATATGATTTAACTCCAGGCTGTTTATGATCCAGATAAAGTCTTCCTCCAATATATAGAATTTCAAATTATTTTCATCTAATTTTAAGCAACCTTGCCATCTACAAGAGACCATATATTTATTCCTTCCCAAGCAAGAGAAAACCAAAGCCATATCCAGGGTCATCCAACTCCAAGTCTAAGAACTCAATGTGCTGTTCACTCATCTTGATCAGATTCAACATAGCTCCTAATAGTCTGGAGACCTTGGAAAAGTGCCCAAGGCAAACATTGCCCAATCACCCAGATATTTGATAGAAGGAAAATAGATACATTCAAATAAATCTCACCTTTTAAAATTCACAACTCCATACAATATAGCATATTCTGCTAATGTGAGATAACAAAAATTTACCAATATGAATTCTACCAGTTTGCCTTGTCAATTTTTTATCACTCTCTGTGACCACATCAGAGATAGGTACTGGGAAGATCCCTCTATGGGTACAAGTTTGGAAATCTAAGGAGCACCTAAGTGTTTTAATTAAAGGTCTTTGTTTTCCAGATTAGAGTTTATCTGAGAGTTTTTGTCAATTTGTTTTTGTTAACTGATATGCTAACAACCAAAATTAGATCTTGTCACATTATCGTCCTTAAATTTATTCCACAGTTTGGGATAATCCATCTCTTAGAAAGTAGATTCAGTGCTCTCTTGCCAAACCACAAGTGCTTAGATTAATGTCCTCCATTGGCCTATCTCTTGGGTTGGTGGAAAGCCCACTGGGGAGAGGACACAACCTGTTGCTGCATCTCAGTGATAGCCTTTACACTGGCACAATTGTCACCATGGATGAGCAGGAGTGATGAGCAGAATGTGCTTAAAAGGGCTGGAGAAATTGGGGAACATCTCCTTCCAGCTCTGCTCCCATTTCATTCTCAGCCTCCCTATCTCTGCTTCCATATCCTTCAGTTTAGGACAGAATATTTAGCTTTTTTGACCCAGCAAGATGCAAGACTATCTATTTATGACTTTTAAAACTTCTGCCCAAAGGCAGATATAATCACTCTTAACAAAAACCTATTTTCTTCGTTTTCTGTATTCTCAATTGCGGTTTTGTTTTCTCATTGAATTTTACTGAAGGATGCAAGGAATTGCCATAACCCAGATTAGGAGCCTCAGCAGAGAAAAATTCTCTCACCTGTTGGTTCTAGCCTCTGAGATTTTATGGGTGTATTAGTGCCCTTGGGCTGTTGTAACAAATTACTGCAAACTGGAGAGCTTAAAACAATAGAAATTTATTCTTTCGCAGTTTAAGAATCTGGAAGTCCCAAATCAAGATGTTGGCAGGGCCAGGATCCCTCGAAAGGGTCTGGGGAGACTCTTCCTTGAGTTTTTCAGCTACTGGTGGCTCCTATGTACTTTTGCTTGTGGCAACGACCTCCAGTCTCCGCCTCCATTATCAGATGGTTTCTTCCCCATAGGTCTTATGTCCAAATTTCCTTCTCCTTGTAAGGATGCTGGTCATTGGATTAGGGACTACCCTAATGCAGTATGACCTCATTTTAAAATGATGATATCTGCAAAGACCCTGTTTCCAAATAAGGGCACATTCTGAGGTTCTAGGCAGACGTGAATTTTGTGGGCACAATATCCAACTCAATACACGAGGCATCTCTAAGTTCTTTCTCTGCTTAGAGCCTTTGCACTTGGAAAAATTGCTAACATTCTCTAATTTATCAGTTCTTAGATTAAGGTCACCTCTTTAGAGAAGACTTACATGTGTAAACTAAGGTAACCTCGTTTCATTGTTCTCTGTAGTGGTGCCCCTTTAGTATCTTTCTGGGCACTTATCACAGCATGTGATTGCTTGTATGTTTGTTTGTTTACTTTCCACTTTAGAAAAACACAATCCCATTCAGATTGCAAAGCCCATGTTTGTTTTATTTACTGTTTTATCCTCAGCATTTGGCTTCATTCTTGGAACATAGTAGGATCTCAGTAAAAAGGGTTGAAGAAATAAATGGAAGGATGCATAAATGAATGAAATAGCTGACACTAAATAGTAGATTTTTAAAAACCTAATTATACTCCTATAAATAGTATTTTGCATTTTGCTCTAATAAATGACAATATTTTGAATATTTTTCTGTTTGTATTTGTGTCAACATCTGTAGGAAATATTGAAGGCCTTCTATGTGGGATGATATCTAGGAAAAAAAATGAGAATAAACTGGATTCAATACTTGCCTCCCAAAGGCTTATAATTTAAGACAGAAGAAAGAGATTATAAAAGGAAAGAAAACAATAATCATCCTTAGGATGTTTATCCTAAAGGTGAATTAATTCAGCAGCTCTACATTATTCAAAAAACTGAAAAGTTTTTGGTTTATGTGCAGTTTACATTCTTCCAAAGTTTACCCTGAGTAGCAATAAACAAAGGTCTCTCAGAAGGCCTGGCACATGATAAACACTTAATAAATATTAGTCAAATAAATGAAGAAGTGAATAGTTTGTAAAATGCCTATAATGTAAATTAGGGGGAGTGGAATCAAATCATTATCTCTATGGAACAGACACAGTATTTGCAGAGCTTAAACTGACAGGAACCATTAATATCTACAGTGTTCACGAGGTGTTATACTACTGCAGTTCCCAGTTAGACTGACTCGTGTGTGGCGAGGTCTGTCTTGCTATTTGAAAATGTGTGTCAAGAATGCAAAAGTGACAACGGACTAATCTGGGATCCTCCTTTTTTAATTGGGAGACATTTCATGACCCCTTTCAAAGAGGGATTGATTAATAGGCTTTTTTTTTAGTTAATTAAATTCTCAATCTTTATGACCCAGAAAATGCTTAGTAGTATACTGAGAAATATATGGTGTGTGAAAAATAGCAAGTATAATGTAACCTATGGGTTAGATCACAATGGGACATTTTTAATATATATTTATTTTTCTTCTCTGCTAGATAAGGGGAGGTGAAATTTAACTTTTTTTTGACATGATACTAAACACGTCTCATGACAATTTGAGCCATGGTGTTGGCAGTTTTCTTGGCATAAAGCCTCAGGCTATATTACTAATTTATCAGCCTCGCCATGCATCTCTGAGCTTGCTTTCTGTAATTCTCTCACTCTCATTCTCTTGGACCCTTATATTTATTCTCCATATTAGGAGTTAACAGGGTTCCTCCTTTTTAGTGCACCTGCCTCTAGATGAATAATTTGAGTCATCACTGTCCAGGAACTCCTTGAAAATTCCTTTGTTGATTGTCACACAGCTGTATCCTGATCCTGAGACCACATTGGTGGCCCTTACTAACATGTTTCTATTGTCTTTCCTGGGAAGCATGTCCTTCTTGCATATATGTGTCTTGCAAATTATTTCTTCTTGCTTTTTGGCATGATCCCCATATAGTCAAGCTAGCACTTTATTCTTCTGGAGATAAAGGAGCAGGGGTGATTAGGTCTTCCCTCTCTTACCCTTCTGATTTGCTCAAATCTGTGAGCTATTCCAAGAGAAGTCGCCCTGACACATGTCATGGGCACTGTCAATTAGGTCAATAGATAAGCAGACAGTGTGCTAGCATTGAACTGTGTCATTTGCCAATACCAGTGTACACAGAATGAAAGCTGGAGAGTCAGGATCTCTCTGACTCATGATGTGTTTTCTTTGAAGGGTGCATTGTGACTTTTGACAGAGGAAGGAAGGAATTAGGAAAAAACAAGGGAAGGAAGAATTTGTTATTTCTTTCCACCAGCCAACTCCCTGGTTCCTGTTGCCAAGAATATAACTTTATAAGGCAAACACAACTCTAATTATATATCACTTTAAATTTAAATTAGAGATAATGCCATATCTTTGGAGTCAAATTCTATATCTTGAGGTTAAAAAAAAGCAAGAACATGAGAAAATAGGAATTGTAGGGGTCTCTTAATGAAAATAAATTCCATCATTTGGGTGTGGTTAACACATATGGGTGTTGAATAAAATTCAGCTTTACTGAATTATATCAGTTTTTAAAGTATGATTGCTGAGTATAAATTACTGTGTTACAGTTTACAGTAAGAAGTGTGTTATGATTTCTAGCAAAATATTTTACAGAAAGGATCTATAAGAAGCAAAATCAGTATAATTTGGACCCAGTGATTATTATATGACAATGCCATTGTCAGGATACAGATTAAAACCTGGGACTACTCCTCACTGTGTCATCTGCAATGAAGCTGAAGGCACAAACTATCAAATGAAAAAAAGACGTGAGAAAACTAAAGTCATGCTGAAGGGTCTGTTCCTGGTTTTAACATCCCAAAGTAAAAATGTTCCTCTCAGCCTCACCACCCCGAAAATGTCTATAAGGAATGTACTCTAGATGTGCTGAACTTTATCTTCTTCATGTAGTAGTTTGCCTTCATAGTTATCACGAAGGCTTCTTATCATGAACATTTCTTTCTAATTTCAAAACAATTAGATTTAAGAATAGGAGGATCAATGCATGTACAAGTCATTAGCTACTCAGCTTCCGATGCCAACTTACATGAAGGCAGTAACCTAAAATCAAATAAACTTCTTTTGAGAATGAACCTGTAGTAATTCTCCAATTGTTATTGCACATGGATAAGTGCTGGTTTTTAGTCTTTGCAAGCACGTATGAATAATAAACCCTAAAAATGTGAGCAAAAATATATGAGACAAGATAGAAGTTACCTATTCAAAAAACATATCCAGGAAATATTAATATAAATGTTAAGGTCATTTTTAGAAATGTTAAGTTGAGCACATTGCTCACTGCTTTTTCACCAAAGTACTTATCAAAGTGTGAAAACTGTTAAAACATACTATATAAGTGGAATGTGATGAAATTAACACTCCACTAACAGAAAAAGAAAACAGAGAGAGAGAGTGGGAGAACAGAAACAATGCATTATTTATTTCACTTTTGGAGGGAAAAGTAAGTACAAAACAACTATTTTGTATTTTGATAGCAGTATTCAATGTTCATGTTGCCCTATAGATCTAAAAATACTTTGGTGATTTTAAAAATGAATCTATCTTGCTGTAATTTATTAAAAATGTCAATATACCATATACTTATATATATTTCATATATATATGAATAGAACTGGAGAAAACTAACTGGATTTTTCTTTTCTTTTTTGGGGAGTCTCCCGGTGAGGACCGGAAAACCTGCTAGACAAATTCTAAAAGAGCTGGAACACCGTCTAACTGGATTTTTCTATTAGAAATTTTCACAGATTGAAAATGTCTGAAAAATGTATCTGTACTGAACATGCGTAGACTTTTTATGTATTTCATAAACAATAAAATGTAAAGACTACTTACATGGAACTTACATTATATTAGGAATTATAAGTAATCTAGAGATGAATTAAAATATATGGGAGGATGTGCATAGGTTATATGCAAATACTGTGCCATTTTATATCAGGGACTTGAGAATCTGCAGATTTTGGTATCTACAGGCTCCTGGAAGCCATCCCCCATGGATACCAAAGGATGCCTTTATTGCTACTTGAGGGTGTTTTAAAAATAAAAATTGTGTATATTTAAGGTGTAAAACATAATGTTTTGATATACATATATAGTGAAATGATTCTACAGTCAATCAAATTAATATATTCATCTCTTGACTACTCACATAATTGCTTTTTTGTGGTGAGAACACCTAAAATCTACTCTTTTCCTAAATTTCGTATGAGAAATTTCAAAAATTTCATAAATTTTTTTTCATAAATTTCGTATAAGATGGTATTATTAATTATAGTCATCATGCTGAACATTAGACCTCTATACTTAGTGATTCTACATAACTGTTAACTTTGTACTCTGACCAACATTCTCCATTTTCCCAACCTCCTCACTGCTGGTAATTGCCATTCTATGGTCTGTATTTATTCACCTTTTTAAGATTCCACGTATAAGTGAAATCATGAAATATTTTTCTTTCTGTGTCTGGCTTATTTCACTTAGCATATTGTCCTCCAGGTTCATCCATGTTGTTATAAATGGCAGGGGCAGGATATCCTAGTTTTTAAAGGCTGAATAATATTCCAATGTGCGTGTGTGTGTGTGTAATCCATGGCATGGGTTACATTGCGTAAATACAGCAAATTCAAGAAAACCGACATCTTAATAATTTCGAATCTTCTAATCCACAAACATGGTAATAAACCACCATTTACTAAGGTCTTTAATTTCCTTAATATTGTTTTATAGTTTCCAGTGTGAAAAATTTTTGTTCTATTTACTTTTAGATATTAAATGTTTTTGATGCTGTCATAAGTGTTATTGGTTTTTAAATTTCATTTTTACTTGTTCATTGTTACTATATAAAGTACAATTGATTTTTATATATTGACCTTATGCTCTGAGACCTTGCCAAATAGCATTATTAAATCTAAATAGTGTTTATTAAAAAGGGTTATTTTAAAAAAGATTTTCTAAGTAGATGAAAATATCATCTATAAATACAGATAGTTTTACTACATCTCTCCAATCTGGAATTTTTGCTTTGCCTCATTTCAGTAGCCAGATTGTCCAGTACAGTGTTGAACAGACATGATAAGAACAGATTGTCTTATTCCTGATGTTGAGGAGAAAGCATTCAGTCTCTCAACATTAAATATAATGCTAGCTGTAGGTTTTCCATAGATGCCATTTTTAAAGTCAAGAAAGTTTAATTATATACATGTATTACTTTAGTGTTTTTAAAAAATATCTTCAATGGGTATTAAATTTTTTCAAATGAGTTTTCTGTATCTTTGAGGTAATCATGTTGTTTTATTTTTTATTTTGTTAACATGGAGAATTGCCTAAGGTTTTAAATGTTAAACCAACTTTCCTGGTTTGAACCCCACTTGGTCACTATATTGGTCATTGTTCTCCAGAGAAAAAGAACCAATAGGTTATATACACTCCCCCCCCCAATCTATACACACACACACACACATACATGCATACATATACACAAACATATATAAACATACACACAGAATCGGCTCATGTGATTACATTGGCAAAAAGGTCCCTTGATCTACTGTCCAGAAGCACAAGAACCAGGGTACTGGTGGTGTAATTTTGGGAACAGGAGGGCCGGTAGTATAAGGACAGAAGACTGGTGTCTCTGTTTAAGCTGTCAGGCAGAAACAGATAGAGAGAATTCGACCTTCCTCCACCTTTTTCTTTGATTCAAGTCTTCAGCAGGACAGATCATGACCATTTACACTGGGGAGCGAAATCTACTTTACTCAGTCTACCAATTCCAATATTAATCTCCTTTGGATATACCCTCACATACATCCCCAAATAATGTTTAATCAGATATTTGAGCATCCTGTGGACCAGTTAAGATGACACATAAAATTAACCATCACAGCCATTAAATAGTATAGTTTTAGGAAATGTTGGATTTTATTATTTAAAAAGTAACATTTCAATGATGTTGTTAAAGATTTTTACATTTGTATCTATGAGAAATATTGGTTTCTTTCTTTCTTGTATGTCTATCTAGTTTTTGTATTGGAGTAATACTGGCCCTCTTCAATTTTCTGGAAGCATTTGTATATAAATGGCATTATGTCTTATTTTGAAATTTGGTAAAATTTACCAGTTAAACCTAAAGTTTTCTTTGTTAGAAGTTTTTAAATTATGAATTCATTTTTTTCAAATAGATGTGTGGTTACTCACATCATCTATTTTTTCTTGACTGAGCTTTGGTAGTTTGTACTTTGTTAAAGAAATTAGTCGATTCTTTAAGTTTATACAAATAAAATTTATTTGTGTAAAATTTTGTACAATATTCCCTTATTATCTTCCAAAAGTCTGAAGGATTTGATGTCCCCTCTTTCATTTCTGACATCGGTTAATTGTATCTTCTCTTTCTTTTCCTGATCAATCTGACTAGAGGTTTGATTAATTTTATTGATCTCATCAAAAAACAAGTCATTGGTTTCATTATTTCTTCCCAGTTCTTTTTTCTGTGTCATATTTCGTTAATTTGTTCTTATCTTTATTTTCCTTTTTTCTTCTTACATTGACTTTAATTTGATTCTATTTTCCTAGTTTCTCAAGGTAGACATTGATTTCTCAAGGTAGACATTGATTTTAAGCACTCAAGTTTATAAATTTTCTTCTAAGTACTGCTTTGCTTGCGCACTACAATTTTTAAATAACATTTCTTTATTTCATCTGGTCCAAAATATTTTCCAATTTTCATTGTGACTTCTATTTTGAACCATGGCTTATTTTGATGTGTGTTTTCAAGTTTTAATTATTTAGTGATTTTTCCAGGTATCATTCTATTATTAATTTTTAGTTTATTTCTGTTGTGGTCTAAGAATAAACTCTGCCTATTTTAAATTTTTAAATTCATCTGGAATTTTATTTTATTTATTTGGAATGGCCCAGAATTTGGTCTATTTGATGTATGTTCTATGTGCACTTGAAAATAATAAATATATATTCTCTTGGTGGTGGGTATAGTAATGTATAAATTTCAATTAGATAAACTGACAATCATTGTTCAATTCTTTTATATATACTTAGCCGATTTTTTCCAACTTCTCATAAATCCGTTGCCAAGAAAGAAATACTGAAATTTTCAACTATAGCTGTGAATGTTTTTATTCTTTTAGTTTTATCGGCTTTTGCTTCATATGTGTTGAAGCTCTGTTATTAGCCTCTTTTACATATAAGATTATTATGTTTTCTTGATGAATTGAAACTTACCTCATAAGTTTTTTCCTTTGTTGTAATAATCTCTGTGTAACACCTACTTTTTCAGATATTAATATGGTCATTCAATTGGCTTTTCTTTCATTCAGTTACATTCTTTCCTCAGTAAAATTTGCCATTTTACCATGCAGTTTGCTAAGCATATATAGTTGTTAACTTCCACCAAAATCAAGATGTAGAATAATTCCAACACTCCCCACCCCCATATTCTCCCATGTCCCTTTGTAGAGAGCTCTTTCCTATATAGCCTCTTGTGTGAACTGATCACTTTTCTATATCTAAAATTTGCCTTTCTTGTAATGTTCTGCAAATGGAATAATTAAATGTGTCACCATTTGATTTTACTTGCCTGATTTTCTTAGAATAAAGATTTTGATATTTATCTATGCTATTGCAGGGTTAGAAGTTTTGGTGTTTTTTTTTTTCATTTCTGAAACATACTACATTGTATGGATGTACCAGGCAATATTGCCACCATTTTTCTAATAATGCTCTTCCTAAGTTCTTGACCATCCGGCCAAACTGTTAGCCACTTGAGTAAGAATCATTATGGGTCTGTACCTCTGGGTAGCTCTTCTTCCAAGCAAATAACAAAGAGCTGCACTGCTTGAAGTTCTGAGCACAAAAGCATTTCCCATCACAACTGTCCTTGCAGGTTATTACTGAGTGAGGGTGTAATGCTGCCATTGTTCACTGTTGGGTGGGCCAGCATACCCTGCAGAACCTTCTGGAAACTAAATCTGATGCTTTTATTCCTCAGTCAGTTGGTTACAGTAACTTCCTCATGAGGTTGTGTGTGGGGTTGAGAGAAAGCAATGCAGCAAGAGTAGGAACCATGACAATGTGGACTATTTCTCACGTAACTTATTTGTGCCCTTAGGGTCTGCTCATGCCTGATATCACACATGCCACTTCTTGATGATGAAGAGCAGTGATGCACGCCACTCCTTATGGCTTGGCAGGTCACACAGAATCCAACTTATGATGGGAAGCTTATATCACATGACAGTTTGGTGGCCTGTGATCCAGTGTTCAGTATGCAGTAGGATTCAGTAGCAAGCCAGAAACTGTATCTAAAAAAGTAGCATAATTATCTCTAAAGAATGGAATAGCTGTACTCCAGAATTCTACATGTTTGCATGAGTTTATGCTGAGTTCATGCTTCCTGACAGCTTTGCTGAACTTTTCTAGACTATATGGCAGCTTAGGGCACTTCTACCAACCTCAATTCCTTCTCCCCTTCACTCCAGGTAAGACTTGATTTGTAGACTGATAGAACTCCCAGATTCCCCTGGCTCTCTCCCTACTTTCTCTCAGGCAGTATTTTCCCTAATAAAATCCTTACATTTTTCATTGTAACATATGAGCCTCTCTCAACCGCCTCCTCTTAGTTCAAGCAATTGTCTACTCTGCCTGGGCAACTGCAATAGCCTTTTTAACTAGTTTCCATGTTTCTGCTTTAGCCTCTGAAAATATGTTCACTGATATTTTATATTTTTACTGTTGAAGATTTTAGGACCAAAAAAATCCTTGCATAATCATGAAGCTTATGATTTTCTTCAAATATATATATATATATGAATGTTTTGTTCTGAGTAAGGTACTTTGGGACAAAATAAATAAAACTGTTACAATTTCAGACTCTTACAATTTATAGTGAAAGAAAAAAATATACAATGACTAAAGATAATGTATATTTTTATAAGGTCAGGGCACTTGTCGCTCATGTTCATTACTCTTTCCCAAATCTTAGTGCTGTGCTTTATATATAGTAAATTCTCAATAAATATTTGTGAAATGAGTTAATGAGATAAAAAATCAAATGTATGGTTATTCTTTCACTGAACAAATATATATATAAATATATAATGTATAAAGTATACATATACTATAATATATATAATATATTATATATTATATGATATATATATAGTGCCAACTATGTGTCAGGCACTATTACAAGGGCTGGAGTTAAAGCAAGGAATGAGGTGAGCAAAAATATCTATAAAGCTCATGTGTGTGTATGAGAGAGACAATAAATAAATCCGTAAAAGAGATGGTAGCTACATAGTAATAAGCATTACAATGAAAAATAAAATAGGAAGGAGGGATAGGGACAATGGTGATACTGTGGTGGGTCTCCCTGAGATGACATTAGAGCAGAGAAACAATTGGGAGGAGGTGATGCAGCTGGGGAAGCAGCTGGGCAGGTGTCTGGGACAAGATCATTCCAGGTAGAAGGAAGAGCTAGTGCAAGCACCTTTCCAGGGCTTCAGAGGCCATTGACAGGATGTTGGCATTTACTATGAATGAAATAAGAAGGTTTTGGAGGGTTTGAAGAAAAGATTGCCATGCTCTGATTTAGGATCATGTGGTCACACAGGTGTCAGATGTTGTAGAACTTCATAAAGAGGGAAGATCAGCAGCAGTTGGGTTGTCTTCATGGAAAAAGTTAGTCTCCAGTGAGCAGGATTCAGGTTTGGATATTCACACCACAAGTGCTCATCAAGCCACTCCTAGTCCTTACCAGTCATAGCATGAAGACACAGAATACAGAGCTAAGTGACAGTTCCCGCTGATGGGAATGATTCAGTGCAGTTAGTAATTAAAGTTATTAGGGAGTATGAGGGCCAACTGATGGCAGAAGTTTGTGAGAAGGCAGAAAGAGGGAAAATTCTGTGCTTAATTTGAGGCACTCTCCCACTGCCGGCCTGAAGACTTGTGAGTGAGATGTTGAAGGAGTTCCTGTCTGATGGCATTATTTTCTCTGGAAAGCAGGAAAGAAGATCTCTGCTGAGAGTAGGAGGAATCTGAATGCTCTGAAAATTTATTCATGTGTTCAATGATTGGAAAGTTCCTGAGCATGAGTCTTTGTTGTGGCCTTCACTGTTGGTGCCGTCTGTCTAAAAGTGTCAGAAAATAAAAACAAAGCTCTGTGATCTCTATAAAAATTACTGTAATAAAAACTAGGAGTTGAACAATGAAGCATTCGGAATAGATGATAAATTAGATTAGATAAATTAGATAGCAGTCTTAGATTTCCTAACAAGTACTGGCTACTGTGGGGTTTTACATGAAGTATGTCATTGATAATCCCAACCACTCTATAAAATAATCTTTTATTGTCCCACTTTAGATATGAAAACACTGAGGTTTAGAAAGAGCAAGTGACTTTCTAATCTTCACCACAGCAGAGCTAGAATTTGAAACCAAATTTGTTTGACCTCCAAGCTCATTGATAGTTGCTAATATCACCCTCATGTTTAGTTTTGAAGAAATTGAGGCATGAGGAGTTGCAGTGACTTCTCCACTATCACACAGTTAATAAGTGATGGATATGAGATTCAACCCATGCTTTATGATACTAGAGCATAAACAATTGTGTCTCTGTTCACTTACTTCCATCAGAGGTTTCTGCTATGGCAGGTCTTTTATAATTTACCATCAGTGACTTTCCAGCCAGGGATATTGCTATTAAGCTTTGTTACCTCCCTTGTTAGCTGCTGTTATAATTCAAGCTGTCAACATCATAGAAGAGAATTTTTCCTGCAGTAAAGAAGCCTTGGATAGGGGTAGAGAATGACCTATTGGGTCCTAAGAGAGTTGGTTCTAGATTCCAAGCTGGGGCTTCCCATTGCTAGATGCTGAGATATTTGACAGCCTTCTAAGTGCTAGGTTTGAACCTTTGGGATGTACAAATAGCCTCTTCTCAGAGCCAATTTCATGGAAAACCACCCACTGCTCTTTGTGATGTTCTTTAGTTATCCCCCAGGACTTCTGGATCAGTGGGTTAAAATCTCAGTGGGTCTTAGCTTTATTTGGGGGAGTAATAAAGATGTAGACCAAGAAACATCAGTTTGGATATTAAAGAAATGGTATCTTACTTTGTTCTTGCTGCTGCAACAAAATACCTTAGAATAGGTAATTAATAGACAATAGAAATTTATTGCTTATATTAATAGTTTGAGAGCCTGGGAAGTCCAAAATCAGGGTACCAGCAGATTTGGTGTCTAAATGAGAGTCCATTCTTCATAGATGGCACTTTCTATGTGTCCCCAAATGGTGGAAGAGACAGACAAGCTCTTTTGGGACTCTTTGATAAGGGCACTGATCCCATCCAGGAGGGCAGAGCCATCATGACCTGATTTCCCCTCAAAGGCTCCACCTCTTAACACCATCAATTGGAGATTAAATTTCAACATGAGTTTCAATACAAATATTCAGACTATAGCAAATAATGAGGAAGGTTTTGCAGAAGTTTATGGTAGCAATTGTTTATTTAGACCATAAAAATAACAACCATCATGGATTTTTGTAACATGTTAAGTATTTATGTGACAAGAATTTCCAAGATTATATGAGAAGGATAAAGTAGCATAGGATTGTATTTCCTGGCATTAACAGGGAAAGGACTGAGGCAAGTATTTGGGATTATTATTTGGACTTTTAAAATGGTGTGCTACAATATAACAACTCTAAGGGCATCGTTAACATTCATTGGACTTGCACTTGACGGGGAGCCAATATTTAGAATGCAGTGTGAGTAGTGCTCTCTAGGATTGCATAAATCAATGATCTTGTTTTAAGACAAGTATTATACCCTGAAAATTGGAGAAATTAGAGATATTTGAACTCTGTAAAAATCACTGTCATCATTATTTAGTCAATACTACAAGCTAGGCATTTTACATTCATCATATCACTAATCCTTATGGCAGTGCTGCTAGTTAGCTATTATTATCTCTATTTTACTGAAAAGGAAATTGAGACATAAAGAGGTTAAATGACTTGACCAGGGTCACATAGTTAGCTAGTGGTTAAGTTGGAATTCAAACATAGGCCATCTTATTCCTTAGCTTTTCAACATACTGTCCTGCCAAGATTGAGTCTTGGGCAACAGAAGAAGGATCAATTTAGAAAATAAGGGAGAGTATGAGAGGAAGGAGGGGGAGTCAGAAATGTTGAGGGCAAGGAAACCTGGTGGAATTCTAGATGGAAGTCATGATCAGTAGGATGAGATGCAGCAAAAAGTCCAGATAGTACAAAATACGGGCAGGAAAAACAGACCAGGATTGCAAGAGTTAGTTGGTAACTGCAGGTGCAGTGGAAGCCAGACTGACCTATTAGAAGTGAAGGAATATTAAGAAAATAGTGACAATACCTACTTAAGGAATTCTTCCTTTTAAGAGACTGGAAATTAAATAAACAAACAGAAAAACAGAACAGTGAGTATATCATCCAGAACACACCAATTTAAGCTTCAGTAACAAACAACCTTCAAACCCTAATGGCTTACACAGCAAACATTTCGCCCATGACATGTCCTTTGGCTGACACTCTGCTCCATGTCCCCTCAATTTGGGACCTGAGTTGATGGAACATCCACCTTCTTGAGAGCTAACAAGTATCAGAGGATGGAAAGGGAGCTCTGGATAACTTTGCATTAACAAATATGTGTTTTATTAGAAGTGACACATGTCCCTGCCCATCACTACCATTTGATGGGATCTAGTCACAGCCCCACCTCATCACTAGGACTTTACTGTGAGACACAAGCCAGACACAGGTGTGTGGTACAAATGACTTCCATAGCATGGAAACTGAAAGGGCTGATGGCGTCCAGGATTGTCTTCTCCCAAGGCAAGTCTGATGTTTTAATTCTTGAAGGGAGAAGGAAACAGGAAAGATTGTGAATATAACAAGGCATATATAAGTTATAGAGCGAAACCTTTGGAGAGGTGGAAAAGAACGTGATAGGAACACAGGAAAAGGATCAGCTTGAGAATGGACGAGTCCTTGGAGACTATGGTGATTTTGAGAAAGAGAGAGAGAGAAAGAGAGAGAGACATATTGGAGTGAAGAGAGGGGAAGGTTGATACAGCCACTGTGGGAGATGACTAGAGAGGCCTTGTTATGCCTCATAAATACATTTAGTTCCATATTGAACAAACAAAGTTGAAACCTAAACCCAAAAGGACATAGGAAACCATAAGTCTAGATGGCATCTGAAATAGAGCTTTACTCTCTTTCTTAGGGAAAAGGAAAGGCATGTTAAAGTTCTGTGGTTTCCATCACATATGGGAAAAATGCAACCACCCTGCATCACATGTCCTGGCTGTCCATGTGAATAAACATTCAAAAAATGAACAATTTATGGGTGAGAAAATTGTCCTTATCAGGGGTCCCACTCATCTTCACTAGGCTGTCTCTTGGTGTGAGACTGGACAAGCCAGCCATCCGTGTCTTGGTTTATTTAGATAAAGAATTTCGACTCATATTTCCAAGAAAATGGGATCCTATCTCGAAAGCTGAGCAGAAAATTCCCACAGAGTAATTTAATCAATCCCTGGGAACACATCATTGTTTTTCCAGAATTAGGGAGCACACAAACATAATTTGCTGTGTATATTCTTTAAGACTCTTAAGTTGTAAGTAGCAAAAACCCAGCTGATACTAACACAAACCAAACCAACAGGGAATATATTGTTTCTTATAACTAAAAAAAATCCTGGGTATAGAATTAGGCTCCAGCTGCATCTAGGATTTCAAAAGTGTCATCAGGACTCAATTATTCTCTTTCTCACCATTCTCTCCCCCCCCCTCATTCTCTAATTTCCTTTTTTTTTTTTTTATGTCTCCATCTCTGAGGACTTCTTTTGGCTTCATTCTCAAACTAGCTTCCTGACATGGTAACAAGATGCCCACCAGCATCTCCATGTATACATCATTTAAGACTAAGAAGAAGAAATATATTTATCTTTAACATTTTCAACACAAATTCCACAGTTCTGTTTTGCTGGCTCTGATTGGCTGACTTGGGCCATGTGATCATCCTGGATGCAATCCTGTGATGTGTCCCGATTGGTCAGGTCCAGAGCACATTCCCCCCTTCCAGCTAGGGGTGGACCTAGAGCGGGAATATCATACCAAGGAAAATCAGAGCATTGCTAGGAGACAATAGGGCAATGGATGCTATTGAGGCCCAAACAATGTTTACTACATTAAAAAAAATTAAGTATAATTTCTATGCTTTCATACATTCTCTAAAGTTTTGAACTCACACTGATAATGTTTCTAGTAAAAAAAACTAACATTGTTCATATTTTTTTAATTCATCTGCTTTTCTTTAGGTGGCACTCTTAGTAAAGACTGTATTGAAACATAAGTGAAAGGTAATAAGGAAAAAAAGCAGAATCAAACATGAGCTAAAGTCAGAATATTTTTATTGATGGCTAACTAGAATTATTCTATAATTACCCTACCACAGCCCTGAAAGTGAGTCACCAAGAACTGAATATTTATAAGCTTTCTGACCTTAAAAAATTCAAAATCTTAGACGGGGTCACCTAAGGAGACTGTGGAAAACTTCCATGCAACTTATTGGCAGATGATTTCAGTTCTTATTTCAACAAGCTTGGTATGAAATGCATGCCATCTGGTTACTGGGAAAATTCTAGTGCATATTAACTGCTTGTGTGAGAGGCATTCCTGCCATTTAGTTGTAAATGATTGCACCTGCAAATGGGGGGAGGGGGAGAGCATGTCTTATCATTTGCTCCCAGGGCTGGAAGATTTGATGACACAATACTACCATTTCATCCACTTTTAAAATCTGCATCTGATCAGTACAGCTGTTCTCCCACAACTATTTTGAATGTGCTATGTTGTATACTAGAGCATAAAATGTTGGGGAAAGATTTTAAAATATCACTAAATGTGAAAGCTGCAATGATCCCTTTCCATTTCTTCAAGGCATTTCTGACTATTTCAAGATAAAATGCAGGTACTTCTGAATTTGATTTTAACTCTGTTAAAGAAGTCTATTTCAGGAAAGAAAGTTGTGTGCAATTTTATACTTTCCAGGCCTGACTTACCTGAGATGGTTGGCACATCTGTGCCTAAGATGAAGTCATGTAGGCACAAGATAGAAATCTCCATGTGTGGGCCCTTCATCACTTTCCCAGTAATACAGTAGTGATTATCTATGCATCTAGTTTAAACTGGGAGATTCATATGATTTAGAAATCAAAAACCTTGTTACAAAGAGCCCTGAAAGACTATAGTCTAACTACTTTGTGGATTTATCCTTCATTTCATTTGTAATGCACTATGTATTGTCCTCAATATTGCAAAACCAGCATAAATGAAAGGAGTTCTTGTTGGTACAGCAGAAAGATGATAGAATTTAGAGTTTAAACAGCATTTATTCATATCCTAGCTCTGCCACATGTTAGCTGTGTGATCTTAGGGAAAATTACTGGCAATCTGTGAGATTTAGTTTCATGAAAGGGGATTACATACAATTATCTAAGAGAAGATGGAATTTTTAATGAAATATTATATGAAAATGCTTGGCACATAGTTAGAATTAAATAAATGTTAATCTAATGTCTGTTTCCCAACTCAATCCTTATAGAAGAGCTCTATTGCTTTCTGTCTTCCCTAAGGAATCTCATCTACTTTCTAAATTTACAGCACATACAAATTAGTCTCTGTTTAATGAATATTAGTTATGGAATCAGATTGTAAGTTCTTCATGGGTAAGAAGCAGGCTTGCTTGTTCATGAATGTCAAGTATTGAAAAAAATGAGTGAATATTACTATCGGCAGAGTCCTAACCAGTGAACCTCATTTTATTCCTCCGGCACATATGAAAACTTTCCAGGCAGTGTATTTAATGTGTCTTGTTGTTGAACAAGAGCTTTGATAGCCACCTACCATGGGTGGTCTCATAGAATTCAATTCAACTACCAAGGTGCCCACATCACAGAAAATATGGTCAAGTCTCAGGAATACTGAATTATTCAATCAAGTGGTGACAAACATAATTATTCAACACCATCCCTAAGGAGAATACCACAGTCTGTCCTCAGAGATGGAATAGACCTATCAGTTATGACAGCTGAGGAGTAACTTGGACCCCAACACTGGAATGGGTAGCTGGGCTTGCAATATACCTGGCGGAGCCTTTAAATCAAAAGTGTGATGTGGAAATCAAAACCAAATGGTAAAATCTTTAAAGACCTGTAGCAACTTATAAACAGAGAAGGCCTAGTATGGAGTACAATAAAATAAAAAGACCAGGGATAAGTGTTCTTGACTATCACTTATCTTTGAAGAGCATATTGTAAGATTGAATAATTGAAACCATGTTTATTCTTCTAGTTCTTAATAGTTTTTTTTCCCCCAGGAAAAAAAAATTTAACAGACACATTATTAGAAAAAAGAAAAGCAGAGCTGTATTATTGTGTGGAAGGTGTTAAAGATAGAAACATTAACATTTTATTCACTTCTACCCCAGATTTTCAGGGATATAAATTTGCTTCTTAAACATTTAATTTTACTGTATGAAATTCTAAATGGTAGGAATCTGTTGTTTAAGGCATTTAGTTTCCCTTAACACCATTTTAATGGGTCATATTTGTGATTAATAATATATATCTTTTAAATCAATGTTTTATCTTTAAAATGTTTCATATTAATTATTAATATGTTTCATATTAAAAATTATTTTTTAAAGAGCTTATGCTCCCTTGGCTAGATTTAGTTAATTCGCACTAATGATTTTTTGATTAAGAGAAAATTTTTTTCACTGAATTCATGTGGTTTTTTAGAAAAAAGTATTTAATCGTTCAATATTGAAGTTGCATTTTATTAATTGAAGCTGGGATTTGATTTCTTTCTTTCTTTCTTCCTTTTTATTTTTTTGGGGGACAGAGTCTCACTCTGTTGTCCAGGCTAGACTGAGTGCCGTGGCGTTAGCTTAGCTCACAGCAACTTCAAACTCCTGGACTCAAGCAATCCTCCTTCCTCAGCCTCCCGAGTAGCTGGGACTACAGGCATGCACCACCATGCACGCCTAATTTTTTCTATATATATTAGTTGGCCAATTAATTTATTTCTATTTATAGTAGAGACAGGGTCTCGCTCTTGCTCACGCTGGTTTCGAACACCTGACCTGGAGCAATCCGCCTGCCTCGGCCTCCTAGAGTGCTAGGATTACAGGCGTGAGCCACCGTGCCCGGCCGGGATTTGATTTCTTGCACGCTAAATGTTGTTGCCACTGGAAACATTACTTGAGTAATTGTTGGTTTATTGTACAGGTTGGTTGAGGTCAAGGAGACTAAATCCCAACTTGGATTTCAGAAATGACAGAGCATATCTGTTTTGATCAGGGAAGTAGTATGTGCATGAAGAAGTCCTCTCTCTGGGGTCATACCACTTTGCTGTTTTAAGGTCTTTAATATTTTATGTATTGTGTATTTGTCAGACAAGAAGATACTTTTCCCCACTATAAAAGCATTTTTATTAAAGAAGTTATAGTCCAAAATAATGACTTATGTTCCAGTTAGTAAAAGGTGACCAAAACTGTAAAGATACAAGGTGTAATTCTGCAAAGAATATAAACATTATTATAAATCATTAAGTACCTTTAATCTTGTTTTTATCTTTATATTTGGTTTTAAAAAACAATGATTTTGAAATTAAATATATTTAAAATAATTCTTTAAAGTTAAATACTACTCAATATTTAAGGCTGCCCTTAATTATTTGATGTTCTGTTTAATTGTACAATTCTCTAATTCTCTTCTCAATATAAACATAATCCCAATATCTCATTTTGCTCTTCACAGGAATATAGTGACTTGCATTAAAAGCTAGGGTTGGAGAGTTGTTATAGATTAATTAGTTATTGGAAACATTTGAATGCTAGGTTGAGAAGTTAGACTGAATAAAAAGACTAGAAACCATTGAAAAGCTTTAAGGAGAATTATATGACTATAGTGGTGATAATGGGCAAGACAGAACAAAAAAGATACAACAAGAACAGAGCTGATTTTTCTTGGAATTATTTCTACCCTTCACGTACCTCCTTTTCTCTATAGCCTCCCATTCTATCCTCTTCAAGTGCTGAGTAAAGGACATGAAATAAAAAATTCAAGTTGGTCACTTTGACACTTAATGACTAAAATTATGGAATCTTAGAGTCATCTTATTCAATATCTTATTTAGTATTTGAGTTTTTACTTATTCAGTATTTGGTTTTTCCCTGTAAAGTTCTTTATTACAAACTATATTTTTAATTCACTGTATCCTGATCTAGTTCATTCAATTTCTGAAAAAAAATTCTCAGAGTTCACTTTATTTATTTAATTAGAATATATTTCTTTTAGATCAATCATTAGTCCTGGATTCACTTCCTGAGATTACATAGAACAAACCAATTTTCTCTTCTTTTCTCTTCTCTTCTCTTCTCTTCTCTTCTCTTCTCTTCTCTTCTCTTCTCTTCTCTTCTCTTCTCTTCTCTTCTCTTCTCTTCTCTTCTCTTCTCTTCTCTTCTCTTCTCTTCTCTTCTCTTCTCTTCCTTTTCTTTTCTTTCCATGCCTAGTTCTCAGATCAATGCAAAATAATAGACAACTGATATATTCCGAGCACAGTGAATGTTACACCCTTATTCATTCAAGTACCATTTATTGGTGTGGCAGGCTCTGGTTGGGTGTTGGGGATAAAGAAATGAATAATCCCTTTCCTCATGCAGTTTACAGGCTCATGGGGAAGATGGATGAGTCCTCACCATAGAGTTTATGGGCTAGGATACATATAAGCTCGGGGAGTGCCTGGGAACATGTTAAGGATTTTTCAAGTATTTGAACACAACTTTTTTTCACTTAGGATTTTCTACTCTAGAACAAATGTTTAATTTCATTCTTTTTTTAAATTTTTTTTTTTTTATTTCTGGAAATTATGGGAGTACAAACATTTTGGTTACATGCTATGACTTTGCCACATCCCAACCCTGATTTGAGGCATGCCCTTTCCCCCACTTACAACACTCACCGTGTCCATTAATTGTGAGTTACCCACCCCCAAAGAATATTACTACTGTGTGAGCACCTTAGTGTTGATCAGTCACTGCCAGTTTGATGGTGAGTACATGTGGTGACTATTCACCTGATCTTGTGTAACCTCACTTTGGAGGATGGGCTCAAACTCTATCCAGGAAAATGTAAGAGGTGCTAGATGACCATTGTTTCTTATAATTGAGTAGTATTCCATTGTATACATATACCATATTTTATTAATCCACTCATGGATTGATGGGCAGTTGGGTTAATTCCACATCCTTGCTATAGTGAATTGTGCTGCCATAAACATTCAAGTGTTGATGTCTTTATTATAGAATGATTTTGTTCCTTTGGGTAGATGCTTAATAGTGGTATTGCTGGATCCGGTTTTAGTTCTACTTGTAGCTCTTTGAGGTATTTCCAAATTCTTTTCCACAGAGGTTGCACTAATTTGCAGTTCCACCAGCAACGTAAGAGTGTTCCTATCTCTCTGCACCCTTGCCGGCATTTGTTGCTTTGGGAGTTTTTGATAAAGGCCAATCTTACTGGAGTTAGGTGATATCTTATTGTGGTTTTGATTGGCATTTCTCTAATGATTAGAGACGTTGAGCATTTTTTTATATGTTTGCTGGCCATTATTCTGCCTTCTTTTGAAAAGTTTCATGTCCTTTGCCCACTTATTGATCGGGTTATTTGATTTTTTCTTGTTGATTTTTTTCAATTCTAGATTCTTGTTATCAGTTCTTTATCACCTTGAATTATAAATTTTAAAATGTCTACACAAAAATTCCCAGTCCCAGATAGCTTCACTGGTGATTTCTACCAAATATTTAAAGAATTAATACAGTACTTCACAACTCTTCAGAAAAATAGAAGAGAAAGATACACTTTTGAACTCATTCTGTGAGGGCAGTATTGCCCTGACCAAAAACAAACAAAGATAGCTCAAGCAAAAAAAAAAAAAAAAAAAAAAAAAAAAAGAGAAAGAAAGAAAAAAGAAAAGGGCATACTGTACCAATATTTTTATGATTATTGATGCAAAAGTTCTCAACAAAATCTTGCAAATGAATCCACCAACATAAAAGAAAATTATACACCATGAACAAGTGAGAATCATTCCAGGTTGATTTAACATGTGAAAATTGGTTAATATAACATGCATTATGAATAGAATAAATGACAAAAAATACACGATCATGTCAACAGATAGATTTTTAAAGGGAATTTCCTCAAGTGACAAAGGACATCCATGAAAACCCCACAGCTAAGGTACTTAGTAGAAAAAGACTGAATGTTTTACCCCTAAGATCACAAACAAAGCAAGCTTGTCCACTCACGCCATTTCTATTCAATACTGTACTGGAAGATCTAGCCAGACCAATTAGGCTAGCAGTAGAAGTAAAAGACTGAATTGGAAATGAAAAAGCAAACTGTCTCTATCTGCATCAGCAACAGCCTGATCTTGTATATAGCAAATCCTAAGGAATCCACTAAAAAAAACTATTAGAAATAATAAATAATTTCAGCAAGGTTTCAGGATATAGGCTCAACATATAAAAATCAATTGTATTTCTTCACCTTAGCAATGGACAATGTGAAAATTATATTAGGAAAACAATTTTATTTATAATAGTTTTAAAAAGAATAAAATTCTTAGGAATGCATTTAAAGAAAGAAGTGCAAACCTTAGAAAACTATAAAACATTGTTGAAAGAAATTATAGAATACCTAAAGGAGAAGAAAAATGTCCCACATTCATAGATTAGAGGACTTAATATATGAAGTTGACAATATTATTCATACTGATCTACAGATTCAAAACACTCCTTACCAAATCTCAGCCTCGCTTTTTTGTTTTTGGAAAATTTAAAAACTAATACTAAAATTCAAAAGGAAGCAGAATATCCACAACAATCTTGAAAAAAGAACAATGTTGTAAGAATCACACTTCATGATTTCAAAACGTTCTTCAAAGCTAAAATAATCCAGTCACAGTGGTACTGGCATAAGAATAGACATATAGATCAATGGAACAGGTATAAAACCAAGAGAATCAAAAAATCTATATTCATATGAAATCTCAGGTATGAAAATGGAAAATTATTCATAATTGTCAAAAATTGGAAACAACCAAAATTCTCATCAATATATACATGGATAAATAAAATATGGTATTTCATAAATGAAATATTATTCAGCCACAAAAAATGAAATACTGATTTATGATACAACAATCATGAATCTTGAAACATTGTGCTAAGTGAAAGAGGACTGTTTAAAAAAGAAAGAAAGAGAACTGTTACTAAATAAAGATTATAATTTGTATGATTCTGTTATATAAAATGTCCAGAATAGACAAATCTCTAGAGACAGGAAGTGGTTGCTGAAAGAGGGGAGATGGGATGGAAGTGATTGCTAATGGATATGGTGTTTCTTTCAGGGGTGATAAAAAATATTATAAAATTAGAGTTTGGTGATGGTTGCACAACTGTATACATAAACTAAGAAAATATCGTACACATTTAATGGATAAATTGTATAGTATTTGATTTATATGTCAATCAAGCTGCTAAAATGATAGCACTGCAGTATTTAAACTAATTTGATTTCAAACAATTTCTACTAGATTACCAGATTGAATTACACCTAATACTGAAAAATTATGACTGAATGGAGAGAGCAGTCTTGGAAGAGTTCATATTTGGTTCATGGCTCTGAAAGGAATTATGCTTTCAAATTTATTACAAGTTAACATCTGTCTCTGCCTATAAATTTCAATGAAAAGTTGTGGTCAGCTTTAAAATCAAATTTACTCACTGGTCTTACTCCAAAAGTGGCTAGCCTGTCAATGGCCAAAAAACAATCTGTGTTTGGTCTTATTATGCAAGGGCAAAGGAGAGTCATGACAAACTCAGAGAGTTCTTTGCTCCTAGGGAAAATGTCACTTCATAGATTATTCCAAAAGAATTATAAGCTTTTAATGCATCTTTTGATGGCAGCTGTCCACATGAAAAAAAGAAATTAATGCTATGAATTATGTAAATAATGTATAATTTCCATTTTACTTCTATTTGACTCCTTTTTTTATTTTTAATGAAATGCCCAATTCAAAATATCATAGTATAATACTAGCCAAATGCATTTTGGATCCAAATAAGTTAATTACTCTTCTGTTATAGATCTGTTTTTATATAGTACTATAATTTGTATTCTTCAAGAAAAAGAACTATTATCTGAACACAATTTTGTTTTGGAAGTGAATTTGAGGAGTCATCAATTGAACTTCAAGATAAATCGGTTTGGGAAGACAAGATGGGTTATAGAAATACATCTTGAACAGTGATTAATGACATTGAGGGAAATGATAGCTAACATGTTTCCTTGGAAATGGACTGTAAACACTCTATGTTGGAATGATATTATTGTGCATCTGCAATTGGCATCCCTGCCACCTAGACTTATTTTTCTGCCACTAGAAGCACAGTTGTTACATGTCTTCTGCAAAACAAAACAAAAAACACCAGAATGTTCACTTTCCTCTTGGTTATTGATGTCTTTCCTTTATTTGGTGAGATAGTCCAGTGTCCATCAGATTAGGTTGAATTGATTAAAAAGATGAAAATATTGTACCTGAAGGAAGTGGGTAGGTATGGGGAGACAGTGACTAAGGGCTCCCCTTGGGGCATTAATGCTTCTTTCCTAAATGCTGTGAGTTAATTCTTATTACTTCTTACAAATGGCATTTATTGATCAGTTTCCCCAGTGTACACTGTTTGGGTGATAGATACACCAAAAGCCCCAGAATTCATGACTGCACAAAACGGCTGTATAACAAAACTGTATTTGTACCCCCTAAATCTATAAGAAAACTTTAACTCTCCCCCATTTGTCAATTATGAATAATGCTAGCTTTATAGTAAGATTAGAGCATCCAGGAATTCATAACTAGACACATGTGTAAAAAGAACCAAGGTCAGCATCCTTTTCCTCCCCTTTAAATTTCTACCACTAAATTTATGGATTTGAATTCACATTGGCAAAGGAAAGGTAATCTCAGAATGACAATATTCAGTTACTTCGATGTTAGCTGGACTTCTCCAATTCACTTTAATCTGCTATTTTGAATTTTATGTATTTGTTATCTCTTAAAAATAATCACATAAAGCCCAAATAAGACAAAGAGTAGATACACTGTTTTCTTTTTTGTATTTGTTTTATAATTCAGTACAAACTGGCATGTGAGAAGGAAGCCTGCTGTCAATGAGCTTCATGGCCGTAGCAAGACATCAAAACAGGTATTTTCTAGACTGTATTTTTTAGATCAGTTTTCTGATCAGAGCCATATTCAGTGAACAGGAACTTGGACCAACACGTTTGCTAGTCACTCCTTGTTTGATGTGGAAAACATGTTATAAATGTAGATGGTTACACATCAGGAAGTAATTTCTCTTACTACTTCAATCCACCTTAAATATGTATTACATAAAGCTTTATTTAACCACTTCGGTACCGCGCTCACTGGCTGTGAAACCTTGCCCACAGTCGGCACTCATAGTCTGCCCGATAGTTTATGCTGTGCATTGACGACGAATGCATTTTGCTCTTGTGTGATGAGGAAAGCTTTAAAGCACTGAAAGCTTGTTTTACTTTACAGGCAGCTTTACTTGTAATGTAAATCAGAATAGATAATATATACATATATGTTTTCATTATGTTATTTTTAAATATTCATAATTTTATTTTGATAAATGAAAAATTAGAAAAGTCATATCACAGCTGTCGGCTAAAGTCGATGCTCAGCTGTGCACCTTCATATCACAGCTGTCGGCTAAAGTCGCTGTGTGCATTCATCTGTGGCTATCAACTATAGTCGACGCTAGAACTGAAGTGGTTAAGAAGAGAAAGATATTTCATTATTTTTATAAAAACAACACATGTGAATACTTCCGATCAGGGCAATGAACAGAATGAATGTTATAATTTCTGACGTAATCCTATTATAGGAAAAACTTTCTGATATATACCTCTTCCCCAACTAAATTTATGGACTATAAAGACAAGGTAATATGAACTGTAGTAAATAAGATGTTTAGCCTTTGAAATTATGGACTATTTTAAAAATAAATAGTCACTTATTTAAAAAAAATGAAATGAAAAGCTGCCAACATTGCAATCGTGTAGTGGTTGAGAGCAAGGGCTTTGGAGTCAGACCACTTGAGTTTAATTCTGTCCCCGTAGGCACTGGCTGCTTTAACCTTGAAGGTGTTGGTGTAACCACACTGAACCTAAATGTTTCATCTCTAAAACTGGGATAATAATATTGTCTGCTTCATAAGCTGGTTGCAAGAATGAAAATTTTAAAAGCCCACTTTAATAATTTCAATTATTACTAAATTCTACTCTGCAAAAGCATTCAATTAAGTATCAATAAAAATACTTATTAACTTTATATCACCTCTACAACTATATACAATCATTTCAAAGCAAGGTGGAATTCAACACACATTAAATGGATGTTATTTAAGTTTAAAGATATAAAGGTTATAGTAATTAACTGTTAGAGCATACATATTATATATTTATTCAATAATTGACTTACAGGTAGAAAGACACTTAAAATTGTATATAAATAGATTGTAACATAAAATATGTTGCAGCCTTCTTGCATTTAGGAACACTAGACAGCTCTTTAGTACTATGCTTAGGGTCCATGTTAAGCAGAAAAATCATGAACAAAAAGCAAAAAAAAAAGTGAAAAAGGTATTACTAAATAGATGGGGAAAAGGACACTTCTTTACTGTATGGCAGCTGAAACAAGAAGACAGAGCATTGCCTCGTTCCATCTCAGCTATGAATGTACACATTGGGTGGCTCAGTTTTTTGCTGCTCTGCATAAATCCACAAATGACCATGAAGTACTTTGAGTATTGATTTTGCAATTACAAATAAATTTTAGTAAGTAGGAAAATTCACAAGTAGAGAATCCTCAAATAATCAACTGTATATAGACCTCCTCAGGGTGGGGCTCTTAACATATATTTTATAATATAACTTCCTGCATTGCTCTGAGTCTATCATATTTTAGAACTTTTTGTTAGATTTATCAGACTTTTATTTTCATAGAAATGGCTTTGTATTCATATTTGAAAAATGAAACCAGCCTTTTTTTTTCTTTATCTCTTATTTTATCAAAATATAATATTTACCTTTTTAGAGTATAGTTTTGACAAACATATACAGTACAGTCATACTATAATCACCAGTAAAATCAAGATATAGAACACTTACCACACCTCAAAAATTCCCTCATGGTCCTTTATAGTCATTCTCTCTCTCAAATCATCTCTAGCAACTGATTTGATTTCTGTCGCCATAGTTTTGCCCTTTTGAGGAATTCGGTTGAGACATAATGATGGTGTAAAACCAAGAAGATGGTAGGTGAAATTATTGGATATATTTTGAAAGCAAAGTTATCAGAATTTGCTAACAGATAGGATGTGGGTTGTAAGTAAAAGAAGAGTCAAGAGGACACCAAGCCCTTTGTTCCCAAAGGAGTTGCTGTTTATTGAGTTATAAAAATTTGCAGGTAAAATCAGAAGTTGCTTTTGGGCTTGTTGATTTTTACATGAACATTAGACATCCTTGTGGATATATTTAGTAGAAAGGTAAGAATAAAAATCTAGAATTTAAGGGAGAGGCCTTGTCCAGACAGATAAATTGTGAGATTGACAGCATATAAATATTATTTAAAGCCATGAGATTAATATAATGAATGAGGAGGTGAAAGTATACACACAGAAAAGAAGAAGCCTGAAGACCATGGAGAAGGAAAGGAACTGGAAGAATATACCAAGAAAGAACACTAGAGGGTAGGAAGAAAACAAAACAGAGTGGTGAATAAATACAGTAAGAAAGAGAGAGTGATCATTTGTGTTAGATGCTTCATTAGGTTAATTAACATGAAGACTGAAATATGACCATTGGATCTCATTTGAACATTGGTCACCTTGAAATGAGAAGTTTTGGTAGATTGGTGGTGGTAAAAGTCTGTTTGAATTGTGTTTAAGAGAGAACTGTGGAGAGAAATGGAGGAGAGCAAATCTGTGAGTTTTGTTGCAAAAAGGAAAGGAGAAATGGCTTCATAGCTGACAAAGAAAGTTGGGTCAAAAGATTTTATTGTGATCAAGAAATAAAGGCATGTGTTTATGTTATATATGTTAATAGCAATAATAATAAAGAGGAAGAAATTTTGATGTAGGCAGCAAAAAGAAAAAGAATTCCTTGAATTGTGTCCTTGAATAGAACATGAACAAATGGCATCTACTGAAACAACACAATGATTAAGAAAGATTACCATTATCTTTGACAATGATCAGGAAAAACTCCTGTGATTATAGATTCTGGTAGGTGGATAGATAGATATGTTGGGAGGAGTCTGCCATGCCAAAGGTGGTGTCTTTGCTAGAGCAGATCAATATGGCTTTACATATGCAGTAGGCATCCTGTGAGGGGGTAGATGTGATTTTTTTCTATCTTAATTAAGAAAGAGGATCAGAAAGAGTTCACATTCACATGGAGTAGACAGCAATATACATTTACAGTTTTTCTTTTGTTTTCTGTCCTGATATAGTCTCAATAGACATGGACTACCTGGACATCGCAGAGAACATCATATTGATCCACTAAATCAATGCCGTAATGCTGTTCCAGGAGAAGTAAGAGGTGGTTGGCATGCTAGAGGCCTTGGTAAGTCACATGTGCTCCAGAGAGTGGCTAACAAACCCGGTGAAGATCCTGGGGCTTGCAGTATAGTAATTTTCCAGGGCTTCAGTAGTCAGAGTATGTGGCTGTTTAGCCAGCCCCCACAGTGATTCTGATGTCATTGATTATCAGATCTCATCTTGGTGAACTCTTCTCTGTTATTTGTAGCTGAAGGCAAGACCCTGTAGGAGAAATGAAATCACAAAGGGAAAAATAGAAGAGTATTGTGAAAGCTGTGTTTATGTTGCCATTTTAAATTAGGTAGTTGGGTTTTTTTTTTTAGCATATTAAATATAATTTGAATGATGGGATTAGCTCTAGATTCAAAGATGAAACTCTGGATGGGCTGATAGACAACAATAACGTGTTCTGCAGCCAGAAGCAGCTTAGCCACTTTGGAGGGCAAGTGGAGTCTTAGTTCCTATCTGAATACTGGTGCTTTCTAGTCCTTGCTGGGCCTCAGCCAGCACCTCACATGCTTTTGTGGATAGCAAAATGGCCTGCCGATTGCTCTCCCCTCCCATGTGTTTTTGTTTGTTTTTATTTTCTCTTTCCTTTTTCTTTCTTTTTTATTTCTTTTTTGACACAGGGTCTTGCTTTGTTGCCTGGGCTAGAGTGCCATGGCATCAGCCTAGCTCACTGCAATCTCAAACTCCTGGGCTCAAGAAATCCTCCTGCCTCAGCCTCCCGAGTAGCTGGGACTACAGGCATGTGCCACCATGCCCGGCTAATTTTTGTATTTTTTTGTAGAGACTGAATCTCCCTATGTTGCTCAAACTGGTCTCAAAGTCCTGGCCTTAAGTAATCCACTCCCATCTTTTAAGAGCCTCAAACAAATTTATGTAAACAGTGTATAATTTTTTTTTTTTTTTAATTTTGGGTCAAATGCCTGAGAGCTACCTCCCTTGCATTCCAAGTGGTAAATGATCCAAGGGAGCCATCAATGAGGTAGTTTTTGGGTGGTGGAGCATTTTTATTTTCTCTCCTTGAGTCCCTCCTCTCTTTTCCATGCACTCGTGTTCTGCCATCGGCTTTCTGGGGGCCATTGGCCATTCTCTTAGATTTGCTGAAAGCCTGTATATAGGCAGCTTATTTCAGCCTCTGCTCAGTTCACCCTGTCTTTTTTCCATTATGGAAAAACCCCACTGTAGATGAACAGGAAAAACCCATTCCTGTAGATGAACAGGCTCTAAGGGAGCAATTTTTATCCAATTATAAGATACCTTCTAAATAAAAATGATTGTCTACCCATGTATTTCTTGGGGCTTTTTAAAAAATGATCCTATTATTAGTGCTGCATGTTTTGTTCAAAACACAACCCACATACTTTTTAAATTCACAGCAAGTTAGCAAAACCTCTGTTTGTTTCTAATATCAATCCTGTGGTCAAAACACTTGTCATCGTAATAAACAATGGCATAATTAGAACTCTTTAGTGAATTTGGGTCAATGTATCACTCTCTTAGAACACATTTTAAATTCATCACAATTATAGCCTGGGGAAAATTTGGCTTTTTGGCCTCTACTCATTTAAGTCATTATTTTGAGAGCAAGTTGTGCTCAACTCAGGATTGAAATGCAGGGAGACAATAAAGCAAAATGGATGAATAAATGGGTTTTGGCTGCGTTGGAAGGGTTTATTTTTCATTCCTCTCATACCAAATAATAATGATTTCAGGATTTCTTGTGATTATACACAATGGTACTTCTCTTTAAAGCTGCCTATTGAACCATGTAATGATTATATGTTATGTTTATTTAATGCTCACTCTATGCCAGGCATTGCACTAAGCACCTTATGTACCACCCAGTGGTTGCTTCATTTCATAGGTGAGGGAATGGAGTCTTAGAGTGTTTAAGTGTCTCTCTTAAGGTCATATATTTAATAAGTGACAGAACTAGAAATAAAACTCAGCAGCTCTGGCAGCATAATTCTTAGCATGGTAAGTTTCCTCTGGTATCTATAGCCATTAGGTTCCCCCAAAAGCCATGGAAATAATTTCTGAAGAATGGACGTATACAAGAATGTCCATTGCTTCAGCAAGGCCAAAGGAGGATGAAAACTGAGAAAAGGACATTAGATGTGACAATAATGCATGCACTAGTGATGTTAGAGAGTGCAATGCCTGAGATCAGTGTGCACAGAAGTACAAGAAAGGATAAAACTATGGTAGCTGCACATGGAATGTCTGGTCTCATAGTTTGGTTGTTTTCAATTCCTGTAGATGAACAGGCTCTAAGGGAGCAACCTATGTGGCACATTGTAGAAACAGGAGCCCCTTGTGGCTGTCACAAAATGAGAAACAGGGAGAATAATACAGAATGAAGTTGAAGAGATGAGTTAGGAGAAATTTCATGTGGAGTCTTGGAGGCTACAGTGAAGGGGCTGAATTTATTCTAAGAGCAGAGGGATGGCATTGGGGGATTTAAACAAAGAAGGGTAAGTACATGGTGCATTTTTAAACAGTCATCCTGCCTGAATGCTATCTGATGAATAGGTCAAGGAGGCCAAGAGTGGAAGCAGGAAAAACCAAGTGGGCAGTTACTACGTTGTCTGTGATAATGAGTTTAACTAAGGAGGTAGCAGTGGAAATGAGTGGACTCTGCATATATTCTGGCAGTAGAGCTAATAGGAATTGGTAATAAATTGGATGCATGGCTTGAAAGAAATACAGTAATCAAGGATGATTCCTTGAGATGACATCAGAGGGTTGGTGGTGCCATTTATTGAGATGGGAAAGAGGAAGGAAGGTAGGAATATCAAATTATCTGTTTTGGATATTTTGAAGTGTTATTTAAACATCCAAGGAAAGATTTTTAAGCAAATTATTACTTATTCAAAATATGGAATCTGGGTTTTCTGAGTCTCTCTGAAGAAAGTCACAGAATGAGTGACTGGAGTGTAAATTCCAGGCAGCAGGAGTGAAGAGTGGAGCAGGTGAGGATGTCCCTGAGGGCTGGCTGTGGGCTCATCATGGAGACTGGAGCAATTTTTCACGGAAAAGTGAATCCCCAGCTTTGGGCTCATACGCTTGGATAGAAAGTTTTCTAGCTATAGCAATTAGCTATTTTAGTTTGGATGCAGCTATTACTCAGGCTGGAAATCGGCCTCAGAATCAGAATAGACTCATCTGGTTCCACAAAACTCATAGACTCAGACAGGCCCCCCTTTAAATCCACTGGTAACCTCTAGATTCCCAAGTGTTGTTTTGTTTTCTTGGACAGAGAAACAAACATTTACCCTTATAGTGAAGCCCCTTTAATGGCTTCAAGGTGGCCTTTCCTTCCAAGGAAAAGCTCCCAGGTGATTTTAAGGTGATTTCCCATTTCTTTTATGCTGTCATGTTGCTGCAACTTCTCTTGATAATGACATTTTATTTCTGTCAGTGTCCTCCCTCTGGTAGGACATCAAGTAACACAGTACTGAAACAAATGATTCTAATAACATTCTCTTTAAAATGATTCAATTATTTCGGTCTTACAAATCATTCCAGCAGCAGCAGAACCACTCAGTTACTGTGCAGACTTTGCTTTTTCTTTCCATTTTACACATAAAAGGTGGCATCAGCTGTTTGCGAGTCCGGAATATTCTGTTTGGATCAGTCTCAAAGAAACACATCATTCAAAGCTGTGCCAATAGAGAATTAAAACTTCCACATGACTAGGTATTCAAAATGTAAATACAGCTAGCTATGGCATTTTAGAAACCCCAAAGTAAAAACTTTACCACCAAAGGAAAAAAATAGCTTGAAAAGAGGACAGCAGGACAAATGAGGACAGCTAGTCCTTTTTCAGCTTATTTTTGTTGGATTCATTTTGAGTTTTGTAAACCAAGCTCCAGTTAGATCTTGAGGAAAAAAATCTAACTGACATAATTCTCTGAGTCAACCTTCACACAAAAAGGTTTTGAACATCAAGGCAGCGTTAGCAGCTTTCTAGCCTCCTGTCCTGACCGATCAACTTAAATGGGGCTAAAAATATGACTTTATAAATACATCAAATAAGAGTGGAGAAAAATACATTTTTTTTATTAATGAAACCAAAACAATAACAAATAACTATTCTTCTCTTTTAAGTACCATCTGCAAAAACAAAAAAAAGAAGCATAAAATTATATTTGCTTTATATTTTTCTCTACCAAATGTATACTCTTTCTATCTCTGGCAAAATTATACCATTTAAAAATGTTACATTATACATTAAGCATGCTATAAAATATATACAGCAGAAGCTGCTGTGAGGAAATTGTTTCCTGGGTGAAATATCATTGTTCTCTCTCAACGTTACAATCTTTACTCATCTTCAATATTACTACTCTGACTCCAACCGTACATTGTATCCTCAACAAAAAGACAAATGGAGTTCTATTGAGGGCTAAAATTATTCTTTTTGGGTGAGAATGCCTACAGTTTTGGCTATTCTTATACATGTTCCAACTGGGCTTCTCATGTTTGACAATTTGTGGGCATTTTACCTGCCACAGTCCTGCTCTTTACACATTGGCCTGAGGATGTTCTTTCCTGGCTAACAGCTTTGAGCTGTAACTTTTAGGAAGCTGAGGGACTAACTTCAAGTGTTCACATTTATCCTTATATTATTTAAATAATCTCCCCCACATCACTAGGTTTTCATCATCATCTAGCTACACATAAACTCACAATAAAAATTATTCTAAAATATGATGATAGTAATTTAATTCCTAATAAAAGGCTACAAAAACTCCGTCTGTGATTTCATCATAGAGTATTATTTTGTGTGATATTCAAAGAGGAACACATCACCTCATTGTAAGAAGAAATGAAAAATTGGTCCATTGAAATCCATGTCTTCAAACAGATCATTTTAACTGAATATAATTCAATAGTACCTTAAAATGTAATAAAAATCTAAAGAATGGTAAATGAATTAAAAGTAATAAAGTCCTGTTCCACTTATTAAGTGAATAATTTTCACAATGGCTTTATTTTTTAAAAAAATTTCACATACAAGGACTTGTTGAACAAAATAAAGAAAACTCTGTAGACAAAAGAGAAAAGTGAAGCCATAGTAGATTTTATACTCCAAATTTGGGGAATTTAGTTTATTTCTTTTTTTCCTTGAATATATTTTCATCAATTTCCTTTATTCCTGAATAAATATTAGGGCTGGATTTTTAAGTAAAGAGGTAATTATAAGCATATTAACATTTCTACCAGACAGCAAAGATAGTGCTGGCCCGTCCACCCAAAACGGAGTGCAGCTCGGCTTGGAGCCCTGGGCTACCGCAGTGAGTCACGCTGCCTTCGATGATGTCCAGTGAGGGGAACAAACTCCTTTGCTGCTGTGAACTTTAATTTAGGACAACAGCATAGCACTACGAGCCCAGAGGTGTGCTTTTATTTTGGGGCTTTTCAGTCCCAAATTTCAAAGCCAAAGCCAAGGTGTGGTCTACGCTAGAACTTTAAATGAAGTCAAACATAATAAAATTCCCTTACAGACATTTATTTCAAACTGCCTTGTCCAGATGGCTCCTTACAGGCAAAGGGAAGAAGAGGGGCTACTCACGCTCTGCTTCCTTTCAAGCTGGCGGGCTGTGATTATTGTTAATGACCCACAGCTGTACTAGCTCCCTGCCACCTCTCCCCTCTGCCCACCCCATTTTCTCGTGTCCTCCTTGTTTCAGCTTTTCTCCAGTAACCCCAGCCCGAAGGGAGGTGGGAGTAAGCTTTCTGATGGATCAACTGTCAGGAGTCACCCTAAATCCAGCTTATTATGAAACCTGAACACAGCAGCAGGCTCCACTCCAAAGCTTACAGCTCTACGAAACCAGGCAAACCCACAGTTTTTAATTTTTCGGAATGTTCCAATAATCCCATGTGAATTGATTCAAGAAAGGCAGTTTAAACATCCCCTGTAATCTTTTGAATATGTCATCTGTTCTATTCATGGCTAAAGCATTAGATGAGTTTTGTATTTAGTGTTGCAAAGAGCACTGATATTTTCTATCATTGAGTATATATAGAAGGAGGGAGAAGCAGAGGGAGAATTATTGCTATTAAGTATTCTCATGAATACATCCTTTGGTCTGGTTGCTCCCTCTACATTCATCACTCCAGTTGGTTTATACAAGCTGGATTGGGAAAGGCTTTCATTGAGTGAACCTTTGGTATACAAAGGATTTGCAATGTCTTTGTTCTAGTCTATATGTCTATAGACTGTTCTAGTCTATACTTACTCTGTTGTAAAACATATATGGCCTGCCCGCTGCCCTCACCTCCCACATGACATGCGTGCTGCCTGGACTCTAGCTGCACATCCTCAGAACACAGAACTCACCTGCTGCCAGGTGAGGCTTTTGGTTGTTACTGTTATTAGTATTAATGGTATTGGTGCTTGATTCTGCTATCATTAATAATATTAATACTAATGCTGTCAGTGGGAGCTCATATTCAAATATTAACATTTTTATATCAATATTTACTATCAATATCAATCCCTAGAGTTTCTGTCACCATGATTTTTGAAGTCTCTGATAAAACCCTTCCACTCTTAGAATCCCATGATTTTCTTAAGATGTCATTGCTGATGATTTTTAGTGCTTTCCAAAGCTGTGAAAAATGAGAGTGAAACAAGCATGAGGCAATTTTCACTGTCCATCATTGGCCATTGGCCCACATGTTCTCATTTAGTATAGTACTTTTTTATGTGCACATGACTCCCATTCAAAACACTCTTTTAATGGAAATATTGTGAATTATGAAAATGTATATTTTTAGAACTTTTCAATTTTCTTCTTCTATAGCCTTTTCCATTTCTGTGTTCCATGCAGCTATTCTCCATTATTAGAAGTGAAACAAACTGCGCACCTGTATTTCTAAATCCTAGTTATTCATCAAGTCCAAATTCAAAAAAGTAATTTCTTCCTGGAGGACTTCTCTGGCCATTCTAGCTCTTTTCTTCTCTAAACTCAATAACATTTATTATACACTTATTACTTTGTGAGTTTGTATTAAAGTTATTTACACACATTATCCATATATCACATTTCCTATATTCCTACATTAGAAACTAGTCTCTATCAATTGCTTGTACAACAGTGCCTTACCAGGAATTTATTACATATTTTTGAAGAATAATATGTCCTGATTTGTCCTGAGATATATACAGTGGATCCTTGAACAACATGAGGGTTAGGAGAGTCAACCCTTGTGGAGTTGTAAGTCTGTGTAAAACTTTTGACTCCTCAAAAACTTAACTACTAATAGCCTATTGTTGATTGGAAGCCTTATCAATAACATAGGCAGTTGATTAACACATATTTTGTATATGTATTATATACTATAATCTTATAATAATGTAAGATACAGAAAAGAAAATGTTATTGAGAAAATTGTAAGGAAGAGAAAATATATTTACTATTTATTAAGTCGAAGTGGATCATTATAAAGATCTTCATCCTTGTTGCCTTCATGCTGAGTGGTCTGAGGAGGAGAAAGGGAAAGTGTTGATCTTGTTGTCTCAGGGGTGGCAGAGGTAGAAGAAGTGAAGGAGATGGAAGGGAGTCAGGCACAGTCATTGTAACTTTACAGAAATACATCATAATTTCTGTCCACCTTTTTTTGCTTTTGCATTTGTCTAAAATGTTTCTATATGGTCCCAATTCTTCTTCTACTATTTGTTTTAGTCTCAGTGCCTGCATCATAGAAAGTCCTGTATTATAAAAGAAGTCAAAAGCAGTTTTGAATAATCGAACCCTTCTGCTAGATTGTCTAATGTCAACCTTTTTCCCCCTAGTATTGCTTTGTCCTCATCATCTGGCTCTGGTTCAGAAGCACTCATCTCCATCAGGTTGTCTTCCAGTTATTCCTCTGGTGTAATATCTATTAGCTCTTGAGTTTCTCCAAGATCTATATATTAAAAGTGTTTATCCTCCCCCACTACCTTTTTTGACATAACCACAATCTCTTTCATTATTTCCTCAATTGGCTTTTGCTATAAATCCCATGAAGTCATGCAAAACATCAGGACACAGTTTTCTCTAGCACGAATGTATTGCTTTGGGCTTGATGGCTTTCACGGTTTTTTCTATAACAACGACAGCATCTTCAATGATGTAATCCTTCTAGGCTTTCATGATGTTCTTTCTGTTGGGGTTCTCTTCCATAGGATTGACAACTCTTTCATGGAGTACCATGTTTAATAAGCCTTAAAGACCTTCTTGAGCCCCTGATCCAGAGGCTGAATTAGAGACATAGCCTTTGGGGATAAGTAGACCATTCAATGCCTTTGGTGTTGAACCCATGAGGTTCTGGGTGGTCAGAGGCATTGTACAATGTCAAAAGAACTTTAAAAGGTAGTACTACCTTTAAAGGTAGTACCTTTAAAAGGAAGTACCTCCAAGGTACTTCCAGACTTCAGGGACAAAGCATTGATGAAACCAATCCAGAAAAATTATTCTTGTTGTGCTATCAAGAGACTGGCAGCTGGTGTTTATCTTTTCCCTTCGAGGCTCAGGATTAGCAGCCTTATAGATGAGACAGTCCTGATCATAAACTCCACTGCATTTGCACAAAAGAGTAGCGTTAGCTTATTCCTTCCTGCTTTAAATCCTTGTGTTTGCTTCTCTTCCTTATCAATAAATGCCCTTTGCAGCATTATTTTCTGGAATGGAGCACTTTCATATGCATTAAAACCCTGTTCAGGCAGATAGCCATTCTTCTTAAAGATTTTCTTAATGACATCTGGAAACTTATGTTTCCTCTTTGTTGGCAGAAAATGCTTCTCTTATCTTGACATTTTGTAAGCCAACCCTCCTTCTAAAATTACCAAACCATCCTTTGCTGGCATTTAATTCTCCATTTTTAAATAATTCACCTTCCTTTTGCTTTAAGATGTCATATAATAACTTCAATTTTTCTCGAATCATATCAATCTATAGGTATGCCTTCCTTATATGATTTTGCAACAACTTAAAGGCTGCATTTTGAACACAAAATATAAATACATTTTGCAAATAGTGCAAGGTTTTTTGCACTACCGGCATAGCTGCAGCAGCAGCTGCACAAATTTCCTTTTCTTTTTTACAATGATCCTTATGCTGGATTCATTTATCTTGAAATGTCAGGCAACTGCAGCTGTGGACCTCAGTCTGTGGGACATATTAAGTAATTCAAATTTTTCTTGTAATTTCATGACTTTTCTGTTTATTGGGGGCACTTCCAGTATCACTAGTGCCACTTTGTGTGGGTCCCATAGTGTTATTCGGTGTTAATGATATTGCACTAAACACTATAAAAAATACAGGAGAAACATGAGAGATCATTTTTAAACTGCAATACACATTTCACTGGATAGATGAGCTGCTCATGAGGAAGTGATTAATGTCACATGGTGTTTTAAGTGGATCATCACAACACTTGGATTGCAATAGAAATAGAAGGTAGCTACAAAATTATTACAGTAGCACAATATGTACTATGGCTAATTTTATACAGTTATGATTTAATACTGCCTCTTTACATTTGTTTAACTGCGAAAAAATAGCTTATCTTTTTTGACTTCATGCCACATTCAATACTACTGATTTATTTCCTTCTGGAAATACCTTTCTTTGGGGTACCGTGACTGTATACTTCTATGTGTGTGTATATGTGTGCATTTGTGTGTGTGTGTGTGTGTGTGTGTGTGTGTGTGTGTGTGCTGTTCTACCTCTCTAGCCACTTTTTACTCAGTTTCTTTTGCAGTGAAACAAATGAAACTTTCACTCGTTTCTCTTGACTGCACCATGTATGCTCTTTAAATGTTTATGTGTGTAAGTTTGGATAAATTTTAAGTTTTTATAACAGATTATGTATATTTTATGGTCATAAATCATAAAATACACTAGTGTGTACATCTATTAATATTTTATGCATTCATGACATACCTAATTTTTCTTAATTTTTTTTGTTATTTCTAGCTACACAGTTCATCTGTGAGTTTTTTCAAATTATCAAACATTTTCTGCAAAAAATTTTCTAGTATACTTATTGAAAAAATTTGCATATAAGCGGACACAATCAGTTCAATCCCATGTTGTTCAAGAATTAACTGCATACATATATATATACACACACACATATATAAATACATATATGTATATTTAAACCATTTATGCCAAGTCAGGACATGTAATTCAAATTTGTGTGTTTGTGTGTGTGTGTGTATGGAGAGAGACAGAGATTTTATTATACTTGCTGAGCAATTATGTTAACCAGATCATTATATAAAGATGCTCTATCTGTTAATAGTCTCTTCCATTTACAAAACCAAAAAAGCCCCTCGGTCCGCCTATCATCCTCCTTCAGCTATCTATTCCTCCTCTTTCAGATGTAAATTTTTGAAAGAATTATTTATCATCCCCACTTTTACTTTTTCCACTTCCACTCATTCCTCCGTCCACTGTGATTTGTGTTATACTACTGCTGCCAAGGTAAACAAAATCTCTTTTTTCCTAAATCCAAGGAGTAATTTCTATTGCTTATCTTTTTTGGCTTCATGCCACATTCAATACTATTAATTCACTTCCTTCTGGAAATACCTTTTTTGGGGTTCCTGTGACTGTGTACTTCCATGTGTATAAATATGTGTACATGTGTGTGCATATATGTGTCTGTATGTGTGTCTCTGTGTGTGTATGCGCGCGTGCTGCCCCACCTCTCTAGTTACATTTTACTCAGTTTCTTTTGCAGGCTCCTCTCCCCCTTCCCACCCCCTTTCCTCCAATTTACCTCTCTTTTAATCTTTTAAGTATTTATTTCCTTGAGTATTTGCATTAATAATATTAAAAGAAAACAACATTTAATGAATGCTTATGTTGTGTCAGGAACTATTCTAAACACTTTTACATGTATTAAGCCATTCAATTGTCACAGCAACACTATGAATAGGTACAGTTGTTACTGTGAATTGTGTAATGCTTAAAAGAGAATGCTGAAGGAAAGAAACTATTAATATAAGAACAGTCACAGGGCTTGTAAGTGGTAGAGCCAGGGTGCGACACAGCTAGTCTGAATCCAGAAACCACATGCTGAGCCACTGTGCTGCCCTGCCCTCTTTCCTTCTCACATACTCCCCAGGTGATCTTATCCACTTGCATAGCAAGGGAACCAATTCAGATTACTTACAAAATATTTGTTCAGTTCAGACACAGTGCCAGGTACTGTGTTAAATGTTGAAAAAATAAATATGAACAAAGCATGGCTTCTTACCTAACTCTAAAGGGTCATTATAGTCTTGTCCCTGTAGAGATGCATTCTTGGCATTAAAAATTGCCAGTCATTTAAAAAATTCTCTTCTAGTAGTCTGAAGTCTTAACATATTAATCATTATTTCTTCTGATTATTATTCATGTAATTATTTCTGTACTAGCTCAGGATGTGGCTATATCTATGATACTCACCATAATATCAAAAACTTCCACAGGTCCGTAGGTGCTGCTGCTACTACCCTCTCTCTCTTTCTTTGACCATTTTCTTTGAATAAAACACAACTTCTGTTGAGGTTTCATTTTAACATCCAACATGAAACTCTCTTTGTTTCCTTCTGGCATGTCCAGTTTTATTATTTGCACGGCTTTTGTCAACCATGATGGATCAAAACTTTCCACAAGAACATATAGCAGGTGGCATAAAGAGAGGTCCCAGTGTGATAAAATGCACAAGGTGAAGAACACATTCAACCGTTGTGGGATCAAATACGACATTTCCAGTGTGGTCTAGTAACGTTTACTGGCCCCGAGTACACAATACGTATTTTCTGAATTCTCATTGGCATATATTCATTGCTCATTAGTGAATGTATAAATTTAAAAGAAAAAAAGTAATGTTCTCTTAATGTAGCACTGTGTGGGGATGGCATTTAACAGACATGTATGGACAAATTATTAATATTAACTATTAATTTAATAAATAATATAAAACATGGTGATACTGCATTAATAATATTTTGAGAGATATGAGGGAAATAGGAAGAGATGTTCATGGAGGAATCAGAATTTAAACAGAGACACATAATTAGGAAGTCAGGTAGAGAAAAGGGGTAAGGGTACAGGTGAGTAGAAATAAATAAAAGTTCTGATTAGGAGATAAGAAAGAACATTGGTGTGGATGTTTATGGGGTACATTGGCAGAAAGAACTAAACCAGAGAAGATTTTATGGTGTTAGAGTGTTATTTTATCCTGAGAGCAATGGATAGCCATCAAAGAAAATTTTAAGCAAGGGAGGGATATGATCAGACCTATCTTCAGGAAGATAATTCTAGTATGAATTTGGAGGTATGATTGGTAAGGGTTGCATGGAGATAGATAACCTTTATGAAACTATTGCAAAAAGCAAATCGCAAAGCATAGTTTTTCTAACAGCCCAAATTCCTTATATTCAAAACCCAACTGTTGTATTTTTTAACTATGTGGCCTTAGTAGGTTACTTAATCTCTTTCAGTCTTAATTTGCCCATCTTTGTAGTGGGGATGAGAACATCTACCTCATTGGTTTGTTATGAGGATTAAATGAGGTCATATTTTTAGTGTACTTGAAACTCTATAAATATTCACTAAATGTAAGCCACCATTTTTTTTTCTGTTAGAGCTATGAAGGTAGGAAAAGAGATCACAATATGATTTTAAGAGTTTAATATTGGAAAGAAGCAGGATCTGACAGAGTGAAAATAAAGAAAAGATAGAAATCAACGATGAGTCCAAACTTGGGGACTTGATGTTTTATGTTATCAAATGAGATGTGGGACATTTCCAGCAAGATAAATATGATTAGTTTGGTAGGGGGAACAGAGGAAATTATGTTCTATTTAAGACTTTTTAAGATTGAGGTAGCTGATGCTACAACTGAAGCTTTCATGAGTCAGTTGGAAATTTTAGACTTGCAACTCAGAAGGGACAATTGAACAGCAGATAAAAATTGTATTCATTTAAGAGGTACATGTGAAGTTGGAGCTATTTAGAGGAGAAGTATATAGTAAAAAGTGAAGGTGACTGAGGAAAGAACCATTAAAAAAACCAAACTTTTAGGAATAGATCTTCAAAAAGGAGATGGCAAACCATATTTAGAAACGATATTTAGAGAGTTAATAAGAGAAATAAGAAAAGGCAGAATCATAGAACAAAGGGATGGATGAGAGATAGATCAATAGGACTAAATTATGCAGATAAGTACACTTGATTATAGACTGAAATAAGGCAATTGGCTTGGCAATTATGGAGAAAGACTTAATAGAAAAGTTTTATAAGAAGAAATTCATATAACCTTAAAATAAAATGATTAGGAAAATTTATAAAAACATGGTAGCTATGGGGATTAATTTGTATTTACAAAATCTAGCTATTTAAATGTAGGATGATTGTTGTAAAGGAGAAATTAGTGGAGAGGCACTAATTTTTAGTGGAGGTAGGATTTTAGAGTATTTTTCCTATGGGAGATATTTGAATGCTATTAGTCTGAGTAGAAGATAAAGTACAGAAATAAATATAAGAATCATGAAAGAATGAGAAGTGCAGATGGCAGGGTTAATGTTGAAAGAAGTTCATAGTACTTTTGACAATGCTACTCTAGGGATTCAGAACAAAACCCCTTCTCAAAACAAGCTGGCCAAGCTACCCAATTGATGAAATGGTTTTCTTTGTATTTGCTCTACTTGGCAGTCATTGTACTTCCTGAATCCATGCTTGATGACTTTTTGGAAAACCACACCTTCATGGTAACATTGTTGAAAACTAAAGACAAAGAAAAAAAGTTAAATACCGATATAGAGGAAAAAAAGACATAATATCTTCAAAATAGCACTGATTGACTTCTCAACATGAATAATGGAAGCCAGTAAAAAATGGAATGATAGTTTTAAAGGGCTGAAGAGGATGTAATTTTCAACATAGAATTGTTAACATAGAATCCTATGTAAAAATATGCCTCAAAAATGAATGTAAAATAAAGGGATTTTTACACAATAAAAACCGAGAATTCAGACAACTGAATTATAGAGGTACTAAAAGGTATGTTCAAGCAGAAAAAATGATCCCAAAAACTCCTCAGAGAATTAGGAAGGCTTAAAGAACATTGAAAAAAGGAAATAGGTGACTAAATTTCAATAAAAAATAATGTCTGGGGAGCTTCAAGAAAACAACAGTATGAAAGTTGGAAGAGAGAGAAATTATTTTAAGGTCCTTGCATTGTCTGAGAAATGAGAAAGTAGTGCTTTATATTGACTTCAGTAAGTTAAAAATACATGCTGAAATCTCCATGATAACCCAAGAAGAATTGTAAAAGCATGTCTAATAAACTGGTAGAAAAGAAAATTAGAATAATAAAATATATACTCCCAAAGAATGCAAGATGGGTAGGGGATGTGGGGGAACAGATGGGACAAACAAAATAAGTAAGTGGCAGATTTCAGCCTAGACATTTTAGTAATTATGTGAATACTTTAGTTGGAGACAAAGACTGTGAGATTGTCAAAAATTCAAGACTCAATTCTATACTACTTACACGAGATATACTTTAACTATAAGTTGAATACAGTAGAATGGAAAAAGTTGTATCACACAAGCACTAACCAAAGAAAGCTGGTATATCTGCATTATATCAAAAAAGGCTTCAAAACAAGAAGCATTACTAAAGTTAAAAATAAGCATTTCATAATAATAACAAGCTTTAATTTACAAAGAAGATGTAATTAATAATTCTAAATTTGGGAGTAGTTGATATGTTCCTGAGACAAACAAGGAGGTTAAAAAAAGTAAAGATTTAGGTCAATTTTGCATAACCTTTTTTGAATCACAGGCTCCTTTGGACAATCTACTAAATATTATTGTCCTATTCTCCAAAAATAGGAACATAAACCCAAGTTTTTGTTCATAACTTGATAAGTTCAGGAGTCCCTGAAGCTGGGTTAAGAAATTTTTATGTCCTTTATTTTGAAATTTAGAGGAAGAAAGAAACTTTATGTTCCTGTGCACATAGAAGATTCTAACTGGTTTGAAATAAAATTTTTGTAATATACACTTTGAGAATAGAAAATTAATTTCCTCTAACATTTTTCAGAAGCAAGGAATGAAAGAAGAGAAAACAAATGTATTGATGTGGGATTTGAAAGCAGTGTAATATGGGGCCTCCAAAAAATCAAGAAACTGAAGAAATTTCAAGAAATTTGAGGATATTATAGACTGTGTTGGTGAACTGATTAATTGTGACATCTAAGATGAACAGAGAAGAAAGTAAAGAAGATGCAGGACTTATATTGTGGCGATTAAGAACATGAACTTTATACTTAGACCTAAGACAAATGGAGTGCTTTGCTGATCAACTTAAATTACCTCTTTGAGCCAAAGTATCCCCATTTCTTTTTTGTTTTCTTTTCTTTTTTTTATTTCAGCATATTATGGGGGTACAAACATTAAGGTTACCTATATGTAATCTTAGGTTTTTCCCCCTCTCCCCTCAAGTCAGAGCTTCAAGCGTGTCCATCCCCCAGACGGTGTGCATCACGCTCACTATGTATGGATATACCCCTCCCCCCTCCCACCTGCCCCCCACCCCAAAAATGTTTGTTTTTCTTTTTGTCTTCATTTTGGTTACGTTTTATATTTTTGCTTCTCCGTAGCAAGGGTTAGGGGTATACCCTTCCTATCCACAATGTTCACCACATCCTTCAGATGTGGGACTATCCCTCCAACCCCTGAATCCCTGGTGAATACCACCACACTTTGAGCACCATAATATTAATCAATCAGTACCAATTTGATGGCGAGTATATGTGGAGCCCATTATTTTGATCTTGTTTCACCTCCCTTTGGATAATGGGCATAAGCTCAATCCAGGATAATATAAGCGGTGCTATCTCACTGTCGTTTCTTAGAGTTGAGTAATATTCCATTGTAAACATATACCAAATTTTAATAATCCACTCATGAATTGACAGACATTTGCGTTGTTTCCACATCCTTGCAATAGTGAATTGTGCTGCCATAAACATTCGGGTGCAGATGTCTTTATAATAGAATGTCTTATGCTCTTTTGGGTAGAAGCCTAATAATGCTATTGCTGGGTCGAATGGTATTTCTATTTTTAGCTCTTTGAGATATCTCCAAATTCTTTTCCACAAGGGGGAAAATACCTACCTGTGAAATTAAATGAGGAACTGTGTATAAAATTCTTAGTAAAAGTCTTCATTATTAATAAGTTAGACAAATGGATCAATTAAAGATTAGGTAGGATGAAACACCAATTTTTATATGAGAGAAAATATGGGAGAAATGGTCAGGAAAAAGTTGAAGTCATAGGAAGGATTTCAGAAGTGTGACTATTTTGAATAAAAAAACCACCACCAACAAAAAACTTTGGAATGTGGCCCTAGTAGTATGATCCCAAACTGTACATAAAAGCCATTAGAATCACACAGTCAAAAGTAAACAGTTACCCTGTGAGCCTGCCTCCACCCACCCAACTACACTGGAGAGCAGGGAAGCACGTCAACTATTATGAGGATTTTGGAACTCTGGTTGGTTTGTAAGCTCATTTTTCCTAAATTATAAAAACAACACATTTTTAAGTTCCTAATCTTTTATATCTTATTGTTACTATTATATTTATAAATCCTATTGTTGTGTCAATGAGTCACTAATATACACTAAGCATGAAGGAAATTATGGAGGTCAAAAGGCAAAAAGCATGAAGTATTGCATTGAACTCTGCTAGTCTGACACATGCCTGGTTAATATAGAATGATGACAACGAACTATTTCTGATAGTCATTGTAATTAAAAACAGCACATTTTTTCAAGGCTCCGAGAAGAAGTGAACTGAATTTCTCTGAACCCCAAAAGGTTCAGTTCAGTTCAGGAAAAGGTTAAGTTTGATGTTTTTCTCTGAATTAGCTTTCCAAGCCCTAATTACAATAATAGACAGTATGTTGTGGTCTTGGAAAAGGTTCATTTACATGACAGATCCAAGAATCAAATGTTCTTGTTATCTTTCCTTTGATTTTGTCTTTCAAATACTGACTTCAAAAAACAAATAAGACATAATTATAAAGAAGAGGTAAGGAGAAGAAACACTATTCTTTTTTTCTAATTTATTAATTGCATGAACCTATATTGATTAAGGCAAGGCAAATTCCTTTCTAAAAGTTAACTCTTGACAAAGTAAAGAATATAATCTTGCTTAAAGATACAATTTACTCTACCCAAAACATTCTAATTCCATGATGATACAAAGCTTACTTGATTAATGGAGGAACAACTGGTTCCTAGAAGGCAATATCTTACATTATAATTTGAACATTATTTTTTTACACTTGTTTGCCAAATGTGAAAACAATTACTGTTGTTATTGTTGTCATTTTTCTTTAATGTTACACAAAGTGGGACAACGGGCTTGAAGACATACAAGAATGCTTTGACAAGACTCTTTCTACCTATCTTTGCAATTTCTGCCTATGATTTATTCCAGAAAGGAAAGAAAGAAATTCTGCAACTTCCCCTCTCCTTGACCTTCTTTTTTCCCCTTTGTTTAGAGCTTAATATACAGCAAAAGGATTTCCTGTAAATTATTCATGAAATCATAGAATACATAATGTTTACTTGTATAATTTTATTCACCCCAAAATATAGATTAAGAAAAAGGGAGAGGTAGAAAATGCATGCAAATATCATGGTTTAATACGTGGTTATGTTTTGACAATCTTCATTCCTCTTTATGTGACCCCACATAACAGGTCTTGCAGACTTGTCTTATAATTATTGAAAGACCAATTCTGAACATTCTCATTCATCCCAACCTACATCAGATCAAACCCAAACCACAAATCTGAGTTAAGCTCTTGAAAACTCACACTGATCTTCACAGCAGGTTTCTTGAAGTGATGATAAGGGTGTTTAGCTGATAAATCACATAGATTTCAAAGTTTCTCCTTCATCACCTGTTTCTATCTTTTGAATTTCTAGTTTGCAGCATTTCTATATCCCCATGTTTCTTTTTCCTTTATGTTCAACTTGACTCTTGACATTCTAATTCTGCCTTGTGCTAGAGGTCTAACCTTGGGCAAGTCCCTTCACTTCCTCGGTTTCCCTATCTGTAAAACAGAAATGTTAATAGTACATCATGGTGTTGTGATAAAAATTAGGAGAGATAATAATAAATGTATATTTGGAATACTACCTGTCATATAGTAAGAACTTAATAGCTATTATTATTATTCTTTGAAGAATTTTGAACATGTAAGTTCAAGTCATTGTTATCACTTGAAAGAGAGACCTCAAGTGGTGGGAGAAATCCCAGCTCAAAGAGCTCTAAAGAAATGTTTAAAATACAAGAATAGTACTTTTGCTTCTTTCAATCTACTTTTAGCTTTTTGCAATTTTAATCTTACATTTTTGCATTTTAAAAGGGGTTTTCCATAATTTTAGCTTAACTTTAAATCTTTTAGCTTCTGTCTCTTAATTTATCTCAGCTTTCTTCATGTTTGCTTTTATCTTAGTATTTTTTTTATTTTTAAAACTATTTTTTCTTTTTCTGGCTTTAATTACCTTATGCTTTATTTGCCTATTTGTTACATTTCCATTTTTTCCACAAGATTTGTAATATTTTAAAAAATATTTAAAAATTGTAATAGTGAAAATGTTTACTAATATTTACTGATTGTTTACTATTTGTAAAGACTATCTAAAGACTTCATATGAATTATTTTATCTATTTTCACAGTAGTCCCTTGTGGTAGGTATTATTATTTTCATTGCTCAAATGAGGAAATCGACATAGAGATTGTATTCCTTACCCAAGGTTACATAGCTACTAAGAGTAGGAAATGGGATTTATCATATTCTATTTTGTATTTTATCTTGATTACTCTTTTATTTTAATCTAATTTTTATCTTTAATATATTTTATTGTCTTATCTATTATTTTCCAGTCAACAATGGAGAGCAGAAAGTTATGGCAGTAGCATTATAGAATTGCCTGCCTTCTAAATATGAGATATTAGATAGATTTATTTTATTCTGAAGTGACCGCTTTTAGATCTGCTGTCTTAGAGTGGGAAGCAGTATGGGTTTTAGAGTCAGATAAAGGTAAAGCCTGTTAGAACTGTTACAGAAGAGTCTTTTTATATATAGGTTGCCCAAAATTTGTCTATAGAACAAGAAGTTGACTAGTTTCAAATTTCACAAAGTAGAATTTTAGTGTAAAATTAACTAACTCTGTGTTGATAGCTACTGATAAACAGATTTTTAGTGAGAAATCCAGAGATGTTGAGAATGCTGAAATTGCATAAAAATGGCTTGCCTTTCTGACAAGTTTCATATCTTGAAAAAAAAGATAGTTTTTAACCATCTCCCTAAGAGAACTGGATTGTAAATCATTGTTTGTATTTCCCCAAATTAATACTGCTATCATCTCTCAGTTCCTGAACCTTCCTAAGGAAGGATCATTGTTGTCAAAGGCCTATGTATTTAGTGGAATTCAAGCAACTGACAATTGTATCAATCAACCAACTTTGTCTGATATTATGATTACTCTCCAAATAATCTCCAGATTTTCTCCAGCAACAATTAATTCCACTTACTCATTCTACACTTAGTGTCCCCTTCTGTGGTTATCTTGATCTATGAAGCTTGATAAAGACGTTCTTACCAAAAACCAAGTTGGAATTCTTGTATGCTCACATGAACTGTTTGCCAGTTTAAGATTGAATCAATCTACTGGTATCTATCATTCTAAATAATTCTAAGCTCTATAAGGATAGTAGTTTTGTCATTAGTAACCCAGTATATTTTTTGGAAGGAGCTTCTCCTCTTGGAATGTGGCTGTGTGGAAATCTAAATGTAAAGACATTACAAAATGATATTTGTAATTTACCATTTTTTATCATTTTTCTGTGAATGAATATCCTTCAGTTTGCATGTCCCTTAAAGCACGAGTCCAAGGAATATAAGTATAATCTGATGCTGCTGGATATCACCTTTGTTAATGATGCCTCATAAGCAATTAGCCTTTTTTTTCCTTTTGTGGCTATCATATCTCAGTGTCAACTAGTTGGAATTTAGTAGGTTACAGTTATTATTTTCCAAATGTGTTACTGTTAAACTGTGTTTTTATATGTACATAATTATTAGCTTTCTTATCCACATCAAGAGCTGTATGTATACTCATTATAAAGTCTATTGAATCAAATCTGGTACATAAGTCAAATACTGAGATACTTTATATCCTAATTTTATCTATATTCCTAATGATATACCAGGAATTTCTCTCACTTTAATACTTGCTACATAGATGGACAACAGGTCATCAGTGATTTCATCCAAATTGTTGAGTCTATTCTTAAAATTGTCCTGATGCACATAGCTCTTTCTTTCCCTCATGGCCATCAGGCTTTTGCTCAAATGTCACCTTCTCAGCAAGACCTTTTTATACATTCTTGTAAAAACAATGACCTATTGTGCTCAGCCCTTGGTGCTTCTTAACCCCCATTTATGCTTCATTTACTTCCAAAACACTTACCATTTTGTTATATACTGCATCATTTACTTTCCTTAGGCATCAGAATTACAATCATGTATAAAAGCTTAAGGTTTGGAATACTGTACAAGAATAACAACAGAATCATTATTCATTGATATTTATTAAATATGCATACATGAACATATACACCCCTCCCCATCTAATTTTTTTCCAGTAAAAGACTTAAAAATAGTAGTCTTTCCTATCACCATTTATTTCCTAATGCTTTTTTTGTGTGTTAGCTATGTCCCTCTGATAATATCTCTATGAGAATAAGGATCATTTTTTCTCTTTGTTTCTTCCTATGTTGCCAGCCTATAAGAGAGTCTGGGATATGGTACATGCTCAATAACTGTACACTATAACAAATGAATGAGGACTGTTTGGTTGTGATCACTTATGAAGTTTTATCTCTGCCTAGCTGTGCTATTGACTCTATGCAGTTTATAAGGTTTTCATAAAATATTATATCATATATCACGATGAAATCACAAAATATGTGTACTCAATTTATCTGATTTATTAACATTATGTATCATAATGTGTCTTTAATGTCAGATTAGGTTCAAATCCTGATTCTAGCACTTGTAAGCCAGGTGGCCTTAGATGAACTCATAATTTTTTCTGTAACACCCACTTCTCATGTGAAAATGTATTTATCCAGCCTTTTATAGTTATGGAATTTAAAAAGTACCTGACATACAGTCAGAAGGTAAAATACATACAGTAAGAAGGTAAATTTCCTGGCAAATGGTAAGAAGTTAATAAATGGTGATAAGAAAGACTACTATTTTTAAGTCTTTTACTGGAAAAAAATTAGATGGGGAGGGGTGTATATGTTCATGTATGCATATTTAATAAATATCAATGAATAATTATTCTGTTGTTATTCTTATACAGTATTCCAAACCTTAAGCTTTTATACATGATTGTAATTCTGATGCCTAAGGAAAGTAACGGAAGTATTAGATTTTACAGTTAATATTATTCTATGTACTCTATAGTGAAAAATATTCTTCCATTGCACAAGCTCCTTGGTAGTCAGCAAGGACATTTAGAAGCATGGCCACTCCCCAAAGCTTTTCAAACACTCTCAAGTAATAGCTTCCATAATTCTTAGAATTTGGCTTAATAAAAATAACATTGTGAAGTCATGTAGTCCTGTAAGTTAAACACTTTCAAATGAAGAAGGCAGGATATAAATATTAGCAGAAGATAAACATTATTGCTTAGATATCTAGAGCTATTTTTAAGATAATTCAAATTTCCAGAAATCCCAGCAGCTTTGGGGAAACACATTTGAGCTAAAAAGCATAGATTTTTCTTTTGACTGGTTAAATAAGTGCAAAAGCACACTGGAGGCAGACCAAATCTTGCCCCCTTTTCTACACTAAAAGCCAAAGCTGAATGGGTATTGAAAAAACTGGCTTTTCTTTTTTTGTGATATGATGGGTTTTCTTCCTATGACCTTTCTATTTTTATGACTTATGTTTGACAGTCTTATGAAGCTCTCTTTTTCTGGGCCATATTAACTCAAGACTTGGAGAAAAAAACTAGGTTTTATGTCATTTTACAACTACATTAATGCAGAAGAAATTATTTTTCTTCCAAATTATACTTATGTTACCACAGATCAATGCAAGAATTACATGAAATTATACAGGTTAAGAAATTATACAGGTTACAGAATTATACAGGTTAAGAAATTATACAGGTTACAGAAATTATACAGGTTAAGCAACTAGAAAAGTGTTTGGCATGTGGTTAGCACTCAAATATTAATTATATATTTCACGCACATATAATATTTATTAATATATGTACATGCATAAATGTTTTTATATATGCAAATAAATACTAATTAGTAAATATTTTTAACATAAAAAATAAAAATTTGGTTTCTCAGAGAAGCATTTTCTGTCTTTCCCTGTACATTCTGAAGTCTATATAGCCTGAATTAAGAAATATTCATGGATAAGATCGTATCCACTCTCATCTTGGCATATTGTAAGAAGTATAACTCAACTTATAGTATGTGGGCAAAACAGAGAAGGACTGTGGTATCCAAAATCAAATTTTGCCACTAACCGTGGACAAGTCATTTAATAATCTTCTGTCTCAGTTTTCACAATTACAGAGAGACATGTCAGGTTTAATTTAAAAAACCTGGAAGATAAAGTTAATGCAAAATGGATTTTCTACTCTAGAAATACAGAAATTTTAGAATATTTAGCTAGCCACGCACACATATATATATTATATTATATATATTATATATTATAATATATAATATATTATTATATATTATATATTATATTATATAATATATATAATATAATATATATTAATATATTATATAATATATTATATATATGTGTGTGTGTTTATAATATATATGTCTATCTATATATATATTATACTTAATAAAAAGCCAGAAAAATTCCCAGTTGTATTAAAAGTAACTCAAATCCAGTGTGGTGGTAAACAGAAGCTGATGCCACAGTGCCCCATGAACATTTAGGATTTTTAGATTTTTAGGATCTCCGGGCTGGGAGCTGAGCCTGGGAGATGCAGCTTTGAGGCTGGGCTGGTGAAACTTTGTAATTGGTATACAAAGTTACTCCCTGTGTAAAGCTGGAATCACGTCCTGCCCACTTGAGGCAGAGGAATGAGGAAAATGTTCTCTTCTATAGAGGGAATAGCGAGGAAGAATCTGTTTACTTCATGAACAGGGGCCAAAAATAGTCACCTATGAAAAGTCAGTCTCAGAAGTGCATGAATGTGGTTTCTAAATGTACGCTTTCTCTGTGACATCCTGTTCTTTAAGATTAGAAACTTTGAATGAAACAAAATAAAAACTCATTCAAGGCTTTTAAGAACATTAGGTAAGAGCAGAGACACATATAAAACCTATGACACAAGAAACTTCAACAGAAAAAGCAAAATGAAATGATACAGAAAACATACCAAAAAACTGTTGCATCTGAGTACACAGGAAAGAATTTACCAACATTATACATGGAAATAAACTACCCACAAAGGAGAGTCAGCAGATTATGATCCTAAGAACTAGAGTAAATGGGACAAATTTTGAGATGTCATAAAATGAAATTATAATGTGTAAAGTGATTAAAGAGATCAAACAAGGGCTGAAAATGTAACTGCAAAATTGGATGGCATGAAAATAATACAAAAATAAATCTTTCAGAAAGGAAAAAGAAAAGTAACTAACATTTAAAGCATAGTGGGTACATTGAAGAGTAGATTAAAATGTTACAGAATTAAAGGGTAAATCTGCAAAGGAATCACCCAGAATTCAGCACAGAAAGATAAAGGTCATCAAAATCTGAATGAAACACTAATGTAGGTAACAAAGAGAATGAGAAGTCATATTTTTCTAATAAGAGTTTCAGAAGGAAATCCTGAAAAGATTTTGGATGAGGCAATATTTGAAGGACTAGCCAAGAATTGTTTATACTATACTGAAAGAAAGACATAGGTCTACAGATTGAAAAACAATGTATTCTGAGTAGTTTAAAAAAGATCTTTACCTAGACACATTCTAGTGAGCACCCACTGAGATAAGGCATATTACGATCAAAACCACATGACATAAAATTTACCGTCTTAACCATTTTTAAATGCACACTATAGTAGTGTTAACTATAGGCACATTGTTTTGCAAAAGATCTCTATAACTTTTTCATCTTGAAAAACTGAAACTCTGTCTCCATTGAAAAAATTATCTTTTTCTCTTTCCCCTCAGGCCTTGGCAGCCATCATTCTACTTTTTATTTATAAGAGTTTGACTATTTTAGATACCTCGTATAAGTGAATTGTGCCATGTTTGTCTTTTCTGTGACTGGATTAGTTCACTTATCACAGGGGTGGGGAACCTGTGGCCTTAAGGCCACACGTGGCCTTCCAGGTCCTTAAGTGTGGCCTTTTGATTGAATCCAAATTTTACAGAACAAATCCATTTATTTTTATTAATACATTTTTGTTTATCATATTTTTATTTTATTTTTGCAATGAACATGTTTAAATCACCAAAGGATAAAATAAATTTCAACAAAATAATCTTCCCAGATTAACTGGCACAATCAGAACATTAGTAAAGCCATAAAGGCTAAACTGACAGCTGCTACACTCATGATTTAGTTCTAATTTTTCTAGCCTTGCTGGTGCCATGAATGCCAAGGCTGGTTGGTGAGAGTTTATGGGGGTCAAGTATGCCAGACTGGTGTCAGCTTTTGACAATGGTGCACTGTGTTTCTGTTGGAGGTGGAATTTGTGAATAGTTGCACAGTTAGGCAGTATTTTTTAATTTTGTCTGCTTAACAGCTCATGATGTCAAAGAAGACTAAGAGAACACTGAAGGAAGAAAATGTATTTTTTAATGAGGATTGGGAATTGTAATATTACCTTGTTTTTACTAAAGATAAGATGATTTGCTTGCTTTGTGATACTGTGATATCAATATTAAAGAAATTCAATGTTCACTAGCATTATAACACTGATAAGGGCCACAAATATTTTAGATTAGAGGGTGAGGTGCAAAAGGTTGTATTGCAGAAATTAAAAGATGAAAAGCAAAAGCAAAGACAATTCTTTCAAGGAGCAATGAGACCTGGAAATAATACCACTGAAGCAACTTACAATGTAGCTTATATACTCGAGAAAAAAGGGAAACCATTCAGTGACATAGAAATTGTGAAAGAATGCATTGTCAAAATTGTAGGATCTTAGACCCAGGTAACATTTCAAAGGACAAACAACTGTCTCTTTCAAGGAGAACCATAACTGATCAGTAGCATGAATTAGCCTTCAACTTAAGAGAACAACTTCATGCAGTACTTCAAAAGGAATATATATATTATTCAGTTGCTTTGGATGAATCAACTGATACTATTGACTTGGCAGAGGTTTTATACTTCATTTGGGTCATAGCAGATTTTCTTTGCTACAAAGAGTTACTGGCTTTGGGCACTCATGCAAATATTATGTCAAATCAAAATGACTTCTGTCTCAGTTTCTTTGCAAGGTAAAACTAAGTCTATATATGATGTGTGGCAAAAAACCCCAAGCATTTCAAAAACTATCTTTTTTTCAAAACACTTCTTCAAAAGAAAATTTTGGATGAACATTTTACCCAGTTAGCTTGTTAAGGTTTCAGTTGGGAAGTCTGCAGTTAGTCTGATTGGTTTTCCTTTGTAGGTTACCTGCTGTTTTCACCTTAGTGCTCATAAGAGTGCCTCTTTCATGTTACCCTGGCCAGCCGAGTAACTATGTGGCATAGTGATTGCCTTTACACACTGAGTCTCCCAGGAGTCCTGTGATTCTTGTACCTGGATATCTAGATTTCTAGTTAGGCCAGGGAAATTTTGTTCAATTATTCTAAGTATATTATCCAGCCCTTGTTTATTTTCTTCTTCACCCTCAGGGATGCATATTATTCTTATGTTTGGCCTTTTTACATAATCCCACATTTCTTTTATGATTTGTCCATGCCTGTTGTTTCTGTGTTCTTTCATTTCCTTTGTGTCATAGGTATTATCTTTGAGCTCTGAGATTCTTTCTTCTGCATGATCCAGCCTGTTATTAAGACTTTCCCCTGTATTTTGTAATTCCTTGAATGTGTGTTTTGTTGTTGTTGTTTTAACAATGACAATCCTAACAGGTGTGAGGTAATATCTCATTGTGGTTTTGATTTGTATTTCCATACTGATTGATGATGTTGAACATCTTTTCCTATGCTTTTTGGCCATGTCTATTCAAGTCCTTTGGCCATTTTTAGTTGGATTGTTTGGTTTTCTTGTCGTTGAATTGTAGGTTTTCTTTATATATTCTGGATACTAAGCACTTATCATATATATGGTTTGCAAATATTTTCTCACAGTCCATGAATTGTCTTTTCATTTCACTATTTTCTTTGGAATGAAGAAAATATTTAGTTGGATGTAGTTCCACTTGTTTTGCTTCTGTTGCCTGAGTTTTTGGTATCATATCCAAAAAATCATTGTCAAGACCTATGTCATGGAAATTTTTGCCTACGTTTTCTTCTAGGAGTTTTTGGTTTCTGGTCTTAAGTTTTTAATCCATTTTAAGCTTATTTTTCTGTAAGGTGTAAGATAAAGGTCCAATTTCATTTTTCTGCATATAGATATATGATTTTCCTACCACCATTTGTTGAAGAGACTATCCTTTCCCCACTGTGTGGCTGTTGACACATTTGTCAAAAATCATTTGACAATATATGTGAGAGTTTAACTTTGAGCTCTGTATTCTGTTCCATTAGTCTACATGTCTGTCTTTATACCAGTAACATACTGTTTTGATTACTGTAGTTTTGTAATATGCTTTGAAATCAGGAAGTGTGAGGCCTTCAGCTTTATTTTTTTTTTCTGAAGATGGATTTTATTATTGAGGGTCCTTTGAGGTTTCATATGATTATTAGGATTTTTTCCATTTTTGAAAAAGTACCATTTAAAGATTCTTGTTTGATTTTTGTTTCTTTCATTCATATTTAGCCTTAATGAATCCCACCATTTAATTCTAGTGATGATGATGAGTGGGGCTATGTTCAAAGACAAGAAAGAGTGCTACAAAGTTAAAAATTGTGTGTAGAAATAGGGATGGAGAAAGAAGTGGAAGGAACTTCTAGCAAGTCTCCTACAAATACATCATGTATCTCAAACAGAGAAATACTTGACATGTACAACTGCACTTTCTAAAAAGGTATGTAATTCTTATATTACTAAGTAAAACCTAGTGAAAATCAGATTACAGAAGCAAATATGCAAACATACAATTTTCTGGCCACATCCTTGTTCTTATGTTCCAGTTTTTAAAGTCTCTCTTTTAGTGAAGTGTAGTTTTTCACTCTCTTGTTTTTGCTATTATAAAACATATTACATCAAAAAGGTAGACTCCAAATTAATGATAAATAAAGAGGGAAAATTACATTTACCCAAGTATTGAAAAACTTAAAGGATTTTAAATTCTGCTTAACCCAAGCAAGCCTAACTTCCTGGTTCAGGTTTTAAAAAACATACATGCAGCTCCTTGGTTGTCAACTGGTTTTTACAAAACACCATCTTGATGAATTAAGAGTAAATGAATGAGAACCATATGGATAAATTTCCTTTGAAATACACCCAGGATTAAAAAGTTTAAGAAAAATTGCTCTTGGAAAATATAGTTTTGTAGTTTTTGCTTGAATGAATATGTTTGAAATAGTCTGAAGTGTTTTGTTGAACCCAAATGTCCAAGCACCAAGTTTTTCATTGCATAAGGCTAATAAGGCAATCATGATGCTCAAGAATATGAAGGAAATTGTCTCATTCTATGAGGAAATCAGAGAGAGGATCTCCTTGATCATTTCTGGGGAAGTCATTCAAATAAGCATTCATCCCAGAGTTTGGACTTGCACACTGGCCTGTTACTATGCAGTATAGCACAGAATTTAAGAGTACAAGCTCTAGTCCAGTGTTTCTCAATCTTTTACTTATTTCTCTCTTAAGGACCCTTTGAAGACATTTTTTTCTAGTTCCTCCCATGAGATTCTATTACTACAAATATACTGTATATTGGTTTATGCACTGCACATATGTATATGTGTGTATCTGTGCTTCATAATTAAAGAGTAGAATTTTTTTTGCATCCCCCCCAGAACCAAATTTTTCCATCTTGAGGGAGATATTGTCTCATTTGAGAATGATATATTCTTGACCAGTGGTTCTCAATGGTGGCATTTTTATGCCCCAGGGGGAAGTTTGGCAATGTCTGGAAGCATTTTTTATTACAGTGAGGGGTTCTCTTGGCAGCTGGAGTGTAGAGGCCAGGGATGCTGCTAAACATCCTACATTGTACAAGACAGCCCCCACAGTAAAGAATTATCTGGTCCAAAATGTTAATAGTGCTGAGGTTGAAGAACTCCACTTTAGAGGCAGACTGCTTGAGTATGAATCTTAGATGTGCCACTTACCTACCGAGTAGCCTTCAGTTTGTGTCTATAAAATGGTAGGAATTATATTACTGACTCTATAGGGTTAGAGAATTAAATGTGTTAATAACTGAACACTTAGAACAGTGCCTGGTACACGGAGAATGCTCAGTAAAAGCTAGCCATTATTATTTTAAATTATACTGGAAATAGCAAGTTCTTACATCAAATTGCAAAATGTATAAGCATCACAAAATCCTTCTTGATATTTGCACATATATGTGTTCATTTTCCTGAAACATATACAACCAATTTATCCCTCTTCCAACTTAAATTCAGAATACGTTCTTGTAGTGACTAGCAAGCTATTAAATTTGGCAGATTGGTGATTATATGAACAAATATAATGGGAAAGAATCAAGGCTGCCATGGCAGACAAATGTATTTTCATTATACCGTGAAAAAAAAAAAGACTTGACTGTAGCAGCATAATAAATACTTTTCTTGGGTTTCAGTAGACAATCCGGAAGTGGCACTCTGACAGTCAATATATCCTGGTGGTACTTCAGGAAATGCTATTTTTTAATGAGAATTTTCAGGTTCATAGCCTAGTGTAATATGAATTAGCATCTCTGATGTACTCGTGTTACAAATATCTTTGCCAAATACTAGCTACAGTCTAAGGGCTTCTTGCTATTTATTTCCTTTCTGTAAGGATTGCGGTTTTTGCATAGACGATGCAGAGGATTAGTGCGTTGGCTTTGCAGGATGTACAATGAAGCATGGCTTATTTCAGAAAATTGAAGATCATCTGCTGTCCCTTCCTTTCATTTTATAAAATAAATAATAAAAACGAGAGGGGGTGTGGGGAGAACCCTATTTGCTTTCATCTCCATTCCTTCAGGAAGCACCACTGACCTGACATTTCCCAATCTGAGCTGGTTTTCCAGGTCATCAGTTAGATTTCTCACTGTTTTCCTCATCTTTAGTGCTTCTTACAGAAACAGGCTGAAATCATCCATGGGAGATGGTTATTGCTAGATTGTCAACTTTATTCCTCATTTCTGTCAGCTTCCTACAATCTCAACAGAACTTTCAGAGAGAGGGAAAGGGGTCCTAAAAAGTTTAGCTGGTGAAAGACATGGTCAGAATTAGAAAGCATGGTCTTTGGAGGAAAACTGCCTGGATTTGAGTTCTGGCTCTGCCACTTACTAGTTCTGTTCTTGTTACCTGGTGAAGGTGAACGACTTAATACCGGAGAAGGATTTGCATTAGACCTGTGCCTGGGATATGAATGTGCTCACCATATAACGTCAACTGTTGATCATTTGCTCACCCTGGCTACAGCTGAAGCCCCTACTGCTGTGAAACAGTGGTTCAAGGGATTAGTAGATAGAAGAAAGAATGCACATATATTCCTTAAAATACTGCCCTCCCACTGTTGTGCTGATCTGGCAAGTCTCATTTTCTGTTGCAGAGGAATTTCTTAGGGGTGTCGTTCTTTTTTTAAAAAATGATGAGTTTCTAGATTTCACCAGCAGTGAAAATTAATTCCAACCAGAAACAAAGGCCAGCAATCTGATTCTTGGATGCTACTAAAAAGCAGCGACATAAACCTTTCAGTGGTTTATGGAGGTTTATAAAGGCTATATACCCTGAAGGCTATATACCCTTCAAATGTCCTCCTCCTCTTATGAATAAAAAATCTCTTTATTTGGGCTCTGTTGGTGCCCAGCAGGCTTTTGTGCTCCTGCTGCCCTGTCGGCACAAGAAAGGGAAGTCAGAGGAGGAGGGAAGGACGTTCTCTTCTCTGTCTGGGGGCCAGGTCTGTAAAAAGACTCTTCTAATCTCACCAGCATGAAAGTTCTGCCCTGTCTTACTGCTATGATTTCTGCTCCAGAATCATAACCCTGTTTCATGAAACTTCTGGAAATGTCTAGACATGAACATAAGATTTTATTGAACTCCTAGAAAGGTTGTTTGAAGGTTGTTTTTTCTCCCCACTTCTGGGAATTTCAAAGTGAGAGGGCTAGAGAGCCACATCTGTACTTTCTGGATAAATCAGGCCTTTTTAAAACTATAAATTCTCGAGGGGTGCAGTGGTAGAGGTGGGGGATGTCTTTAGAGGGCACAGGATCCTATGTTTCAGTCAGTCTGATTCCATAGCAGTGTCTCAAGAAGCACTAGAGAATGGTAAGAACGTTTATCGCCACTATGAACATAAACTGGAGTTCTGCAGATGCAATGTTATATAGTATTAATATTAGGAGAGTTTTGGTCTACACAAACTTTGGGGTTTTTTGCCCCCTTCTCTCTCTCTCTTTAACTCAATATATTCTCTAATCTCGTTTAACTTGCATCCTTTTCAGACTGATAGATCTTTGAAAGCCTGCATTTTATTTGATGTTAGAAATTCCAGAGAACAATGTGGAAACTGAATAAATGTTGAGTTTAAAACTAATTTTCTACAAAGTGTAAGAAGAAAGCCCCATAATTATTCCCTTTAGAATTCGTCTAATAGAAGTAGAGAAAAATTTGAAGTGAAATATTTAAGATCATGGTTGAAACCATTTTTATACTTGAAGAAATGGAAGAAGTTACTGATCAAACAAGACCGATCTTAGGAACTAAGAATTTCTAATTCTGTGATTTTACTATAAACCATGCTTTTTATAATAGATCTTAAGTTTACTTTTGTCCACATCTTGCTTCTATGATGCTGTGTTATTCTTAGGTTAAATGTATGGGAGATAACATAATCATTCAAATAAAACTTGAGCTGAAAGGCAAAGAGGGGGATTTCACAGTTAGAAATTTTAGAGTAACAGACCTTTTCTTGTACTCGAGAAAATGAAGTATGTACTAAAATTTTAGAAATGTTAGAGCATTTTCTCATTTGGTTACCCCAAAATAAGAGTTGACATCTGAATCTGAAAGCATAGTGTCTGTTATTCATGCCCTTATTTAGCATACATAGGTTAATTTTAGTGTGGGTAGAGACAGAATTCTATTTCTTTGAAAATGTAATATAGATGGAATGTCAACAATGCCAAAGCTATGATTTCAAAACTTAGATATATTTACGAATATATTTTGAGTATATAGGATCCACCAGGCATTGCTACGTCAGTGACGATTTCAACACTTAAGTGCACATATAGGAATAACCTTCATCGGGTGTTAAGCAGGTGAGAGGGGGAGAGGGAATGGGGATATTCACACATAATGGGTGCAGTGCTCACTGTGTGGGGGATGGACATGCTTGAATTTCTGACCTGGATGGGGCAAGGGCAACATACAGAAACTAAACATTTGTATCCCCATAATATGCTTAAATAAAAATAAATAAATAAAAAATTTTATAAATGTTTATTATCTCTAGTTGAAGAGGTTAGGCCAAAATATAAAGAACAAACCAAAAAAAATCTGATCAAGTGCCAGAGGAAAGGTAGATAATAAGTACTGTGGGGAATGAGAGGAAGGAGAGATCACAAAGGCACTGGAGAGGTTAGGGGAGAATTTAAGAAAAGTGTCAAACTGAAACAGGGTTTTTAAAGAATGTATGGTATTTGATTAAATGTGGAAAAGGGGTAAGGGGGCTAAAGGATGCTCATGGCAGGTGGAGATCACCTGCAGGAAGTAAGAGGTCCTCTGATGAAAGAGGAGACAGGACTATTCAGGCAGGTGTAGATGGGATTGTAGTGTGTCCTGATTGTAATGAGACACATGGTGGAACTCACTCTCTGTCCTAGGGAATCTCATGGTAAAAAAAAGTTATTTTAGTAATATTGATGTTATGACCATTTGCAGTCTTGATTAGTGGGGAGAGAATAGCAACAAAGATAGCACAGTCATCCTGGAATGAAGTAATCAGAACTTGAAATTGGGTGATGGCAGGGAAAATGCAAAGAAGTATAATATACAAATTATTTTTTTATAATTCATAGATAGCTATCAGCAATATCATCATGTTGCAGTTGTTGGGGAGAGCAAGCCAATAATAGTCTTTTCCGCTCTTTCCCATCTTGCGAGATGATGGGTGAAAAAGTTGAGAAGAAGCTGGATACTAAAGAGAAGAAACCTGAAGCCAAGAAGGCTAATGTCAGTGGCAAAGTGAAAAAGGCTAACCTCAAGGCTAAAAAGGTTAAGAAGAGGAAGCCACACTGTAGCCGAAATCTTGTTTTCATCAGAGGAATCAGCAGATATTCCCAATCTGCCATGCACTCTAGGAAGGCCACGTACAAGAGGAAATACTCAGTGGCTAAACCCAAGGTTGAAAAGAAAAAGAAGAAGGTCCTTGCCGCTGTTACAAAACCAGTTGGTGGTGACAAGAATGGTGGCTCTCGTGTGGTTAAATTTTGCAAAATGCCTAGATACTCTCCAGCCGAAGATGTGCCTCGAAAGCTTTTGAGCCACGGCAAAAAACCCTTCAGCCAACACGTGAGAAGACCGTGAGCTAGCATCATTCCCGGGACCATCCTCATCATCCTCACCAGATACCACAGAGGCAAGAGGGTGGTTTTCCTGAAGCAACTGGGCAGTGGCTTGTTACTTGTGACCGGACCTCTGTCCCTTAATCAAGTTCCTCTGCAATGGACACACTAGAAATTTGTTATCGCTACCTCCACAAAAATTGCATCAGCAATGTGAAAATCCCTAAGCATCTCACTGATGCTTACTTCAAGAAGAAGCTGCGGAAGCCAGACACCAGGAGGGTGAGATCTTCGACACAGAAAATATAAGATTACAGAACAGTGCAAAGTGGATCAGAAAGCTGTGGACTCCCAAATTTTACCAAAAATCAAGGCAATTCCTCAGCTCCAGGGCTATCTGCCATCTCTGTTTGCCCTGACAAATGGAATTTATCCTCACAGATTGGTATTCTAAATTTTTGCAAAGAACCTAATTAAATAACTGAAAGATTAAAAAAAATAGTCTTTTCCAAATTACCAAATAATATGGAAAAACCACCCTTTCCTTCAAGGTGTTGGCTGCTATTTGGTGAACTTTCACCTTTTACGACTTCTACTTCTTAGGTTAAAATGTTTCTCTCAAAAAGAATCACCTCTCTTAAAATGAACCAACTGACTACTCATTGCTGCTCACAAGATGTGTCATTGCTTTTTCCAGCAGCACAGAGATATGTCACATATTTGTATTTAAGAAGTTAAATATTCTCCTGTTTCCTAATAGTGATAGATACTTGAGACACTCCTAATGGCTTGACATATAGTATTTCATTAAGACCTCCCAACACTTCTGTGAAGTACCTGTGTATATTATTATGTCCATTTTAAAGATTAGATCATTGAGGCATAGAGAAAAACTTTCCTAAGGTGACACAGTCAAGAGGTGGATGACTCAGGGTTATGATACAGGTCTGTCTAGCTCCTGCACGCACTGTCCTAATCCCTGTGCAACACTGCCTCACACTTACCTCCCATCATAACTGCCTTCTGTCTCCTGTGATTTATGAAACACCATCACATTGTCCCCTCTTGCTTGAGTCCCACAATTACCTAGATGAAATATTCATTATTTTCTTTTTCCAGATGAGAAATAAGGAGGCTTAAACACACGAAGAGATTAATGAATGTTGTCCTAGGGACTTAATTCCGTAACACTCTAGAGTTGTTTCATTCCACATTGCTTCCAGTATCTAGGCTTTGTACACATCAAAACTATGTGAACTGGTCAATAAGAAAAGAGAGTGGGGAACAGTGTGCTGTGGTTATATATTTTGATTGTTAGAAAATCAAATGCTTGCCACATAAGGTAAAAGAGATTTAGATTGTTTTTCTGTTTAATTGATTATCATAAGCTTCTCCTAACACATGTTAAGGCTGCTCTGAGAAGAGCCATGAAATGCAAAGTGAGTATCCACACCTGTAACCACACCAGCTTTGTCTCCTGTTTGTGGCTAAATGGAGAAAAGAATTTTTAAGTGATTTATGAAGTAACTCATAAAAACACGAGTATCACCATCTATAGATCAAAGTAAAGCATGCACGGGGCCAGTAAATGCTTAAATATTTCCTCCCCAAGATGTTGTTGGAAGATCTCTGTGGTTTTATATTGGATGAAGGTGCAGTTTCCTTGACAACCAGCTTTCTGAACAGACTGCCTGTACCTCAGCGCTCTACAGCTTGCTGTAAAAGTCAAAATGCAATACTGTATTCTTACAAGATGCACATAAATTTACTAAGAAGTGACTTTACAATTTGTATGTGATTTCTGCTATATACTACAGAGAAAATGTTAAGTAACTAAGAAAAAGGAGGTTACCAATGCTGAGGTGTTCAGGACCATAAAAAGGTTCTTAAATTTATGGTTATTCCTTAAATACAATCATCATCTCTTTGTGATTATCTATTTACACCCATTTGTTCATTAACCCAGAAACAGGTCATTCTGTGTCTATATTGACACTTGTTTAAAGATGGAAATATTGAGAAAGTAACGACTAGTCATGACAATTCATTGGTCAGTTATTAGGAAGAATTCTGAATTGCTCAACTTGACTATGAGCATCTATGCAAAGTCTTTCTGTGAAGCTCACTTTTCTAGAGGACTCTTAGTACCTCAGGGAACTTCTGTGCAGTAGGGGAGAGAGTGAAGTAAATGGGATTGGGTTTGGCAGAGCTTTTCAAGTAACTTGTTCAATTTCTAGAAATAGTGGGAAATCTGTCTAGCCTGTAGGCACTTGTCCAGAAGCATCATAATCAGGTTCATTTTTCTTCAGGGAGTAAGACTATGTATTTTTCACTACTTTCAGTAAGACGATGCGTTTTTTTGCCCTTGCATTAAAAAAAATCACAGCTTAATCTCTGCATCTTTTAATGCATCCTTTAAATACCACTATGTTTTCCACATATTTTGGCTCTTGCTTTGTCTCTAAAATGTATCCTTTGGCATTGTACACTTATGTACACTTATGTACACTTATGGCATTGTCCTAGGTAAGGCATTTCTGACTTCTGGTTATGAGCCAGTATGCAAACTTTTATGCAGAGATGATCATATGTATTTTTCTGGAAGTAGTTTTAATTCTTTTATCAAATGTCAAATGAGTCTGCAATCCACATACATGCTAATAGCTGCTGACTTCCACAGTTTGCTGCCTGACTTCCCATCTCACCCTCTTTCTTACTGACAACGCAGGTGTGCTCTCTTTCAACGCTTCTCAGTGTTCTCCTTCTCTGGTAAGACTTCCCTGTCTAATTTATTCTATTCCAATTGCTCCTGTAACTTGATTGCTTAGATCAGATTTTTTTCCAGATTAGCTGACACATTTTATTTTTTTTTACCTATTTAATTAACTATGCCTGTAACTTAGTTAATACTGTATATAAGAATAACACCACATATATCAGTTCATCATATAAGAAACTAAAATAAAACATCAAAGAAACTACATACATCCCGGACTTTTGAAAGGACATTTCAGAGCTTCCCATAGAGGGCAATTAGCACTTATAAATGTTTAGCTAAGCAAGCTCTAATGAACACTTGAATAATGTGAAATTAGTGAAATACAAAGAATTTCCTTTTTTTGAAGTGGCTTTCCTATAACGCAGCTCATAATATAATGAGTGCATGTAGTTCTAGAGGACTGAGGGAGCCAAATGCTGTGCCAAACAGGGCATCCTTTAGATTCTTACAGCTGTGAGGTTTGTGACCATTAAATCCTCAAGTCTCCTGGAGCCCATGAGCTCACTCACTGAAGTGGGTAGGGATCTTATGTGACGTGTTTTTAGAAATGTAAGCTATTCATAAATATGCAAGTATTTTGAGGATTAACTTTTTTGTATGAACAGCTTGCTTGCCTGGGAGAATTAAGTACAGAAGATGTGCACACACAGGCACATTTATTCTTAAAGGGAATGTTAAGTGGTTTCTCAGATGTGTATGTTATTTTCATTGTATCTTATGATATTTTTTATCACTGTCATGTTTATTCAATGAGAAAATTAATTTATATGCATCTTGCTTACAGTATTTTATAAATACATATGTCTCTGAAACCTCTCCCTTCCAGCCTCATCAAACTTTCCCCACTAACTCAGCAGATGATTGCTTCTCCATTGCTGGGGAGAAATGTAGGAAAACTCACAGAAGCTGCTAAGGGCTTTACCTCAGTGTTTTATTATCTCTATGTTGATCCTTTCCCCAAACTCAAGGAAAAAAAGCATCTCTTTTCTCTGAGCAGCACCTGTAACTTGTAAAGGTATGCTGAATCCCATTACTTTGAAAATTCTCTAGGATTAAATTTTTTGATGTGCTTTTCTTTACTTTAACCTCTTTGGTATCTAATTTTCTTCAAATTTTCTCAGGATTTCCTTATGTAGAGAATTACATTTGTTCTTTCCTTTCTTGGAAGTTTGCTCTATGCTTCTCTCTGATGCTTTACTCATGCAGTTGGATAAAATTGGGAAAAGGAAATGGTAATGTACATCCTCATTTTTTCCCTGAGTTTTCTGTCTAACACACCTGCCCACAGAATGGGTATGTTTGGTTTTGCTCCAGGTTCCAGATGGTGAGCAGGCTAGAATCAAAACTGAAGCTTACCTTCTGAAGGCAAGATTAGAGACCTGTCTCTTTCCATCTCCTTCACTGGAGCTCAAAAGATACTGGATATTGGTTAGGTTTTCTCAAGGTTTTAGACATTAGTGGAGTGTTGATAGAGACCTAATTGTGACTAACACACATTTTCTTATCCAGCTACAATCAATGATAAAGTAGATAGTTTGAACTCCAATGCTATGATTTGTTTTTTGTTCAACTTATTAGCTCATTCTAAATTCAGAAGGTAATGGGTATGATTGTTTCCTCTTAAAACCCCAACACTTCATATTTAATGCAGACAAACATGCTCACCCTGGCTTCTTCATATTGTTGTCATCCAATGTTTCTCCTTCTTATCACTATCAAACTTCTTAAAAGGTTGGGTCCATCCTTGCTGCCTCCATTGAATATGTATTCATTTTATATAAACAAAAATATTTACATTATACATGCATAAATAGTCACTTCTTTTCTTAAATGAATACATGTGCATGAAGTTTTAAAAACAGCACTGAAAAAAAAAGAACAACAACAAAACTTTATAACCTTTGTTCCCTCTTCCATCACTACACTATATATTCCCACTTGCCAGAGCCAAGTATTTTTAATTTTCCTAGTTGTTTCTTTTGGAAGGTATTTTTATATTATTAATGTATGCTTTCTCTGACATTCTTTGATCACTACTAACCATTATTTATGTGTGCTATAAGAGAGAATGGCTTACTTTATACCATGGCCTATCTCTTCTCCCTTAGACTCCCCTATAGTTTTATAACTTCAAATATTAAATTAATAAGCTGGTCATGTATGGTGGCATGTACCTGAGGTCCCAGCTACTCAGGAGGCTGAGGCAGGAGGATCATATATGCCCAGGTATTTGAGGCCAGCCTGAGCAACATAGCAAGACCCCATCTCTAAAAAAATAAAAATAAATTTAAAACATAAATTAATAAAATATATTTATATATTTTTTCACTCTCTCACACTCCATAGCCAACCCATTAGCTATCTAGTCACTTTCCAAATATATCCTGAACCCAACTTCTTTTTCTAATTGCACTTGTTTCTATCTAAGTTCAGAACATTTTCTCTCTTATATGGATGGCTGTGATAGATTCCTACCTATTTACCTTGCTTTCACTCTTGGCTATGTGCAATCTATTCTGCCTACGGCAGCCAGAGTGACATAAATGAAATAGTTCTTCCAAACTCTGCCCTGCAAAGACTTCCCACCTGCTTGGTAAGTCTGAGGTCTCCCCCACATCTCCTAAAGACTACATGAGATGGATTCTGGCCACCATCGCCTGCTATCTTCACCATCGATCACTGAATTTCTGTCTTCTTGGCTTTCTTGATGTTTCTCAATCACACCAAGAATGCTCCACTCAGAGCATTGCACTTAGTACTCCCTCACCCTGGAAAGCCCTTGCTCTAGATTTGCATGTGCTTCTCACTGTCACTTCATTTAGATCCTGTTTGAAAGCTCTTCCACTTGAAAATCATCTCATTAGAGAGACCATCCTTGAAAACCTTTTCTAAAGAAGCTATCCCTCCCCCAAAGAATCTGCAGTCTATCTTTATATACTTACCTAGAATGCAAACTTCATAACATCAAGGGCAATGTTGGTTTTGGTCATTGCTATATTGCCAGCAATAACAACAGTGCCCGGCACTAAAGAGGCTCAGTAAATATTTGTAGAATGAGTGAACACATAAATAGAACATGACTACAGAGAGAGCATAGGTATTTTCATGATGTTCTAGCTATGGCATCCCAAAATCTCGAGCTTCACCTAGAGAGGGTCATGTCATCCTTTCATAAAAATATGAAAAAGAAAAAACAGTTGCACTTGGTGAACATTCTTAATCCTTAAGAAGTATGAAGCTCTTAAAGTTTTCCCCTTCTGGGGGCCCCATGAGTAGTTTCCATTTGGTTGGAAACACAGACTTATTGTGCTTTACTTGAATCAGACATTTTTTTTTCATTTTAGGCATTTCAAAAATCTTTTCTAGTGCAGTCATTCTGAGCAGACCAGAAAGGAACCCACTTGTAAACTTTGTAACTATAAAATATATTAGCATGTGTTAATAAGACAAGCTATCCATTTTCCTTTGCCTATGGTCTTCAGTTTAGAGATACACTTGTGTAGAGATATTTATTTTCCTATTGTGAAATAGTTCACTATGTTGATACATTGTAACCTTGACCTCAGCCATTCATCTCTAGCCCTCAGTTCATCTCTTTTTATGCACTCTCCTCTCCAAAGCCATAGTATTAACTATTATAGACTCCCAAATCTTTAGTAAGCTTCATATTTATCTAGCTCACTGGTCACCTCTATTTGGATGTGCCACAGAAATGTCAAGTGGAATAGAAAGTGTGTCATTCTTTCCCCTGAACTTGTTATTTTCCTGTATTTCTCATCTAAGAAAACTGGGAGTGATACCAGATCTCTCCCTCTCATGTAATCTATTAAATCAGTCACCAAGTTTTATAAATTGTAGCTCCTTTATAGCTCTCAAATCAGTACGCTTCTCTCTAATTCAAGCAAGACTTCTATCTTTAGAACTATCACTACAACTCTATGGCTTATAGGTGTAATCTCCCTGATCTAGGCTAACATTTCTTCCAGCTGTCCTCTGTATCCCAGATAAATTCAAATGTAGGCATGCTTCATGTCCTTTGAGAACTCCCTGAATCTATAGGATACAGGTAACATTATGCCCTTCAATGTTAGACTCTCTGTCTCCCTCTAGGCCAGTCTCCTGCCAGTGTCCTGTGCAGACTCTTTGCACCTGCTGTTCTTTCTACTTGTCCTTTGAGACTCTCAGCATAAGCACTTTTTCTCCTAGAAATCTTTTTCTTAATTCCCAATGTGATTTATGTGCCCCTCCTTGGTGCTCCCATGACAGCAGAGGTGTAGATCTCTTTTAAGATTCATTGTGCTGTACTACCTTTCTTATTATTTATCTATCTATACTGTCTTATTTGTGTATCTCACCAACTAAACTTGAAGAGTTTATAATGGTGATGTTATGATCATCTTTATATCCCAACTATCTAGCCTGGTAATGTTCATTAAGCATCCATGGGAAGAAGGAAGAATGAATGAATGAAAGCTTTACCACCTAGACTTAGAAGAACTTTCCAGAACTAAATGAAACTAAGATCCCTCATCAAGACACTGTGGGCAAACATTACATGCTATTACATATAATGAGAACTTACAGATGCAGAGGTATGAGGAATGATGACTTTTCTATTTTGATTTTTAACCAAACAGTAAGCACTATTTAAGTTGTGTAATGCAACCTGGGTGTGTGTGTGTGTGTGTGTGTGTGTGTGTGTGTTTCTGTTGACAGGAGAGGGATTGAATAGTAAATATGACATATGACCTCTGGACACCTATTCCAACTCTGCTGTTTCATTAATTTCTTTACCTAAGACACTTAAATTGTTTGTTGTTGTTATTACTAATTTGAATTACATATATGTGTGTGTATTTCAATAAATAAGGAAATCATTCTCTCTTCTATCTATCTATATTTTCTTAACATAATACAATTATTAAATTACCAAGGTCTTAAAAAAGTATTAAAACCATAGATAGGCCGGAGCAGCCCGGAGACCAGCGGGAAGGGTAAGTGGATCAGTCACCTTTCCCCTCCCCCGCATCTGGGATTGCTGGTGGGCTCCCCAGAGGGTGGAGAGACCCGCAAACACCAGCCCAGAGACGGCCGATGCCAGTGAGCAGTAAGCCAGTAGCGGACACGGCACCAGGCTCCCAAATCCCTTGGGGCACCTCTGTGTGCACAGATGAGAGCTGTGCTGCAGGCGCCATATTGCCTCATTCTCCCCTCTGCCGACCCTACCCACAGCTGCCCAGAGAGACAATATAGCCACCAGCCCAAGGCACCTCCAGGGAATGGGACCTTCCCTTTTGGGGTCCTACAGCTGACTAAGGGGAACTCAGACTGTGAGCTCCCTACCCACCAGCCCTCCCAGGTGCTGCTGGCACGGTGATCCCAGGAGAACGGTGCAGACCCTGAGGCAGAGCGACATAGACTCAGCTTGGGCTCCCTGTGGGTGAATTGGGACTGGCACTCCTCTCCCTGGTGGGGATATAGTTTGAACTCTGGGGCCCAGAGGTCAGACCTGCAGACCAGATCCCATGCACTGAGGTCTCGCATTGCCCGGAGCACAGAAGGGATATACCTGAACAGCCTACTGAGCTGTGTGTGCCTTCAGGGGCAAATCAGCGTCCTAGAGGGCAACCCTCCTTCCAAAAGGAGGCCATGTGCCCAGCCCAGGTGGCGTTCCTGTGCAGGGAACCTCCCCGCTGGCATCAGAGTCCGGGGAGGCCTGGTGGCGTGTGGTCTGGCCTGCCGACAGAGGCCCAGGAGTAGCTATGGTGTTGGGGAGGGTGGAAAGAAGTCAGGCCTGCTCCAGACTGTGAGTCTCAGACAGCCCCACACCCACACACAGATATTCTGATTGAGCAGGGCCATTCCAGCCCCGCCCTGACAGCTTTTCCTGGAAGCAGAGAACAGAACTTTGACCCCTGCTAACGACATTGGTGGTGCCTGAGGGCAGACTTACCCAACCCAACTCCGCCCAGACTCTCTCCTAGACCAGCCCTCACTGAGGGGAAGAAAAGGACACACCTGGAAGTCCAGGGCCCCACTGACCACCTGAGGCACTAGAGTGCCTCTCTAAAGGAACAAGAGCTGATAAGAGGACACAAAAACAACAGCGTAGCCTGTTCCTCCAAGCAAGCGCCATCTACTGACAGGGAGGACATCCTGCACATCCTTTTCACGGCACCTACTGACTCATTATACAGGGAGTGGTCAAACCTCACCCACAGACACCACCTACCAGCTCAGAAACTAAACAAGGCGTGTGAATACCCAAACAAAAACCTAAAGGAAAGAAACAACAACTGATCGACATGGGAAGAAATCAGCAAAGGAACTCTAGAAATATGAAGAACCAAACAGAAAACACACCCTCAAAGAGGAGCACCAGCCCTCTAGAAATGGACACTAACCAAAATCAGGCAACCAAAATGACAGAAGAGGAATTTCGTATGTGGATAAAAAGAAAACTCAACGACCTGCAAGAACAACTCAATAACCAACACAAAGAAACCACAAAAAGCCTCCAGGACCTAGAAGAAAAGTTCACTAAAGAAATAGACACAATGAAGAAAAGTTTAACCGAACTCCTGGAAATGAACAATCAATTCAGGGAACTACAAAATACAGTGCAAAGTCTCAAGAACAGGGTAGATCAAACAGAAGAAAGAATCTCAGAGATTGAAGATAACATCCTCCAACTAAATAAAACAGTCGCAGAAATAGAGCAGAGAAACAAGAGAAAAGAGCAAAGCCTACAAGAGATGTGAGATTATGTGAAGAATGCTAATGTGAGGGTCATAGGGTTACCAGAAGGGGAAGAAGAAAACACTCAAGGGTTGGACAAGTTATTTGAAGATATAATAGAGGAAAATTTCCCAGGCCTTGCTAAAAATCTCAATATACAAGTTCAAGAAGCTCAGAGGACCCCTGGGAGATTCAATGCAAACAGGAAGACGTCACGACATGCAGTCATCAGACTGACCAAAATATCAACTAAAGAGGCCCTTCTAAGAGCTGTAAGATGAAAGAAGCAAGTAACATACAAGGGAAAGCCAATTCGAATAACACCAGACTTCTCTACTGAGACTTTATAAGCAAGGAGAGACTAGGGCCCCATTCTCACTCTTCTGAAACAAAACAATGCCCAGCCTAGAATCTTATTCCCTGCAAAACTAAGTTTTGTATATGAAGGAGAAATAAAGACATTCTCAGACAGGCAGTCTCAGAGAATTCACCCAGATAAGACCAGCCCTACAAGAAGTACTCAAAACAGTGTTATGCGCTGAACACCATAATAAAAACTCACAAATATAAAAACAACCAAAACCCAAAGATTAAAGGCCAGATAATACAGTGGCTCAGGAGAGAAATCAAAGCAACAACATCCAACCCAAAAGAATGAACAATAATCTACCTTACCTATCAGTTCTCTTAATAAATGTGAATGGCTTAAACTCTCCACTCAAGAGACATAGGCTGGCTGAATGGATATGAAAATACAGGCCAAGTCTATGCTGTCTTCAGGAAACATATCTAACCTGCAAGGATGCATATAGACTAAAAGTAAAAGCGTGGAGATCAGTATTCCAGGCAAGTAGAAGCCAAAAGAAGGCTGGCGTGGCAGTTCTAATTTCAGACGATTTAGTTTTTAAACCAACAAAAGTAGTGAAAGACAAAGAGGGCCATTATATAATGGTGAAGGGCACAGTTCAACAAGAAGAGATAACAATTTTAAATATATATGCACCCAACTTAGGTGCATCCAGTTTCATAAAGCGAACCTTACTGGATCTAAGCAAATGGATTAATAGCAACTCCATAATCGCCAGAGATTTCAACACCCCACTGACGGCACGAGACAGATCCTCCAAACAGAAAATTAATAAAGAAATAATGGACTTAAACAAAACTCTAGAACAATTGGGTCTGACTGACATTTACAGGACATTCTACTCCAAATCCACTGAATATACGTTCTTCTCATCAGCTCACGGGACATTCTCTAAGATTGACCATATCCTAGGACACAAAGTAAATCTCAAGAAATTTAAAAAAATAGAAATCATACCATGTACCTTCTCAGATCACAGTGGAATAAAAGTAGAAATCAACCCTAACAGAAACTCTCATTTCTACACAAAAACGTGGAAATTAAACAACCTCCTACTAAATGATTACTTCATAAATGAAGAAATCAAGATGGAAATAAAAAAATTCTATGAACAAAGTGACAATGGAGAGACAAGTTATCAAATCCTCTGGGACAGAGCTAAAGCAGTTCTGAGAGGAAAGTTTATCTCCATAAATGCCTATAACCAAAAGTCAAAAAGATCACAAATAGACAATCTAACAAAATGATTCAAAGAGCTGGAAAAAGAAGAACAGACCAACCCCAAACCCAGCAGAAGAAGTGAAATCAACAAGATCAAATCAGAACTAAACGAAATTGAAAACAGGGAAGCTATTCAGGAGATTAATAAAACAAAAAGTTGGTTCTTTGAAAAAATAAACCAAATTGACATGCCATTGGCTAAGCTAACGAAAAGCAGAAAAGAGAAATCTCTAATAAGCTCCATCAGGAATAAAAAAGGAGATATCACAACTGATCCCAAAGAGATACAAGATATAATTTATGAGTACTACAAAAATCTTTATGCACACAAACTGGAAAATGTGGAGGAAGTGGACAAATTTCTAGAAACACACAGCCTCCCTAGGCTCAACCAGGAAGAAATAGATTCCCTGAACAGACCAATCTCAACAGCTGAAATAGAAACAGCAATTAAAAATCTCCCTAAAAAGAAAAGTCCCGGTCCAGATGGTTTCACACCAGAATTTTACCACACTTACAAAGAAGAACTAGTACCTATCTTGCAGAAACTATTCCACAACATGGAGAAGAATGGAAACCTCCCCGACACCTTTTATGAAGCGAATATTACTCTGATACCAAAACCAGGAAAGGATGTAACAAAAAAAGAAAACTACAGATCAATATCCCTAATGAATATAGATGCAAAAATTTTCAACAAAATCCTAGCTAACCGAATCCAGACGCTTATCAAAAAAATAATCCATCACGACCAAGTGGGCTTCATCCTAGGGATGCAGGGATGGTTCCACATACGTAAATCTATAAATGCAATTCACCACATAAACAGAAGCAAAAACAAAGACCACATGATTCTTTCAATAGATGCAGAGAAAACTTTTGACAAAATTCAACACCCTTTCATGATATGAACACTTAATAAAATAGGCATAGAAGGGACATACGTAAAAATGATACAAGCCATATATGACAGACCCATAGCCAACATCAGACTGAATGGGGAAAAATTGAAAGCATTCCCACTTAGAACTGGAACCAGACAAGGCTGCCCACTATCTCCACTTCTATTCAACATAGTGCTGGAAGTCCTGGCTACAGAAGTCAGACAGGAAACTGGAATTAAAGGTATCCAAATAGGGGCAGAAGAGATCAAACTTTCACTGTTTGCTGATGATATGATAGTATATTTAGAAAACCCCAAAGATTCAACCAAGAAACTCTTGGAACTGATAAATGAATTTAGTAAAGTCTCAGGATACAAAATCAATACACAGAAATCATAGGCATTCTTATACACCAACAACAACCAAATTGAGAACCAAATCAAAGAACTCAATTCCTTTCACAATAGCAACAAAGAAATTAAAGTATCTAGGAATCTACTTAACCAAGGAGGTAAAAGACCTCTACAGGGAGAACTATGAAACACTGAGGCAGGAAATAGCAGAGGATGTAAACAGATGGAAATCCATACCATGCTCATGGATCGGCAGACTCAACATCATTAAAATGTCTATACTACCCAAACTGATCTACAGATTCAATGCAATACCTATTAAAATTCCATCAGCATTCTTCACAGATATAGAAAAAACAATTTTATGCTTCGTATGGAACCAAAGAAGACCCGAATATCAAGAGCAATTCTAGGCAACAAAAACAAAATGGGAGGCATTAATATGCCAGATATCAAACTATACTACAAAGCTGTAGTAATTAAATCAATATAGTATTGGCACAAAAATAGGAATATTGACCAGTGGAACAGATCTGAGAATCCTGATATAAAACCATCCTCATATAGCCATCTAATCTTTGACAAAGCAGACAAAAACATACGCTGGGGAAAAGAATCCCTATTCAATAAATGTGCTGGGAAAACTGGATAGCCACTTGCAGAAGGCTGAAGCAGGACCCACACCTTTCACCTCTCACAAAAATCAACTCATGCTGGATAACAGACTTAAACCTAAGGTATGAAACTATTAGAATTCTAGAGGAAAATGTTGGAAACACTCTCCTAGACATCAGCCTAGGCAAAGAGTTTATGAAGAAGTCCCCAAAGGCAATCACAGCAGCAACAAAAATAAATAAATGGGACATGATCAAACTACAAAGCTTCTGCACAGCCAAAGAAATAGTCATGAAAGTAAACAGACAACCTACAGAATGGGAGAAAATTTTTGCCTCCTACGCATCCGATAAGGGGCTAATAACTAGAATATACTTAGAACTCACAAAAATCAGCAAGAAAAAATCAAATAACCCTATTAAAAAGTGGGCAAAGGACTTGAACAGAAACTTTTCTAAAGAAGGCAGAAGAATGGCTAACAAACATATGAAAAAATGCTCAACATCTCTAATCATCAGGGAAATGCAAATCAAAACTACAATGAGATATCACTTAACTCTAATGAGAATGGCCTTTATCTAAAAGTCTCCAAACAATAAATGCTGGCATGGATGCGGAGAGAGAGGAACACTCCTACACTGCTGGTGGGACTGCAAGCTAGTTCAACCTCTGTGGAAAGCAATATGGAGATACCTTAAAGCGATACAAGTGAATCTACCATTTGATCCAGCAATTCCATTGCTGGGCATCTACCCAAATGATCCAATGACACTGCCAAAGAGACACCTGCACTCAAATGTTTATAGCAGCACAATTCATAATTGCAAGGCTGTAGAAACAGCCCAAGTGCCCATCAATCCAAGAATGGATTAATAAAATGTGGTATATGTTTACCATGGAGTACTACTCAGCTCTAAGAAACAACAGTGATATAGCACATCTTATATTTTCCTGGTTAGAGCTGGAACCCATACTACTAAGTGAAGTATCCCAAGAATGGAAAAACAAGCACCACATACACTCACCAGCAAACTGGTATTAACTGAGCAGCACCTAAGTGGACACATAGGTACTACAGTAATAGGGTATTGGGCAGAGGGGAGAGGGGAGGGGGGCGGGTATATACATACATAATGCGTGAGATGTGCACCATCTGTGGGATGGTCATGCTGGAAACTCAGACTTGTGGGGGGAGGGGGAATGGACATTTATTGAAACCTTAAAATCTGTATCCCCATAATATGCCAAAATAAAAAACAAACAAACAATAAAACCCCATAGATTGCAGGATGAAAAGTCAATATACTTAAAATTCCTCTAATGGTACTTAAAATTAATAAATTAGCATATTTTCATTCTTATAAATGAGATTAGAAGAACACAGATTTGTCTTCAGGCATGAATTTATAGTCCCCTTTATTTCCTGCCATTGCCCTGTATGATTTTTTATGAAAAACATTTGTGTAGATTTGGTTCTCATTACGGCCTGAAAACTGTTGTTTGTACAGTCATAACAACATAAGAAATGAGAAAAAAATACTGTTTAACAGATTAGAATTTACTACAGCAAGGCATCCAATTGTTGAATAACCTCCTGTCCTTTACCTCAGAAACCCTGCCTGGAAGGGATTCCAAACATTTATTACTTGCAGAATGAAAAAGTGCTTCCTTATGTATGAGTTGACTTTATTTTCCTTTAACTTTTATTAAAGGCTCTTTATGTTGTATAAACTAAATGAAAAAAGTAACCTACATTATCTACACTTAGGATTCTATGCACTTTAATTAGATCCTTTGTGTCATTTTTATGGCAGAATGGATCTGTTACACCTGTCTTTATGATTCATTCCTTTCCAGCTGTTTTTATCTAGTTTTTATCTTCTTTATTTCTGTTCTTTTTTTGCAAATTTAATTTAATTTTTGTTTTAAAGTTGGGGTGTAGATGTGGACGCTCAAAAGCATTTACTACAGATTTTGTAGCATTTAACTAGAATTACACTTGTAGGATGGATGTATTCTGACAAAAGAAAACAAAAGCAACAGCTCTGATAGGTGATGATAAAAATGCTTCCCCTCTAGCCAACATGAGATTAGGTACAATGGCATATAACAGCTTTTTAGGATTTTTGACATTAGGCACCACCTCTTTTATGTGCTCTGCATTGTTACTGGCACCCCATAGGTGTTTAATAAATATTAATACTGCTAAGTTTAATAATAAATGAAAAAGAAAAACTGAACTTGAGAAAACTCTGTGGGGGATACATGCTGGAAGATATGATTCATTGTTTCCAAAGGCAATCCTCTTTTATTTTGGATATAATCTTAAAGATTTAAAATTTTATCTCTTTCATCTTAAAATAATATAAAAGCTGTTCATAGCCAAATGCTTCATTTAGTGCTGAATAAAATTTCATTTTCAGATCAAACAGGAACAGAGAGACATAAACCAAAATTGTAGACTGATTCATGATGTACAATTGTATATGAAGAATTAAGGCCAGATGGGGCTGTAAAACTAGCCCCTAAATCTTAACATATAATTCCATATGTTTCAGCAGAATAATATGGAATACCAATAAGGAAACAGGTAGGCCCTGCAATTGGTCTTATTTGGTTTTTCACTACTCTTTTCTTGCCTATCCTGTTATCACGCATACCAGCTAGGAAACTGATCATCCTCTCTTGCGAGGAATAGAAAGGAAATGAATATGATGTGACCTACTGGAGGTAGAAGAGGGAGGGTGGAAGTTGTGTAGAGGTAGTTTTTATTCACACAGATGTTCAATATGGAGAAGTATTAGAAGTAGGTCTCTCAAAAGAGAGTCCAGTTCCATCTTGCTGAATTTAATGAAACTAAGAAATATTCATTATATCTTACAATTAGTTATAGTCCGTAAGATTTGTCTTTCTACCTTCAGGTGGAATTGGACTCTAGCACAATGAACAGTTGGCTGGCTTAGACTGCTTGTAGGCTGTGTCTACACAGGGAGTCAAGTAGACATTTTTGATTAAAAAATAGAAGGTGTAGAAAACAGTCAAACAACAGATCTGATTGATTTTACTTACACCTCTCTTCTCCTCAAAATTGTCTGATTGGAAAGAGAAACTTTCATGTACAGTTCATTTTTCAATAATCTCCTCTACTTGTACAAGTATCTTGACACCTGAATGAAAGGTGTACTTAGAACTGGTAACAGTTTCATTGAGGAAACATATATAATTATAGAGACTACTACACATAACTTTTGAATAAGAACACTTTACTCTAAAAAGAATGTAAAAGAACTTATAAAGTGCAATACAATGGGATGAACAACCCTAAATCTTTTTTTTTTTTTTTTTTTGAGACAGATTCTCACTCTGTTGCCATGGCTAGAGTGCCATGGTGTCAGCCTAGCTCACAGTAACCTCAAACTCCTGGGCTCAAGCAATCCTCCTGCCTCAGCCTCCCAAGTATCTGGGACTACAAGCATGCACCACCATGCCCAGCTAATTTTTTCTATATATTTTTAGTTGTCCAGCTAATTTCTTTCTATTTTTTTTTTAATAGTGACGGTGTTTCGCTCTTGCTCAGGCTGGTCTCGAACTCCTGAGCTCAAAGGATCCTCCCGCCTTGGCCTCCCAGAGTGCTGGGATTACAGGCATGGGCCATTACTCCCAGCCTCTAAATCTTTTTTTAAAAAAACAGGTTAAAAAGTTTGTCGGTCTGAGAATACATGATCCATAGATTGTTTTTCACAATACTCATTGTAGCATATATAAGACCAAAGTCAGGGTCAAGTAGACTCAAGATTATACTTGAACTTTTCAATTCCTAAGGTATTCTTGAATGCTTCAATTTTGACTTGAGAGAGGTTAGATTACCTAGTGTAAACTCCCAAATAGCGTCAAAGTGCATTATGGCAATTGATGCTAACATTAAGCAGGCTTGAAAGTTCTCGCCAGAAATGACACTATAGTTCAAGACCACACTGACTGCCTAACACTAGGCATCTCTTTCTGGAAAGCTTTGCTTGTCAAAGATAAAATATTTTGACATGCTTGCATGCCCAAAGTATAAGTTCCATGTGGATCACAAATTGGGAGACTAGCCATGGCTACTAAAAATGCTCAGCTTGCTCCTTCTTAACTGAACTTGAGAGTAAAATGGCAATTTAGGTTACATGCTTATATTGCAAATACAGTATAAATGTGAATGTGAGCTAAAGAAAATTCTGACCTGGGTGCAGGTGACCAGGGTGGTGTCCTTGAAGTATAACCTGAAGATCAAGCTCTTCCTTTAATTAATAAGCCAAAAGTCTCAAATTACACCTTTTAAAAGTTAGTCCTTTGTTTCAAGATGTGAATTTTTCTCTTTAAGTAAAAATACCACTAGGAAACATGATAAATTAAGTTTTGAGTATTATCAGAATGCAGTCCTTAGTCAGACTTGGGATAAATATTTTCTGGGAAGGATCAAGGAGAGGAGGCTTAAGCATGGGAAATTGAAAGAGGGTAAAGAAAGTTACCTTAATAAAAAATTTTGCCAAGGGCTGTCCTAGGTATTAGGCACAGGTAGCCTAAAGGCATTCAATGCCAAAGAAACAGAGTGAAAGAAGTAGGCAGAATGTAAAGTAATGATATAAACATTTTCTTCTTTCTAAGGCATTATATAATGATTTTCTGAAGGTATTGAAACAAAAGAAAATCACTATAACAATAAAAGAAAATTCAAGAAACAGAAAGTGGGAATCATCATACTTCTACTATTCTTACAAAGCAATTTCCATGCCTCCATTTTTCTTTTCTTTTTTGAGAAATTTTTTAATTTCAAAGCATTAAGGGGTACGAATGTCTTTGGTTACATGGATCACTTTTGTAATGTTTGAGTCGCTGCTATAAGTGTGCCCATCACCCAGATAGTATTCCAGATAGTATATGAATGGATATTCATATATCCATTAGGTAGGTTTTTGCCCCTCGCCTCTTCCCCCATCCCCTGCTTGACTTCCACTGAGTTTTACTTCTCTCTGTGCACATGTGTGCTCATTGGTTAGTTACAATTTAATAGCAAGTACATGTGGTGTTTGTTTTGCCATTCTTTATATGCTTCACTTAGGATAATGATCTCCAGTTCCATTCAAGTTGCAACGGGCATTAATTCATCCCTTTTTATGTTTATTTTTCCAAGCAGAGGATGTTCAAACTACTTACAATATGATCTTTAGATATATTCCACTCAACATGTAATATACATGTTTTCATTTCATCTTCAAACTTTCTAAGAGTTAAACCCATCATTAATTTCTTCTTCAAATACTGATTTGGTGTTCAACACGTTCCCGACACTGTCCTAGGAACTGGGCAAGTTCCAAAGTTCTGTTCTCATGGAGCTCACATCCCAGTGGGTGAGCCAGACTCTAGGTAAATTAATATGTAGGATGACATTGAGTAGCGATGAGTGTTTTGAAGTGGAGGGGAACAAGAATCAGGAAAAGGAAATAGAAAACCAGTGGATGTGAGGCTTTTTTAGATAAGATGGTTAGGAAGATCTCTCCGAGGTGAAGATGTTTAAAGACAGACATGAAAAAGGGTCGGGGTGACTCATGACAATCTCTTGAGGAAAAGCACTGGGCAGAGGGAAGGGCAGAGAAAGTACAAGAGCCCTGAGATGAAATCACGCTTAAAGTCTGGAGAAATGAGCAGACCAGTCCTGGTAGGGTGTTTAGATCTAATGAGAGAGGGTGTGAAATGAGGTCAGCATCGCTGAGAGTCCATATTGTATAGGACTGGGGCAGGGAACACACAGTAAAAATTTTGTATGTATTGGTATGTTGGTGTCTTCAGCAGTTTGAGAGCAGGGTTGACCTGATCTACATGTTGAGAGCTTTGTAGAGCATTGGACATGGAGACAGAGACAATAGGGCATGTTGAAAGAGCCACTAGGCAGCAGGCCAGCTAGAGAAAAGTGGTGACATTTGAAAGTAAAAGCAACAGGATTGATTATTGGGTTAATTGTAAGGTGTAAACGAAAGATGATTAAAGCTGACCTCAGGATTTTTGGCCTAAACAATGAGTGCAATTTACTATGTCCATATACATTTTTCAGAAAGTTCAACACAAGACTCTCATACAAATGTCATGAATGAGAAAAGAAGCAGGAGGATGAAGCTGGCTCAAAAGAGAATTAGAGGGGCAAGTTCTATGCAGGTTTGTAGAAAGAATTCTGCAGGAGAGTTGCTAGGTTCAATACGGAACTAGTTAATGTGCTACAGTTCAATAAAACTGTAACTGTCTGTATTCTCATCTTGATGAGACAAAACTCTTCAAGTTCACATGTACTTTCACGGAATGGCATTCTTTAATAAGTAATGTGTGTGAGTCACACAAAGGCATATAATCTGATTATAGCAGAGCCTGACACATAATAGGCAATCAATAAATAGAATCACTATTATTGTTTGTATTTCCTTAAACACGTTATGCTGACAGATCTCTGAGTGTTGACTCTTGTTCCTGTGACTAGATTTCCCTCCCCTAGTCCCATTTCCTCTCCCTCACACCTTGTATTGACAGGGAAAACCGTCTGGCACCTGGACACGTCACCCGCAGCTCTGCATCCCCGCAGGCCAGTGCTGCGCAGGGCTGGCTGGAGGGCCCACACTCCGTGCTCGGCTGCCTGCTTCCGTCCTTCAGCTGAGCTGGCTTGCGTTCCTGATTGGGTACTTTCTGAATCCCACTGTTGCTGATTGGATGTTAGAGCTTGTTGTTGATTGGACGTTTTTTGAGTCCTACCAAGAGTATAAAAACTGCAGGAAAGCAAGGAAGGGAGGGCAGAAAACAGAAGTTGAGAAGAGAGAAGGCAGAAGTTGGTTGAACCTGCTGGAAGAATAAAGACTGTTCTCCAACTCTTTGTGTGCTGCTTGGTTCTTTCCCCATCAAGAGCTGTTTCTCTGGTGGTTCCACAAGAGCTATAACACTAGCTGTACACCTTGCCCTAACACTATCTTTCAAGACTCAGCTCAATTGCCTTTTTCTCCATGAAACCTTTCCATATCCAGTAAGGGGAGTCTTTCCCATTGCAGCCCAGCTCTTCTGTTTCCCCAGCACCGGGCGTTCACTGGGCTTATAGATGAGTCTCAGTAAATATGCCATGTGAATAACTTAAAAGGAGTCTAAAATTCAGTTACCTGTTTTTCAGTTATTTGATAGCATCATGATTAAACTGACACAATGCCCCCAGAAGTATGTGTCTACTGCAAACTTTAGGCTCTCCTAGCACTTTACGTTCTGTAAGTAAGCAAGTAAGCATACATATGGTCTCAAGACCAGAAAACCAGTCATGTCGGTTCCTATGCCCTGTAGGAAAAGAAGAAACATATGCAACAGATTGTAGACTCTGTATCTTTCCCTCTCCTCTCTTTTCCTTACAGTAAAATCACTGGGTACCAATCTGACTTTAAAGGCAACATAGTTTATGACAAGCATCTTACACTAATAGCTACAATCACACAGAAGATTCTAAAAGTAACAGACTGCAGAGTTTTAGAAGAACATTAATTAAATAAGCACAGATTTGAAAACCATAGCATAAAGGCCAGCATGCAAGAGACTAGATAATAGTGAGTATTACTTGACCATCCAACTCATGTTCTACAAAGCAGTGCTTGAAACTTGGATCTGTTATGGATAACATTCACTGCTGCTCGAGATTTCCGATTGTAATCTTAATTTCATGTTCAACAGCCAATGACAAGACAGGACCACCCACAACAAAGCCCTGGAATGCGGCCAGTTCACCAGCCTTGCTGTGACACTGTCAACAGTTCAATTCTACTGGAGTGCACATATAAATAGGGCCTAAAAGGCAAACAGCGTGCCTTAAACTGGGAAAAACAAAGACCAAATCAAGGCTAAAAAGACACCAAAGACGTTTGAGTAGCATTATTTTGAATAGCTAGGAAGCGGTAATTATAGTTCAAGCAAAGAGACATTTGTAAAACCAAGATAGGGGGTATTTGCAGGGAAACGATGCTCAAAGCAGTTTTCAAGTGAAAGGACAAAACAAGAAGAGTTATAATTCTATCCCCAGAAGAACAAAAACTATCATCTTCATAAAGGAAGGAAGATCTTCTGTGCTGTCTGGGTGACCTCTCTGTAGAATACATACTAAGGACTTGTGTACTATATAGTACCAAATAAGCTTGGATAGTTCTAGTGGCAACAGTACCCCCACTCTAGGATGTCCAGGAGCATACGTGTTTCTTTGGATTTCCTAGAGAAAAATCTCTAAGGTGATGTCATTACTACATGTCTACAACACAATCTGTGTCCCCTGAGGTACAGAACCTATGCAGCCAGAGACTTAAAAAGGTGAATCTTAAAATGACACTGATATAGGCATGTGAGCAAGCAAATACTGAAGTTACTGGAAAGATTAATGGGGAAACAATCTACATGCAGATAAACCTGAAAAAGAAGCAATAGGTGAATAAAATTAAGAAGACTACATTGAGATATTAAAATAACACAGCACCCAGAAAGGAATGTGTAGGTGGAATGAGTTTTAAATCTGACCTCAGGATGAAAATAAAGGGAATCCTGAGAAAGACTAAACAAGAGAAGGTTGAGATAAACAGAATACATGCATTCAGCTTCGTGTAGATTACAGGAAAATGTCAGATGTGTAATCAAGGGCAGTTTGTGGGGTGCAGTTGGTGGCATGATCAGTAGAATCTATGATTAGAAAGGATCCTAGGATATATTCTTACAATGGATCACATAAAAGCAATTGTAAAAATATTTTCATATTTGGCTTGGTGGGTGAATGTAGAAAAGAATATACTACCTACTAGAATCCTGGCAATGGAAACTTGATCTCGATAGCCAGTTTTGTTTGACAACTGTCTGTTAATGTCTCAAACACTATCATTTGCATCTGCAAGTCTAGCAATGGCTGCAAGTAGGTGATGGCCCTTTACACGTGATGGTCCGTGAAGCTGGAAGAACTATGTACAGCTTGCTTCACATATTTCCCAGCCCACCACAGGGTTTGTTTCACCCTGAACAACCTTGTGTCATGTTAATCAAATAGAAAGAACCAGGATTGAAGAAGGAAAGAAGCAGTCAGTTCTCATCACGGTCACTGTTGTATTAAACTCAATGGCAGGGAAAAAACATGGGGTTAATACTGAAGGTAGTTCTTTTGCATGTAGATGGTATCTCCAGATTTCTTCAGCCATACCTGCATCTAGTTATATCAGGAGCTGTCTGAAAGAGGTACACAAAATGCAGCTTTTTAAAAAGGCATCTGTGGAGGGGAAGCCATCAGAAAAGCATTAGAGCACAAATAAAGGCTCAGATTAATGCACTTGCTAAATAATTTAGTTGAAGAATGGAAGAGAAAGTATAATGGGTGAATTAAAATAATATTGAAGCCCACAGGCCACATGCAAAAAGCTTATCTCTGTGAAGGAACAAAGTAGATCATTTTAAAAATATTAACAGTATTCCATTTAGACACCCTTATAGGGAAATTGTTTATATTCTACAGAAATGGAAAGTACTCACTCCTAGAGGTATGGGAGGGAGAATTTGTGGTTTTGATTAATCTATCTGCTCCTAGGCGACTGCTATTGATCTTGGCTTGGCTGAGCTCATGATGTTTTTATGACAGGGATTTATTTCTGCTGAAAAAGTTCTGAAACATTTATGTCTTTCAGATATTTTGGTGAGAAATCTCAGGTCCTAGCAGGCAGAGAGTGCATGCTCAGGAGAGGAGATTGTTTAGTAGCAGATATTGGAATTTCTTTTAAAAATTGAGGAATAAAATGCATTTTAATTGAGTTCTGCTTTATTTAAGGCAAACCAGGATTTTTAAAAACTGCTGAGTAAAGGAAATCTGTGATAGAGCAAAATCATTGCTTTCTTTAGCTAATTCTTCTAGATTCAGATTAAGTCATGAAGTTATGGATATGCTGTAATCATACTCTTGATTTCTAATTCTTTAAGAACTAATTCCCCATAAATGTTTTAAGTCAATACCTCACTTCATTAATATAGATCATGTTCCTTTAGCTATTAAGTACCAATTTTTTAATTAATTTGTGACAGAAAAATTTTAAAAATATATTTTATAAAGTAATTTATCAACCATTCAAATGCACTGGTTCATCCTAAAAGGTTATATTTGAATAATATTAATAATTGGTTTTAAACACAAAGCAAGGATAATGATCATTAAACCTGTTTCCTACTGTGTACAGACATCACTGCACATGAGCAGGGCAAGATTACTTTGCATTCGTAGTCATCCGATATTAAAAGGCTTATAATAGGATTAAAAGGCAAAAGGATATCCTTTCTTTTCTATCCATGAAACATATAAAGCACAAATTAGAATTTTGCACATATGATCCATTATGTTTTCTACAAAGATTTCCAATTATTTTATCACGAAGGTGTGTACTTAGGCCAGATATGACTAGTGCACAGTTACCACCTCCCTGCTGCCTGGAAATGTGGAATTCTGAGCTCCTTCAGTTTGAAAGACTCCTAATTGTTCACAGCTGAGTTTCAACATTACTACCAGTACAGCTATATTTGCCACCCCTTAAGATATGTTTAGTTCCCACTCCCATAAATACAGTGTCCAAGACAAGTGCTTCTGGGAGTGAATTTCCTCTGCCATTTCCAGAACCAGCACCTGGAGGTAAAGTGCTCTTAGATGTTTCAACTTTCAACACCAAAGGTCATTGAACTGGTTCAGAGTTAAAGTCTCAAAGCATTTTATATAAACATGAACCTGCTGACTTTCTTCTGTTCCAAGGTAGCTGTAGTACTCATTGTAAGTGAAATGTGTATGTTTCTTTTTTTGGATGGCGGCTAGACAGATTCCCAGAGCCCATTTGATAATTACACAAAACTAACAGGAGGACCCAGCTAAGAAGGGGGTTGACTTTTATCTTTAAGGGTCCTGCTTTAAGCCCTAAACCCTTGAAGATTTGCATACAATGATCTCATTCAAGTTCCTTGGACTCATTAGTGATTGCAGAAGTTCACAGCTTTGATTTGATGTGGTTAATCAACAGAATGCTTGAATGCTTATCAAAACCTACATATCTAAGATTGTAAATTTAGTACCCATAGGGTCCCTTGCATTCTTTGCTGTGGGATTGGAGACTGACAAAACAAACTTTTACAGCATGTCAGGGCTTTTAGTGCTGACAGATATGAGAAAAGACACTGGCAAGAGAAAAAAAAGTCAAATCTTTTCACACTAATGTAATGTATTTCTTTTTAGAAATCAGTTTGGATATTTGGTCAATGATTATTTTTTAAGTTCTAACTTGCCCATCTTTAACAGGCAGTTGCCTATAACCGCAATTATTATTCTTTTTAGTAATCTTAGATCAAAGATATCCAAATACAGAATTCTGTTTTTATATCAAAATCTGTTCCTCATTAGGCATACAGAACCCTGTTCTAATCTCATTCTCAGCACCCTTCCGCAAAGTGTCCAGGCAAGGTAAAAATTTCCACTCAGCTTACATATGCACTGCTCAACCACAAAATTTAAAATAAAAATGTTTCCCCTCTTGAAGTAGAATGTTTAAAACAGTATCTCACTCAATGAGGTATGAAAATACTATCCTTTAGAATTTAAAAAAAGAGATCAATTTATATTTTTAAAAATAATTTATTTATAAAAATCAGTGGATGTCATTCTAAAACTGCTCGCTCATTTTTTTTAATGGTGGAGAATTTATACTAAAGGCATGACTTTATTTAATAAATATTTATTTTCATCAGATAGTACAAATGAGGGTATGGTAGACCAAAATAAATAGTAAACTATCTAGAACAGCTTAATTATCAGGAAATATAAATGTCTATACTTGGTGTATGTAGGAGATAATATTTTCAGTGATAAAAAAATAGGAAAGTAGACCAACATATGGATTTATCAAAATAAAATAAACATATATGCTTACATACACTACCGAAACAAATACGCGCACGCACACACACATCAATGTTTTGTCTTTCAGTTATAAAACAAATTCAAGTCAATTTTCTGTACTTTATAACAGAACAATGATAATGGTGACTAACACTTATGGAGTGCTTGCTGTGTGCTACATGGTGTTGTGAGAACTATAGGTAAATTATTATCATCCCCATTTTACATATGAAGAAACTGAGGTTCAGAGCTGGTAAAAACAGTGGGATGAGGAGACCAACACAGGACATCAGCTTCCAGCACTTAATGGCCATAATACTGCCTATGTCCAGGTTCAGGACCATATTTTATAATCAATGTTTATAAACACGACCAGATTGCATTGTGAGGTCATGAAGTACATCCTGAATCAGCGAATGAGTCATTTATGTTTAATATAGTTTGGACATCAAAGTTGATATGTTTTAGGTTTTAAATTGTTTTCCACTAAATCAGACTATTCATCACATTTTGTTTTTTTATGATAGAAAATGTCTGCATACTAGTTTTATCTTGGCAACTTGAATTTGGTTGCAATTCGACATATTTTGATATCCAGCTTCTAATGAAGATAGAGATCTGGGGAGTTCTCTTCACCAGGAAGTAAAGATACATCTTGATTGGACAGGCAAAGAGTTGGCCCTTTCCTTTCCTATACCTATGGTGCCTTTTCCACAGATCTACATAACCTCAGAATTCTTCTAAACAAAGTTTTATAGGCAGCCTTTGCCAATAAAATACAGTTAAAATGAAAGGTATCTGCTAGTTTTCCTTTGGATCACTTATTTCTGGATAGAAGTTAATCTTGACAATTAATGAACAAAGCAAATATGGGGTGGTAGTGAGGGTGAATATATTAAGGAGACTATATTAAGCAACAAATACATCTCTGGCAAGGTTTATAGTGGAGAGATCTCTTATAAAAACTGGTATCTCTTATAAAGAGAAATACTAGAGGGAGTATTGACTTCCAAGACTATATATTTAGGAATGTCAGAATGAAAAGACTGCACAGAAGAAAAATAAAAATGCTACCTCCACAATGTTGAGGTTGAGTTAAAAATGGCTAAGCATTTCCATGTGTCAATCATGTATAAGTTAAATTTCTAAGTTGTGTCATTCATGAAATAAACCTTTTTATTATAAATCATAGTAGTATTTGCAGTAGTAATAAACACTACAAACATCACTTCTACTATGAATCATGTATTGGAAACTGGTAATATTCTAAGTGTTTCATAACATGTGCCAATACTAATAGACATTTTTGTTAGAAAAAGAAAAGTATTATGAAAGGTTATCAAGCATAAAAACAGGTATTATTTGCTATCAGCCCAGGAAATTAGAGTTTAGAAGATATCTTTCCCATAGTGCAAAAAGTATTACATTTGTTTCACAGCTGCATTATATATAAGTACTGCATTTCCCTCCCACAGGAATAAAGTACTTTCTCCAGCAGAAATGAACTCCAAAGCAATGTGAATTTTTCAGCAGTAAAATAAGTAGGTACAGTCTTATACAGAGGAATTAGGTAAGAATGATCAAGAAAATTATTTCAACAGAACAATTAACTGCAACAGTTGAAAGATGTTAAAGATCTGGAAAAGATTTTTTTTTTTACCATATGGGAGTTATTAATAAATCAGTATCACAGCCGCTTTAATAGCCTAAGACCAGCTTCAAAGTTAGTGTTTAGAAATCTGTATTTATTTTAGTATATTAAAAGACAAAGGGGAAATGTGGTATTTATACATACAAATATGTTCATATATTGCTATGAGAGCAATTAGTAACCAACGGGATAAACCTAAACCACTTTTTTTGTCTAATGGTTTCCATTTTGTACATTTATAAAGGCAGATGAGAAAAAGCACTCCATATTACTGGGCAGCGTAAACTTCATTAGATTATCATCATGAGGGAACCAAGTATTTAGTTTTCAACTCTGATATTTTAGCACTAATAGGGACAGAGATTTTGGCTACACAATATCACTTCCCTAGATAAGCTGCAAATGGTAGATAAAAATAATCTCTTCAAAGATATCTTTAAGAGTTAAACTCAACACTCTCCTATATTCATACTGGTTATTTACTGCATCTTGTGCTTATAAGAAAAAGGCATGAAAATAAGTAGTATGTTTCATTTCGGTCTCATCATAACAAATCAAACCATATTAGATTCACATTCGAGGTAATACACCAAGTCAGCATGGCATTGCATAACGAAGTGCGGTGGAAAGCCTCATCTCGAAGCCTTACTTGGAAGGTAAATTAAATAGAAAAAAAGAAAAAGAAACTTTAGTAATGCTTCTGGGGAACAGTTTTACATCATCACCAATTCGTGTACAGATTTGGTTATTATTATTCTAGAATAAATTTGGTTGATTTTTGGACAACTTTTTGGCAAAAGAGTTTTTTGTAAAGTTTCCACTTTTTAATATCTTCTTAGAAGTTAAAATTTTCCCCTTCTCTAGTGATTTCCAGCTTTTTCCATTTGGTTGCTATTACCATTTATTTTTCTTACGTTTCAACTGGAAGAGCCGCCAAGCAAAGATGTCTTTTCAGGACAGGGAGGTGGATTGCCAGTGCAGGGTTTCAACACTGCCACTTGGTGGTCCCCTGCCAGCTGCGGAAAAGAAGGGGGGTTCATTCTCTTTGCTTGGCCTTGACAAGCAGTTGTAGGACTCGTCTTTTCTGAGATGCCTAGCCGTGTTGTGAAGAGTTCATTTGAATGTACAGATTTTAGAATCAAAGGATGTGTCTGAGCAATATGGAAGAAGCTTTCAGGGGAAGTAATGGTACTAAGAAAATCAACTGCAAGTTTTGTTAAAAATGTAATAAATTACATATATGAGGTTATATCAGTAGCATTGAAAGAATGATTTGGTGTTTGAAACATAAGCCGAGACCCTGTTTTTTATTCATCTCCCCTTTTCTCTAAATGTTATAAACAGCATATCTATTAAGCAGAAAAGGTCTTTTAAGGCAGTTGGTTTCAGGAAAAGCATGATATAAGACCAAGATAGTGAAAAAGGTCAGAAGGCATTTAAGGAAGCCTCAGGAGGGGGTTAGAACAGTCTTCTGTGCATGTGATTTTATGTAACTTTGAATGTGTTATTTAACCTCCCAGGCCTCATTTTCCCCCATTCATAAAAATGACAATAATTACACTTGCCACCTGCGTACCTCAAAGAAGAGAGGGAGGATTAATGAAATGTCTGTCAAAGGCTTTGAACTTTCAAGAATAAAGATTTTATTGCTCCATAAAGTACAGAGTAGTATCCCAAGCTTGTATTTTTCCTGGCATTTACCTCAATCTCTCAAGTTCTTTGCACGTCATTGGCTACCGTGGCTGACAACCTCCCCCTGTCTCCTGGTGATTGTCAGAGCTGCTCTAGAGAAACGCCAGGCTGCGGCTGGTTTTTACCCAAAGCTAAGGAGACTTTTTCATTTTGGTCACGGTATCTGAAATTTTTGTTCCTGTAGCCCATTTCCCTGTGCATGTTAGGTTGTTTTGCAGGCATGGAAGCGTGGGTAAATGGCAATGTGGGAAACATCAACTCAGACATTCCCAAGCGACACATTAATACTGAGAATATATCATTACAGAGCTGACTTGGAATGCTACAAAATATCTATCACTATTGTAAAAGAAACGTTGGCCTTGCCAAAAGGCAATCTTATAGCTTATAAATATTTTTAAAATAGTTATATTCTACCACCCTCCCTTTTTTTTAACTTTTTTGGTTTTCCTTGAAAATGGAGCCAGAAATAATTTCTTGACTGTGCAAATCAGAACTGGATCTTTAAGGTAGCCAACCCTTTCTGGGTTTGATTGAGGAAACCTTAAATGTCCTTGTTCTAGATCCTCCAACACTGCAGACCAGCAGTGCTTGTACGGATCTCGAGACGGATCAATGCTGAGGATCATGGCCAAATCACAGCAGTGGGTTCCTCCAATTTATTGCTGTAGTGATGAAAATGTTGAATAGAAACTTTGATGATTCATGTGGTTCCATCTCCAGCCTTTGAGTCTTCTTTTAGGAAGAGATAAAAGTGGGGCTCATGATTTGGGGAAACGACTTCTGAAGCCTTATAACCTTTTCCCTGACTGATGTTGTTGCAGTAGGCAGTGATAATTCATTAATTAATGCTATAGTTTTACTGGATGTTATGGACCAAGGAGCACTAGACAATTCAAGGTAAATGTAGGACTAAGTCCAGGTCCTTAAAGAGATTCAATGTTAACTTATTAGAAAAGAATCCTTATATATGTGGCATTATACACAGCAAAGTAAAAAAATATATATGTCATTTTAGGTTACTGAGAATGGCACACACAAACTTACACACACACTTTTCCTTCTAGGCTCTTTTTTTTTTTTTTTTTTTTGAGACAGAGTCTTGCTTTGTTGCCCAGGCTACAGTGAGTGTCATGGCGTCAGCCTAGCTCACAGCAACCTCAAACTCCTGGGCTCAAGCGATCCTGCTGCCTCAGCCTCCTGAGTAACTGGGACTACAGGCATGTGCCACCATGCCCAGCTAATTTTTTCTATATATATTAGTTGGCCAATTAATTTCTTTCTATTTACAGTAGAGACGGGGTCTTGCTCTTGCTCAGGCTGGTTTTGAACTCCTGACCTCAAGCAATCTGCCCACCTTGGCCTCCCAGAGTGCTAGAATTACAGGCATGAGCCACCGCGCCCGGCCTAGGCTCTGATTCTTAATATGCTACTCTTTAGTCCTAGATTCCTAAATTTAGCTTAAGGCATTGAGCCCTGTTGAAAGGTGAATTCCTTGGGGAGCAACTGACAATTTATGTTGTCATCATTCATTCATTTGCCCCTGAAATGAATTTCTGATCTTCAGAAAAAATCTTTTTCTGGTGTGGATAAGCTTTCCTGAAATTAAGGAAGAAGTCCCCTGAAACCCTGCCCATGAGTCAGATTTGGGGGAATGATATGGCTTGGCAAGGTTCTTATTGCTCTGTAATTTAATTTATGAATAATCATCTGCTTCATCCTAGTGCTGTTTATCTGATCTGATGTTTGTCCTGAGCCACCAACTCATTTTAATAAATGCCAATAATGAAAATCATATTGGTGGTGATTTAAACATGGTAAAATGTAAACAAGTTGATTATTGAAATTCCAAAAAATTTTTCATATGCATTTGGTAAGATCATTACCTAGCTGTATGTTTATCAAAGACATTTTATTTTGGAACAAAAGACACGTGTGTTAATTAGAAACATAATTACATGGGGTGTGTGAAATTTAAAATCAGACTTTAGATAGCTTTAATTCTTTCTCAGAAGAGATTTAAACAAAATGTACATAATGAAGTACAAATGAGTACACATGAGTTTATATGTAACATTTACATGGTTAACTATAGCAATAATAAATGGTAGATGATCTGGGGTTTGGTTGAAGGGAAATAGGAATAAAAATGGTCATTTCATGATTTTTATCCCATAACTACATCCTATACTACAGACCATCCAAATCTCTCTCTTTATCTCAAAGATGTTTCAGGGATGCTGGGAGACAGTCAAGTGCATTTTGGGGGTATCTCAAAATTCCTGTAAGTCATTAATAGACATTTATTCATCACTTCCATTGACAGACATAATAAGGTTGTAGGGCTAGAGAGATTGAAGACAGCACCCCTCTCCTTAGGAGTTTATAGCCTACTATGAAGACAAGTGACCAGTCAGTCACAATTTAGCATGCTAAGTACCATGACATATGTATGCATGAGTGCATTTAGGCCACTTTTAGAAGACAGATGCCTGGCCTTGATAAAGATGGTGTGTCAGAGAAGGGGTTCCCTAGACCTTGATGTCTTAAACCTCAAACAGAAGGTGATATTTGATGGAAAAAATTCTATAGAGAGGAAACGACCTCTTCAAATACAAATGTATGAGAGAATGAGATCTTCTTAAGACTGTAGTAGGTAGTTTGAGATGCTTGAGTTGCAGGCCAAAGCTTGGGGAGTGTCAATCACATTTATGTTATAGTGATTGCGCCAGCATCCAGGATGGCTCCAGAATGAAGCCAGGACTAGAATCGGGCAGGATGATGGCGAATCAGTGACCCAGAGGAAGACAAACGGGTTGGTAGGGGGTGCAGCCCAAACTGAAGGATAGGAGGAGCGGCCTTTGGTTCAAGTCTCACATTCACAAAGAGCCTCCATTTTTAGGCTTTTGGTGTTATTTCTACTTGAAAGAGTAGAAAGAGTCAGTACATTTTTTTATGGGCATGTTAGACTTATTTATGTAATATAAACATTGAAATATATTGCTATTTTCATAACTTTTTGGATATTTCTTTACTTTTTATTTACAAAAAGCTTCAAAAATGGAAGAAGACTATACTTCCCTGGCCCTATTGTCAGGGATATTAGAGGAGAATAATTAGATTTGAGAGCTTCCTAAGCCTTTCAGGTGCAGCATCTTGCCCAAGTGTGTACAGGTGGCTCATGGCAAGATGGCACCTAACTAGATTCCTAGCCCAGTGCTCTTCACAGCTCCATGGCTGCTTGTTCATCCTTTATGTCAGAAAAGCACATAAACTGTTCTAAGCTTATCCTACATAATTAAATATGAGCATGACGATTTGATGTTTAAAACTCAGATGGAGAAAACAGGAAAAAGTAATGTTAGAAGATTGGGGGAGGGGAAATGAGTGCTAAAAAGTAATGGAGCAAAAAATGATGGTGAGTTTCAATTAGAAAAAGAAACTCCATACTCAGTGAAGTAGGTGAACATTGTAGTAAAGGAATTCTAAGCAGGTGGGTCTCCTTTACTATTATACAATCAGGCCTGTGACACTAGCGTACAGAATAGTCTCCCCTTGTCCTTCACATTCAGCCCTGCCCTTATCTTGTTGAAGACCCTTAAAATACACATATTTCTTAAATTTAAATGAGCATCCTATTATGGGTCTTTATTTTTTAGGTCAGCTTGCAGTGGCAGTTATTTAAATGAGTGAGGTAGACAGTGGAACACATCTAAATTTAGCCACTCCAAGTGGGTAGTCAAGGATCTGAAAAAAACCTGGCAAATCTTATTGATGGATGCAAACCTTAAGAGTTTCTGCAATGATGACACAGATTTTTAAATAGCTAATATTTGGGCACTTGCAGATGAACATTTAGTCAACTTACAACTTGAAAAGATCCGCCCAGGTTGAATAAATTATTTTCCCATCAGCAGTACTGACCACGGCCACAGCTGAAAAGACAAACAAACCACAAACATCTGAGAGAGAGACGAATAAAGAACACAAGGAGGAGAACTTCTGCAGTTTGCAACCAACACAACTTTCCCTTTCTTGCTCCTGGATTGTCTCCAGTCATCCTAAATTGCTGAGCTGACAAGTGGTAAACTTGAATGACCCAGAAGAGGCAGAATACATCCAGCTGTGTCGATCTGGCTGTCTGCTATTTCACCTAGTATTTTTGGATAGCAGGACCACTGCCACACTTTTGGATCTATCACTTTGTAGTAAGCTAAACGTTTTCCCAGTTTCCTAAAACAGGCAATGAGAAATATCTTGAGAAAGTTGGAGTTCACAGAACAGACTTGTGAGTAACTACTCACTAGCATTAGATAAGTTTAAGTTGGAGGAGTGGAGATTTTTTCATTTTATGTAACATTTTTGTTACATTGTAACATGTACATTTGTACATTACATTGTACCTGTACAAAATGAACATGCACATTTTTGTTACAATTTTTGTTCATTTTATTTTGTTTAACTTTGCTGCTCATGGAAGGAGGAGCAAGCTAATAGTTTTGGAATTCTTTTATAAAATACTTATGTTTATATAAAGCAGACTTTTATTTCTCTAGAAGGTTTAAAACACAACAGAGAGCTTTCCCTGTACACGTACCCTGTCTGCCTGATATCTGAATGGTGGAGGTGTTTGACCTTCACACTGTACTACAAGTTCCTGGCGCTCAGGGTCTCTGTCTTGTTCATCTCCTATCAGCTACATCCCAGTTCTTTTCATATTCTCAGGTGCTCAATTGATAATTTGAGGTAAAATTTCATTTAAATTCAATGGTATAGTGTTGTAAAACTTCCTCTTTTTTGCATTTTTAGGATTTATAATTCTATAGGAAATCTAAAAGTATATTCAAATTTCTGTACCGTATTGCAGTATATGACAAATGCTACACATAAAAATGGTAGAGAATACAAAGAAGATAGGGCTTATTTCTAGTTGGGGAATCTAGACTAACCCATAGACATTGAGAAAAACAGCATGCTAACAAGTAAAATGAAAATTAAGAAACAAATGAGGTAAACTGTGTGAGCACAGCTGCAGAGCTAGAGATCTTAGGCTATGTGTGAGAAAAGCTAAGTAAAGTCCACTGGAGTTGGGGACAACATGGGAATTCAGAGTTGGGAATCCACTTTCAGTGAAAACCAACAGATTTTAATTGAGCACCTACAGTCACTGCTGGGAGAGTTGGTCAAGGCTATGATGCATTGAAAGCCAAGGGTAGCATTTATGTCTTGTCCTGCTGGCCCTACACAGTCATAAAAGTCAAATACTTTAGATTGGCATGTAGGCTATGGTGCCCTCTGGCCCACACTCTCATGTTTATTTTCCCTCCATGCCTCTTTTTCATAAACCACAACCTAATGAATTACTTATAATTTCCTCTGTGTGATGCAAGCTTTCCTTTCTTTCTGGCTTTGCTAATGTCTTTCCTAAACACCTTCCTTATCTCTACTGGTGCCTGTGTGAATGGAAGTCCCACTTTAGATACCACCTCCTCTCCTAAACCTTCCTTCATTTCCTTCCCAGACCCTACCTTTGGAGCTCATCTCAATTCATCCAGAAACTTATTAACAGTGATTATTTTCTAATTTATTTTACAGTTAAGTATGGACATATCTAACCTACCAAATGATAACATTGAGTGAGATCTCTGTCCATTTCTTTTCTGTGTATACCTTTAGAAATTAGCAAAAAGGAATAGACATAATGAAAACTCATTAAATATTTGTTGAATGTTTAAAGGCATAAGTCAACAGAAAGACTTTGAAACTTAGAAGGTATGATATTTTGGATGGTTAACATGAAAACAAAATTCTGTAGCTTAAAGCTCACTATATAATGAAAATGTGAATGGCTTTTGGTGTATAACTATAATAAAATCACATTGATTTAGAAGTTTAGCTTAGAGAATATATTTCTTGATAAAGATGGATTAGAGAATATATTTCTTGAAATGTATTTTATTATTTCCAAGAAGATTATTTATCTTAAACTAAAAAAGCTGTACTAACAAATTGAAGTCAATTATTAAAACATCTGTTTTTATTGATATATATTATTTTCTAGATAATAACACAAATCATGGAAAGAATATTTAGGGAATATTTACTGTATTGACTCTTTGGTTGCAAACATTACTTCAAACTACATGCTGTGGCTTTTATAATTAAGTTTTGAAAAAATACTAAATACCAAATTTTATTTGGTAAGATAATATATACTGAGCTTTAATATTCAAAATTCTGAGTTAATGATACCTTTTCTTTAATATATGAAAAACTGAGATACAGATAATTGTGTCTTAAATTCTTTTGACACTAAAAAATGACATGAAGTAGACAGATAAACTAGGGCTATATATGTTTTAATAAATTATTTTCTATTTGATAGGTAAACAACACATCTCATAATATCCTCTTCTGTAGCTTTTTAAATTTGTATGTCATAGTAACAATACATTTAAAAAATGGAGTCTAAATTAGTTTGAGATTAAAGCATCCCACTAAATAAATACTGATGAATAACTTTTAATTTCTGATTGAACTGCAAAGGCTTTCATTTTGCAAATTGAGAAGTTAAGCTTACTGTTTTAAAAAGGGAATTAAGTCATTAAAGAATTTTATACAGAAGCACATGGTGGATGTATTCTAAGTGGAGATGATCTCTGTTGCTTCTCCAAATGGTTTGACTGAGAGATAATATGATCAACTATTTTTTCCCTAAATGTGCCTGCCAACAAATCAGGATTAGAAAGAGCACTAGACTAAACACTGAATTAAAAAGAGCACACAGATATTTAGAGTCTGACCTAGATAAAATATATGAAACCTGATGAGTAGAAAATAATGGCTTGCAATCCACTCATATTTTTAGTGATTCCAGTGTAAGGCAACCACAGTTCATGAAGAGTCTGGTAGGAGCACCATTTTCTGACAAAGGAGGGACTTGATGAACAGATTTTTAACATGAAAAGCATGTAATAAAAATGAGGTAGCCCTACAAACAGATTTACCTTGAATTAGTAATGAGAATAAGGACTTTTATAGAATCTAATATCTACTTATTTGCTAATTGTAAATTACCTATTGATCAAGTCAGAAATAAAGTCCTAAATGGATCTAAGGGGTTCAAGTAGCTAAATTATTAACTTCAAAATAGCACTATCATAGACTCATCAAGCATATGTTCTATGTTTCAGAATAGATTATTGACAATTATCATATGACGATGAAATTAGAGCAGATAGTTGGCAAGTGGAATTGTAGAATTTGGCTGTGGTCTTAAAGATCTTTTAGTTCAGTGGTTTTTGAAAATGTTTTTAGTAATTGAAGTCATCTTTTTCTAGTGGAATCTTAGATAAGACCACGATATGAAATATTACATAAAAGTAGAGTTGTTCTGGTTGAAACAGGACAGGGAGACTAAATCTAGTCAAATCCCTAATTTTACAGAAGAAATGGTTTAGATGAAGAGAAATTTTTAATTTATCAGAGATAATGAATAAGAAAATCATAAATAAAAACATACATCATTTGATTCTCACTCCAGACACTTTTTTTTCAGTAAATTGTGATATATCTAGAGAATAAATCTATTAATAGAAAAATTAAGCTATTTAGATTCAACTATGGTATTTGTTTTCTAGGGTTGCCATAGCAAAATATCACGGACTTGTTAACAACAGAAATTCATTTTCTCCCTATTCTGAAGGCTAGAAGTCTGAGATAAGGTGTTGGCAGGGTTCCTTTATATTGAGGCCTCTCTCCTTGACTAGGAAACTGCCATCTCAGTGTCTTCACATAGCATGTGTGTCTGGTGTTCTAAACTCCCCTTATTATAAGGACACCAGTCATGTTGGATTAGGGCCACCCCACATTACCTTTATTGTCTTAGTTACCCCCTTAAATGCCCTATTTCCAAAAATAGTCACATTCTGAGGTCCTGAAGATTAGGACTTTAACATATAATTTGGGAGGCTCACAATTCAGCCCATAACAATACTACCCAGCATATTGATTGATCTTGGGTTAATTTACACTTTGTAAAACAGCAAAATAATCCACATAAGATTTGGTGTCGGCCTTTTAACTTGTTAATGCAAATGATGGGCAATGATATGTATGCTGGTGAGTGACATCATTTGTGAGAGATGTGGAAAATAACTTGTTACTTCTTAATGCAGACTAACATGTTATTAAAATTATATTTTTATAGACATGTAAAAAATATAAAATTAAAATGGGTTTAAAGTTTATTCTATAACCCACTTACATACAGTGAATATTTTTTCTTAAGAAAAGAAGGGTGTTACAATAGTGCTTGCCAAGGGGCTGACTGCCTAGAGCCTGCAGCCTCTTTCTAGCAGAGTGTGCTACCCATACTGATGTACCAGGAGTTGTTACAGTCATTACGATTTATCTCTAATGTAAAAGTGCTTGCTGGATTTGCTTATTTTGGGGGTGGGTGGGTGGGAGAGTAGCAGCTTTACTGAGAAATCATTGAGATGTAAAAAATACATATATTGTGTAATGATGACCAAATTTCAGATAATTAATATATTTTACCTCTACATAGTTGCTGTTTGTGTGTGGGCGCACGCGTGTGTGTGTGTGTGGGGGGGGGTTTGAGAAGATTTATTTATGATCTGTTCGCTTAGGGAATTTCAAGTATACAATATAGTATTTCTACTTTCTAAATTGTAGTAAATTTACTGTTTATTTAGCTATCATCACTGTGCTATACATTAGATCTTCAGTACTTACTGAGCTTGAATAACTGAAACTTTGTACCCTTTGACCATCATCCCATTCCTCCCTTCCCCTATTCCCTGGCAACCACCATTCTACTTACTCTCTGCTTCTGTGAGTTTGACTATTTAGAGTTTTCATATAAGTGAGATGTTACAATAATTCTTTTTCTGTGTCATCTAGAGAAATGTCATCCAGCTCCATCCAGGTTGTTGCAAATGGCATGGTTTCTTTTTTTAAGGCAGAATAGATAATATTCTATTAGACCACATTATCTTTATCTATTACAGGTCATTTAGATTGTTTCCATATCTTGGCTCTCCATGTCTTAGCTAGTGATACAATGAATCCATATCCATATCTTGATTAATGCTGCAATGGATGTGGGAGTGCAGATACATCCTTTTGATATCTACCCAGAAGTGGGATTGCTGGATCATATGGTAAACATTATTTTTAATTTTTTTAGGAACCTCCATACTGTTTTCCATAATGGCTGTAATCATTTACATTCCCCACACATTTATTTCAATTGATGTTCCACAAGGGTGTTAAGAACACACAATAGGGAAAGGATAGTCTCTTCAACAAATGGTGCTGGGAAAACTAGATACTCACGTGCAAAAAGAGAAAAATAAAAATAAATAACGTCCTGAAGTAAAGTGAAAAAAAAAATAATAATGTCCTCTAGTCCCATTTATGTTGCTGCAAAAGATATGATTTCAGTTTTTTATAGGTGAATAGTATTCCATTGTGTGTGTGTGTGTGTGTGTGTGTGTGTATAACCACATTTTCTTTATTGTATCCTTTGTTAATAGACACCTGGGTTGATTCCATATCTTTCCTGTTGCGAATAATTGTGTCGTAAACATATGAGTGAAAAATACCTTTTTTATAAATTGATTTCTTTTTCTTTGAGTGGATACTCAGTAGGGGGATTGCTGAATCATATGGTAGTTCTATTTTTAGTTCTTTGAGAAATCTCCATACTGTGTTCCATAGAGATTGTACTAATTTACATTCCCACCCACAGTGTATAAGGTTCCCTTTTCTTCACATCCTCACCAACATCTGTTATGTTTTTAAATAATATCCATTCTGATTAGTGTAAGATGATATTTCATTGTGTTTTTCATTTCCTTTCTCTGATGATTAATAGTATTAAACATTTTTTCATATACTTGTTGATCATCTCAATAGATTCAGAAAAAGCATTTAATAAAATTCAGCACTCTTTTATGATAAAAACCCTCAAAAAACTAGGCATAGAAGGAACATACCTCAAAATAATAAAGCACAATCATACAGCCAATATCATACTTAATTGGGAAAAGTTGAAAGCATTTCCCCTAGAATTAACATAAAGCAAGTATGCTCACTTTTACCACTCTTATTTAACATAGTACTAGAAGTTCTCACCAGAGCAATCAAGCAAGAGAAAAAATTAAAAGCCTATCCAAATTTTTAAAGAGGGAGTCAAATTGTCCCTCTGCAATGATGATATGATCTTATATCTAGAAAACTCTATAGACTCCACAAAAACTCTTAGATTCAATATATGAATTCAGCAACATTTCAGGATACAAAATTAACCTACAGAAATCAGTAGCATTTCTATATACCAGTAATGATGTAGCAGGGAACCAAATCAAGAGAGCAATCTCATTTACAATTGCTACCAAAAACAAAAGAAAAGAATACCTAGAAATATATTTAACCAAAGAGGTAAAAGATCTCTGCAAGGAAAACTACAAAACATTCGTGAAAGAAATTGTAGCTGACATAGACAAGTGGAAAAACATCCCATGCTCATGGACCAGAAGAATTAATATTGTTAAAATGGCCATACTGTCCAAAGCAATATACAAGTTCAACACAATCTCTATCTAATACCAATATCATTTTTCATAGAAGGAGAAAAGAAAAAGCAATATTATAGGTCATAAGGAACCAAAAAAGAGCCTCAGTAGCCAAAGCAATCTTAAGAAAAATAAAAATCTGAAAGCATGACATTACCTGACTTTAAATTATAATACAAGGCTATGGTAACCAAAACAACATGGTACTGGTATAAAAATAGACAAATAGATTAATGGAACAGAATAGAGAACCCAGACAAAAAGCCACATACACTGCTATTTGACAAAGTTGACAAGAATATACACTGGTAAAAGGACAACCTTTTCTATAAATGTTGCCAGGAAAATTGGACTGCCCTATGCAGGAGAATGAAACTGGACTCCTATATCTCACCAAATACAAAAGTAAACTCAAGATGGAATAAAGACTTGGACATAAGACGTGAAACTATAAAAATACTAGAAGAAAACCTAGGGAAAACTCTTCTGGACATTTGCCTAGGCAAATAATTCATGACAAAGACCTTAAAAGCACAGGCAATTAAACAAAAATAGACAAACGGAACTAAAAACTTAAACTAAAAACTGCTACACAGCAAGAGAAATAATCAACAGAGTGAGCAAACAACCTACAGAATGGGAGAAAGTATTTGCCAACTATACATCCGTCAGGGGACTAATATCCAGAATTTACAAGGAAATAAAACAACTCAACAAAAACAAAAAAGACAACACCATTAAAAAGTGGGCTAAGGACATAAATAGGCATTTTTCAAAATAAGGTTTATTTTTAAATGCTGATGCGATAGGACAAGGAAGCACATGTTATCCTCATCTGTTAGGTCTGTGGTGGCATAGTAAAGGTTAAGAACAAAGAAGTAGCATCCCTATGGCTAAAACATTAAATATCAGGGGGCTGATCTTTCTTTGTGCTAGAATGTGCCAGTAAATATAGAGACCCAAACATGTTTTTACTATACCCTATGCCCCATTAGGTTAAAAAAATTCCCTGTAGCATAGTTGTTAGACTTCTCTGAGTCAAGATAAAACTGTTAAGAATTTTTTAATGCAATAAAATAAGGCCCAGGCACAAAGAAAAGACAACACAGTTCCTCATGTACTGAACTCAACTGCCAACTACTTTGGATCTTGAAAGCAGCTCAACTAAGAACACCTGATGGGCTGTAGCAGGTGGCAGGTGGCAGAGGGCATCGTAGAGGAGCCTGGAGACTACAGGGATCTAGGCTTTGGCTCTGTTCCAGTAATACCAGGCCAAGTGGGAAGAGACATTCTTAGAGCAATGGTGTTGTTGTCACCTGTTTCCCAGTGCTCAGTCTGGAAAAGTTATAAACCCTGGCTTTTAAATATATGTGGAAGTCCGGATGTTTGCATTTGCAAATATGATAAGATCTTTCCTCCCATATATATTTCTTGTTTCCCATTTTTGTTCCACTTCCCGCTTGAGGCTTCCCTGGAGTGGGGTCTCACGATAGGTACTAAGCAACTCAAATTCTTATGTTCCAAAATAAATCAGCTTCCCACTCTCCATTCTAACTATCTTTTACAACTCAAATTACCCCAGAGCTAGACATGAAACTAGATATTAAGAGAAAGCTTGCTGAAATAATTTTTACCTTGATGTGAGTGGCTAATGAGGAGACTACCTCGACTCTAGGGGCATTTGCATTTCAATAATGGAAATCTGTTAACTCGAGTAAATTGCCAATTAGTGGACAGTGTTATAATAAGAAAAAGCATAAAGAAAGTTTTCAGACAGTAAGGGAAATATTTCTGAAAAGGAAAACTTCCTCTATGTCCACTATGTCTCATTTCTCTTTACTTATGCCGTTACTTAAAAATTTTAACTGTGAATTTCTGGCAATATTATTATGGTGAGATGATCATAAATTTCAGAAGTTTCATGGACTCTGGAAATAGCCTCACAATTTACTTTTAAATTTTGAAATAGTGTTTATTTTATCTTAGTTTTTTTGGTGTTATCAAAGTTAAGCAAGAACATTTCATAACTTCCAAATATTTTTCTGTTAAAAAAATTGAGGCCATCTTATATGTAAACAGTATATATAATGCATACAAAGTTTGGGGTTTTTTGTAATTTTTTAATAATGGCTTAAATGTTTTTGCTTTGTTTTGCTGTTGACACTGTAATAACACAAAGTAGCAGTATCAAGTGCTTTGAAGCTGGACGCCATTCCCTAAAATCCAAATTGTACTATTTTCTGCTTATGGATTTGGGCCAAGTTACTTTCTTTTCTCTGTGCCTCTTTTTCTTCCTATGCAATAATACTATGTACCTTGCAGATTTACTATGTGCATTAAATCAACTTATGCATGTAAAGTGCTTGTCATAGAACTTGGCACCTGGTAAATGCTGAATAAATGCTACTATGATGTTGTTGTAGTTATTTTCTCAATACCCTGTATGCTGCCAAAAACAGACTTCATTTCATGTTCAAAGTCTTAAATATTTAATATATATACAATGTCACCCATACAGAATATGAATAATCTGGGTCATATAATTACAATAGCTAAGAAAGTGTCATCATAATATACCCATAGGTACTTTCAACTGAATATAAACCTACACATTACTTCATTTTTCATTTCTTGTTACTATACAAACAGTTTATAAATAAATACACAGTAACCTCAGAGGGAGGCCTGGCATGTCCGGTCTAGGCAGTAGTGAGCTGGGCTGAGGGCTGCTGGCTTTGTGTCAGGAGCAAGCTCCCGACTGCTGATCATTAGTTGCCAGGAAATGCCTTCCTTGTTAGTCATTATTGCCTGAGGATTTTCTAGTGATAGAGTGTTAATACTGTATGAAATGCTACAACTGAAAGACTGGATTAGGAAATCTGTACTGTACTTCATTATTCTACTTTGAAGTCCACCACTAAAGTGGTCACTTTGTCAGAGAAAAAATACGTAATATATTTGAAAGAGTTTTTAGTGTAAGTTTAGATTTAGTAGTACAATTAAGTGTAGAAACCAGTGGGACTAGAATGTTAGAGATTGATTCCATCAATGAATGCATTTGTTGAGGGCCCACTACCTACCTGGCATTGTCCTAGTGAGAATAAGATATGGCCTGTGCCTTCACAGATGTTTGACATTTACAGTCTTTTTAGAGTGGCAAAACTATGGGGTATAAAACAACGGAAGACATAGACCCGTTCATGTCATGATTTTGTATTGATGTAAACAGCACTAATTTTTAAAAAACATTTTTTTGGCAAATGAAGTAATCTGAAATTAGACCACATATTTGAATGTGTCTAAGAAATCAGCAATAATATTTGAGGACTTGTAACTTTTATTCAAATATTTGACTTGAAAACTAGGACTTCAGGTGTTTATTTCTGCCTAAAGCCACTCGATATCAAAATGAAAATTGCTAAAGAGCACTTACTAATGATATGAAATTGTTCTGCTAAGAAAATTTTAGAGCAACACAGAAATTACCACACAAAGGCATGAGAGGGACAGCCAATGGTACTTGCTTCAGATGCTCTCTGTGCAAAATTTTTTACTAGGTGTTACCAGAAATAAAACCTGCCCAATAAACATTACAGGGGTAAAGAAAGGGAGAAGGAAGGGAGGAAGGGTTGCAAACATGTTCTGGCCACCTGGGCCTGCCTTCTACCAGGTTCTAGGCAGCAAATTAATCACAGAATTTAGCAGGGAGGGAGCTTATCCTGCAAGGGTATTATGTTAGTATGTCAATGCTAACACCTTGTCTTCAAAAAGCAACTAAGAGCTCTAAAATGAGCCTGACCTTGGAATTTTCAAACAAATGTTTAAAATTTAAGCTAACTTCTGTAATATAATTGATAAATGATGAACTTAAATCCAACTTTTTATTTCAATATTAATGTTTTTATTTATTTATTTAATTTCAGAATATTACAGGAGTACAAATGTTTAGGTTACGTATATTGATTGCCTTTGACTCACTCAAGTCAGAGCTTCAAGCATGTCCATCCCCCAGATGGTGCGCACTGCACCCATTAGGTGTGAATATACCCAAGTCCTTCTCTGCCCTCTCATTTGGCCACCACCCGATGAATGGTACTACTATCTGTAGACATAAGTGTAGATCCGTTAGTACCAATTTGATGGTGAGTGCATGTGGTGCTTGTTTTTCCATTCTTGGGATACTTCACTTAGTAGAATGGATTCCATATCTATCAGGGATAATACAAGAGGTGCTAGATCACCATTTTTTTTTTTTGTGGTTGAGTAGAACTCCATGGTATACACATACCACATTTTATTAATTCACTCATGGATTGATGGGCGCTTGGGTTGTTTCTGCATCTTTGCAACTGTGAATTGTGCTGCTACAGACATGCAAGGCCACATGTCTTTTTTATACAATGACTTTTTTTCCTTTGGGTAGATGCCCAGTAGCGGGATTGCTGGATTAAGTGGTAGATCCACTTGTAGCTCTTTGAGGTATCTCCATATTGCTTTCCACAGATGTTGCACTAGTTTTTAGTCCCACCAGCAGTGTATGAATGTTCCTATCTCTCCACCCACAGCAGCATTTGTTGTTTGGGGACTTTCTGAAAAAAGCCAGTCTCACTGGAGTTAAGTGATATCTCATTGTGGTTTTGATTTGCATTCCCCTGATGATTAGAGATGTTGAGAAATTTCTCATATGTTTGTTGGCCATTAGTCTGTATTCTTTCAAGAAGTTTCTGTTCATTTCTTTTGTCCACATTTTAATGTGGTTGTTTCATTTTTTCTTGCTGATTTTCCTGAGTTCTATATAGATTCTAGTTATCACCCGTTTATCAGATGTGTAGCATGCAAATATTTTCTCCCATTCTGTAGGTTGTCTGTTTGCTCTCATGATAGTTTCCTTGGCTGTGCAGAAGCCTTTTAATTAGATCAGTTCCCATTTTTTTATTTTTGTTGTTTCTGTGATTGCCTTTGGGGTCTTCTTCACAAATTCTTTCCCTAGGCCAATGTCTATAAGAGTTTTTCTAATGTTTTCTTCTAGAATTCTTATAGTTTTATGCCCTAGGTTTAAGTCTGTTACCCACTGTGAGTTGATTTTTGTGAGAGGTGAGAGGTATAGATCCTTTTTCAGTGTTCTACATGTGGCTATCCAGTTTTATTTATTGAATAACAATTATTTTCTCCAGTGTATGTTTTTGTCTGTTTTGTCAAATATTGGATGGCTAAATGAGGATAGTTTCATATCTGGATTCTCAGTTCTGCTCCATTGATCTGTGTGTTTGTTCTTGTGCCAGTAGCATGTTGTTTTAGTCATCATAGCATTGTAGTAAAGCTTGAAGTCAGGTAAATTTATGCCTCACAAAGAACAAAAATTTGTTCTTTTTGCTTAAGATTGTTTTTGCTATATGGAGTCTTCTCTGGTTCCACATGAAGCATAGAATTATTTTTTCTAGATATGCAGAAAATGATTTTGGTATTTTAAGAGGGATTGCAGAATCTGTAGATCACTTTGGGTAGTATAGATATTTTAACAATGTTGCTTCTGCTGATCCATGAGCATGATATGGTTTTCCACCTGTTTACATCCTCTGCTATTTCCTTCCTCAGTGTTTTATAGTTCTCCGTGTAGAGATCTTTCAAACCAGATGGTTTCGCACCTGAATTTTACCAGACCTACAAAGAGAAGTGGTGCCTATGCTGTAGAAATTGTTCCACAACATCGAGAAGGATGGAATCCTCCCCAACACATTTTATGAAGCCAACATCACCTTGATACCAAAACCAGGAAAAGATGCAACAAAAAAAGAAAACTATAGACCAATATCCCTTATGAATACAGATACAAAAATTCTCAACAAAATCCTAGCAAACCGAATTCAGGTGCTTATCAACAAAATTATCCATCACGACCAAGTGAGCTTCATACCAGAGATGCAGGGATGGTTCAACATACATGAATCTATAATGTAATTCACCACATAAATAGAAACAAAAACAAAGACCATAAATCCTCTCAACAAATACAAAAAAAGCATTCAACGAAATTCAGCACCCTTTTATGATAAGAATGCTTAACAAAATAGGCATAGATGGTACTTACCTAAAGATGAAGAGATGGTAGCTGAATTTTATAAATTAAACATATTTTTCTCGTAATTTCAACTTCCTCTTCAGTTGTTTCAAGGAAAAAAGAGTTTCAAGGAAAAAACTCACATTTCAATTCCCTTTCTTAGCCTCACATTCCAAAGTACTTGTTTCCCAACAACATAGTAGAAGCAATAACAGTAAGAGCATGAAGGAGAAGTACAGTATGGCAGATAGACCTAGAATGGCCCCCATGCCTCGGCCCTGTAGAAATCTAATTCCTCTGAGTGTGGAAGGGACTTTCTTCTTACCAGTGGAATCTAGAAAAGGTGATGGGTTATCATTCCTGTGATTACATTGTGTTGTAGAAGATTCTGCCTTATCAGTTTGGCGTGGGAAATTCTCCTTGCTAGGTTGATGGTAAGGAAGGTCACATAGCAAGGTAGTGCAGGCAGCCTGTGAAGCTGAGGGCAGCCCCTAGACCCTGAGGGTGGTCTGCAGCTCAAAATCAGGTAAAAGCCAGTCCTTCAATCATATGACTGCAAGGAAATGGATTATGCCAACACCCTGAATGAACTTGGAAGTGGATTGTTTTCCAGTAGAGCCTCTTGATGAGAATATACATAGTCTGGCTGACACCTTCATTGTAGCCTGTGAGACTGAGCAGAGAACCCAGTGAAGCCTTTCACAAACTCCTGATTCATGGACACTTTGAAATAACAAACTTGTGTTTCTTAAGTTAAGTTTTTTTGTGATTTGTATACAATGGTAGAAAACAAACACAAAATTTTGGTTTCTTAAAGTTGTTAGAAGGTCCATGGCTGACTTCCATATAGCAAAAGACAGGTTAGCAAGAGAAGAGCATAAGAAATGTATTTAATCAAAGTTTTGTGTGACACAGAAAACTTTAGAAATAAAAACTCAAAGGCCCAGGGAAAACTGTGTATTTTAATGCTTAGGTTTGAAGAATGGACAACCGTGTCAAAATGTGATTGGGCAAAATGGATGTGATTTATTGGTAATAAACGGGGGGAGACTTAGCAAGGCCTGTTCATTTAGATTCTTCTTGTCCTCTCCATGTAGCATTCCTCCCCCACCTGCGTATAAAGCAGGATCTTCCTGGAGTGTGGGTCTCAGGGCCTAATTTCATGGGAGGTAGGTCAGAGGATGACCTCTCTAGGCTTCATGACTTGCTTTGGGGGAAGGAATTCTAGTGTCTATGATCTGCTTTGAAGGAGGAAGGGGGAAGGAGAAAGGAAAGTGAGAGGAGATCAGAAAGAACTTCTGCTTCAGAAGCCCTTCCAATTTCCTTTTGTTCAAAGTCCTCAGCATGCTAAAGTGCCTTACTTTGGGTATTGTGTTCTGATCCTTACCCAACAAAGTAGGGTGCTGCTGTAACAGGTACCTATGATGGAATGGTAGCTTTGGAACTGGTCTGTGGGCAGAGGCTGGAAGAATTTTGAGGAGCATGATAGAAAAACCCAATTTGCCTTGAACAGACTGTTCAAAGAAATCTGGGCTTAAAGAATGTTGATAGTGCGGGCTCAGAAGGAAGTGAGGAACATGTTATTGGAAACTGGAGGAAGAAAGATCCTTGTTATGTAGTGGCATGAAGCTTAGAGCCTCCTGCAGTTGCATGGGAAACAGAACTTATAAGTGATAAAGTTGTACATATAGCTAAGGAGATTTCCAAGCAAAGTAATGATGGTGCTGCTCAGTTTCTTCTTGGTGCTTAATAAAATGCCAGAGGAGGAAGATAAATTAAGGGAAGAACTAATAAGCAAAAAGTACCCAGAAGTCGATAATTTGAAAACTCCCAGAATTTCAAGAGTGTAAAAGATGCTAAAATTAAGAGACTTCTTTTCCTGGCAGGAAAGCATGCTTTAGAGAAAAGGCCAAAAATGTGACTGTATAAACTTTTGGTGAAACCTCAGAAAGATCAAAAATCAAAATATTCAGTCCTAAGAGATTAAAGGGTGTGCTTCACAAGTCCTAGCCGTAAAACCAGTGGGCCTCTAGGAGGTTGAAGGAAAATGTCCCTTAGACAGCTCAGAAGGAGGCCAATGTGCAGAAGAATTTATTTTGAAAAGAATTGTGGATGTGGCTTTTGTCTAAGGGAGTGAACTCTATGAAAAACTATAGGAGACCCAAAAAGTTCTTAAGAAAATTATTTCAACAGAAACATTGCTAAGCTCAGACTGGAAGAGAGAGACTTAGAGAAAGTATAAAACTAAAGGAAGCTGTTGGACCCCCAGATTTCTATGGGCAGAATCAGGCTGATATTCAGCTGCAAACTTGTACTCTGTAATGAAAAAGCAAAGATGGCCAAGAGGATAGAAGGAAACCCCAGAGCGTAGAGCCAAAAGCCATGGAAGATTGTTCCAGGCCTTCAAACCTAATCAGGTTACCCTGCTGGCACTTAACCGGCTGGTTTTCAGAACTGTCATAAAATGGTGACTCCTCTTTGCCTTCTGTTTTTGCCGTCTTTGAACAGGAGTGTCGATAACTGTTACCCTATGCCTGTCCCACCCCTGTGTGTCGGATGTATTGGGAAGATCACCTGTCTCTTTAGTTTCACAGGCTCAAAGGTGGAGAGGGATTGTGCTGAGAAGCTTGTCTTAAGGGATTGTGAACAGAGGCCTCATCCACATGTGCACTTGATTTAAAAAAATGAGATTTTAAAATTTTAGTTATACATATAATGGGGAGAGATTCTTGAACCTTGGGAGTGGTGAATGCATTTTGCATGTGGGAGGGATATGAATTATTGAGACCAGAGAGCAGCTGTGGCAGACACCCCCAGGGTAGTTTCCATGTCGACACCCCATAATCCCCTTCTCCTGAGTGTGGGTGGAACCCATGACTTTCTTCTAGCCTATGAAATATGGCAAAGATGATGGAATGTCATGCCTATAATTACATTATGTTTTCAGGCAAAAATGATGGCCTGCATTCCTGTGACTAATGTTATATTATCTAAGACTCTATTTCAGCAGACTGGAAGAAAAGACTCCCTTGTTAGCTTTATGAAATAACTGAGGGTGGTGAACAGATAGACAGCTCAAAGCTGGAATGAATTCTGCCAACAACATGAATGATCTTAGAAATGGATTGTTCTTTAATGAAGCTTCTAGATGATAATGCAGCATGGTAAATTACCACAAATGTAGCCGTTTTAAATAGCACAGACTTAGTTTCTGTAGGTCAGAGGTCTGACAGCCCATGGTTGGATTCTCTACTCAAGGTCTCATGAGACAAAAATTCAGGTTTAGGCAGGACTGGTCTCCTAACTGGAGACTCTAGGAAAGAACCTGCTTACAGCTTCATTCAGTTGTTGGCCAACTGCTGTTCCTTACTGTTGAAGAAGCACTGAGGTCCACATTTGCTTGCTGGTTGTAAACTGGGTTCTACTCTCAGCTTCTCAAGACTGTCCATATTCCTTATCACGTGGTTTCTTCTGTCTTCAAGTCAGCAATCTTGCATCAAATCCCTCTAATTCTTTGAATTTCTGCCATTAGTGGGAGAAAGATCTCTATTTTTAAGGGCTCATATCAGTCCCACCTAGATAAACTCCAGATTTTAAAATCAGCTGTGTCATATAGCACAGCATCATCATACAAGAGAGCTTTCATTGTAGTCATAGCTTCCTGGAATTAGTGTGGGACATCTTTGGTGGGGGTGGCATTTTACAAATTCTTTCTACCATAGCAACTTCAGAAAACAGGAAAAAGGAATAGTTATTTTCTTTACAGGAAAAAAAAAGGGGTGGGGTGCTTTGGCAATGTTTGCATTTCACATATGGGCAATACATGTCTTATGTATCATTTCTACTGTCATTCTTTTAGTAAGAAAGCAGTATAATTCAGAAATCCTTTCTCTGAGTTCAAAATGATTACAATGTGCATCATTTATTTATACCAGCAAAATTTCTAGTTCATTAGGTCCATCCATAATAGACATATTGCTCTTACCATCATGTTCTTTATTTCTTTAGCCTTCTGCTCAGATTAAAATATAACACTCTCTAAGGAGATTCAATTAGATGAGAGAGTTGTATAAAATAATTGCTTTCTCTTTCTAAATTTTAAGATAGTGTTCCAAATTGCAAATGATCTTTTTTTTTTTTCAGTCCAAAGAAATTCACTTTCCCAAATACTCCTCCTTTCCCAGCAGCTTCAGCTCTACGGAGCTTGTCTCCTTCACAACGACCCCTCCTGATCAGGACCTCCCATAGGGTTCTGTTTCTAGAGGGAGGGATTCTCATTCCTGGGCACAGAGATGCCATCCACTGGCTAATCTGTGTGCTCCAAGGATTGAACCTGCCCTCAGGGGGCCCTCTCTTTTTTTTTTAACTCATGCATACACAGGGGGAGCCCGGTTAGTAATAGTCGCAAGACCTAGTACTTAAGGGTGCTTATTCTATTTCAGACACTGGAGTAAGTGCACCATTTAACAATCACAACCCTATGAGTTAAGTGATGTCTTTATCTACATTCTGCAGTAGATGGAAATGAAGCTTAGAGAGATTAAGTAATTTGACCAAGGTCACACAGCATGTTCTTGGCAGAGCTGGAATTTAAACTTACTGCATTTGATTCCAAAAACATGTGCTCGTATCATCTATATCCTGCTTTACCCGATGTCTGTTCATTTCCCCATAATGTACATTCTTAAGATTTAAATATGTGTCTGTGTGTGTACAAAGTCTTAGAAAGATCTTACATTCAATAAGTGAAGAAACCAAGACCCAGAGATTTAAAGTAACTTGGTCACATTTGCATTGCTACTTAGTAGAAAGGCCACAAAGGAACCCCAGATTTCTTCAGTATTCTGAGAAAAGGTCAAAGGAGGGGAAGAAGGGAGAAAGAAAAACACAAGGAAAATCACTAGTATTAGAAAACCAGAATTAAGGTCGTGTACTTAAAACTGCATTAATATTTAATAAAATAATAAAATGTTTGTAAACAAAAGTCAGAAATTTAAAGTATATACAATTTTCTAATATCAGTTAGAACAAGTATCAGATGGAATCGCCTCCTGAACTATTTAGCTTTTTAATTGTTACTAAAGGCAAATTATTTGATCAAGTATTTTTGGTTAAACAGTTGCCTCCCAAATAATGACACAGGACTAGGTAATAGAAGAATGTTTAAATTTAAATTCTAGGCCCCCAAACATAATTTGCAAAAAGCAAAACCTTCTACTTACAGCTTATAATTGTTGAGAATACAAATCCACCCTTGTGTACCTGAGGGGCCTCTGAACACTGCAGGGGCCTGGCTGGTCACCAAACATACCAGGCAGGTAGACGAATCACTAGAAAGCAGAAAAAAATGGACAGCTTCACCCAAGCTTTACACTGAAATCTTTCTAGTAAGTTCTGAATCACTCAGCTCTAAGGTCACCAAGGCCCCTCACAATATGAGACTAGGAGAAATTTGATAATTTAATAAATGAGATCTATATATAACATCCTATATATGCTATATACACACACACACACACACACACACACACACACACACACACACACACACTGTTTACTACTATGTATACAGTATCTTCAGAATCACATATGTTTCTTAATTAAAGTAAAAAAAATCCTTGGCATATTTAAAATATTTTAAAATCTTTATAATTTTACTTTTTTCATTGAATGGATAAGTCAGAGAAGTCAATTAGCTATTTATAACTTGTGGTTATAGCTGGGCTAGACATAGAAACCACTAATTAAAACATGTTCCAGTTTCTATGTAATAGAAATGATACTCAGAGAAATTAAGTAAATGGTCTACCATTCTTCAGTAGTAGAATCAGGATTGGAATTTAGGAGCATCTGAGAATAAAGGTAAAGTCAGTGTAATTTTCACTGTAGAAATTTATTGCCATAAACTCTCCTCTTATTACGGCTTTTATGGTATTCAACAGGTTTTGTAAGGTTGTGTTTTCATTTTCATTTGTTTCAAGACACTTTTAAGTTTTCTTCTTAATCTCTTCATTGACCCTCTGGTCATTCAGTAGCATAGTGTTTAATTTCTATGTGTTTGTATATTTTCCAATGTTTCTCTGATTATTAATTTTTAGTTTTATTTCATTGTGATCAGACAAAATGCTTGGTATGATTTCAATATTTTTCAATTTTTAAGACTTATTTTGTGTCCTAATATATGTTCTTATTCTTGAAAATGATCCATGAGCTGGGGAGAACATATATTCTGCAGCTGTTGGATAAAATGTTCTTTAAATATCCATTAGGTCGGCCGGGCGCTGTGGCTCACGCCTGTAATCCTAGCTCTTGGGAGGCCGAGGCGGGCGGATTGCTCAAGGTCAGGAGTTCAAAACCAGCCTGAGCAAGAGCGAGACCCCGTCTCTACTATAAAAATAGAAAGAAATTAATTGGCCAACTGATATATATATAAAAAAAAAATTAGCCGGGCATGGTGGCACATGCCTGTAGTCCCAGCTACTCGGGAGGCTGAGGCAGGAGGATCGCTTGAGCCCAGGAGTTTGAGGTTGCTGTGAGCTAGGCTGACGCCACGGCACTCACTCTAGCCTGGACAACAAAGCGAGACTCTGTCTCAAAAAAAAAAAAAAAAAAAAAAAAAAAAAATATCCATTAGGTCCATTTGATCTATAGTGCAGGTTAAGTCCACTGTTTCTTTGTCGCTTTTCTATCTGAATGATCTGTCCAATGTAGAAAGTAGATGTTGAGGTCTCCAGTGATTATTGTATTGGAGTCTATATCTCTCTTTAGCTGTGATAATATTTGCTTTATATATCTGGGTGCTCCAGCATTGATTTCATATATATTTATAATTATTATATCATCTTGCTGAATTAACTCCTTTATCATTATATAATGGTCTTCTTTGTCTTTTTATGGTTTTTCTCCTGAAATCTATTTTTGTTTGATAGAAGTATGGCTAGCTACTTCTATTTTTTTTTTTTTTTTGGTTTCCATTTGCATGGAATATCTTTTTCCATCCATTTGTTTTTAGTCTATGTGTGCCTTTATAGGTGAAGTACATTTGTGGCAGACAATATAGGGTTGGTTCTCTTTTCCTATCCATTTAGCCACTCTATGTCCTTTGATTGGAGAGTTTAATCTGCTCACATTCATGTTAGTATTGATAAGTAAGAAAGTACAACAGCTGAGTTATTATTTGATTTCTATTTGTTTTTTTTGTTTGTTTGTTTTTTTGGAGGGGGTCCTCTCTTTCTTTTTCCCTTCCTTTCTGTCCTCCTTTGTTAAAAATGTTTTTTTCCGGTAGTGTGTTTTAATTTCTTGCTTTTTATTTTTTGCATATCTGTTGTATGTTATTTAATTTAAGGTTACCATAAGGCTTGCAAAAAATTTTATAACCAATTATTTTAAGCATATGACAACTCTGCTTACAAACAAATGAATAAACAAGCAGAGAAATCTAACAGAAATTCTACACTTTAAATCCATCCCCCCACTTTTGAACTTTTTGTTATTTACATCATCTTTTAATAATACCTATCTTTCAAAAATTTGTTATAGTTATTTTTGATAAGTTTTTATTTTAGTTTTTCTACTCAAGATGTAAGTGGTTTATGCACCCCAGTTATAGCAATAGAGTATTCTCTATTTGTATACCAACAATTACCAGTGAGTTTTATCCCTTCAGAAAGTTTCTGATTGCTCACCTTACACCCTTTTCTTTCAGATTGAAGAACTCCTTTTAGCATTTCTTAGAGGACAGGTCTGGTGAAATCCTTCAGCTTTTGTTTGTCTGGGAAAGTCTTTATTTTTCTTAATGTGTGAAGGATATTTTTGCAGGGTATAATATTCTAGGTTTAAGGTTTTTTTCCTTCAACACTTTGAATATGTTTTGCCACTCTTTCCTGGCCTGTAATGTTTCCACTGAGAAGTCTGCTGCCAGATTTATCAAAGCTCCTTTATTTATATTTTTTTTCTTTTTTCTTGCTTTCCTTAGAAATTTTTCTTTATCCATGATCATTGGAAACTTGATTATTAAGTGCCTTGAGGTATTTTTGTTTGGATTAAATCTTCCCAATGCTCTATGACCTTCTTGTACCTGAATATTGATATCTTCCTCTAGGTTGGGAAAGTTCTCTGTTATTATTTCTTATCAACTTTCTACTCCAATCTCTTTAACTACCTCCTCTTTAAGGTCAGTAACTCTTCAATTAGCCTTTTTGAGGCTATTTACTGGATGTTGTACGTGCGCTTTATTCTTTTTTCTGTACTGAATTTGTATTTTCACATAGCTTGTCTTCAAGCCCACTAATTCTTTCTTCTAATTGGTCATTTCTGCTGCTGAGAGACTCTGATGCATTTCTGTTTATCAATTGAATTCTTTAGCTCCAGAATTTCTGGCTAATTTTTTAAAGATTTTTTTCAATCTTTTTGTTAAATTTCTCTGATAGACATCTCAATTCATTCTCTATGTTATCTTTACGTTTATTGAGTTTCTTCAGGACAGCTATTTTGAATTCTTTGTCTGAAAGCTCATGTGTCTCCATTACTTCAGGATTGGTAACTGATACCTTATTTAGTTTGTTTGGTGAGGTCATGTTTTCCTGAGTGTTCTTAATGCTTATGGATATTTATCAATGTCTGGGCATTGAAGAATTATGTATTTATTTTAATGTTCGCAGTCTGGGCTTGTTTGAACCCATCCTTCTTAAGAAAGTTTTCCAGGTATTCAAAGGGAGTTGAGTGTTGTGATCTAAGTCTTTGGTCTCTGTACCTGTATCATCCTGGGGGTGTCCCAAGCCCAGTAATGACTCCTGTGGACTGCTGGTGATACCACCTTGGTGGACTTGGGTAAAATACAGGAGAATTTCATAGATTACCAGGAAACGACTCTCATTCTCTTCCCTCACTCTTGTGTTGGGCTGTTGGAGTTGGGGAAGGAGTGATGTGGGAACTCCCTCATGGCTACCAGAGCCAGGTCACACCTAAAGCCCGCCCAGCCTCACCCAAAGCCCATGGTGACTATTTCCTGGCTACTTCTGATGTTTATTCAGAGACCAAGGGCTCTTTAGTCAGCAAGTGATGAATCCTGCCAGGACTTCGTCCTTCCCTTCATTGAAGCATGTTTCCTTCTGGCCCTGATTGGGTCCAGAAATGCCTTCTAGGAACTAAGGCCTGGACTCAGTTGCTTCAGGATTTGCTTGGTACTTTATTTTTCTGTTGCTGAGATAGTACCCAAGTTGCAAAACAAAGTCCTTGGTCATGCACGTACCCCAAGTCCACTGGGTGCAACCCAGCACAGCAGCAGGAATTGCCTAACGACTGCAGCCTAGCCTTTGTGGCCTGACTGCCTTACCAATTTGGTCCAAGCCCCAGGCTACTTTTCGTCAGCCAGTGGTGGGGCTAGCCAGGGCTTGGGTTCTGGAGCAGAGGATTTCTCTCTTGCCAGGCTGGTCTGGATGCTCCCTCTGTGGGCACTGTCAGAATTCTGCCCGGAGCCAAGGAAGCCTTGGGTTTTAATGCAAAAACCCATGATCACTTCACTTTCCCTACCCTAGGCACAGGGATTCTCTCCTAACTCAGCATGCTGGGGATGGGCTGTGGGAGCAGTGTAGGCAATACAAGATTGTCTTTTCTGCTCCCTTCAGTGCCTCTTTCCTTGATATAATGTTAAAACCAGGTAGTATAATCACTCATCGGATTTGGATTCTTCTGAAGGTGTTTGCTTATAAGGATACTTGTTTAATTCAGTGTTTTTGTAGAGGAACAATCCCTCAAGTTTCTATTTGGCCATCTTGCTCTACCCATCTCTCAGATCTCAGCTGTATCTTTGGAGTGCACCATCTGGCATTCTCTAAGGATCTTCCTGCATTTCTGTTTGCCCTTTACTAAGTTTGGTAGACTTTTTTTCCCATATCCTATGATTTAGGATTAGAGGTATTTATTAATTTCATCAAAAATAGAGGTTGCTCTCCATATTGCTTATGGACATTTTCTAAATGAGGAATATAAAAATTAAATATTTAGTTCACCACTTTAAAACCAGATGTTTTCTGAAATTCTTGAAGCTTCCTATCACTATGTGTGTGCCCATTCTGTGGTTCATATTGGAAAAGCATTGTCTGTATCTTTAATTTTACCAGGAGATGTGTAGTTTCTTTCTTCTTAAGAACAATTCTGTTTTACAAAATTTTTATCCATGAATAATCTTTACAATATTTCTGTATTCAATTTTATGTATATTTATTTATATAAATAAAAATTTCATTCTCTTTTAAAGCTTTTTTAATTTTTAAACACTGTGTATTTCCCTAGTAATGGATTTCAGCCATGAATCTATTTTAATCAAATCTAATTTGCACTTTTTCGATGGCATCTAATGAAATTCATTTCCTTTTCTATGCTGTTTATTTATTTGTTATCTGACCTGGGTATATTTCTCTGTATACCTGTGATAACATTTGTTTCCCATCTTTCATCATTTTAATTTTTATGAGAAATTCCTGGGTTTCTCCTTCATCAAACGAATTATTTCTATAGCTATTCTTATTGTCTATATTTGCATTTTTATTTGGTTATTTCACGGCTCCGCCTCTAAATTCATTTTAAATACCTTTTGATCAAGCTAGCACACGAAAGCATTCATCAGACACATTCTTGCAGGCTTCCTGAGATGCACTCATGAAACTCTTGCCAACAGTCTATGCTTAATGATATTTTCAAAATTATATCCAGCTCTACCACACTACATATGTAGGCAGCCATTTACCTAAATTCCCTACTAAAAAATGTAAATATCTTCAGATACATATTTCAGATCAGCCTACTATAAATTCTCCATGTGGAACAGAAGTGGGTAGTAATTAGTCTGTTGCATGCATTTTGGGAGGATAGCCACCACACTTCAGATATCGTTTTGGGAGGGACATCTATTTAGTTATGACTGCTTTCATATCTGTCACTAAATTACCATGACCCATCTTCATCTGAGTAACTCATAAGCTTCTTCTCACTTGTTGCTAGAGCTTATGACTATGGTATATTATTTTGAATGATTGGAGTTCATCCAGAGTGTTATAAGACACCAGTGTATCTGATAGAGCTATGAAAAAGAACTGGAATTACAGGTAGCCAGGTGATAATTATGCATCATATGTTGTCTTTGCTCAAGACAAGGCAAGCTTTAGGAGAGCCACTTGAGGACAGTATATAGCATGTCAGAATGAGTAAAGAAATGTCTGCCTTCGAAGGCAAAATGGAGCTTTTTCAGAAACCCCAAATCATTGTACATGGGAGAAGTTCCAGGTCCATTTCATTAACTTAGTATCTTCTCTTTTTATGCTGAGTCATACTGTTTCATCTGTTCTTCAGTCACTATATATATATATATATATATATTTTTTTTCTTTCTGACTTTCTTCTTAAATTATATTTTCATTTGGTCTCAGAGAATTATTTTATCCTCCTTAATGAACCAGAACAAAGGAATATCAATTAGAGATTTTCCATTACAAATGCATTCTCATGCATTAGAAGTGGATGTAATTAGTGATTTAATTCAGATAGGAACATAAACAAAGCACATACCTCGTACTGCTCTACAAGCTTAAAGTAGTCATTCCTTGGATATACCCTCTGCATAACATCTTCTCCCACTCTTTACCTCTGTAAAATGCCTGAAGGTATAATTGAAAATAAATTTTGGTAATATCCATCTGATGCTCTACTCACAAAGAGTTCAATTTAAATAAATAGTTATCTGTTGCCAATTCTTTACCCACATCTGATCTAGTAGTTATATTAGATTTAAATGAGCATAAAGAGATTTTTGCCTTTACATAGGTAAAATCTTACTGAACCAAGACATACCTGAGTTTAAAAAGACGGATATAATTTTAATCAGAATAGATAAAATTAGGACAGATAATATTGAATTTGTATTTGTAAATTGTATTTGTAAAAATACATTATAGAAAATAAAACATTAAAAGTAGAGTAGTAAATGGCATAGAAGATAGCATGGCTTATCAAAGTTTACTTGTTGATGATCTTTTTAAAAATAGTTTTATGAAAGTCTATTTTTGTATTATTTTTACATCACTTAACAAGGGATCATCATTTTCTCATGAAGTACTGGCTACAGTGGAAACTTAATCAAATTCTTATTCTAATGTCCCCTTGTCCCAATTTCCATGGAAAGTTAAATTTATTTTCCTTTCAAGTTTTTCTTTCCTTTTCTCTGCTTGCTTTCTTAGGTTATGAAGCAATGGATTCTTCTAGATGCCTGATATTTTCAGGTGAAAGCAGAATTTTGACCAAAATTCTCTGAGAGATATTAAAAGGAGAAAAAAAAAGGAGTAAATTTCAGTAGGCTTCCTACCCACCCTCCTTACCCCACTTTTCTCCAGTAGAGTAACTAATTGATGTGCTGTGTGGCTTCAAGGCATTGACATCCTGCATGTCAGGTGTTGCCATGGCGCTGAGAGGCATACTCATAGGCTTCCTTTTCACAATATCTCTATCTCTCCTCTTAGGTACACCACATGCATTGCTGATTTACTTCTGGCTGTACACAAACGTCTGTATATTCTCAGTTTTTCTCTCCTCTGCCTTGAAGAATGCCCATCGTTCTCCGTCTTCAGTTATTAATGTAACTCATTATAGGCTTCTCCAGCTGTCCTCAAAATGTATGCTGAATAAGACATGAGGAAGGAAGAATTTGTTTTTTTTTTAAAAAAGATAGCTTTTCCAATCTAGACAAGTCATTAGATGAATGTAAGTCAGAAAGCAGAGGAAAATTTTCCATATTGTGCACTTGGGTTTGTTATTTAGTCACCTGCACGGTGAGATAGATGAAAGGATACTTTATTCCAATATTATTGTCAATGATCGTATGCATCCAAATTTCAGAAAATCCTTCTATATTCAGAATTTTTTTTCCTGAAGGATGGGAATAAGTAAAGGAGACTTTCCCCTCATAATTCTATTAACTTTAAGCACTTATGACTGTTGCAAAGTGTCTAGATTCTTTATTAAATTCAGTCATTTGATTTCAGTTGTGTTTATGTATAGGTATATAATTGGTATACATACATATATGTACAGCTGATACATATATGTATCAGCATTAATGATAATGACATCTAATTGTACTTATTTATTTATTTCAAAGCATCAAGGGGGTACAAATGTTTTTGGTTCCCTGAATTGCTTTTGTAATGCTTGAGTCAGAGCTGTAAGTGTGCCTATCACCTAAATACTGTCCATTGTACCTCTTAGGTAGTTTTTTGCCTCTCCCTTCCTTCCACTCCCTCTTCCTCACTGCTTGATTTCCACTGAGCTTTACTTCTGTCTCTGCACATGTGTGCTCATCAGTTAGTTCCTATTTAATAGTAAGAACAGGTGGCATTTAGTTTTCCATTCTTTAGATACTTCATTTAGGATGATGGTCTCCAGTTTCATCCAATTGTTGCAAAAGGCATTAATTAAGTCATCTTTCTTCATGACTGAGTAGCACTCCATGGTATGCATATGCCACATTTTGCTAATCTACTCATGAATTGATGGGCACTTGGGTTGATTCCATATATTTACAATTGTGAATTATGCTACAATAAACATTTGCAGGCTGGTGACTTTTTGATAAAATGACTTATTTTCCTTTGGGTAAATACCCAGTTGTGGGATTTCTGGATCAAATTGTAGGTCTACTTTTAGTTCTTTGAGACATTTGTGGTTTTTCTGTCTTTTTAATGTAGGCATTATGGATACGAATTTTCCCCTGAGTACTTTTGCTGGGTCCCATATCTTTGTAATTGTGATGCTTCCAGATTTGTTCTTTTTGCTAAAGATTGCTTTGGCTATTTGGGCTCTTTTTTGCTTCCAAATGAAGCATGGAATTATTTTTTCTAGATCTGGGAAATATGACATTGGTATTTTGATGGGGATTGCATTGAATCTATAAATTGCTTTGGGCAATATGGACATTTTAATGGTGTTGATTCTACCAATCTATCAGCTTTAGCTGTTTTTCCATTTTTTGTATCATCTGCAATTTCTTTCATCAGTGTTTTGGAGAACCCAGATATAAAACCATCTACCTACAACCAACTGATTTTCAACAGAGCAGACAAGAACATATATTGTGAATAAATGGTGCTGGGAAAACTGGATAACCACATGCAGAAGAATGAAACAGGACACCTATCTCTCACCATACACAAAAATTAATTAGATATGGATAACAGACTTAAATGTAAGGTATGAACCCATAAAAATTCTAGAAGAAAATATAGGAAAAACTTTTTTTGACGTTGGCCTACGCAAATAATTTATAACAAAGACCTCAAAGACAAATGCAATAATAAAAATAAACATATGGGACTTGATTAAATTAAAAAGCTTCTTCACAGCAAAAGAAATGATCAACAGGGTTAATATACAACCAAGAGAATGGGAGAAAATATTCACAAACTATACAGCTGATAAAGGGCTAATGCCGAGAATCTATAAAGAACTTAAACAAATCAGCAAGAAAAGTAAACAAACGACCCTGTTAAAAAGCAGGCAAAATACAGGAACAGAAGTTTCCAAAGGAAGATAGGCAAATGACCAACAAATATATGAAAAAAATGCTCAATATCACTAATTCAGGGAAATAGAAATTAAAACTACAATGAGATACCACTTCACCCCCATCAGAATGGCCATTATTAAAAATTCAAAAAACAATAGATGCTGTTGTGGATGCAGAGAGAAAGGAATGTTTATACACTGTTGGTGGGAATGCAAATTAGTACAACCTCTCTGGAGAACACTATGGAGATTCCTCAAAGAAATAAATGTAGACTTATCATTTGATCCAGCAATCCCACTACTGGGTGTCTACTCTAAAGAAAAAAAGTCATTTTATCAAAAAGTCACCCGCACTCAAATGTTTATTGCAGCACAGTTCACAATTGCAAAGATGTGGAATTAACCCAAGCGCTCATCAGTTCATGAGTAGATAAAATGTGGTATAGTAGAATACTACTCAGCTATAAAAAGGAATGAAATAATGCTTTTGCCACAACTTGGATGGAACTGGTGAACATTATCCCAAGTAAAGTATCTCAGGAACGAAAGAAGAAACACTTCATGTGCTCTTTAATAAGCAGGAGATGATTGATGGGCACACAGGGGCACAGAGAGATGTAAGGTCATAGGAAATCAAGACGGGGAGAGAGGTAGCAGGAGGTGTAAAAACTTACCTATCAGGTATAATGAACACTGTTCGGGTGATGAGCACACTACGAGCTCCTATTTAAGCATTGTAAAAGGTATCACTATAACAAAAACATTTGTACCCCTTAATATTTTGAAATTAAAAAAACCCAGAAATAATAAAATGAGTGTGGTTGTTTTAAGCCACTAAATTTTGGGAGGATTTGTTTTGTTATTGTAGCAATAGATAGTCAAAATGAAGCTTTCTAAGATGTTTTCTTTGCCTTATACTTTTTCTTCTTGCTTGCAAATTCCATTTTTCTTTTGAAATGGTTCTCTCATCCTAACAAAGGGGCAGTACATTGTCCTTCATGCGGCCTTAAATTATTAAACAATTCTCCTCTTCCCAAATCATGCCCAGATTTCTTCACATATACTAAAATGAGTATATCTGAAATTTGCAAGATAATTGGTTCACTAATTAATAAACTAATTTACTCCAAAGACTTTGTGGTTATTGATATTTTAGTACATTTCTTTTCCTAGAGAAGCATTTCAATATATTTTAAAATAATCTAATCTGGTACTCAAAATAGACTGACTAAGGTCTTAATTTTCAAGTAAAGAGCTTTTGAGGGAAATATGTTTGAGAGTTGAAGGAGGAGGTGTAGAATGTTGCAAGATGTTCAATGCCTAAAAAAATCACACTACATGGTCTCTGCGTATGACCCAGTCTTTCTTTTACCCCTGAGTAGCTAAAATAACTAACATGATGGCATCTTGTTTTGTTTTTGGTTCTTCATCTGAAAATGTAGTTAATGCCCTTAATATTTGAGAAGTACTCCAAATTCCTTGTACTAAAATCAATGTGGTAATTTCAACATATTATTGCCATTGCTTAGGCTTGCAGATGCTGAGGTTCAAATCAACTTTCTAAGCCTGGTTATGTTAGGAAAGTTAAGGTATGTAAGTTAATGCTAATGTTAATCTGATTGGCAAAATTTACTGAACTGAAATTCTAAACTGTGAGCTTCCACTAAACCATTGGACCAATGTATCTAAATTGGAAATTTTTTCCCTCCTGACACAGCATATAATAGATTCACATATTTTTCATCTTATTGTAGTCATCTCTGTGACAGAGCTGGGTATTCCAATCCAACCTGCAAACTATGTCTGCAAAATTTAAATGAAATTTCTTCTTCTTACATACGCCAGAGTTTAACATGTATATGACTTCCCAAAAAGGACTATCCAAGCCAAGCAATGTGTGTCCCACCAATATTCTATAGGATCTATAGGATATGCTAAGGTAGTATACCAGAAGGCCTCACAGACAATCACCAAGGAGATTTTATTAGAAAGGATCTCCAAAAAGAGGTGAGACATTTTCTGTCCTTTTCTTATAAACTTTTTTGCCCTATAGCTAAAGGAAATATTGAACTAGAAATCAACATATCACCTATTCCAAAAACTTTTTCTCTAGATTAGTATCTTGATTGTTGTACTTGTGAGCACACCAAGAAAATTTTCTGGATTGTTGGCTGTTTTCACTTAGCTCTTCTCTCTGTCCACTGATATTTCTTGATTTTCAAATGTGACTCAGTCTTTCCATCTTAAAAAAAAAATAAAATATAAACACACACATACATAATACTTTGCACTTTATTTCTTACAAGTGTTTACTCCATAATAGGCCTATCTTTTTACCTTCCAAGTGTTCCTTTAACTTGTCTTTTCCCTGCTAGAGTCACTTACCCAATCCTTGTCTATGCCTACCATATAAATGTAAGAATAGCATTTTACACAAAGGGGAGATCATTACCACTTTGCCTGCTTTCCATGTTGTGTCAACTATATTTACAGACAATTCTGTACTGTGTGAAAAGAAAACAGGGTCTATGCTCACTTACTCAATTGAACTGTGTTGTTCTATATTGTTGATTGAACCACGTGATGAGAAAAGATGACAACTTGGTCCTTCACACTAACACTTTTGTTGGGGAATATCAGATAATGAGTTAAGTTTTACATTTTTGAGAGGTTTAATTAGTATTATATAACTCAGATCAGGCAAAAGGAGAAATAAAATAACCAATTTCTTTTTATTAATATAATGTGCCATAGCTTGGATATGAAAAGAAATAATATAATGAGAAAAATAAACTTTTAAATTTATTTTTTATGCCTCTTGAAAATATTTACAGTGGCATTGTGCATAAAGATACTTATGGATGGTCAGATGAAAGTTATTCCTTCTAGCAGTTTGAATAATTTCTAAAATGTTTATTTTCTTAATGTTATTTTACTCAGTGACAATATGACTAATTTCATTTACTCCAAATTAAAGAGTTAGCATAATAATTTCAGTGTAAAAAGACAAAATGTTTTTTGAAGTCATATGTATTAAATATGCCTCAAAGGCAAAAATGAAATTCTACAGCATGAAAATCTCAAATTTCAAAAGGAGGGCACATGCATTTTATGCTAGAATATTCATTATCTAATCAATCATATATAATCCTTTGTTCATAATATGCATAAAATCTTTCTTTTTCCCCTGCAAATAGTGTGGCCAAGATCTCCTAAATGTACGCAAGTCAAATTTTGCAAATATAAGGTATTTTGTTTGGTCAGAGACTGGTCTATCAGGTTTTGCCATGAAGTCTGTTAAAGATACACAGCTAACAAAGGAATTTTTCGCTTGTAAATAATGGGCCAAATACAACCCCCCATGAGCCTTTTCTATTATGTTTCTTTCTTGGGGCTGTTCGTTCTGTTTTCTTTTTTCCATGGATTTGTTGGCATATAAAATAGCACTTTCAAACATGCTTTGTGATGGGTAATCCTATTAGTTTGGAAAAATGATTTTCCCGAAATTTGGAAAACAAGATAATTTGCTTCATGCCACTTTTTGCATATGCCATTATTTGTTTTTAATAGCCATAAAATAAGAAAGACTCTATGTCTTTTTTTTTAACATGACCTTTTATTCTAACTTGGCAGTCTAATTAGTCCAGATTGTCTTAAAATGCTTTGTTTTTGCTGCTTTTGTCAGAGAAGAGTTAGAACATGATGCTCTCATGGTGGGTCACAGACTGAAGAGGCCTGACCCAGGGAATCGAATGTCTGACCTGGCCTGACCCTAACCTCTCCTTAAAATCGAGTCTTTACTTTTTATTTAAAAACAGAGGTATACTTCCCATGTATCTTTTTTTCTCTTGTCCAGCTGCTAAAAAGTACCCACGGCTATTCATCCAAGAGCTCAGGGTGGGAAATTACATTTTCTAATCTTCTCAGTTTGGAGAATGGGGTCTGGGCTTGATTTACTCATGTTTACTTAGGAAAAGTTCCACTATATTGTCTAGAAATTTTATGTAAGAGAAAAGCAACCAGAAAAATTGAGAATTAGATGGATTATGGGCTTTCCCTCCACTGCACATGAAAATTAAGCACTTATTTATTTTAAATAACTCCTTATATTGAATTAAAAAATTATTCCTGATTATGCTTCAGCAATTAGATGAGACAAAACATTTGGCAGACATATTAAAAAATTACAGTTGTTAGAGCATTTAAAACAATGCCAATTTTCTATTGGGAATATAGGAGGCTGGGAGATCTCCTCTAATAATAATAATACCATTAATCACTTTATGGTTTTGTGCTCTCACTTCTTAGGCAAATGATCAATACCCTTAATTTGGATCTTGCTTTTATTGTTCAGCTCTGTGATTCTTTTTTCTCAGTTTGGATGGTTGTTACAGTAAATTTAATTCATGACTGTGTAGGGTGATGTGTCCTGTAGGTCATATCCTGTAATCTTTCATGTGGAGAATTCCCATGGAGTTATTCCATGAGATTGGATGGCAGACTCTTTTGCTTTTACTTTAAACATCTTTACTTTTTTGGGGGGTGAGAAGTGTGGGAGGTTAGCTAATTCAGTGCATTCCAAATTACAGTGCACAGAGCTTTTACTCACTCATTCAGGCATGTAGGAGAACTCTGCAAACTTGAGTAACCTGAGAGGCTCCTTCTTACTCTAAATTCAATAATTTGTACCTTTGAAAATAAAAAACTTTTTAGTGCCTCACAATCTCAAATTTTCCCACTGTCTACCTCCGGTCATGTAGCTAGTTTAGTTTAACAAAAGGACTATATTTTTTTGTCATCAAATCTTACCAGTTGTAATTACTGTAGCAGCCAAACATCAACCTTAATGGTAACATGGCTTTAACTTTTTAGAGCAAGACACATTGTTTTATTGACATTTTCAAATTCAAATGTAGCAAGCATAGTCAAGGTTACGCTGTTTATAGAGCAAACAAGCCTCTTTAACCTGTGATAATTTCCCTATGTTTATGTAATCACAAACAGAAAAGAGAAACACACTAAACATATCCTTGAAAATAAAAGTGAGTTGCTAAAATGTATCAGAATGAAGATTGTCTTTATTTTTCAGTTGGTCTATGTGAGATGACTTGTAAGTTAAAATGCAAATAGAAAATTAAATTCAGATGCATATGCTTTGGTTTAAAATTATTGAAATGCTTCAAAATGGAGAGGGTTCTCCAACTTGTGAAGTATATAAGCTCTGAGTCATGTACAGGGCAATTTAAAATTATTCAAGCTCTTCAAGTTTCCCAGAGTGCTTTAATTTGGACATTATCAGGGTTTCAGGAATGTGCAATGCATAGAAATTTGAGGCTGCTAAAAATGCTTTTTGAAAAAGAAAAAAAAAGAGCCCTTCTCTTACGTTCAGAAATCTGGGCATGTGCAGACGCTGAGGAATAAATTGATGTAAAAGTGTTTGAATGCTTCAATTTGTAAGTGATTCGAAGAGCTGCCTTGATCACTCAGCATATGTCCTATTGGTTAGAAATGCCCCATTCAAAAAGTGGAGGGAAAAATGAAACCGAGTCTTTATGGAGGGGGGGAGAAAGGTAGTGCCCCAGGAATTCAAATATGTCTCAAATATGTTACAATATTTTAGGAGAGATTACTTGGAATATGGGGAAGACATCATTGAAGAAAAAAGTTCAATTAAACTTTTTGTCAAAGCCTCCCTTGTGTTAATTTCACACTGTGCTGTTTGTGAACTATACTCTGGCACTCTGATTGACTTCCTGCCCCTTGAATGGCCCAGGTATGGCCATGCTGACATCTTTTTGGTTTATTTGCTCTCACTGATAGTAGCTCAATGATGAAAATTTCATCTTGCACATAAAGTCACTTCACTTATTCGTGGATTTCTGGAGTGCTATGGTGAGGATAATTTAGAGGCTACATAGGATTTAGCAACAAAAGAGGGTCATAGTTAATGCTCTCTTGGAAAAAGGAGAGACATTGGGAATTATACAGGTTTTCCTGTTGTGTTTTCTTTTTTAGTACCCATGTCCTACATTTCTTCAAGATCTTGTTCATAACACTCTCAAGTTTTCCAAACATATCTAATTACATTTTCTTAGTAGTACAGCCTTTGATCTTCATCAACACAACCATTGTCACCACTTTAAACTTTTAAATATTGAAAGGATGTTGAAAACTTTAAAATACATTCATGTTCCATCTAATAGAAGACAATCCACTGGTCATTTGTTTTATTTTCTGTTTTAAGAAAGTCTCCTATTAATGAATAACAATAGAGACTTCCCACATATATCAATATTGTTGACTTTCCTGGTCCTGTGTCCATCCCCTCTCAGCTGTGTACCCTCAGAAGGGTTGCTCCACCTCACTGCAGCCCACCGGCTCCATTTTTCAAGTGAGAGGTTAAACAAGCAGCTGTCTTAGGACCTTTTCCCACTCTGAGCTGAGAACTTCCAGCAGGAGAGATGAGCTGAATGAGGCTCCTCTCCTCAAGTCAGATTTAAACAACAGAGACATGGTAATGAGATGGGAAACTGGCAGGACAGAATCATTAAATAAAAGTTGCAAGACCCAAACCAAGGTCTCTGACAAAAACAGGAAAATGGGATGAAGTGAAGAAACTAATTAAGACCAGAAAGAGCTAAGATGGCAATATAAGTGACTCCACTTTGCCCTTGTAGCTCATTATACCCTGCTTATGATGTAGAAACATGCTAAAAGAAACCCCTCCTAGTACCATGACAGGTTACAACCACCAGACAACTCCTGAAAATTACCTTATCTGGTGTTAAACGAGGAGGAACCCCTGATTCCTGGAAATATCTCCCCTATTAATAGAAAAACCCTGCGTAATCCACCCTTTATGTAGCACATAATCAAGAGATAGCCATAAATAGAGTTCATCAGTAATGTACAGGTGCTATGCTATCAGTGGGGTAGCCTGCTTGCTCTTGGTTTGTTTAATAAATGCTGCTTTTGTTTCCAACTTAACACTCATGCTTGAATTATTTCCTGCATGAAGCCAAGAACCCTCTTGGCCTTCAGGCCAGACCCCAGTTTTGGGGTCCACTTTCCTGTGTCAGTAACAGCCCTGAGTAAAGGGGGATAGGGGAAAACTCCCCAATCAAATGTTGGAATTTATAAGTCACTGTTCCCGGGAGCAGCAGGTGATTGGCCAACCATGTGGCACAATTTCAGAGACTTCTGGGAAACTTTTATTTATTTATTTTTATTTTAGCATATTATAGGGGTACAAGTATTAAGGTTACATATATTTCCCATGCCCTCCTCCCCCCTCGAGTAAGAGCTTCAAGTGTGTCCATCCCTAAAACGTTGCACATTTTACTCCTTTGGTTGTATATACCCATCCCCTCCTCCCCCCTCCCACCTTCCCAATACCCAATAAATGTTACTCCTATATGTCCACTTAGGTGTTGATCTGCTAATACCAATTTGCTGGTGAGTACATGTGGTGCTTGTTTTTCCATTCTTGAGATACTTCACTTAGCAGAATGGGTTCCAGCTGTATCCAGGAATATACAAGAGTGCTATATCATCATTGTTTTTTAAAGCTGAATAGTACTCCATGGTATACATATACCATATTTTATTAATCCACTCATGAATTGATGGGCACTTGGGTTGTTTCCACAGCTTTGCAATTGTGAATTGTGCTGCTATAAACATTCAAGAGCAGGTGTCTTTTTCAAAAGTGACTTTAGATCTTTTGGGTAGATGCCCAGTAGTGGAATTGCTGGATCAAATGGTAGATATACTTGTATTGCTTTGAGGTATCTCCATATTGCTTTCCACAGAGGTTGAACTAGTTTTAGATTCTTAACTGATCCCTGTTCATCAACTGGTGCTGGTAATTACTTCAGTCTGGAATAAAAGTTTTATTTCTGAAATTAAAAGACAGGAGTGCTAAATTGTAAAAAGAGCAGAAAAGCAAACAGATCTAAATCTCAGCTCCACTACTAACTATTTTTATAAATTTTCATATGTTTCTTAGAGTCTCTGAGTCTCAGGTTCCTCATCTGTGAAATGGTAATAATAATGGCTATCTCATAAATTTCTGGAAAGGAATGAGTATGACAATGTTCATAAACTGGTCTAGTACTTTTATAAACTAAGTATTTGTGTCCTCTAAAAATCCCTATCTTGAAACACTAACCTCAAATTTGTTGGATTAGGATTGTCTTCAGGAGTTAATTAGGTCATGAGGGTAGAGCCCTTGTGAATAGGATTAGTGCCCTTATAAAAAGAGAAATGAGAGAAATGATCTTTGCCCTGAACCATGTGAGAATACAATGAGAAGTCAACTATTTGCAAACCAGGAAGCCAGCCCTCACCAGACCCTGGCTATGCCTACTCCTCTTTGATCTTGGACTATTTATTCTCTAGAACTGTGAGAAATAAATTTCTGTTGTTGAAGTTACCCGGGCCTTGGCAGTTTGTTACTCCAGCCCAAACTGACTAAGATAAGCACCTAGTAGACTTTGCATAATTATTAGTTTCTTTTTTCCCCTTCCTTCAATGAAAATGATTTTATTTGCATTCTATGTGTAGAAATTTTAGTCTGAAGTCCAAAAATGTATGTAGGGCTGGACTGGAGAAGGCTTTAAAGGATGGGTGCTGGAGATTGCATGGCATCAGTGATGGAAAGCCCTCAAAACCTCTGGGTAGAAAGTTGCAGGAAGGAAGTGTGGACGTGGCTCGTGGCAAATAGAAGAGAGGACTGTACAGTGTGAGACTACCCTGTGGGCGGAAGGGCAGGTGTGGGTGGTGGCAGTGGGACAGAGTAAGACAGAGAGGCAAGAAAGACCATTTGGGAGATCAATTACCAGGGCTTTATACCTAATCAAATGAATGAAGAAAAATAGCCATAGTAACAGGTTTTTAATTTTCTGGTAACTAGATCTAAAACCCCAGACAAATTATTCAAATCTCTCTGAGCTCTCAGTAAAATGCACAGCTACTGGCATCAGTAGCTCAGAGATTGTAAAATGGGGGAATTTAATATGATCTCTTCTTCTGCTTTTAATTGATAATTCTATTTAATTCTATTTAATTGATAATTCTTGATAATTCTAATAAAAAACTAGGGTCAGCCACACCTTTCTTCTTAGGACCGTTTAAGCCAATGGTCCTAAGATAACTAAAAAGCTGGAAAGCGATACTTCAGTTTAGAGAAGGAACCGAAGAAAAAGCAAATTTGCTGAGCCAGAAGAGTAGAATGTAAGTTTTATCAGGGTAGAGACTGCATTTAGTTCATTGCCATGTCCCTAATGCCCAAGCAGTGCTCAGCTCCTAATAAGCCTGCAGTACATATTTTTTGAATGAATCAATTAGTCAAAATTTAATCCTTTTTGCTTAATAAATATGGATAACATATATTGACTTCACATGTCCTCCCCTAAAGTTCATCAAATACAATGGAATTATATTATTTTGTTGCAACAGTTACTCTCTATGGATACCATTTGCCAGGAAATATAAAGAACAAAGGCCATGGTAGCGGATAAACAATTTGGAAGCTTAGTCTCCAGGTGGGGAATTGAAATATACCAAGGTCAAATATTCTTGCCAACGATTTCCCTTTGTGTGAAATAGTCTTACTTGGTCTAATCTTTCTAGTTAGAAATATGCATTTAATTTGTAGTAGAGTGAAAAATACAAAATCGTTCAATAAAATGATTTGTTTTTTCTTATTTGAAAGATATTTTAATGATGGGGTTGATGGCCAGCTTAAATGTATAAGAAAAAACCCCAGTGAAACAAGAAGTCGTGCAAAATTGGGCCTGGGAGACACTAAGCACAGCACACTGAGAAGCCACCTTTGGCTGATGCTTAGTTAAGAGGACTTTTTATACTAAGTGAAGTCTGTCTGTAGGAAGGTGATGACTCCTGCAAATAGCCCAGATTACAGGGCTTTAAAAATATGTTTCATGTGATTTTTTTAATGTGAAGGTTTTAATTATATATACTCAGGGAACTTAGAGAGCACTTGAGCCAGAAACCAAAGTCAGAAAATATGTCTATTTTTACCAATAACTTTGAAGGAATTAGTTATGGTAGACAATTTAGGGTAAGGAAGCCTTTCTTTTTTTTCCCTCAAGGATATGGTTTGCTCTATATAAGAACTGCCACTAAACCAAAATGAAAGGCTTATTTGTTATGGCTGAAAATACCAATTATATCTCAGACAAAATGACACAGACCTGGTCTTTTTCTCCATACCAAAGCAAACTGTTTTATACATACATATATATATATATATATATATATATATATATATATATAATAGTTTTAGTCAATAATCATGTATCTTCACTTCAAGTTGCACTTCGACAAAATAGAGTACTTCGAAATGATCCCCAAGCACCATTAAGGTGATTCGTACCTGCCTCAAACATAGGGAAATAGAGATGTAGATAGGTTGTGTGATTTGTCCTATATTCCATTGCTCAGAAAAGACAGAAACAGTAATTTTCCAAGTGAACAGGTTAATCACTGGGTAGTGTTATTTCTCTAGAGAAATCCAAACTCTATGATAAAGTAAATAGCTTATGGTATAAAAACAATTGTTCATTTATTTATTTATCAAACATTTTTTGAGTATCGACTCTATGCTAAGAAGGCAACTACCAAAATATGTTCAATAGGAGAAATTCTCCCTAAATAGAATTACATAGCTAGATATCTGTGAAATCCAACATATTATGCTACATAGCATAAAAGGTATGACCTAATGTAAGTTAGCATATTGAGAATGCTAAGAAGTCCCATAGTAAATAAACCTGTTCAACTTTGTTAAGCAGAATGTTTTTAAAACATATTTTCAGCCAGGCGGTGGCTCACACCTGTAATCCTAGCACTCTGTGAGGCCAAGGCGGGTGGATCACTCAAGATCAGGAGTTCAAAACCAGCCTGAGCAAGAGCGAGACCCCATCTCTACTAAAAAAAATAGAAAGAAATTAATTGGCCAACTAAAAATATATAGAAAAAATTAGCCAGGCATGGTGGCGCATGCCTGTAGTCCCAGCTAGTTGGGAGGCTGAGGCAGAAGGATTGCTTGAGCCCAGGAGTTTGAGGTTGTTGTGAGCTAGGCTGATGCCACAACACTCAAGCCTGGCAACAGAGTGAGACTCTGTTTCCAAGCAAAACAAAACAAAACAAAACAAAACATATTTTCACTTTTTTCCATATATATCCTAATGATATTCTACAGAACACTGATAAATACTGTGCTAAATTTGAAGGATTAAAAATGAATACTATAAAATCCTTGCCCTCTACGTTGTCTGTTGAGAAGGTCAGACAAAAATATAAACAGTTATAGTAAAATGTAACCATACTATATTAAAACAATGCACAAAGAACTAAGTGACTAATTTTGCCTGAGTTTCAGGGAACATTTCATCAAGGTGGTAAAATTGAATCTGGCTTGTCGAGAATGCCCAGATTGGGGAAATATTTAATAAAGAGGCTGCAGAGTGGGAAAAAGTATCACAGGTACATGAATTGATACATGGTGTCCCACCACACCACCATCTGAGAAGTGGATGGGCTTAAAGGAAGGAGATGAGAACTAAGACTACAGTTAGTTTTGAGCAAGAATTCTGAAGTGCCTTGAATATCACACTAAGGAGTTTGGACTTTCTAATTTCGATAATGGGACATCTTAGCAGATCCTCCGATCTTTTGAATGAACTGTTTTCTGGATGATGATACGAGTTAACATACTTGCTTTGTGGTCTTGTCACATTGAACTTCCTCTTACCTTGCCAAACAGTTTTTTTCACCAATAATATCCTAGCTCCTCTGACGAACTCCTTGAAGGGGAAGCATCTGGAGGAAACACAGCAGCTCACTTAAGGCAGTTGGCTCTGTCACCCAACTTCACTAAGGTTGCATGGATTCTTTGATATTGTACATTATTCAGATTTAACCATAAGCTCTTGGTCAATTTCTTTTTTATGAAAATGTTTTCAAAAATGGACAGGATACTATTAACTTAGAATCTAGAAGTAAGCAATGTATAGATTTTCCTAAAATGTTAAATGTTCTTAAGTAAAACTGTTCATAGGGGTTCAGAGATGCAGCAAAGAAACATTTATACTTTCAGGGAATTTAAACTTCTCAACCTTTAAAGTTTCCTTATCTTTAATTAAACATACCGTGAAGCAAGGACCTGGGCTATAAGAGAGTCTGCACATGTTCAACTTTGCATTACATTAGTTCCTAAATCTATTTTATTTTAAATGTCCTCCCCTTTCTCTGAATACAAAGTAGAAGTCTTTTGCTGCCTGAAACTTGGCATTTCTGAAGCTCATTCAGTTATATAAATATATATCTACTCCAGAAACGTATGCCCATGTTTGACTATTTCCTAGAAATATGCTCTCTACTGAGCAATCTGTTCAAGCTACTGCTCTGCTATGGAAGATTCCCCATCCCTGAAGGAAAAGGCAGAAGGGCCTGTCAAGTCATGGGAAGGTCACCAGTATTTGAGTCTATAGATCCTGGGAGTGTACACGTGTTAATATAGTTAAAGCTAATTTAAATAAAATTCTTATCATAATTAAAAATCAAAACTACCATTAGAGGTTAGATCAGAGGGTTTTCTTTCCTGACTCGGTTGAAAATACCAAGCCACAAATGCTTCCTCTACACACCCGGTCTACTCCTTTTGTTGACTAACGCTCATGAGTTACCGCCCCCCACCCCCAATTAAGTGCTTTCTGTGTAGGCACTTTCAAAAAAACCCAAAAGGATCTAATTATGCTGAAAATTTAAATCCACCATATTTTTTATGTCTTCTATGCATTTGGCAGAGGGTTGGCTATGATTGCTGATGTAAATCAAATCTAAATCTAATCTTTTTTCATTTTATTCTAATTTTTGTACTAAAATGAAATTCATATGTACCTGAGGAATTATAAATGCTATCCTTTAAACAGTACTATGGTGCACCCAATTCTATAGTGATGTTTGGAAATATATAGTTATTGATTTGCTATTCTTTGGATTTGTAACAACTTTAATATACCCAAATTCTCCTCACTTACCACTCAGTGAGGCACTGGCCACATACTCTGAGAGAGAAAATTGGCCTAGTGTACTCATTTCCTGAGTAATACAGGTGTTGATGATAAAATAAGTATGTGTATTGTGTTTTGTACCCCCACCCCCAAGTGATGATCATGCTCTGCAGAAACATAGCTCTGTGAAAAGAACGAAAGCTTTGCAGCTGGACACTCTGGTTTTTGTACTTGTTCTTCCACTTACAAGTTGTGTGATTCTGGGTAATTTACTTAACTTTTCTAAAACTCAGTCTCCTCATCTGTTATGTGAGGATACTATTTCTTTTTATGGAGTTGTTGTGGAAACTAATATAATGCACATTTACACTTGGACTGGAGTTAGTGCCCAGCAAATGGGACCAACGCCATCAGAGAGTAACTTGTCAGGGACTCATCTCAACAGTTTTCTCCTCAGATAAAACTCACACTAAAGTTTCCCTTATAATGAATTATATTCTCCACTTATTTTCTATTTCTTGATCCATTTTTAGTTCTTGTATTTCTGTTTTCTTTTAATTTCATGAACAAAAGAATACATTTGCATGAAACATTCAGAGTATTAAATGTGGTTAAAATCTTGAAAATCATCCATAATTTCATGTTGACTCTGCCTGTCCATTTCACTGCACCTCAAAAACTCAGTAGTTTGGTGAACATTTTTTTTTTATGTTTTATCATTTTATTAGGAATAATTCCAATTGGGTTATGAAGAAAATGTATTCATTGAATTTGATGAGTTTTCCAAAAACTCTTAATGAGGGTATGTTCACCAATAAACAATAAAACATCAGCAGAACTATCATATACTGGGCAAAGAGTCAGGGTGATACCAAAAGCAACATGCAACATAAAAAAGATACAATATAAAGGAAGACAATCTGCTGAGTATTAGAAACCATCTCAATATGAACTCTTTGCAACCAGCACAGAACTAATGAGCTATCAAATCCAAACTATACGAAGGTAAGTTTGGCTGATGGAGGCCATGAGTCAATATGGGTGAAAAAGTGAGTTCCTCAGTGCAAGAGAGCTGAATAGTGTTTTGGAGCATTTCCCTGGCGGGTACAAGCAGTATTAGAAAATCTTTTTGGCAAGGGAGAGAAATAAATACAAATGGAATGCTACATTTTTAAATCAGCAGACTGTCCCAGGAATGATAAAGGTATCAGTAAAGTAGCAAAGGGATAACTTTAAAACATTATTTGTTTGTTGTGGGCTCAAAAAACATTCAAAACTGATTTCTTTAGAGGTTTCACAATAGCTATGTCCAGGCATTTAGGGTAAAGGGAGGTAAAATGAAAAGAGGACACTTTTTTCCCCAAGGAGAATTTCTTTAAAACCAAGCATATTGCTAAACAGCAACATTATACTTGGTAAACAATAATTGGCAACAAAATAAGTTTAAATGCTGTAATATTCTGCCCAAACCAGTCCCAGATACTGTTTAATAACCAAGATGCAAACTAATTTTGTTGTAACAAGCCTAGACCAATTCTATCAAACATGTCCTTGGTTAGATATCCAGTTTCATTTAACGTTTTGAAAGCTCATTTGACAGCCAGTCAAGTCCCTCATACAGACCAGTTCCTTGTGTAGCACAAGTGGCTTGAACATACCATGTTCTATTACGAAGAGACTGAAGACCTAATTTATCTGTCATTTCACTTATGGCCATGGCATTTGGCAAATCCTGTTTGTTTGCAAAAAGCAGCAGCACTGCATCTTTCAATTCATCTTCCTGAAGCATTTTCTGCAGCTCTTCTGCTCCTTCCTGAATTCTTTCACGATCATTGCTATCTACCACAAAAATAAGACCCTGGGTATTCTGGAAGTAATGCCTCCAGAGAGGCCTAATTTTATCTTGACCACCAACATCCCATACTGTGAAACAAATGTTCTTATATTCTACTGTTTCCACATTAAAACCAATGGTAGGAATGGTGGTAACTATCTCCCCCAACTTCAGTTTATACAGAATTGTCGTCTTGCCAGCAGCATCCAATCCAACCATCAAAATGCGCATCTGCTTCTTGCCAAAGAGGCAGGAGAAGAGAGAGGAGATGGTGAGGCCCATGGCGGTAGTGGCACTTGCAATGGGCAGAAGGGGTTTGGGGCGTCCCCAGGCCTTCTCTCTTCACGCTCCCGGCAAATGGGCGACTGGCGCGGCAGCTCAGGGTTTGGCCTTAAAGCTCCGGCTGTGCCACATCACGCGACGGCCCTGGCGACTCCGGCAGCGGCCCGGCCCCTCCAAGGCGGACAGAATCCGGTGGTGAACATTTTTAACAGACATTTTTCCTCTGAATCATCACATATACACACATGTCCTAAATTTGGTGTTTCATTATAAATAAAATCACATGATATGGATTTTTCGTGACTTGCATTTTCTTGAGTATCTTAAAGATGCTATGTGAGGCCATAGGTGCCTATATATTTAAATATGTTATATTTTTAATAATAAACTCTTTATTTTAGAATTGTTTTGGATTTACCAAACAGTAGCAAGGATAGTACAGAAAATTCCTTTATACGTTTCATCCAGCTTTCCTTATTGTTAATGTCCTACAGTACTACGGTACCTTAGTCACATCTAATAGGGCAATATTGATATTATTATTAAACTCAAAATCGTACTTTATTTGAATTTCCTTATTTTTAAAAATTCTACTTATTTATTGATTGATTGATAGACAGTTAGATAGATAGATAGATAGATAGATAGATAGATAGATAGATAGATAGATAGGGTCTTGCTCTGTCTTCTGGGTCTAGAATGCCATGGCATCAGCCTAGCTCACTGCAGCCTCAAACTCCTGGGCTTGAGTGATCCTCCTGCCTCAGCCTCCAGAGTACCTGGGACTATAGGTGTGCACCACAATGCCAAGCTAATTTTTCTATTTTTAGTAGAGACAGTGGGGGGTGGGTCTCACTCTTGATCAAGCTGGTCTCAAACTCCTGTTCTCAAACCATCCTCCCACCTTGGCCTCCCAGAGTGCTAGGATTACAGGCATGAGCCATCACTCCAAGCTGAATGTTTTTACTTGGTAACTAATATCCTCTTTCTGCTTCAGGATCTCAACCAGAATACAATGGGACATTTAGTCCCCATATCTCCATACTCTCCTCTAGACTATGACACATGCTCAGATTTTACATGTCTGTGGATAACCTCAGCAGTGTGAGAATTCCTGTTTAGATATATTTTTTAATGCACTTCAATATGTTTTGTTTGTATGTTTGTTTTTTATGTTTTTCTCATAGTTAAATAGAGGTTAGGGTTTTTTTGGAAGAGTATCACAGAACTGAAATACCATTCTCCTTAAATCATATCAAGGGCCCATGCTATGAACACGGCCTGCCACTGACGATGTTAACCTTGATGACCTAATTTGTCAGGTTTTTCAACTGTGAAGTTACTCTTTTTCCACCTTTTTTCCTACTGTATGTGGTAAGGAAGTCACAGCTTATTGGATGGGAGTTATGTTACCCCTCCTTAAGAAGATGTATTTTTAAATGTTTGTGCTTACCCCAAAGTATGAACCAATTATAATTTATTCAACTATTCCCATAGTTATTCAGTCTTTCAATGTTAAAAGCAATGCTGAAACAAGCCCCCTTGATACATAGTATCTTTGTGTGCGTATGATTATTTCTGTAGTATGACTTTTTAGCTTCCTAAGGGTAGAGTAGATGGGAAAAAGACATGTGCACATACTCTATCTCGATGAATGATATCCAGTAACAGGTCTCAAACAAATTTTAACAATATACATTCCTTTAAAAGTTCTTAAGTGTATTTTTAGGTCCGGCAAAAGGGACTTTTTGTTTACTCACATGATAAAACCAAATATTCCCTTAGATTTTATATATTTTTTTTCTAATTTAAATATGGGCAATTTTTATTTTATCAGAATTTTGTCTATTTTACAATTCTTTTATTTTCCTTTTTAAAAAATTTATTTCAGAATTTTATGGTGCTACAAGCATTTGGGTTACATAAATTGCTTTGGTACCATTTGAATCAAAGTGTGCCCATCACCCACATAGTGTCCATTGTACCCATTAGGTGTGAATTTACCCATTCCCTCCTCCCCACGACCTGCTTGACATCTGATGAATGTTGTTTCTTTATATGCACATAAGTGATCGATTAGTACCAGTTTAATGGTGAGTACATGTGGTGTTTGTTTTTCCATTCTTGTGATACTTCACTTAGAAGAATGGTCTCCAGTTCCATTCAGGTTAATACAAGAGGTATTAGTTCACCTTTTGTTTTATGGCAGAGTAGTACACCATGAATACATATACCACATTTTATTAATTCACTCATATATTGATGGACACTTGGGTTGTTCCCACATCTTTGCAATTGTGAATTGTGCTGCTATATAGATCAGAATGCAGGTGTCTTTTTCCATAGCAACAACAGAAATAAATAAATTAGACCTGATTAAATTAAAGGCTTCTGCACAGCCAAGGAAGCAATCATTAGAGCAAATAGATAAAACCTACAGAATAGGAGAAAATATTTGCGTGCTATACATCCAATAAAGGGCTGAGAACTAGATTCTATTAGTAACTCAAGCAAATCATCAAGAAAAATCAAACCACCCCATCAAAAAGTGGGCAAAAGACATGAACAGAAACTTTTCAAAAGAAGGCAGAATAATGGCCAACAAATATATGAAAAAATGTTCAACATCTCTAATCATCAGGGAATGTCAATCAAAACCACAATGAGATATCACTTAACTCCAGTGAGAATGGCTTTTATCAAAAAGTCCCCAAACAACCAATGATCGCAAGGATGCAGAGAGATAGGAACACTCAAACTCTGCTGGTGGGACTGCCAACTAATACAACCTCTGTGGAAAGTAATATGGAGATACCTCAAAGAACTAAAAGTAGAACTACAACGTGATCTGGCAATCCCATTACTGGGTATTTACCCAAAGGTTTTTACATAATATTTTAAAATTTTATTATTTTCATCCATTTTTGATAAATAAAATTATTTTGTGTGTGTGATATGAGGGAGAAGCTTAACTTGATTATTTTTAGTAAATACTACTTACTGAATATTTTATCTTTTCCCACTGATAGAAAATACCACCTTTAGCATAAAATTGCTTCACATTTATAAACATTTATACAAATGATCTATATCTGTGCCAGATCATGCTATTTTAATTACTAGAGTTTGTGGTATGTTTTGATAGATATCTTGTAAAACAAGTTATTTTATTATTTTTAATAATCCTTCTTTATTCTTATTTAATTATGTTACTTATTACAGATGAGCAGAATCACATTGTAAAGTTCTGCAAATAGTTGCAATTTTGATGGAGATTTCGTTAAATTCAAACATTAATTTTTGGAAAATTAGCCACTTAATAATATCAAATTATTCAATTCAGGAATATAAATGTTCTCCATTCATTCAGATCTTCATTTATCTTCTTTGATAAAAATTAATAATTTTTCATGCCTATCGCCTGCATATTTTTGACAGTTTTGCTCTAGTGTATATATAGTTTTTATTGTGTTTATCTGGCTAACTTACTGAGCTATCTTATTAACTCCATTTTTTAAGTTTATTCTCTTAAAATTTTTAAGATAATTGTATCTTCTGACACTAATTTCAGTTTTGTCTCATCCTTTCAAATATTCATTTTCTTTCTTTTCCTTTCTTATTGAATGTTAGTGTAGCATTGCACAGCAGTGGGGGTATTTTCTGATTTATTTTAACTAGAATATTTTACATTATTATGCCATTTGCTGTAGGTTTCCTCCAGATGCCCTTTGTCCCTCTAAGGAAGTTTTCTTCTTATTTTCTTTATTATTAATTTGGAATCAGGAATGACTATTACATTTATCAAACTTTTTTGGCCTGCTTTCCAATTATTATTTTCAAAAATATTCTAGTGTACCAATCCAAGAATGGATTAATAAAATGTGGTATATGTATACCATGGAGTACTATTCAGCTCTAAGAAACAATGGTGATATAGCACATCTTATATTTTCCTGGTTAGAGCTGGAACCCATACTACTAAGTGAAGTATCCCAAGAATGGAGAAACAAGCACCAGATATATTCTCCAGCAAACTGGTATTAACTGAGTAGCACCTAAGTGGACACATAGGTACTACAGTAATAGGATATTGGGCAGGTGGGAGGGGGGAGGAGGGCGGATATATACATACATAATGAGTGAGATGCCCAGATGGTCATGCTGGAGACTCAGACTTTTGGGGGGAGGGGGGGAAATGGGCATTTATTGAAACCTTAAAATCTGTACCCCCATAATATGCCAAAATAAAAAAAAATATTCTAGTGTAGTGATTATTATTTACTATTGAACCTTCTTTTTCTTTCTGTGATTAAACTTTACCTGGATGAGATATATTAGTCCCATGATGTGCTGCTAAATTCCCTTTAATAATGTTTTCTTTAACATTTTGTTGTTAATATAAATAATTTGAATGAATGTATTAACCATGAATAGTTTTGCTAGACACTTAGAAGACTTTTTGTGTTTTTCTATGTATTGATTTGGCTTATATAGTTATTACCCATATTTAATGTATCATAAGAAATTTTCTGAAAGTCATCTGTAATTGATGCTTATTTGGAACCAAGTATTTGGAGCATCAATAAGCATCAATTTGGAACCAAGTATTTGGCTTTTTCACTTTTTTTTTTACATATATTAGTCTCTTCTTCCTTTTCTTAACAAAAATTTAGGCATATATAGTTTTTAAAAAAGTATCTATTTCTTCCAAATTTTCCGACATGTTCATATAAACTTTACACACAGTATTATCTTATTTTACAATATCCCCTGTACCAGTAATTATGGGCTCTTTCTGACTTCCAATGTTATCTTCGTGTGTATCTTCTTATTTTTTTTATTAAACATGGAACATTTGTTTCTGATTTACTTCAAAGTACACATTTCTCCACTAGTGTTTGTTTTCTGTGACTGCTGCAATGAACAACCACAAACCTGGTGGCTTATAACCATAGAAATTTATTCTCTAAGTTCTGGAGTCACTCGAAATCAAGCTGTCAGCAGGGCTGTGCTCACTCTAAAGGCTCCACTGGAGAATCCCTTTCTTTCATCTTCCAGCTTCTGGTGGCTGCACTTGTCCCTGGGCTGTGGCCGCATTCGTTCATCTCTGCCTTCATGGTCCCATTGCTGCCTCCTTTTCTCTCTAATGTCCTGTTCTTCCCTCCTACAAAGACACATGCCACTGTATTTAGGGCCCACCTAGATATGTGTAGGCAAGCCTCTCCTCTCAAAATCCTTAATTTAATCTTGCTTTTTCCCATCTGGTGATATTCACAGAGGGGATCAGGACCTGGACCTGTCATTCTGGAGATCACCATTCAGGCTATATTCCACTTTCCATTTTCAGGCTGCTACAAAATTTTCCACAAATATTTTAAAAATTTGAAATTTTTATTCTATTCAGATACTTTACTTAAGCCTTCCATTCTTTGACTATGTGCTACTTCTAGAAGGTAAATACTGAAAATAAAAATAGCATTTACATTATTATGTCTAGGTTTATATTTCCTGGACATAACATTATGTCTAGATAGGTATTGTTCACTGCACAGCCAGGTAGTGTGGTAGAAATAGACCTTCTCTCTCTATTGCCACCACTCCTCTGTCAATTGAAAGATACTTTTCCTAGTGTGTAGCACGAAGGAATTCTCTCTTCTTCTTTCAGCCAATTCCAAATTTTGGTTTCTTATATAGGCTTTTAAATTTTCTTTTACTCTACAGTTTTTAGTTTCTCTCTTCTAGTTGGTTGATATAAGATACTATGCTTTCCTCAACTAACTTCTATCCTTCCTTCTTTCCATCAAATTACAAACAAAGAATTATCCTATCATGCGTGTTATTTACATTGCCTACTTTACTCGGACCATCTACATGGTGACGGTTATTTCCCCTGCTATGGATTTGAACATATTCTTTTCTCTTGGGTTTTATTATTTTTTTGATATCCTTCAATCCTGTTTTTCATATTCTTTTAGCTCTGGAATAGATTGTTAGGGGGTACTGGGATCTCTTTAGAAAACAATGCATTATATTTTCATGGCCATTCCCTCAGAACTTAATTCCTATCATTTGTTGCCCGCTTTAGCAATATTTCTTCTATTGTTTGTTACATGTATCAAGTCCTGGACTAGCCTTTAAGCTTCCCTGAGAACAGGCACCATAGTCCATTCCTACAGAATCTCACCGTAGGACCATGTCCTGACTGTGTATAAGAGGAGTTAAGTGAACATTGTTCACAGATTTCATGACACTGACCCAACAAATACTGACAGAGCACCTCTCAGAGGCCAGGCATAGCTTTGAAAAGTAGGGAAAAAGAATTGAGTAAGGCACAGGAGGTCCCTGTCCTCATAGGATTATACTCAAATGCTTCATTGTATAGCATTCTATCTAAATTTGAGTTGACTTTATTTAATGTGATTAGACTAAAACCTGCTGTGCACCTATCCTATGCGTGTTCATATGTTGGGGTTTCTGTGGGAAGGAAATGATAAAGACATGAAAACACAGGCATAGGCCCTGACCACATTGACAATTTCATGAAGCATTTATGCTATATAGAAGTGCAAGCAAAATTGAAGAAAGACTAAGAAGTTAATGTTTTGCAGGGAAAAGAGTGAAGTTTTCATGGAAGAAGTGATCTCTGAGTTATCCTTGAGATAGAAACAATTTGAGTGGGTAGAATTTAGGGGTGCTGATCAAGAGAGTGAGGAAATGGAAAAGATGGCACTGAGCTCAGCGGGTCCCCTTCATCTCAGAGCAGCTACGAAATTCCTTTTTCTTCCTTATATAAAATAGTGTGCTGATCTCCAGGAACAGTCAGTTCTAAAGATTGCCAAGGCCAAGAACTTAACTGTACCTGTCCTAGTTCTGCCAGATCTATATACAGCTCTGTGTATAGCTCTGGTCATACACACAGTCTCTGGGGGATTTATTTTTAATTTACTGTCTTAAATTTTATTTCTTTTCTTAATTTGTCATAATTAACTTCCCATTCATATTCTTGCTGAATTCTCTTCCAAGTACGCTGCTGGTCTTTCTAGGGTCCTGTTCAAAACCATGAACTTCTCTTACTCTGACTTTTGTTTGAAAATAGGTTCACGAAGCCATTAAAGTCTTAACCTAGCAAGGAATTTCTCTGTCTTCATAAAACTTTGCTTGCACCCCTTGTAAGACTAATGAGCAAATAAAGTTCTGGATCTGAGTTGTTTTATGAGAGCTTAGAGGCATTTTTTTGGCTAATGTTCAAGGTTCTTTTAAAATATTTTACCATAAAGCCTCCTGACTGCTTCTCCCTGTGGAACTGAAAGGGTATGTTGGGAAAATATGTATTTTCATTTAAAATAAAAAGTAGGCACACAGTGAAAAGTCGTCCTGAGAAGCTTGCATTACAAGCTTACAGCTCAAACTTCTTTTGAAGTTTTAATTCCTTTTCTCATAAAGAACACAGCGCCGAGCTACATAAACATCCATAATGCGAAAATATGGCTGATTCAAACATCAGTAGCTTTTACTTTGGAACATGTTAGAAAATAATAAGTAGTATTTGAGTATATCCTATTATTTGTACTGAGGCTAAGTCTTCATAATTTTTAAAACTTTAGTAATGTAAATTAAAAAAATAAACAGCAATAAAATGAAACAATAAAGATGGTACATTTTAAATTATTTGGGGGCCAATTGCTCAGTTTCAGAAATATTTGAGCTCCAATATTTTAATCATTTACTTGAGTATTGCATTGCCTCTTAGCATCCTTACGTGAAAAGAATGAAATGGAACAAACCTAAATTAAGCTCGTTTTTTTTTTTTTTTTTTTTACCTGTGTACAAGGCTGATATGGGGCTGAGTGAGAAGATTGAAAATAATTCAGCAACTTAATGTTACTTGCAGATGTAAAATAATTCATGCTTTTTCCTTATTACCTTAGAAAATAAGAAAGCTGCATCAATTGACCTGAGCAGGAGGTCACTGGCCCACCTGTGATAGGAATGCTCTGTATTTTCTGCCACCTCCAGAAAGGCATAATCCAGAGCATATGAGAATAGGTCTACACATTCCAGTTAAATTTAATTCCAGCCATTTAGTAGCCATTTAAATGTAATCAACGAAAGATCTTTTGAGAAATAAGATAACTATAACTCAGAATTTACCTGGAGTCACCTTCTTCTCTAAATATGCACTTTCTGCTTCATCAGTTTCTATCCCTTCAGTTTCATCTTACTTAAGTTTCAGTGCAGGGGACATCGAATGTGAGATAATGACTGTCATGTGTATGTCATTTGAAACATTACAAATTAACTTTATATATCATTCATTTGATTCTCTGGACAACTAGTTTGCATAAAATGTTCCTATCTTGCTTATGTTGCCCAGCTAGAGAAGCAACTGTATTCAATAAAGAAAATCCCTTACTTCTCTTCTGCTTTCAATAGTAATAAAAATAAAATTTACTGATTATTTATATGCCAGGTACTATGCTCAGCACATGATGTCATTATCTCATTTAATCCCTACAGTAATCTTTGTGGTAGAGTTATTGGTTTCCCCATTTAACAGATAAGGACACTAAGCACTGGGAATCTGGATGACTTATTCAAGCTGTTAAACTGGTTGAGCGAGAGCTCAGAGTGGTGAGACGCAAATTCTGTTTTCAGACCCTCTTGGTTACACTCTCTCTGGTTCTTTATTTCAACTAGTGGAAAATCCTAACGCTCAATCACATATTATTCTCTCTAGCAAATGTGTTCTCTTTCAGAAAGTTTTGTTGACTATTTTAACTCCAGTAAGTCCTCACTAATAAATACCTCTTACTTTTCATTGTAAAGTATATATTCTGCAGTGGGGAAGAAATGCTGACCAGTAACTTACAGGAGAGGGTTAGAAGCAGATTCATTTAATTATAAACTCATTCTTCTCACATCTTCTTTTACTAAGCTTTGGTTGTTTTGAGCTTTTTTTCATTCTATATGGATAGCTGTAATGTGGCAAAGATAAATTAACTCATATCCTTCCATGTTGTTTTTATTATTCCCTGCAAAACTATATTCTTTTGAAAGAAGTCTTACATAAAGGGAGTAGCTTCTGTGTTTAGCTGGAGACCTGTTGCTGATGGTTTTATCTGCGTTTGGTCATGGCTGAGACACTACTCCTGCTAAGAATTCTTTGGTTCTGGCCTGCACTCATAACTGTCATATGCTCTTTTTTAAAAAAATTAAATATCTCATAACCTATCCCCATTAAAAATATATCTTAGCACTCAGGGGTTTCTGTGGTTATATTCACAGTTGGAATCCTATTAAAAAAATCTCAAGTCAGATTATGATCCTATTATAAGGTCCAGGTAGAACAGCTGTGGTGGTGATAAGTTAGAATCATTTAAAAATTTTGGGATGTTATAATGCCCTAACATAATCTATTAATGGCAGGTTACATAGTTTTATTCCCAGCCTAAACTACTATACTGATCAGAATTTTATTATGTGTGTGGAACTGTTGAATTTTATATAAAATTCTGAGCATTTAAAAAGAATATTCTTTTGCCATCACCTTAGTTATCCTCATCCTGGTACCAAAAAAACCCCAAAACCTCCACTCTAATATCTTAGAAATTGACTTGTTTTATAATATACTTTAGTATATGGTGAAATATATATGTGTGTACACACATGTGCATATATATGCACTTATAACACTTAACTATAGCTATATATATATTCCTAAAAGATAAATAAAAATGAAGAAATTCAAGACACTTTATTTTAGAAATCTAGGATTAGGGAAAGAGATAAATCATGAACAGGAATTTTAAAATGAAAGTATTACATTTTTATAATCTTTTTTGGCTTCCTATGCATATTTTGCTTATGGTAATGGTGAAATATAGCCTTTTAACAATTTAAATATGGATAAAACAGTTCAATCAATTTTGTTTGAATTTTAACACATCATTAAGGAGATAAAGTTAGTCACTGACTAATTGTAATTCAGTTAGGGAAAAATATATTTAATAATTATTTATTCACTCATTCATGTAAAGGTGTTTCACAAGAACATGCAGGTTCTGGGAACAATAGCCAGGTGCTGGGGTAACAGGGACCAAACAGACTCACAGACTCATCCTCAAGATAATAGAAAAGAGACTCAATTCATCTTAAAATACTATTGGGCATATTCAGTCCTACCACATTGCAATTTATAATGTCATCTCCTGAATCTGAGTGAAGCTATGTGTTTTTTTGTTTTGCTTTTGCATTTTTGATAGGATATTTTGCTTTTCATTTATGTACTTAATTTGAAGCTAAGTCACAGTGATGGGACTGATAACGATAATGTAGAATTATTCTAAAGGTTTATCTTGGAAGCAGTTGCAGAAACCTGAAGCACGATTATACTCATGAAACACTGACTCTATTCTGAAACTCTGACCTCATTTCCACCAAAATAGATCGACATTCTACAAAATCCATGATTCAGTGACATCTGTTTAATCTATCACATCATTTGAATATGAATATGTGCACTTTCTTATACGGGTCAACAATGCCCTTTTCTTGTTTTTCTGGCAGATTTAAGTTTCCTGTGTTTGGTGAGTTATGTTAGATCACTAGGAATGCTCTATCGTGAAAGTTGCTAAATGGCTGATATTTTGTGTCTCTTAGCAAAATTTCATTCACAAAAAAGATCCTCAATCATGAATTAACTCTGGCAATTCTTTCAAGCTTTTCTGTTTTGGATATCTGTAGAATTAAAATAAAAGGAAAAAAGACAACAAAATCCTTCATACTTTATCCTGACTTCTTCCAAACAGTTGCCAGTAATGGATAAGTAATGGATAAGAGACAGGAAAAAGAAAATTTGCTTTCTGGCCCACTTACTCTTTAGCCATTATATTGTAAATCTAACTTGCAAAAATCACAGCATAAACTCACCTGAGAAATAGTGGACTGGAACATGCTGCTCACTACCCTCTTTTGACTTAAGAAACTCTCAAAACTTATGTTTTCCTCTTTTACATTGCTGGTACTCCATTTTTAATTATTGAAACTGTTCCACTTTTTACTAACCTTTGAAATTTCTTTACTTTATAGGTAGAGAGTAGGGTGTATAGATTGAATATCTTTTGTTAGCAAATCATATAAAACTTTGTTGTGCCAAGAACACCAAGTAAATCTACACACTGGACTTTGTGATTTAAACTATATTGCAGATATTTCGGTTTTTAACAGTAGGTGTATTATTTATTATGCATCTCACCATCTTGTTTTTATTATAAGCTGAATTACTTTATCTACTTGAAGAACCTTTGTTTAGTAAGCTTTTTTATATTGTAGTTTGTTGAAATATTGTATTTTTCTATGACAACGTGTGTGCCCTAGAATAACACTTTTCAAACCTACTTGCACAGTAGATATACAGTAGAATCACTTGCATGCAAAATATAGATTCCTGGGCCTTTTAAATTATTATTTTAAAAATATTAGTAAGTTTTCGAGTTTATTCCTGTGTAGTAGAAGAAAATATGTTTAAAGTGTTTTGATCTTTAGGATTGATACAGCATAAACATAAAAGTAACTACCTCTGGAAAACTAAAAAATTTTGGACTTAAATATGTTACAAAATGTTATTTTTAAAGAAGGAGAATACCTTTGATATTTCACCCCACTAAGGACTTAGGAAACATAACCAAATGCAATTTGTGGTCAATCCTGATTTGAATAACTATCCCTAAAATTCATGTTTGGGAACAACTGGTATATTTCCATCTGAATTGGACATGAAATAATACTAGGAATTGCTATTAGTTTGGTTAAATTTGAAAATGACATCTTCCTTATTGAACAGAACATCCTCATTTTTTTGGAGATGCATAGTGGGATTCTGAAACTCAGTCTATCATCCTTCCATGTCACTTGAAATTTGTAAAGTTAGAATAAAGCAAATAACAAATGTGGGAAAATGTGTATTGACAGAAAAGTCAAATAATTTAAAAGAGAAAGAGAGAAAAAGTGATAACATATGCCAAAAGTAAAGGAAACGAAACTCTCCAGTTCTGATGCTAAGCATTGATTTCACCCATTTGTGACTCACCCAAGCATATTTGGTGTCAAAATATCACATAATTTGCTTTAAGTAGTTCATTACATATACACATAAAATGAAAATATCTGGCAAATTGTTATCAAATGTTGAATGTAGGTGGTGAACATATGGGTGTTTATTTTACTTTTCTTCCTACTTTACTGTATGTTTGAAAATCTTCACAATAAAAAGATAATGACTTAAAAAAATAATGACTAATATCCAAAGCTGATGATCATTTAAAATGCCTTTTTATGGCTATAAAAGGAGGTGGTGTTTATACATGAATTTATTTATCAAACATTTATTGACTATTTGCTATGTTTCAGGAGTTATAGGTGTTGAGGGTATAGATTAATTAATAAGCTATATTTCTACCATTGAGAATCATTTATCTAATGATTCACAAACTTTTTTCCATGTCATGTTGTATAGAAAATGGTAATATTTCTACAAACACTGGGGGTAAATTAGAATGAATTTGGGGCATCTATAGGAGGCTTTGAAAAAATTATTGTATTTCCTTTAAATAATAATTTTGAAGAGAAAATAATTTCAAACATTAAGGGACATGTTGAACATTGAATTTGTGTAATACTTAATTTGCATAACAAATCCAAATAAAACCTATAAATGAGAAAGTGGAATGTGTAATGGTATTAAATGAGCATTGTCTATTCTATTTTCTTTATTTTATTAGTCCCAAAATATAGTGTTGACAATTTCCATGGAGGTTTGTAAAGTAAGCAATTCTGCAACTAAGTGAGGCATTTTGACTTCAAATACCGATGGAATAACCTTGTATCTAACTTCTTAAGCTCATTATAATACTGTTATAAATAAATGAGCTCTGAAAGCAACTTTGTTTCTTGTTTTCCACTTCCCAAGTTTCAAAAATTCTTGTCATCATTTTCTGTGTAATATGTATATAGTATGTATTGGTCCATTGGTTTGCCTGATGATTTTCTCGTGCAAATAATAAAATAAGATATTTAGTCTGAAGAAAAGAATACTTGTCAAGCACATAAAATCCAAATTTCATCTAATCTTAATTATGTTGCTTGTTTAGTGAATTTATCTGTCTTGTAACTTTCCATCTTTCAACAGAAAGTTTACACTATTTTTCGTGAAATAAATATCTTTTGAAATTCATATAGTTAATTATAAAGTACTTATGTAGATTGTTATAGCAGTAGGTTGTTATAGCAGATATAGGTTGTTATAGCAGTAGAAAATTAATTAAAAAATAGCTATTCTACACTCTTAAGAATAAGAAAAGTCACATGAAAACTTGAAAAAAGCATGAAATAAACAAAATAGTACTAGAACATTATATTTTGTCCACTTAATACTTAAATTCCAATAATTTCAGAAAGCAGCAATACTACTTTTAATCATACGTGATTGAACAATTTGAATATTTACATTTGACAATGTAAATGTTTATAGCTCACTTTAATGAATTGTTTTAATTATATGCATTTATTATATATTTTTATAAATAAACTTCTTTTATCACTATAAAGTATTTGTAAGCTCAATACTTTGTTGACTCATCTGTGTCCTGCCACACATTGATTGAGTCATAGTCCAATAAGGAGGATAGACCTTAGAGAGCAATGAAGTGTTAAGAACTAAAATAGACCAGCTAACAACCAATACGAATGCACTGTCTTGGGAGCGTCTAAGTGAGCCTGAGTGAGTTGCACATAATTGCAATTAACAGAGTCAGACGAAAGAGTTTTGTTTTCTTCACTTTAACATGGGTCATTTTTTTTGCTTTTGAATTATTTGACTGTCAACAAAAACATCTGTATATCTGTTTTATTCTAATTTTAGACATTTTGAGTGATGGGGAGGGATGGCAAACAAAATGAGCTTAGGAACTAACTTTATAGGGCCAGTTTTATAAAGAAAGGAGTTTAGGCCAGGCATGGTGGCTCACACACCTGTAATCCTAGCACTCTGGGAGGCCAAAGTGGGAGGATTGTTTGAGCTCAGGAGTTCAAGACTAGCCTGAGCAAGAGCAAGACCCTGTCTCTACTAAAAATAGAAAGAAATTAGCTGGACATTTAAAAATATATATAGAAAAAATTAGCTGGGCGTGGTGATGCATGCCTGTAGTCCCAGCTGCTCAGGAGGCTGAGGCAGGAGGATTGCTTGAGCCCAGGAGTTTGAAGTTTCTGTGAGCTAGGCTGATGCCACGGCACTCTATCCTGGGCAACAGGGTGAGACCAAGTCTCAAAAAAAAAAAAAAAAAAAAAGGAGTTTAAATACCCATGGTCAGAACCCTTTGTGATGTCATAACCTCAGAAAAGAGTGGTCACTTCTGCTGTGATTCGTCTTGCTCACTCTCATAACTGTCAAGCTTCGTCCTCATGAACATTTCTTATGTTATATTCTTTAACGTACATTACTTTATCCTTTTCTTGTATTTCTAGCAGAAGTACGTTATGCCAATAAAAAGCTGGTAAGCACTTTTGGTTTCTCACATTTGTTTTAACTGAGAACAACTCTCATTTCTCAGTGATCCTTTTAGCAAAATACTGTAATTTTGTTGTTTCTTACAATCATTCACTGCTAAAAGGTAATTAAACCCAAGATGCAGGAGTGGTATGTCAATAATACCATATACCCTTTGACCTTTCCAGTTGCCGCTCTTCTCGTAAGCCCTTTTATAGTAAATCTTGATAGTAAAATCTTAACCATGTCTGAAGAATTATAGAGTCAATCCTTGAAGGCATAGGGTAAGTGAAATTTATTGTTAACAAGCTAAAATACTGAAAAAGCCTTAAAAGGAATCTTTGTCTTAATTTAAACTAAGTATATTGAGATACCCACAAATCCATTATTCTTTTCTTTTAGCATTGCCAATTCCACCTTAGTGAAATGATCTTGTGCTTCCAAAGAGTCAGCAGACATAGCCAAGCCTCCATTAGATGTTCACCATTCTGACAAAGTTTTAGTTAACCCACTCCTCCCTCCCCACCCCAAAAGAAGTTTAGAGAACTCTACTTCAAGTCTTTCTCCCTTATTTCTGCTTGTGAGGACAAAAGAAGTTGTAGGTGTACTGCTGAAATCCTAGGAGCTGAAGAAGTCTCGAGCAGCCAGAGGAGCTGTATTAACATTTCTCTACATGAAGAAGACTACGTGTTAAGAGCTCCTCCGTGATGGGGGGCAGTTCTCCCAGGAAGACGATCAGTCACTTCCATGCTCAGAGCATCCAGACCACCTACCTGCATAGCACCAGCCTGTCTCTCACCACCTCTTTTCCTCTCAGTTCCTCAACCCTGGAGAAGCTAGTGGCAGCTTATGAGTGGGGAGGAGGAGAAACAATATGGGGAGAGGAAGTCTAAATGTGACCTGTTCAGTCACAGGCAGGCAGGATAAAAACCAGCCAGAGCTGAAAGAGGGAGAAACAATTTCTTCAAATGAGGTTGGAAGTTTTTACTATTACATGCGATGAAGCATTATAATTACTAAGCTAGGAGTGACAAGAGAAGTCATGCAACTTGTTCTCGATTTCTTCCAAGAGGTAAGAAAGGTTCTAGCTCCACGGAGGAGCCTTGATGAAATAGAAGCAGATCAAAACAAGTTGCTTTTAGGATTGTACTCTGTATGTCCTTCATGGTCAATGTCATGGTTATATAACACATCTGAGGTTATACAACAATCAAGGGTGACGCTCTAATTGGAGTTCATGACTGTCTGACTTCTAAGTCTTTTCCTGATCCAATACAACCAACTAGGATAAGCTTGAATTAATATGAGACCAAAAGAAGTTAGAAAAGGGGATTTTTTTAAATTGAAAATTCAGTCATTACATATTTTTTAGTATTTACATTTTCTAGGTCCTTGATGGACATAAAAATGCTAAATGAGTTAGGGCTTCAACATATGAATTTAGAGAGGACAGAGACACTGAGTCCATAGTAGTGTAGGCATGTATGTGAGTGTCTGTATTAATTCAATTCATTCAATTCCATAAACATCTGAGTGCCTCTTCCTTCAAGCATCTTTTGGAGATTCAGAAGAATGATTAATACAGCCTACCTGATTAGAAGTAGCTTATTAGCCAGGTGGGTTGAGGGTGAGGTGTATCAGTAGTCAACTAGCTTTAGTACAGAGCAGCAGAAAATACATACAACTCTGGTCCAAAATAGGTGCTCTGACAGAGTGGCATGGATGCAATTAACTCCATCTCCTGGTCATGTTAGGCTGTGATGGTAAGAGTTGTAGACATAACATTTCAACATCTTGAGCTACTACATTAACCAACTCTGGATTTACTCTTCTTCCAGATTTTTCCATATGTGAAATAATAGATGCTCTTAGTTGTAAAGTCATATTCAGTTTATATTCTGTTACTTCAAACTGCAAACATATTACCTAATATATGTGTCCAAATATGGGAGCACCTTAATAGGCAAGGACTTCCAGGCTAAGAGAACACCATGGGTAAAATGCAAAGAGGTAGGAAAGTGCAAGGTAGGCTCAAGGTGGATAGAATTTTCTGGATATGAATGTGATGACACTTAAAGGAATATGAGACTAGAATTATTTAGTGAGTCCAGATGCGGAAGGCCTTCTATTCCAAATTAAACAATATTTTTAAACAGCACCCCTCTGACTTATGTTTGGAAAGAAAGCAAATGTAAGTGATGATATGGCTGAAGAGGGATTAGTAATGCATGAGCAATACATAATGGTGCAGTGGGAATATACAGGTGGATATGTATATGAAATGCAGAAGTAGAATGTGTGGAACTTGGTGAATGTTGGGAAAGTAGAATGAGTGAATGAGTGAGAGAGAAAGAAGAATTACTGATGATTTGATGATTCAGTCTCTAGACCTAATGTTTTTGGGGAAATTGTAGCATTCACTGAAATAAAGCCTAGAATGGAAAGATTGGGGATTGGGAATGAGAAGCATGTAAAAAATATAGCAAGTTAATTTTGGGATATTTTGGATTTCAGATGTTGGTAGAATATACAAATAGAAATATTCAACAGGACTTGGAAATGACCCCTGGTAATAACATATAATTCTTCTTTAGTCTTCTATTTTTTACTTAATGATTTCCAATTCAGCAAACATAGAATATAGAACAACTCTTTCCCAGATAATTAACAGGATATTTTATAGAAATAAGTACATGATTTTTTCAGACATCTCCACAGAAGAAAAGATTATGGGCATTAAAAAAATTCCAGTTGGTTTTTTTCAACCAACTCAGACTACCACTTATATATGAGTAGGCAGGGTGTAGGCTCTAATTAATTTCAAAAGCTACCGATCCTCTTTCCTCTCTTCTAATTTTCTAGAATATTTGGAGGCAAAGTATATAAAATAATATGTATATAAAATATGTGTGGATAAAATCTATATATGTGGATAAAAATTTAAACACTTCCTGAAATTGTCTATCTTCAGAATGAAAAAGCTATAATAAGGAACATATACAGCATAAATCTGAAAATACTTATGTCGTCTAAATGAAAGCTAAATGAGATCACTACTTAGGTCCTAGTTAAGAAGAAAAGCCATTCTGGTTGTGAGCTCCTTCTTCTCCTCCTCCAAATCAAAACAAAGCAAAACAGCCAAACAGAACCAATATTTGCAATGTGGGCATCTTACTGCCTTTCAACTCAGTATTTTAAGAGTGATTTTCTACAATTTTTAAAGAGAGTCTTTTGAATGTTTTTGGTTGCTTCCTATATGTTTTGACACTGCTTCACGCTAGCTTCAAAGGGACTCTCTTGCTGAAAAATATAGGGACTTAAGCCTCAAAAGGAAAATTCCACAATAGCATTCAGAAAAACTGGGGAGGAAGTGCTTCACATTATTCTTTGGGAAAGGAAATCTTTTGTTTCTATGTTTTTATGGAATTTGAGAGATCATAATACCCATTAGCCTCTTTTTTAAATCTTCATTAAAGAATTCTTTGGTTTTCCCTTTTCTCTTTGCATCATATGTGACTGTCCTCAGCTTCCTTTCACCACGGGACAGTAACTTCAGCATGTGTGTATATGCAGTGTTTGCTACAAGGTTGTGACAAATATTGCTCTCCATGGCTATCATTAAGTTGCCCATATGTTTAAAATCACACAGGACCATGAGATTATCCTTGATTTTTAAAAAGAATGATTTCACATGCCTGTAATCCTAGCTCTTGGGAGGCCGAGGCGGGCGGATTGCTCAAGGTCAGGAGTTCAAAACCAGCCTGAACAAGAGTGAGACCCCGTCTCTACTATAAATAGAAAGAAATTAATTGGCCAACTGATATATATATATAAAAATTAGCCGGGCATAGTGGCTCATGCCTGTAGTCCCAGCTACTCGGGAGGCTGAGGCAGAAGGATCGCTCGAGCCCAGGAGTTTGAGGTTGCTGTGAGCTAGGCTGACGCCACGGCACTCACTCTAGCCTGGGCAACAAAGCGAGACTCTGTCTCAAAAAAAAAAAAAAAAAAAAAAAAAAAGAATGATTTCACTTATTCACTCTTATCAAGAAATTCCATATATCATTAGCCAAAAGTACTTTACAAATTGGAGAGACATATTACAAATTTCAAGAATGCAAAAATACTGTCATTTAGGTAAATTGAACAAACTAATATACTAAAATAAGTTTAACTCTCTGATTTCCAGATTCCCATTCCAAGCATAAAACCACAGAAGCCTCTACAAAAGTGTGGCATCACTCTGAATGAAATAGTTTTCACCCATAGCACAGGATTGCTGCTGTGCAAATGTTGCCAAACAAGGGGAAACAAATAGTTTTTCTTCTATTTCACTTGATTATCCCAAGGCAAAAGTCAAGTGAGAAAGGCAAGAAAAGAAAGCTGAGAAAAAAACTCACCCACACATATCTATTAATCTGAGAAAGCTGAATTACAAACTGATAGCTCATACCCGAGACATATGCGCAAAGAAAAGTTCAATACCAAAATTTAAACAAAACAAAGGTGATTTTTATAAAAATTATATTTCCTTTGAAAACTGTTTGTCGTTTTTATCACATTAAACATATTTATTAAAATGAGTTGTTTTCACTATCAATTGGGAAAGAGTAGCTAATATAAGGCCCTTAAGTTCATTTCTTTTGAATGCAATGTTTAAAAGATCATGAACTGCACAAAACTTTAATTTGAATGTTATTCACAATTCATTTTGCTTTGCAGTGTTTAAATAATAAAGATCTTCGACTATAATCTCTTGTTATTTTTAATTCAGTGTTTTTTAGTATTGTCACAGTTATGTAACCGTTATCACAATTCAATTTTATAATACTTTCATCATTCCAAAAGAAACTCTGCACTCATTAACAATCACTCTCCATTTCCCAGACCCCTTCTTCAATCCTTAAGCAATCACTAATCCACTGTCTGTTTCTATGGATTTACCTATTTTGGATGTTTCATATAAACAAGAAGCATGCAATATGTAGTCTTTTTTAACTGGCTTCTTTCACTTAGTATTATTTTCAAGGTTCATTCACATTGTCACTTGCTTCAATACCTCATTCTTATTTCTTTATATGGCCTAAATTTTTTCAGTTGCATGGATATACACATCAGTTATATATCCACTCATCAGCTGAGAAGACAGTTGAGTGGTTTTTGCTTTTTGGCTGTCATGAATAATGTCTATATGAATATGTGTATGTTTTGTGTGGACATATTTCTCATTTCTCTTAGGGATATAACTCTGAGAGGAATTGTTTGGTTGTATGGGAACTCTGTAGTTAATATTTTGAAGAAATGTCAAACTATTTTCCAAAATGACTGTACCACTTTGCAATCCCACCAGCAGTATGTTAGGGTTCTGATTTTGTCAAGTTTTTGTCAACACTGTCATTGTCTGCCTTTTAAGTGGTAGCCATTCTATTGGTTGTAAAGTGGTATTTTACAGAGATTTTGATTTGTGTTTCCTTCCTGTCTAATGATGTTGAGCAACTTTTTATGTGCTCATTGGTCACTTGTGTATCTTCTTTGGAGAAATGTGTATTCAATTCCTTTTCTCATTTTTACTTAAGTTGTCTTTTTTACCACTGAGTAGTAAGAGTTCTTCTGGATGCAATTTCCTTATCAGACATGTGAGTTGCAAATATTTGTCCTCATTCCATGGATTGCTTTTTCACTTTCTTGATGGTGTAGTTTGTAGCACAAAATTTTTCATTTTTTATGGAACCCAATTTATCTATTCTTTTCTTTTGTCATTTGTATTTTTGTTGTCGTATTTAAAAAACTATTAACAAAACCCATGGTTACAAAGATTTACTCCTACGTTTTTTTTCAAAGAGTTATAATCTCCTGATTTTGCCCAAAAATAAAAGATAAAATAAAGAAAATTTTCTCTAAAAGAAAAGAAAGAGAAATAATAAAAATAAAGACAAGAAATAGGAAAATGAAGGAAGAAAAGAAATTATAGGTCTTTTAAAAGCAGGGAATTTGGTTTTTTAAATTTATTTTTAAAATTCAGAATATCATGAGGGTACAAACATTTTGGTTACATATATTGCCTTTGCACCACCCAAGTCAGAGCTACAAGCATGTCCATCCCCCAGACAGTGTACACCACACCGATTAGGTGTGAATTTACCCATCCCTTCCATGCCCCTCCCACCTGCCTAACATCCAATGAATGTTACTTCCATATGTACCATAGTGTTGATCAATTCTTACCAATTTGATGGTGAGTACATGTGGTGCTTGTTTCTCCATTCTTGTGATACTTCCCTTAGTAGAATGGGCTTCAGCTCCATCCAGGATAATACAAGGGGTATTAATTAACCATTGCTTTTTATGGGCTGAATAGTATTCCATGGTATACATGTACCACATGGATCCACTATGGATTGATGGGTGTTTGGTTTGTTTCCACATCTTTGCAATTGTGAATTGTGCTGCCATAAATATTCTAGTGCAGATGTCTTTATTATAGAATGTCTTTTTTCCTTTTGGGTAAATATCCAGTAGTGGGATTGCTGAATCAAATGGTAGTTCTACTTTTAGTTCTTTGAGGTATCTCCATAGTACTTTCCACAGAGGTTGTACTAGTTTGCAGTCCCACCAGCAGTGTATGAGTGTTCCTATCTCTCTTCATCCATGCCAACATTTGTTGTTTTGGGACTTTTTGATAAAATCCAGTCTCACTGCAGTTAAGTGATATCTCATTGTGGTTAAGATTTGCATTTCCCTGATGATTAGAGATGTTGAGAAATTTCTCATATGTTTGTTGTCCATTAGTCTGTTTTCTTTTGAAAAGTTTATGTTCATGTCCTTTGCCCACTTTTTAATGGTGTTGTTTGATTTTTTCCTTATTGATTTTCCTAAGTTCCATATAGACTGTAGTTTTCAGCCCTTTGTTGGATGTGTAGCTTGCAAATATTTTCTTCCATTCTGTAGGTTGTCTTTTCACTCTAATGATAATTTCCTTGTTAGGAAGCTTTTTAATTTGATCAGATCCCATTTATTTATTTTTGTTATTGCTGTGATTGCTTTTGGTGTCTTCTTCATAAATTCTTTGCCTAGGCTGATATCTATAAGAGTTTTCCAGCATTTTCTTCTAGAATTCTTATATTTTTATGTCTTAGACTTAAGTCTGTTATCCATTGAGAGTTGATTTTTGTGAGAGGTGAGAGGTGCGGATGCTGTTTCAATCTTCTAGATGTGGCTATCCAATTTCCCCAGCACCATTTACTGAATTCCCTACTATGTTTTTTTCTGCTTTGTCAAAGATAGATGACAGTATGAGGATGATTTTATATCTGGGTTCTCCATCCTATTCCATTGGTCTATATTTCTGTTCTTGTGCCAATACCATGCTGTTTTGGTTACGATAGCCTTGCAGTATCATTTAAAGTCTGGTAGACCAATGCCTCCCAATTTGTTCTTTTTGCATAAGAATATTTCAGCTATATGGCGTCTTCTCTGGTTCCATATGAAGTGTAGAATTATTTTTTCTAGATCTTCCAAAAATGACATTGGTATTTTAATAGGGATTGCATTGAATCTGTAGATCACTTTAGGTAGGATAGACATTTTAACAATATTAATTCTGCCTATCCATGAGCATGATAGGATTTTCCATCTGTTTATATCCTCTGCAATTTTTTTTTCTCAGTGTTTTGTGGTTCTCCATATACAGGTATCTCACCTTCTTAGTTAAATATATTCCAAAATATTTAGTTTTCTTTGATGCTATTGTGAAAGATATCGTGTCTTTGATTTGATTCTAGACTTGACTGTTATTGGCATATATGAAAGCTACTGATTTTTGTGCATTGATTTTGCATCCTGAGACTTTGCTGAATTCATTTATCAATTCCAGGAGCCTCTTAGTTGAATATTTGGGCTTTTCTAAATACAATACCATATTGTCAGTGAAAAGTGATAGTTTGATCTCTTCTGTCCCCATTTTGATACCCTTGATTCCCTTCTCTTGTCTGATTGCTCTGACAAGGATGTCCAGTACTGTGTTGAATAGAAGTGGAGATAGTGGGCAACTTTGCCTGGTTCCAGTTCTAAGCATGAAGTTGTTTTTGTAGGACTATATTGAGGCTCTTTAACTGATGGGATTTTCAGTAGAACAACTAACTTGCTTTTAAAGCTCCAGAGATCTTAGGGAAGAGAGACAGAGCTGGAGCTCTTCTCTCACTGCGCTTGCTGCGGACCATTTGAATCAGGGAGGAGCATTAGAGATCCTGCTGGCCCTTGGGGCTGGGGCTGAGCCTGGGGAACAGCTGGTTACCAATGTGGAGCTGGAGCAAGAGCTAGAGGTGAGGCTTAAGACAGGCTGAAGCCAGAGCAGAGGCTGGGGCTGAGTTTAGTGCTAGGGTGAGGCAAAGTAGCCACACTTCCTGAGGCATAAATCTCTTCCTTCCCTCCTGCATCAGCTTCCTAGGGCTGCCAAAACATAGCACCACAAACTAGATACCTTAAAATGACAGAAATGTGTTCTCTCTCAGTCCTGGGGTCTAGAACTTTGAAATCATTGTATTATCAGAGTTGGTTTCTTCTGGAGGCTTTGAGGGAGAGTCTACTTTGTGCCTCTCTCCTAGATTTTGATAGCTGCTGGCATTCCTTGGCATTTATTGGCTTATAATTACATCATTCCAATCTCTGGCTCCTTCCTTGTGTCCGTGTCTCTGAGTCCAAATTTTCCTCTTCTTATAAGGACACCATTCTTATTGGATTCAGGGCCCACCCTCATCCAGCATGACCTCGTTTTAACTTGATTACATCTGCAAAATCCTATTTCCAATATGGGCAAATTTATATGTTCTGGGTGTATGTGACTTTTGGAGGGACACTATCCAACCCAATACACCTCTTTTAGGGGACTGAACTCAAGTTCTAGCACCTGGAAATATGACAGGTGCAGGAAAGCAGCTCACCAACAAGAGAACAATGCTAAGACTTTTTATGATGACTGAACCAAATATATCCTAAGGGATATGGAAATATTATAACATTGAAAATTATTATTATATTCTACTAAACTAAAGGAACTAGTTTGTCTCTTGTTTCGTTAGAGAACTACTTGAACAAATTTTTTGTTTCTGTTCCCAGTGCTGGTTTTCACTTTGAATGCTTTAAAAGTGTCTGACTTCACACTCTGAACAGAGCTACTGTGAGTGCTTTGGATGCTACAGAGTGACCTACTTTAGATTATCTAAACTTGAGGTGTGAGAAAAAAATTAAAATCAATTTTGGTAACTAAAAGGAGGAAGTAGAGGTATAGAAGATCACAGAAAGCTGTTAGTTGTACTTTCACGCTGACAGTCTGTAGGATGATCCAAAGAACCATCTGTTTATAAAGTCTCTAGACATGTTTGAACAGTCATGCATACAGGCAGCCTTAGATAATCACCACAGAAAAAGATTCTATCAGACTGACTTCATTTAGGAGTACTAATGACATTTGAAAGGATATAAGAATAACCTTAAAAAATGAAAGGTATACTATACATAGTTATATCTAAAAGCACTACACCAAATTATTTTTTTAAGTCTCTTATAAGCATAATATTTGAATATTGCTTTGATGTATTATTATACCCTATCATCTCCATCTACTTGAATAGTTTGTTTTTAATGGTTCAATTTAATTCTGTCCTCTCCTAGAGCTTTTATTAGTCATCATAGATAAGGCTATATTGAAATAGCAACCCCCAAAATCTCAATAACATAAAATAAAAGAGTATCTCTTTACAAAGGTACATGTTAGTGGGCATTCCCCTTCATCTGGTGTGGTAGAGTAACCCTAAGGAGGGCCCCGGATGATGCCTGCTTCTTGTATTCATCTCTATATCTCCTTGGGTGGTCTCCTATTCTTGAATATGGACTGAACTTACTGATTTCTAATGCATAAAACACTGAGGGAATAATTGGTTGTCACTTGCAAGATTAGATTATAAAAAGTCTGTGGTTTTCTTCTTGGGAACTCTTTCTCACTTTCTCTTGGATCACTTCTTCCAAGGAAGGCAACTGCCATATTGTAAAGGAACCCATGGAGGGGACACAGGGCAAGGGGCATGCCTACAGATACAAGTGACCTGGAAGTCCCTCTCCACAGTCAAGCCTTCAGAGGAGACTATGGCCCCAAAACATAGCTTCAAAGTACTGCTATGAGAGAATCTGAGCCTGAGGCACCTAGCCAAACTCTGCCTAGGTTTTTAACTCACAGAAACTATGAGATAATAAATGTTTGTTTGGGGAGTAATTTGTTATGCAGCAATACATAGATAATAATTCTGGTAGCTTGGGAACTGAAGGACAGTCCATTTTGTGACACAACTATAGCAACATGAGACATCAGATTTGCCCTGGCTGTAGAAAAAACATAGTGGAGAATTCACTCCTGAATTGCATGCATCATGTGCACTCACAGCTCATTGGCTAGAACTGGCATGTGGATCAAACCTGAGCCGAGGGAGTCTGAGAGCAAAAGAGGAGCACATCACTCTCTGTGGATATCACTGCCTCTACCACATGGTTATTTGCTTTGTCCATTGTCAGACATTCCATCAATAGACATTTAAAAAATTTCTGCAATGTTAAAAAAAAAAAAGAAAGATAAAGCATTTTCTCAGTCATGTCACTTCGTTAAGTTAAAACCTCTAGTTCTTTCCTTTACTGCAGTGTTGTACTTCATAAAAAAGAAGTCCAGACAATCTGCCTCCTCTTTCCCTACCTCACCCACTGTCTAATCCTTCGGTAATCTGACTCCCACCCTCAAATCTAGAGAATGTGATTTTTGAAGATTTACAATAATTCCTAAATTTAAATAAAATTTAAAAATCTGCTTTGGAGCCCTTGCATTTGGCCTCTGTGGCTCTCAGAGCAATGTTTATACTCGTCTTGTTAGAATGTGCATTCTTTTTCAGTTTTGGCAATACACTTTATTATTTCATCCAGCAATCGGAGTGGTGATGGAGACCATTCTCAGTGCAGCCTCACATACCTTTATTCTCTGTTTATGTTGGGTTTACTTATTTGGCATAAATATAAACAGGGAAGGGAAAAGCAACTTAAAATGCCATTAATTACATCATATTTGAGTCATTTTACTTCCCTGACTACTCTCGGTCACATGATAGTATAGCTTCTAGAGACAGTAAGACTGTCATTTAACCATGTGATATCACAAACTATCCAATAGTAAATTAGGTTTTATTCTTTTTTTTCCCAATTTCCAAAATTTTCTAGTGATGGTGAAGTGAGCCAGATTCATATTCCTAGGAACAGTGGAGGGAATTACACACTGATTTAAGAAAACAATTTGGGGAGGGGAAACATCTATTATTTGTCATAAAGGTATGTGGTAAATTTATGCAAACATACTTTATTGTTTCACAAGAACAGGGCATTTTATTAATATGTATCACATCTGTTAAAAATCCAATTGCAGAACACAGTCTAAGGAAACGATATCCGATGGGGTATCCTATAATAGCATGTTTCCCTCAAAATGGTTCCTACGCTACCTTCGTATTTCTTAGTTTTTACTTGTTCCCTTAAGTATAGGGGTTCCCACCTGTCCTGACTTTGGGCATATCTTTCCACTTTCTCTTCTCTTAGTGATCACAGCTGCTCCCACGGCTTCAGGTGACCTGCTGTGGGTGTGACTGCCAAGTGTGGCTTGCTGGTTCTGACCTCACTCCCAAGCCCAGGGCCTGACTTCCAGTGCCTGCTGGCTGCCCTCCTGACACCTTCAACACCACACTTCCCTAACAATCCAAACCTGCCTGTCCTCCTGGTTTTCTGTTTATGCTAATGGCATGGTCCTGTTCTCAGTTACTTACGGGAGAAACTCAGTCATCTGACTCTCCCCTCTTCCTTACCTAATAGCTACCCAGGTCCTGCCAGTTCTGCCCCAGCTGTCCCCTTCTCAGCTGTGCTCTCCCTTCTCTGTCAGCACCTTAGTTTATCTGTCTCCTAATCTATTGTCTGACATGGATAAAAGACCCTCCGTAAATATTTGCTAATTCTGAATCTCTTTTCGTATCATCTACCTCCCCCCAAGTCCCTCAATATGCTAGTGCATATTGAAAAAAATCTTCATCTTTACACTCCAAAGTTCAGAAATTTTTTTCTAGAGAAAAATAGTATGGTCTGTTTAGAAGCAGCCTGAAAGAAAATTTATGAAAGAGAGAGAGAGAGAAAGAGAGAGAGATTGTTCTTCTCCCCCTCAGTTTTAATGAGGTAGGAAGAAGACCCAAATGTCTCCATTGTCCTAACGAAAGGCATGGATTGGAGCTGAAGCAAGGAGAAAAGTGACACTGAGGCAGAGAGCTGCAGGGGACCATGCAACTCAGGCACCGGATGGGAGTCACATCTTGGGAATCACATCAACTTCCACAGCCAAGATATCGCCCACTGGTGGGGCTTTCCTCACTCGTTCTTGGATTATTGGCTGAATAGGTGAGAGCCTCCCCTGAAGTGATTAATGTGCACCTCCTACGCTGAGATAGAACGTAGTGAGTCACTTAGGCAGTGGATTCAGTAGAGTTTGCAATCAACAATCCAAGAGTGAGCATGGTGAGAACCCTCCATGGAAACCAGCAGGGGCTGGAAGACAGCTTCAGTCCAGACGCTCTGCTTGTACATAAGTCCGTGTTAAATCTGAATACCACCTGGGATTAAAATCTGACCTTGCAAGTTGAATAAACCAGGACTGTGGGATGTGAAAAAATTCAACTTTATAGCTTTCCCTCTATTTTCTATTAAAGAGTAGTTCTAGGGTTCTTTGCCTGCTACTCAACGAAAACCTGGCCAAGCCCATGATGCTTCTGATCACATTTAGGTCATGAATCTCACCGTTAATTTAAATGAAAGCACCATCTCCATTCAGTTATTGTGTCTTGTCCCATTTCATCTTCACTGTAACGTAAAAACTTCTCTTTTACCTCAGGTAAACATGTGGAAATGAAGCAGGGACCAGGGCTGTGGAGGTGCCTCATACGTGCACATCTTCCTCCCCATCTGGCTCACCATGGTTCATTGCTCCCATCCGGGCCAACACAGGCTCAGGGAGGAGGAGGGCGGGGTGGCAGGCAGTTCTTACGGGATCAGTACTGACAGAGGGTGACTTCACTCCCTCAGTACTTGGCAGTGTTTAAAGACACCCCTTTCTCTCCTGAGTGTTTTTAGGAGTCTCTTGTTAAATGCCTTTTCTTCACTAGGAACTATCAAATGTACTTCCCATGACACAGGTGACATATTTTTCTTCATTAACACTTGACTATTTCTCAGTGATCCACTCAAACAGATGTTTTTATTCAAGGTCCTCCTATTCCTCCATGTATCCCAATAGGCACACAGTGAAATGGTTGCAGTGAACTCTCTTTCTGGAAAAGCTCACACTTTGTCCTTGGGAAGCACTGACTGACTCATCTACTACCTTGACAGTCTCCTGAAGTGCAGGCCAAACCCACACAGCAGCAGTGACTCCTCTTCTTGCTCCTGGTAGAGCAGCTGGCTCTGCCCCATCTCTGCCGGGTAGTCATGGTTTTCCAGGCTGGAATCAGATTGTGCCTCCTGTTCCTCGCTAACTGCAGGGTAATCTCTCCAAGTAGTCCCACTAAAGCTGGGGAACTGACTTAATGTCTTGGTTCAGAATGGTTGAGGCATATGAGCTCAAGGATGAATTCAGTTATAAAGAGATAAAGAAACTTCACATGTGCATGCCTATGTTGCAAACACAAATTTTACCCTCCCTGCACTTTGTTTTGGAAATCTTTATTTTGTTCGCTTATGTTTCCCAAGGGCTTATAACAGTGCCTGCTGAATAGTGTGAACACTTAATAAATATTTGTTGAATGAATAAATTGGTTAAGGTAAAGGATACCCACTGAACTTTATTTTCTAGGAATGGAGACTTAATAAAGCAATGGAATAAGCCTGTTTTGAGCCAATAATCTCTGCTAGAAAGCCAACTTCTAGCAAAGGGCAAGATTACATCATTTTGCATACTTTGACTCTTGTTTGGAGGCTGGTTGCCTCTAGCCTAGGAAAAGAACAAAATTCTTTGCTACTGGGTTACTTGATTGTAGGGCATCCTAATTTCACCTTTTTCATTTTCTCTAAATGAGCTTATATTTCCTCCTTCTATATCTATGCTCTTATTCTTTTGGTATATCCCTCCCTGATTGCTTTCAAAAACCTCTTTGCCATCCCCTCTAGTTTTCAGCTAAGTGCCCTTGGAACTTTCCTTTCTTTACTTCAATTGGAAATGGATCTCTCCCTTCCCGGAATCCCATAAGCTTTTCATTGCAATTCACACATAATGACTTGTGTGATACTTACTTTACTGCTGTCCTATTTTTTCCTTACCACATTGCTTATTAGCTTAATTACCTCTGTATTCCCAACAGTACATTATAGAGAGCCTAACACATAGTAGAGTTTTAAAAAATGTTTATTGAATGCATGAATTCTGATTAGAAACTATTAGCATTTATAATATATTTCTGTTAGAGACTTTGTTGAATTAGATGACATAAATTTTACATGTATCAAAAACGTTATTCCAGCCCAGATTCCTCTCTCCACATTCTATTTATGGCCAAAGCCGTGAGGGCTAACACTTAATTGTGCATACTTTAGTATAGCTCTGAAATGATTTCATGTTCATAAATAATATTTCCTCATTCCATTATAAGCTTTGAGTAGCAAGAGATTTGATATTTTTCTGTGGTCTTCATGGGGTTTAGCACAACATTGGGTCCGTTGCAGTTGGTGTTGAATGCACATAAGTTAGCTGTTTGAACATTTTGTGTAAGATTCCCAGAAAGTTGCTGTTGCTATAATCTTGATTAGACTTAATTATACTATGTAGAGATTTAAAACTGTAGGAAATAATATGTTGAAATTTATTTGTCCAATCTTACATATTCACTTTGAGTTTTGTCTTCTTGGAACCAAGACATCTGAGTAAAAATTGAAGAGTTTACATATTTAAGATAAGGTAATCCATTTAGAAAGCTAAAAGTAGTCACTTTAATTGTTCTTCTATTACTCAATGCATAGATATTAAAGAACACTTCAAAATTTCTAAATATCTGGCTTTTATTTAAATAGCACAATATTAGAGAACTTAAGACTACCACAGAGAAACATTTTTAAGTCAGAATTTTGTATAGGATAGCCAAGTATTAATATAATAATTCATTTTAGGAAAAATATTCTTAGATGTTGCAATAGTCTGTTATGTATTTGAATAACTTTTAGCTTGAAAGAAGTTGAAAATCACTTAACTAGAGTACTTCTGTGCATATATATTCAGTGAACCATTATTTGATTTTTCAAGTATGGTAAGCTCAGTTGGTTATATAAATAGTCTATAGATCGATAGATGATAGATAGATATGGATAGAGAGAGAAATAACCTGGAATACAGTCCATAAGTAAAGTGTAGCATTTTTTTTTACCAGAAACTTTAGTGCCTTTCAGCTTGCAGAATCACTTGGGTGTTATCATGTGATTTACTGAAAATCTGTCACCTGTGCCCAAATATAAAAAGTCTGCAAGCAGAAAAGAAAGTAGGAAAAACAAAACAAATGTTAACATCAGTTCCCTTGTCTGTTAATGAGAATTATACAGTATTTACCTCTTAGGGTTGTCCTGAGAAATGATAAGTTAATAGATATAAAATACTTAATACTTGGCATATAGTAAAAGTGCAGTAAGTCTTAACCACTATTTCTGTGAATGATATGTCCCATTTCTATCACTATTATGTTTTAGAAATGAATTTAGATTTACAATCCATTATCTACAAAGTGTTTATAAAGTTATGTGAAACTCACATGAAGGAGTTATACATGCTTTATAGATACAGAATCTAGCATCTCATGAAAATCCAATGAGATTTTCAGAGAACTTATAACTGTACTCATGTTTTTTGCTGTTGTTTTTTGTTTGTTTACTTATTAAAATAGAGATTTAGTAATTTGCTTAGGCCATAAACTAAAACGGTGGCATATCTAGAAGTAAAATCTTGATCTTTCTGATTTGTTATTTCATTATTATTTCCATTATAATATGTGACTACTTTTCATAACTGGTACTCTAAATCATTAATCTTTTATGTTTATTCTAGATAATTTATTGAAAATTTATATGTGATAACTAAGGATTCTTAAATGATGAAACCATTGAATTATGAACCAATGAACCATTGAATTATTTCTGAATTCACTTATCATAGAATAATAATATACAAAAGAAGCAAATGAACATCCTAGCTGTCATATCACTGACCTGTATTTTGATTTTGAGCAAATCATTTCATCTTTCACCTGATCTACACAAAAATTGAAAACAGTGCAGTTTTATCTGTTATTTACATCACTGGCTTAGGGTAATATTGAATGAGTTAATATTTTATATTTTCACATATGCTTTTTAGGGAAGAGTATTTTATGAAGCTTTTTCTGTATAAGTACTATAATAATTGTTTTACAAGAATTTTTCTCCATTTTTGGAAATATATTTTGGCAGAAATCATCAACTTAAAATAACAGAGAAACCATTTACAGGAATTAATGCAGTAGTTAAATGTGGTCATGTTTGCAAGAATCAGATAAAGGTTTCCATCCATCTGGATTTCATCTATTCTTCCTTCCAAAATATCACTAATATTTCAGTCTTTTGATCTCTGCTATTTAGGCTATGGAAGTTGGGGTGGGAGTGGGATCAGAGGGGAAAGAGAGGATGAAGTAAAGTGATGAATAAGGGATTTATTAATTTTAACATTTAAGCATCCAGTACTGTGTTTGTGTGTAAGCCAGTTTTGCAGACTTATTTATATTAGAAAGCTGGTGTAGCTTGCCACTAGGAAATTCTTAAAATAGGACTTGTGCAAAAGAAATATACTCAAAAGGCAGGAAGTATTTCACATTTGCTTCAGAAGACCCTAGTTCCATTGGGGATTTATTGAAGTCTTCAAACATTATTTTTATTTGAGTTTCCAGGAACCACAAATGTATGCTGTCAAAAGTTTTTGGGTCTTTTTTGGGAAACACAAAACTTTAAAAAATTAGAATCACTTTTGTTCTCCTACTATCTTTCTCAAAAATTACCAAAAATAGGCCAGAGCAATCAGGCAAGAGAAAAAAATGAAGGGCATCCAAATTGGAAAGAAATAAGTCAAATTAGCCTTATTTACACACAAAATGATCTTACCTAGAACAATCTAAAGACTTCACCAAAAAAATCTGTTAGAACTGCTAAACAAATTCAGTAAATTTGCAGGATATAAAATCAACATACAAAAATAGTAGCATTTATATATGCCAAGAGTGAGCAATCTGAAAAAGAAATCAAGAAAGTAATCCCATTTGCAACAGCTACAAAAAATATAAAACACCTAATAATCAATCCAACCAAAGAAATAAAAGATCTGCACAAGGAAAACTATAAAACTCTGATGAAAGAAATAGAATAGGACACAAAAACATGGAAAGATATTCCATGCTTATGGATTGTAAGAATTAATATTGTTAAAATTACAATATTACCCAGAGCAATTTATTTACAGATTTAATGCAATCCTTATCAAAAGACCAATGACATTCTTCACAGAAATAGAAAAAACAATCTTAAAATTTATATGGAACAAAAAAAGAGCCGAAACAGTCAAAGGAATCCTGAGTGAAAAGAATAAAACCGAGTCATCATACTACCTTACTTTAATATTTACTACAAAACTATAGTAATTTAAATAGCATGGTACTGGCATAAAAACAGACACATAGACCAATGGAACAGAGTAGAGAACCCAGACACAAATCCATGTATTTACAACCAACTTGTCTTTGACAAAGTTGCCATGAGCACAATATGGGGAAAATAAAGTCTTTTCAATGAATAGTGCTGGGAAAACTAGATAACTATATGCAGAAGAATGAAACTAAACTACTGTCTCTCACCATATACAAAAATCAAATCAAAATGGACTAAAGATTTGGATCTAAGACCCAAACTATAAAACAACTAAAAGAAAACATTGGGGGAAAGCTCCAGAACATTGGTCTGGGCAAATATTTTTTTGTGTGAGCCTCCAAAAGCACAGGCAACCAAAGCAAAATAGACAATTGGGATTACATCAAGTTTAAAAGGTCCTGTACATCAGAGGAAATAATCAACAAAGTGAATCAACAAACTTAAACAATTCAATAGCAAAAAACAAAAAGTAATCTGATCTAAAAATGTATAAAAGATCTGAACAGCCATGTTTCAAAAGAAGACATACAAATAGCCAACAAGTATAAGAAAAAAAGCTGAACATCACTAATTATCAGAGAAATGCAAATCCAAACCACGATCTGATATCATTTCACCCCTGTTAAAAAGGCTTGTATTAAAAAGTCAGGCAATAACAGATATTGGGAAGGATGTAGAGAAAAGGGAACCCTTGTACCCTATTGGTGGAAATGTTAATTGGTAGAATCACTATGGAGAAGACTATGGAGGTTCCTCAAAAACCAAAAACCACATGATCCAGAAATGCACTGCCGGTTATGTACCAAAGGAAAGGATGGCAAAATATGTCGAAGAGACATCTGGACTCCCATGTTTATTGCAGCACTATTCACAGTATCCAAGTTATGGAATCAACCTAATTGTCCACTAACAGATGAATGGATAAAGAAAATGGAATGTTATTTAGCCATAAAAATGACTGAAATTCTGTCTTTGCAGCAACATGAGTAGAACCAGAGGCCATTATGTTAGCTGAAATAAGCCAAACACAGAAAAACAAATGTTGCATGTTCTCACTCATATTTGAGGGCTAAAAAGTGGCTCTCATAAGGTACAGAGTAGATGGGTGGTTACTAGAGTCTGGAAAGGGGTGGGGGAAGAGAGAGATGAAAGGCAAAAAAGAAAATAAATATATTTATTACCACTGAACTGTGCTCTTAAAAATGCTAAAGATGGTAAATTATATATATATTTACCTCAATAAAAAATAAAATTAAAAAATTACCAAAATGATTTGCTTTACAGTGGATATTCAGAGAATATTCAAAGAGTATTCGTGAAAGAAGAAAAATGTAATAAGTGACGGTTAGTTTGATTCACTGGTCTTTATCTAAAGAAGCCATATTTGATTTTGTGGTCAAGTCTAAGATACCACAGAGTCTCTTAAGTAATCAATAATCTTTTGTTGTTTCACGTTGACTCATCTGACTTAGAATTAAGTAGGTGGAAAAATCCCTATTTGCTATACTTTTAATCTTCGAACATAAAGAAAAGACCTAAATCAGATAAGAAAAGACAAACCTCTCTTGTGTGGGAGGCACTCAATCCTCTGAAAAAAGGGCAAACCCTTAATTCAAGGTGAGCAACTTGTGAGCAAGGCATAGGAAGTGACTGTCGAATATAGATGGAAGAATGTCTTGACCAGGCTTTTGCAGATGCTTGGTTTCTGTAATAGAGAGAAAAACTTTTACAAACTCAGATGAAGTTAAAATGTTAATGCCTCTAGGATAGGGGATATACTGTAATGATTTGAGTTTCACAAGGATTAAATAACTTGGACCAGATTCTGTCGTTAATCCACAAGCAGATATTTATTGACCACCTACCGTGTGTCATGTGCTTGGTAAGATATGGTGAAACTGAGGCTCAAGTGTCATATGCATCTACTCTGATGTCTCACTACAATTCTCCAACTGATTATTCCCTTTTTGAGACTATCACTGTGATGTCACAGATTTCTGTGACTCCAAGGAAGTTTACTTCTATTATTACCCATTTTCCCCATTGCATTGTATGCTCGCACAAGAGCTGGGACTAGCTAAGTCTTACTCCTCTTGGTAACACCTGAGTGTAGCAGAATCTTGCCAGGTAGTTGACATTCAATTCATTTTTATTGAATGAATTAATAAGACTGAATGAGATATCAGTGCTACCTTATGGTACTTGACAGGCAAGACAAGAAATAAGACAGGAGCACAGAACAGATTTATTGAGAGATTAATTGCTTTAAGTTTAATATGTAGGGTGGTGAGTTAGGGAGAAGACACAGGGAAAAAAATGAGATCAAGAAGCTTCCAAAGACATTGCCTTGTTCCTCCCAGTTTTGCTACGACAATCCTGTGCTCAGCTTTGAAAACAGCTAAATTATCCATTACATTGCCTTGTTCAGTAGCAATTATAATATGGTATTTACTTACTACAAGTCACCTTAAATTTAACTGATTTATTTGGAGAACCCCAAAGCAATGGTGTGTGGCAGAAATCTTGCTTTTTCCTCCCATTTTCTCTGCAGGCACAGCCTGCCTCTAGGTTTGAAATTAGAAGTGAGTCGAAATTGGAAATTTCTAATTCCTCTGGAAAACATGATTTTTGACTTGGATTTTAATAGCATGAAACAAAGATCAACAAGTCAGTTCAATTTTGGCTCTGCAACTTAATAACCTTGAGGTCTTAGATCACATACTTAGTCTCTCTGAACCTCAGTTATCTCATCTATAAACTGGAGATAATAATGCCTAACCTGTTTATATTTTAGGGCTGTTATGTGTAAAAACAAATGCTTTGGTCACTATAAGAGACCATATAAATGCAAGGAACTCTAGCTATTATGATGATCATGATTACTCTGGTAATCATGATAATAGAACTGAATGGGAATATGAAGGGCACAACCATATAATTAAAGTGTCTTACCTCAGGAATAGCTCTAGATGTTCCCATCTGTGGAGTAACATCTGATAAGTCCTTAAAACTCATCAGGCAAAGTATACATTGATGGTCCCTGAAGAATTACGGGCACATTAATTTGCTTGCCTGGAAACATCTGGATTTTCTAAAATTAGATTCCTGATGAAAGATCCCTGAAGTGTTGCCAGATTTCTGTGTAGATGATTTTATTCAGTTCAACAAACATGAATTGAATGCCTATTACAACCCAGGACTAGTTCAAGGCAATAGAGACATGCAGATAGGTAGGTGATCATGGTTCCTACCTTCAAGGAGCTCACAGCTTATGGGCAGAGACAGATACATAATTAGATATCCACAGAGTATCAATGGAGTTACGTGCAATTATTATGTAAATTATAGCGGTACTACAGGTGGTGAGCTAAAGCAAGACCGGAGACCTTCCTGATGGAAGGGGTACTTGAGTTGGATGTTAAAAAATAAGTAGAAGTTAAACAGGCAAAGTGGGTACGAAGTGAACGTAATTCCAAGCAAAGGGAACACCGTGAACAAAGGAACTGAAACTGGGAAAAAACACATGGTCGTTTAGTGTTGCTGGAGTAGAAACCAAAATGAAAGGTGTAGAGGGAGGCAAGGGTGGAGAAGGTTGGAGAAGAATAGAAGAACCAGTCCATGCAAGGCTTGTGAGTGGGGTCCTTGACTCTGTGTTAAATAGAAACCACTGGAAGGTATAAAACAGGGAAGCAATGCTGTGAGATATGGACTTTGAATCTAGTGCTCTGAGTATGATATCAGTTTTCTTTATTTCATCTATGACCAGTAAGATCTTATTTCAAGACCCAAGGACTCCTATTGCTTGCTGGGATATTTTTCCTTTTCTCTTTCCTCCTTCTTTCTTTCCTCCTTCCCTCCTTCTCTCTCTTCCTTCTTTCCTTCCTATCAACCTGGGGCAAGGTCATTTAAACCTGGTAGTGAAGTTCGTTCAAATAGAAAACACCAGATACAAAAAACCACAAAAGCAAACCAAACAACAAAACCCAAAGACAACAAAAGTAAATTAACACTTAACTTTCAGGCCCTAGGTGTAGTGGAAGGAGAGTCAGGAGAGCACAGGTATTTCCAATCTGGATCACAGTTCTCTCTCTCTAGGCTGGGTCTAGGAGAAGACGTACAGGAGGACTATTTCTGCCTTCACAATTCCTCACTTCTGTGATATATGATACTGTCTCCTTCCTTGGTGCTCTTACTGTTAGGTGGTACTTGGCTATGATAGGAATGGAGGCGCATTCTCCATTCATGTTAATGGTGGTTTAATCATTAATATGTTTGAGAGAGAGAGAGTAGGGATGATGAAGAAATTGAATAGTTTATTCTCAAGACATTAGCCTATCTTGCAATGCAGCTTCTATTTTACATTAGAGAAACTTACTTTCTTTTTATTATGTTTGCTGTCAGGTCATTCCCTAATCCAGTAGGCTGCCAGACCCCAACTTGGGTCAATATACTCAGGGAAAATATATTTCCAAAATATTTTCATATTATACCAATATTATAATAATATTCAAAATTTTTTCATTAATCTACAATTGAATATTCAACAACTGAACACCAAATAACATGCTAAGGATTTCTTGTGCATTTTCTTCACAATGCCAAATACATGCTATAGAATTTATGTCTACTTTTTCCTGTGCATAAATATTATTGGTTTATAAAGGTAGAAATGGGCCTTAGAGAAATTAAATAATTAGCTCCAAATTATACCCTTCTTAAATTGTCATGTTGCGATTTAGACCAATGTGAGTTTTGCTCAAAAATCCATGAATTTTTCAGTACACTTTGTTGTTCACTGCCATTTTTGCCCTGACTCCATGAGAAATTTCTCAGGCACTTACAGGAATGTGTGAGTCATAGTCAATAGAACATATATGCAGGGTCATGAGACTTATCTTCAAATTCTGCCATTTAGCATTTTTCTGTCAGTAATGTGGTTATAAGAAATAGCAAATGAGCTCATATCCCAATTTGTTTTTTACTAAATGTGTAAACTTGAGTAAATTCCTTTTATTTCCAAGTCTCCAATTTTTCACTTTTCCAAAAGAGATGCTAACAATAGGGTGTCTGTGAGTACTAAGCATGATGATAAGTTGTAAAGAGCCTAGCACAAACTGTGCACAGAACAAGCACCCAATAAATGTAGTCGCTTCATCTATCGCAACTAGTGTTGATACTTCGTAAAGTGTGCACTATGTTCTCTATGGACTATTAGGTTATGTGATAGACATATGGGTTTTAGTACCAATGCTATGATGTAACTAAAATAAAACCAGAAGAACTAAATGTGCAGACAAGAAGTCTCTTTCTTTGTTCTCTTTTCCCTAGGAAGCTAGACTGTCATTTCTAAGTTGCAGAAATGAAACAATGATAATTTCTCATTGAAATCAATTTTTGGATTCTGGACCTACTTTTAAAATTATTTTTATTTAACACATAAAAATTGCACATATTTGTGGGGTACAGTGTGATATTTTGATACATCTGTGTAATGTATAATGATCCAATCAGGGTAATTATTAGCATTTCCATCACATCAAACATCTATCATTTATTTGTATTGGGAACATTCTGAATCTTCTCTTCTAGCTACTTGAAAGTGTATAATAAATTATTGTCAACTATAGTTACCCTAAAGTAGTATAGAACACTATAACTTATTCCTCCTACGTGGCTATAGTTTTCTATCTGTTAACCAATCTCTCTCTATACTCCCTTCCCTTTGCCTTTTCAAGCCTCTAATGAAAACAAGTCTGCTCTCTACTTCTATGAGATCAACATTTTTTTATCTTCCAGACATGAGTGAGAACATGTGATATCTTTCTTTCCGTGCCTGGCTTATTTCACTTAACATAATGTGCTCTGGGCTCATCCATGTCACCTCGAATGACAAGATTTCATTTTTAAATGGCTGAATAGTATTTCACTGTGCACATATACCATACTTGCTTTATCCATTCATATGTTCATGGACACTTAGGTTGATTCCACATCTTGGTTATTGTGAATAGTGTTTCAATAAAAATGGGAGTACAAGTATCTCTTTGACATAATGGATTGCTTTCCTTTAGATATATACCCAGTGCAGTGGGATTGCTGGATCATGTGGTACTTCTAGTTTTATTTATGTTTTTGGATAAATTTCCATGTTGTTTTTCTTATGGCTGTACTAATTTACATTCTCATTAACAGCGTATAGAGTTTTCTTTTTTCTGTATCTTTGCCAATATTTGTTATTTTTTTCCCTTTTGATAGTAACTGTTTTAACTGGATGATATCTCATTGTGGTTTTGATTTGCATTTCTCCAATGATTAGTGATTTTGAGCATTTTACATATACTTGGCCATTTGTGTGTCTTTTTTTTGAGAAATGTTTATTTAGATCATTTGCCCATTTTTAACTGAATTGTTTAGTTGTTTTGTTTTTCTCTTGAATTGTTTGAGTTTCTTCTAACATTTTAATAACAGAAAGTCATAGTTTTCTCAAGTAGCGAAGGCCCTGAAAAGATGGTAGAGGGTTGAATCTGAAGCCACCTTCTGAATTAGGCAACTGTCCTCACAGTCTAGGGCACTGAGCCAGGAACCTGAGCCAAGCATGCAACATTCCATCTGCTGCACTCACCAAAGGTAAATGACCCTCAAAGCCCAAGAGAGTCATTCAGATTCAAGAAAGTAGACCTCACCTCTTACAGGACAGTAAGTTGAGAGATGCTTTGCTTAAGTGATTGAAGAAGGAAAAGAAAAAAAATCTGAGATCTAGTTAACAAAATGTATTGAGGTCATTTCCACCATACATTGATGGAGCTCAGAAACAGAAAGTGTTGGGAGGGCTATAATTAGAGGACAGAGTTAAAAATTTAACAGCACTGCAGATTTCAACTATACCTATCATCATTTTTAACATCTCTTTCTTCCCCTTTGCACTTTATGGGGCCTATAGTCTTCCCTTTTCCTTTTCAATATTTGGGAGAAATATGCGAAAAAAATTTTTAAAGGAAATACAGGTGATACTTTGAAAAGATATTTGGGAGAAGCCAGGAAGTTCCTGGGAGGTAGGTTCAGTTCTGTCTCTCTCTCTCTCTCTCTCTCTCTCTCTCTCTCTCTCTCTCTCTCTCTCTTTTTTTACTATAATTCATTTTAGACCTCTCTGAGGAATATAATATCCTCCAGCTCTTGTGCGCATGGTCCTTAGTATATAAACTAAAAGGCACCCTTTGTTCCTTGTGAACTCTTGTAAAGGGAAAGCAGACTTGGTACAAGCTTCACCTAGAAAGGCTAGTCTACAATAGTCCACAGAAATTACTCCTAAAGGTTTCATGCTTAGATTATTTCTGCTACTTTTTAAAAATACATTTTAATTCTAAGAGCAGTTTTAGATTCATGGCAAAATTGAGCAGAGAATCTAGAAAATTCCCATATACCCTTTGCCCCCACACATGTGTAACCTCCCACATCAGAGTGGTACATTTGTTATAATCAGTGAACCTACACTGGCACATCCTTATCACCCTAAGTCCATAGTACATAAAGTAAGATCAAACATATTTTCTTACTTTATCTTCTCTCAGAGCCATTTATATGCTGTTGGTTTTGTGAAAGACCAAGAGTACACTATAGTGAGCAATTTTCCAAATATGTGTGTTTGACAACACAGGAGTTCTAAGATGCACATTTCTCTGTCCACTCTTCTAGAAGAACCAAGGCTATGGGGTCTACCCATAAGTTATTATCTCAAACATTTTCTTTCTTCATTCTTGAAATTTGAGGCTGATATATATGTTAATTTTCCCTAGTTTTAATGATTTCCAAATAATCTAAATTATTTTCCACTGGGAAAAGACTGAAAAAAGAGCAACATTTGCTCAGTAAAGATAGGCTATCTAAAAACAGCCTCACTAAAAACAGGTTAATGCTCTAAATGACACAATTGAACAAGACATAATTAGGGCTAACTATTTCCTTCCTCTCATTTTGGAAACACCATGAGACATTGGCAGAGAGGTGAAGGGGGTGATTTAATCACTTTTATGTGGAATTTTTTTCCCCAATGTGGTCATTAAGTTAGTTGTCCTTACATGAAATGGTAGCATGAAATAGACAAACCAAATTTCCTTACAGTCTGTAAACCCGGTTTGTGAAGTAGTTGTTTCATGATGAAAGAATTGTTTGTAATAATTAAATTATTGTTACTGAAGTTCTTACTTCTTCTTTGAAGATAATGTTTGTTTATTGGTCTATAAAGAATGGGAAGAAAACATTAATTTTAAAATGGGTCTTTGGATAAGATTCAGGAATTATAAATTTTCCCATGCCCAAATGAATGGTTGATAACTGCATATAATTCTGGGTTCTCTAGAGAAACTGAACCAATAGGAGAATTATATATATATGTTTCCAGTTCAAATACAAAGGCCTGAAAACCGAAAAACAGGAGAGCCAATGGTGTAAGTTTCAGTTCAAGTTTAAGTTCAAGGGCAGGAAAAGACCAATATCACAATTTGAAGACCGTCAGGCAGAGAGAGCAAATTGTCCCTTACTCAGTCTTTTGTTCTTCTATTCAGGACTTCAACAGATTAGATGAGGCCACCACATGGGGGAGAACAATCTGTTTTTTTACTCAGTCCACCGATTCTAATGTTAATCTATCCAGAAACACTCTGGGTGCTCTGTGGACCAGTCAAGTTGACTCATAAAATCGACTGTAAAAATAACAATATCTTTTCAATTTAGTTCTATTAGGTATACATTTATGAGCACTGCAATGCACCTGTGCTAGGTGCTAAAAAAATAAAAAGAGGCATAAGACTAACACCTGGTCCTTCTGAAAAGTTAACAAATTGATGGAGGCTACTCGCACACTCAGTTGATATAGTGTTAGCACGAACATGGGGCTAGGTGTGATCAAAAGAGTGAGTGATCGGTTTAGAATGTGAAAACTGGAAAACAATGACAAACATGCCGTTTGAATTGGCCATTCATTGTGAGTGGATGTTAGAGAAGACTTTTAAGCGATGCAAGGATGAAGAAACAACATGAGAAAAAGTGTGTGGTTGTGCAGCACTCCATGGAATGCCTGTGTTTCTGGAATGCAAAGAGCATAACCAGTGTCTCACACTCTCACACTGAAAGCACAGGTCAAGGTTACTCCATGAAGGTTCCTCAAGGTCATACTAAGGAATATGTTCTACTTTAGGATTTTGGTTACTTTGCAGGAATAATTTCTTTCTTATTTTCTTATGTTTGGAGCATGGTCATCATGTTCACAGCTGCCATTTATGAAGAGAGAAGGTGACACAGCAAGAATTTGAGTTACCATTCACATGGCTAATTAAAAAACAGAACTAAATTCCCTAACTGCTGGTTTTATCTTGCCTTTATACTTGTTTTGTGCTGTTTCTCCAATAATTTAATGAGAAGTGGATTCAACATTTAAATTCCACCTTTGTACTTGGTTTCTGCCTTTTTGTTTGTTTACAGATTTTTATTATATACACATAATTTGTTCTCATTAAAAATAATAGTTATGAGTACAAAGTGGACAGACAGCCTCTACTGTCTCAGCAATGTTTCTCTTTCTTTATAAAAAGAATAAATGACTTTAAATGCCAACCCCTGTGATGTTTGAAACATAGATACTTTGGGCATAATGATTAGCTTTGTCTTTATTTATCTCAAGTAAGGAACACAGTGCAATATCCAGCATACAAAAATGGATTGTATAAGCAAATGGAGAAAAACTACAACTTGAAAATAGCATATCAGAAAAAGAATCTTGCTTCACAATTGAGGATTAATGATAGTGAATCTCATTATAATTAAAAGCAAGAAACTATAGCACTCTCTATGTTTCAATGGGCAATGATATTGCAAGCTCAACAGTGTTTATTATGTTTATGTCCTAAATAGTCTTAACCTTAGCAACAGTCTGAGCACTGGAGAATCAAACTTTCTACTCATAGAACATAATATTCTCTCTGGTTACTATTGATTTTGTTATGAAACATTTGTATAACTATCTGCCTCCTTTCTTTTTCTGATTTATTTATTTTTTTTTTATTTTTTTTTCTTTTTCTTTTTTGTTCTGATTTATTTTAATTTAGTAAAAGGAAGGATGGAAAGGGAGGTACATATTGTCAGCCTATAGTTAATTCTTAGTTTTTTAGTAAACTATAGGTGTTTTATTCTTTTAGGAATAAGATTCTTCTAGTTAATTAATAAAATATATTTTCCAAATTAGTTTTAAAATAAGTTGAACTTAATAATTTGAAGAATGTATTAATTAATAAGTATTAATGCTTATGTTGATACATATGTCAATTTGTAAAACTACAATGTTTTTTTCTTCTGGAACAGCTAAGCACTGTTGGAATATGCACTGTGTGGAATAAGCCAGTAGACATGGTTAGTAACTTGCTCTGGGCCCATAAGTCATATGCAAACAGCTCATAACTTTATCATCTACATTAGACATAACCACCGTAAGGAGAAAAGATTGAGTCCAGGGGAGCTACTCTCTCTTCCATTGGTTATAAACATTGGTGTCTAACACATAAAAGCAGACATAAAATTGTTAAATCCATAAATAAGTTCTCACTGCAAATCCTTGACCTATGATGTCCGAAAAATTACCCATCCTGGTTTGAAGTTTTGTTTTATCTTTAAAGATACAAAATGTATGATAAATTCCAAAAAGCTACATAAGAGATACTTTGAATAAATTCCCAAAGTGATAAACAATATTTAACAGACAGAATTAATGTGTACAAGTGATGACTTTATTTTCCCTGATGATACTTTTCAAATTATAGAAGTGCATAAATTTGTTAATTTCCTCCTTCCTTACTCTGAGTCTTTCTTTCACATCATTCATGACTGCTCATGTTTAATACATATTTAGCCATATTATTGCTATATTTTAACATCACCAGAAATTATAAAAGTTCTAATATTTTAAATAAAGAAAAACATTGAATACCAATCTTACTTTATAGGAAAGCACTTCCAAAAATTATTCCAATGAAAAATCAATACTATTTATTGCAAAACCAATAGATGACTTTTGACGGGAGAAAAAGCACATGCAATAAACAAAATATTTTGTTTATTTTCAATAGCCCAGTCTTATTTTGGGTAATATTATTTCCAATATTCTCAAACTTAACTAAATTACCAAGGAAAATAATCCTTGATCCCTAAGAAGGGGATTGAAAAAAAGTCTTACCACCACATTAACCTTATAACACTATGATTAAAAAGAGTTCATAATAAATGTGAAACACCTTCTTCAAATTGTTTTTTTTTTTTTTTGGTTGGCTGGAATCATGGCTAAAAGGCTAAAATTACATTTGCTATATTATTTAAGTACAATGTGGACTTCTAAGGTTAGAAAAACAGTCTATGGAAAAGGAGTTTCACCTTCTTTGACCTGCTCCACTGACAGCACTAAGCCTTGGGAAAGGCAGTAAAACTATTACTTTTTTTTTCCTCTTCAGCTTTTCCAGGGGCAAAGAAAGGAGCAGTCAAAATACAGAAGGTCATGCATGACAAGCAACTGCTAACCATTGTGCAAGGGAATCTTTGGTATCTGAGATGATGAAATTAGATAAAGACAAAGGGATGTAGTTGGGGAGAGGAAGAACTACTTTCAGTAAGACAGACCTTCCCATTCACATCTGCAGTAAATGTTCTTGTGAGAATGAGGAGCAAATCAATATTTTTATGTGCAATATTCCACTCAGAGTCAGCAAAAGTGCTCTCTTCTTTTTGAAGTACTAGTCACAGATGTTAGCGGAATTATTTTTATTACTTAAACACAGCTCCCTGGAGGAATTTTGTGAATATAAGGCTTATAATTGTATAGACACAAAATTTAACTTATGGGAATTGTCCGATTTGTACGACCAGTTTACTTTCCATTTTACTTAAATTCAATAGTTTGTTGTCATTTTCTGGTAAAGCAGTAAGCAAATAACAAAACACACACTATACAATATAATTTAAGCCTTGAAATGTCCTTTGGAAATTTTACTACAACTTTAGGAAAGTAAAAATGATGACAGTACTAATTAATAATTTTGTAATGTGAACAAAAGCAATTTTGAATGATCCACAACCTTCATTAAAAAAAACAAAAAGGAATCTATCTAGTATACTTCATGAAGAAAGGGTCCACAATAAGTCTCTCTCAGGAGCAAATGACTAGTAGAAAGATGTAGTTGTAGAAGTAAGCACATGGCTAGGAAATTTTGAAAATTTGAACCTAGAACTTACCATATTTTGAAAATTTCAACCTAAATCTTACCATTGTCAGGATTTCAAGGATTCATAAAATAAAGGGAATGTAGCCAAGTGGAAAAAGGACAAATACATAATTCATGAAGCAGCACTTTCTGACATACCCTGCTGCTTTTGGCTCCTAAAAATAGATCAGTTAGGAGCAATATGTAATAATTTCCTTCAAAAAAGTGGTGAAGACATGTTTTATTTGAAAGTGCTCTAAATTTTTGCAGTATACACTATGGAGGAATCATTGGCCTATTTTAGAGAAAAACATGGGGGTGTTATGCAGATGTATTTGAAATAACTTTATTCTTTCCCTGTGACCTTATTAGCATCTTGCTGGAAGACACTGCATGCTTCTTTGCTTCGCCGTGTTCTATGCAAATTATTGGGGTGGAATGTGTCTTTACTAATAGATTTAAAGTACACTTCAGAGTGATGCCTTTTCTTGTAGACAGCATATTTAACATGGAATCTTCAATTGGGGGCAAAGGCATTTACCGTCAATTTCAAATCCAGAGAATATTTAATCTAGTGACACATCAAAAAACATAAGAAGCCATTTTAGAATAATACCAGATTTAAAAACTTGGCCTACATAAGTAAATTGATTATCATTCTTCTCAATTCTAGACTTCTATTAATGTGTTAAATTTGTAAAGTATAAAAATACAGAATAATTAAATCTACATAGACCTACTTTTTAAAATCAAAACATTATGTTTACAATTAATTGCTTAGACCTCCTTTCTTTACATCATTTAAATTACTTTTACTGCATGAACTTAAAGAGATAATATGCTATTTGAAATTTTACCATTATTTTGAGGTTAAGCATGAAATATTTATCCCAGTTTGAATATGCATGTACAAATAATTGTATGAATGTGACTGAATTTTGAATGATTTCTTATTTTGAAAGATGTAAAATAAATATACAATTAGAATGATTAAATTTTACTTAACAGTGCCCAGTAAAAGTCTTCGATGGTATTAGTCCTATGAAACATTTTCATTTATGCTGTAAATTAGCATAATCTTATTAACTTTCATCTGTCTCCCAAGAAATGCCAGATTTACAAAAACATTCAAACCAAAAATCCATAGCCTATGGACTTCTAGTAGTCTACCTGTCAGTTCTGATTATTTTCAGTAATCCAGTTATTTCACTGACCCACTTTTTCAATGACTACTAACTTTTCTAGGCAAAATATCAAAGGTGTATTTTTTGATATTTGATGGTGATTATTTTTCTTGCTGAGATTATTAATAATTTAGTCACAAACTTATAAATCTGACTTTTATTTCTGAAATGCTTTTTATAGGTTAGTAACAAAAATAATGAATTGTCCATATTTTCTATTATTATGACACATTGTCCATATCTAATACATATTCCATGTTATTTCTATTCACTCTATGCCTTTGAAAAGAATAAAAATATGGATGAATGTATCCATCAAAATATTTTCAAGGCAATAAAAAATCTTGACCTAATTAAAGGAATTGTAGGCACTTTCTAAGGAAAGATAATTAAATTAAAATTGATTGCTATGAATGTAGTTTTACATCTTGAGAATTGTGGGGTTTTTTTTCTAATCCTTTTTGACATCATCTGCTGACTTCACTGAACTGAATTGTACAAAGTATATTTAATCCAACTTATCATACACAACCCCCCCCCACACACCCCTAACTATCTGTACCTGTCTCATTTGAAACGGCAAAGATGTAACACTGTATTCACAGGGTTTCTTACTACTCATGCTGCTAAACTGGGGACAAATGACTCTCAAAGCACTGCTCTGAAATGTTTCTGATATTTTTGGAGTCCTCTCAAGTTAATCATTGAGGAAAAAAAATGAACAAAAGTATCCTCATTTTATAACAGAGGTATATAATATTAATAGCCCTGGTAATATACACTTAATGCACGTAGAAATGCCAACGAGGCTTTCAAATCCACCAGCATCACTGAAGTGGTTACAGATAAATTCAGACTTTCAATCTAATCATGTTTACATCTATGGTCTTTTTTTTTTTTTTTTTTTTTTTTTTTTTTTTTTTTATATATATATATCAGTTGGCCAATTAATTTCTTTCTATTTATAGTAGAGACGGGGTCTCGCTCTTGCTCAGGCTGGTTTTGAACTCCTGACCTTGAGCAATCCGCCCGCCTCGGCCTCCCAAGAGCTAGGATTACAGGCGTGAGCCACAGCGCCCGGCCTTCATCTATGGTCTTAATGCTTGTTTTTTAGTAAATTTTATAGACAGTGTAACCTCCATTTCATACTAACATGGAGTCTACTTTCATGAGAATTATTTGCTGTCCTTTATGAATATCTGTAATGCATGATGTTAAAATGAGAGAGCTATAATTGGTAAATAGGTCAATAAGAGCACAGTTCAGAAGACAGCCACATCATGCTGTCATTTGCTCTTGTCCCTCTCATAATGAGGATTTTTGCATTATAGGTTAAAAGCTGCTTCTGTGAAAAGCAATATTTGAATCATATACAAAGCTGTTGGACCAGGATGACAGGGTTCTTAACAAGAAAGGATAGAGCAAGTACTAGCCAACCTCAATGTGTCTATTATAATAAAATTCAAAAGAAAGAGCTAATCTGAGCAAAGGATATGAAATAGGAAGCACGTACATCTGAGAGGAAAATATGCGAGGGATGATCACGAAATGATTCATGACCTTAAAATGATTGTGGTGCCATGAGAGAGAGAAATCAGCTTTCAGTTTCACAGTAAAACTAAATAATTAACTCTCTCCTAATTTGTGCTTTTTGGGCTTCTCTAGTTTACAATAAGTAAGATAGACAGCAATAGAGAGAATTTTTCTACATTAATTGTTTTTTTAGAGAGAGAGAGAATTTAAAAAGCAATTGTTAGATATTAAAAATTGATTTACCATTATCTAGTGGGTCCTTAGTATTTATTAAATTTAGTTAGATGAACTAGATGCATCTGGACTCAATTTACCTGATCTAAACTTAAAAGAACAATTTTGTAACGTAAATTGTATAGAGAAAAAGAAAATCTGGGTGGCTCACGCCTGTAATCCTAGCACTCTGGGAGGCCGAGGTGGACGGATTGCTCAAGGTCAGGAGTTCAAAACCACCCTGAGCAAGAGCGAGACCCATCTCTACTATAAATAGAAAGAAATTAATTGGCCAACTAATATATATAGAAAAAATTAGCCGGGCATGGTGGCGCATGCCTGTAGTCCCAGCTACTTGGGAGGCTGAGGCAGGAGGATTGCTTGAGCCCAGGAGTTTGAGGTTGCTGTGAGCTAGGCTGATGCCATGGCACTCACTCTAGCCTGGGCAACAAAGGGAGACTCTGTCTCAAAAAAAAAAAAAAAAAAAAGAAAGAAAGAAAAAAAAAAGAAAATCTGATGTAAGCCAACATTGAAACCAACCACAATAAAGATCTTCAATTTTAGCACTTTTTTCACTTCAAATCATGGAAATTTGTGGGTTAAAGCAGTAGGAAGGAATCCCCGTTTGTATGGAATCACCATAGTGAAACAAACAAAAAGAGACTGTGGATTTGTTTGTTTCATAAAGCAAGCTTTGTTCGTACTGTGGTCAAATATTTGGGGGCAGAGCCTTGTTATTGCTAAAGGAAAAAAAATATAAGCATTTTCCTTTACCATATAGAAGGTGTTACATACTATAGGAAAAAATCAATCATTTCCTCCATTACCTTTTTCTTTTCTATAAGTCTTCCCCTGTGTGACCATGAACTACCATAATTGTAATAGAATTAGGAGTTTATGTCAGCCCTACCTTACCAAATAAGATGCACAAATACAAACCAAGCTCACCTTAAACTAACATTTTCAATTTTGAATGTATTTTCATTCTTTTCTAGTCCCTTGAAATTAAATGATTCCCTAATAGTTAAGAAAATTTTTGTTTGCTAATCATTCATGGGCATCAGTTTTTTCAGGTCTAATAAAGCAGAATGTTTTCTAGGTTATGAGGTTTCATATATATCAATGTTAACCTAGCCAAATGCAAAATATATTTAGCCAGAAAGATCATCTCATCTCTATAATAAACCCTAATTAAGTATTTGATTCATAAAAATGCATAATTATTTATTTTACAAATATATTTTAGAAGTTAAGAATCTCTACCTAAATCACTTATTATCCCAACAGTGTTAAGTTTAAATTAAACATTACTTTTAAAATTTGTTAATTTAGGGTAAAGGTTGTCTTGTTCTACATTGTGAAAGAATCCTACATCTAAGACGAGCTATGTTATCCTTCATTCTGATAACCAATGTTTGTCAGAATTATGGAGATTTTTCTTTCTAAAAGTTTGTAAAATAGAATAAAACAGTGTGAAACAAATGTGCCAGACCTGATTTTTTTAACTTCTGCACTGTATGGCAGCCTATGGAATTATGAAAAATGTCTTATGTCATTTCTATAACCTTGCTCTGATTAAATCCACATAATCTTTAATTTTTAAGTTTAATCAAAGTAATACATGCATTTAATTTAAGAGAGTCAAATTGTTTTGAGAGGTTCATAATGAAAAGTAGTTGTCCCTACTCTCTGAGCCTCAGACATTCCCAGCCCCAGATACAACTACTTTTGAGGGATCTTTACTATTACCTCCACATTTATAAAATATATCATTATCTGTTACTTTTGACATCATGCATGGATTTCCTGTAACAGTAAGATTAAATTCTGCCTTCTTAACCATATTCTATATTGTCATTATTATTACTATATAATTACTATTCTCTACTAACACAAGTAATGTCTCATGACTCCCTTTATGTACTTTTTATTTGTTGCTGTATTTAATAATTATCTAATTTTTTCAATTTCCTAGTTTTCTCTTAAAGTAGGTTAAGTCATTCAATATCTTCAACAACCTTTCAAAACAATTTTCCAGAGAGATAAGTGGACCAGATTTTGTTTAAAAAAATCTCCATTCAGTGGTGTTCCATGCACCTGCTCTAATCTGGCCTGAGTGGAAATGTTTTCTCATTGCTCTGAGGATAGTAACATGACAGCACATCAAGGGCTGAGTGGTAGAAGTGAGTCGTTTTGGGTACAGATAATAAGGAATTTATTGTTGAGTATTTTAAAATATTACTAAAACTGGCTTAAACTCAGTTTGCATTTTTATCATCATCACACACCATACATTCTAAACAATGTCTGCTGTAAAATATTCTTTGCTGCCAGGGCCAGTTTCTTCAACCTCCCTGCCTTTTATATGCCACTGTATTAATTTCAATTTTTTAATAGTTTTCTTATTTTTCCTGAATTTTTATATGTCCTCTGAATTCTTCTTCTTTTGCTTTTATTCTTGTTTTCTTTTTATATTTGTTTCATTCATGTTGAAGGCTTTCTTCAAAAGCCTGGTGACTTCCCACTGCAGATGCATCTCATAAATGAAATTATTTAAAAAGCTAAAACATATGTATACTTGGGTATGCTTGTTGACTGATGAGCTGGCCTTTTTTTGAGTGGCTTCCCAATGTCAAGATCGGTGAGTTCTTTCTTTAGGGCTATTCCTGTGCTCCAGGGATTTCTCTAATCTTCTGTACTGGGGCTGCCATCCTAGTTTCTGATATTCTGGGAGCTGAGACTTTTGTGCCTAGAATAACTTTGTCTGCTCTCCACCTCATTCTTTGCCTCTCAGAAAAATTCTTGCTTATTTGTGAAATCCTTTACTTATTCTGGAAATAATAAAATGCAATATCTAATAAGTATTAAATATTCATGTACAGTTAAGTGTTAAGAAACATGTGGCACTGGGTATAATGAAAACATGGAGATGAAAATAGTTGGAAGTATACATAGTTTTGGATTTGAAGGGAGGAGGATAGGAGGGAAAGTTTGAATTTAATTAACTATTTGTATTAGTGGAAATAGCCAGTGGAGTTGGATAGGTGAATGGTACTAGAATATAGAAGGTCTTCAATGCCTGGATAATGAATACAATTTTTTAATGATAAGCATGCATAAACACATACATACACACAGGCAAACATGTACTTGTAGTATCAAAGTTTGGTCTTCAGTTGGCATAATGAAAATGGTTCTTTTGAAATAAAACAAACTATATTGCATAAATGCAGAGCACAGCTTCATTCAGAGCCTCTAAGAAGATAAAAAAAAAATACATTTACTGAATGTTTTAGCCTGGTTCTACCAAACAGTAGGGCCCAAGCCAAGAGCTGGCATGCAAGTTATTTATTTTGAGAAGACATCAGAGGAATAAGAATGAAGGGCTAAGAACAGGGAAAGGGTAGGAATCAATGGATGAGTGTATTGTTTAAAGTTGTCATCTAAGTTGTTCACTATCGTAGACAACTGGAGTCCAAGTCCCAGTGGACTCCATTTGAAGATGCCCAGGAATTGTCCATCCAAAGGGACAGGAGCGTCACCAGGTCCTGTCCTTTGTAAAGTGCTGACCCATGGGATATTTATTGTCTCTCATTTCCAGGTTTACTCAATGTTCACGGTGGCCGAGGTGCTGTCAAGATAATCATAGGCACGATAGGTTGTCACAGCCTCTGCTGGAATAAAAGCTTTGCTAAGAGGGTATGAGTAGGAGCAAAGACCTCTCTGATATACCAAGTTTGCAGATAGGGTGAATTAAGAACAAATATTTTCTGTTTAACATGATTGTTTTGTGCTTCTGAAAGGTTAGTTTTCAAAGCTAAGTTTTTATGCCTTCCATCAAGCCTTCATTATTCATTTGCATAACTCACTCTTGAACATGAACTTTGTTGGATAAAGTAAGAGGTTAAGTGTGAGAAGACATATTCATGTGTAAACCATAATAAACGTAGTGTTTAAAGAAGTTCAGAGCTATCTACTTGGAGAAGGTAAAAAGAGCAGCTATTTTCTTTAGAGCAGAAACTGTCTTCTACCTCCTGTAAGCAAAGACTTTTATTTATCCTAGTATAATCTTCTCTTGGCATAGGATCACACACAGAGTAGATACATTGTGTGTGTGTGCTCGCGTCTATGTTGTATAAAATAAATATTACACTGCAGAAAAGGGAAAAGTAATGCCTCAATACTTTTAACTATATTAGTTTTTTTTTTTTTTTTGCAAAACATAACTAACATATCAACATGTTGGTCTGTCACAGTAATTAGTAATATTATGGTCTGTGTTCACTTGATTCATTATTTAGTTTTAATACAGATAATTAGCAACTACAAAAAGAAAAAATATTTTAAAAATATGCAAGTTTAGAAAATATCTCTTTTAGGAACTAAAAATTTCCCTTAAAAGCAAAAATATTACACCTCAAAATTCACAATCTGTTTTATCATTTTAAATTTTAATCACAAATGAAATCCCAAATGTTCACATTGAATGACAAAATTGAATTTAGCTCAGGTTGTTTCTTGGTCATATAATCACTTTGCTATTTTTTTTTATTTCAAAGCTATTGTTCAGGCACAGGAATATGTGATAAGAAAGAGGTTAGTGGTATGACCTGAGCCCAACACAAGTTTGAATGATTCTGAATCAAAGCAAACTCACTCCTGGAATGAACATGTGCAGCTCACTGAGCATATTGGGAGCTGACTGGGTAGCTGGGAGTTGAACAAATTAATTTCCACATAGAGTACAATGTTCATTAAAGGATGCATTAATTAGAGTTGCTAATATGAGGCTTAAATGTGTATTATTAAAAATCAAAGTAATCATACTGATTGTTTAGACCATAAAATGTTTTTCTCTCCAAGGAGGAGTATTTTATCATAAACATTTATTAGATTCATGAATATATGATGTTAATAATAAGTAGACTAAATTTAGCTAGTTTTATTATATCTTTAAATGCACTCCTAAATTCAAGGGCAATCACTTCCACAACCCTACCTTTGATACACCCCTGATGGTTAGTGCTGTTTCTTTTTTTCTTTTTACATCTAAAAGATAATTCTGTAACCCTAAATCAAAGATTTTTTACTCTGCTTTCTTCTAGAAGCCTTATAGTGTTTGCTTTTAAAGTTAGGTCTATGATTCATTTGAAATTAATTTTTCATATCCTATAAGGTAGGAGTCAAACTTTATTTTTTTTCCATATGAATGTTCAGTTGCTCCAGCTCCACTGTTGAAAAAGACAAGATTTCAGTATTGCATACATTGGAATTTTATTAAAAGACAATTCACCATATACATGTAGGTCTATTTATGTGCTATATTGATCAATGTTATTTGAGTAATTGATGTATATAGTTTCTTTCCCTTTATTTTGTTACTGTGGTGAATTATATTAAGTTTGAAATGTTGAACAAATTTGGCATTCCTGGGTAAAGCTTAGTTATTATTTATTATCTTTTTATATTCTGGATTTATTTTGTTAATATTTGGTTGAAGATCATGGCAAACTGTTCTCAAAGGATATTCATCTTCAATTTTTTTTTCTTAATGCTTTTCTCTTGCTTTTTATTAGGATTCTGCCCCTTTCTAAATTAGTTGGGAAATTCTTCCTCTTTTGCATCTGAAAGAATGGTGTAAGTCTGGTATTATGTTCTTTTTTAAATGTTGATAGAATTCACCAATTAAACCATCTGGGCATGAAGTTATTTTTGTGGGAAAGTTTTCACAATGAGTTTTATTTCTTCATAGGAAGATATTCAGATTTTTAAACTTTCTTCTTGAGACAGTATTGGGAAGTTGTGTTTTTCAAAGAATTTCTACACCAACTTCTTAGGTTTTCCTTTGAACAGTTCCCTTATCTCCTACTTCTTGCACAGATTCCATCCACATCAGCAGCTTGGTCTCAGATTTCTGCTTCTGCTTCCTTCGCTATACTGTTGTGCTCTGCTTGGACTCTAGCTTGCTATGTCATAGCTGATGAAATATCCCCAGGAAAAGAGCCATGGTAATCATAAGGCATGAGTTTCCCGTCTCACAGGAACTTCTGACTTGTTCTTTCTGGTGTCTGATGCTTGAATAGTTGTTTTCTATATTTCCCCCCCAGTTTTACAGTTTCTTATGGTGGGAGGACTAATCTCATACAAATTGCTCCTTCATAGCCAAAAGAGAAAGTATGCTGCATTTTTATTCTCAATGTTGTCACCTTAGTTTAGACCAGGCATCCTCAAACTATGGCCTGTGGGCCATGTGCGGGTGTTTTTGCCTGTTTGTTTTTTTACTTCAAAATAAGATATGTGCAGTGTGCATAGAAATTTGTTCATAGTTTTTTTAAACTATAGTCCATCCCTCCAATGGTCTGAGGGACAGTGAACTGGCCCCCTGTTTAAAAAGTTTGAGGACCCCTGGTTTAGACCATTGATGACCAATATCACAATTATTTCAATTTTTATTTTACTGGTATTCTAGACACCGGTTTTCCGTTGCCTTCTTTTTTCCAAACTATTGCCTTCACCATTGAAATCCTATCTCTAAATGGTTTTTATATTTCTATTTAATTTTATTTTTATTAATCACTATATAACACATTGCATGCTATGTAATATACTATATAACCTACTAGCAGGGGTAGATGACCATAATTGAGTTATTTTTTTTAATCAATCAGGAAAATGCTTCTTTCCTTAATCAATGTTCTCTAACCATTTGATACATAGTAATGATTAACTCCAGAGAATGTGCTTCTCTCTTTCCATCAAACTTCCACTAAAATCAATAATGGGCAACCCTTTTTCTCCTTGCCACCATTAGTGAACTTGTGGCTGTACACAGTGGCCACTCTGGGATGACCAAGCACATGCCCACAATGGCTATTCCAGGGAGAATCTCAAACCGTATCTCGGCACAGTTACCTCAAAATGATTCTTTAATATATAGGATAAATTACAAATTACCTTTTTTGTATTGAACCAACTCTGGAGTCTGTTCTTAATATATCTTTATGTGCATAATAATCTCTGATATCTTACATATAAGCTCCACTCATCCTCATTTATGGCCTTCTGACCTACACATCCCTTCCCATTATGTCCCTTCATCCTAAAATGTTCTTCCTTTCTTCCTTCATCATTATAAAACCCCTACCGGTTTTTCAAAGCCCAGTTAATACCCTATGTCTCCAAGAAATTGCTAAACATACCATAATATTTTCCAACAGAACCCATCTGGAGTTCATTTTTTATATATTTATACTCTTTGGTTGTTAGTTAACTTGCAAGATAGTCATGATTATCTTCTGAGCATATATTAAAAGCTCATTGTGAACAGAATTTATGTATTCAGCTTTCCTAACCCAAGAATACCTTCTTTGTTAATTAAGGATATGGGAGCTGATGAGAAAGATACATCCTAAAATCTTAGAGACTTTGCAAACGTCTCAGGCAGGGATTGTGATTATTAGGCATCTTTCCTGCAAATCACAAATAGAAGCCCCTTCCCCTTCCATTTGTGGCTCTGTCATCTTCAACACCTACCTTCCAAAATCACTGTGTCATATGAAAGCAAGCTGGAAGGGGTTTTGCTATAATTCGCTGTTCATACTCTGTCAGCTAGTCTCAGCTACCTAACTGCAAGGCAGGCTGAGAAATGGAATCTAGCTGTGTGTCTTGTAGAAAGGAAACTGTGATCAGTTTGCATTTCTGCCACATCTCCCGTAGTATGATTGCACCTTTGTCTCAAGTCTCACACTTGCTATCCAAACTCGCTTTAGTGTTTCAATTTTTGGAACCAAGGAAAAAGCTCAGGCCTCTGTGTGCCTATGAACTATTGTAATCTCTGAACTCAGTTCAGGTCAATAGGGGAATAGAGGAACTCAACTGGGAGGTAAAGGTATATGAGACACTTCTAGGCACATCATGGCAGCAAGAGGTCAGGAAGAGTAATGTCCCAAAGTCTTGCCCTACATATATCTTGTTCCTTTTATAAGAAGCAGGTGCCAGTCTCCCAGATAAAGTTGGCTTTGAAGGAGAATGACAAGAAAAAGGAAATGACTCTGATCTCTCAGGAAGTAATTCCCTGCTTGTGTTCTTGCAGGAAAACAGCCCTACAAACTAAAACCATGGTCCTGCTGACTTTCTCAAGAAGAGAAAAATAATCCTAACAATAGAGAAGGGGCCACTTCTTCCCATAATTTAGATTAGGTGCTTAGCATTGTCTTGTGTCTGACTGCCCCATATAGATAGAGGCCCTTCTCTTATTTTCTGAACCCACGTACCCAATAGTTCTTTTTCAGTTCCATAAACATTTATTAAAAGCTAGTACTAGTTAGGCACTATGAATATGAATGTGAATATGAATAGATAAATGTGTATGGAGTTCAAAGTTAGTAAACTACAGATTTATACACACACACACACACATACACACAATGCTAGTCCACACATCTCCTAATTTTATCCAATCTTTGTGAAAAAGTCTCTCCTAGCCCCCGTTTTGCCACAGTCCTGGCAGGGACAACAGCTGTTTCTGTTAATCCAGCCTGGCCCTTTAATATCCCAACCCTGCCAAACCTCACCCAAGGAGATGGGCTCACCTCCTCTTTCTCCAACTAAGTTAAGGAAGCTACACATGTACAGTATCTAACAGAGCATTTGCTTGAGATCAAACTCCATAAACGTTAATTGCCTTTCCTCCTAATGCTCTCCACTGGAGTTACTCTTCCCTTAGAAATTTAATTTGAGGATCCAGCATACCTACAGGTAAGGTCATTCAGAATAAGAGGTTTTCAGAAAAGGATGCAATAAAAATAAAAACAGGAGTCTATACATAAGAACTGAGACTCAAGATAGGGGCCAGGAAGTCAGGCTCAACAGTATAGAGAGGAGCCTACAGGTGGGAGGAAAATAGTTCAAGTTCTGGGGAATGAGAAAGAGTCCAGTATGAGAAACATTGCCTGATACCACCAGCATTTCTGGCTGTGTCTTTCTTTACTTGTCCGAGGACGTGCTATGTGCAGCCATATTACACTGGCATTGATCCCTAGTGATGAATAATAATTTTGCCTATTGTGTCTATAATTATGTGTGTTCTTGTATATCCCCCCCCATGCTTTTTTTCTGCATTATACCCACATGTGGTTGAAGTGGGTTTTAACATGTCTCCAAATTCTTTGACATGCCTGCCACAAGATGTAGAGTCTAATTCTCTTTCCTCCAGCCTCGGTGACACTTCTAACAAGTTGGATGTGGCAGAAGTGATGCTGTGTGACCTCCGAGTCTAAATTAGAAAAAGTGATACAGCTTTTGCCTGGCTCTCAGGACACATTCTTTAGGATCCCAGAGCCAACATACAATAAATAGTGTCATTACCTTGAAGCCAACATACTGGAGAGTTCACATGGAGAGGGCACAGTGAGATAAAAAGATGCTCCAAGAGCCCAGGTATTGCAGTCCTCAGCTTTGAGTCTCACCAGCGTCACCTGCCAGATGTGTGAGTGAACCTTCAGATCGTCTCGGTCCCAGTCTTTGAGAAGCTCTAGCTGAAGTCAAGTAGAGTGGGGATGAACCTTTTCCTGTGTGCCCTGGAAATCCTGATCCATAGAAGCCAGGACTATGCTACAGGGTTCTTTTATGCCACTAAGTTTTATGGTAATTTTTATGCAGTCATAGTAACTGGAACAGATTTTTTTACTAAAACTAAAATGCTACCATAACAAAACCTAAAATGTAGCTTTGGGACCAGGAAGCAGCTGAAATAAAGCTGGAAGGACCTTGAAGAGAGTGTTAGATAAAGCTTAAAGGGCCAGAAGAGACTGTTATTGAACTTTGATGGCCATCAAAGAAGCTGCTAGTGAGGGCTTAAAGGAAAGTAAGGAAAATACTGTTGAAAGCTACAGGAAAGAGAATCTTTGATGTATAGTGGCAGAAAGTTTAGCAACATTGTTGCTAAAGGTATGCAAAAGAATAAACCTAATGAACTTTAGTTAGGAGATTTCTAAGCCAAGGACTGAAGTTGCCACCTGGCTTCTTTTTGCTACATGTAGTCGAATATGGGAGAAGAAAGATAAGCTACAAGAAAAACTTTTAAATATAAAAGATCCAGGGCCTGCTGGGTTCTAGAGAATATAGTTTCATTGTTAGTTAGTCTTTCAGAGTTTTTCAAGTTAAAAAGCTTGAGAACAAGATCAAATCCCTGGTGGGGCTGTAAAATATTTTATTAAGACCTCAGAAATATTTAAGGTTGTGTCTCTGTATAATAATAACATGTAAAACATATGCAATATATACTTTAAAAAAAAATCTCTGCAGTGCCAAATACAGTGTCTAAGACATGATAGGTACTAGAATTTTTCCTTTTCAAACTGCATTATCCAGTGTACGTTTTGTCAGTCAAAGTATGTTGATCACTGATATCTGTATTTCAACTATTATGGGAAAGGGACAGAAATGAAAAAAAAAAAAAAACATAAACCACAGTAAACTACCTTCTTTTTCTATTCCTACTAATCAAATGCAAACTAATGTGAAACCACTGGGCAAGTGGCCCAATGCCCACCTAATAGGCTCTTGCACTGGCTTCTGAAAATCAATTCAATATTAAAAAAATACAGAATGCTAAGATAATATAGTGAAGAAACATGTAAATAACTCCCAAAGTAATTATAATAATTATGATTTTATTTTGAAATTACAAAATAATAACATCAGATATTTTAATAGAAAAATGTCCAATGAACATCTTCTTTTTCTGTCATTATGTGTCATTATGGCTATATTGATTAAAGTAGCACAATAAACAGGAGCAGTTAACAAAGTGACTTTTAGCTTTACTAGTAACTCAGGTCATTTAAGATGAGGAATTATAATTAGTTTATTTAGAAGATAATATTTAATTGTGAAGAATTCAGCAAAAAGTTCATTTAGTTTATTACATAAGTCAGGCATGATGCTGGTATTTAGGCTGACAAGAAAAACAACATGCAAACCTTACTCTTAGGAAACACATGAAGAAATAGGAACACAGATGTATTTAGGGAACAAACTCATGTTTACTGAGCACCTTATTTTTTTGCTTGATTTTATCACCTGTGAGACTAGATACTTCTTTTTTCATGGCAGAGACTATTATAACTCTTTGTATTCCAAGTGTCTTAGAAACCAGATTATGTGCATTCAGTAACAATGAAAAATGAGTGAATGAACGAATACATAAGTGAATAACAGAGTGAGGAAAAATCCGCCTGAAGAATCAATATTTAAAAGAAATAGATAAAGATTAGTTCAATATCTTAGAGAATATCCAGGAGAGAATAATCAAAGGAAGAAAAATTTGATGTGGAGGTAGAGGGCAATAGAACCCCACATGCAATTAATCACTAAGATGTATCAATTTACCACCTAGATCATTAGGACAATTTTCTAACTCACCTTCCTATCATTATAGATTGACCCGACCAGGTAAATCCCTCTTGCTTTGAAGAAGTCCTTCTTTCCCTTTTGTGACTCTTCACCATGGGAACGTCCTTTATGCTGCTGTGAATGGGGAACACTGGGTTCTGAGTGTGACATCTGACACCCCTTATCTGGGTAGGTGAGATGTCTGAGCGTGAGAGTGTGTGTGCACATGTATGTGTGTGCAGGGGTGAGGAAAGAGATAACTATAAAGGTGATTCTATAATAATTAAAACATAGGAACCTTTCTAAGCACCTGGGAGTACTTGAAACCTGGAGACCTCACACTTGTAATCTGAGTTCTCATGCTGCCTGGGATCCAACCACAGAAGATTTGTTAAGAGTCCTCACCGCATGCCACTGTAGTCAGACAGCAAGAATATTTAAAATCGTCTGAACCAACTAATAAACATTCTTGCTTCACAAGCTAACAAAATAAATGTCCAGTGAGATAAAGCTTCTTGAAAGAAATATTGAGTTATATACCACCCCTTGCTTTTTTATGTATAGTAATAATATGTTATTTGTGTGAAAGATGAAGGCTAAATATAAAGTGTGTCTAAAGATGAAGTGTTTGTTTCCTTAATTTCTCTGACTTTTGAATGGAAAAAAATATGACTTTACTCAATATTTTCCCAGATGGTTTTAATAATAAATATGACAAATTCTATGTGATAAAGTAATTGGAAAAAAAAGCTTTTGTTTGCCAGCAAATATCAAATCATTACTGGATAATTTACCTGTTTTAAATATGTATTACCTTCAGGAATGTCTTGTGATTTCAGATGTGTACATGTTTACAGGAGATTTATAACTTGTCATGTATTTACCACTATCACTTCTCAACCACAGTCATGTTACAGAAGATAAATCACTGGAATAAAACACTCAGGAAAATTGTATGTTTATTTCTACTGCCCTGTGCATGAGAAAAGTTCAACAGAGCCTATAAATAGCAAAAACTGAAAAACTTGTAATCTGTGTTAACTAAAATGATTTAATTTGAGAAAAATACTAATCAGAGCAATTTGTTCCAAGGAGAGGGAGGGGTGGAGGGAAGGGCCATATCTAAACTTAATGAGTACCACAACTTGGATCTAACTCCTAAAACATTGCATATTGATGTTGCAGAAAATTAAAAATATGGCATCTGCTGATAAGAAATAAATCTAAGTTAATATATAACTAAATCAATGTAATGTGCTTCCAAATAAGTTATCTGTGGGGTAAGTCAGAAGTACATTTACTAGCAGGTGTTACAATATTTCTGGAATTCAGTGTGGACTGAAATCACCTATTGCTCTGTATTAACTAAGACAATAGTGCATTCTATATAAAAACAAGGTAGATATATATATATTTTTAAGACAGAGTCTCACTTTTTTGTCCAGGCTAGAGTGAGTGCCTTGGCATCAGCCTAGCTCACAGCAACCTCAAACTCCTGGGCTCAAGCGATCCTACTGCCTCAGCCTCCCGAGTAGCTGGGACTACAGGCATACGCCACCATGCTCAGCTGATTTTTTTCTATATATATTAGTTGGCCAATTAATTATTTCTATTTATAGTAGAGACGGAGTCTCACTCTTGGTCAGGCTGGTTTTGAACTCCTGACCTTGAGCAATCCGCCCACTTCAGCCTCCCAGAGTGCTAGGATTACAAGCGTGAGCCACTGTGCCCAGCCAGGGTAGATATTTTATATAGGTTTAATGCATGAACCTTCTTTCCTTGTCCTGCCCAAGATGTTAACATTGATCACAAAATAATAATAATTAAAGTAAAGCTCTAATGGTGGAGTTTTACACATCATTTGGCTAGGGTCATAATTGGTTTTTATTTGTATGCAGTTTCCAGTGTCCTTGAATAACCATTGTAAAGGCACTCACATATGCCTTTGCAGGTCAAACATCTCACCCTTATTCACAATCATAAGAGATTTATTTTTAATCACATCATTTTTCCCTTTTGAAATGTGCCTTTTTCTGGATTATGTTCTTACTAGTAGCTAATAGAAGCTTAGTCAAGTGGCCAGTTTATTGAGACCATTCAAAAGTGATTTGTTTGCTAAACTCATCAAAACTCATGGTTTCTAGGTGACATATTACTACTGAAAAAAGCAAATTGTCAGTTATCACAATCAGCAAGACAGAAGTAGATTTTCTCTAGTTGGCTAGAAGTAGGTGAGGGGTCAGCATGGGATGCTGGGAACAGGGTTGGAAGAAAAATTAATGTTATTTTTACCTTTTAGGATGAGTATATGTTTGGCAATTCAGAATCACACAATCTTGTGCATTGACTCATTGAGAAATATTTATTAAAGATACAACTATGTGCCAGGTGCTGGGAATAAAATGGCAAGTGAGACAGTCAAGATCAGGGTCATGACAGGGCAAAAGGGATCAGACACTATGTGTGACTCACTCTACAATGCTCTGGACAAGTGGATTGGTATTGATGATGCTGTTTCTGGTGTTTAATTATTCCTCTAATTATTAAAAAATATTCCTGTCTTATGTTGATCTGAAATTTTTAAAGCTTCAACTCCTTGTTCGTAGTTAAAACTCTGTGGTCACATAGAATATGCCCATCCCTTTTATATAGGGCAGTTTGTCAAATTTAAAAAGATGGCTGTCACACTTCTCCTGACTTTTCTTCCTCATGTCAAACACTCCCTTTGTCTTCATCCATTTCTCAAGTGACCTAGTATCACCTTCCTTGCCTTTGGGGGTAATCTTATTACTATACAATGCAATTCGTCAATGTCATTAATCAACTGTGGTACTAGTAGAACCATCTACCAAACTCCACATGCATCACAACTGACACCAAATGAAAACAAAAATAAAAATGAGGCTCTCCTTTATTTGTTAAGTCTGTCAAAGCCTGAGATCATATTATACTTTATTTTATTTATTTTACTTCTGAATGTTTTGTTTCTGTGTTGTTGAGAGGAAGAATGGTCAGAGCACACCACACTATAGATCTTTTAAAACTCCACCTTTTCCACATGGCTTTCGACTATGCCCCCATCATCTTTCTACTGCTCATATATGGTCAGTGTTTAGACCCTCATTATAGTAGGTAAAATGTGTAACTCCTACATTTTCTCATTCTTAATTTGGCTCATTGTTCTCTCCTGTGAAGATTGTTTTGATTCTGTAACTGAGCCTCATCCAGTATGTTGAATACCTTTCCCAGCTTCATGTCAGCAATTGGCTTGATCAACGTGCTATTTATGTCTTCATCTCATTGTTGATGGAATTTTCATACTTGTCTGTCTTGGAAAAGTCTTGATCTTTATCATTAAGAATAAATAAAGAAATTGGTTAGAAGAAGTGAGAAAATCCCAGGAATATGTGGTCCTCTGATCACATACAGACAGAAGCATTAGGGCTTGAGGAAGGACATGGACCATGCTGAAAGGTACCCACACATGTCAGTGATGTGTGAGCATCAATGGGGTGATTATTTCAACCAGAATTTTCTGAGACATTCAGAGACTGATTCGGTTAGTTTGGGCTGATGCATTGGAATTTATAATTTAACAAATTTCCTTAGCAATTCTGATGTGAATGAGGGTATCCACCATGTTGAGAGCTGCTGATATAGTGAAAATGTCGTCAGCTTCAAAGACAAATGAATCGGATGCATATTCCAGCCCCACCATTTATAAAAAGGTGATTAGTCTCTCTGAGCATCAGTTTCCTCATTTGAAAAATTAGAATTTCAAAACCTACTTCAGAGTTTTAAATTAAGATTTAATCAATATAATGAATATAAACCACTGACAACATAATAGGTACTATTTAATGATTTCTTTTTTCTTCTCTTCTCTTACCATTCAAATTCAAGATGTAGTATTATGGTTAGATTGATGGTCTAACTACTTCTGAAAAAAATGTTTGTGTTATTGATCACCAATTGTATGGTTGTATAAATAAGACTGAATATAGAAGCAACTAAAAATGTGATCTCAGCTTAGAGTAAAAAGTGCCTTATCATTATAATTATTTTTCTCTTGATATTTTAAGTCTTGAAGACAATAAATTTAAAAACCACTAAAGTCTGCAATATTGACATCAGACTGGGAAGATTTACCATTTAGGATGGTGTTAGAGTCTTATCTCTGATAACACATAGGGTACAGGGATTACTAGGTTCTACCATACTTGTTTTCTGTAGATAAAACAAAAATAACAAATTATTTTTAAAGATATTAATCACTACATCTATTACCTATACTTCAAAATAGATTTGAAAGTTTCTCTTACATGTTGTAAAAAATGCTCATGTCTCTGTAATTCTCATCTCAAAAGTGATCAACCATATATATTTTTTTCCCACTATGTGACCCACTTCAGTGCCAGCAGCCTACAGGCAGAGGCCAGGCAATGGTTTGGGGCCAGTTTGCTATAGCATGGGGCACTATGAGAGACCCAGGGGGTACGGGCCTCTCAGGAATCCAAACCCATGAATTATCAACCATATTTTTAAGTGAATTATCTGGCCTTAATAATGCAAACTTCTGAGAAAAGAATAAATAGAGGCAGAGAGTACAAGCATATCAAAATATATCCTCCAAATGATTCATCTGAGTAGATTTGGTGTGCCTAGAATTTAATAAATTTTCACAAACCTTCCCGTTTGTTTTATTTTTGTTTGCTTTTTGTTTTGCAGAAAGTCAAATTTCTATACATCACCAAAAAGAAAAAGAAAAAAAATTGTATTAGAAAAGAGAGATGACATCACTAAAGAAACAGAACTCAGTAAATGGCTAATAAAATTTATTTTTGTTTATTTCTTGATCAATTGTAGTCAAATGTGCTTAGCATTTAATAAAATAGATAAATAAATAGTTCATAATTGAACATCTAAACTGCTACAAATTAGAGATAGGCACATACACATCAATTTATCAGTTTTGGAATTAATTTTGAATTTCCATGCCAAACCAGAACAATGTTAATTTCTATCCCTACAGTTTCAATTCTTCTATAAGCACTTAAATATTAAAAAATTCCAATTGTACCTTCCACTTTGACAGTCAAACTAAGGGACTAAAACTTTTTGTTGTAAAGAATTATTAATGCAACCGGTACATTGTGAATCAGAGGCATAGTCAACTAAAAGTACCTTTGAGTTATATTTTTAAGAGCCTGAGACAAGGTTTATGTGATTTCCTGGATATGTCATTTACAGATCAATACTAAAACAATTGATTACCTTATAAATGGTCAAATTGAATTGGTCAAAAAGACATTTTAGTCATTAAGACAAAACTATCAGATGAGCTATTCAACCCTGTATTGATGACTAAGTACTTAGCAGTGGTATTGTTCAAAATTACTGTTTTAGCTCCAAATTGATCAAATCCATGTTGTCCCAAAGCAATGTCTATTTGTAAACACAGATCAATGAAGACCCAGTCTAGTTATAGTAGTGTTATCTACTTGAAAATCAACATAGGAAGAAATACACATATGTGCTTAATAGATACTTTACGATAATGAATGAAGACTTCTCAGTTTAATGATGAGGTTTTATTACATTTCTGCTTATTTTGTCTATCAAAATGTGTAATTGTGTTCACATTCCTGAAGTTGTAAAAATTTTCAAAAAATTATTGGTTTGGCAAACCAATAACGGTGTAACTAGCAATGGACTAGGTGGTACAAATAATCAAAAATAGTAAGTCAATTATTCATAAAGAATAATAAACCAAAAATATGTCATGGAACTCAAGCACATGTCTCACAATTTAGCTATTTAAAGAGGAAAGCAAAAAAATCCAACAGTTTTTGCTGTAATTCTTTCCTTCATTTGGCATGTTAGGTCATTGACCTGTGTCAATTCAAGAGGAACATAATCTTTGCTATTTAAGGAAGAAAAATGGTTCATTGTTTGCAGAATCAGCACACTATGGTTACCATTCATTACACCCTAAGAGCCAGGTAGGTGCTCACTGACATGGTAGCAGTGATGCAGACTAATGGTCTCCACCTAACATTGGGTGAGCACTTTTGAACGTAACAACATAAAGTGGCATCCAGAACAGTCTGGTTTTGGTGTAGGAGGCCTTAGATGAGTTTCGGCACAACCTGCCAGGAAGTGGGCCCTTAGGGATGATGTGGAATCCAGTGTTTCATGTCAGCGCATTGCAACTCTTCAGGCACAAAGCGATATTTTACTTTACTTCTTGAGTATTTACTCATAAAATTGAGCATATCATGCATTGATTTTTATTTCTTGTTTACATAAATTACTTAATAAATATTATCAAATCTATTCAACGTACCTCGGGACTTTTGCTTTGTTAAAAGTTGCAATCTTTTGACAACATAGAATCTTTCTGGATTAGGTGTAGATAAATTACCCCAGTGAAATTATTCATGTACATTTTTATCATTTCTTACTTGCATAATTTAATTGTGGTGGAATATGATGTCATATTTTTTCCCTAATTATTACTTTATAGATAATATTATTTCTCCAAATCCAAGAAATATACTAGGGAAAAAAGCCAAAGCAAGTCACAGTAGCTTTTTTTATTTCTGAAACAGAGTCTCGCTCTGTTGCCCTGATTAGAGTGCTGTGGTGTCAGTCTAGCTCACAGCAAATTCAAATTCGTGGGCTCAAGAGATTCTCCTGCCTCAGCCTCCCGAATAGGTGGTACTACAGGCATAGGCCACCATGCCCGGCTAATTTTTTCTATATATTTTTAGTTGTCCAGCTAATTTCTTTCTACGTTTAGTAGAGACAGGTTCTCACTCTTGGTCAGGCTGGTCTTAAACTCCTGAGCTCAAACGATCCTTCTGCCTCAGCCTCCTAGAGTGCTAGGATTTCAAGCATGAGCCACCATGCCTGGCCTTGGTGTTTTTTTTAAACAGAAATTCTCCCCTTAATAATTTCACATGTAGCTTGATTGTAAACACATAATGGCATACACGGTTATATAAACCTTGTACGTTCAATATTTGAGAGCGCATACACAGCTCTATAATTTGCAAACTTACCTTGAGGATCAGGGAGATATTTATTTTCATTTTGTCAGTAGACATGCTTGCAAGCAATGATGTCTTCAAGTCATATTTCCTCAATCCCACATTTGACTATTTTATTAGAAGAGTCCTTTATGTATGTATATTAACAATACCAATGAAATGTACCCAGGATTGCAATTAGCTTAGTTTAACCACATGCCCTCTTTAAAATCAATTGGATAGAACCAAACAGATGAGATACTGTACTTTAAATTCATCAGTACTGTCCATGTATATTCTTCAATAATTTTTTTAAAAAGAGGCTTCGTATATACTCTGACAAATCTACTACAGTTATTTCTTTTATCAACGATTCTGATACTATTCTAAAACTCACTTTGTAGACAATAAGAAATAATAAAATCTCAGAGTTTAAAGAGTGTGCCTAAGGTGAACTAGTCAAAATTCCCACAATATGGTTCTACAAAGTAGTCACAAAGTGCTTATTTAATAGATTTTTAAGTTCTTCCAAAGATGGGAACTCAATACTTTCCTCTGCCATTGAAAAATATTTTTCTTGTAGTGCACTGAAATCATTCTCCTTAAAGTCTTTCAGTTGATGCCAAATTCAGATCTTCTTTTTGGGACTGAGGGCCTCTTTCATCAGCTGCATGAAGTATTGTCTGCTAACAGCTAACTGTTGAGTCTTTCCTCAGAAATTACTCGGAGCTGAAGCTCAAGTTTATCTTCTTCCCAGGGAGCTGCCCTGCCCCAGTGACTGTTTGATTGGAGTGTGTGGTATAAACCACTAGCCATTTACCTTATTTCTGGACAACTCTGAAAGGTTATATCAACTATGAGATCCCTGTACAATGAAAGAGGCTTAATTTTTAACCTCTTTACAGTGCGATTTTTCTCTCCATCCATTCTTGCTTTCTGCACTTCCTTACTGGCATTTCCCACAGGTCGTCATCCATGAAACTTCTGCGTGCAGCTTTGCATTTCAGAGTCTGTTTACAGGGAATCTTACCACAAAACCTCTATAATTTTTCCTACACGTATCCTTTGGGGTCTTGCTAAACAAGTCTACTCATTTAAGCAGGACCTAAATATTCAGAGAAATTGAAGGTCATTTGTTCATTTTCCCTGCATATGTCACTTTACTATATAGCTTGATATTTGCAGTTCATTTAAGTAGTGTAACCATATGCTTAATAAACTAAATCTAGAATTTGGGAAAGAAGAATTTTAAGAGTTCCATGGTAGTTGGTAAAGATGATCATTGATTCTTCCCATTTATGTATTCCCCTCTGCAATGTGCCATTGAAGTTTCTTCCATCAGGAGGTGAGTTTGGTCATCTCATTTGCTTTAGCAATTGGGATGTTAAACAAAGATGATGAAAGCAGAGGTTTTGAAAGTGTTTGCACTTTGGTGTTTACCCTCACTTATTGCTATTTTGAAACAGGAAACAGTCATACTAAGAAGCTCAGCTTTCCTACTTGGACAAGAGATACCACATGAAGCCCAGATAAGCCATTGCAGACCACTCAGTTCACCAAATACCAGACAAAAGGATGAGGCCATTCTAGATCATCTGGTACTAGCTGATTTGACCCAAATCGAAAGAACCACCTAGCCAACCCACAAAATCATAACAAATAATAAATATTTGCGGTTTTAAACCACTAAGCTATGTTAAAATTTGAAAAATCTAATAGATAAAACTCCTTATAAATTATACAGATAATCAACCATGATTCTGTTTTCCATCAGATATTTTAATAATCATATAGGCACAGAATTGAAAGGTTTAATGAGTTATATTGTTAAAACATTATGTGTTGGATGAGTTTTATTTTCAACACTGATTAATATAAGCCAGATTTATGTGAGCTAGGGTAAGTAAATGATGTAGAAAAAGTGAAACAAAAGTGTAAGTCTTATATATTAGGTTAGTTTCTAGAAGTCAGAATCTGGGTCTTCAGTGGCATTCCCCAAAGTATATACAGAAGAGCTCTAGTTCAAAGGAATGTTAATAAATATTTGCTTAAATAATTTGCTCCATGGCCAAATAAATTTGGGAAACGATGAGTTGAAATGACTTTTTCATTGCAGAACTTATTGGAGGTTTTAGTGCCCTCATGCATTGGTAACTTCTGAGACAGAAATCAATTCTGAATTATTTTTAAAATAAGTTTAACTATGTTTACTGGACATCTATGGACATACATCAACCAATTTTAGTAACTGCATTCTAATATCTATCAAGGAAAACACTGCCATTCCCACTATTTAATTGTGATTTTGGTCATTGACATTCTTTCAAGAACCCCAGCATGGAACAGGAGATACAGGCTTAACTCCAGTCTACTCATGATATTTTCCTAGCCACAGTGATTGATTTGGAGATGAACATGTAAACCAAACAGATATATAACACAAATATATTTTTATTGAGACTTATGGAAGACTCTGTCACTCTGTGTGAGTAGAGCTGAGAAGATGTGAGGACCACAGTTGCTGTCTCCATCTTTCTACTGCTTGGAGCCCAAGGAGACAGCAACAATAAAGGCAGGACAATTAAATCATAATGTGTAATCTGTCACATTATTTAGGAGTCAATATTCCTAAAACCAGGCAACCCCTCACAGCATTTGCCTTCTTGAGCTAATACATTTTACTCTGGTTTAAGTAGATTTGGAGTAATATTTTGTCATTTAAAACTGAAACAGTCATAACTGATTATAAGCTCTGTTTTTTTACAATAATTTTGGAAAACTAGTGTTTCACAAAACACTTAGAAGAAATATAAAGTCACTTAGTAGAATAGTCAAATCAACATGCATCTTTACCATGAATTAACCTTATAACTTTAGGTGTGATACTTAAGCTCTCTGTGCTTCAGATTGTTTATAAAATGGATATCGTCATACAGCTTGCCCTGATAAGGATTTTGTGAGGATGTAATGATTTAGTACATGTGTTTATTTTAAAACACTTAGAAAAGTGTCACATAATAAGTACTCGAAAAGTTTAGGTAAAGAGTAAACTGAATAGTAACTTTCATAATCATGGTCTTTAGTTAACAATAATGTATCAATATTGCCTTAGCAATTGTAACAAATGTGCCACACAGATTTAAGATGTTAATAATAAGGGAAACTGGGGAGGAGGGGTAAAAGGAGTATATGGGAACTCTCTATACTTCCCATGCAATTTTTCTGTAAACCTAAAACTGCTCTGAAAATGATCTATTTTTTAAAGTGATTCTAAACACCCGGATTAGTCCTTAGAGAAAAGAAAGTAAGCATAAAATAGCTATATTACTATCTTTTGTTAAGAATATTGCACATAAGCACTATCTATCTATAATAAATTGTCTCCCCAATTTTTTAAAGATTCAAGAAAATCTTGTCGCTGTTATGATCAGAGTTTGAGTGAAAATAAATGAAACATGAAGCCATAAAAAAAATCTAGGTAGACAGTAAATTGAATAGCAATGCTTAGAATCATAGATTTCTAGAATTTTTAAAGGATAAAAAGAGACTCAATACCCTTCACAATAGCAACAAAGAAATTAAAGTACCTAGGAATATACTTAACGAAGGAGGTAAAAGACCTCTACAGGGAAAACTATGAAACACTGAGGAAGGAAATAGCAGAGGATGTAAATAGATGGAAATTCATTCCATGCTCGTGGATCGGCAGACTCAACATCATTAAAATGTCTATACTACCCAAACTGATCTACAGATTCAACGCAATACCTATTAAAATCCCATCAGCATTCTTCACAGATATAGAAAAAATAATTTTACGCTTCGTATGGAACCATAGAAGACCCCGAATATCAAGAGCAATTCTAGGCAACAAAAACAAATTGGGAGGTATTAATATGCCAGATATCAAACTATACTACAAAGCTGTAGTAATTAAAACAATATGGTATTGGCACAAAAACAGGAACATTGACCAGTGGAACAGATGTGAGAATCCTGATATAAAACCATCCTCATATAGCCATCTAATCTTTGACAAAGCAGACAAAAACATACGCTGGGGAAAAGAATCCCTTTTCAATAAATGGTGCTGGGAAAACTGGATAGCCACTTGTAGAAGGTTAAAACAGGACCCACACCTTTCACCTCTCACAAAAATCAACTCACGCTGGATAACAGACTTAAATCTCAGGTATGAAACCATTAGAATTCTAGAGGAAAATGTTGGAAACACTCTCCTAGACATCGGCCTAGGCAAAGAGTTTATGAAGAAATCCCCAAAGGCAATCACAGCAGCAACAAAAATAAATAAATGGGACATGATGAAACTACAAAGCTTCTGCACAGCCAAAGAAACAGTCATGAAAGTAAACAGACAACCTACAGAATGGGAGAAAATTTTTGCATCCTACGTACCTGATAAAAGGCTGATAACTAGAATATACTAAGAACTCATGAAAATCAGCAAGAAAAAATCAAATAACCCTATTAAAAAGTGGGCAAAGGACTTGAACAGAAACTTTTCTAAAGAAGACAGAAGAATGGCCAACAAACATATGAAAAAATGCTCACCATCCCTAATCATCAGGGAAATGCAAATCAAAACTACAATGAGATATCACTTAACTCCAGCGAGAATGGCCTTTATCAAAAAGTCTCCAAATAACAAATGCTGGCGTGGATGTGGAGAGAGAGGAACATTCCTACACTGCTGGTGGGACTGCAAGCTAGTTCAACCTCTGTGGAAAGCAATATGGAGATACCTTAAAGCGATAGAAGTGAATCTACCATTTGATCCAGCAATCCCATTGCTGGGCATCTACCCAAATGATCCAATGACACTCTACAAAAAAGACACCTGCACTCGAATGTTTATAGCAGCACAATTCATAATCGCAAGGCTGTGGAAACAGCCCAAGTGCCCATCAATCCAAGAATGGATTAATAAAATGTGGTATATGTATACCATGGAGTACTATTCAACTCTAAGAAACAATGGTGATATAGCACATCTTATATTTTCCTGGGTAGAGCTGGAACCCATACTACTAAGTGAGGTATCCCAAGAATGGAAAAACAAGCACCAGATATATTCTCCAGCAAACTGGTATTAACTGAGTAGCACCTAAGTGGACACATAGGTACTATAGTAATAGGGATTGGGGAGGTGGGGGGCGGTGCATACATACATAATGAGTGATATGCGCACCATCTGAGGGATGGTCATGCTGGAGACTCAGACTTGTGGGAGGGGGAGAAGGGCATTTATTGAAACCTTAAAATCTGTACCTCCATAATATGCTGAAATAAAAAAAAATAAACATAAAAAAATAAAAAAAAATTATACTAGTAACCTTCCTAATGGATATGAGACAATATCTCATTGTGGTTTTCATTTGAATTTTCATAATGATTAGTGATTTTGAACATCTTTTCATGCACTTATTAACCGTTTGTGTATCATTTTTGGAGAAATGTCTATTTAAGTCCTTTATCCATCTTTTTATTAGGTTGCCTTGCTTTAGAACTGTGGAAGTTCTTTTTGTATTCTGGATATTAACACCTTATCAATACATGTTTAGCCAATATTAAGAATTCTAGATGACAATAGAGGAAAGATTCTTTCAGACAAGAATTTATGAAGAAGACCCCCCAAAAATCACAGCAGCCCCAAAACAATCACAACAGCAATAAAAATAAACAAATGGTACCTTAAAAAAAAAGGCTTTGGTGATTTTCTAATTCAATATTTTTCATATTACAGTTGAAGAAACTGAGAACCAGTAAGGCAAGTGATTTGCTCAAGATCAAATAGCTAGCAAGTGGATTAGGAAATAATTCTCAGTGTTATCATCTGTAGTGTTTTAACAGAGTTCAAGGTTTTCCAAAGTAAGGAATAATTATTGTTGAGAATCCTTAAGGATCCACTTTGCTAGTGGTTTAGTTTATAGCTTCTATCTGAATAATAACACCTACCTTGAGAGAAATGGCTACCTGTACTTGGGAGTAAGAATCTGCTGGGGTCAAAGAGCTAAGAATTACATCCACAATGTTTGTGACATTAGTAGACCAGGTATTTTAGCCAACATTTTATATTAATGATATAATAAGTTCTTAAGAGTTTAGAATGTCCCTAATGAGATAATTATATTGAAAAACAGACTTTCATTTCTTTAGTCCATGGTTTTCTTTCTGTTTTTAGTGATTTACATTTTCAAAGTTAGTGTTTAGTCCATTTGTGTGTATGTATATATATATACCACACACATATATATAAAGATTACTGTGATTTTTTTACTTTACCAATACATTTAAAAAAAGGAAATATATTTGTTATATTGCATCTGAAAGATGATCTCAAATTACTAACCCAACAATCACAGTGAAGAATTTTCATCCATTAAGAAGTATTGCTTCATGAGAAATCTGCCAATAGTTAAAATAGGGGTGAACAGGTGTCTGTCACCTTAAAGGAGAAAAAAAAATCATTTTTTATATACCATATGAAAGCTTTCTTTCCTTATCCTTCTTGCCTTTCAGATAGAGGTTTTAGTTAAAAATTTTCTATGGCCACCAAATCAAAAATACCTCTTGATATTCAAGATTGCTTGCAAGGTACCTATTGAGTAAAGGCTCCCATAGCAATTTGGGAGTATAGTATCTCAGAGGGTTGGCTCATTTCCAAATAGAATATTACCTTGGCTCTCTCAAAGCCACTTTGGACATACACAGATAATAAATCTAATTTTGAGAAGTAAAAGTAAAAGCAATTTAGGGAATAGTGCAGTGCAAACCAAGAACCATTATTTATTAAATTTACTTTAAAAAATTTTAGAAGACTCTAGATCCAGACTGTTAACATGTTAATGGGAATGATCATCTTGTTATGAAAGATCTTAGGCATTACAAAACCCAATAAATATTGAAGAAAATTAATCAGAAAGTTGTGCTTTAATTAGTCTGATGTTTAATTGAATTGTTAAAGAAATTTAAAAAGTTAATTACAGATGTTCTGAGCTATGGGTAGTTTTCACTTTGCAAATATTGTTTGCATGTGTCTAACCTCTCTTAGAAAAATTTTGGAATTAGTAATCTTCCATGATTAATCTGATTAATGGCATTTTAAAACACTAAATCTATGTAGAAATATAGAAACAATATCTTTAAAATAATTATCCACACAATTAATTTCCCTATCAATACCAAATTTCAGTGACTACTCTGTAACTTTACTTATATAGGTTTAATATAAGAATCCAGATTTCTGATAATTGTTAAAAAGAAATCGCTTATTAGATTAAAATTGTGAAATGACTATTTTTTTTTTTTTGAAATGACTATTTTTGTTCTGATATGCTGTGGTATAGATCCTGGCCAAAAATAAAAACAAAAGAAAAAGAGAAAAATCTTATGTAGATATTCCACAAGGATGCCCTTAGCTTTTATTAGTTACTGTATTGAGAGGCAGAGCAGGCAATTTAGAAAAGGAAATAACATAGTTTTGTTTAGGTATCTTAAGTTTGGAACACTTTTTGCAAAATTTTAGCAGTGTTACCACTAAAAACACAGGTCCTCAGAATCTAGGTAATAATTTGCCTACAAAGCCATGCCTCTCTCTTTAATTTCCCCTGTTTCACCGGTGATTCAATCTCTTTCCATGTCAGTATTAGCAACATGTTGTCTTTGATCCTCTGCTACAATAAAAATAGATGGTTTATTTAAACAAAGCTAAAACTCCTGAATATTTTGTATACAAATAATTCATGTAAAAATTCCATAGCTATTATTTATACAAAAACATGAGATTTTTAGGTGGAATGAGAAGAATACACTTCTACTTTTCTGTGAACATTTGTGTACTCTGGTTTAGACTAGGAAAAATGATTCCTATGAATGGAAGCTTGAATTAGTAACATGTGGTACAGACACATGGCTTGGTGGAAGGCATTGGTACTCTTACTAGGAACAGGATTAAGGTCAACATCCTATAAAATAAGTTGTAACTTTACACCTAAATCATGCTTTTTAAAAAGAATAAAGAAATATAACGTTTGTTTTACCCTTGGCATGTATGAAGTGCTTTTACATACTTTATTTAAGGACACTACTTAGTGAAAAAAGTAATAGCTTTTATAGTCAAACATACTGGGATTGGAGCTCTGCCTCCATCCCTTAGCTACCTTGGGCTGATTACTTCATCTTCTATTTCTATACATGCATTTGAATATTTGGAAAATGTAGCTAATGGGTTGATCAAATGAAACTTGATTATATTCTTAAAGGGAGGAAAAGAAAATAATGAATGCCATCATCAAATTGCTCATTTCAAAAGTCATTAGTATTTGTTTGCTATAATAGCTAAAATAGTATGCACCTTTAAGAGTAAGTCATAGAAGTCAGTCTTGGTGTCCTGTTGTGTTATCTAATGATTTGTGAAATAATCAGCCTTGTGAAATGCTGATTATTTCACAAACACAAGAGTAATAATAATTTTCACCTGGCTAAACACTTAAGAGTAATAATGAATTTCACCTGGCTAAACACTCCACACCCAGAGAATATTTTACTCATCCAGGATCTAGAAATAATTGTCCTGTTATAACTAACTTCAGTTATACTTGGGTATACCATAGGCATAAGCTGCTAATGCAACCAAACCTACAAATACAATCACATAAACACTGCATAAACAGCACCTGTCAGGCAATAATAGTACAAGAATCGCTGACACTCTTAAATTGTCAACTGATAGGTGGTATTTACTCTTTCTGTGGCATCTGTGGCTAGATAAATAATTTTAAATCCTGCTGTGGGCTCATCACTATGTTTGAAAAATGTTACCAGTTCTTTAGTTAATTCTTTATATCACAGCAAAACTCTTAGCAGTGGTAAATCAAGCTGTGGAGATTACAGAGTTTAACTTTACATTAATAGTAACAGTTGCAGGATACCAAGGTGAGGGTGTAACTTTGCAACAATGGAGCCTTTCTGGAGAGAAACACCACAAACCTGCTGTCTGCTCCTCCTTGTATTTTAGCTCTGACATGTTATATCACTGGTAGCATTTTCACTCACATTGCAATTAAAAAGCAAAAACAAAAAAGAAAAACCCAGGCAAGTGAAGTTCTTGTTTTTAAGAACAGAAGTCTTGAGATATCATCCATTTTGAAGGCAATATTATTCATTCAAGGATGGTAAAACATTGCTTGAAATTGTTTCAAAACCAAAAAATAAAAAATACATCAAACAAACAAACCTTGCTTGAAAAAATAAGTACATGTGTCTGTTTTATTAAAAAAAATGCATTAAATGGTTAAGTAATTTGCCCACAGCTGTTTACTCAGTAATTCTACAGAAAAAATAAAAATCCAGGAGCAGAAATGGAAAATCCTGACATTGAAAGTCTTGTTCTGATTACTAAAGAATATTTTCTTTAAGGTAACACATTGATGTTGAGACTAAAACAAAATAAAATCAAAACTTTTGTATTAGTTAGCGGTTGAATTTATAATGCAAAGGGCTTTTCATGCTACTTTACACACAATAGGTACTCAATAAACAACTAAGCAATAAACTATACTAGTGCTTCTCAGTCTGGCTGCATGTTCAGATCACCTGGGGAGTTTTTAAACATACCCAAATGCTAGTGCCAGCCCAGACCAATTGAAATACAATCTCTGCAGGGAGTAAATACTTTAGCTCAAAGCACTCAATCTATTCTCTTGATTTCTTCCTCTTCTTTCCTGCAGATTCTTCCTCTATCTCACTTATCTCCAGCTTTTCCATTTCTACTGCAATTTTATTCCACAGTTGTAAACATGCTCAATTCTCACCTGAGTAAAATAAAATGTTACCCAGAATGCCACTTTAGCTATTGTCATCTCTCTTCAATACACTTCAAAAAGTTTTTGAGAGAGGAATCTATACTTCTATCAGCACGTTGTCTCTATTCTCATTACCATTGCTCTACTTAAAACTTTCGTCATAACTTATGATTTTCCTAAAATAACCACTAACTTGTTCACGGTCTTTGGCCTTGTCCCTCTGCTGTGGTTTGAATGTCCCTTTCTAAGCTCATGTAAAAATTTAATTGCCATTGTCATGATATTAAGAGTTGATTAGGTCATGAGGTCCTCATGAATAGATTAATGCTATTATCTCCAGAATGGGTCAGTAATTGCTGGTTTGGGCTCCTGGTGGGAGGACAAGCTCAGCCCCCTTTTTTCCTTCTGTCTCAGGTACTCACTTGCCTTCCAACTTCCACCTTTGGTTATGGGATCACCCAGCACTAAGGCCCTCACCAGATGGCAGTGGCATGCTTTTGGTGTTACCAGCCTCCAGAAATGTGAGTCAAATACATTTATGTTTATTTTAAGTTAGTCTGTGCTATTCTGTTATGGCAGCAGAAAATGGGACTAAGACAGAAAATTGGGACTGAGAAGTAGGGTTGTTGAAATATACAAATACCTGAAAATAGAAGCAGATTTGGAACTGGGAAATGGCCAGAGGCCGGAAGAAATTGGAGGAGCAGGCTAGAAAAGCCTAGATTTCTATGAATGGGATGCTAAGGGTGATTTTGATGAGGGCTCAGAAGAAGAGGAGAGCTGTGGTGAAAGTCTGAAACTTCTTAGAAATTACTTGAGTGGTCATGATCAGAATGTTGGCAGTTCCAATAATGAGGGTTCCGATATAACAAGGCCATCCTTGTTATAAAGTTGCAATGAACGTGGCAGAATGGTGTCTGTGTCCTAGGACTTTATGGCATGCAGAACTTAAGAGTGATGAGCTAGGATATCTGATGAAAGAAATATCTAAGCAGCAAAGCATTTAGGCTGCTGGATGGCTACTTTTTACTGTATACAGTGAGATATGAGAGGAAATAAATAACTTCAAGATCAAATTTATAATTAAAAGAGAAACATAATAGAAAGATTTTAAAAACTCACAGCTTGGCTGTGTAAAGAGTGAGGGGTATTTAGGAGAGCAAACCAGGTGTTTGTCTCAGGATGAATTTTGCCTTAAGTCTCACCTATATCTGATTTAAATGAGACCCTGGACTTTAGTATTTTGAGTTCATATTGGAAAAATCAAGACTTTTGGAACCATTGGGATGAAAGGAATGTGTTTTGTGTGTGAGAAGGACATGAGTTTGGGGAGGTCAGGGGCACAATGCTATGGTTTGCATGTCCTCTCTAAAACTCATGCTGAAATTTAATTGCCATTGTGATGGTATTAAGAGAGGAGACATTTAAACAGTGATTAGGTCGTGAGGACTATGCCTTCATGAATTGACTAATGTGAGTATCTTGGGAGTGGGTTAGGAGCCAGCTACTGATAAAAGAGTAAGTTCAATCCCTTTTTTTATCTCTCTTGAGCCTGTTTCTCTCTATAACTTGTCTTTCACCTTCCTCCTTTTGTCCTGGGATGATACAGGAAGAAAGCCCCCCTCAAAGGCTGGCAGCCTACTCTTGAACTTCCTGGTTTCTGGAAGGATAAGCCACGTAAATTTCTCTTCATTATACATTAACAAGTCTGTGGTATTCTGTTATAGCAGCAGGGAATGGACTAAGATGCCTTCTTTGTTTAAAACTACAGAGTACAGCTAGCTAATGCCAATCTGACCATACTACTTTAATGAACAAAACTCCACATGGATGCCTTTTTCCTATGAATATGGGCCAAGTTTATTTGTTCATTGTCCTAGGCCATTAGTGACCTAGCCTTTCCTGGTATTTTTCCCTGTCACTTCCTAGCTCACATGAGAAATAATGAGGCGTTTGTGGCTCCAGTGTGCATGGTCTTTCTTCCTTCCTCAGGTCTTATATTATGCCATAATTTTTGTCTGGTTCATTACTCTCTCTTCACGTAGCTATATCTAACTCACCCTTTAGGTTTCAGTTTAGACATTATCTCTAGGATGGCTTTGCTAAAACCTTAGTTTGAGTTTTATTCCACTTCTCACACTTCACAGAGAACCAAGAGTGGTTCTAAGGCTAGCAAAGAAAGTGAGAACAGATAATATGGGATGTTGAATTTAGGCCAAGAAATACACGGTTTTAATTTCAAGGTTTCATCTATTAGGAAATTGGTGTCCCTCGACAAGAGAGTGACAAACATACTTCTTTGCTTTAAGAAGGCCGAGCTCTCTATTTAATAGGCTTATTATTATTTAGGTATGGTTAGAGCCCCAGATCAGGAAACAACTGCCATTGAAAAGACAACTTATTACTCGCAGTTCCCAAAAAGAGAGAGCAGGCACATCACAACACACCACACCACACCATGGGGAAGGGGAGACACATACAGGGAAGCACTGTGGTTGCTCAGAAGGCAGAGGGAAAAGAGGAAACTGTGGGCAAGAAGCTTTATTGTAGTTTCTGTGGGAAGAAATGGGCAAGGCAGGGTAAACAGGCTTAAGGTGGGCTATTTTGAATAATTTCAGTGAGCTCTGGGGCATAAGGGCTGTCCCATGTTGTCTGATACCTGGCCCTGTAATGATTAGGGTAGGTAAATAATTGCCCAAAATGTGAGAGCCCGATAGAGAAGTATCGGCTGGGAGTATGGGCTCTAGATTGGTCGGTTTGCATTTGAAAGGCATGTTCACTGGGTTTTTATACCCCTACACTAACATGAGCTTAGAAATTGCACACAGAATCCTCCTCATCTGCATTGATCTGTATCTAAGGGCAGTATTTACCCAGAATTGATGACCCAATTTTCTGCTTCTAGAACATTAACACTCTCACTTATCTTTTAAATGAATTATGGCAGTGTGTTGTTGCAGCAATATCAGAGCCTCTGTGGAAGTATTACAGGTATCCATGAGGAGATTTTAAATTAATTTCCCCTTGTGGAATAAATTTGTTATTTTCCTTTTCAAACAGAACTAGATAAAAGTTGGCAATGACTTTATTAGACAGAGTCACACACACACAATTCTTCCCCATCACAGCTTTTCACTAGTGCCTATCTTTTCCTTTTATAAATCTAATCTAGTTCCTCCATTGACAAAGGATGTCTATGTTCTGCTGAAAGTTCAAATTTGGTTAATTTTTTTTAAGACACTTCAAAGCAGAAAGGTGAAATCCCTGCTCTGTTGCAGTCAGAAGCTGCTTAATTTCTCCAAGGCTGTTTCTCTCCTTCTGAAGACTGGAGATAAACTGTCCACCTTGTAGGGTTAAGTGAGGATTAAATGAGATAATGTACGTGATGCCCATAGCACCCTGCTTAACAAAGAACAGAAGTGTTTAAAAAGCATATGATAGCTCTTTCTATTTTTTTCTTTCTTGTGTGACTTTGAGTTATTTAACTTTGCTAACTTTGTAACTTTTGAGATTCAGGGTTCTGCAAATCAAATGAGATTTATACAAGAGTAACAACTTTTTTGGAATCAGTTAAACTTAATGCATGGAATCATAAACAAACTTTATCTTACCATTGTCTCTTTCAATGAACTTTGTCAAAGTTTTCTTCCCCTCCCAAGATGAAATACTAGGCAAATTACATTGACATTCATAGACTTTGAGATGGTAACCATCCAATCCCTCACCCAGTTTAAAGCCTTTATCTTCTCCTAATTCCTGGTGGTCTCAGGCTGGTGAGCTGTAGAGATGTGAGCTGAGATGAGGATCAGCATCCTCAGCTTCCCCTGTTTGCCTTCTGTGCCACTGACTCCTCTTGCAGTCAGGGCTGAAGAGATGCCACTTGCTGGTATAGATGTCATTTAGCTATCGTGGGTTTTTTTGTGTTGCATGCCCAATTGCATTGTCTTCACAACCACCTTGCAGGAGTGGTTGTTGAGGAAAATCAAGAAAGCAATTTCTATTTGGGGACCACGATTGGGTTTTAAACAGCTTAGGTATTAAGAAGTCATAGGTAGTTCTTTAGCAGCCTTGTAATCTATAACAGCTCCCTCCAAGCCACTCCCTCCTTCTTAAATCTATAATTCAAATGAAAACCGTGTATGTGCTGTGAAACACAAGCAAAATTTCTAGGGTGGCTTAAAACAACACACATTTATTCTCTTAATGTTCTGGAAGCCAGAAGTTCAAAATTACTTTAATCAGCGGAGACCAATGCCAGTAGTGCAGTGATCTCTCTGGAGGCTCTAGGGGGGAATCCGTTTCCTGCCTCTATTTTCTTGTGCCTGAGGCTTTCCTTGGCTTGTGACTATATTGCTTTATCTTCTGCCTCTGTGACTACATGGGCGTCTCTTCTGTGTGAGATCTCCCTCTGCCTCCCACTTACAAGGGCAGCTCTGCTCACATTTAGGGTCCCCCCAGATTATTCAAGATAATCTCCTCATTTCAAAGTCTCTAATTTAACCATATCTGCAAAGACCCTTTTCTGTGTAAGGTAACATTGATAGATTTCAGGGATTAGAATCTAGATATCTTTGGGGGTCAGTTTTCATCTAGCCATAAAACTCAAAGATAACGTGAATACAGTTTGTATTAAATTTGATAACTCCTACTTCTGTTTTGAACTCTATCTATGCTTCAAGGTCTAATTCAGAATCAAGAGTTAGGAAAACATCCTTGGTTTTCCTGGTCCACACTGATCATCATCTGTATGATTCAGACCTGGATTTAAATCCCAATCATTTACTGTCTTTCCAAACTTGGGCAGTTTATTCAATTTCCTTATCTGTAAAATAGGACAATGTTATCAACCTCAGTGGATTATTTTAAGGATTAAAAGAGAAAGAATATAAGTATCCAAGAATTAACTCCAGAATGATAAATGTTCAATATATTTTTCCTTCTTTTGATCCAATAATGCCTTCTATTACATAGATTTATGAGAATCAGTCTTTTTCTATAAATTATTTCTTAATGATACATTTTTATTCATAATATATTTCTTTGTTTTCCCACCATGATAATACACTGCTGATATTAAAAATATTGAGAACTAACTGATACATATCAGAGCATTATCACCTCCAGAAAGAATAATTCATCCTTTATAAATAATGGCATTATGGGAAATGCCACTTCAATTACAATATTTTCTTTCCTGCTTTGTTTTTAATAGGGACTTGTTAAATTAAAATATTTCAAGTTTTAATGTTTCAAATTACATAGGATATTACATAGTTTAATCACATTACATCTTTGCACATCTTAATTGATTCATTCATTTTGAAATATTACTTGAAAACCAGGAGAATATAGTAATAATTCTCATTCCAGTTTCTTTGATATTTTATCAAAACCAATATCCGTCATCAGTCTGTGGCAATATTTGATTTTTTTTATCATGATTTCATTTTTCTATTTTAAAGACACATTTATTCTATCATGATATCACAGTGCCAGAAGCATCGTAAGAAACAATGTTGAAAACTGCCTGACCAGGTACTTCTTTTAGGATATTTAATTTCTCCATAGTAAACTCTAGATTTTAACATAGTTAAATAGAGTTAGTAGTATTTTTTAGGCAACAATTTATGGAAGTTTAAGATATTTACATAAATCTGCAAGTTTCAGAGATGTACCACTAAATGAGTTTTCTGAAACTGAGCACATGTGTAGCCATCATCTAAACAAGAGAGGATGCTGCCAGTATCTCAGAAACCACCTCTGTTTACTATTAATATTTTCCTCCCCAAAGTTGGCACTTATCAATTTCTAAAACCAAAGATGTTGTCTGCCTCTGAGCTTTATGAAAATAAAATTAATAAATTAATCCATTAATTTTATTTTATAAATGAATTTTATGTAATAATACATTTTAAAATAATAAAATAATTTATTTTATTTAATTTTCAGACACAGTCTTGCTCTATTGCCCAGACTGGAGTGCTGTGGTAGGACCATAGCTTAATGCAGCCTCCAACTCCTGGGCTCAAGTAATTCTCATGCCTCAGCCTCTCGAGTAGCTGGGACTACAGGAGTACTACTTGTTAAATTAAAATATTTAATTTTAATTAAAAATTAGTCACTATACCAGGCTAATTTTTAAAATTTTTTTTGTAGAGACAGGACCTAAGCTGGTCTCCAACTCCTGGACTTAAGCGATCCTCTTGCCTTGGCTTCCCAAACACTGGGATTACAAGGGTGACTCTAATTTTATTAATTTTAATTAATTAAAATGAAATCATATTGTATTTATTTTGTTTTGTGTGACTCCCTGTTTAACATTATGCTTGGGACTTTTTTTTAACTGTTTTGCACACAGATTTAATTAGTTCCTTTTTATTAACATATAGGATTTCACTAAAATTATGAACACTCTAGTACATACATTTTTGTAAACATGTTTATGCATTTCTGATGAGTGTGTCCCTAGGATATGAATTGCTAGGTCACAAGGTATGAATATATTCAGCTTCAGAGAACAATGCCAAACAGCTTTCCTAAGAGGTTATAGCAATTTGTATATCATGCCAGCCATGTATAAAGCTTGCAGTTGGTACAGATCCTCACCAACACCTGGCATTGCCTGTCTGTCTTTTCATAGTAGCAATTCTGGTGAGGGAGTGGAGATGTCACACTTTGGTTTTAATTTTATCAATGAATAATAGATACAAGTACTTTTCCTGTATTTATTAACGAGTTCTATGTATTCTATGTGAATTGCTTGTTTACATGTTTTGTTCATTTTACCATTAGGTTTTCTATCTTTTCCTTACCAGTTTGTAGGTATGGTTAACATAGTCTAGATGAGGACCAAATGAACTACTCCAAAAAGAAATTTGTTTGGATCACTTTGTAGAGTCCTAGTCAAAGAAGTGTTAGAAATTTTTAGATCTTACATTTATTAGCATTGTCTTCTCATTTCCAGCAGTGTCTTGCTCAGTCCATTGCTATTGATTCCTTCATTTCAAACTAACCATTTTTTGGTAGACATCAATATTTTCTCATTAATTCTCCTTTCCTTCCTCATGGAAATCAGCCAACTTCTCCACTTGACTTAATTCCCACAGTTTCAGGTTGCAGCCTTCCCAACATCCGTCTTTTCCACATTCAACCTCCCTATTTCTACTCCATTTACTTACACTCCCACCCTTCTCCCCCTAAATGCACTCTGTTTCATTTCTCCTAATTTATATCTTCCTCTTGTTTTAGATCCTGATTTCTCAGATAATTCCCAAAAATCTCTTGCTGTATTTCCCTTTGTGTCTCCTAAGCTTCTACAGTCATTTTTCACCACATTATTTCTGAGAAAAGTTATTGAGTGCCTAAGCACAACAAATGATTTTTTTAAACTGATAAATAGTCTTACTCCACAGGAGCCCAGATAAAATAATAAATAGATAAAATAATAAAATAATAGATAAAATAATAAATAGATAAAATAATTTCTGTGCCTAGAGAATATCATAATGATGCCTCTGATAGTGTTGTGAGACTCAGAGATGAAACAAAAATCTTTGTTTTGGTGAAAGTAATTGATATACACACACACACACACACACACACACACGTGTGTGTGTGTGTGTGTGTGTATTGGAACTTCCATTTTGTCTTAAAGCATTTTACCAGAAGAAGAAGTAGAAGAATGGATTCTAGGCCAAGAATGAATCATCATTCTTTCCTGGTATGGAGTATTCCTTAAAACAGCTGCATAGACTCTCTGGAATGGAGTGCCTGGAAGTTTGTCCTTCTATATATGCTACTTTGTGGGTGTTTTTTAGCCATAAACTTTATATACTCTTCCAGTTGGATTGAAATATCCAAGAGAGGTTGAACGATATTTGGCATCTAGTGCCAGTCTAATGCATTCATCGATGTTCTGAAAGCTCACGGCATTGATGACATGCCCCAAATTCTGAAGGTCATAGAGTGTGGTTCATCACCCTTTTTGGTTGTCTGTAGAAAGAAGAAAGCATAGGTCACTCTCCCCGTCCAAAAATGATCAGCATGCTGTCTTGGGCATCGAATTGAATTTAATAAACAAAAACAAAAAGACAAAAACCCAAGAATAATGTGGAATTCTCTTTCATACTGGGGCCTTTTCAGTGGAGAGGTCTCAATTTAATGGAGATAGAAGAAGAGAGTTTGTCTTTTTTCTCCTGTTTTTGTTTAGCAGAAGAGAGAAAATGTCTTGATTCTCTTTGTTTATTTCTTGCTGCTCTTTCTCTTCTCACTCCCATTCTTCCTCTTTGTTCTCTTTCTTCCTTCTTTCCTTTCTATCTTTTTCTTTCTCCTTTCCCTCTTCTTTTTTCCTCATTTATTTATTTGTTTACTTGTATATTTAGAGGCAGAGTCTCACTCTGCAGTGGTACAGTCATTACTCACTGCAGCCTCAAACTCCTGAGCTCAAGGGATCCTCCCACCTCAACCTCCCAAGTAGCTAGGACTAGAGGCTACATCTACAAGGCATAAGCAACCACACCCAGCCTTTCCTTTCCTTTTAAATCAGAGACAACTGAAATCGTCCTGGATGGATTTATTTTTTTTGTGCTGCCTGCAATGGCTTAGGAGGAAACACTGCAAAAATATACGTGAGCCTGTTTGGAGGTGTGCCCTAAATCTTCCAATTTTTTCCAGCAATTCTATAATAAGCAGTAGGCAGCCATTTATCTGTAAGTTTATATACAATGAATTCACTGCAAAGGGAGGCACTGTTCTTTTTTGTACATTCGCTCGTCTCTGTGCGGTCAGGTGTGCTGAAGTGCCTATTCCTACTGCTGAGACGCTTGCTCGATAGGTCCTGAGAGGCTTTACTGATTCTCAGGAGTTTCAGTGCTACTCTTATTCTTAATATAAACAAGTTTATATTGTTAGTTAATGAGAAACATGCATCACGTTTACGGGTAGAAAAAAACTCTCTCTGCTGTGAAGGCACAAAAGCAGCACATCTGTACTGGCTGCACTGCTCTTTAGGAAGCCAACACCAAGCACACGTATTCTTTCCCTCAGTTGTGGTGAGTAAATCTATGCAGGGAAGCGTCACTAGGAAGATCCTTCCCACATTGTACGTGTTTTTTATTGTCTTCTTTTCTGTCATCCTTTCTGGTTCTCATTTCCCCCTTCCTCGTAGCATTAAGGTTTTCTAACCCATCCATGTTTGTCTATTTTGTGTTGCTGTAAAGGAAATGCCTGAGGCTGGGGAATTTATAAAGGAAACAGGTTTATTAGGCTCACAGGTCTGCGGGCTGTAGAAGCCTGGCACCACAGTATGCTCCTGGAGAGGGCTTCGGACAGTTTTCCATCAAAGTGGAAAGCAAAGGAGAAGCAGGTGTGTCACCTGGGGAGCGAAGGTGCAGAGAGGGAGGAAGAGGTGCCAGGTTCCTTTAGACAAGAAGCTGTCACAAGCACTATTAATAATAAAGCAAGAACTCACTCATTGCCATGGGGAAGGCACAAAACCATTCATAAGGGACCTAAACACCCCCTACCAGGCATCACCTGTAGTATTGGGGAATCAGATTTCAACATCCAAACTGTATCACCATCCTTTCTTTTTCTCACTTCTCCCCCTTCATCTTCACATTAAGGTTTCCTAACCAATCTCTCTCTGACTTAATGATGAGGTTAGTTGCTGATGGACGTCATAGTCCCCATCCCATATTCGTTTCTCATCACGATAGGACTTGGAGAAAAAAAATACACTGATAAACTTACCCATGCCATTATAATTCCCTATCAGATACTCACAATGAAAAATATGATTTAAATGTTTGATAAAATGCTGAAAGGTCATTTTGCATGCTTTCACCAGCTGAGAGACAGAAGTTGTCGAAGAAGGAAATTCTCAGTCTAGTTGAAGACTTCTCTGTAAGATAATAAATCTTTCAAGTCAGAACACAGCATTCTGTCCTTCATGACAGACTCTAACTGAGTTGAAAATCCAAATTCATTTTGTGTGTAGCTTGACCTTCCTTGCTAATGTCATGACAGGCATCTATTACATTAAATTGATAGCTTGGATAGTGCTGGATCAACATCAGGCAAACAAGGGCAGGAATAGACTTTTTATGAGGGCTTGAAGGAGAGACCGTCACTGTCTGGCCTTCCCTCTCTCTCCCGGGCAGTTCTAATCACATGCTGTGAATACACGCCACAGAATCTAAATGCATGACCTGGTAGGACCATCTCTGTACCCGTCTGTGGTCACAGGGACAGATGGCAGAGCTTCCACTTCCATCAGCTGCCTCCCTGCTTCTCAAGAAAAGCCCCGTGTTTCTTGTAAAACAAAGTGCTATTAATATTATCCCTCTGGGGCAGAGGCTGAGGGGTGGCTGGAAATCACTTTCCCTAGCTGTCACAGGATCCCAAGATGGAAAAGGTGGACTTTTCACCCTTCTGTGCATAGACTTAGCACCTTACAAGGATCAAAGTTTGAAAACTTGGCAGCCCCTAAAAATGTCTTCGGTTGTTTCTCAACTATACTTTGTTTTTCTATGACTAAAGTGGAAGGAAAGTCACTGGAAGTGAAATATTGTACTAATAATGTTTTAAGCCTTAATAAATTAATATATTCTACTCATATGAACATTTTGTTAAATGGAATGAGTGTTAGGTAAAATACATGCTGAATCATCTTCAAAATATTGGCACTTACATTTTTCACATATCTACTAACCCAAAAGAATTTAATATGAATTTATTAGTCAAAGCCAAGAGTTGATGTGTTCAGAGGTAACACTTGAAACAACGTCAAGGTAAGAAGAGATTATCTAGATGCAGACCATCACTTACAAAACCAAAGCCAAAATTATGTCGAAAATTACAAATTTGGTGGGTTATTTTTAGTGTCAGCCAAGAGGAAATCCCAGGGTTGGTACTGTAACAGCAGTGCTTAGTTTTCATGAGTCTGGAATGTAGTCATCAACCCAGCTGAAAATAGGCAGCAGCACCAGTGTGTGCTAGAACTGAGCTGCATTGCAGTCCGCGTGCGCGGACAAAAGACCGATTCTTAGCATTGTTGGAAAGAGTGGCTGCCACATCACAAACTCCTACTGTTCAAAGTTTCTCAGAAGCTGCATGCAAAATAAAATAAATAAAACAACCATCCAGCAAAAACTTTACACAATACCACTTCAATTTCAATGACATCCCTTCATTTGACCAGGATAAATAGGTTTTATGTTTGCAAGTATTTATATTTTTAGATTCAATCAACGAAACCAAATATTCTTTCACTAATGGGATAAGATAGTGTCTCTTTGGAGAGAAAAAGAAAAAACCAAAACACTTGAGCTTTTATTCTTACCTGAAAGAGAGCTTTGGAAATTCTGGGACTAAACACATAAACACAGCACATTGGTTTGTTTCTTTCTTGTGAAAGTAAAAGCCATGGCAACTGCATAGCTACTGCACAGCTGATGAAAAACTTTAATCTATTATGGAACTAAGACGTGGTCATGCTTCCTCCCCAAGCAGCTAAATTCGGTGACTTGGGACTTGAGGAGCTATTTCTGAGGCAGGAGGAGCTAATCTCGAGGAGATGCCTTGGCAATGATTACGATTCTTCAGGACTCATTGGCCAGGTGTGAGCAATGGAGACTGAAAATGCCTTTGACCATGGGGTTGCTTATACGCCGGGCACCTCCTCGTGCCCTCCTTTCCCCCGGGATGTGGGAGGTAGGCAGTGCCCAGCTCTACCAAAGGCCTTTTGAAGCAGATGGAGTCAGGGCTGTAGCCACTGACCAGCCCTGGCTACGATCAAGCCTATTTCAAATACGCTGGGTTCCTGGAATCCCCAGCTGTTGAAGGTAAAACAATACTGTCATAGCCATATAAAGAAATATGAGAAATATAAAGCTAATGATTTATTGTATTTTGCACCAATTAAAGCATAAATTGAAATTATGTATTGCAAAAGAGAATATCCCAATTAAGAAAAAATAAAGGAAAGTGAGAAAAATGAGAAAATACAGCTTGGCTTGCAAGAAACATACCCGGGTTTCTGCTTTGTGTTTTTTAGTACCTTATCTCATTTAACCCCTTAAACTTCATCCTACCTTTAATATAGCTATTACTAAGCTAGTTTATTACCAAGTTTGGAAAAAAAATTCAGAAAGATTAAATAACTTGCCCAAACTCACAGGCACGTAGATAAATATGAGAAATATAAAATGAGTTCTCAATATAAGAGAAGAAAGAGGAAAGATGGATTCCATTATACAAAAAGAAGTGATATTATAATTGTTAGGAAGATTATCAAAGATATGCCCAAAACATAGAGTGAGGAAAGAGTGATGGTGTAAATTTACAAAGTGAGTTTGAATTTAAAATTAGAAAATATTTGGCAGAATGTTGAGAAAAAATGAAAGTTATGATGCCCCGGAGCACGTGAGCTAAGACTCATCAGAAAACGTACCTGCTTGTGCTCCTCAGGAGAGCACCTCTCCCCATCCCCGTGATAAATACGCTACGTATGGCATTCCTTACAGTGTGAGGAGAACTCTGAAAGTGGTAGTTCTCTCTTGATCAAATTCTCCAGGACCCTTATTGGAGAATTTACCCAATTGCTATGCTATCATCTGTTAATACTTGTTTGTAGATGGAAATTGAAACATTTAGTCTTGAGTTTTGTTGAGTAAAATGTGGAACTAAGAGTCTAATTACTTGTAAACATTTTAAAAATAGTTTGGGAATGGATTTGAAATTGGTAGGTGTGCCTTGCTGACTCGTTTCTGGTTATTCCTCCTACTAATTTGGTGCCACTAATGTGCATGGGCTTCTATTATTAAAATGTAGCTTGTGAAAAGGGTTCTGAGGTATGTTGCCTTTGAGATGGGAGACAGTGAATCTCAGTAGATTACAAAGGGCAGTTTTACTCTTGTGGCTGCTCTGTTGGCGTAATAAGGTTATTTCTTATGACTTACATACAAAAGATGGATGGATTTTTTTTTAAGAACAAGCTTAAGTACTGAAACAATTTACATCTTCAAGGGTTTCAGTAAGGTTGGTAAAATGACATGTATGGTAAGAATTTGGTAGCCAAAATCTTTTCACTGGTCTGTATACTCATTTTACTATTGTCAATTTCTCCTTTATTTCCTGGTTATTTTATTTGTGCATGTGTTATTTCCCAACTAATCTAAAAATATTTAAATTTTTAGTAGGCTGCATAGTGCTTTCTACATAAGCATGTTAACAAATACTACCAAAAGAACTCCAAACATTAATAGTACAGTTAGAATGAGTTTTCCCTCTATTTAAGGGGGAATGTTGTTATCTATTTCGATGTGGTCTACACAATAATAAACACAAATCAGAGCTTGTTTCAAAAGTCAATTTATGAAACTCAAAAACTGTGAAAGAAATATTAAATGCATAAAATTTTAAAATTAACATCAAATTTATAGCTTCATTTTAAAAAATGCAATGAATCATGTCAAAATACATGACTAAAATGATGAAAATATAACTTATTCCAGAAGATGTACTAGAAAAGTATCCACTGAGAACAAGTTCAAAGTACCTGTAAAAAGAAAAGAAAAAGCAATACACTATAGTCAATGGAAGAAGACAAAACCAAAACTTTTGGATGCCTTGGGTTTATTTCCTTTTCACATATTTGTTTTAACACCAATCTGAGAGCAAAAATAAATAAATAAATAAATAAAAGAGCATGCAAAGAATTGATCTGGTGCACAAAAGATAAAGTCTCCGTAACTCCAGAGACCACCACATACTTAGAGAGGGGTTGATAACAGGGTAGGAGGGACAGATTGGACACAATCAAAATGAATGAGACACGGAGACTCTACAAAGTTCTGAGATTTTAGGCAGTTCTAATTCTGAGCAGCAAGATATCACCTAGACTAGTTGTATTTGGTAAGTGCAGGCTCACTATACGTTTAATATCCACACCTCTGTACTTTCAGAGGAAGAGTTCAAAGCTAAAAATTCTAGAGTAAAGGAAAGAATGAATTTTATGGAGAGACAGGAGGTTAACATGTTCTCTGCCACTATGTAGAGAATGACTTGATCAATGGCAGAGATCATCTTTAAGTAATCGTCTATTTCCTACATTGCAAATTTCAGTTCTGTTTAAATCTTTGTGATGCTGTGAGTGAAGGTAATGCTAGCAGGTTGCCTATGCTGAACTTCTCTGTTGCAGTAAAGTAATGAAAAGTGATGTAGGGGTCAATTACTGAAAATTTAAAAAATGTTGATAAATTGGTTATTTGCAAGAGATGTTGAAAAGCAGCAATTTAACCATAAACTGAATATTCAAAGCAAGGAAGCAATTGATTTGAAGATACAGAAATATGCAGTGATTATTTTCAGATTTCTGCAATATAACAGAGAAAATGTATCACTGCTGTTATAGACAGAAGAATGAGGCCTCTGAATGTACAAGTGATTGAAACAAGCCAAAAGGATTTTGTTATATTGGAAAATAGATAGAAATTTGACAGGTATATGCTTAGGAAAATCTGGTTTTTGATTTTGAACACATGAGGACAATATGTTTGAGTTTTGTTGGTTTGGCAAACGAGGAAGGTTAAATAGGGATATCTTTTATTTCTAGGTCACCCAATCCAGATAATGACAATTTTAAAAATCACTATGATCAACATTCCATATACAAAAAGCAGCATCAGATCACTAGGAATACATATTAAAAATATAGGAAGAGTTCAATCCAATATCACTACCAAAAAAAGAACTCAAATAAAGTTAGAATTCATTTTTTACATTTAAAACAAACATAAACTATAAGTACAGAGTGATATGAAATTGAATAAGAAGTAATTTTAAAGTACTATAAAATTATGAATTGGATAATATTTCAAAGAAGGGGTGGCTTAACTTGAAATTTAAGTGAGAGGTGTGAGCCTCATTTTAATAACAAATATTTTTAAAAGGCTCAAGAAAATTAGCAATACCAAATTTTCAATGTCCCTGAACATGCTTTATGTGAGAAATTTAATCTTTCAAAAACATTAGATGATTCTTATTTGTGACTTTAGAATAGCACAGAGCTAAAATATTGATTTGCTTTTGTTAGCCTGCAGAGGGAAGATGAACAATATTCTTTTATCTGTGTATTCCTAAAGGTCTGTTCTTTATACTGAGGAAATTAATTACCAGCATTCATATCCTGATCAAATGCTTCCCTATTACTGTTCTCTTCTTGAACTTCTCCTTTTCCATATTTAATGCAGTCATATTCTTTCAAATTAGAAAGTTAAAACGGGATGGTCATAGATATGTCAATATCACTTTGAAAAATAAGGAGCTAATACACCCTTCAGGCACCGGATGTCACAAAAGATCATGTTGAAAGCAGAAATCTAAAGACAGAATCACAGGTTTTATGTGACACCTTGTTCAGTAATAGTTATAATGCTAGCATATGAGACTTCTGACAGCCCTGTTATCCCTCTTCAGAAAACCTAGGGGAAACAATTTTCTGAGCACTTTTCATTTCAAGATTCCACATTTCTAATGTTACTAACAAATTTAGAGGAGCAGAGTACTATGCTGATATGGGTCATAGGCAATGGCTCAATCTGTAAAGCTGGAAGTAGGAACCTTCTGAATATATGAAAACATTTTGAAAGTCAAGTTTATTGAGGTGTAATTCACACACATTAACATTCATCTTTTTAAAAATATACAGTTCTATGAACTTTGACAAATGTTTACCCCAATCAAGATATAGAACATTTCTATTACCACAAACATTTTATTATCCTTTACAGTCAATAAATATCCTATTCTCCACTGCAGCTCAAGACAGCTGATCTCTTTCTGTTTGGGGAGTTTCCTAACGTACTTTTCCAGAAGGTCATATAAAAGGAATTATTATATATGTGGCCTTTTATGTTTGGCTTCTTTTACTTAGCAGAATGCTGTTGAAACCCACCGTGTTGTTATGTATAGTAGCAGTTTATACCTTATTGCTGAGTAGTATTCCGTTGCATGGGTGCACCAACATTTGTTTATCTGTTCACCCATTGATTTTATCTGGATATATATTTGTACTTCTCTTTAATAAATATCTAAGAGTGGAATTATTTTGATAAACATCTAGGTATGGAATTGGTGTGTTTCTAGTTTGGGGTTATTATGAAATATAAAAGAAGTTTTTCCAAAAACTTGTTTACAGATTTTTGTCTGTATGTATATTTTTATTTCTCTTTGGTAAATACCTAATAGTGGAAAAATATAGGTAAGTGAATGTTTTAATTTATAAGAATTGTCAAAATATTTCCTAAGTGTAGTTGTACTGTGTTCTTGCCAGCACTTTCTTTCATTTTTGTCATTTTAGCAGGGGTATAGCATTTAATAGTATACATTTTTCTGATTTTGATTTGTCCTACAAATTTTGATATGCTGTGTTTTCATATTTATTCAATTTAAAATATTTTCTAATCTCCTTTGTGATTTCCTTTTGACCAAGAATTTATTTAGAAATTTGTTGTTTAATTTCTAAATATTATGGCCCAAAACACATTTTATATGATTTCTAATACTTTAAATTTCTTGATTTTGTTTTCTGGGTCGGAATATGATCTATATTGGTGTTTGTTCAACACGTAATTGACAGAATGTGTGTTCTTCTGTTATTGGGTAGGGTGTTCAATAAATGTCAATTAGGCCCAGTTCCTTATACTGGTATATATCTTATTTATTTTTACTGTTTTTGTTTCTTGTTATTTATACCAATTACTCAGAAAAGAGTGCTGCCTACAACTAGAATTAGGGATTTATTTCTCCTTTTAATTTTTTATTTTTTACCTTATATGTCTTTAAGTTAACCATTATATACACATTTAGGGTTGTTGTATCTGCTTGATGGATTGATGTTTTCATCAATATGTAATCTGCCTGTATGTCACTGGTAGTATGTTTCTTTCTGAAATCTACTTTGTTGGATATTGAATTAGGAACTTCATCTTTCTTTTGATTAGTGTTAGCATTGCATATCTTCTTCTATCCATCTATATTAATCTAGCTATTATATTTAAAATGAATTTCCAACAGGATATATTTAGGCCTTTTTTTCTTTAATCCGCTATGACAATTTCTGTTTTTCAGTCTAATGTAATTATAGATATGTTTGGATTTAAATCTATTGTCTTCCTGATTGGTTTCTATTTGTCCCATTTCTTCTTTTTCTCCCTTTTCTCCTTACTTCAGGAGGAAAAATTTGAATTAATTTGATCTTTTTTAATTATTCAATTTTATCACCACTATTTCCACTATTTCTTTTACAGCTTTTTTTCTACTGATTGCTATAAGATTTACACTGTACAACTTGAAGTTATCACAGTCTACATTCAAATGATATTTCTCTACATGTGTATATGAACCTTATAATAGTCTCTTGCCATTCTTTTCCTCCTACTTTTTATACTCTTTTGTCATATAGGTTGCCATTATACATATTAAAACTCCTGAATACATTGTTACTAGTTTAAAAGTCAATTATTACTTAATTTTATTAAAAATAAGGAAAACAAACTTCTTTTATATTTACCTATATTTTTATAATTTCAAGTGCTCTTAATTCCTTTGTGGAAATCCATATATCCAATTGATATGATATTCCTTCTTTCTGCACTATAATATTTAACATTTATTATAGTTTTAATCTGCTACCAATGAAGTCTCTCAGGTTTTTCAATATAAAAATGTGTTTTTTAGTTCTCATTTTGGGAAGATTTTTTTTGTTACAAAAATCCATGTTGACAAAAGTGGACAGAGAATCATGTAGGATACCATGACCAGACATAGAAAGATAGAAAGGGTGAACAAAGAGAATAAGATTTTTCAATTAAAATATCACGTATGCTCCTCAGGACATTGGCTTTGAATTCTTCAGAATTAAGGAGAAAATGTAGATAGTTAGCTGTAGCTTATTTTTGCAGGAAGGTTGGTAGTAAAATTCTGAGGCAAAATAATAGGCTGAGAGGATAGGATGACAAGGTAATTTTACTGGTTTCACTGGTTTGTTTTTTAATACATCGACATGTCAATTGTAGGAGAAGGAGAAGGAAGATGCTCATGGACAAGGAAATAGGTTTAAGCATACAAACACAGCACAGGGGGTTGGTGCCACTTTCAGAATAAAGTAGTATTAGTTTTCTTTTGCTGTATAACAAATTATCACAAATTTAGCAACTAAAAACAATGCCCATTTACTAGCGCAATCATTCTGTTGGTCAGAAATCTGGCATGATGTGGCTGGGTTCTTTGCTCAGGTATCACAAATCTGAAATCGAGAAATCAGCTGGAATGAGTTCTCATCCTGAGAATCCAGGGAAACGTCAGCCTACAGGCATGAATGATAGCCTTTACAAGGGCAGTTTTAGCTACCTGCATTGGAGGATGTCTATTTGAAGTAATGTATCCACAAATAAAGGAAGCAAAAATATAAGTGATATATTGCAATTTTCTGATAGTTAATATAGCTAATTATGAATATTTAATCCTTCATATACTGTTTTTTTTTTTGTTGTTGTTTTTTGAGACAGAGTCTCACTCTGTCTCTGTTTGAGACAGGGTCTCACTCTGTCTCTGTTTGAGACAGAGTCTCACAACCGGGCTAGAGTGCCAGGGCATCAGCCTAGTTCACAGCAACCTCAAACTCCTGGGCTCAAGCGATCCTCCTGCCTCAGCCTCCCAAGTAGCTAGGACTATAGGCATGCACCACCATGCCCGGCCAATTTTTTCTATATATATTTTTAGTTGTCCTGCTAATTTATTTCTTTGTGTTTTTTTTTAAGTAGAGACAGGGTCTTGCTTTTGCTCAGGCTGGTCTCAAACTGCTAAGCTCAAACAATTCACCCATCTCGGCCTCCCAGAGTGCTAGGATTACAGGCGTGAGCCACCATGCCCTGTCCTTCATTTACTTTTAAATATCTATGATTATAAGTTAAACTAGACAAGCCTAAATTACTTATTACATTTCACATTTGATATATTAGAAAACCTATCACAATGATGGACCAAAATTACATAGAAAGGATTAAATGTTTAACAGTTTTATGTACAAGGTTAATTCTCACCAGATACTCACTGATGTGAAGATAGAATGGTATAACTTAACCTCACATTCAGTTAAACCATATCACAAACTAGAAAGATAATACTGGGTAACCACTTCTTGTAATGGTTTCCAAAGGAAGTATACTATAGATAAACCAAGCTAAGATTAAAATCATGCCCTCAACCTAGCATTCACTTTTACCTGCTTTCAAAGTTGCTATCAAAATTTTTTTAAAAAGGACTGGTTTCTGCTTTTAATAAATGCCTAAATGCAATTGAAGAAAATAGGAGGAAAGTTTTAAAGTTTTTTTTAACCTTGAATAAAAAGATTAGTGTGGCAAGATGTAGTCAGTATATTTATTTATATTGGTAGGATTTTTAACTACCATTAAATCACAGTTTTTGCTTGTGTGTTTTTAATGATTAAATGTGTCTTCCAGTGTCTACAAAATATAGCCACAATAAAAATGATGATATTTATGTGTAAGATCTACATAACAGAAATAATTAAGAATTGTGGGAAATACAATAAATCAAGCCATCAAATGGATATGGTATAATGTGGGTGAGTTAGGTGGGGCAAAGCACTATTTTCTTTGAGTGAAACTGGGAATGGGGCAGTTAAGAGGTGTAGTCTTCCCTAGATGACAGATCAAATAAACTGACTGTAGTCTTTATGGTTTGTAAGAAAAAAAAAAAAGGTATATATCAGCAATAGACCAGCAGCAAAGGTTTCTGTTTATCTTTCAAATTGTTGGCAGTTAAAAACACACCCATGACATGGGTTGCTATTACTACATTTATTCGTTGTCTGTTGGATGTAATATATTAAAATTTTCCAGTCATGAATACAGCTGAAAAACTCTAACATTTCATTTCCAAAGGTGACTCAGGGCTTAATACATATATTTTATTGCTGATTCTCCCCTTAGTCCATGCAGCTACCAGATTTATGTTGCTTCCATCATAGAGCCCACTCTGTAACCCACAGATCATTTGCTTAGTAAAATTTGCATTGCTATTCAGCATATACTACAACTATATAAACAGGCTCTGAGCCACCCAGCAACCAAATGAATTAAATTTATGTTGTATCATTACTAAAAATTAAATCACAGCTTTTTAGTGGTCTATGAAATTCTACATTTGAGAGCACTTCTGAAATACTCTAGCTAGACTTGAAATATTTATATACTAAAACATCTATTTCAACCATAGAGGAAAATGATTTACACATTACATGGAAATAAAGAGGTAGCAATGGGAATTTATAATACAGGCAGCACCTGGAATTTTATTCTTCTTTAGACTAAATTAAATGGTAAGTATCCATATAAGAATTTTTCTCTTAATTCACAGTAAGACCTAAATATATCTGATTTAATTCAAGGCTACTTCTTTATAGCCAGTAGCAAATCCATTAAAGTGCTATTCTGAATTTCATCTAGACTCATCATCAATGTCATACAACATGGCAACTCTGTATAAACATATTTCCCAAATGCAGTACCAGTGTACAAAGGATCATCTACCTGATCACAGTTGGAGTAGGGATGGTTATCTAATGATTCGGCTGCAAAAGTAGCCAAATACATTTTTAAGAACACAACTAGCTAATTGCTTCTCTAAAATTTTAGAACTGAAAGAAAGTTGAAATTATTTATTAAAATGAAAATTTCAATGTCACATATATATGTTAGAAATAATAATTTTGCTCTCTAAATAGTTTATGCATCTATAATGAAATAGCTTCCATTTTTAAAATTTTTTTGTTTCATTTAATGAATTTTCAGGAATTTTTTTCAAGTGATGGAGCATACACTCTTTTTGAACATTAATTTTCAAAACACCCTCTGTTTAACCAGTTTTATGATCATAAAGAAATTTCACCTGTGAGAACATTGTTTTTTTTACTAATTAAATGAGGAGATTGGATAGATGATTTCTAAGTCTGTCCAAGTATTATATAGATCTGGATTCACTAAGTGCATGTAATAAATATTTTATAAAAAGAGTAGAGTTTACTAGGAAAAACAACAAACTGAATGATGATTAAATTTCGGTTTAATAAGGTCTATATAAGAAGGCAGAAACATTGAGAAGAATGGATTGGAGAGGATGCTGATTTTAAAAAATCATAGCCCATTTATGGAAATAAAACCAAAATAACCCTGAGGACTAAACTTGAAAATCTAAACATAAACTGGAAACAACAGCATAAGAAACAAAAAGTAATATGCCTTTTATTCCAGAACAATTGATTATTTACAGAAAAATCATTATACTCTCTAGAATAGATTTATAAATAATTTATCATTCTAAATAGAATGGATTATATTCTCTAGAGTGTTTGTAGATACAGCTATCACTCATTATAAATAAGCTTAAACTGTAAAAAATGGAGTCTTAAAAATTACTAAAGTGAGACAAAACCTGAGGAGTTCAAGCCCCTTGGGCAGGACAAAGGCGCATGGTGGGTAGAGAAGCAATATGGCGTCTGTGGTCCCAGCTCCAGTCTATGGGGTGGGAAGCACCCCAGGGGGTCTGGGCTTCTGGTGCCCTGTCCACAAGAAGCTCCCAGCTTACTAGTGGCAGCATCCTCTGGGATTGTGTGGGCAGAAGGTCTCTCTAGCAGCTCAGGGACCCCTTGACCATCAGAGATGTAAAAGGGGGAGAAAGAAACCACTCCATCTACCCTTCTCACTGAACTCCCAGCCTCTCAGGGGTTGATCTCTGCCGATACCTTGTTCCTTCCTGTTCTGCTGTAACTTCTTCTTGTGGAGTCTCTGGTGGGTTTTGGCACATTTCCCTCAGAGTTATACTCAATCTATGTTTGTTTGTTTCTTTGTTTGTTTTCTCTTTTTCATCTGAAACTTCTTTCTTAGATGATTTGGCAGCTAGTGTCTCTGCTCCACCATCTTCTCCACAGAAGTCAGCTGTTACTCTTGTCTTTCCCTGCTGCTAAGTCCATCATATACTTATTGAAGCCAGATGCATAGGAGGTCTTCTTTCTCCTTTCTCTGGACCCATTTTCCACCATTATTGAATAGGGATTCTTTTTTCCAGTGTATGCTGCTGTCTACTTTGTCAAAGATCAGATGGCAATACGTGGATGGTTTTATATCTGGGTTCTCTGTTCTGTTTCATTGGTCTGTGCCTCTATTTCTGTGCCAGTGCCATACTGTTTTGGTTACTATAGCTTTGTAGAAGAGTGCTCTGGTTGTGCTTATCTGTCCCTCTGGGAGCCCACCTGCCCAGAATGTTCAGGCACTGGAGTCACACAGGTCACCTGTGTAGAAGATTGAAACAGGATCCATATTTCTCTCCACTCACAAAAATTAACTCAACATGGATCACAGACTTAAATGTAAGACATGAAACCATAAGAATTCTTAAAAAATGTTGGAAAAACTCTTCTTGATATGAGCCTGGGCAAAGAATTTATGAAGTCCCCATGGGCAATCACAGGAAAAACAAAAGTAAATAAATGGGACTTGATTAAATTAAAAAGCTACACAGCCACAGAAAAAAATCAGCAGAGCAAATAGACAACCTGCAGAATGGGAAAAAAATATTCACATGCTATACATCCAATAGAGGGCTAATAACCAGAATCTACAAAGAGCTCAAGCAAATCAGCAAGAAAAAAATCAAACAACCCCATTAAAAACTGGGCAAAACCCATGAACAGAGATTTTCAAAAGAAGATAAAGTAATAGCCTATAAACATATTTAAAATGCTTAACATCACTAATCATCAGAGAAATGTAAAACAAAACCACAGTGACATATTGCCTAACCCCAATGAGAATGGCTTTTATCAAAAATCCTAAAACAATAGATGCTGGCATGGATGCAGAGAGATAGGAACACTTATACAGTGTTGATGAGACTGCAAACAAGAGACTGCAACCTCTATGGAAAATAGTATGGAGATTCCTCAAAGAACTAAAATTAGACCTATCATTTGATCCAGCAATCTCTCTACTTGGTGTTTACCCAAAGGAAAAAAGTCATTTTATCACAAAGACACCTGCACTAGAATGTTTATTGCAGGACAATTCACAATTGCAAAGATGTAGAATCAACCCAAGTGTCCATTAATTCATGAGTGGATTAATAAAATGTGGTATATACATATCATGGAGTACTAATCACCCATGAAAAATGAATTAATACCTTTTGCAACAATCTGGATGAAACTGGAGACCATTCCTCTAAGTGAAATATCTAAAGAATGGAAAAACAAACACCACATGCACTCACTATTAAATTGGAACTAACTAATCAGCACCTATATACACAAATGGAAGTAAAGCTCAACATAAATCATGCAGGTGGGAGTGGGGAGGAGACATGGGTAAAAATCACACCAAACGGTACAATGTACACTATCTGGGTGATGGGCACATTTATAGCTTTGACTGAAGCAGCGCAAAAGCAATCCAGGTAACCAAAACATTTGTACCCCCATAATTTTCTGAAATAAAAACAATTCATAAAAATTAAAAATAGATAAGTAAATAAAATTCTCTCTAATAAACTTGCATATCTTTATAATTATAAAAATACTAAAGAATGGAACTAATTTATTTTAAATTATGTGATATCTTGAAACTAAAAACTAAAATATAGTACATTACATGCTACAGCATAGTATCCCTTAGTGAAATAGTCAAATATCCTAAGCCCACTGCATAATAGAGTAGTGTCCATAATAGAGGGTGGGGGTGAGGGGAGGAGAGAGAGAGAGAGAGATAACTTCTTTAAGATGAAGTAATATCCAATGATGGATGAGATGTCTGATTTCAGGGATAAGAAAAGAGACATTTGAAATGCTAATGTTAGAAAAGATAGCGCACATTTTAAGAAATGCTTTTAAGTGTGGCAAATTTAGCAAAGAAGAAAATTGAATTATTATTATAGGATCTACACATAGAATAAGAACTACTATCATTGTATCATAAAATATTTAACTTTTTCATTATAGTTTTCAAATTAGCCATTGAGAATATTTTTTTCTATGTTTGAGATTATAGTCTTATCCATAAAAATAATTATACCTTTAACAAGTTAATAGGCTAAACATACAAAAAAGCTGCACAAAAACTGCACAAAAATAGTCTAAATCAAATTTCTCTTAGAAATAAATTGGTCATTTCCATCTGGATAATTCCAGGGAGTGTGTGACAAATAGTCTGGTTCTATGATTTTGATTGAAAGACTGTTAGTGTAATACATATTAAAGATCTTCTCATGAGGAGGTGATATCCACAATTCCATAAAGAATCTTTAATCCAGTTTAATTCTCATTTCCCATATCCCTGTCCCCCCTGCCCATAGAATCTAAGCCAGTGGTGAATATTATGAGGCCACGGTAAGTGACAATTTGTAATCAGACACAAGTGTTTCAGTGTGACCAAACAGAAGCCTTTTTGTTTATAAACTAATTTTACATTAGGGAAAGGTGACTTGTGAATTACCATGCTGTGGAAGACCTTCTGTTCACATATTTTTTACTATTTAACTAATTATTTAGTTCACTAGTATCTTAGCTTTTGCATTATTATGTCCAAAATATGACAAAAGCATTTGGAGGAGCCCCTACTTCTAATCAATTTTCAGTTTAGCCTCCTTTTTCCAAACTTATATAGACTTTATATATTAAAATAACATCAAACATACATGTCTTAAAAAGTCATTCTCCCTAAGGCTACACTATGATGATCAACAGAAATTGCTTTGCCAGGAAAAACAATTTTATCATTGTATTTTGAGTTGTTCTGCCTACAGAGAAAATTACTTTGGGCAAAAAATCCACTGAAATTGTATATTTTATATTGTTATGACAAGAACTTAAAATGCTTTACATAAAATATTAGTGAAGTGCTTCAAAGCAAAGGAAATGTCATTGGATATTTTTCTCATTTTCAATTTTAAATAGATAATTTTCTATGTAATGTTTTAATATTAAAGCTATGATGTTTACATAGATCACTAATCAAATATCCACCAAGTACCTACTTGTTCTTTGAAAAAAAAAGGGAGGACTTAATGTTCTTCCTTTTAAATAGTAAAGTTAAATAGAGTCCCGACAGAAAGTCTGGAAACACCAAACATAAGCTAGGGTTTTTATTTACACTTCTTTCCAAAGAACAGTAATACATTAATCTTTTACAAATAATCTATTTATTCATTTAAAAATGTATTCTGAGTGCCTTCTATGTGCCCGGGATTTTTTTTCTTATTTCAATTTGAAGCTTCTCATAAACTATTTTAATATTTATGCCTATCTTATTAGAATTTAAAATTTTATTACCTTAAAAATTTCAGTTATTATACTGCATATCACAAATACACTCTCTTTTATAAGCTAAATGTGTAATCAAAAGAAACAGAAGATTCTGTTGCTAAAATTTCATTATCTGTTTCTTGTCAATCTGTTCTAAAAGCGATTGTAAAAGATTCTTCCCCTGTTTTAAAATCCTCTCTAGATATAATTTTTATTTTCATTGTAAGAAAAAAAAACCCACAACTTTTCTTGGCCTCTACCTATTAACGACTCAAATTACTGCAATCTGGCACCCCATTTCCCCATCGAAACTGCCACCGGCCACCAACAGTCGCCATCTTGCCATCAACAGCTGCCATCTTGCCAAATGCTAAGGACACTGCTCTGTCTCCATCCTCAACCTCTCAGGAACCTTTAGCAAAGCAAATCACATCTTCTTTTCAAGACCCTCTTTCTCTTGGCTTCCTGACATCAGTATCTTCTGTTTTCTTTTCTTTCCTCACTGGCCATTCCTCCCTAGCACTTTTGCTTATCCTCTTCTTCTACCCCAAATCTATGGGCTACAGTGCCTGAGAGCAGTGTTCCAGCCTGGCCCGATTGCTTCTTCTGGTTATGTCACTTCCTGAATCATCTCATCTAGTAATTTAGCTAAAATAACATTTATCTCTGTGGATCTCACTCCTATTGAACCTTCTATCATGTGAAATATTTTATAACAATACCTTCTTTCCTACCCTCGATTAAATTTTACAAATAGTATTAATGACCTACAAACATGATTAAAATAAAAAGAGTCAATATAGCCACCTAATCCAAAGATTAAGAAAAAAAGGAAATTAATTTTTAGTAAAAAATAATATGATTTAATATGTAAATGCCTAGAACTATATTTATTAGAAGACATAACTTAGGTGATGCTTGTGCCTATTTATAATGAATCTATTTGAATTTAGGGGGTGATAAAATCAGGAGCCATTACATGCAAGAAGCAAAGGAAAATAAAAGTACAGAGAGGCAGAAATGGGCATGAGAATAAAAACAAGTTTAGAATATTATAATAAATACAATTCATTTGTATATGATAAGAAAATGAAGAAAAGAACCTGAATGGGAACAAGAAAACTGGCCAAGATAAATTTCAGACTACCGAAGTGGAAACAATAAGAAAGTTTGATGTTTTGTAAAGGAACTTTGGCTTTTTTCTAAGTGTACTATCAAAATATGATTCCCATCACATGGGAGTTCAACTCATTTGGGTGAATACCATGGAGCATGATTGCTGGATCACATGATAAGGGTATGTTTAGTTTTGTAAAAAATTCCCAAACTGTCTTCCAAAATGCCTGTGCCCTTTTGCACTCCCACCAGTTATTAATGACAGTTGCTGTTGCTTCATATCCTCACCAACCTTTGGTGTTATCAGTGTTTTGAATTCTCACTGCCCAAATTCTAATAGGTGTTTATGGAATCTCATTGTTGTGTGAATTGGCAAGTTCCTGGTGACATTTGATGTTTAGCATCTTTTCATATGCTTATTTGTCATGTGTATATCTTCTTAGGTAAGGTGTCTGTTTAGGTCTTTTGGCCATTTTTTTAAATTCCAGCTATTCATTTTCTTATTGTTGAATTTTGAGATTTCTTTGTATAGTATGGATTACAGTTGTTTAACATGACAAAAAAAGTATTTCTTTTGGACTTGTCTTTTACCAAGTATTTTCTCCCAATCTGTTACTTATCTTCTCATTCTCTTGACAGTATCTTCTACAGAAGAGAAATTTTTATTTTTAATGAAATCCAGTTTATCAATTTTTTCTTTAATAGATTGTGCCTTTGATGTTGTGTCTATAAAGGCATTGCTAGATTTTTTAGTTTTGAATTTTACATTTTAGATGTATGATCAATTTTGAGTTAGTTTTTATGAGGAGTGTAAGTAAGGTCTGTGTCTAGATTCTGTTTTTTGTGTGTGGATGCCTAGAAAAAGACTACCTTTTCTACATTGTATTGCTTTTGGTTCTTTGTCGAAGATCAGCTGACTCTATGTCAGTCTGTTTCTGGGCTCTCTATTCTGTTCCAATCATCTATTTGTCTATTCTTTTACCAATATTGCACTGCTTTGATTATAATAGTTTTATGGTAAGTCTTGAAATTGAGCAGTGTCAGTCCTCCAACTTTGTTCTTTTTCTTCAATATTATCTTGGCTATTCTTGGTCTCTTCCCTCTCCATATAAATTTTAGAAACCAATAACTTTTTTACTATATCTTTGGATCTAGTGAGCACTAGATGTATGCATGTCAAAATACATTTACATATGTATATGATAGATATAAAATCACTATGGAATAGGTTTTATTAAATTGTATCTATTTTAAACATCAAGACAAATGACTTCAGAAAGGATGTTCTCAATAAATATTAGTCTACCATGACCATCATTCTTTATTACAGCACAAACTTTTCCATAGAGGTTGGAAACTCTAGTCATGTGACTTGACCTGTATCATGGCCAGTAAGTGTAGGACTCAAGTCCAGGTTGACAGATTTCAAGCTTAGCGCTCTTTCCACTACTGCATGCTGGGGATATTGAGGCAGCAAATGCACCCTGGAACCATTTTTCCCACTTTTTTTTTTTTTTTTTACCTGATACAACTTTTGTGATACCATATAGAATACAGTATAAAATAGACTTTGTCTTCAGATACTCCAATAATGAAAGAAAATAGACTGCAATTAACTGTAAACCAGCTCCTAAGTAGGATATTATTTATCCTGTCCTTTTCTCAAGTATATAAAATTTCTTATTCTCTAGATAAGTAAAGAAAAAATGGCCTAAGTAGTATTATCTCCCTGGAAGATTATTTTTATGAAATATTCTAGAAATTTTTGGATTTTCAATAGCGAGTGTAATATACTAGAGAAAAGTATCATAGATTTTGGCCCCAGATTTTTTTTTGTTTTGTTTTAGGAAATTCACTTGGTTGCTCTGAGACTCACGTAAGATACCATGTTAGAAAATTTTCTGAACTCTGTAAAGCAGAAGTATAAGTATACTACATTATAATTATCAACATGTCATTTTCTAAGTTATAACTGTAGGATACTTGAAATATAGTAGCCTATCAATAAATATTTGAAGAATGAATGAATGTGATAAATTTATAATAGATCTTTTAATATTTAATACTCTTAATATTATATAAATAAATGAGCCATTCAGACTATAAAAAACACAAGATGATAAAGAAGTTTCTGTAAGGAAATTAATAAGTAACCTATAATTGTTCTATATTAAGTGAACTATAAATTTATTTTTTATTAGATTATGTAATGGGGCTATTTTCATTCCATTTAATACATTTATAAAAGGTTATTTTAAGTACTTATGCTTAATGTGTATATATTACAGTAATTTTATAGTAAGATAATTTCAGATCAATAGGATAATAAACAATGCAAAAAATTGATCTAAGAGAGATGTTTGGGTTTTTACTGGAGTAAATAGTGCTAATAGCCTTTCTTAACTTCAACTGTAGGAAAACACTTCTACAAATGAATACTTTTTATTATATAGTTCTTTTCCTCCATATTGAATTATATTTGATTTAAACCTTCAAATTTGGTATAACAAAGAAGATAAAGATAGCAAATACAGTTCAAACTAACTAAAAGGTTTATTTGAATCATTTTTTATATTAAAACATCTCATTATTTTTACAGGCTGAAATTTAATAAATGAAAGATCTAGAAATATATTAGGAAAATAACACATTTTAAAATAAAAATAAAGTATAAGATATTAATAGAATTTCTAGAAATGAACTTATACTATTTTAGACTAAAACCATGCAACTTATAATAAGGTAACCTTTATAAAGGGAGATGTCATATAATGCACAAATGTTGAGTTGATTTCTTTTCAGATGACATTATACCTAATTCTCCCCTAGCTGTCCAGATGCCTAGCAAACTTTCAATAGAACCCACAGTTTTTAAACTGCCACTATCACCGTGGCCTGCCCAAAGCAGAGATGAGATCACTGAACTACAGCAACAAAACCTCGCTATTGACTCTGCCGGCCTTTGAGATTTCAAGGCCCACAGAAGGCAATGGTGAGAAATTCTGGCTGTTACTCTAACCCTGTGTGAATGCCTCCAGGCAACACAGTTTTACTTCCATGGGAAAAAAAAATGAAAAAAAAAAGAATTCACAGAGAAATGTTAGACGTTGGGGGAGGGTTTGCACTAGAATGGAAAGGAAGAAAACTGTGTTTGAGTGGGAGTTGAAGCTCTCACTCCAACTACTGATTTCTAATCTGAGAAATACCTGTTACACCTTTATTACTTAGGGGAAACAAGAACTATGCAACTGCTGGGAAGAAATTTACATATCCACACACAAATACTCATAAGGAGATTGATTATAAATACTTGCATATCATAAATGACTCTAAATCATTTCACATCACAATAAACCTGTGGAGAACTTTCCTCCATCAGTCTGTGTAAGTCTCATTTCCATCCCCTTCTGAAAGTCTTAGGACCAATGTTTATTTCATTGGGAAAGAGAAAAATCAGCTATCTTTTGCTAACAGACAGTTTGTACATTTTGTCTAGTTACTCTTTCCTGTTCGTTTGCTTTCTAAGCTTGGTGGTGACAAATAAATATCAACAAAATAAACTCCTTACTGCCATGAAGGCTTGGTAGTCAACCTAAATGTAGGAATCTACCTACAAATGCTGCCAACTGTGGCTGAGAAGGTCAGAGCTCTCCAGCAGGTGTGTTTCTCCTCTCTTTTGTGGTCACACTGCAGGACTCACATCCCAGGGTCTTAGTAGGTCAGCGGGTCAGCTGTCCTGTCGGGTGTGGATGGAACTGATGTTCCAGATCTCACCTCTGAACACTCTCATGCCAGGTTCTGTTCATTAGCCAGCCAAGCACAGAGGACTCCACTGAGAACTTCAAGGCTTTAGGAGAGACACATATGAAGGAAGCCTGGGACCCCGATAAGCAGTACAGAGAACCTTTTACTCCAGTGGCCTGTACTGGACTCAGAGGAGCAAGAAGTAAACCTCTGTTGTGTTAAACCAAGATTCTTAACTAGTATAGAAATTCAGAAAGAACCAATGCTCGCCATGGTCCTGGTAGTTTGGGTCTCTGCTCCATCTTAGAAAAGAAAACTCGGATACATAAGAAGCTGAGACTTGCAAACAAGCACAACCTTCCTCCCTTTGCCATCCAGACATGGGCTGTAAGACTTGTGTGCTGCTCTTCTCAAGCTCTCCTGAAGTCCAGAGTCATTTATTGCCAGCAGTTGAGAAGCAATCATTTTCTTAAATCTAGAAATTGGGATGTGTAACTAGGTAACTCAGAATTCAGAGAGAATGTTTGTTCTAATTTCTGTCTAATTTCTTGTTTCATTACATATTCATTTATACTTTTTTCAATAAATATCTTTTGAGTCCTACTGTGTGCCGGGCACTATTCTAACTGGTAGGGGATGCAATGAGGTATTGGCTTTAGTACCTAGCATAGTATTCTACAGACACTCAAATAATTTAGAGGTGTGAAACAGAGTCATAGGAAATTAACTCAGTATGACACAAGGTGGTGCTCCCCATTCCTTGACATAGAAAGGACACCCTGGCATAAGAAATGCAGAAGAGGCTTTCTATAGCCAGTACTGTGTAAATGATATGGAACATTTCCTGGAATTGAGTAACACCAGAGATAAATAGTCGGCCAATATAGAGCTAAGCTGGTCTTGACATCTCTGATTAACCACTGGTTGGAGATATATAGAGATATATAGATATATATATGCACACAAACACATATACACACGCATACACATACATATATAAACACATATACTCCCATACAGATTAACTATAAATTGATTTATTTAAGTTCTCTGAAGTGTTTTCCTTCCTAATATTAACAACACAGTCAAGTTGTCTATCCTACTCTTCTGGCTTTGAAAGAAATATTGATCAAAAAGGTCTAAAAGTTATGAAAGTATTAGGTTCTAACTTTTAACATTATTATTACCAAATGTTTTATTACATATCATACAAAACTAAAATTTCCTGACATGTTTCTATTTTTAGATGATGAGAAAACTAAAAAATGTTTCATTAAATTTAACTGACAGTGACTCAGCTCTTGACAAGGTTGGAGACTGCATTCTAGGCAGAGCCTGACAATCAGAGGTGCTGCTGTGCTTTTTCAACAGGAAGATTCCTATTCCTAATTTTAATCCTCCTAAAAACATATTGATTATTTGCATACATGTTTTACACAATGTAACTTCAGAATATTTATAAGGTCTTTGTAGGAAATTACCTAAAAATCTACATATTTGGACATTTTTTTCGTTGACATGCACATATATTTATTGATGTACATATCACAGAAAAACCACAGCATGAAATTTGAATGTAGAGTAATACTGAAAGTAGAGTTTGTAATTTATTTTGTTTATTTGTGTGTGTTTTATTGGCTCCTCAAAATAATTTGAAACACTTCATAATAGACACAGTAATAAATACTATATAATACATATTTGTGCCTGGATAAAGGCAACAGTGGCAAATATTAACGCGTACTTATGCAAAGGCCGACCTAACTTTTTTGTGTTATCTCATCATCTCTCCAAAAATACACAAATGCTCGGTGATGTTTATAGTTCCTGCCATGAAACGTTTTTGTATCTTCAAGAGTGCCTTTAGGTTTTTATCTGTCGGAAGTCTTTGATTGCCAAAAGTAGTTTCATCAACAGTGGAAATTTAAAGTAACCTTCAAGAGCCTTTTAGACATGAGTAGGGTTTCTGTGGCTGCCCTATAAGAAAATGGACTGAGAAAGACGAGCTAGTCAGCAGACACTGGACTGAACAATTGAAGTGTGGTGAGTTCGATCTCTTTTTTTATACTACTTTTCACATTGCACATTGATTCAAATGTCATTAATAAAAACAAATGACTAAATATTGTGAGTGTTACCCAATTTATTTCAATGTCTATTATCTTAAAAGAGCAAATGATTTTCATAACGGATGCCGTCATGAAAGGCTCAGTTTTCTGTTGTTGCCTGTTCTTGCTGCTCCTGTTGAGATCACTCAAGGCGCATTCATCAGACTCTACGTGAACTGGCTGGAATGACAGTTGGTGAATCAGCAGTTGGCCAAATGATGAACTAGAGCATAGCCTATCATTCACATGTTTCTCTAGCGAGTACTAATCTCATCCCAGGGATGATGTAAATTTTATAACGTTATTATTAAGAACTGAATTGAGCATTCAGGAAATGCTCCACATGCTGTAGTTTGGTAGTCTTAAAATTAGGTTCCAATCTCTGTGTAATTCATCTTTAAACATTTTGGCAACCAATAAAATATCTTTTTCAAGTTCTTTTCTTTCTCTCTCTCTGTTCCTCTCTCTTTCTCTTTCTCCATCTCTCTCTCTTTATTCCTCAGCTGCAAAAAAATCATCTATCAGACTAGTTAAACCAGAAATGCTCTCATAATTTGGCTCAAATACACTGTTTCAGTGCTTCTCTCAATAGTGGCATATTCCAATGATCTCAGCAGATTCACAGCACTTTCCATTAGTGTTCACTTCAACTATGCAAATGATCCATCAATTTTATTTTCTAATTATGTACATGCAATGGCACTGTTTCTTATAATAAGTATTTCTATGTGCAGAATTCTTTCTATTTCAGTGCTGTCAACCTCGGTTACCAAAATTTTGAATTTGAAATCCTTTGGCTAACAAATAAAACTTGAGTTTAAGATGGCCATCTATTTAAAGAAAACTTATCATATATTTCTTCTTACCCCTGTAGTTTAACAACCTGAAACATGTGAAGTAACAGCATCATCATCAAAACCTGTAACAGCAGCATAACCACAGTTTTCATGCAAGTGCTGAAGAAGGTTCAGTTATGTTTTATATTGGACTTCAAGTCAGTTAGAACCATATCTGTTGACTTCTTGATAGCAATCTACTTAGAGTAGATTCATTTGTGTATTCTGGGATGTAATAGACTCAAAATCAGTCGCTACAATCTCAGACCACATGGTGTATTTCCTCTCAAAAACACATTTGGGTTTCCTATCTCTACCAGTGGATGAAGATTCAATTATATCTCTATGAAAACTAAAGAGTTATTTATAATAAATGGAAATGTTATGAACAAATGCAGTCCAACCTTTGAATGGGGAGGATCTTCTTTAAAATAATATTTTTATTAAGATACCTTTTTTTACAAATGTTAAAAATTTTGTGGAATTAATATGCTAAAATCATATGAACACTTGGTTCCATTCAGTGTAACTTTGTCATGGAATAGCATGTAAACACTAAACATAAAGGAAGACAGATTTAGGAGTTTAAGAACATAACACATTTAAAAATAAAATAGGTTTCAATAAATTGTAGTAAGACAGTAAACTCAAAGAAACAAATGTGTATGTTTTTACTTATAGTAGCAATTATTAATCTTTTAGGATTGTCAGATGACTTGCATATATGGTCTTATAAAAATGGCCAAAATATTAAAAAATTTGGTATTTTTAATTCACTTTTAAAAATGAAAAGAGAGATCTTCAGTGATGTTCATAAACTTCTCTAAATTCTGAGAGAAAGTAAGTGGCTGAATTTGTATACCAACTATGCTCTTCTTGGTGGGTAGAGTTTGCACTCTTTCTATTAAATTTGCTCTACTGCATAACTTAAAATCAACTGACTCAATTAATGAGAATTTTATGTAGTGTTTTTTGTTTTTAAACCCAACTTTCCTATTAAACATTTGTAAAGTCAACATGGAGGGAGGGAGAATTTTCTTGGATATACTGGCCAAGAGGACAATTAGACGTACATACTGCTCTCTAGAAGAGGATCCAAAACTGAAAATAGACATCCACCTATGGATAGACTTGCTTGGAGAGAGCATCATAAATCATTAGAGAACCAACAGGAGACACTTTGATATATGCAAATCAATAAACCCAATTCACCACATAATATAACCCCAAACAAGGACCATACGATCATCTGAATAGATGTAGAAAAAGCACTCAATAAGATCTGGTACACTTTCATGATTAAAACTTGTAGCAAACTAGGCACATGACTTAAAATAATCAAAGCCATATGTAATAAACCCACAGCCAATATACTGAATGGGAAAAATTTGAAAGCATTCCCATAAGAACTGGACCCAGATAAGGATATCCACTCTCACCACTTCTGTTCAGCGTAGTATGAATGTCCTAGCCAGAGCAACAAGCAAGAGAAAGAAATGCACTGGAGAGAGGAAGCCCTATTCAATAAATGATGCTGGGAAAATTGAATATCCACATGCAGAAGGATGAAACAGGACTCCTATCTGTCACCACATACAAAAAATCAATTGAAGATAGATTAAAGATTTAAATGTAATTGATGAAACCATAAAAGGTCTAGAAGAAAATGTAGGAAAAACTCTTCTAGACATTGGCCTACTCGCAGGATTTATGACTAAGATGCCAACAGCAAATACAGCAACAGAGAAATAAAAAATGGGACTAATTAAAATTAAAAACCTTCTGCATTATGAATATCCCAATTCTATCTACTCTTTTAGTTAAAGTATACTCTAACTTATCGTTGATTATAGTCTAATTACTCTGATTTGATTAATTCGTATTGTATGCCTGTATCAAAACATCACCTGTAAAAATATACAACTATTATGTACCCATAATAACTAAAAAGGAAAAAGTTATTTATTTTAAAAAACCAAAAAAGTAAATGTCCATAAAAAAATTCTGCACAGCAAAAGAAACAATCAACAGAGTGAATAGACAACCTATAGAATGGGAGAAAATATTTGCAAACTATACATCTGTCAAAGGGCTAATATCCAGAATCTACAAATAATTCAAATCAGAAAGAAACAATGCCATCAAAAAGTGGGCAAAAGACATGAACAGAAGTATTTCAGAAGAAGATAAAAGGCCAATAAACATATGAAAAAATGCTCAACATCACTAATCAGCAGGGTGATGCAAATTAAAACTCCAATGAATAACCAACCTCCTTACCCCTATCACAATGGCTCTTAACAAAATCAAAAAGCAATAGATGCTGGCATAGACGCAGAGAGAAAGGAAAGCTTATGTACTATTGGTGGGACTACAAATTATTGCAACCTCTACGGAAAACAGTATGGAGATTCCTCAAAGAACTAAGTCAACCTATCATTTGATTGAATAATTGCAGTAGTGGGTATCTACCCAAAGGAGAAGAAAGGATTTTATTTTAAAAAGATACTTTCACTCAAATGTTTATCACAGCACAAATAACAATTGCAAAGATATGGAATCAACCTAAGTGCCTATCAATTCATGAGTGGATAAATGAAATTTTGTATATGTATACCATGGCATCCTACTCAGCCAAAAAAGAGATGAAATAATATTGTTTGCAGCAAGTTGGATGAAACCGGAGACCATTATCCTAAGTGAAGTATTTCCAGAGTGGAAAAATCAAACACTATATGTTCTCACTGATAAGTGGGAGCTAAACATTGGGTACACTTGGGCACAAAGTGATACAAAGAACATGAGAAATCAAGATAGGAGGAGGGTGGGAGGGGAGTGAGGGATAAAAATTTACCAGTTGGGTACAATAAACATTATTTTGGTGATGGGCACACCAAAAACCCTGACTTAAGCATTATACAAGGTATCCATGTAACAAAAAGACTTGTACTTAATGTTTTGTACAAAACTTAATGTTTTGTACTTACTGTTTTGTACCCTCTTAATGTTTTGAAATAAAAATTTTAAAAAAAGAAAAAAGACATATACTAAAAAAGGTTTTCTTGAATGTGAGCAAATCAAATCTTGTTGAACTGTTTATAGGTAGGGTAGCCTATGTGAAAACTATTTTCTAAAATTAGGTCACAATAAATAAACATTAGAAATTTAAATCTAGTTATAAATCATAATTTTAGAGGCATGGATGAATTTAGATCAGCCTAGATTTTAAAAAGAAAACGATTGTCTTAGAATGTCTTTTCTCATCATTATCTTTGTCATTCAGATTACAGGAAAAGAACCAGCTGGCCAAACAAAGGGAAAGTAAAAATTAATTAGGTAATTTACACACCCCAAGTATTAAATCAAACACCTAAAGATACTTTTCTACTCACAGAGAATAAAGTGTTTCTAGGGCAAACAAAACAAAGGACTTAAACATAATTCAATGCGTCTCTTTTGATAAGTATTCCAGTTATTTTTTGAAGGTGACTTTTGTTTAATTTTAATAGTTATTACATCGGAATCCAAAGTTCTGCAATGTTTTGCACTTTTAAAGGTGTCTAAAGTGTCAACATGGCTGAAACATTATGCAGTAAGTTGACCGAAAAATAGTGCAATATACATATTTTGTAAAAGTAAGAGTAAAAAACTGATGTAGACTTCATTATGAATTAATTTAATTGGCATAATAATACCAGATTAATATATTTTTTGGCAATATTTAATATGACCAAAACTAAAAGAAATAGCAACAACAGTAATGATTATTTCTCATTTCTTTTCTCTTTTTTATTATAGATATGAGTATATAGATATATACAGATATGTTATTTTGTGCTGCCAAAAATGTCAGTCTGCTTAACTTATTTTTTTCCAATACTCTTACATTTTGTCTAACAGACTTGCATTTCTTTAAATTTTCACTTCCTTTTTATTCTTTTTTAGTCATTTCCCAATTTGCTCTTCTATTTTTTAACATATTCCATTTCTTTTTTAAATCCTAAAATCTTATTTTTAAAAAGTCTCAGTGAAATTCTCTTTGCCCTCTGCTATTCTGCTTATTCTGTCTGCAAGAGCAACTCATTTCCATCATATTTCAGCTCTGCTACTCCAATGTCCCTGGGCTGAACCGTGGTGTCTATAAAACCAGTGAACAATAGCAAACTCAGAATATCTTTCCAAGATACACATAGGGGCCAGAATATATGCCTTAAAATGTATAGCACAAAAATTATTATATTTACATATGAATAAAATGAGTATTAAACACGATCAGTGATCACAAGTTTTTCGTGTTTTGTGTGTGTGTGCATGTGTATGTGCAACATTTTAATTTAACAAATAACCAATTGATATTGGTGGGAGGAGGCTAGTTATTTGTTCAGAGCCTATCAAGATAGAAATAAGCAAAATATATAGTGATAGACAAAACATCTATCTATACTGTGGGAATGCAGGTAAAGAACATTAAAATTTGCCAAAGTGAACTTTCTTTACAAACAGCCCACATCATCCCACTTGTGAGTATTGAGTTTCACTGTGGACTTAATGAAAGACACAGAAGGAAGTGCAAGGTGAGGGTTAGAAAGTGGACCATGGTGAGGATTCAAAGACTGAACTATAACCTATTTGAACCAAGTTAAGAGATTCGGCGGAAGGAATTTAACCTACAAAGGGAAGATTAAAGATGCTTAAAACTTGATATATATATAAAACCACAGGCCCTTTGCCAGCTCTTTCCCAGCTTGTTCTAGACCAGACAAAGAACTGCATTTAAAGTGCAGCATGAGAAATGTTTCTGATGAAAAGAATTGTTAAATGCAATCACAGAAGCCGAGCATCAGGTCTTCAAAGTCATTAATCATAGAATTTATATTTAATCACTCAGGATTGTGTGTGCTTAGCCCTCGGTGTAACTTAAGTTTATTCTATTTTAGTGACTTTGTATAGTTTACTCTGGAAGAAATTGCCTTAAAGATCCAACTGGACCAAGAGAGTATGATTATTTCTAAATGCCATTAAGTGACTGTACCTCCAAAATTTGAAAGTGTGTGAATCAGTGGTCATGAGGATGTCCAAATACTGCATCTCAGACCTGATCAAATCCACTGATATAATCATATTTTCCTCTAAAATATGAATATTTGGACATGGTGAAACACATTCAGGCTATTTTGACCTTTTACTTTTAATCTGGCCTGGGCCCCTGGGCCCAATGCTTTACTGATAAAAACTGATAGTAATTATACTAAATTAAATATACAACATTAGAAATCAGAAAAAAACTGGATCCTTGACCCAACCTGCAGTGCACTTACAGAGCTGAGTCTCACTCTACTCAGCTGTGAAACGAGAGGGCCGGGCTAGGTTCCTATAGATGGTCTCTACCGTTGTACAGCTGTAATCCGAGGAATCTACTACCTTTCAAAATCCAAAAGAGCTCTGTTAAAGGAATGGTGACAATGTGAATGTGGGCCTCATAGAGAGCTTTAGACAAATCTTAAATGTTTATAAGTATAGTTATTCCCCTATAAAAAGGCTTTTCTCTCACGGGGTGATTTCTAAGTCATTCTTCAGCCTGCGTTGGCTGTCAGGACAACCCAGACAAGCCCGGCTAACCATCGTACACAAATTGTGCATGTTTGTAAAACACACAGAAATATTAAAAACTAGTATTGAACCAAAACAGAAAAGCAGTAAAATAATATTTTAAATTATCTTGAAGGCCGATAAAAGTTCAATTGGAGTATGATACATAAATATATAGGAACTGAGAGAGTTTTCTAGGTACTTTAAAAAAAAGAAAGAGTGATTGACTTTACGTAAGTTCAAGAAGTAACTGGGAGAGTGAGAGGAATTGCAAGAGGAATCAGATGTGGATGAACGAGGCTTTGTGTAAGGGAAAGATGGAATGATGGATAGAGCAGGTGTACAGGTCAGATACCAGGGAAAAGAAGGATAAGAAAGTGGATAGATAGTGTGCAAATTTTTTGCTTAGATTTTGGATGCCAGGTGAAAAATGAACTGGGCTAACTTCTTGCAGCACTAACGCACCTAGAAAAAGGGGACCCGTGATATAGACAAGAAGAAGGAAAGAATATGCACACCACATCAGCTATTTGCATATGCACGTGATCTCAAGCTAGGGATTGATATATTAGGGTGTTTGCCTTTGAGATGTTTTTCCCTAATAACAGTACCTGGATTACTTAAAGGAATCACCAACATATTCAAAATCTTGTAAATTCACTGGATGAATTGAGTGTTATGAAAGATCACTTCCTCAAGCTGTTAACTAGTTTATTTCAACTTTTTGGTCATTTTTCACTTCATGATTTTTTATTTTTTTCGACATATATTCATAGCAAAAACACAATTTTTTCCATGAAGGTGAAAATTAGAGTTATAGCCACATATTATTATTTAAACATGCTTAGTTTCAAAGTGCTTACAATGAAATGATTCTAGTAGTATGTCACAATAGTGTGAAATAATAATAATAACAATAGTTAAAAACAGAATGATGAACAAAACCAGAAGTCACAAAAAGACCTTTCCAAGAGAACATTTCCAAAATTTTATTTAAGAATAAAATACATGGGTATATATGCAGGATAAATATGAAGTGCTGGAAGAAGAAAAAATAACTGAAAACAAGAGAGAGCTAAACGAAAGCAGAATGTAATTGTTTTGATTGTGGTTCAAAATATCGTGGTAAAAGTAGCACAGCAATGTTTGACGAGTACAAGCTTTAAAGTTCAGCACACCTGGACTTAAAACTTGAGTCTTGAGACCTTGGTCAAAAGCCTCCACTTCTCTGAGTTGCGATTTGCTCATCTATAATATGTGGATGGTAGTTCTGAACTTACAGAATCTTCAGGACAGTTAATTGACAAAAGTAAATCAGTTCCTTGTAAGCAAGAAAAAGTGGCACCTTTGTTGTTATCACTTTTAATAATTATTATAAATGTTTGTATTTATTACTCTTCTAAATATCTATAATTAGAAAATATGTCAATTTTAAGGCATTTAATAATAATAATAATTGTTATATTAAATTATAAATGCTTCTTTGAGTTTTTTGTTTGGTAAACATTTTTTTGTTTTGTTTTTCATCTCCATTGAGATTCATCTAGTTTTCAATATGATGTAGGGTAGGTCTCTACGTTAAACATCTTTTCTGGGAAGATATGCACCTATGTGATTTGCAAAATGCACGCCTTGTAGGTCTTGCAACTAAAACATTTTTCTTTCACTCTCCGCCTGCCTGCAGCCAGCCCTTCATCTCTCCCTTTCTTGGTCACCGGCTAAGCATAAACTCTCGGTTTTAAAATGTTATCTATGTAAATTCTTCTGCCACAGCTGGACAAGATGCATTCAAGAGTTTTGCTGTTTCCTGTGTGGTGAGGCAGCTTTCCCCTAACGACTATTTCCCATCAGTACCCACAAAGACCTACCTTCTTAACCACGGCTTCAACGGTCTCTTACCACTTCCACCTTTCTATAGAACATTTCATTTGGAAGGAGGCTCACAAATATTTGTTCACTGGGCTGTTCAGACTGATAACATCTCTTGGGACTTAAACTCTGATGCACGATTCTCATTTGGGAAAAAAAAAGCAACTGTCAAACATTGACAGATAATACTAAAAATGAAAACAAACTCTCCTCTGTCTCCAAGTCACAATAAGATAGTTATGTTTCTGTTTTGAAAAATAGGATTCCTTACATTTTTCTAAAAATCAAAGTGAAAACATTTTATTACTTATCTATTTTGCTTTTTCAAATTTTTGATACAATTGGATCCTGAATCATGTGTTTTAATGATAAATGTACTATTTTTTAGCAGCAACTATAGATCTAAAAATTAAAATTAGATTGAGAAACATGATGACATAGATTTCAATTTTTTATAACAAATGAGAGAATTCTCATACTTTTTTCTAATAAAAGAGTACTGTCAAGGCATTTTTAATATATTCAGTATTTTTCATCTAAAAATAAAAATGCTCATACTAACTCCATAAACAAATTATAAGTAGTGTGTCTACATTCCTTATCAAGAAAGAGTATCTTAATAGTCTTTTGAAATCATAATGATTTTACTTGCCCATTTTTAAAACACTAAATTTATTTGAATTGTTTTTATGAATCAAGTAATTATAAAAGTTCAACAGTAATTTACATGTCATATCTTGCTCTTGCCATTGCCTTTTATTTGCCAGTTTTATAGTCTTTACTCTTATGGTTTTAATTCTATTATAAGTTTCCAAGATATTTTCAAATATCTTTTAACTGAATTTTGCTAGATTAGAAAATTTTCTAGTTCAAAATATTTGATGATTCAAAAGTATGATGTGGCTCAAAATTGCCCCTTTTCCCCAGTATGCACACAACAAGCAATGAGATGTGCGGGATAAAAATGATAAGCGAAAAAGGGCAGAACTGTGAGTTAATGTTCATTACTGCCATAAACGTCAGAAAATATGTGCAAAGGAATATAATAGATGCTTCATACAAAACAAACCAGTTTCTGCTATCTAGTAATTTTGGGGATTTCTTTCTTAAATAAAGTTAAGTATGTTTCTTTCCCTCAGGTCTTCCGATAGACTGATGTGTTAGCACTGTGAACATCCCAAAACAGAATATGGTTTCAGACCTCTGGAAGCACCTCCTAAAACTATGAACATCCTTTAGTCTCTGTTAATACATAAACCAACCATTGGCAAATTGTTAATTAAGGATCTACTCGTGTTTATATTTCTATACATTTAAATAATCACAAATTGTGTTTTTCTTTCACAAAATGTCACCTCCTTTCCTTTCTCAATGTCACCATCCTACTTTGGACTTGTATCTCTCTCTGCCCACTCTAGTTTCTCTTCTTGTTCCATCCTATGAATTTTATCATCACAATCATCTCAATGAAGCTCTAATAAGGTTGTAATTTCTTTGCATATTTGCCATGGCTTCCTTTCCAACAATAAAATGGTTTAAAAATATATTGTGATATGTGAGGACGCCTATAATGCAATCCCAACCAATTTTCCAACATTTTTTCAAATGACATCATTTCCAGGCCCACCTGTTTGAGGAATTGAGCTGACTAGCAAACATGCCAGAGATTTCTTTACTGTGATCTTTTGATCACATCATTCCCTCTGTCTGGAATATGTCCGACCGGCATATTCCTTCTGAAATCCACTATATTCCATTCCTTGGTTTTAATTTAAATGAATTCTCCATCATGGAACTCTCAGATTCTTCCAATAGAATACAACTGTCCCACCATTTAAAACTCTATAAAAGTTTCTTACAAACCATTTGAGCCATGTATGACATCTGTGTGTAATTGCCTTAGCTGCCAAATGTAAAATGTTTTAGGATGGGGACTATAGCATTGGGGAGAAATTTCTGCTAGGAACTTCATAGATTGGCTTTAGGCAATGGTCAATTATATGCCAAATGGGTGTAGGAGTATTCATCTGTTGGGAAAGTTTGTTACTATAATAAAGTCCTCAGTGAGCATAGTGCTAAAAAATTAAGAATCACTGCTTTAGGAGAAGAACTATAAGATACTCACATATTACCTTCAGCAGAAAGTACTTTATTGTAATACACTAAATTTTAGAGTATGTATTTCCAAACATTTTATTTTTGGAAGTATTTATTTTTATATGTTTGAATGGGAAATAGAAAAAAATTATCTCCTAAAGGAATACATATTTTTTTCCTCCTTTTACTAGTGCTATAATGTTTTTTCAACAAGCTAATCGTTCTAGCCCTAGATAGATGCTTTAACCTTAAAGACAATTCCTGGGAGAGCACTTCAGTGTATTACATCTAAAAATCTCTATTTATGAGTGTTAGTTGTTACAGTGATTTAAAATTTTCCCTAAGACAAAAATAAAATTAAATATTTTAATTAAATGAAAGAACAAATAAAATTATTTTGAGGCAATATAAAAAAGAAAAAGAAAAGAGAAATCTCCCTGAGACAGTAGGAACTTGAGGCAAATTATGGAACCACACCAGAACTAGGAGATCATTTGCTTCTAGGGCCATTTGGTTATTAGAGGTGAGGGAAAGGAATTCACAAACATAAATCAATATTTCTAATACATGATACTTTATGCTGTGGGTCAAATCTTAAAGACAATTCATATTCTGTTCCAAAGAGGAGTAGGGACACAGACCTACATAGGAATGTCCTCAAATTATTCTTGAGGAGCCTCCAGGAAGCGCATCATCTAGGTTCTCAGCAACTATGATCCTCTCTTGGAATAAGCAACGGAAAGATAAGGTCTCCTTTTTAATCTTCTTCTCAGACTTCACTTTAGGCTCACAATAGGCATGATGTTAAAAGAATTAATATGTTAAAAGAATTAATACATCTAAAGTTTTTCTTCTATCCTTAATTCAAAACGATTTTTGTGAAAGATGAATTAACTATATTTATTTTGGACCGTATAAGCAGGTTGCCTTCAGAACTACAAGTTATATCCAGTAAGACTTTTATTATTTTTGGTCCTATCTCCCATCCCATGTAATTGACAGATGATAGGTTAATGTACACACAGCATACATATGTATTTAATGTACCTCCTTCTAATGTGCATGCAGATTATTTAGACACCTGGAATCAATTTAGCAACCTTGTGAACTTTACATATGTAGCCATTATCTGACAATGATTTTAGTCGTTTCAGATGCCTGGATTGTCAATGGTCCCAGCATAGGAAATTTGGATTCAGAAGATTATTTCCCTTTGGGCTATTTTACTAAGAAGAGCAGTTTGAATCAAAGAGAAAAGTACTTGTTCAAACTCATTATCAAAACTGGATAATGTTAAATGGCAGCCTGTGGGAAATCAAAGGACACTTTAATTTATATCTTTAATGAAAGAGCCAGCATTATTATTTAAAATCAGTCCTTTCTTACTTATATTGAGGCAGATATTTTAGAATGGATTGTAAATAATTCTTTTCTTTTTAAGTTTACACTCTGTGTTACTTTTGCTTCCCTGAGTGATTTGGACATGAAAAACAATTAGAAGGTAAAAACAGGAATGATATGGCTAAGGTAGGTTTCTAATTTAATAAAACAAATCCTTTGAGGTCTAAAAATGTTTTATATCAATTTGGCCAAACAGCACATGGGGAAATACCACCTTTGTCGATTACAGCCCTAACCGATTATAGAAAGGTAGCAGTAGACCTGAGTATTTCATTTTGGGGATTACATGTTATTTAATCTTGATGTCTTATAAAGATAGTGGAGAAGAAAAAGAATAGTGACTAAAATAAATGAGTAAAAAGCTCAGATGGAATTTTGATTTTAAAAAGTGTATAAATATTCATTTTAAAATTTAGAAAATGTAAGTAATTTGGGTGGAAAAGATAATGAGGCATCTCAACAAATAGCGTTTCATTCAGATAGCAAGGGTGACTATACATGCAAAATTTACAAATACCAGTAGGCTTCTGGAAGAATAATCATTAAGCATGAATCTTTTGTTTACTAAGCAATTTATTCTATTTGGCTCCTGTGAAATGTCTCTCCAAATGGTGGAATTTTTTTTTTTTTAAATTTGGGTCCAATTATACGACTCAACTACAAAACAACTATCACTTGCTCAAAGATAGAGGTAACACCAAGACATCTACCTGCTAAAACTATTCAATTATTATCATGGAATGACCTTCTCTTTCCATGCCAAATTATCTTCTTAATGAAATCGTTAGATAGTATTCTCTCTGAATGAACTCCTAGTATATTCACGTCGTCTTCCAAAATGGAAACCCAAATTATAGCCTTCTTTTGCTAGCCCTCGAATACAGCCTTCAGTTCTCAAAACAGCTTGTTGCCTAGGAGTCTCAGTCAAGCACACTGTAAGAGAAATGCACAATTTTATGCAGATATAAACTATTGCAATTTAGTTGAGGAAAAAAATAAACAAAAAACATGTCTTTTGAAAGTCCTTATTAATCTCTCAAAAATGTATTACTCCATAGTTTAGAACTGCCTTTGGTGCAAGCCACCACCCTTTTAATTTTAGATCCCAGGTCATTAAAATTTTCTGAGAGAATCTACCAAAATTAGAGTATATAAGGACAGTTCAGAATAAATAAATTCCACATGCAAATAGCATAAAATAATGTATTATCCTGGGACTTATTTTTTATTTTACTTCCACTTTATTTGATATAGCTATTGTGTTAATGAAATAGGCTAAAAGAATATGAAGTCAAATATTCATCTATATACTGATAGAATAGATTCATTTTCAGATTCCAGAAAGCAGCCTCAAGAAGCTAATATAGTTGCTGCACAATTAATATTTTAAAGTGGGGAGAAATTTTTTGCTGCTTAAATTGACATATACTTCATACCTAACATGCAAGTAACATAAGCAGAAATGTTCATAATCAGCCTTTCTACCTACAAAGTAAAAATAGCAACTAATATTACTGAATGGTACCTATGTGGCCATCCATCTATATGCTCTATACATTGCTTTACATACTGGGTAATTTAGCACTTAGAAAAAACTGAGGCTCAGAGAAGTTAGATAGCTGGAATATAGGTCAGAGTTTGTGCATCAGACTCAGCCCTGGTTGCTCCATGTATTTAGGTGACAAATTGAGCTAAAGGAGGCAGTAGCCCAGCAACTCCGCCCCCCGCGGTGCTGGGGGATCAATTCGTGGCTCTCATGGACCCATTCACAGCGAGCCAGCAGGGGACGTGGCCTGTGGTCCATTCATCTCTATTCTTCAGCACGGTAGTCACATCGCAGACATTTGTCAGAGAGTTCAACCTTAAAATGACCCACTTGAGATATCTAACGTTTCAAAGACGCAGTCTAAAAATGGACATATTCCTCATCTTGAAACTATCAAAGGTTTAATTCTCTTTTAAGATAGAGCATTCATTCATTTTTTTTTTCAGGCCCGTTCTGAAGCACAGCACTGAGCCTAAGCATGCTTTTGATCTGGATATGCGAGGGGCATTTCTTCAGTCATTACACTAGTATTTATTTATCGAGCACCTGCTGTGTGACAAGAACTGCCCTGGAGTAATATAAGTAAATAAAACAAGTCCCAAGTCCTTGCCTTAAGGGAGCAAAAGACACCTGGTTTTCTCTCCACATAGGAGCCTGGTTTTCTATGATAAACCAGTAAGCACTATAAAGCACACAGAGCAAAATAATATTATAAAATGTCAGCAGACTTTGCTTCCCACCCATTCTGTTCCCCCTACCCAGAGCATTTTCATTCAACCCAACCATGCCCTCTCTCCCCACTCCTCCGCTGCTGCACAGATTGGGGTTCCCATTGCCCCAGGGAGAGGTATCATGAGGGAGAAGAAAATAACAGCAATGGCAAACCATTGGCTTTATGAAAAAGTTAATGGCCAGTGTTTGAGAGAGAAACAACTGGAACAATGCAAAACAATTTCCTTCGCTCCAAATGGAGAGGAGATGAAAATTGCAAAAAAAAAAAAAAAAAAAAATCTGAAACCTTGGAGAGAAGGAGAGTAAGAGAAGGAAGCACAAAAGTGAGGCTCAGGATAGGGTTTCTTGAAAGAGCTGAGGCACCTGCCCCAAGGAAGAAATGGTCAAATACCAGGAGAGAGCAGAGGAATTTAAAGAAGAAATGGACTCGCCGTCTTTTAGGTGGGAAGGGGTCCTGAACTGCAGCCACAGTTGATCTGAAATATAGGGGTATTGAATCCAGACAGGATCTGGTCCAGCTCCCCGGTCTCTCATTTTGCGGAGTGCTTATTTTGCAGAGCACCCCAGAATTTCTTCTGCCCCAAGAGGGGCAAGAAATGTAGAGAGAAGTCAGTGAGGAAAACAGAGAAATGTGTGGATTGATAGCAACTTGGCTAGCTCAGGGGATGCTGGAAGTGGCAGAGGATGCTGAACACTGCGGAGAGCACACACGCCCTGTGGATGCCAGTAGACGTCGGGGACTGAGGACTTGCCCTCTCACCTGTCTCTCAGCAACATGCCTGTGCTTTCGGACCCAATCTCCCTAAATTAGATGCCTCCCAGGGAGAAGAGGTTTAAGGAAAACCTGAAATCACCAAGCTTTAACATTCCTAAACTTGATAATAATTAACGATTGTTACACCTTCTGATATGAATCAAGCAGGGTCTCCAAACAGAGATTTGGTTGAATTATACAAAATTTTAAAAATTACAGGCCAGGTACAGTGGTTCATGCCTGTAATCGCAGCACTTTGGGAGGCCAAGGCAGGAGGATCACTTGAGGCCAGGGATTCAAGAACAGTTTGGGCAACATAGCATGAACCCCAATTATAAAAAAGTTTTAAAAATGATGTTTATTATACCTATATGCTTCATTAGCTATGTTGTTCATGTCACACATATAAAGTGCTGGGCACAGTCCCTACATTTAATATTATTATTAAAGTTAAAGTTTCGATGACAGAGTCAAGAGGCAGTCATCAATGTTTATGCTTTGCTTTCCAAATGAATTCTTTTAACTATCCTCTCTTATTTTGCTGGCAAAAATCAGTGTGAGATAGTATATTTCTTATTTTGATATTATAATATCAGAGGCATTTGGCTTCCTGGGTGGTTCATAACAATATTTTCAATTTCCCACTCAGGAAAACATGGATAAAAGCTTTCTTTATATCAACTCATATGGTTTTTGAATGTTTTGACTAATAAAATATTTTCACCTCATTTTTCTAAAAGATCTAAAATCATTCTCATTGTGAAAAGAGAACACTTCAAGAAAATAAAGATAAAATGCCCACTTTGTTTTCAGTGTCTTTTTGAGCTACTTAATAGCATCATGTAGAAATAAGATATTACTTATTAATAAAATAAATTATGCTTTGAAATAAAATCCTTTCCCAAATTTAAAACAAGCCTGTGATTATAATGGGGTAACTCATAAATCTACAGACTTTCAGGCAGGGTTAACTGAGAAACATTCAAACAAAATTTCTACTGCAGATTTGCCTGTACGGCCTAAAAGCCAAAAGAATCAAAGTGCTTCTAGGGGCTATATCTTTTAGCTCAGTGGGTAACATATTTAGGTACTAAACAAAGAAGTGCAACTCTTTGTGGTTTCTGGGGGTAAAAGTCACTGGATCATTTTAGATTAACAAAAGCAAAGAGGATTAATGGTGTTTTTAATCAAAAAGGAAATTCAGCTTTACTAAAGTCTCTTTGTTACAGAAAATTCGGATCACTTCAGACAGAACTGAATATGATTAAAAATAAATCATTTCTTTGCTTCAGAGCTATTGCATAAGGACTTATTGTATCAAACAAACAAATCAACAAATGCACACATAAACAAAATGCATATTTCCTCTAGGTGAAATATCTCAGCATCAGCTTTAACAAATATTCACTTTCTGTCGTGATTTCCAGATTTTCCCTCATGACCCTGTGATGAATGTTGTTTAGTTTGCTAAGGTACTGTCTAGCCCTGGATAGGGTGGTATCGAAGTGGTCTCACCATTGCAGAACAGAATGCAATGAAAAGCCAGTCTCAGTCTGAATACCTCTTGTCTACTGATGCAATCTAAGACTGAATTAGCTTTTGATTAAGTCAAATTGCATTTTAGAGATTGATAGCTGCAAAAAAAAAAAAAAAACCACCTCATATCTTCTTCACATGTCTGCCTTGTCTGTCTTGTACTAATGCAAACAATTTGTATTTGTTTTGGACTAAATATAGTATTATCTGCATTGATAAGCATAGTTTTTAATATCTATTCAGAATTCAGTAAATTAAAAATCAATTTGGGGGATAATATTAAGAATGTCTAAGGTTATTATTGAGTGAGAAAATTCAAGGAACAGTTACATAGCCCTGGACGAACAGGCTAGAGTTCAAGCCTAGCTCTGTTATAAGCAAGCTGAGTAACCCTAAGTAAATCATTCCACCTCTCCAGACATTAGTTTCCTCAAATATACTAACAGCATTTGAACTGAGTGATCTCTTAGCTGCAATATAATTCTAACATGATTTTCTTCTCTAAATTCCATTGTATTAATTTTGTACCAGGACTTAAATCTAATTTTAAATCTAATATTTTTCATCTGCCTCTACTTTGATAAGTGTATTTTTATTTTTGTCCAAGTCATTGATTAAAATGTAGAATAAGACAGTATCCAATGCATGTACAAGAATCTAACTCTAAGCTGGCAATGATTCAAAGCTTGATACTTTTTGGGTGTGGTTATTCAAAACCAGCATGATAACTTTATTATGATTTACTCATTTTATCTGTAAGAATATCATGAGAAACTGATTAAATGCCTTTTAGGAATCAAGATATATTCTGGCAGCAAAAGCCAGTGTGCATTTTCAGATCTCTGAAAGTTAACCTTGAAGGAAGCTAAGAGTTATCTTTTGTCTTCGTGCTAGATGAGCGTGAATGGATAAATCAGAAGGTGCTATATAGAAGGAAAATATATATTTGAGAGAGAGATTTTCCCCCATCCCTTACTCCACTTGAAACACACACACACACACACACACACACTCATACATGCATACGTGTGCACAGACACACTTCTGGTCATTCAGATTCCTGATGTGGATACAGGCAGAACTCTCTATCAGTGAGTTAGTTAATGGAGAGATGAAATAACTGAGAGCAGGTGAAATTGTGTCATATACAGCAGAATCTGAGACTGGAGAAACCCAAGCAAAGTGGAAACACATCACATCAGTAAGAAATATAAGAGTAGAGGAACTCTCAAGGGCAATGCCAGACCAGGTCTCTCCAGTAGGTAAGAAGAGGCTACAGTGGCTAGAACTAGTGTGGACACTAGGAAGTTATAATTTCCACTCCTTTACTCCCAGTCTATATGTGTCTTATAGGTAAGACGAGTTTCTTGTAAGAAGCTTCTTGTTGAATCATACATTTTTATCCATTCCACCAACTGATAAAGTATAAATGGAATATTTAATCCCTTTAGCTTAATATCGGTAGGTGAGATTTTGTTCCTGTCATGTTGTTGTTTTCTAGTTATTTTATACATTTTCCCCTTTCTTACACTCTGTTTGTTTGTCTTTATGTTTTGCTGGAGTTCTGTCATGTTGCTATTCAATTCCTTTCTCTTCCTCCTTTGTGTAATTGTTTTACAAAATTTGTGAGTTTCATACTTTCATGTGTTTTCATAATAGTGAATATTGACATTTTGTTTCATGTTTAGGATTCTTTTGAGCATTTCTTGTAGAGCTGGTGTAATGGTGATGAATTCACTTAGCATTTGTTTGTCTAGAAAAGACTAATTTCTTCTTCATTTATAAAGCTTAATCTTATTGGATATAAAATCTTTGGCTGACATTTTTTTTCTTTCAGTGCTTTGAACATGCCTTCCCCTACTCATCTAGCCTGTGAAGTTTCTGCTGATAAATTCACTGTTAATGTGATGGGGTTTCCTTTATAGGTGACTAGGTACTTTTCTCTTGGTGATTTCAAAATTCTTTCCTTCATTTTGACTTTAGACTGTCTGATAAAAATATGTTATGGTAAACTGCTTTTTGCAATATATTTGGGGATTACTGAGCCTCTTGTCTAACTCCCTTGGTAGACTTAGAAAATTCTCATCCATTATTTCCTTAAATAGGTTTTCTAAGATTTTGATGTTTTGTCTCCCTCAAGAATACCAATAATTCATAAGTTTGGTCATTTAATGTGATTTCAAACATCTTGTTGACTTTGCTCTTCTTCATTATTCTTTTTTCTTTATTTTGGTCTGACTGGGTTGTTTCAAAGGCTCTGTCTATAATTCTGAGATTCTTTCTACTGCTTGCTCTAGTCTATTGCTGAAGCTTTCAAATATATTTTGTAATTCATTTAATGAATTTTTGTTTTATTTTTAGAATTTTGTGTTTTGTTTTTTAAGATATCTGTCTTCTTACTAAATTTCTCATTCATATCCTGAATTGGTTTTCTGATTTTTTGTTACTTCTAAGATTTTTCTTGCATCTCATCGAGCCTCTCTAAAATAAATATTTCAAGTTCTTTACCTAGCATTTTGGGAATTTCTTTAGAATTTAGAATCTATTACTGGAGAATTATTGTGTTCCTTTGAGGGTGTCATAATACCTTGCTTTTTCGTGCTGCCTGTATCTTTCCATTGATTTATGTGTATATAAAACAACAACTGCTTTTTCTTATTTTTGAATTTACTTTTGTGGGGAGTAAACATTTTTTCCTGATGATTTGCCTATGAAGTTGGTTAGGTATGACTTTCCTTCTGTGTTTGTGCAATGGTGAAGACTCCATATGATTTCCTTGGCTGTAAATAGCCTCACTGTTATCAGTGGATTCCTCTGTGTTCAGGTGTAGTTGCTGGTGGAGGCTATGGTGAGGTTGTGCTGGGGACTGGAATGCCTTATGGGCACTTCTTCAAGTTTCAGTGGTGGTGGTTGTAGGCTGAGCATGTCCATCCTTGTGATCTGGGGCAGCTTATGCTGGCACCTGTGCTGGCAGTTCCATGCAGGCCAATGCTTTGGTCTCTGTGATTTTCTCAAATGCCAGTTGTCGCAGCAGTCTATCAGGCAGGTGAGAGGGCTCTTGACCTCCTGGTAGTTGAGGTGGCATGGGTGATGGGGTAGCAATGATGATGAGAAACTCTTCTCATGTCCAAGCACTGTGTTCCTGTGTTAGGAGTTGTTGCAATGGGCTGTGCAGGTCAGACTCAAGGCCAGCAGGTGGCACTTGCAGATAAGTGCCAGCTGTGGTGGTAGCAGTCAGCTTTTTGCCTAATATCTGTTCTTTGGGAGAAGTGCTTGGGTGTCCTCAGGGGTGGATAGGGTCATTAAACCCCCAGGGGCCTGGATACTATGCTCTGCCTTGGAGCAGGGAGCAAAGCTGAGCAGAACTAGACTGAGCAAGCTTGCATTCAGGCCCATGATGGGGTTGTGTACATCAGCTCTGTTAAGGGTGGTAGGCAGTGCTTGGGGGCCTGGTGAAATGCTTGGGTGAGTGACAGCTGAAGCTGGGCTGAAGTCTTATCCCAGGGAGGGAGGAGAGTCTTAGCTGCCATAGTTTGGCTGGTGGGAATGGGACTTGCTTCCCTCTCATGCCCAAGTCCCCACATGGGTTCCTCTTGCATCTTGACTGTGGCAGCAATAGGGGCTATTTAGTGAGTCATGGTAGATTGTGTCTGGTCTGCAGTGTAGCCCCTGGCCATGGGAGATGCTGTTCGGCTGAATACCAAGCCTCCAAGGCAGTTCCACTCCTGCTCAGTTTGGGGAGGGTGTCAGGGGAGACCGACTCCAGGGCCAGCAGCTGGAGCCCAGGCCACATTTGTTTCTCAGTTCTGGTGGTGGATCCCCTCCCTCATTCTCATCCAATTCCCCAAGCTGCAGTCTGAGTCTCTCCAACACCAAGGACCACTGCCTCTGCTAGATCCCAGAGCCATGCACCACTTTTAAGAGCTAGGATGGAGAATGGTGTCTTTACTGTAACTGCCTAAATCTGAGGGCACATGTTGGACATTTCCTAGAGCAGTTTATTTTCACAGTCTCCCGGCTGCTCCCTAACATAGTTTCAGGATTTGAGCAGCTCAAGTTGCTCTCCTGTGGCCTGACTTGTATGATTCTTCAGTGGGAAAGTGAATCTCAAAAAGACGCTTACTCACCTTCTCCCATCATGGGGATTCACTACTGGTTTTCGGCCAGTCCCCGACATACAGGCTGACTGTTTTCCTTCTCTTTCTCAGAATTTGCAGTTTCTTTTTGCCTTTATATTGAACTCCTGTGTTCCTGCTTGGATACTAGATCCAAGGGTGACTGTCCACACAGGACTTTGGTCCTTCTAAGTGGATGGGGTATGCTGCAAATGCTTCTCGCCAGCCCGTCTGCTCCCCTTGCTGCTTCATCTCCTCCTTCTGAAAGGTGCTGTTTATTTACTCTCTTCTTATAACTTCTTCTAGTGTCTAACCTTCATTTCACTGAAATTTGAGTGTTTAATAGGAAAAGCCCTGAAACAGAATTGTCATCAGCAGATGATTCTCAAAGTGTAGTCCCAGACCATCAGCTTGAGAATCCACCAATGGGATTCCAGCCGTTTATGAAACTCCAACCTCTAAACCTGAGCCCCATGACACAAGAAGTCAAAAATAACAACCTATCTAAAGTTTCTCAGCAGCCAGAGAAAGAATGATCAGGCAGAATAATTAGGGCACATTTTTTCAGTGAATTAAAACTGCTTGTGGGAAGCAGATAAAGATGTGAAATAAAATAACAGAAGCAAAATGAAGCAAAAATCGTTATTTCAGAGTAAGCAATATATTATTAGCTGAGTTGAAGAAGAGGATGGCTAATGTAGAAATTACAGTAAGTAGCCTAGTAGATCAAGTACAGGTAACATTTCCCATAACAGAGCAAAGAGAGAGAGAGAGAGAGAGAGAGAGAGAGAGAGAGAGAGAGAGAGAGAGAGAGAGAGAGAGAGGGGGCAAGCATGAGGACAAAGATAAAGGGATTGAAGACTAGATCAAGGAGATATAATATAAATGATACAATTTCCAGAAGGAGAAAAAAGAATAAAAGAGGAGGGGAAATAATTGAATAGTTAAGAAACTTCCTCTGACATGAAGAAAGAATTAAGTCTGTATACTAAAAGGACTTTCAGAGTTCTAAAGTGAATTGATGAGGAAAGGAACAAATCTAACACATCCTGGTAAAATTCCTAAAGTCAAAGGATTGAAAAATATGAAAGCCTCCAAATAGAAATAAAAGTTACCTACAAAGTGTGGAGGGTATGTTTGGCATCATATTTCTTATTAGTAATCATTGAAGGTAGAAAAGAGGGGAAAGGAGCCGCACCTCAAGAATCCTATAATCCATTAAGACATTATATATTAGAAAATACACAAGAATTTAGAAAACAGATTATCCAAATACCCTGCATGAAGAAAATACTTGAAAAAAAGACTAACCATTTAAAAGTGAATTTAAAAGAGAAGAAAAGGAAGAGGAAGAAGGAAGGTGTTGATCTAGGTCTCTACACATCTAAACACCTCTCCATCTGTTCATCTGTTGATCTACTCATCATCCCTTTATCAATCTTCTTTTTCTGTTTTAATAAAATCTAATGGTGAGTTTTTTAATGCTAAATTTAACAAAATCTTGAAATTGAAGTGATATCTTCCAAAGAACGGAGAGACCTAGTATAACTCTTCTAAAGTTTTCATCTTTTTTTGTTGTTGTGAGGGATGTGGGAGACAGAAGGGAGAACAAAATATTGTAGTGAGTGAGATAGCGCATATCAACTGGGAGAATAGTTGGTCTTCTTCTAAAAATAATAGTACAATTATAGGTATCTAATTAGAAGAGCAAGAAAATGGATAAACATTAACAGAATGGAAAATTATGATTGAAACAAAAACTAGCAAAAGGACAATTAAATAAATAGCAATTTAGCCAAATGAAAAATAAGACAAAGGAAAAAAAGAAAGAAACTTTAAAGGGAGTCATACACATGAAATATATTGATCTTTACTCTAAATGTGACAGGAATGAATTTTTTTCATTCTATCATATTGAGTAAAAATATCACACTAGTGTGCACAATGTTTATCAGAGACACATCTAAAACAGTTGATAAGGAAAGTTAGAGTAACAGAATGAACAAAATAACAATAAGAAATGCAAACTAAAAAAGTAGAAAACTCAATGTGAATATTGCAAAAGGTGTCATTTAAGGCTAAAAGAAAGATAAGAAACAAGGATGGACATTATACAGTGATAAAAGCCACTATGTACTGAAAAATCTTAACAGGAATCAAATAGTGGACACCAAATTCTGTACCAGCATGAACAAAGTAATAGTTCAAACTATAAAGAGGCATTAGAGAGCAGGTCTTGAGCATGGGCAAAGCAAACTCCTTGTTTTGAGGGAGTGGAAGTCCTAATCACCTTGATGAAATGTTTAAGGCTGTGAAGTTAAGTTATTTTAACTATCATTCTCAGTGTCTGCATACAACCATAGAATGAAAATATGTTTAAAAAATATTATTTACGCTTGTCTGGTTGAAGCACACCCCCCAAAAATGTGTCATAAAAACCTAAGATGGAAGACCATTTGCTTAGGTTAAGCACAAGCCTCAGGCAAAATAATGTAACTGGCAAATATGTTTATAAATATGTTTATCTTTTGTGTCATTTCTGCTTCTTGTAATTCAGCACTCCTACCCGCCACCCAAATACGCAGAAAACTGCCTACTTTAAGGACCAGCCTGGAGCTTTCTGAATGCTGTTCTAAAAATATATTCTTATCTTCATTTCATTTGCAAGAAACCTTGGAGGAAATGGAAGTTGATAGACTGAGTCACAGTTTAATGACCTAATTTATCTTGATTCTTACAAATGATCAGATAATATAACTACAATTGCCTTTTTACCTGCACATAAGGCTAACCTGTTCAAACTGAAGATGCAACATTGATTGTCTTTTTCTGCTTTAGAGTTAGGCTAAAATAAAACTATCTCCATCCATTCAATGAATTGCTTAATGTATAGCATATAAAATGCTTATTAACTTTTGTTCTTAAGGAAAAATACTCTGAAGACTTAAAATAGGGAAGAAAACCAAAATCATTTATATAGAACACACAACTGACTTAGGGATAAAGATAAATACATATACAGACAGATAGGGCAAACACCTATTATGGCTAATCTGTGAGATAGCACATTTATGTAAAATACATGTATCTACTTTTATATTACTTTTTAAGATCATACCTACAGTATATCTCCAATTGCTAGGTGCTCAAGAGAATAATGGGAAGAAAGTAGTACTTATTATATTACTCCAGTGATTTTAATTTAAAAATGTAAAGTGACATAAAAAGCGTAACATAGAAAGCATGCATATTATGTCATTATACATGTTTCTGAGATTCTCATTTGTTATCTGCTATAATTTTTAAGTGAAAGAGAAAAATACAACAGATTTGTGGGGGGAGGGTAAAGATGAAGGGGTCAGGATATACATGAAACTGAAAGTAAAAATTAATCCAGATTACCATTGTCTTCACTTTTGTTATAATTCTTCAGAGCTGTCATTTCTAGAGAATATAAAATAAAAGTAAATGGTAATAAAAGACTCAAAAGGTAGCATTGCCATTATCCTGAGTGGCCAAGGGGTCAAGGGCATAGGCACATGGGTTTCATGCCCTTTTCCATTGCCAAATTGCTGAGTGGACTTGGTAGGCAAATTGTTCTAACTTAGCCTCAGTTTCTTCAACTGTTAAATGATAGAGTTGAACTAGAAAAAAGAAATTTCTTTAGTCCTTAAATAATTACGGGTACAGTATCAAAGCTAAGTAGAGACAGTGCTGAAGCCTTTAATTTTCAGTGGTGTTACTTGTACTCAAACCACACCGAACTCCTTTAACCTTGGCCATATCCATGATAGAACAATAGCCTGTCATTTCAAAGAAAAACTCTCCAAAATATTTATCCAACTTACTGTTCAAATTTGTTTCCAAAGTGGATTAAAAGCCATTTTCCATCATTTTATTACTTACAGACAGTAAATTTCCTTCCCTAAGGAAGAGCAAAAAGGATGTGAAATGAGAAAAAGATCCCCAAGGGAAAATTCTTCCCAAATATTACCTTAGAGGCAGGATCATAAAGTAGTTTAGAAGTAAAAATTACACATATATCGTTGGTGCTTCTCTCAAAAATTGAATTCTGGTAAAGTGTTTTTTATGTCAACCAGGTGAAAAATGATTGTATAACCTTAATGAGACATATGGTTCTCTTCTTTGATTAAAACTACTTGAGAATATTAAAACTGCAAGTATAAATCCTTTCATTCATCTTTTACTTCTTACTTTCTAAGAAGATAATGTAAACCATGTGACTGTCTTTTCCATCCCTCTATTATGCAGTTCCTGCAAGCATCTGGGGCTATCTGCAGTTGTTATCTCTACCTAAGCAATGCTAATAATGAACGTTCATTGAGCATTTAAGATATAAGATCTATCTCAGCTACCATGTAAGTGCTACTTAATTTATTGCTCATAACAAAACAACCCAGAAGGTGGATATCAGTATAAGTGCCAATTTATAGATGAGAAAACAAAGGGCCAGAGAGGACTCAGTGTTGCGTGGACAGCAAGGAATGTGTCAGGCAAGCTGGCTTCAGAGCTTGCATGCTCAGCCAACCACAGGGTACTTCCTCTCCACCCTATGCCACACTTGGAAACAAAGGGGAATAAACTTATCCTTAAATGAAGTTCAATTAAATTACACAGATCCTTATTATTAAGCTATAAATAAAATTCTGGCAGCAAGCTCCTTAAAGTTCCAATTCCAAGCATAGAGATGTGCACAGAGGGTTTTATGTGATACATGTAGAATCAGTTCATGGTAGGGGCTCTCTTTTACTCAGCTTTGTGTCTCTCAGCACCCAGAAAAGTGCCTGGCATATGGTGAGGACTCTCTATATATTTATTCTATAAATTAATATTTTAACATGGCACGGATGAAATGCAAGTTTTAATCTGAAGAATTCTGTATTTTGGAACACAGTTTTGTATACTATTTTAACTTGATACTTTTGAAGTCTCTCACTACACTACTCAAAATGCTGTGAACTCAATTAACACTATTCTTGAAACTTGGTGAGAAGAAATGGAATTACTAGAGATTATTAACAAAATCATAACAAATTCAATTTGTTCATTTGATCTTCTTTTCACTAAAAACTTTCATATTTCATTGGAGGAGGAAAAAAAAATGCCAAAACCCATGTGGGTTCCCTCTTCAGTCTAACATATACTTTTCTAAAATAACAAATGTAACTAAGAAGTTTGCCTGGGTGGTATAAAAGAGTCAGTTAATTGGTAGTCAGTCTTTCTTTTTATAGTTGACGATATGTCTAAATGTTGATTTAGGAGAAAGATACATTTTTACTAAAGAAAGCCACATATGCTATATTAAAAGTGTGATGACTTCACTTTTTTAAAGTATTCATAAACCCACCCATCTCCTCCAAAAAATTCAGACTGCCATGTGGGTTTTAAGTGCCCAAGACTCTTACTTTCTTGTTGTATCTCTCTCCTAAGTCAATATTTGAAACTGACCCAAACAGATGGGCCCAGCTTGTACCTCAATGAAGTCAACCTGGCATTTCTTGCTTTAAAATATTATAAATTCATTCATTCTTATCAATTTCCTTCTCTTAACTCCAGAGGGTTTTTTTTAAACTCCACTTTTTTTAGATTTTGAAATTTAAAAGTCAACTTTTTAAATAAAGATTTAAAGAGGCTATATTTCCAATAATATTGTAAAACAGAAGGCTCTTATATAACCATTGCAAATTATAAATGTGAGATAATTAAATTTTCTGGAGAAATAAAACTCAATATATAAAAAAACTATAAATTCCCATATATTAGTTATATTTTAAAACATTTAGAAGGTAATATTTTTCTTTCATTAAATAACATTTATTGTCCTCACCAGTCACTTAATTAAAAAAATATTAAGTTAATTTTTAATACTCCATCAAGTAATAAAAGCAATAGAACTTTTGAATTACATGCTTTCAGAGAAACACAGACAATACAAAATGAAGCCACTAATCAAATAATTGGGTTGGTCAGGAAATATTTTGAAACTTTATGTACTTTATATACTTCTGTATTATTTGATTTTTTTTGGCATTTGTAATAAAATATAGAAAAAATTTAAGGAGAAAATGACTGGAAAATAAGTTGACAAAATCCAAATATAGCCTTTAATGTGTCTTTTATCATTCAAAACTTTATCTTTTCCCCATTAGTGTTATTTTATACCTTGAATTATGCATAAATGGCATAAAATCTTAGCTTCAGAAAAGATATAACTTATCTTAGGGATGAGACTCTTTGTCTTATCTGTCTCTCTCTGTCTTTCTCTATATACACATATATAATAAACAAAAGTTACAGAGCTACCATTTTTTATTTCTATGTGTCAGTCAATAGGTGACTATATAGTGAATAGGTGAATATATAATATCTCTTATTATTCAAAATCTTTGTGAAATAAATATTATAATTTTATTTTTGCTGATGAGGAGAAGGGCTTAGAGTATTTGAGTAATTGCTTAAGTTCACTGAGCAAATGAAAGCAAAAGTCACAAAGTCAAAGTCAGGAATTGAGCTACAGCAAGCCCTCTTCATCCTAACGCTCCCACTCATTCCTTTAAAACAAGTGCTATATGCCAGGAGCTATGCCTATGCTGCTTATTTCTTGTTGGGTGTGGTTAACGATAAATACATACGCACCTATATAAACAAACTGTGACAGCTAAGATGAAAAGTAAACATTATGAGCAATGGCTGGGGAATGGCAGCCACTTTGGGGCTGGTGATCCACGAAGACCTTTCTGAGGAGGTGACATGTAAGCTAAGATTTGTGAGTCAAGAAGGAAATAAGTATATGAAGATAAAGGGGGAGCAGCTGTGACTATAGGCAGTGGCAATTCTTCAGATATTCAAGGACTCCCAAGGACCAGAACAATGGCCAGCCTGAGCTGGGGAAGAACAATAAGAATTGCTGTTAAGAGAGGTCAAGGCTTCCGAGGAACCTGTGGCCATGGGGCCACATATGGCTCTCCAGATCCCCAAGTGCGGCCCCTTGACCAAATTCAAACATTTTTAATAAATGGATTTGTTCTGTGAAATTTGGGTTTGGTCAAGGGGCCTCACTCAAGGATCCAGAAGGCTACATGTGGCCTCAAAGCTGCCAGTTCCCTACCTCAAGATCAAGTCTATATTCATAAAATTATGTGTGGATACATATATGTGTAGATTCACAGAAAATTAGAGGTATATTGACTTTAAGATATTTACATTTTAAAGAGTGTATTCATTATAATGATAATCTTGAAATTATAACCTTACAGAAAAGCACAAAATTAGAATATATGCTTTAAAACTCTTCCATTCAATGAAAAACTGTCGAAAATAAATTTGTGAATATTTTTAAAGTATTTTAGCCAACAGTGTTATGAAAAGAATATTTATAATAATGGAGAATTTAATGTGTTCTTTTTTGTTTTTATTATTCATTTATTTATCTCAGTAGATTTAGGGGTTACAAGTGTTTTTGGTTATATGTTTGAATTGTACAAGGCTGAAGTCAAGGCTTTTAGTGTGCCCGTCACCAGAACAGTGTACATTGTACCTGATAGGTAATTTTTTTATCCCTCTAATGTGTTCTTTTAAATAATGTATGTTATGACTTTTTTGACAATGGCATTTCCCATGCTATATGACTCATGCTTTAAAGTAACATTCCAAAAATGACAGCATAAATTCTACCAAGGGAGCATGTTTTTGATGTAGATCAATTTGATAGCAGTTTCTGAATGCTAATTGTATGTTTCATGTTTAAAGGAAGCCTATTAGGCAGTAGTAAAGCATCAATGTGTTGTGAGGCTTTTGTTCTTTTTATTTATTTTTAAGATTTTTGGCATATAGACCACCACTTTTAAATCTCTGATCCTAAAAGATCATTTTCATCCTATGGTTAGCACTTTAGGGTTGTGTGTAAAACACAGGTAGCTCTGATACTGGTTCTTCCTGGTTCCTATAGTAAAAAGTTCTGAAAATGTTCCTTTTTCAAAACCACAGTCCTGAAAATGAATAAGTTTTGGATAAGTGAACATTTAGAAAAGTGTTCTGAATCTCAGTTACATCTAAATAGTTTTTAAAATAATTTCATATCTTTGGATAGACTGGCACTTGATACCATTAGGAAAGAAACCAATTAGTATAGAAAACAAATATAATAATCATGCCTAATCAATACAGGCAGATCTAGTACATGAAGATATATTCCCGGTAGAATACATTTCGGAATCTCCTTGTAGTATGATAGTATTACCATATGTAATATTAATTATTATAATTCTCTTTACTACTTAGCAATTCTTATGAAAGCACAGCTATTTTTGCATATTACATGGGTGTTCCACAAAGGGTACACACAGTCCTAGACTGTCTTCATGTTAATTGAAAATTTCTTTCATGTCACCTATTTTTATAGATTTTGTTCTGAAGTATGTTAATCAAAATCATTCTGCCAATACACACAACAGTTACGCTGTAGCAGATAGAAAGTTCATTATCAGTAGAAGACTGAGAGATCATAGACCATGGAGAAATAAAATTAAACTGCTTTACTTTTATTTTAATAAGGCCCTTATAAGACTTTTAGGAAAACTATTACCATTTATGTAAAAATTATTTTCTAAATTTTCAGTAAGATTGTGTATTTCTATCATTCCTTTAAAAAAAACTTTTTATATTTCACAGGGCAAAGCAATTGGAGTAGATTTTGAAAAATAAATAATTAGAAGTTTGAGTCTATTAATATTTCTGTGCAACATTTGCTACTCCAATTAGTTGCCCACTGAGCTTGTCATTTTATGAAACAGAAAGTTAAGCACATATTTTAATCTTTTCAGCACCCAAATTTTTAGGTTCAGGTATTTTGTAAGAATTTATTTCTTTATTAAAATAGTTATTGAGCTATTAACAATTTCTAGTCAATGTGCGAAGTTCCTTGATACTAAAGATGAATCAGGTACAAATTCTGCCTTTTAGGAAGTTGTGGTCTAAAATAAAAGCTAAGCACCCATGGAAAAATGTGAAAGAAATATGTTCTTAGAAGCAGAT